>NC_136068.1:1931078635-1932525824 GCF_964261635.1 Lissotriton helveticus | reverse complement strand
GGGTTCTTCGGAAGAAGATTTTCTTCTTGTTCGACTTTGTAAACCACATCAGGACTGGTAATGAAGCCACCTGTTTCATAAATATACAGAATAATCATTTGCCGTACTGGAGAAAATAACCTCCTGATCCTAAGCCCCATTTGTGCCCCGGCACTTCTTGCTTTCTGAACTGCTGTTCTTCCATCTTGCCTACACCTGCTGGAGTACTTTTGTGTTGGTGGAAATACACAAACACTCTAAACCTCTTTAAACCTCTGGCACCTTGAAGCATTCAAAGATACGATGACCCAATATATTCCTACAGCTTGTGGATGTGGGGGTAAGATGCAAGGAAATACAACTCTGGCAAAATGAGAGGGAAATGTTCAGAATCATCCAATTCCCACCAATTCCCCTTACTTGGAGTTTAGAACCAAGTGAGACCCACTGATGCTGCTTTAGATCCAAGAAGGGAAGGTTGTATTGACAAAGCACGTAAATAGTATACCTATGGTCCTCATGATGAGAAAGCAACCCATATTCGCCACTGATATAGACACACTTTTCCTTCCTAAGCACACCCATGGAGAAGCATGCTACCAATTCACAAATATGATTGGGCACCCGAACCGGGGTATGAAGCACTATAGAAATACAACTACAGAGCAGCGTGGTGTGGTCAAGATGGCGGAGTAGCCAGACGTGCTCCACCACAACTTCTGGCTCAACAGAGTACTGTTGTGTGACCCTGTGCGGGGGCGCAGTTTTGGGAATCAGGACAGTGGCAGAGAGTGACTTTGGCTGAGCAGGGCTGCAAGTGGATAAGGGTGGTGCACCACTGCCTTGAGTTGAAGGCCGCTGGGGTCAGTGGGAGGCCTGAGCGATGGCTCTCTGCAGTGTGAGCAGGCTCCGCGTACCTGCAGTGTTTCAGGACGAAGACTTTAGGGCCCAGGCCGGTTGAGAGTGACTTCGGCAGGCCCCCTTGTGGAAAAGGGCGGCATGGGGCAGACTAGTTTTGAAGGCTACAGGGACCACGTGGCAGACCGCACCATGGCTCACAGAGCCCTGGGTGGCCCGCTTACAATGTAAAACTTTAAGAAGGTAAACTTTGGGTCCCAACCCAATGCAAAGTTACGTTTGGCTCTACAGGGACCTCTCGTTGAAGGGGTGGTGCGCTGCGGACCAGCTTTGAAGTCTTCTGGGGGGGAACATCCTTTACAACGCAACTTTTACAACGCACTAACATTACGACGCAACTTTTACAATGCATGTCATTACAACGCATTGCGCTGGGGGGCGCTCTAGGATAGGGAATAGGTTAATTTACTATCCAATAACCTTCCCTAGTGTCCACGGGGACTGGAGTTGGAATAGTAAATTAAACTATTCACTATCCAGCACCCCTTAGCGCTATGCGTTGTAACAGCATGCGTTGTAAAAACTGCGATGTAAAGGTAGGCATTGTAAAAGTATGCGTTGTAACGTCATACATCCCTTCTGGGATCTGGTGGTGGCCCAAGTGACGGCTCCTTAGGACGCGGTTGAGCTCGAAGCAGCTGCAGGCCATTTTGAAGACCTTACCTGGCCGGGAGAGGTAACTGGAAGGAGCAACTGATTGTTCTGTATGAGAAGAACAGTGTATAGCAGCTGGAAAGACATGGGCCCCTGAAGTGCGGAGGCAATTATTTTGGTGGTTCCCTATTGGGCCCACGAACCGGTGGAGACTTCTTTGGACTATTAGAGTGGCAGTGGGCACTGTGGAGAGGAAGCTGCAGTCACGCTGTATTTGAGCAAGTCTGTGGCCTGTGGGGATCCGCACAGATTTTCTGTAAATTAGGGTCAGCAAAAGGAATGACTGGGCGTCCCGTGTGGAAAACGAAGGTCCCGGCCGCACCACGATAATTTCATTGAAGATGTACCAGCTTTTTTGATTTCCCTTGTCTCTGTATTGAACTCAAGGTGTACAAGCTCCAGGTTGGATGCTAGAAACGAAGCAACCTCCAATGAACGCTGCAGGTCGGAGGGAGAGTAGGGCTATAGTCAGATTTTTTAGGGTGACTCTAGGTGTATCTCTGCCGTTGGGTGCTTCCCTCTTCCTCTCTGGCTTACGATATATATCCCTTTTCATTTCTGCTCTGGCTGTTCCTCTGCTGCACTCTCTAGTGCTCCGATCATTTCTCTCCCCAGGTGCCTTTATCATGGTTATTTCTCTCTCTCCGTCAACGGCTCCCTTTTGGTACTCTCCTGGTCTCCTCTTTCTTCCTTAAGGTTCTCTCTTTTACTGCTCTTGTGTATATAAAACTCTAACTCTGCTAACTGCCACACTCTGTGTCTTTGCCGTTTTGCCTCTTTCTCACTTGAATGACTATTATTTGGGGTTTAAGTGCACTCTTTTCTCTTCAGAGCCTCACTCCATCTAATCCAGCATTGTTCTATCTCACTGAGGTCTACTGTGGCAGTTTCTCTGTGACCACTGGTCTCCCTTGCCCTTACTTGCTTCTCCCTTTCTGTAGAGTCTCTATACTCTCACTCCTACTTACGTGCTCACCTTCCCAACCTTCATCCTATCTATCTTTTCGATAGGAAGGAAAATATTGTGAAATAATAATAACAATTTATTATAGAAAATAAAATATTTTCACAGCCTTCTCTTTTCATAACGTCCTTCACTGTCACACTTTTTTCCCTTCCTTCCATTTTTGTATTTCTGTTGTTTTCCTACTTTTTCTCTGCTGCTTAAAGTGCTGATTTCTCACTGGAGTTTCACTTTTCCTTTCATTCTAATGTGGTTTTCATTCTCATTCTTTTTTCAGATCTGCTGTTTTTTGTATTGTCTTTAATTTCTAACCCCCTTTGCACCAACACATTTTCAATCTGGCTGGCTTACTCCCCTGGCAGGCCCCCTGGAAATGCTTTGTGTGCGTCAGCAAGAGACCGGAGTAGAGGACAGTGGAGGCTGCTTCAGGTCTGTGGCCTGTCACAGCTACTAATGACAACTCTTCCACCCACCCTACACCTTCACTCTCTCTTATGATCAGAGTGTGGGTCAGTGTCTGAACCTCTGCGGCATTGCCCTGGTCGTGGCCTTTTACTGCTACCAATGGTAACTCTTCGACCTACCCTACACCTTCATTCTCTCTTATGATCAGAGTGTGGGTCAGTGTCTGAACCTCTGCGGCATTGCCCTGGCCGCGGCCTTTTACAGCTACCAATGATAACTCTTCGACCCTACACCTTCATTCTCTCTTATGATCAGTGTGTGGGTCAGTGTCTGAACCTCTGCGGCATTGCCCTGGTCGCGGCCTTTTACAGCTACCAATGCAACTCTTCCACCCACCCTACACCTTCATTCTCTCTTATGATCAGAGTGTGGGTCAGTGTCTGAACCTCTGCGGCATTGCCCTGGCCGCGGCCTTTTACAGCTACCAATGATAACTCTTCGACCCACCCTACACCTTCATTCTCTCTTAAGAACAGAGTGTGGGTCAGTGTCTGAACCTCTGCGGCATTGCCCTGGCCGCGGCCTTTTACAGCTACGAATGCAACTCTTCACCCTACACCTTCATTCTCTCTTATGATCAGAGTGTGGGTCAGTGTCTGAACCTCTGCGGCATTGCCCTGGCCGCAGCCTTTTATAGCTACCAATGCAACTCTTCGACCCACCCTACACCTTCATTCTCTCTTATGATCAGAGTGTGGGTCAGTGTCTGAACCTCTGCGGCATTGCCCTGGCCGCGGCCTTTTACAGCTACCAATGCAACTCGTCAACCCACCCTACACCTTCATTCTCTCTTATGATCAGAGTGTGGGTCAGTGTCTGAACCTCTGCGGCATTGCCCTGGCCGCGGCCTTTTACAGCTACCAATGCAACTCTTCAACCCACCCTACACCTTCTTTCTCTCTTACGATCAGGGTGTGGGTCAGTGTCTGAACCTCTGCGGCATTGCCCTGGCCGCGGCCTTTTACAGCTACCAATGCAACTCTTCACCCTACACCTTCATTCTCTCTTATGATCAGAGTGTGGGTCAGTGTCTGAACCTCTGCGGCATTGCCCTGGCCGCGGCCTTTTACAGCTACCAATGCAACTCTTCGACCCTACACCTTCATTCTCTCTTATGATCAGAGTGTGGGTCAGTGTCTGAACCTCTGCGGCATTGCCCTGGCCGCGGCCTTTTACAGCTACCAATGCAACTCTTCGACCCACCCTACACCTTCATTCTCTCTTATGATCAGAGTGTGGGTCAGTGTCTGAACCTCTGCGGCATTGCCCTGGCCGCGGCCTTTTACAGCTACAATGATAACTCTTCGACCCACCCTACACCTTCATTCTCTCTTATGATCAGAGTGTGGGTCAGTGTCTGAACCTTTGCGGCATTGCCCTGGTCGCGGCCTTTTACAGCTACCAATGATAACTCTTCGACCCACCCTACACCTTCATTCTCTCTTATGATCAGAGTGTGGGTCAGTGTCTGAACCTCTGCTGCATTGCCCTGGCAGCGGCCTTTTACAGCTACCAATGCAACTCTTCGACCCTACACCTTCATTCTCTCTTATGATCAGAGTGTGGGTCAGTGTCTGAACCTCTGCGGCATTGCCCTGGCCGCGGCCTTTTACAGCTACCAATGATAACTCTTCGACCCCCCATATATCTTCATTCTCTCTTATGATCAGAGTGTGGGTCAGTGTCTGAACCTCTGCGGCATTGCCCTGGCCGCGGCCTTTTACAGCTACCAATGATAACTCTTCGACCCACCCTATATCTTCATTCTCTCTTATGATCAGAGTGTGGGTCAGTGTCTGAACCTCTGCGGCATTGCCCTGGCCGCGGCCTTTTACAGCTACCAATGCAACTCTTCGACCATACACCTTCATTCACTCTTATGATCAGAGTGTGGGTCAGTGTCTGAACCTCTGCGGCATTGCCCTGGCCGCGGCCTTTTACAGCTACCAATGACAACTCTTCGACCAACCCTACACCTTCATTCTCTCTTATGATCAGAGTGTGGGTCAGTGTCTGAACCTCTGCGGCATTGCCCTGGCCGCAGCCTTTTACAGCTACCAATGCAACTCTTCACCCTACACCTTCATTCTCTCTTATGATCAGAGTGTGGGTCAGTGTCTGAACCTCTGCGGCATTGCCCTGGCCGCGGCCTTTTACAGCTACCAATGCAACTCTTCGACCCTACACCTTCATTCTCTCTTATGATCAGAGTGTGGGTCAGTGTCTGAACCTCTGCGGCATTGCCCTGGTCGCGGCCTTTTACAGCTACCAATGACAACTCTTCGACCCACCCTACACCTTCATTCTCTCTTATGATCAGAGTGTGGGTCAGTGTCTGAACCTCTGCGGCATTGCCCTGGCCGCAGCCTTTTACAGCTACCAATGATAACTCTTCGACTCACCCTACACCTTCATTCTCTCTTATGATCAGAGTGTGGGTCAGTGTCTGAACCTCTGCGGCATTGCCCTGGCCGCGGCCTTTTACAGCTACCAATGCAACTCTTCGACCCACCCTACACCTTCATTCTCTCTTATGATCAGAGTGTGGGTCAGTGTCTGAACCTCTGCGGCATTGCCCTGGCCGCGGCCTTTTACAGCTACCAATGCAACTCTTCGACCCACCCTATATCTTCATTCTCTCTTATGATCAGAGTGTGGGTCAGTGTCTGAACCTCTGCGGCATTGCCCTGGCCGCGGCCTTTTACAGCTACCAATGCAACTCTTCGACCCACCCTACACCTTCATTCTCTCTTATGATCAGAGTGTGGGTCAGTGTCTGAACCTCTGCGGCATTGACCTGGCCGCGGCCTTTCACAGCTACAAATGATAACTCTTCGACCCACCCTACACCTTCATTCTCTCTTATGATCAGTGTGTGGGTCGGTGTCTGAACCTCTGCGGCATTGCCTTGGCCGCGGCCTTTTACAGCTACCAATGATAACTATTCGACTCACCCTACACCTTCATTCTCTCTTATGATCAGAGTGTGGGTCAGTGTCTGAACCTCTGCGGCATTGCCCTGGCCGCGGCCTTTTACAGCTACCAATGCAACTCTTCGACCCACCCTACACCTTCATTCTCTCTTATGATCAGAGTGTGGGTCGGTGTCTGAACCTCTGCGGCATTGCCCTGGCCGCAGCCTTTTACTGCTACCAATGATAACTCTTCGACCCACCCTATATCTTCATTCTCTCTTATGATCAGAGTGTGGGTCAGTGTCTGAACCTCTGCGGCATTGCCCTGGCCGCGGCCTTTTACAGCTACCAATGCAACTCTTCGACCCTACACCTTCATTCTCTCTTATGATCAGTGTGTGGGTCAGTGTCTGAACCTCTGCGGCATTGCCCTGGCCGCGGCCTTTTACAGCTACCAATGATAACTCTTCGACCCTACACCATCATTCTCTCTTATGATCAGTGTGTGGGTCAGTGTCTGAACCTCTGCGGCATTGCCCTGGCCGCGGCCTTTTACAGCTACAATGATAACTCTTCGACCCACCCTACACCTTCATTCTCTCTTATGATCAGAGTGTGGGTCAGTTTCTGAACCTCTGCGGCATTGCCCTGGCCGCGGCCTTTTACAGCTACGAATGCAACTCTTCACCCTACACCTTCATTCTCTCTTATGATCAGAGTGTGGGTCAGTGTCTGAACCTCTGCGGCATTGCCCTGGCCGCGGCCTTTTACAGCTACCAATGCAACTCTTCGACCCTACACCTTCATTCTCTCTTATGATCAGTGTGTGGGTCAGTGTCTGAACCTCTGCGGCATTGCCCTGGCCGCGGCCTTTTACAGCTACCAATGATAACTCTTCGACCCTACACCATCATTCTCTCTTATGATCAGTGTGTGGGTCAGTGTCTGAACCTCTGCGGCATTGCCCTGGCAGCGGCCTTTTACAGCTACAATGATAACTCTTCGACCCACCCTACACCTTCATTCTCTCTTATGATCAGAGTGTGGGTCAGTGTCTGAACCTCTGCGGCATTGCCCTGGTCGCGGCCTTTTACAGCTACCAATGATAACTCTTCGACCCACCCTACACCTTCATTCTCTCTTATGATCAGAGTGTGGGTCAGTGTCTGAACCTCTGCTGCATTGCCCTGGCCGCGGCCTTTTACAGCTACCAATGCAACTCTTCGACCCTACACCTTCATTCTCTCTTATGATCAGAGTGTGGGTCAGTGTCTGAACCTCTGCGGCATTGCCCTGGCCGCGGCCTTTTACAGCTACCAATGCAACTCTTCACCCTACACCTTCATTCTCTCTTAAGCTCAGAGTGTGGGTCAGTGTCTGAACCTCTGCGGCATTGCCCTGGTCGGGCCTTTTACAGCTACCAATGATAACTCTTCGACCCACCCTACACCTTCATCCTCTCTTATGATCAGAGTGTGGGTCAGTGTCTGAACCTCTGCGGCATTGCCCTGGCCGCGGCCTTTTACAGCTACCAATGCAACTCTTCGACCCACCCTATATCTTCATTCTCTCTTATGATCAGAGTGTGGGTCGGTGTCTGAACCTCTGGGGCATTGCCCTGGTCGCGGCCTTTTACAGCTACCAATGATAACTCTTCACCCTACACCTTCATTCTCTCTTATGATCAGAGTGTGGGTCAGTGTCTGAACCTCTGGGGCATTGTCCTGGCCTCGGCCGTTTACTGCTACCAATGACAACTCTTCGACCCACCCTACACCTTCATTCTCTCTTATGATCAGAGTGTGGGTCGGTGTCTGAACCTCTGCGGCATTGCCCTGGCCGCAGCCTTTTACAGCTACCAATGATAACTCTTCGACCCACCCTATATCTTCATTCTCTCTTATGATCAGAGTGTGGGTCAGTGTCTGAACCTCTGCGGCATTGCCCTGGCCGCGGCCTTTTACAGCTACCAATGCAACTCTTCGACCCTACACCTTCATTCTCTCTTATGATCAGAGTGTGGGTCAGTGTCTGAACCTCTGCGGCATTGCCCTGGTCGCGGCCTTTTACAGCTACCAATGACAACTCTTCGACCCACCCTACACCTTCATTCTCTCTTATGATCAGAGTGTGGGTCAGTGTCTGAACCTCTGCGGCATTGCCCTGGCCGCAGCCTTTTACAGCTACCAATGATAACTGTTCGACTCACCCTACACCTTCATTCTCTCTTATGATCAGAGTGTGGGTCAGTGTCTGAACCTCTGCGGCATTGCCCTGGCCGCGGCCTTTTACAGCTACCAATGCAACTCTTCCACCCACCCTACACCTTCATTCTCTCTTATGATCAGAGTGTGGTGGGTCAGTGTCTGAACCTCTGCGGCATTGCCCTGGCCGCGGCCTTTTACAGCCACCAATGCAACTCTTCGACCCACCCTACACCTTCATTCTCTCTTATGATCAGAGTGTGGGTCAGTGTCTGAACCTCTGCGGCATTGCCCTGGCCGCAGCCTTTTACAGCTACCAATGCAACTCTTCACCCTACACCTTCATTCTCTCTTATGATCAGAGTGTGGGTCAGTGTCTGAACCTCTGCGGCATTGCCCTGGCCGCGGCCTTTTACAGCCACCAATGCAACTCTTCGACCCACCCTACACCTTCATTCTCTCTTATGATCAGAGTGTGGGTCAGTGTCTGAACCTCTGCGGCATTGCCCTGGCCGCAGCCTTTTACAGCTACCAATGATAACTCTTCGACCCACCCTATATCTTCATTCTCTCTTATGATCAGAGTGTGGGTCAGTGTCTGAACCTCTGCGGCATTGCCCTGGCCGCGGCCTTTTACAGCTACCAATGCAACTCTTCGACCCTACACCTTCATTCTCTCTTATGATCAGAGTGTGGGTCAGTGTCTGAACCTCTGCGGCATTGCCCTGGCCGCGGCCTTTTACAGCTACCAATGCAACTCTTCGACCCACCCTACACCTTCATTCTCTCTTATGATCAGAGTGTGGGTCAGTGTCTGAACCTCTGCGGCATTGCCCTGGCCGCGGCCTTTTACAGCTACCAATGCAACTCTTCGACCCACCCTACACCTTCATTCTCTCTTATGATCAGAGTGTGGGTCAGTGTCTGAACCTCTGCGGCATTGCCCTGGCCGCAGCCTTTTACAGCTACCAATAATAACTCTTCGACTCACCCTACACCTTCATTCTCTCTTATGATCAGAGTGTGGGTCAGTGTCTGAACCTCTGCGGCATTGCCCTGGCCGCGGCCTTTTACAGCTACCAATGCAACTCTTCGACCCACCCTACACCTTCATTCTCTCTTATGATCAGAGTGTGGGTCAGTGTCTGAACCTCTGCGGCATTGCCCTGGCCGCGGCCTTTTACAGCTACCAATGCAACTCTTCGACCCACCCTATATCTTCATTCTCTCTTATGATCAGAGTGTGGGTCAGTGTCTGAACCTCTGCGGCATTGCCCTGGTCGCGGCCTTTTACAGCTACCAATGCAACTCTTCGACCCTACACCTTCATTCTCTCTTATGATCAGAGTGTGGGTCAGTGTCTGAACCTCTGCGGCATTGCCCTGGCCGCGGCCTTTTACAGCTACCAATGATAACTCTTCACCCCACACCTTCATTCTCTCTTATGATCAGTGTGTGGGTCAGTGTCTGAACCTCTGCGGCATTGCCCTGGCCGCGGCCTTTTACAGCTACCAATGCAACTCTTCGACCCACCCTACACCTTCATTCTCTCTTATGATCAGAGTGTGGGTCAGTGTCTGAACCTCTGCGGCATTGCCCTGGCCGCGGCCTTTTACAGCTACCAATGATAACTCTTCACCCTACACCTTCATTCTCTCTTATGATCAGTGTGTGGGTCAGTGTCTGAACCTCTGCGGCATTGCCCTGGCCGCGGCCTTTTACAGCTACCAATGCAACTCTTCGACCCACCCTACACCTTCATTCTCTCTTATGATCAGAGTGTGGGTCAGTGTCTGAACCTCTGCGGCATTGCCCTGGCCGCGGCCTTTTACAGCTACCAATGCAACTCTTCGACCGACCCTACACCTTCATTCTCTCTTATGATCAGAGTGTGGGTCGGTGTCTGAACCTCTGCAGCATTGCCCTGGCCGCGGCCTTTTACAGCTACAATGATAACTCTTCGACCCACCCTACACCTTCATTCTCTCTTATGATCAGAGTGTGGGTCAGTGTCTGAACCTCTGCGGCATTGCCCTGGCCGCGGCCTTTTACAGCTACCAATGCAACTCTTCGACCCACCCTATATCTTCATTCTCTCTTATGATCAGAGTGTGGGTCAGTGTCTGAACCTCTGCGGCATTGCCCTGGCCACGGCCTTTTACAGCTACCAATGCAACTCTTCACCCTACACCTTCATTCTCTCTTAAGCTCAGAGTGTGGGTCAGCGTCTGAACCTCTGCGGCATTGCCCTGGCCGCGGCCTTTTACAGCTACCAATGCAACTCTTCGACCCACCCTATATCTTCATTCTCTCTTATGATCAGAGTGTGGGTCAGTGTCTGAACCTCTGCGGCATTGCCCTGGCCGCGGCCTTTTACAGCTACCAATGCAACTCTTCACCCTACACCTTCATTCTCTCTTATGATCAGAGTGTGGGTCAGCGTCTGAACCTCTGCGGCATTGCCCTGGCCGCGGCCTTTTACAGCTAC
Organism: Lissotriton helveticus; assembly: GCF_964261635.1. Classification (NCBI taxonomy): domain Eukaryota; kingdom Metazoa; phylum Chordata; class Amphibia; order Caudata; family Salamandridae; genus Lissotriton; species Lissotriton helveticus. Next base: position 1,932,515,237 of record NC_136068.1, on the reverse strand, counting down.
CAATGCAACTCTTCAACCCACCCTATATCTTCATTCTCTCTTATGATCAGAGTGTGGGTCAGTGTCTGAACCTCTGCGGCATTGCCCTGGCCGCGGCCTTTTACAGCTACCAATGGTAACTCTTCGACCCACCCTACACCTTCATTCTCTCTTATGATCAGAGTGTGGGTCAGTGTCTGAACCTCTGCGGCATTGCCCTGGCCGCGGCCTTTTACAGCTACCAATGCAACTCTTCACCCTACACCTTCATTCTCTCTTATGATCAGAGTGTGGGTCAGTGTCTGAACCTCTGCGGCATTGCCCTGGCCGCGACCTTTTACAGCTACCAATGCAACTCTTCAACCCACCCTACATCTTCATTCTCTCTTATGATCAGAGTGTGGGTCAGTGTCTGAACCTCTGCGGCATTGCCCTGGCCGCGGCCTTTTACAGCTACCAATGGTAACTCTTCGACCCACCCTACACCTTCATTCTCTCTTATGATCAGAGTGTGGGTCAGTGTCTGAACCTCTGCGGCATTGCCCTGGCCGCGGCCTTTTACAGCTACCAATGCAACTCTTCAACCCACCCTACACCTTCATTCTCTCTTATGATCAGAGTGTGGGTCAGTGTCTGAACCTCTGTGGCATTGCCCTGGCCGCGGCCTTTTACAGCTACCAATGATAACTTTTCGACCCACCCTACACCTTCATTCTCTCTTATGATCAGAGTGTGGGTCAGTGTCTGAACCTCTGCGGCATTGCCCTGGCCGCGGCCTTTTACAGCTACCAATGCAACTCTTCGACCCACCCTATATCTTCATTCTCTCTTATGATCAGAGTGTGGGTCAGTGTCTGAACCTCTGCGGCATTGCCCTGGCCGCGGCCTTTTACAGCTACCAATGCAACTCTTCACCCTACACCTTCATTCTCTCTTATGATCAGAGTGTGGGTCAGCGTCTGAACCTCTGCGGCATTGCCCTGGCCGCGGCCTTTTACAGCTACCAATGCAACTCTTCAACCCACCCTATATCTTCATTCTCTCTTATGATCAGAGTGTGGGTCAGTGTCTGAACCTCTGCGGCATTGCCCTGGCCGCGGCCTTTTACAGCTACCAATGGTAACTCTTCGACCCACCCTACACCTTCATTCTCTCTTATGATCAGAGTGTGGGTCAGTGTCTGAACCTCTGCGGCATTGCCCTGGCCGCGGCCTTTTACAGCTACCAATGCAACTCTTCACCCTACACCTTCATTCTCTCTTATGATCAGAGTGTGGGTCAGCGTCTGAACCTCTGCGGCATTGCCCTGGCCGCGGCCTTTTACAGCTACCAATGCAACTCTTCAACCCACCCTATATCTTCATTCTCTCTTATGATCAGAGTGTGGGTCAGTGTCTGAACCTCTGCGGCATTGCCCTGGCCGCGGCCTTTTACAGCTACCAATGGTAACTCTTCGACCCACCCTACACCTTCATTCTCTCTTATGATCAGAGTGTGGGTCAGTGTCTGAACCTCTGCGGCATTGCCCTGGTCGCGGCCTTTTACAGCTACAATGATAACTCTTCGACCCACCCTACACCTTCATTCTCTCTTAAGATCAGAGTGTGGGTCAGTGTCGGAACCTCTGCGGCATTGCCCTGGTCGCGGCCTTTTACAGCTACAATGATAACTCTTCGACCCACCCTACACCTTCATTCTCTCTTATGATCAGAGTATGGGTCAGTGTCTGAACCTCTGCGGCATTGCCCTGGCCGCGGCCTTTTACTGCTACCAATGCAACTCTTCGACCCACCCTATATCTTCATTCCCTCTTATGATCAGAGTGTGGGTCAGTGTCTGAACCTCTGCGGCATTGCCCTGGCCACGGCCTTTTACAGCTACCAATGCAACTCTTCACCCTACACCTTCATTCTCTCTTAAGCTCAGAGTGTGGGTCAGTGTCTGAACCTCTGCGGCATTGCCCTGGCCGCGGCCTTTTACAGCTACCAATGCAACTCTTCGACCCACCCTACACCTTCATTCTCTCTTATGATCAGAGTGTGGTGGGTCAGTGTCTGAACCTCTGCGGCATTGCCCTGGCCGCGGCCTTTTACAGCTACCAATGACAACTCTTCCACCCACCCTACACCTTCATTCTCTCTTATGATCAGAGTGTGGGTCAGTGTCTGAACCTCTGCGGCATTGCCCTGGCCGCGGCCTTTTACAGCTACCAATGCAACTCTTCGACCCACCCTACACCTTCATTCTCTCTTATGATCAGAGTGTGGGTCGGTGTAGGAAGGTGGCTACCTGACTATGGTTACCCCAGATTTTTTGCCTGTGTTTAGCTGGTTTTTTGACTTAGTTGACCTGGTTCCCTGCTAATCAGGGCCCCAGGCCATCTGCTCTCTCTGTAAAATGGATTCCATGTACCCTAGGTACATACCACAATTGGAAATGGACTCCTTGTCAGCCCCTGTATAATGCACTATAGGTGCACAGGGCAGAGGGGCCACCAAGGCCTACCAGGGGCTGCAGCATATCTTTTGCCACCCCTGGCTGGTTCTTAAATTGACACAACTGGCTGATCACTCAGCTGGGGTAAGGTGGTGTAAACACCCCTTGCTTAGATATAGTATACCTATATCTAAACCTATATCTGGACACATGTAAACCTGTGAGCCACTCCTATGGAAGGCCTCATCAATCCTGGAGGCAGAGTGCGTGGTTTTATGTGAGATAGAGCTCTAGCATGAGCTGAGCCTGTCTGCAGCTGTCGGGAACAAATCCCTAAGCTGTTTCAGGATAATGCCATACCATATACTCTTAAGTGCCTTATAATCCTCGCGGTTAAATAGCAACTTTGGTTTGGCTTTATCAAAACATGTCGTGTAAGGTGTCATACGATTTGGAATACCATCCCCTCGCCAGTTCTGGCGACGGGGATGGCATTCCACCCCTCTAGAGGGGTAAGACATGTTCCTTTACTGAAACGCGGTTAATTTCTCCAAAGACCTTAGATCCACAAAATGGATGCCTCTGCCACAGACAAATGTCTGGACCCCTGTAGCTGACCGAAACTCAGCCAAAGGGGTCCTGGACAAAGGGTTTCCTGTCACAGGAGGGTGTCACCGCCCTCCAGACAGGAGATAGTGGATTGTAGCAGGGAGGTTTGAAAGAAACCAGACACTGCCTGGGGCGCACAAGGCTGCCCCTTGCATAATCCGGCCAAACCGGTTCTGGGGCACTCCAGCCCTCGTGCCAGGGCAGCCTGGATCAAAGGAAGGGGGTGTATCCACCCACTTCCTGGGTTCCACCCATAGGGGTGGACCTAGCAGGTAATCACGCCCCCCAGATTCGAATAAGAGTGGGAGCAGTGCCAATGCACATCAGATTTCCTGGAAGAAACATTTGAAACGAAATTCTGGACCCTTCGCCCTCCATCTCAACGTGGAAGCCCGAAGAATCTCCCTTGTGGTCAAGGAGTGACCACCCTGCAGCAGCAGGCACCATCCAGCCCTCGACGTCTACTTAGTTGCAGTTCCCGCCGGAACTCGAGCGACTGAGATCGACGAGATCAAGCCTGCCTGCCTTCTAACAGCCCGATCCACAGTCCCTGCAAAGCTGAGACCCGTGGAGGCGACCGGAAGCGTGGGGCACGCCATCTTGAATTGACCACGAGACGCTGACCGTGCAGCCCACGAGTGATCCTCGAAGCTGTGCACCGGGGTTTGAGAAGCCCCCACCCTGAGCTGCTCCTGAGCCGAAGTTCAGCCCTCCACACTCGACGAGTGCTGCGTGGGGCCCTTTGGCTCTATTTGGCTCAACGCGTTGGCCCGGTCACTTGCCAGCTGGCTAGTGGTCCCTGTGCCGACGAACTAACTAAGAAGACTCGTGAATCTGGTTGCTCCAGATCCACACCAGCTCCCCTGAAAAGGAGCCCCGACTCTGACCTTCCTGGTCCGAGTGAGAAGCAATCTTCCGATCCCGCGTGGATTGCTCTTGCCAAGGCTTGTTTGCTCCAAACTTGAAGCCGACTGCACCGACGGTGAGAGCCTGCGTGGGACAGATCGTGACCTGCTCCTGGACGTCGCAGATGCCCCAGAGCCCACGTGACAGCGGAGAGAAGCTCCTCGACGACCACCTGATTGCGCCCGACATTGCCTGGTTCCGTCCTGGTTCCACCCTGGTCACTGCTGAGTGACCCAGACTCTGTCCCCTCTGCTTTCAGGTACTCTACAACTTGAGTCCACCCTTGGACTCCACCGGACACTTCATCTTTAACCCGCCTGCAGCCCTTTCAGCTTCAAGCACCAAGAGCCTGCGAGTCAAAACCCGACGCCACTTCGACCCTGTGCACCCACTTCCTGTGGGTGAGGTAACTTTGCTCCGCCGGTGTTCCCACACTGGTGCACACCTCTAGGGTCTGTGTGTTAAGTTTTGTTCCTCTAGGTTCAGCGGAAGTGTCCTTTAACTTTAACTTTACAACTTTTACGCACCATTGGTTAACATTGGTGCGTGCGTGCGCTTTCCGCACATCTCCCGAATCCCGAGGGCCATTCCCGACTTCAGCATTGCTTGTCCTGACTGCTCCCAGCGATTCCCTAGGCCCTAGGCCTAACCACTGCTCGAGTGGCATCTCTTATACCACTTGTTTAGTATATGGTTTGAGTGGCCCCCTGCCCTCATCCATAATTGTGCAACTTTGTATGTTTAAACAGTGCTTTTGATTTAACGCTTGTGCCCCTTTATTCATAAAGAATACTGGGGATTGTTTTTAGTAATAAATACATATATTTTTATAATATATACTTGTGTGGTGTCCTTTCATTTGGTATTACAGGATTGTATGTGGTAAAACAGCTCGCTTAACACGACCTCTTAAGTTAAGCCTTTAGGCTGCTTAGTCCATGCTACCCCTAGGATAGCTTGTCTAATAAGGTTGACTTACAACCAGACACCATAAGGGATTGTTTGGTCAGGTAGTAGGTGGTTCCAGAATTGGAAACATCCCCTACCAGGCCAACTTCTCACATTGGTGAGCAGCGGTGCGGATTTGAGCTTGCTGTTGTTTTACCATTGCAATCTTTATATCAAATTGAAAGATCACATCAAGTACCTCTAGGTACATATAAATCAAAAGCTTAGCATATTAAGTTCTACTGAACTTAGTAGTTGTAGATTAAAGGGATTAGCACACCCTGACTACAACTCACTAGCAAGGTACAGTAGGAAAACACTTAGTGTAGGTAAGTGCACCACTTACACCTCACTAGTAACCATGTCTGACACAGGAAAAGCCTCAGGGTCTAATCCTGTGACAGTTGACCCTACCCAGGCAACTTTTGGATATGACAAGTTAACCCGTAGAGACTTGATTGCCTTGTGCAAAGCAAGAGGGTTAAAAAGGGGCAGAAGCCCCACCTGCCAAATCCTGGTAGAAATCCTAGAACAGGATGACTTAGAGAAGGCAAAGGAAGCTTCCCTAGAAACAGGAAATGGAGGGAACCCCCCTGAAACTGATCCCCCTCAGGAGGAGGATGATGATGATGACTTAGATGAGGACTCAGATGTTGAGGACTTAGAAGTTCAGGATCAGGGTAGCCAGGTTCCAGTTGCCAGGCTTAGCCAGGCCAACTTGGACCTACTGGGGAATGGAGAGGGCCAGCACCTCCCCAGAACCCACCATGTTATTCTCCCAGGCAACAGAAGAGTGAGATCTCCCTCAGGGGACTCTCATATTTCTAGTGCCTCCAGAGAATCAGAGAGAGGCATGACTGCTTCTCAGAAAGCTGAGCATAGGGCTAGAATGAGGGCTGTCAAACTCCAGATAGAGAGAGAGGAGGTAGCACTGAGTCAAGCTAGACTTACCTTAGCTCAAGCTAAACTTGCCTTGGCAAGAGAGCAAAAATTGTGTGGCTTAGGTGCCACTGGTGGCAGCAATATTCCTAAAGAGAAATCCAGGTCCTATGATAGTAGAAACCTGACAAAGATTGTGCCCCCCTACAAGGAAGGGGATGACATCCACAAGTGGATAACTGCTCTTGAGAGAGCCTGCATGGTACAGCAGGTTCCTGAGGAACAGTGGGCAGCAATCTTATGGTACTCCTTTTCAGAGAAAGGGAGAGATAAGCTCCTCACTGTTAGACATGAGGATGCAAACAATTACAAAGTCCTGAAGAGTGTTCTGATAGATGGGTTTGGCTTAACCACTGAACAGTACAGGTTGAAGTTCAGAGATACCCAGAAGACACAGACTCAGGACTGGACTGATTTTGTAGATTGTGCTACTAAGGCTCTGGAGGGTTGGCTACATGGCAGCAAAGTACATGACTTTACAGGATTGTATAATTTGATTATGAGGGAGCAGATCCTAAGTAATTGTCAGAACCAGCTCTTACACCAGCACCTGGTGGACTCTGATCTGACCTCTCCCCAAGAATTGGGAAAGAAGGCAGACAAGTGGGTCAGAACCAGGATTAGGCCTAAGAATCAGGACAGTAACCAGAAGAAGGAGTCTACCAAGCCTCAAGATAAGGGTGGGGATAAAAATAAAGAAAACACTTCCCCAGGGCCCCAAAACTCCAAGAATGGGGGTGGGTCCCAAGACACTTCTTCAACTGAGAAAAAGCCTTATTGTTATGCCTGTAAACAGGTTGGGCATTACAAAACAGACAACTGTTGTCCCAAGAATAACAATAAAGAAAATATACCTCCAAAGCCAGCTTCAACACCTCCTGTTACTGTCAGCAGTAATCCCCCAGGAAGTGGAAGCACACCCAGGAATCTGGGTGGGTTTACTGTTGGAGCTCAGGTGGACCCTGGCCTATCCAGGTCCCCATCACCCAATGATCTTGTTTATGAGACTGGCATGGGGTTTGCCAACTTCTCTGCTTGCCCAAATACTTTGAGCAAGTATAGACAAGAACCCATCATCAATGGTTTGAAAGTTGAAGCTTTTAGAGACACAGGGGCTAGCATCACAATGGTGGCTGATGGCATAGTCCCCTCTAAGCAACTTTTACCTGGTGCCACATACCAGGTTACAAACATTGATGGAATCCAAACAAATCATCCCATGGCAGTAGTAAGTCTCAGCTGGGGAGGTGTCATTGGCCCAAAGAGAGTGGCAGTGTCACCAAACTTGCCTGTAGACTGCCTACTTGGTAATGATTTGGAGATCTCAGCCTGGGCTGAGGTTGAACAGAAAACCCATTCTAGAATGGTGAATTCCAATGGAAAGGTTAGTGGGGCTGTACTAGCTACAGCCCCAATGCAAGATGTCCTTCCTGAAAAGGTTGGTAGGGCTGAGCAACTCTCTGCCCCATCTTTAGCAAAAGCTCTTCCTGAACAGAATAGCAAAGCTGTTATGGTAACAGCAGAAACCCAAACTGAGTCTCCTCCTGAAAAGGTTGGTGGGGCTGTGATGGCCACAGCCCAAACTCAAACTGATATGTGTGTTGTGAAACCTGAAATGATGGATAACTCCACACAAACTGAGAGCATGGAGGAGGGAGAGAAATCTCCCCCTCACCAGACTTTAGAACAGGATCAGCCTCCTCAGGGAACTGATCTTACCCCTGATGAAGGAACTGCCCCAGAGGTTGTTAGGCCTGGCCTGACAGAGCCTCTGATGGCGGGGGACCCTTCTCAGGTGGAACCCAGTCTGGAGCAGGTAACCTGCCCCTCTCTCCCTTGCCTTAGCCAGCCCAGGGCTGCAGAGGACAAGAAGGACAGTGAGACCCAGAGGGCCCCCTGTCAAATAAAGCACCCCCATCAAAAGATTAGGTGCACCAAAACTAGTAGCCCTAGTAAGGTGAAAACTTTGAAAACTCCTGAGGGAGCCCCCTTAAAAACAGTTAGGGACCTCCCACAGATGGATTCTGTTGGGCACAGCCAAACCTGGGACCCAAAGGGCCCAAACCTGAACTGTCCCTCCAGCAAGCCAAACAGAGGGACCCAGCCTCCAGCTTTAGGTAGCCAGAGGTTGACCCTGAGAGCACAGTGCAACTCAGTTAAAGAGAGAAAGGCACACATGGTGGAAGATAATTGGAGGAAGCCAAGCCCTAACTTAGTAGAGCCTCACTTCAAAACTCCCTATCCAAACCAGCCTTTAACTTTGCATAAACACACCCAAGGTAGTGATTCCCTATGGTGGAGACCCTCTAATACCCAAAGGGTGAGGGACTGCTTAGTGGACCATGAGACAGGGGGTACCCATGCTAGTGCAGGTACTTCCTTATATGGCCACTCAGGCAATATAGGCTTACCTGGCCAAGGATAGCCTTATCTCCTTTCGTTTGGGGGGGGGTTATGTAGGAAGGTGGCTACCTGACTATGGTTACCCCAGATTTTTTGCCTGTGTTTAGCTGGTTTTTTGACTTAGTTGACCTGGTTCCCTGCTAATCAGGGCCCCAGGCCATCTGCTCTCTCTGTAAAATGGATTCCATGTACCCTAGGTACATACCACAATTGGAAATGGACTCCTTGTCAGCCCCTGTATAATGCACTATAGGTGCACAGGGCAGAGGGGCCACCAAGGCCTACCAGGGGCTGCAGCATATCTTTTGCCACCCCTGGCTGGTTCTTAAATTGACACAACTGGCTGATCACTCAGCTGGGGTAAGGTGGTGTAAACACCCCTTGCTTAGATATAGTATACCTATATCTAAACCTATATCTGGACACATGTAAACCTGTGAGCCACTCCTATGGAAGGCCTCATCAATCCTGGAGGCAGAGTGCGTGGTTTTATGTGAGATGGAGCTCTAGCATGAGCTGAGCCTGTCTGCAGCTGTCGGGAACAAATCCCTAAGCTGTTTCAGGATAATGCCATACCATATACTCTTAAGTGCCTTATAATCCTCGCGGTTAAATAGCAACTTTGGTTTGGCTTTATCAAAACATGTCGTGTAAGGTGTCATACGATTTGGAATACCATCCCCTCGCCAGTTCTGGCGACGGGGATGGCATTCCACCCCTCTAGAGGGGTAAGACATGTTCCTTTACTGAAACGCGGTTAATTTCTCCAAAGACCTTAGATCCACAAAATGGATGCCTCTGCCACAGACAAATGTCTGGACCCCTGTAGCTGACCGAAACTCAGCCAAAGGGGTCCTGGACAAAGGGTTTCCTGTCACAGGAGGGTGTCACCGCCCTCCAGACAGGAGATAGTGGATTGTAGCAGGGAGGTTTGAAAGAAACCAGACACTGCCTGGGGCGCACAAGGCTGCCCCTTGCATAATCCGGCCAAACCGGTTCTGGGGCACTCCAGCCCTCGTGCCAGGGCGGCCTGGATCAAAGGAAGAGGGTGTATCCACCCACTTCCTGGGTTCCACCCATAGGGGTGGACCTAGCAGGTAATCACGCCCCCCAGATTCGAATAAGAGTGGGAGCAGTGCCAATGCACATCAGATTTCCTGGAAGAAACATTTGAAACGAAATTCTGGACCCTTCGCCCTCCATCTCAACGTGGAAGCCCGAAGAATCTCCCTTGTGGTCAAGGAGTGACCACCCTGCAGCAGCAGGCACCATCCAGCCCTCGACGTCTACTTAGTTGCAGTTCCCGCCGGAACTCGAGCGACTGAGATCGACGAGATCAAGCCTGCCTGCCTTCTAACAGCCCGATCCACAGTCCCTGCAAAGCTGAGACCCGTGGAGGCGACCGGAAGCGTGGGGCACGCCATCTTGAATTGACCACGAGACGCTGACCGTGCAGCCCACGAGTGATCCTCGAAGCTGTGCACCGGGGTTTGAGAAGCCCCCACCCTGAGCTGCTCCTGAGCCGAAGTTCAGCCCTCCACACTCCACGAGTGCTGCGTGGGGCCCTTTGGCTCTATTTGGCTCAACGCGTTGGCCCGGTCACTTGCCAGCTGGCTAGTGGTCCCTGTGCCGACGAACTAACTAAGAAGACTCGTGAATCTGGTTGCTCCAGATCCACACCAGCTCCCCTGAAAAGGAGCCCCGACTCTGACCTTCCTGGTCCGAGTGAGAAGCAATCTTCCGATCCCGCGTGGATTGCTCTTGCCAAGGCTTGTTTGCTCCAAACTTGAAGCCGACTGCACCGACGGTGAGAGCCTGCGTGGGACAGATCGTGACCTGCTCCTGGACGTCGCAGATGCCCCAGAGCCCACGTGACAGCGGAGAGAAGCTCCTCGACGACCACCTGATTGCGCCCGACATTGCCTGGTTCCGTCCTGGTTCCACCCTGGTCACTGCTGAGTGACCCAGACTCTGTCCCCTCTGCTTTCAGGTACTCTACAACTTGAGTCCACCCTTGGACTCCACCGGACACTTCATCTTTAACCTGCCTGCAGCCCTTTCAGCTTCAAGCACCAAGAGCCTGCGAGTCAAAACCCGACGCCACTTCGACCCTGTGCACCCACTTCCTGTGGGTGAGGTAACTTTGCTCCGCCGGTGTTCCCACACTGGTGCACACCTCTAGGGTCTGTGTGTTAAGTTTTGTTCCTCTAGGTTCAGCGGAAGTGTCCTTTAACTTTAACTTTACAACTTTTACGCACCATTGGTTAACATTGGTGCGTGCGTGCGCTTTCCGCACATCTCCCGAATCCCGAGGGCCATTCCCGACTTCAGCATTGCTTGTCCTGACTGCTCCCAGCGATTCCCTAGGCCCTAGGCCTAACCACTGCTCGAGTGGCATCTCTTATACCACTTGTTTAGTATATGGTTTGAGTGGCCCCCTGCCCTCATCCATAATTGTGCAACTTTGTAGGTTTAAACAGTGCTTTTGATTTAACGCTTGTGCCCCTTTATTCATAAAGAATACTGGGGATTGTTTTTAGTAATAAATACATATATTTTTATAATATATACTTGTGTGGTGTCCTTTCATTTGGTATTACAGGATTGTATGTGGTAAAACAGCTCGCTTAACACGACCTCTTAAGTTAAGCCTTTAGGCTGCTTAGTCCATGCTACCCTAGGATAGCTTGTCTAATAAGGTTGACTTACAACCAGACACCATAAGGGATTGTTTGGTCAGGTAGTAGGTGGTTCCAGAATTGGAAACATCCCCTACCAGGCCAACTTCTCACAGTCGGTGTCTGAACCTCTGCAGCATTGCCCTGGTCGCGGCCTTTTACAGCTACCAATGATAACTCTTCGACCCACCCTACACCTTCATTCTCTCTTATGATCAGAGTGTGGGTCAGTGTCTGAACCTCTGCGGCATTGCCCTGGCCGCGGCCTTTTACAGCTACCAATGCAACTCTTCGACCCACCCTACACCTTCATTCTCTCTTATGATCAGAGTGTGGGTCGGTGTCTGAACCTCTGCGGCATTGCCCTGGCCGCGGCCTTTTACAGCTACCAATGACAACTCTTCACCCTACACCTTCATTCTCTCTTATGATCAGAGTGTGGGTCAGTGTCTGAACCAAGCGGCATTGCCCTGGCCGTGGCCTTTTACAGCTACCAATGCAACTCTTCGACCCTACACCTTCATTCTCTCTTATGATCATAGTGTGGGTCAGTGTCTGAACCTCTGCGGCATTGCCCTGGCCGCAGCCTTTTACAGCTACCAATGATAACTCTTCGACTCACCCTACACCTTCATTCTCTGTTATGATCAGAGTGTGGGTCAGTGTCTGAACCTCTGCGGCATTGCCCTGGCCGCAGCCTTTTACAGCTACCAATGATAACTCTTCGACTCACCCTACACCTTCATTCTCTCTTATGATCAGAGTGTGGGTCAGTGTCTGAACCTCTGCGGCATTGCCCTGGCCGCAGCCTTTTACAGCTACCAATGCAACTCTTCAACCCACCCTACACCTTCATTCTCTCTTATGATCAGAGTGTGGGTCAGTGTCTGAACATCTGCGGCATTGCCCTGGCCGCGGCCTTTTACAGCTACCAATGCAACTCTTCGACCCTACACCTTCATTCTCAATTATGATCAGAGTGTGGGTCAGTGTCTGAACCTCTGCGGCATTGCCCTGGTCGCGGCCTTTTACAGCTACCAATGCAACTCTTCGACCCTACACCTTCATTCTCTCTTATGATCAGAGTGTGGGTCAGTGTCTGAACCTCTGCGGCATTGCCCTGGCCGCGGCCTTTTACAGCTACCAATGATAACTCTTCGACCCACCCTACACCTTCATTCTCTCTTAAGAACAGAGTGTGGGTCAGTGTCTGAACCTCTGCGGCATTGCCCTGGCCGCGGCCTTTTACAGCTACCAATGCAACTCTTCGACCCACCCTACACCTTCATTCTCTCTTATAATCAGAGTGTGGGTCAGTGTCTGAACCTCTGCGACATTGCCCTGGCCGCGGCCTTTTACAGCTACCAATGCAACTCTTCGACCCACCCTACACCTTCATTCTCTCTTATGATCAGAGTGTGGGTCAGTGTCTGAACCTCTGCGGCATTGCCCTGGCCGCGGCCTTTTACAGCTACCAATGCAACTCTTCGAGCCACCCTATATCTTCATTCTCTCTTATGATCAGAGTGTGGGTCAGTGTCTGAACCTCTGCAGCATTGCCCTGGCCGCGGCCTTTTACAGCTACCAATGCAACTCTTCACCCTACACCTTCATTCTCTCTTATGATCAGAGTGTGGGTCAGTGTCTGAACCTCTGCGGCATTGCCCTGGTCGCGGCCTTTTACAGCTACCAATGATAACTCTTCGACCCACCCTATATCTTCATTCTCTCTTATGATCAGAGTGTGGGTCAGTGTCCGAACCTCTGCGGCATTGCCCTGGCCGCGGCCTTTTACAGCTACCAATGATAACTCTTCACCCTACACCTTCATTCTCTCTTATGATCAGAGTGTGGGTCAGTGTCTGAACCTCTGCGGCATTGCCCTGGCCGCGGCCTTTTACAGCTACCAATGACAACTCTTCCACCCACCCTACACCTTCATTCTCTCTTATGATCAGAGTGTGGGTCAGTGTCTGAACCTCTGCGGCATTGCCCTGGTCGCGGCCTTTTACAGCTACCAATGCAACTCTTCGACCCTACACCTTCATTCTCTCTTATGATCAGAGTGTGGGTCAGTGTCTGAACCTCTGCGGCATTGCCCTGGCCGCGGCCTTTTACAGCTACCAATGCAACTCTTCAACCCACCCTACACCTTCATTCTCTCTTATGATCAGAGTGTGGGTCGGTGTCTGAACCTCTGCGGCATTGCCCTGGCCGCAGCCTTTTACTGCTACCAATGATAACTCTTCGACCCACCCTATATCTTCATTCTCTCTTATGATCAGAGTGTGGGTCAGTGTCTGAACCTCTGTGGCATTGCCCTGGCCGCGGCCTTTTACAGCTACCAATGATAAATTTTCGACCCACCCTACACCTTCATTCTCTCTTAAGATCAGAGTGTGGGTCAGTGTCTGAACCTCTGCGGCATTGCCCTGGTCGCGGCCTTTTACAGCTACAATGATAACTCTTCGACCCAACCCTATATCTTCATTCTCTCTTATGATCAGAGTGTGGGTCAGTGTCTGAACCTCTGCGGCATTGCCCTGGTCGCGGCCTTTTACAGCTACCAATGCAACTCTTCACCCTACACCTTCATTCTCTCTTATGATCAGAGTGTGGGTCAGTGTCTGAACCTCTGCGGCATTGCCCTGGCCGCGGCCTTTTACAGCTACCAATGCAACTCTTCGACCCACCCTACACCTTCATTCTCTCTTATGATCAGAGTGTGGGTCAGTGTCTGAACCTCTGCGGCATTGCCCTGGCCGCGGCCTTTTACAGCTACCAATGCAACTCTTCGACCCACCCTATATCTTCATTCTCTCTTATGATCAGAGTGTGGGTCAGTGTCTGAACCTCTGCAGCATTGCCCTGGTCGTGGCCTTTTACAGCTACCAATGCAACTCTTCACCCTACACCTTCATTCTCTCTTATGATCAGAGTGTGGGTCAGTGTCTGAACCTCTGCGGCATTGCCCTGGTCGCGGGCTTTTACAGCTACCAATGATAACTCTTCCACCCAACCCTATATCTTCATTCTCTCTTATGATCAGAGTGTGGGTCAGTGTCTGAACCTCTGCGGCATTGCCCTGGTCGCGGCCTTTTACAGCTACCAATGATAACTCTTCGACCCACCCTATATCTTCATTCTCTGTTATGATCAGAGTGTGGGTCAGTGTCCGAACCTCTGCGGCATTGCCCTGGCCGCGGCCTTTTACAGCTACCAATGATAACTCTTCACCCTACACCTTCATTCTCTCTTATGATCAGAGTGTGGGTCAGTGTCTGAACCTCTGCGGCATTGCCCTGGCCGCGGCCTTTTACAGCTACCAATGACAACTCTTCCACCCACCCTACACCTTCATTCTCTCTTATGATCAGAGTGTGGGTCAGTGTCTGAACCTCTGCGGCATTGCCCTGGTCGCGGCCTTTTACAGCTACCAATGCAACTCTTCGACCCTACACCTTCATTCTCTCTTATGATCAGAGTGTGGGTCAGTGTCTGAACCTCTGCGGCATTGCCCTGGCCGCGGCCTTTTACAGCTACCAATGCAACTCTTCAACCCACCCTACACCTTCATTCTCTCTTATGATCAGAGTGTGGGTCGGTGTCTGAACCTCTGCGGCATTGCCCTGGCCGCAGCCTTTTACTGCTACCAATGATAACTCTTCGACCCACCCTATATCTTCATTCTCTCTTATGATCAGAGTGTGGGTCAGTGTCTGAACCTCTGTGGCATTGCCCTGGCCGCGGCCTTTTACAGCTACCAATGATAAATTTTCGACCCACCCTACACCTTCATTCTCTCTTAAGATCAGAGTGTGGGTCAGTGTCTGAACCTCTGCGGCATTGCCCTGGTCGCGGCCTTTTACAGCTACAATGATAACTCTTCGACCCACCCTACACCTTCATTCTCTCTTAAGATCAGAGTGTGGGTCAGTGTCTGAACCTCTGCGGCATTGCCCTGGTCGCGGCCTTTTACATCTACAATGATAACTCTTCGACCCACCCTACACCTTCATTCTCTCTTAAGATCAGAGTGTGGGTCAGTGTCTGAACCTCTGCTGCATTGCCCTGGTCGCGGCCTTTTACAGCTACAATGATAACTCTTCGACCCACCCTACACCTTCATTCTCTCTTAAGATCAGAGTGTGGGTCAGTGTCTGAACATCTGCGGCATTGCCCTGGCCGCGGCCTTTTACAGCTACCAATGCAACTCTTCACCCTACACCTTCATTCTCTCTTAAGCTCAGAGTGTGGGTCAGTGTCTGAACCTCTGCGGCATTGCCCTGGCCGCGGCCTTTTACAGCTACAATGACAACTCTTCCACCCACCCTACACCTTCATTCTCTCTTATGATCAGAGTGTGGGTCAGTGTCTGAACCTCTGCGGCATTGCCCTGGCCGCGGCCTATTACAGCGACCAATGACAACTCTTCCACCCACCCTACACCTTCATTCTCTCTTATGATCAGAGTGTGGGTCAGTGTCTGAACCTCTGCGGCATTGCCCTGGCCGCGGCCTTTTACAGCTACCAATGACAACTCTTCCACCCACCCTACACCTTCATTCTCTCTTATGATCAGAGTGTGGGTCAGTGTCTGAACCTCTGGGGCATTGTCCTGGCGGCGGTCTTTTACAGCTACCAATGCAACTCTTCGACCCACCCTACACCTTCATTCTCTCTTATGATCAGAGTGTGGGTCAGTGTCTGAACCTCTGCGGCATTGCCCTGGCCGCAGCCTTTTACAGCTACCAATGATAACTCTTCGACCCACCCTACACCTTCATTCTCTCTTATGATCAGAGTGTGGGTCAGTGTCTGAACCTCTGCGGCATTGCCCTGGCCGCAGCCTTTTACAGCTACCAATGATAACTCTTCGACCCACCCTATATCTTCATTCTCTCTTATGATCAGAGTGTGGGTCAGTGTCTGAACCTCTGCGGCATTGCCCTGGCCGCGGCCTTTTACAGCTACCAATGCAACTCTTCACCCTACACCTTCATTCTCTCTTATGATCAGAGTGTGGGTCAGTGTCTGAACCTCTGCGGCATTGCCCTGGCCGCGGCCTTTTACAGCTACCAATGCAACTCTTCGACCCACCCTACACCTTCATTCTCTCTTATGATCAGAGTGTGGGTCAGTGTCTGAACCTCTGGGGCATTGCCCTGGCCGCGGCCTTTTACAGCTACCAATGCAACTCTTCGACCCACCCTACACCTTCATTCTCTCTTAAGATCAGAGTGTGGGTCAGTGTCTGAACCTCTGCGGCATTGCCCTGGCCGCGGCCTTTTACAGCTACCAATGCAACTCTTCGACCCACCCTATATCTTCATTCTCTCTTATGATCAGAGTGTGGGTCAGTGTCTGAACCTCTGCGGCATTGCCCTGGTCGCGGCCTTTTACAGCTACCAATACAACTCTTCGACCCTACACCTTCATTCTCTCTTATGATCAGAGTGTGGGTCAGTGTCTGAACCTCTGCGGCATTGCCCTGGCCGCGGCCTTTTACAGCTACCAATGATAACTCTTCACCCCACACCTTCATTCTCTCTTATGATCAGTGTGTGGGTCAGTGTCTGAACCTCTGCGGCATTGCCCTGGCCGCGGCCTTTTACAGCTACCAATGCAACTCTTCGACCCACCCTACACCTTCATTCTCTCTTATGATCAGAGTGTGGGTCAGTGTCTGAACCTCTGCGGCATTGCCCTGGCCGCGGCCTTTTACAGCTACCAATGATAACTCTTCACCCTACACCTTCATTCTCTTTTATGATCAGTGTGTGGGTCAGTGTCTGAACCTCTGCGGCATTGCCCTGGCCGCGGCCTTTTACAGCTACCAATGCAACTCTTCGACCCACCCTACACCTTCATTCTCTCTTATGATCAGAGTGTGGGTCGGTGTCTGAACCTCTGCAGCATTGCCCTGGTCGTGGCCTTTTACAGCTACCAATGCAACTCTTCACCCTACACCTTCATTCTCTCTTAAGCTCAGAGTGTGGGTCAGTGTCTGAACCTCTGCGGCATTGCCCTGGCCGCGGCCTTTTACAGCTACCAATGCAACTCTTCGACCCACCCTATATCTTCATTCTCTCTTATGATCAGAGTGTGGGTCAGTGTCTGAACCTCTGCGGCATTGCCCTGGTCGCGGCCTTTTACAGCTATCAATGACAACTCTTCACCCTACACCTTCTTTTTCTCTTATGATCAGAGTGTGGGTCAGTGTCTGAACCTCTGAGGCAGTGCCCTGGCCGCAGCCTTTTACTGCTACCAATGATAACTCTTCGACCCACCCTATATCTTCATTCTCTCTTATGATCAGAGTGTGGGTCAGTGTCTGAACCTCTGCGGCATTGCCCTGGCCGCGGCCTTTTACAGCTACCAATGGTAACTCTTCGACCCACCCTACACCTTCATTCTCTCTTATGATCAGAGTGTGGGTCAGTGTCTGAACCTCTGCGGCATTGCCCTGGCCGCGGCCTTTTACAGCTACCAATGCAACTCTTCAACCCACCCTACACCTTCATTCTCTCTTATGATCAGAGTGTGGGTCGGTGTCTGAACCTCTGCGGCATTGCCCTGGCCACAGCCTTTTACTGCTACCAATGATAACTCTTCGACCCACCCTATATCTTCATTCTCTCTTATGATCAGAGTGTGGGTCAGTGTCTGAACCTCTGTGGCATTGCCCTGGCCGCGGCCTTTTACAGCTACCAATGATAACTTTTCGACCCACCCTACACCTTCATTCTCTCTTAAGATCAGAGTGTGGGTCAGTGTCTGAACCTCTGCGGCATTGCCCTGGTCGCGGCCTTTTACAGCTACAATGATAACTCTTCGACCCACCCTACACCTTCATTCTCTCTTAAGATCAGAGTGTGGGTCAGTGTCGGAACCTCTGCGGCATTGCCCTGGTCGCGGCCTTTTACAGCTACAATGATAACTCTTCGACCCACCCTATACCTTCATTCTCTCTTATGATCAGAGTGTGGGTCAGTGTCTGAACCTCTGCGGCATTGCCCTGGCCGCGGCCTTTTACTGCTACCAATGATAACTCTTCGACCCACCCTATATCTTCATTCCCTCTTATGATCAGAGTGTGGGTCAGTGTCTGAACCTCTGCGGCATTGCCCTGGCCACGGCCTTTTACAGCTACCAATGCAACTCTTCACCCTACACCTTCATTCTCTCTTAAGCTCAGAGTGTGGGTCAGTGTCTGAACCTCTGCGGCATTGCCCTGGCCGCGGCCTTTTACAGCTACCAATGCAACTCTTCGACCCACCCTACACCTTAATTCTCTCTTATGATCAGAGTGTGGTGGGTCAGTGTCTGAACCTCTGCGGCATTGCCCTGGTCGCGGCCTTTTACAGCTACCAATGATAACTCTTCGACCCACCCTACACCTTCATTCTCTCTTATGATCAGAGTGTGGGTCAGTGTCTGAACATCTGCGGCATTGCCCTGGCCGCGGCCTTTTACAGCTACCAATGCAACTCTTCGACCCACCCTACACCTTCATTCTCTCTTATGATCAGAGTGTGGGTCGGTGTCTGAACCTCTGCGGCATTGCCCTGGCCGCGGCCTTTTACAGCTACCAATGACAACTCTTCACCCTACACCTTCATTCTCTCTTATGATCAGAGTGTGGGTCAGTGTCTGAACCAAGCGGCATTGCCCTGGCCGCGGCCTTTTACAGCTACCAATGCAACTCTTCGACCCACCCTACACCTTCATTCTCTCTTATGATCAGAGTGTGGGTCAGTGTCTGAACCTCTGCGGCATTGCCCTGGCCGCAGCCTTTTACAGCTACCAATGATAACTCTTCGACTCACCCTACACCTTCATTCTCTCTTATGATCAGAGTGTGGGTCAGTGTCTGAACCTCTGCGGCATTGCCCTGGCCGCGGCCTTTTACAGCTACCAATGCAACTCTTCGACCCACCCTACACCTTCATTCTCTCTTATGATCAGAGTGTGGGTCAGTGTCTGAACCTCTGCGGCATTGCCCTGGCCGCAGCCTTTTACAGCTACCAATGATAACTCTTCGACTCACCCTACACCTTCATTCTCTCTTATGATCAGTGTGTGGGTCAGTGTCTGAACCTCTGCGGCCTTGCCCTGGTCGCTGCCTTTTACAGCTACCAATGCAACTCTTCGACCCTACACCTTCATTCTCTCTTATGATCAGAGTGTGGGTCAGTGTCTGAACCTCTGCGGCATTGCCCTGGTCGCGGCCTTTTACAGCTACCAATGCAACTCTTCGACCCTACACCTTCATTCTCTCTTATGATCAGAGTGTGGGTCAGTGTCTGAACCTCTGCGGCATTGCCCTGGCCGCGGCCTTTTACAGCTACCAATGCAACTCTTCACCCTACACCTTCATTCTCTCTTATGATCATAGTGTGGGTCAGTGTCTGAACCTCTGCGGCATTGCCCTGGCCGCAGCCTTTTACAGCTATCAATGATAACTCTTCGACTCACCCTACACCTTCATTCTCTCTTATGATCAGAGTGTGGGTCAGTTTCTGAACCTCTGCGGCATTGCCCTGGCCGCGGCCTTTTACAGCTACGAATGCAACTCTTCACCCTACACCTTCATTCTCTCTTATGATCAGAGTGTGGGTCAGTGTCTGAACCTCTGCGGCATTGCCCTGGCCGCAGCCTTTTACAGCTACCAATGATAACTCTTCGACTCACCCTACACCTTCATTCTCTCTTATGATCAGAGTGTGGGTCAGTGTCTGAACCTCTGCGGCATTGCCCTGGCCGCAGCCTTTTACAGCTACCAATGCAACTCTTCAACCCACCCTACACCTTCATTCTCTCTTATGATCAGAGTGTGGGTCAGTGTCTGAACCTCTGCGGCATTGCCCTGGTCGCGGCCTTTTACAGCTACCAATGCAACTCTTCGACCCACCCTATATCTTCATTCTCTCTTATGATCAGAGTGTGGGTCAGTGTCTGAACCTCTGCGGCATTGCCCTGGCCGCGGCCTTTTACAGCTACCAATGCAACTCTTCGACCCTACACCTTCATTCTCAATTATGATCAGAGTGTGGGTCAGTGTCTGAACCTCTGCGGCATTGCCCTGGTCGCGGCCTTTTACAGCTACCAATGCAACTCTTCGACCCACCCTATATCTTCATTCTCTCTTATGATCAGAGTGTGGGTCAGTGTCTGAACCTCTGCGGCATTGCCCTGGCCGCGGCCTTTTACAGCTACCAATGCAACTCTTCACCCTACACCTTCATTCTCAATTATGATCAGAGTGTGGGTCGGTGTCTGAACCTCTGCGGCATTGCCCTGGTCGCGGCCTTTTACAGCTACCAATGCAACTCTTCACCCTACACCTTCATTCTCAATTATGATCAGAGTGTGGGTCAGTGTCTGAACCTCTGCGGCATTGCCCTGGCCGCGGCCTTTTACAGCTACCAATGCAACTCTTCACCCTACACCTTCATTCTCAATTATGATCAGAGTGTGGGTCGGTGTCTGAACCTCTGCGGCATTGCCCTGGTCGCGGCCTTTTACAGCTACCAATGCAACTCTTCGACCCACCCTACACCTTCATTCTCTCTTATGATCAGAGTGTGGGTCAGTGTCTGAACCTCTGCGGCATTGCCCTGGCCGCGGCCTTTTACAGCTACCAATGCAACTCTTCGACCCACCCTACACCTTCATTCTCTCTTATGATCAGAGTGTGGGTCAGTGTCTGAACCTCTGCGGCATTGCCCTGGCCGCGGCCTTTTACAGCTACCAATGCAACTCTTCGACCCACCCTATATCTTCATTCTCTCTTATGATCAGAGTGTGGGTCAGTGTCTGAACCTCTGCAGCATTGCCCTGGTCGCGGCCTTTTACAGCTACCAATGCAACTCTTCACCCTACACCTTCATTCTCTCTTATGATCAGAGTGTGGGTCAGTGTCTGAACCTCTGCGGCATTGCCCTGGCCGCGGCCTTTTACAGCTACCAATGCAACTCTTCGACCCACCCTACACCTTCATTCTCTCTTAAGATCAGAGTGTGGGTCAGTGTCTGGACCTCTGCGGCATTGCCCTGGCCGCGGCCTTTTACAGCTACCAATGATAACTCTTCCACCCAACCCTATATCTTCATTCTCTCTTATGATCAGAGTGTGGGTCAGTGTCTGAACCTCTGCGGCATTGCCCTGGTCGCGGCCTTTTACAGCTACCAATGATAACTCTTCGACCCACCCTATATCTTCATTCTCTCTTATGATCAGAGTGTGGGTCAGTGTCCGAACCTCTGCGGCATTGCCCTGGCCGCGGCCTTTTACAGCTACCAATGACAACTCTTCCACCCACCCTACACCTTCATTCTCTCTTATGATCAGAGTGTGGGTCAGTGTCTGAACCTCTGCGGCATTGCCCTGGTCGCGGCCTTTTACAGCTACCAATGCAACTCTTCGACCCTACACCTTCATTCTCTCTTATGATCAGAGTGTGGGTCAGTGTCTAAACCTCTGCGGCATTGCCCTGGCCGCGGCCTTTTACAGCTACCAATGCAACTCTTCAACCCACCCTACACCTTCATTCTCTCTTATGATCAGAGTGTGGGTCGGTGTCTGAACCTCTGCGGCATTGCCCTGGCCGCAGCCTTTTACTGCTACCAATGATAACTCTTCGACCCACCCTATATCTTCATTCTCTCTTATGATCAGAGTGTGGGTCAGTGTCTGAACCTCTGTGGCATTGCCCTGGCCGCGGCCTTTTACAGCTACCAATGATAAATTTTCGACCCACCCTACACCTTCATTCTCTCTTAAGATCAGAGTGTGGGTCAGTGTCTGAACCTCTGCGGCATTGCCCTGGTCGCGGCCTTTTACAGCTACAATGATAACTCTTCGACCCACCCTACACCTTCATTCTCTCTTAAGATCAGAGTGTGGGTCAGTGTCTGAACCTCTGCGGCATTGCCCTGGTCGCGGCCTTTTACAGCTACAATGATAACTCTTCGACCCACCCTACACCTTCATTCTCTCTTAAGATCAGAGTGTGGGTCAGTGTCTGAACCTCTGCGGCATTGCCCTGGCCGCGGCCTTTTACAGCTACCAATGCAACTCTTCCACCCACCCTACACCTTCATTCTCTCTTATGATCAGAGTGTGGTGGGTCAGTGTCTGAACCTCTGCGGCATTGCCCTGGCCGCGGCCTTTTACAGCTACCAATGATAACTCTTCGACCCACCCTACACCTTCATTCACTCTTATGATCAGAGTGTGGGTCAGTGTCTGAACCTCTGCAGCATTGCCCTGGCCGCGGCCTTTTACAGCTACCAATGCAACTCTTCGACCCACCCTACACCTTCATTCTCTCTTATGATCAGAGTGTGGTGGGTCAGTGTCTGAACCTCTGCGGCATTGCCCTGGCCGCGGCCTTTTACAGCTACCAATGATAACTCTTCACCCTACACCTTCATTCTCTCTTATGATCAGAGTGTGGGTCAGTGTCTGAACCTCTGCGGCATTGCCCTGGCCGCGGCCTTTTACAGCTACCAATGACAACTCTTCCACCCACCCTACACCTTCATTCTCTCTTATGATCAGAGTGTGGGTCAGTGTCTGAACCTCTGGGGCATTGTCCTGGCGGCGGTCTTTTACAGCTACCAATGCAACTCTTCGACCCACCCTACACCTTCATTCTCTCTTATGATCAGAGTGTGGGTCAGTGTCTGAACCTCTGCGGCATTGCCCTGGCCGCAGCCTTTTACAGCTACCAATGATAACTCTTCGACCCACCCTACACCTTCATTCTCTCTTATGATCAGAGTGTGGGTCAGTGTCTGAACCTCTGCGGCATTGCCCTGGCCGCAGCCTTTTACAGCTACCAATGATAACTCTTCGACCCACCCTATATCTTCATTCTCTCTTATGATCAGAGTGTGGGTCAGTGTCTGAACCTCTGCGGCATTGCCCTGGCCTCGGCCTTTTACAGCTACCAATGCAACTCTTCACCCTACACCTTCATTCTCTCTTATGATCAGAGTGTGGGTCAGTGTCTGAACCTCTGCGGCATTGCCCTGGCCGCGGCCTTTTACAGCTACCAATGCAACTCTTCGACCCACCCTACACCTTCATTCTCTCTTATGATCAGAGTGTGGGTCAGTGTCTGAACCTCTGGGGCATTGCCCTGGCCGCGGCCTTTTACAGCTACCAATGCAACTCTTCGACCCACCCTACACCTTCATTCTCTCTTAAGATCAGAGTGTGGGTCAGTGTCTGAACCTCTGCGGCATTGCCCTGGCCGCGGCCTTTTACAGCTACAATGATAACTCTTCGACCCACCCTACACCTTCATTCTCTCTTATGATCAGAGTGTGGGTCAGTGTCTGAACCTCTGCGGCATTGCCCTGGCCGCGGCCCTTTACAGCTACCAATGCAACTCTTCGACCCTACACCTTCATTCTCTCTTATGATCAGAGTGTGGGTCAGTGTCTGAACCTCTGCGGCATTGCCCTGGCCGCGGCCTTTTACAGCTACAATGATAACTCTTCGACCCACCCTACACCTTCATTCTCTCTTAAGATCAGAGTGTGGGTCAGTGTCTGGACCTCTGCGGCATTGCCCTGGCCGCGGCCTTTTACAGCTACCAATGATAACTCTTTGACCCACCCTACACCTTCATTCTCTCTTATGATTAGAGTGTGGGTCAGTGTCTGAACCTCTGCGGCATTGCCCTGGCCGCGGCCTTTTACAGCTACCAATGCAACTCTTCGACCCTACACCTTCATTCTCTCTTATGATCAGAGTGTGGGTCGGTGTCTGAACCTCTGGGGCATTGCCCTGGTCGCGGCCTTTTACAGCTACCAATGCAACTCTTCACCCTACACCTTCATTCTCTCTTATGATCAGAGTGTGGGTCAGTGTCTGAACCTCTGCGGCATTGCCCTGGCCGCGGCCTTTTACAGCTACCAATGCAACTCTTCGACCCACCCTACACCTTCATTCTCTCTTATGATCAGAGTGTGGGTCAGTGTCTGAACCTCTGCGGCATTGCCCTGGCCGCGGCCTTTTACAGCTACAATGATAACTCTTCGACCCACCCTACACCTTCATTCTCTCTTAAGATCAGAGTGTGGGTCAGTGTCTGAACCTCTGCGGCATTGCCGTGGCTGCGGCCTTTTACAGCTACCAATGATAACTCTTCACCCTACATCTTCATTCTCTCTTATGATCAGAGTGTGGGTCAGTGTCTGAACCTCTGCGGCATTGCCCTGGCCGCGGCCTTTTACAGCTACCAATGATAACTCTTCGACCCACCCTATATCTTCATTCTCTCTTATGATCAGAGTGTGGGTCAGTGTCTGAACCTCTGCGGCATTGCCCTGGCCGCGGTCTTTTACTGCTACCAATGATAACTCTTCACCCTACACCTTCATTCTCTCTTATGATCAGAGTGTGGGTCAGTGTCTGAACCTCTGCGGCATTGCCCTGGCCGCGGCCTTTTATTGCTACCAATGATAACTCTTCACCCTACACCTCCATTCTCTCTTATGATCAGAGTGTGGGTCAGTGTCTGAACCTCTGCGGCATTGCCCTGGCTGCGGTCTTTTACTGCTACCAATGCAACTCTTCGACCCACCCTACACCTTCATTCTCAATTATTATCAGAGTGTGGGTCGGTGTCTGAACCTCCGCGGCATTGCCCTGGCTGCAGCCTTTTACAGCTACCAATGATAACTCTTCGACCCACCCTACACCTTCATTCTCTCTTATGATCAGTGTGTGGGTCGGTGTCTGAACCTATGCGGCATTGCCCTGGCTGCGGTTGCGACTATCATAAGGATCGTCACCGGGTTGCAGTTAATGGACTTCTCACTTACTTGAGGAATCGTGAAAACCAAGCGCCTGGCCACATTCGTCATTGTCCACGGGGTAAAGGTTTTGATTTTCTTTAGTTCTTAATGAAAATACAGTGGTTGCAATAAGTGGCCCTGTTAATAAAAAATACACATTAATAATACCTCTACAGGTTTTATGCAATAAAGAGAATTATGTTCAGCTTTGGTTTAAATTGAATGCTAGAACTAAACATCACTGTATGTCTTTTCGGTCAAATCCAAAAACAACTAAATGAAAAAGAGACCATTACGGATTTCAGAAGGCCATATGCTGCGCAGTTAGAGGCAGATCAAGCAAACCACTTATGTTCTGAATTGCACATCACCAGTGAAGATGAAAAACACTGCAGTAGAGTAATTTAATAACAAGATTGAAATCAGACAAGTATAAATGAAAGAATTACATGCAAAAAGAACTGACAGGCAATCGGAACCAGATAGGGATGGGAGAAGAATTGGGAGAAAATTTGTAAAATTGATAAGAAATAGGCAAATAAAAAACCCATTAAAAACGCTTACATGGAGGAGGAGCTACAATAGCAACCAAGATGGCCACGTGAGTTCCTGGCTCCGCCGACCTCCGTCTCCTGCCAGTAGATCCTGTCATATATCCTGAATTTGCGCCCTGCCTTCTTGTGTCTGAACTGGTCTGGATCGAAATGGTGCAATCCTGAGATTTCTGCCATTCTGGGGAAAAATATACGTTGTGTGGTACTTTGCGTCCTACACCAGTTTGAAAGCCGTGGTCTCGAGTACTGGCCCAGCCGGGCTGAAGTTGAACAACATCGGTCGTGGTTGTGTGACAGGGTCCGGTCAGCTGAGGTGGCAAGTTTTCTTTTGACCCGCTACGGACGGCGATTGGTGTGCTTGGTATACATTGAAAGAGAGGTGACGACTCATAATTGCAGCAGCGGACCGGGGTTCCTGGCCCGGTGGCCCGGTTTTGGAGCGGCCGGTGCTCACCGGGTGGGGTTCTCCGCCTGCGGTATCTGCGTCCGGACTATCATTGTCGCCAACGGAGTGTCCCCCTCTGCAGTCTTCCGTTCCGCATCCACTTGTTTTCCCCTCCGAGGGACCGGGCTCTCCGGAGCCGACACTATGATTGAGACCGAATGCAGTGTTGTTGAAGGAACCTGTAGTGTCCCGTCACTACTAACTGTGTTGGCGGCCATGGGGTCATTCCATGAGTGTCTTGATGCACACCTACGCACAATGATAACTTGCGTGACTGGAATTGAGCGGACCGGACAGGACCCTGTTCCTCTGCGGGAACGGAACTACTCGAAATGCCCTTGATGGCAACTTCGACGGGGGATCCAGACCCTGTGCTGTGGGAGGTGTCGGAACCTTTGAACGGTGTGGTTTGTGAACGGATAGAACACAAAGTGGTGATTGGATCATGTGGCCTAAGACTACTGCTGATTATGGATGGACTACCTGCTGCTCTCCTTCCGGAACCCAACGCTGGGAACTGTTGTCAGCCTGGGCCTGCGTTACTCCCCTGTGTGTCTAGGCCGATAAGATGGCGGCCGCAACAACGCTGTGCATCCGTGAGGGTTAGGGGAGTCTCGGACCCTGGTGGAGTTATCGGCACTCTCTACCCGGTGCTACATCCTGGTTTTGACTCTGTTCCGATCTTTTTATGTTTTGACTATCTTGCTGAAGCGGCTATTCGTCCAGAAGGGGTTCGGGCTCGAAGGGGACAAGGTTGAGATGGAGAGACTGAGTTTCACATCGAGTCTCGCTGGACACTGGGTTTGCGATGGTACTATCTATGGAAGGCAGGGCAGTATTTGAAGTTTCTCCTGTAACGCCACGAATTTACAGCTTACTACGTTTTTGATTTACTTCAGGGGATTCTTGGTTCGGGCGGGGGGAGGGGAGGCCGGGGATATGATAGACGATGCCCTCCTGCGTTTCTTCCTTCTTTTAGGGCTTAGCTAGCTGGGGCGACAGGCACGCTGCTAGTGGGTTGGGCTGTAGCCATCTGCAGGGGTGCAGGGTGGGGGATGTTTTTTTTTTTGTTTTGTCTTTATTTTGTTTCTATGGCCTTCTCCTTTTTTCTTTATTTCTCCTACGAGATGTGGGTGGATTATCCTGAGCTGCTCTGTTTCTCATACTCGGGTGTCATGTGTTCTGGCTATAATCATCCTGATTTTGTGGGTGGACGGGCCCTGAAGGTTTCGGCCTAGCCGGGTTGTGGATTGTTATGTCCTTACTCCTGCTACGTATTTGCTAGTGTTGACGTCTCAGTCATCGTTTAATTGATATGTACCCCTTTCATCTATTTGCCTGTTCACCTCCACAATGTGCTCTGTTGTATGGTACCCGATGTATGTACTCACTCTCTTGTTTTTCTTCAAATAATAAAAATATATATATAAAAAAATATAACGCTTACATGATAAAGTACCCCCTTAAATACTCAACGTAAAAATGAGGCAAATCCTTTCGCTAAAACTTTCCTAAAAACCTGTTGCTATCAAGCGGATGTTGAAAGAACCTCCTTTTGAAAGTACCAGTAGCAAAAATAACTTTGTTACTGAAAAGATGTTGATTTCTCTTCAAATATGTTGTTTCCTCCCCATACAAATCTGCTGATTTGTTTTGTCTTTGAGGTCCTAAATTGTAGATTCTTTATGGCATTGCAAATTACACCTTTAGAAGATGTAAATTCTCAACATAAAGACCACAAAGAATTCTCTGCAACAAAGAATCTGCACACTTTTCCTTCCCCACATCTTCTTGTCGGTAAAAGGGAACCCAACACCCGCACTGACTGATCACGCACGCAACCTCAGCATCATCCTCGACAGCCAACTGACCATGAAACGATAAGTCAACACAGTCGCCTCCTCCTGCTTCCACATGCTTTGCATACTCTGCAGAATCTTCAGATGGATCCCTACCAACACCAGAAAGATCATCACTCAGGCCCTCGTTACCAGTCCCCTTGATTACGGCATCTCCATACAGCCCCTCAGAAGACTCCAGGCGATACGGAATGCTGCAGTCAGACTCATCCTGGACCTCCCCAAACGAACTCCCATCACCCTCCATCTGAAAGACCTCCACTGGCTTCCCATACAGAAAAGATGCCAGTTCAAGATCCTCACGCATGCCTACAAAGCGCCCCATCACCTAGGACCTGCCTACCTCAACCATCGACTGAACTTCCATCAACCCGCTGGACACCTGAGCTCCTCTTCACTCGCCCTCGCACAAACTCCCCACGTCTGTGGCCGCTCCTTCTCCTACATCGCGGTCAAGACTTGGAATGACCTTCCCCTCCAGCTCCGTACAGCCCCCCTCGCCGGTAGACTTCAGAAAGAGACTCAAGACCTGGCTCTTCCACGGAGACAAAGCGCCCAGATACCCCTAAGGGTGAGAGAGTGTTGTGCTTTACAAATGTTGTTATTTTGATTTGATTCAAAGGATCCTCAGCAATTAGGCTGATAGCAGCAGAGCATTTGCCCTTGTGGTGAATTTTACCAAAGCAACAAAGATAGTTTACACATTCTTGGTGAGATATTATCACGGTTTCTGTTACGTGCCCTTTTCTAGGCATTTCTACACTGGGAACCTGCAAAACGGGGAACCTTGTGGGAAGTGTAGGCTAGTCCAGGTCACCCTTTATGCTGTGCCTTCCCCATAACAGGGTTCACAAGCAGCTTCAGTGAGCTTTGTTTGGGCATTAGGGATTCATTGGCAGCAGAAATGCCACATGAAGTGAACACAAATTCCGATTAAATGGATCAAACAGCTCTTCCCCGCAGCAGTATCACAATGACTTTGGATGCTCCAAAAGCTGAACTGGGCTAGATACTATCTTCTGTGTGACAGATCAAGAGCCTCTCTACATCAATAACACAATAACACTTTGAATGTCTCCAGAAGTTGTTCCAAGCTAAATGTGATCTTCTATCTAAGATTTCACGTGGCCTTCTGTCTCAGAGGTACCACAACTACTCTGAACGTCTCTAGAAGTTGGTCCAAGCTCGAGGTGATCTTCTATTTAACAACTAAAGCGGATTCTGTCTCAGTTGGTCCAGGCTAGATACATTTATCTGGAACTCCAAGGACTTGGTAAACGTTGTTGGTCATAGAATGAAAGATCATATTTTCCAGAAACCCATAACACTTTCTTAGGGAACAGAAGATTGGATCTTGCCCTCCAAGGAAGTCTCTAAACACTCAAACTTTGTACTACTCCAAATAATTTGCCTCGGCCACCCATCATCTTAAGCATTCGTTACTGGATGCTCCTTTGCACCTATGAGCAACATATGTCCCTCCACTTCCCATTGCCCAGGTGGCTAAGTGTACAGGAATACCTGCACTTTCTCTTGCTACTCCTGCAAATTCATCGGCACCGACAACTTCTCCGCTACGACCACACCACTGACTCCCGACCCCAACCACCTACAATGCATCCTTCTCAACACCCGATCGGTCCACAGACACGCCATTGACCTCTGGAATCTACTAGACACCATCTCTCCAGACATCGCCTTCCTAACAGAAACATGGATGAACGCTTCCTCCGCCCCAGACATCACCATTGCCATCCCTGAAGATTATAAGATCACACGCAAGGACCGTACCAGCCACACAGGAGGAGGAATCGCTATCGTCCATAAGAAATCCATCCACATCTCAACCAGCTCAGACGTCAATCTCGCCAACTCTGAACACCTTCACTTCCAGATCCACATCGACCCAAAGACCACACTCAGAGGCACCCTCCTCTACAGACCACCTGGACCCCGCGCAAAATTCAGTGAAGACATCACGGACTTCATCACTCCACACGCGCTCCCATCCAAAGATTACATCCTTCTGGGAGACCTCAACTTTCACCTTGAAAAGAACAACGACCGCAACACCACCACCCTCTTGGACAACCTCGCCAACCTCGGACTTAAACAACTGGTCACTTCCCCCACCCACATCGCAGGTCACACACTCGACCCCATCTTCACCTCCAGCAATCATGTCTCCTTCAGCCACACTACGGATCTCCTCTGGACTGACCACAGCTGCGTTCACTTCACCTTCAACAAGCCTAAACCCATCAACCACCTCCAACCAACTCTGCAAAGAAACTGGAACAAAATCACCATCGACCAGATCTCCTCATCGCTCCTTCTAAACACCCCAGCCCACTCTTCTAACCCAGACCAAGCCGCCGCCAACTTCACCCTATGGTTATCCAACACCGCCGACACCCTAGCACCACTGAAAAAACGTCAAAGCAAACCTGGCAGCAAGAAGGCCTCATGGTTCAACGATGATATTAAGAAGTCCAAGAAACTCTGCCGCTCCCTGGAAAAGGCCTGGAAAAAAGACCCAACCACTACCACCAAGGACGCCTTCAAAAACGCCACCCGCACACACCACCAACTAATCCGGAAGGCCAAGAAAACAGCATTCAAGGATCGACTAGACAACAACGCCCACAACAGCAAGGAACTTTTCAACATCGTCAAGGAATTTACCAATCCCTCAGCCAACTCCAACGACATCACCCCCTCTCAAGCCCTCTGCGACTCCCTGGCTTTATTCTTCCACAACAAAATTGCAGACATCCACAACAGCTTCGATAACCAACCCGGAGACCAACCCACCCAACCATATGCTGAACATTCTTCCCCCTTAAACACCCTTAACGACTGGAACCCAATCTCCACTGAGGACACCATTCGCCTGATGAACTCCATCCACTCAGGATCCCCCACAGACCCTTGTCCTCACCACATCTTCAACAAAGCAGACTCCATCATAGCACCGCACCTCCGAGACGTCATCAACTGCTCCTTCAACTCCGCCACCTTCCCGGAAAGCTGGAAACACGCTGAACTCACCGCCCTTCTGAAAAAACCCACAGCAGACCCCACCGAACTCAAAAATTACCGCCCCATATCGCTCCTTCCTTTCCCGGCCAAAGTCATCGAGAAAGCTGTCAACAACCAGCTCGCCGCCTTCCTCGAAGCCAACAAATCCCTCGACTCCTCACAATCTGGCTTCCGAGCAAAACACAGCACTGAGACCGCCCTCATCGCAGCAACAGACGACATTCGAACTCTACTGGATAATGGAGACACAGTCGCCCTTATCCTCCTCGACCTCTCTGCAGCCTTCGACACAGTCTGCCACAGCACCCTCTTACAACGCCTCAGAAACATCGGAATACAAGGAAAAGCTCTTGAATGGATCACCTCGTTCCTCACCGGAAGAACCCAGAGAGTCCGCCTTCCACCATTCAAGTCCGAGGCCACTGAAGTCATCTGCGGCGTACCACAAGGATCCTCACTCAGTCCCACCCTCTTCAACGTATACATGAGCCCCCTCGCGGCCATCGCTCGCCAACACAACCTCAACATCATCTCTTACGCGGATGACACTCAACTGATCCTTTCTCTCACCAATGACCCCAGCACCGCCAAAACTAACCTACATGAAGGAATGAAAGAAGTTGCCGAATGGATGAAACACAGCCGTCTGAAACTCAACTCAGATAAAACAGAAGTCCTCATCTTAGGTACATCCCCCTCGGCATGGGACGACTCTTGGTGGCCGGAAGCCCTTGGAAAAGCACCCATCCCGACAGACCACGCACGGAACCTAGGCGTCATCCTGGATTCTTCACTTTCTATGAACAGACAAGTCAGCGCCGTATCCTCATCCTGCTTCAACATTCTTCGCATGCTCAAAAAAACATTTCGCTGGATCCCCACCGAAACCAGAAAAACAGTCACCCATGCTCTGGTCACGAGCCGACTGGACTACGGAAACACCCTCTACGCAGGTACTACTGCTAAACTCCAGAAGAAACTCCAACGAATCCAAAACGCCTCAGCCAGGATCATATTAGACATCCCGCGTAACGAACACATCTCTGGTCACCTGAAAGACCTCCACTGGCTACCCGTCAATAAAAGGATCACTTTCCGACTGCTAACCCACGCACACAAATCACTCTACGACATCGGACCAGAATGCCTCAACTCACGTCTGTCCTTCTACACCCCCTCCCGCCAACTACGTTCTTCCAGCCAAGCCCTCGCCACCGTACCTCGCATCAACAAGACCACCATGGGAGGCAGATCCTTCTCATACCTGGCAGCTAAAACATGGAACTCACTCCCCACTTACCTTCGCCTTACCCAGAACCACCTAGCATTCAGAAAGCAACTTAAAACGTGGATATTTGACAAGTAATCCTTCTCCCCTCCCTCAGCGCCTTGAGACCCTCTGGGTATGTAGTGCGCTATATAAATTCTTTGACTTGACTTGACTTGACACTACAGGATGAAAACAAAGATTACTCTTCAGACAAATATAGCTTTGAGGGACCATCAGTATCCAACAATAACCTTTATTAGATGGTGAAACAAACTAAAGTGGCTACATTTAAAGGCAAAACGATTCAAAAGGGGGTGGTGATGGACAGAGTATCTGAATTAAGCAGAACACTCCTACCCAGTCAAAAGATCAGGGCTTGATCCATCACCGTTTTTTAGCTCACTGCACCATCCCAGTTCAGAACCTGGCTACATGCAAATTAGTCTGACCCTGGCCCAGTGCATCATGGGAACAGGGCAGACCAAACTACCAAGCCAATTCTTTACTGGAAAGGAAACAAGCTTCCGGGGATCGGTTTCTGGCATTACAGCCGTCTTCGGCCCGGCTTGCTTGAATCCTGATGGTGCAGTGAGCAAGGGACTCACATCTGTGCATACCCTTCCACACTTGTGGTGGCCAAAACGATTCAAAAGGGGGTGGTGATGGACAGAGTATCTGAATTAAGCAGAACACTCCTACCCAGTCAAAAGATCAGGGCTTGATCCATCACCGTTTTTTTAGCTCACTGCACCATCCCAGTTCAGAACCTGGCTACATGCAAATTAGTCTGACCCTGGCCCAGTGCATCATGGGAACAGGGCAGACCAAACTACCAAGCCAATTCTTTACTGGAAAGGAATGAATATGCTACTTACCAGTATGCATCTGTTCTTGGCATGTAGGGCTGCTAACATTCATATCTTTTGCATAGATCGCCGCCTAGTGTTGGGTCCGGATGATTGCACATTGTTGTCCTGGAAGAGTCTTCGAAGTATCACGAGATAGGTGGCTCCTCCCCTGGACTACAGTGCGCATGGGCATCGACTCCATCCCCAGATTGTTTTTAGCCATTGTGGCAGAGATGGAGTGAAATAGTGTAAGTGATGTCCATGCTAATGATTGAATGCAAGAGAGTATCTGCAGCCGCTACGGGCACCGGGAGGAGGGTGGGCGATATGAATGTTAGCAGCCCTACATGCCAAGAACAGATGCATACTGGTAAGTAGCATATTCAGTTCGAGGCATGTGGGCTGCTAAATTCATATCTTTTGCATAGAATACATAGCAGTCCCTCCATTAACGGCGGTTGCCCGTGCCAGCTGCAGAAGTCTGAAAAAGTGTCTTGAGAACAGCCTGTCCTACAGCTGCTTGCTGCTTGGAATGCACATCGACACAGTAATGTTTGGTAAATGTGTGCGGTGTAGCCCACGTGGCTGCTCTACAAATGTCTTCCAAAGGAATGTTCCCCAGGAAGGCCATGGAGGCCCCCAACTTGCGTGTGGAGTGCGCCCTTGGGGGTATTGTTAAAGTACGTTTAGCTTTTTGATAACAGATTTGAATGCACTTAACAATCCATCTGGTTATTCCTGCTTTGGAAATAGGGTTGCCTTTGTGCTGTGCTGAGAAGGCAACAAAAAGCTGTTGTGTTTTCCTAAAGTGTTGTGTTCTGTCAATGTAGTACATCAACGCCCTCCTAACGTCCAATGTATGGAGCATTCTTTCCGCCACTGTTTGTGGGTTTTGAAAGAATGCGGGCAGGTCAACAGTTTGGTTGATATGAAACTGTGACACCACTTTCGGAAGGAATTTGGGGTTAGTGCGTAGTACTACCCTGTTTGAATGAATTTGTATGAATGGCTCCTGGATTGTGAGCGCTTGCAGCTCACTAACACGCCTGAGCGATGTAATAGCAATGAGAAAAGCCACTTTCCATGTCAGGAACTGAATTTCGCAGGAGTGCAGTGGCTCAAAAGGTGGGCCCATCAGCCTAGTGAGGACCACATTGAGGTTCCACACTGGAGCTGGTGGTGTTCTCAGAGGAATGACTTGTTTCAGTCCCCCCAGGAAGGCTTTAATGGCAGGCACTCTGAAAACAGAGAGATGCTGCCTGTTCTGGAGATAAGCTGCTATGGCGGATAAGTGAATCCGAATGGAAGCGTACGCTAGATTGCATTTGTAAAGATGTAACAAATAGCAGATGATGTTAGGAATGGATGCATCCAGCGGGTTGATATTGTGTTCTGTACAGTAAATGACAAACCGCTTCCATTTTGCTGCATAGCAAGCTCTTGTAGTGGGCTTCCTTGCCTCCCTGATGATGTCCATGCATTCAGGAGGCAGGTTGAGGTAGCCAAACTCTAGGACCTCAGGAGCCAGATCGCCAGGTTGAGCTGTTGCGGATCTGGATGCTGAATGTCGCCATGGCTCTGCGTCAAGAGGCTTGGAGAGAGATGCAGCCTTTGATGCGGTACCACGGAAAGTTCTAGAAACGTGGTGTACCATGGTTGGCGTGCCCACGTTGGAGCAACTAGGATGAGCGTCATCGAGTGTTGCTTTAGCTTTCTTGCCACCAGCGGAATGAGAGGCGCTGGGGGAAAAGCGTACGCAAATCTGCCTGACCAGTTCATCCATATCGCATTGCTTTGCGATTCTGGGTGAGGGAACCTGGCGGCAAAGCTTTGGCATTTTGCGTTTTCCCTCGTGGCAAACAGGTCTATCTCTGGATGACCCCATTGCTGGAAGTACGGGTGGAGTACTGATGGATGTAACTCCCACTCGTGCATTTGATGGCTGTATCTGCTGAGCAGATCCGCCATCTGATTGTCCTTGCCCGGGAGGTGTTCTGCCATGAGGAAAATGTTCCTCTGAATGGCCCACTTCCACATGCTCTGAGCCAGATGAAACAGCTGTGGCGAGTGAGTACCTCCCTGCTTCTGGATGTAGTACATGGCTGTCATGTTGTCCGTCCGGATCAACACGACTTTGTTGCACAGATGTACTTTGAAGGACTTGAGCGCCATGAAGATTGCCATCAATTCCAGGTAGTTGATGTGCAACTTCCGTTGCTGAGTTGTCCACAGTCCCTGCACCGTGTAGTGGAGCACATGAGCTCCCCACCCTTGGAGAGATGCGTCCGTTGTTAGGATAATCTGTGGCACAGGCTCTTGGAACGGTCGTCCCTTGCAAAGGTTGTGTGGATTCCACCAATGCAGAGAGTTGTATGCCCGACCGGTCACCAACACTAGGTCTGTTAGATGTCCCCGAGCTTGTGTCCACTGATTTGCTAAGCATTCTTGGAGCGGACGCATATGCAACCGTGCGTGCGGGACTATGAAGATGCAGGAGGCCATCATGCCTATCAACTGCATGAACACTCTCGCTGGTAGTGAGTGTTGCGGTCTGAACCTCTGGATCCGCGACTGAATGTTGTCGATCCTGACCGGGTTTGGCTGAGCCATAGCAGTCAGGGTATTTATTGTTGCGCCCAGATACTGCAGCACATGGGCTGGTTGAAGGTGCGACTTTGGGTAGTTCAGCGAGAACCCCAGACTGTGAAGGAGGTGAATGGTGTGGGACATGTCTGCGGCGCACTTCTGTTCCGACTTTGCTTGAACGAGCCAGTCGTCTAGGTAAGGGTAGACATGTATGTTCTGTCTCCTGAGGTGCGCCGCAACTGTCGCCAGACACTTTGTAAACACTCTGGGGGCAGTGGTCACTCCAAAGGGTAGGACTTTGAACTGATAATGCCTGTTGTGGATGGTGAACCTGAGGTATTTTCTGTGGGATGGGTGGAGGGGTATGTGAAAATAAGCATCCTTGAGGTCCAAGGTTGCTAGGAAGTCCCCTTGGTTTAGCAGGGGAAGAATCTGTTGCAGTGTTAGCATGTGAAAGTGTTCTGACAGTATATACAGGTTGAGGGGGCGTAGATCCAGAATGGGTCTGAGGGATCCATCCTTCTTTGGGATAAGGAAGTACAGGGAATAGACCCCTGTGCCTTCCTCCTCCACCGGCACAAGCTCGATTGCGCCTTTTTGCAGCATCACCACTACTTCCTGCTGCAATAAGTGCAAGTGCTCTGCCGACATAAGACGTTGTCTTGGGGGAATGTTGGGTGGAGTGGAGGTCAACTCCAAACAATAACCGTACTGGATAAGCTGTCTTACCCACCTGTCTGTGGTGATGGATGTCCAGACTGGCAGGAACTGCTGGAGTCTCCCCTCGACAGGTGTTGGATGGTCGGGGGGCAGTGACAGAGAGTCACTGTTTGTTGGCGGCAGAGGAACGGGAGTTGTTGTTTCCTCTGTCTCTGCCCTTGGCACTATTACCTCTGTAACCTCCTCTGCCCTGTTTGGGGTACGAGGATTGTGCGCCACCTTTCGTGAATTGTGTCTGTTGACCCAAGTGTCCTCTGGTAACAGCGCGTGCACCTGAGCGACGAAAAGTGCTCCCCCTGAACTGTTGAGACTGAAGCGCCCCCATGGACTTAGCTGTCTCATTGTCTTTTTTAATTTTTTTGAGGGTGGTGTCAACATCTGGGCCAAACAGTCTGTCAGGATTAACGAGCTGGTTGAGTATTGTTGTTTGAATGTCAGGCTTAAAGCCTGATATGCGAAGCCATGCCTGTCGCCTTAACATGACGCTAGTGTTAATCGCCCTAGCCGCTGTATCAGCCACATCAAGTGCACACTTTATTGCAGCGTTTGAAATGAGCTTTCCCTCCTGTATGAGCATTTCGGCTCCCTCCTTAAAATGATCAGGTAGGTGTTGAAGGAGCTGCTCTAGGGTGTCGTAATGCGCCCTATCATATCGTGCCAATAGTGCCTGTGTGTTCGATATACGCCAGATATTGTCAGCCTGCGCAGCCACCCTTTTGCCCGATGCCTCAAGCACTTTCGACTCCTTGTCTGGGGGAGGAGCTTCACCCGTTGTCTGGGAGTTCGCCCTTTTGCGGGCATTGGCGACCACCAGCGAGTCCAGAGGCAACTGTCCCCGAATATATGCAGGGTCCCCAGGTGCCGGTCTGTATTTCTTTTCGATACGTGGGTTCACCACTCTCGCCCTGGTAGGTTCTTTAAAGATCTCTGGGGCATGCTTAAGGACACCTTTCAGCATAGGAAGTGTCTTAACTGTTCTCTCTGAGACAGAGAAAGTGTCAAACAAAAAATCTTCTTCCACCGGGTCAGCATGCATGTCCACATCATGATTTGCAGCTGCCCGCTCTATCAAGGCATTAAATGCCGCTGAATCCTCAGTTGGGGATGTACGTGCACCAAAACCTTGTGGGTCCTGTACCACCTGATGGCCTCCCTGGTCACCAGTGTCGTCATATGAGTCCTGTTGTACATCAGGGTCATTGTCAGCTGGGAAATTGTACTGTTCATCCTGGTCATCGTCCTCTCCCCCTGACTGGTTGGGTGAAGGTGATGGACTCCTCCTTGGTGGAGGCTGAATAGGTTCAACAAGGGCAGGAATGTCCTGTGCCGGCCTTTTCTTTTTCAGTGGAATGACATAGGATTCCAATGGTTGGGAAGTGATCTTTCGTTTAAAGAGGGTCAATTTCCCGGTGTCGGCATCGATGTAATGCTCAGAGTGTTCTTCTGAGGCTTGATGCCGAGGCAATCGGCCACTTTGTGTCGAAGGTTCTGACGTTTCAGTGATCTTCGGCACCGATTTGGGTGCAAATGCCTTCGGTGCCACCTTCGGCGGCAGAGTGTAGAGAAGCTTGGTTGAAGGCTTCGCAGGTGCGTCCACCGGTTTCGGATCCGATGGCGTGTGAGTTGGTGACGTCGAAGCCTTCTCCCGAATACGTTTGAGGGAGTCAGTGACCTGCTTTGTGAATGAAGCAGAGGGTTTGGTAATCGATGGCCCATGTCTGCCACTATCGGAGGACCTCGGTGGCGACGAGTTGGCCTCCGACGAATCTTCGGCTGCAACGGCCCGTGCCCCCGTTGTAGGCGTAGGCGCCGATGCCGTTGCTTTAGATTTGGTCTCTTTGTGCCGATGCGCAGTGCCTCCGGACTTCGGGTGGTGGTCCTGTGCTGACTTTGCTTCGACAGCTTTAGTGGACTTTGCCGGCGTAACCGTGCTCGACACGTGCTGGACGACCTTCTTCGAGGACGGGTCCATGGCCACCTTCTGCGGCGCTGTCGACTCGACAGCTTTCTTCGACTTCGGAGGGCCGGAGGGCGACGGAGTCGAGGAGGGATCAGGCTTTGTTATTTTTGATGGTACGTGGGCCATTTTAGGTGTTGTCGAATCCGAAGGTTTCGGTTTCGTTTTCGATGGGACGTCGGCCATCTTTGATGCCGTCGATTCCGAAGGTTTTGGTTTCGGTTTCGATACGCGCAATGGCGTCTCCGCTGGTGTGTCCGCGGCAGGGCGAGAAGGCGGGGCCGGGGACAGCGGGTCAGGGTCGTGGGTAAGGCCGAGTGGCGATCCCGTGACCTGCGGCTGAATCATGTAACTTTCGGGGCATAGCTCTTCCTCCGAGCTATCTTCCGCGGCCCCATAAACTTCTTCGTCGTCCCCTACCTCCTCGACGTATTCAAGGTCTTGGCTCTGTCCTTCGATGTGTTCTTCGGGATCGGCCTCGACCTCCGTCGACGGTGGTGAAATCTGAAGATGGTGGCTTCGGCCTTCTTCTGCGGGGTCGTCGAATATGTCGTCGGGTGCCGGAGCCGCTCGCCGGGCCTCGAGGCGCGCCGCGCGCCGAAGCTTGAGCGTTTTCTTTGACCTGAACTTTGAGCAGGCCATGCAGTTGTCCTCGTTGTGGTCCGGCGAGAGGCATTTATTACAGACTGGATGCACGTCGATATGTGGGTACTTGGACCCACAGACGGGGCAGAACTTGAACGGACTCCGTTCCATAGTAAGATCGTCGGTGTCTTGCTGCGACGAGAGGGCCTCGATGTCCGAAGAGTTAGTCGACTCCGCAGAATTCCGACCCGAAGAGTCGGATGAAGCTCGAGACCGCACGCGAACAATACCGACGCAGGTACGAAGGCCTTTTGGCCTTAAAGAAGTACGTTTTTTCGATTCCGACAAGGAGACGTCGAAATCACATCCGAACCCAATGGCGGAAAAAAACAATCTGGGGATGGCGTCGATGCCCATGCGCACTGTAGTCCAGGGGAGGAGCCACCTATCTCGTGATACTTCGAAGACTCTTCCAGGACAACAATGTGCAATCATCCGGACCCAACACTAGGCAGCGATCTATGCAAAAGATATGAATTTAGCAGCCCACATGCCTCGAACACAAGCTTCCGGGGACCGGTTTCTGGCATTACAGCTGTCTTCGGCCCGGCTTGCTTGAATCCTGATGGTGCAGTGAGCAAGGGACTCACATCTGAGCATACCCTTCCACACTTGTGGTGGCCAAAACGATTCAAAAGGGGGTGGTGATGGACAGAGTATCTGAATTAAGCAGAACACTCCTACCCAGTCAAAAGATCAGGGCTTAATCCATCACCGTTTTTTTAGCTCACTGCACCATCCCAGTTCAGAACCTAACTACATGCAAATTAGTCTGACCCTGGCCCAGTGCATCATGGGAACAGGGCAGACCAAACTACCAAGCCAATTCTTTACTGGAAAGGAAACAAGCTTCCGGGGACCGGTTTCTGGCATTGCAGCCGTCTTCGGCCCGGCTTGCTTGAATCCTGATGGTGCAGTGAGCAAGGGACTCACATCTGAGCATACCCTTCCAGACCTGTGGTGGCCAAAACGATTCAAAAGGGGGTGGTGATGGACAGAGTATCTGAATTAAGCAGAACACTCCTACCCAGTTGTAGGAAGGTGGCTACCTGACTATGGTTACCCCAGATTTTTTGCCTGTGTTTAGCTGGTTTTTTGACTTAGTTGACCTGGTTCCCTGCTAATCAGGGCCCCAGGCCATCTGCTCTCTCTGTAAAATGGATTCCATGTACCCTAGGTACATACCACAATTGGAAATGGACTCCTTGTCAGCCCCTGTATAATGCACTATAGGTGCCCAGGGCATAG
The DNA here is from genome assembly GCF_964261635.1 of Lissotriton helveticus. Taxonomy (NCBI): domain Eukaryota; kingdom Metazoa; phylum Chordata; class Amphibia; order Caudata; family Salamandridae; genus Lissotriton; species Lissotriton helveticus. The sequence goes on along the minus strand of NC_136068.1, from coordinate 1,932,475,351 downwards.
GAGCCACCAAGGCCTACCAGGGGCTGCAGCATATCTTTTGCCACCCCTGGCTGGGTCTTAAATTGACACAACTGGCTGATCACTCAGCTGGGGTAAGGTGGTGTAATCACCCCTTGCTTAGGTATAGTATACCTATATCTAAACCTATATCTGGACACATATAAACCTGTGAGCCACTCCTATGGAAGGCCTCATCAATCCTGGAGGCAGAGTGCGTGGTTTAATGTGAGATGGAGCTCTAGCATGAGCTGAGCCTGTCTGCAGCTGTCGGGAACAACTCCCTAAGCTGTTTCAGGATAATGCCATACCATATACTCTTAAGTGCCTTATAATCCTCGCGGTTATATAGCAACTTTGGTTTGGCTTTATCAAAACATGTCGTGTAAGGTGTCATACGATTTGGAATACTATCCCCTCGCCAGTTCTGGCGACGGGGATAGCATTCCACCCCTCTAGAGGGGTAAGACATGTTACTTTACTTAAATGCGGTTAATTTCGAAAAAGGCCTTAGATCCACAAAATGGATGCCTCTGCCACAGACAAGAGTCTGACCCCCTGCAGCTGACCGAAACTCAGCCAAATGGGGCCTGGACAAAGGGTTTCCTGTCGCAGGGGGGTGTTATCACCCTCCAGACAGGAGATAGTGGATTGTAGCAGGGAGGTTTGAAAGAAACCAGACACTGCTTGGGGCGCACAAGGCGGCCCCTTGCATAATCCGGCCAAACCGGTTCTGGGGCACTCCAGCCCTCGTGCCAGGGCGGCCTGGATCAAAGGAAAGGGGTGTATCCACCCCCTTCCTGGGTCCCACCCATAGGAGGGGACCTAGCAGGTAATCCAGCCCCCCAGATTCGAATAAGAGTGGGAGCAGTGCCAATGCACTTCAGATTTTCTGATGAAACATAAGAAACGAAACTCTGGACCCTTCGACATCCTACTCAACGTAGAAGACTGAAGAATCTCCCTTGTGGTCAAGGAGTGACCACCCTGTGCAAACAGGCACCATCCAGCCATCGACGTCTGCTTTGTTGCAGTTCCCGCCGGAACTCGAGCGACAGAGATCGACGAGATCAAGCTTGCCTGCCTTCCAACAGCCCGATCCACAGTCCCTGCAGAGCTGAGACCCGTGGAGGCGACCGGAAGCGTGGGGCACGCCATCTTGAATTGACCACGAGACGCTGACCGTGCAGCCCACGAGTGACCCTCGAAGCTGTACACCGGGGTTTGAGAAGCCCCCACCCTGAGCCACTCTTGCACCGAAGTTCAGCCCTCCACACTCGACGAGTGCTGCGTGGGGCCCTTCTGCTCCATTTGGCTCAACGCGTTGGCCCGGTCACTTGCCAGCTGGCTAGTGGTCCCTGTGCCGACGAAACTACGAATACGACTTGTGAATCTGGTTGCTCCAGATCTGCACCAGCTGCCCTGAAAAGGAGCCCCCACTCTGACCCTCCTGGTTCGAGTGAGAAGCAATCTCCCGGTTCCGCGTGGATTGCTCTTGCCAAGTGTTGTTTGCTCCAAACTTGAAGCCGACTGCGCCGACGGTGAGAGCCCTCGTGGGACAGATCGTGACCCGCTCCTGGACGTCGCAGATGCCCCAGAGCCCACGTGACAGCGGAGAGAAGCTCCTCGACGACCACCTGATTGCGCCTGACATTGCCTGGTTCCGTCCTGGTTCCACCCTGGTCACTGCTGAGTGACCCAGACTCTGTCCCCTCTGCTTTCAGGTACTTTTCGACTTGAGTCCACCCTTGGACTCCACCGGACACTTCTTTTTCACCCCGCCTGCAGCCCTTTCAGCTTCAAGCACCAAGAGCCTGCGTGACGAAACCCGACTCAACTTCGACCCTGTGCACCCGCTTCCTGTGGGTGAGGTAACTTTGCTCCGCCGGTGTTCCCACACTGGTACACATCTCTAGGGTCTGTGTCTTAAGTTTTGTTCCTCTAGGTTCAGCGGAAGTGTCCTTAAACTTTAACTTTACAACTTTTACGCACCATTGGTTAACATTGGTGCATGCGTGCGCTTTCCGCACTGCACCCGAATCCCGCGGGCTTTGTCCGACTTCAGCACTGCTTGTCCTGACTGCTCCCAGCGATTCCCTAGGCCCTGGGCCTAACCACTGTTCGATTGGTATCTCTTATACCACTTGTTTAGTATATGGTTTGAGTGGCCCCCGCCCTCATCCATAATTGTGCAACTTTGTATGTTTAAACTGTGCTTTTGATTTAACGCTTGTGCCCCTTTATTCATAAAGGATACTGGGGATTGTTTTTAGTAATAAATACATATATTTTTATAATATATACTTGTGTGGTGTCCTTTCATTTGATATTACAGGATTGTATGTGGTAAAACAGCTCGCTTAACACGACTTCTTAAGTTAAGCCTTTAGGCTGCTTAGTCCATGCTACCCCTAGGATAGCTTGTCTAATAAGGTTGACTTACAACCAGACACCATAAGGGATTGTTTGGTCTGATAATAGGTGGTTCCAGAATTGGAAACATCACCTATCAGGCCAACTTCTCACACCAGTCAAAAGATCAGGGCTTGATCCATCACCGTTTTTTAGCTCACTGCACCATCCCAGTTCAGAACCTGGCTACATGCAAATTAGTCTGACCCTGGCCCAGTGCATCACATCTGAGCATATCCTTCCACACTTGTGGTCCATCACCACCCCCTTTTCTGAATTGTTTTGGCCACTATAGGAGTGGCAGGGTATGCTCAGACATGAGTCCCTTGCTCACTGCACCATCAGGATTCAAGCAAGCCGGGCCGAAGACGGCTGCAATGCCAGAAACCGGTCCCCGGAAGCTTGTTTCCTTTCCAGTAAAGAATTGGCTTGGTAGTTTGGTCTGCCCTGTTCCCATGATGCACTGGGCCAGGGACAGACTAATTTGCATGTAGCCAGGTTCTGAGCAGTGAGCTAAAAAACGGTGATGGATCAAGCCCTGATCTTTTGACTGGGTATGAGTGTTCTGTTTAACTCAGATGCTCTGTCCATCACCACCCCCTTTTCTGAATCGTTTTGGCCACTATAGGAGTGGCAGGGTATGCTCAGACATGAGTCCCTTGCTCACTGCACCATCAGGATTCAAGCAAGCTGGGCCAAAGACGGCTGCAATGCCAGAAACCGGTCCCCAGAAGCTTATTTCCTTTCCAGTAAAGAATTGGCTTGGTAGTTTGGTCTGCCCTGTTCCCATGATGCACTGGGCCAGGGACAGACTAATTTGCATGTAGTCAGGTTCTGAACTGGGATGGTGCAGTGAGCTAAAAAACGGTGATGGATCAAGCCCTGATCTTTTGACTGGGTATGAGTGTTCTGTTTAACTCAGATGCTCTGTCCATCACCACCCCCTTTTCTGAATTGTTTTGGCCACTATAGGAGTGGCAGGGTATGCTCAGACATGAGTCCCTTGCTCACTGCACCATCAGGATTCAAGCAAGCTGGGCCGAAGACTGCTGCAATGCCAGAAACCGGTCCCCGGAAGCTTGTTTCCTTTCCAGTAAAGAATTGGCTTGGTAGTTTGGTCTGCCCTGTTCCCATGATGCAGTGGCCCAGGGACAGACTAATTTGCATGTAGCCAGGTTCTGAACTGGGATGGTGCAGTGAGCTAAAAAACGGTGATGGATTAAGCCCTGATCTTTTGACTGGGTATGAGTGTTCTGTTTAACTCAGATGCTCTGTCCATCACCACCCCCTTTTCTGTTACATTTAAAGGCAAGCATACTGAAGGTCCTATGTGCGGGGTCTCTCCCCTTCTGGACAGAGAGCCCTATAAGGGTTCTTAAAAATCCTCAAAATGGGTAATTGTGGAACAGTGTAAGGACATACTGAATTCCTCTCATTGAATATAGCAGTCTGGCATACTATGGGGAATACACATTGTGGTTGACGCAGAAACAGAGAAAGTACAACCCCTAGCATCGCAGAGGTGCAGCTAAATGGTGGTTTGATGAATCAGTACTGTGACAGAACAAGTAGAAAAACTAGACACAGGCACCAAACTGACAACCTGGCATGAAAAGGCTGTAAGAAAGTACTGTTCTCAAACGCTCATTTCTTTCATCTGGACATTGTAGAGAGCTATATTTCACCGGAGAGCAAGACTGCAATTTGTACAAGGACATGTTTCCCTGTGCTTAAAGACAATCTTAAATTAAGTTGAGGTCTTCTACAAAGGAGCCCTTACTGTTAGTTTGACTTCCAGCAAACCCAAGGTAAGAATGGGCTTGCACTTTTTACACCTGCAACAAATTCAAGGCACCAAGAGTGAGCATGGTTTCAGCTTGTAGTGAAAATGTAATTGCAAGTGAAGAATCACAGTGTCCGAGGAGTTCCATCTCCAAAGTGTCTGACTTGTGCAAGTTTATGGTCACGTGATGGCCGTCAAATCTACATTGTCCCTGGGTGATCTCACTATGACGATGAGGAGATGTTTTCACCTCAAACTACCCATCAGCAGAAAAAGGCAGGTCTTACAGCAATGCCAACTCTGAGGGATACTGGAGGTGGTAAAATGCAAGGGTATGACGTAGATTTCAAAGAGCCTGGTATTTACCCTGACCCCTGATGCTTTCCAGACGACTGATAGGTGACATATCTGTACAGCACAACTCTGAGTCCAAGAATGCAGAAGCACTGATATAATTTCCTCTTAAGCTCAGTGTGAAATTGGTTAGCAAGAGATAACTTAGCAAGCGGATGCCCACAGTCTGCTGGATTCACTACAGTAGGGAGAGGATTCCCTGTCAAGAGAGCACGATGTCGTGGCTGTTCTAGCTGCTGGTGGTCGCTGGGTGGATTCCCTCCTCCTCACACTGCTGTGCGTCAATCTTACAGAACCGCAGGTGCTGGCAGGAGGTGTGAATATTCTGTCAATGGAGGTTTGGCTCAGCGCTGACATCAGATGAAAAGGGACCACTGACTGCAATTGGATCCGCGTCCCCCCAAGGCCCAAATGACTACTTAGTTATGTGCGTCTCTGTTCACACATTCTCTTGTCTGCTCTTTTTCTCCATTGTTTTTTTTCCTCTCTCTAACCTACCATTTCAATAATCCCTTCTTTGTAATTTTTTCCCTCATCTTGATTCCATGACCTTTTGGAAAGCACAAAAGAAGGCACATTCAAAGCCTCTTCTCTGACGGTGGTGGTGTAGCAAGGGGAACTTGTGTCTGGTTTCAATGGCATGGAAATATTTTTTTAGGAATGCCGTGAGGAGACAATAAAGGGTGCTTCTGGAGTTCTGTTGTAAGGAGATTATGATAGAGAGTAATGTTCATGTACCCTCCCCCCTTCTTACACACATTACACACTTACTCAGCTTGAGGGCAGTCGATGTTACTGTGCTGCAGGAAGTACTTTTGTGTTGTGTATTTATTTCTGAAACCTAAAACCCATACTAGCTGAGAAAGAATATGCCATACACCAAAGTTCTGCCCCAGTCAGTGACTCTAGAAACAACAGTGATGTGACCAATACTTAACTCCTTTGCACTGAGTAAATGTATACAGATTCAAGAGGGAATGCTACCTTGGGCAACCTTCAGGCTGGTTCATCTACACAAGGGTGCCTGCCTGACTCAAAGAAACAAGGGTGGCTGCCTGACTCAAAGAAACAAGGGTGGCTGCCTGACTCAAAGAAACAAAGGTGGCGGCCTGATTCAAAGAAACAAGGGTGGCTGCCTGACTCAAAGAAACAAGGGTGGCTGCCTGACTCAAAGAAACAAAGGTGGCGGCCTGATTCAAAGAAACAAGGGTGGCTGCCTGACTCAAAGAAACAAAGGTGGCGGCCTGATTCAAAGAAACAAGGGTGGCTGCCTGACTCAAAGAAACAAAGGTGGCGGCCTGATTCAAAGAAACAAGGGTGGCTGCCTGACTCAAAGAAACAAGGGTGGCTGCCTGACTCAAAGAAACAAGGGTGGCTGCCTGACTCAAAGAAACAAGGGTGGCTGCCTGACTCAAAGAAACAAAGGTGGCGGCCTGACTCAAAGAAACAAGGGTGGCTGCCTGACTCAAAGAAACAAAGGTGGCGGCCTGATTCAAAGAAACAAGGGTGGCTGCCTGACTCAAAGAAACAAGGGTGGCTGCCTGACTCAAAGAAACAAGGGTGGCTGCCTGACTCAAAGAAACAAGGGTGGCTGCCTGACTCAAAGAAACAAAGGTGGCGGCCTGATTCAAAGAAACAAGGGTGGCTGCCTGACTCAAAGAAACAAAGGTGGCGGCCTGATTCAAAGAAACAAGGGTGGCTGCCTGACTCAAAGAAACAAAGGTGGCGGCCTGATTCAAAGAAACAAGGGTGGCTGCCTGACTCAAAGAAACAAGGGTGGCTGCCTGACTCAAAGAAACAAGGGTGGCTGCCTGACTCAAAGAAACAAAGGTGGCGGCCTGATTCAAAGAAACAAGGGTGGCTGCCTGACTCAAAGAAACAAAGGTGGCGGCCTGATTCAAAGAAACAAGGGTGGCTGCCTGACTCAAAGAAACAAAGGTGGCGGCCTGATTCAAAGAAACAAGGGTGGCTGCCTGACTCAAAGGAACAAAGGTGGCGGCCTGACTCAAAGAAACAAAGGTGGCGGCCTGATTCAAAGAAACAAAGGTGGCTGCCTGACTCAAAGAAACAAAGGTGGCGGCCTGATTCAAAGAAACAAGGGTGGCTGCCTGACTCAAAGAAACAAAGGTGGCGGCCTGATTCAAAGAAACAAGGGTGGCTGCCTGACTCAAAGAAACAAAGGTGGCGGCCTGATTCAAAGAAACAAGGGTGGCTGCCTGACTCAAAGAAACAAAGGTGGCGGCCTGATTCAAAGAAACAAGGGTGGCTGCCTGACTCAAAGAAACAAAGGTGGCGGCCTGATTCAAAGAAACAAGGGTGGCTGCCTGACTCAAAGAAACAAAGGTGGCGGCCTGATTCAAAGAAACAAGGGTGGCTGCCTGACTCAAAGAAACAAGGGTGGCTGCCTGACTCAAAGAAACAAAGGTGGCGGCCTGATTCAAAGAAACAAGGGTGGCTGCCTGACTCAAAGAAACAAAGGTGGCGGCCTGACTCAAAGAAACAAAGGTGGCGGCCTGACTCAAAGAAACAAAGGTGGCGGCCTGATTCAAAGAAACAAGGGTGGCTGCCTGACTCAAAGAAACAAAGGTGGCGGCCTGATTCAAAGAAACAAGGGTGGCTGCCTGACTCAAAGAAACAAAGGTGGCGGCCTGACTCAAAGAAACAAAGGTGGCGGCCTGATTCAAAGAAACAAGGGTGGCTGCCTGACTCAAAGAAACAAAGGTGGCGGCCTGATTCAAAGAAACAAGGGTGGCTGCCTGACTCAAAGAAACAAAGGTGGCGGCCTGATTCAAAGAAACAAGGGTGGCTGCCTGACTCAAAGAAACAAAGGTGGCGGCCTGATTCAAAGAAACAAGGGTGGCTGTCTGACTCAAAGATCAGCAAAGCAGCAAACACTTCAGTATAATTCGCTCTTGAATTGACAAGACTGTCTCTTGGCTGCAGTTGGTTCGATCTCCTGAGAGTGCTCGTAGGTGCACAGCAAAGACACTGGAAGTTCACACCAATCTGAGTAGTCTTTAACTGTCATTTCAAAAAGGTAAAGCAGATCCAGACCACCCTTTAGTGCTCTCTGCATTGTGCATCGAATACATCTGTACATCTGAGATTGAAATGCTGCTCTAAAGCTAGTGGCCCCTGAGCTATATGCAGATTACTATCTCACAGGAGACCGCAGGGCAATGTACTGTGAAACTGGCTCCTTCAGAATCAAATGCACTCTGTCCAGAGTATCTATAAAATACTAGTAAAATGTAGCAATAAGTAACCCTGGGCATAGTACTACGCTACGCTTGCGGAGCGTGCGTAGTTTGCGCTACTATGCGCTATGCGAATTCCACGTAGTAATGTGCAAAAACCCGTAGCAGGCATTTTTTGCTTGCAGTCCTCAACGTCAAGTTGGCGACCGCGAGCGAGCAAATTCAACATCCCAGAGAGAGTTTTTCCTCATTCGCGATCAGCAACATCAAGTTGCCAATTGCGAGTTCGAAAAATAAACCTCCCGGAGAGATTCTCAACACGGGGAGGTCAGGTTTCTCATTGCAAGTGGTCGCGTATGCTCGCGATGAGAAACTAACAGTCCGCGTTGAGAAAGCTGCCGCTCAAGTACAAATCTACTTGAGCGGCAGAAAATGACCGCTTGCCGTTTGCAATGATTGCACAGTGCGGACAAGCATCCGGCACTGTGCAATCAGTGCGAACAGCATTTTCCCTACCGCACTATGCAGTTCGCGTAGCTACGAGTAGTGCGAAGGGCACTTAGCGTAGCTACGCGTAGCGCTACTATGCAAATTACGCCCAGGGTTAGCAATAAGTGGAGCCTGGTATTTAGCCCCTGAAGAAATGAATGTGTCCCTAATAAATATTTGTATTTCAGACTGTTCCGTCCCAGTTTGGAGCACTCTCCCTCCCTTTCTATCGAGATGTCTCAAATAACAGAATCTTATCTAATGTTCTTATTGCCTACTAATGTGTTATAGATTAGGTTGTACAGTATTGAAGGCCTTTATCACAGCATGAACTTAGGATAGCCATAAACAGACCTGTCTAAAGTTAATTTAACCATTCACTATTTGCTTTATCTTAAAACCAGTACTGATCACAGTGGCGTGGATCACTGCAAGTTCTATGATGATGAGAATGTGGTGTGGGAAGGATGGCTGTCAATTCAGCTTGAAGCCTCCGGACAGCAACAATTTTAGAGAATTGTTATTCCTATTCCACTTCAAACACTGAAAAGTAAAAATTCTGTACCAAATATTCTGAGATGAAAAAATATCGGAAACAAAAAAAAAAGAAAAGAAATCGTCAGCCCACAGCCAACAGCCACTGGCTGTACACAATGAGAGTTGGAAGCCGGGTCTGGTCTGTGGTCAGTCCCTGCATCCGACAACCGGTGTGCCCAACCACTGGCACGCTTAGACTTTGGCATACCAAGGGATCTTACAGCCGCCGACGGCCTGATGAATTCATTCTTTTTTACATTGTTTCTTTGTTTTACTTTGCTGATTGCTTGAAACTCTCGTTTGTAAGCTTGAAAATATTTATTTATTCAAGAGCTTGCGCAGTATGAATGTGCTTTTTGTTGTCTGCCTTTCTTCAGTCTTGATTACAGTGGTGCTTATTTGTATTTCAATTTGTTTGTCTCTGTGAAAATCATGACCTGGGAAAATATTGGATGTTTCCAAATACAAAATGAAGACCTCATTCTCTTCAATTTTTCAAACTTTTGGAGAAGCCAAGCCGGCGTCTAAGATGGCCGCCCAGTCCCTCGGCTCCGAGTACCATCTCCTCCCGGGTGTACATTCTGCTTGATATCCTGATCCACAATGGTACACACGGGTACATGAACAGTTCCGGCTACTTATGGCGCAATCCCGAGGTTCGTGCCTGCTTCCTACGGGGAGAAACAGCCAACGGCGTTTGCGGCCCACGGCAGCCCAAAGACTGGGGACTCGACTAGATTGAAGGGCCGGTCACCGAGCGAACAACAGCGGCCACCTGTGGCAGGGAAGGGCCGGTCGACTCCGGCGCGAAAAGGAACGGCCGATTTTTGGCACACTCACTCGGATCGATTGGGGGCAGGAATCGGGGATAAGCCTGTCTTTGTGCCCCTGAGTGGAGTGTATATTTGCTGGAACTTTGCTCACTTGCCGCCGGGGAGTGTTAGGAGACCCCGTCCCGCGAACGGCGGGAGAATCCCGAATGTGTGCCGAGCCGCGACCAAACAGTGCTGATTCCACCGGTGGCTGCGATCTGGTTGCACTTTAACGGTTTCGGCGGCCCTGATGTTGGTTCCATGACGCCCGATGCCCCACTGCGTGTGTCTCGGCCCCGATCCAGGATGGTGCTGCCCCGGAGCATAGTGAGGGGAGCAGAGTGCAGCTTCTGGAAGACCGAGACCCGACCTAATGCGCACCATACGGAGACAGAGAGCATGACAAAAGGGGGGCACGGAGCAGAGCTACACCTTGGCGATCTTCTGGCGGCCTTAGCTGACCTTCGCGACTCTCTGGAGCAGGATGCCCGATCACTGGGGAGTAAAATGGATGATGTGCTTTCTGCGGCGGAGCGAATGAGACCGGATGGTTCGTGGACGCAAATCGAGCTGCCTTATTTAGTACCCAGATGCAACAATATGGCGTCGGACACTGATACCGATGAGTCCGAGACACATACTCTCGAGCCATTTCCAGTTAGTGATGTCGGAGACCTGGGACTATCTGTGGGCCTTAGCCTGGAACCGAGCGCTGGAACTTCTCTCCATGTCATGCTGTTAGTATCTCTGGTTCTGCCCCAGCCGTGCTTGGACATTGAGACATTCTCCCCCTGCTCTGTTTTGCCGATCAAAGTGTGGCAGTCATGTTGTTGTGCCAGGTTGGGACCATCGTACTGGCAGGGAACGGGCTTGGCTGAGGTCCGGTCACATCGACGCACTGCAGACTTGCTACTTTTTGGGTTTGCTTTGGTATTCGGATTCCCTATGACTATGGATTTAGAGTGCGATAATTTGGTGGGCCGTCGCGGTATGAGCAGGACTGGACAAGGATAAATGCTGTTTCCTCCGTGTTGATATTTGCTGATTATGGGTTTGTGAGGGATGGGCGACGTATTGTTTTACTTAATGACAAAGTGGGCTGATTCTGTACCTCGTGAATTGTTCTATTGTACTGACTTGAGCAAATGTAGTTTACATCCTGTGCACACACAATTCTTGCATGAGGGAGAGGCCGGGGGTTTGCTAGGGGGCTCCTCTCCGTTTTTCACTTCTTTCCTAGTAGTTGTAGACTAGAACCCCCTGTTCTTCTCTTTCTCTTCCTCTCCCTTTCATAGACTTCGGGGTTCATCCTTTCTTTCTTCCCTCTCTTGGGTTCTTCTTTTAGTTTAGGTGGGTGGTAGTTCTCTTTCTCTTTCTTCTAAATTTCGGGTTCCATACAATGGGCGACAGGCACGCTGCTGAGGGGGAGGCCGTAGCCGGAGGCAGGGGTGCAGGTGGGGGGTTAAGGGAGGGGTACTCTCTGTTTTCTTTTCCTATTTCAGTTTCTAGGGCCCCTTTTTCTCTCTTGTTCTGCTTGGCTTTTTCTTTCTTTTTCTCTTATTCTTATCCTTTGGGATTCCGAGTGGTAGGAGGCTTGCTGTATGTTCCTATGGTTCAAATTACAAGGATGGATGTCATCATAAAGTTCTCAGCTACAGCGGGCGTGTGCTGCATTGGGGGGCGTAATGTACTATTTACTGTCTATCCTGTTTAATGTGCATTAGAGCAAACGCCCTGCCTGCAATGGTCCCGATTGTGAATATCCTGCTTATTGATATCCCCTTGTATCGGCATTATTGGATTGTACGACATCGGATCCTGCTCTTCCCTTAAAACTCTTAAAAGAAACCTCTTATATCCTGGTACCAATGTGGTGCGGACATTATCCTGGACTTCGATAGGGCAGCGAGGAGGCGGAATGTTGCATATGTTTGGCTTCATTGATTTGCATTGACCGTCTCTGTAATAATTGCTGGCTGTGATTATTCTAGACCTGATATTGTATTTGCCTTACGTGAAAATAAAGGTTTACAAAAAAAAAAATTAAAAAAAAAATAAATTTCAAACTTTGACAGTTTATTGTCCACTAAATGTGTTTTTTCTTATTGGTTTGTACAATTTTTCAATATCTCTTGATACCTGTTAAAATTCTCCCAAAACTCCTTCTGCCCTCGAAATCATCAGGTCTCTGATCGTACATTCTTTATTGATTGGTTAAAAAAACCATTTACAATTACATGACAAGAAAATTAGTAAAAGTGAATCCGATAAAATGAGTTTAAAACAGTTAATTTAAAATAACTTGAGATTCAGAGGACCAATGAGTTCTAGTAGTGTTCCGGTACAGTACTTAAATCTGAATTATTTGTAGACTGGTTCTGATATTGTGTCTGTTAACACCACCATCTGCTATAATGAGGAAACTTTGGGTTGGAGAGTGGCTTCGAGGGATTTTATCGCTTTGTGGACAAATTTTGAAAGCCCAATGTTTAGCTTGACGTTGTCAGGGTCAAGAGCGGCCATTATTGCCTGGCGGCAAGATCGAACTTCCAACTGGATAAATTGGCCTCGCAACAGTGACCGTCTGACTGTGAGCAGTGCAGGACATGCACAGACGATATGTTCAATTGACTCTGAATGGTAGCCGCACAATCTGCATTTCGTGCAACTACTTGGCCGCCGCCATTCCGGGAGGTTCTTCAAAAAGGGCCATTCTCCCATCCTCAGGGCTAGAAACTTGCGTTTCCAATAAAGTGCGTATGTGCTTGACAAGTAGAGCAGTGGAACACCCACTTTAAGATTGGCGATTACAGCCCAGGCATGTCTCCTCTTTGAAAGGATCGCCCTGTCAGAGTGGAAGGACCACAATCTAACAGATTTTTTGATAGCAGACTTTAGCACCGGGACAGATGGATTTATGTCCCAGAGATCTTTTGCACCTAATAGCTGTAGGCTGTGGTCCAGGAGTTGCCGATGCTTGTGGCTGGTCTGTTTATGCTGTATTTCCTGCCAGAGTCGGGCCTTCAAAGAACCCACCTCGGCCTGGCGCAGACTGTGGCACAGTTTGATGAATGCACCTGCCTCCACTCCATGCTGGCCTTGGAGACCCAATTCAAGTCTCACTTGAGCTGGTGAGGCAGATTTTGGCAACCCAAATGCTCTTTTGAAGATTTTTGTTATTAACTTGTTTAATAGAGTACTGGTTGCACCTTTGGTGATTTCGTGGCCATAGGTCATCAGGTCTCTGCTTTTCGGTGTGGATTTGGGCAAATTCACAAGTTTCAACATGGCAGGAAAGAAAAATAATGTAATCGCTCCTGATGGCTCGTAGGAACTACCGGTAATTCTTGTGATCTGCAAGTAGCCGCCTTTCATGTGATTGGCAAGCAGCCGCAGTACTGAAACTCACGGACGCCCTCCTGGTTCCACTATACACTTGGTGCCGTAATTTACCCGTGTTTGGTCATCAATTAACATCGGAAATGGGTTCTAACCATCTTCAATACAATTAGGCAGCGTAATTTCAGGCTTGCTAAACACTAGTTATAGATCGAAACGCCGTCGACTCTTTAAACAGCATGCACGTTAAACTCATTTGTTAAAGCAGGTGCATTACTGTTTACTTCTAAAAGCTTGCCCCCACTATTTGCATTGGTGAAAAGCTCTTTTGTTTTGCCTGGAAAAATATGTGTTTATTTGTGATTGTCTTTATGTTTTGTTCTTGAACGAATACAGGACTGTGTCCCACTCAATTAGGCTCTGATTTATCGTAAACAATCGCTTTTGAAATTATTAAATCCAAATGTCCGGCTGGACATCTTAACTCAATATAGTACTGATTCTGGTCTATATTCATTGCTTTTTGACTTATTATTGTTTGAAGCACCAATGGTTTTTCATAACTAGTTGACACCCAGGGTCCTTCCTACCTTGCGGGTTCCCTTGTTTATAAGAAACACCAGCTAAGAGGGGTGGCTGGCCATATTACTGGCCAATAAATTCACAAGCAAAATACCTTCACTATAGCAGAGATCCCAGGTAGACTGTTGGTGGTACACATAATGCATTGCTCACATGCCATCACACTCTGCAACATATATGCCCCTAAAGATACTCAAGAAGGCAATACCCCCGATTCTGATGACTCCAGACATGGAGATACATAAAGGCGGGAATTTTAACATGGTTATGGACACCGATCTTGACTGGTCCGCACCTAGAGTGAAAGGGAGCCTTCTCAGCAGCACCCCACACATAGCTCAAGAACCTTGGGCTAGTGGATGGTTGGCAAGCCCATCACCCCAAACATCAGAAACAATGTTTTTTCTGCGTGACATCAGACGTATGCCAGTTTGGACTGCTATCTGGGCACGACACCATTCAGCCTGCAGGTGCAGCAGGTTGACATAGGAGTCGTCTCCCTGTCCGAGCATGCTCCTGTCTTGCTCATCCTATGGGACCTTGACGGGCCCCCCTGCCTTCCAGGCAATGGCACTGGCGACTGAATGATAACTTCCTGAGGCAAACTAAATCTGCAACTCCTCCTACATGGCGGAGAATGAAAAGTTTGTCTCACAAATGACTACGCTTTGGGACGACCTTAAGGCGGTCCTAAAGGGGAACTTATCGCCATTGCAGCTAAAATCAACGCAGACAGGAAGGCAAAGCATAAGAGTACGTGATCCCATCAACTTTGGCGCCAGCTTACGACAGCATGGCAACAGCTCAAAGCACTCGATTGGGATGCAACGGAATACTGGTTGTTATGCACCAAGCATAGATATTATATCAGGGGAGACAAAGTGGTAAATTACTAGCCTGTAAACTCAGGACAAAACAGCAGCCAGGTAATGTTTTCCAAATCACTACTCACACAGGGGACATGGCATACACTCCGGAGGGTAATGCTGAGGCATTCCGCATATATTACTCCACACTCTATTCTTCAGACCCCCACTAAGGGCCACACAGACGTCCCTAGACACGATCCCACTGCTGTCCCTTATGACACTACAATCGGCCTCGCTGGAAGGGAACAGAAAAGAAGAGGAAGTCATCACCAACATCTCCAAACTACACACTGGGAAAGCCCCAGGGCCTGACGGGTTTACAGCAGCCTTTTACAAGACCATTAGTGCATAACTAGCACCTGTACCAAACACGTAGTACAGCTCTTTTGCAGACACTGCTGCGCTAACCCTCACGATGCGGACAGCCCAAATTACGGTTATACCCAAGCCAGGTAAAGAGCCCTCTGTTTGTTCCTCGTATCGCTCCATCTCACTTCTCAATGTAGACACAAAGATTTGTACAGGCATCCTGGCTCGGCGATTATCTTTATATATGCAAGACCTTGTTAGCCCGGATCAGACAGGGTTTATCCCCGAAAGGAGCTGGCCTGATAACACAAAACGTGTTCTTTATATCATGGACAAAACCCCCAGCGCCCAAATACCAGCTTGCTCAGTGGCTACAACCAACTGGATACCCAGGTCCACATCAATGATACAACTTCGGATCTCATCGCGATATAGAGAGGAACAGGACAGGGCTGCCGTTCCCCACTCCTCTTTGCTTTTTTAATGGAACCCCTAGCAGAGGCAATACATGGAAACCCACACATCGCAGAACACAAGACAGCACTCTACGCAGACAACATCCTTTCAACACTAACCAACCCATTAACCTCACTCCCAGCCCTACTCAATGAATGAGACTCCTTTAGTCTGGGAAAAGGGTTAAAGTTAAATATGCAAAGGCCAGCATATTACCTACTTGGGCATTAAACTTTTCTCAATGGTTTAGCGTACAGTGGACCAGAACTACTCTGACCTTCTCCAGATAGCCTGTAGGGATTTACAGAACCAGCAGACGGAGGGGCCTTTCATATTTACGTTGTGATGCAACAATTGCTAGAGGAGTTCGTTTGCAAGGGAAAGAACGCCTGAATGCTGAGGAGGTACAGTAGGCCCTCACATCAGAGGGAGGGCTGGGAATTTCCTGCCTCAAATACGACTAAATAGCCACCCCACTACGCTACCTGTTAGAATGGCACCACAAGACCTCTGAGAAGCACTGGTGCGCTCAATCTGTCGCCGGCATCCATATGTGGAAGACTCCCTGGCTGCCCAAGAGGGACAGACAAAAGGAAGAATATAGTTCCCCGTATTGCTGGCAGTTATAATGACCTGAGACAATGCTGCTGTCCTGCTGAGCCTGAAGTCCCTGCCCTCCCCAATAATAGGGATGGCAGGAACTTCATGGCCTGGCAGCTAGCGAATTGGAAGCATATAGGGTATATTTATGACCGAAACGGTTTACAGTCCTCTGAACAACTATAGGCAGACTATGGTCTGCCAGGGAGGGAGGACATGCACTACATGCAAATACACCAATGGGTGACACAGCCCAAGATGAGAGGACCTGAAGTCCGCCACTGACCTCTTTTGAGAAATGGCTACTCACCAAATCCAAGCATTTGGTCTCAGACCCACACAAACTACTCCAGACAGTGACCCCACGAGCACGAATGACGGCCCAGAGGAGATGGGAAAAAGGGTTAGAACACACATTAACAGATAAGGAGTAAGGGGACACATGTCATTGCACACGTGCATCGGCAACCAGTGCCACAGGAAGGAAAGCCATGATCAAGGACACACACAAACGGTACTACACACCTGCCCGGGTCCACTCTTGGTACCCGAACAAGTCCGCGGGGTGCTGGAGGGGATGTGGCTTGCCTAGCACCCTTGCACATCTCTTATGGAACTTCCCAAAGCTTCTGCCATAGGGGTCATCTGTTCTCAAAAGCATCAACACAATATTCCATTCAGACATCCCCCATTCCCAGCCTACATTCTATTCGGACTACCCACAGCACTCATAGTCCCACAGAGCGTGCACCGAGAGAGACTGACATCCCAGGCCCCGGCTGCGGCTAGGCAGGGTATTTTAGCGATGTGTGGCAGAGACACAGTTCCAGGTAATGGAACATGGCTATTATGTCTTTGGAAACTTCTGGGGATGGAAAACATTTCAACAACAATCGATGCAGATGAGGCTTCCTTTCAGAAATCATGGAGGCAATGCATCAACTTTCTCCAGCAAGAATGTAGAGCACTCACGTGCCCCAGATACTTAAGGGTGCTTCTCTTCACCGCCATAGACACCACTGCAGAGTGCAGCTCATTATTCCCTACAAGTGGTAGTAGGTACATGAGGCATATGTGACGTTCTTTGCAGAGCTACTTTGAACTGGGACATGCAACCATTGGGCACCATGAACGGTGGGAAGTGGTGTGGGGAGGGATGTTTGGAGGGCTTTGCTGCTCAATATAGCATCTATCTTTATAGTCGGTACGCTTTACTTAAAGGCAGCAGGGTACATTTCTCTAGAAATGAGATTTCATACAGCATGCTATACTAATGTACATGCATAATGCTGAGGCTCCGCAGATACTAATTGATGGGAATATCACATCTCTTGCATAGTATTGATAAAAGTGACAACACTGTACATAGCAATACCAATGCCGTGATAATGAGTCCATGTTTGACTTTATTTAATCCAGAATCAACTGCTGTTCCTTTCTTTACAGTATCTTTCGATTTATTACCCTACAATCTCTGTTGCTGCAGTGTATTTATGCAACTCACTTGAAAGCAACCGTTTTATGACAACAGAGACATTGAAAGTGAGATCTTACAAAGCTTCAGGACAGAGTAAAGGCAATAAAAGCAGAAAACAATTGACAAAAATGAATTAAAATATCAGGCATTTCATAGTCTGTAAAACCTTTTTATAATGATAGACATAATAACTTTACCAAGAGAGACCAGGGCTTGGTGAATTTCCCTCATAACATTCTTGCACAGTTCCTTTTGCCAATCGTGTAAAAGCCTCCACTCATCTTCAGAGAAATAGGCAGACGCGTCATGGAAGGAAGCTTGAGGCTGTAACACAACACCTTATATCATGTGCTCGTCCACCACAGACAGTGATATGTACGACATGGTGACTTTGCAGCGGCATGCATAACAACTGTATGTAACACCAACGTGACATTACAAGTTGAAGGCTGAATTGTTTACCCTGTGCAAACTTGTGATAATTGACACAGCCTCATAAACTTTTCTCCTGATAAATTCAGGCAGGTGAAACATGCAGAATTTGGTTTGTTAAAATGCGTGCTATATCTCACGTTCAAGTTGAAAGCTGGTAAATACCTCACCATTGGGTTATGGAATATTTACTAGGTCAGATAAATAGCCCACGATCCTCCACCCAACTTGAAATGAGGGATGACAAATGTTGATTAGTTTATCAGTTGTCCCTGAGACATGATTTAAAGGCAAAAAAACTAGCAGGAAAATTCTGATTTAAATTATTGAACAACACTAACATTATTTACAAGGTGCCGGCCAATTGGAACACATTTTAAAAAGCAAGCCATATGTTCTTAGCCAGCATGGAACCGGTGACAATGGATCTCAGGAAAGGGATCTAGACAAAACTTCTAAATCCTTGATAACATAAATGGAAAAACCAGCTACACACAAGCAAAAAAGGTTTAAATAAGATTGAAGAGCACTCCAGAGTACATTCAAAACAAATATTTCTTTCCATTAGGTTACCTAAAAATTTCCCTGCAGCATAATCCTGATTAAAAACAGAAAGCATCAGTCACAGCTGTCTGATTCCTGGGACTGAAACCTTTTAAGCCACGCAAGCATGCTTTAATATACATAAGCAAGCTGTATCACTGCAACAGTATGACTGTGGGCCACCTGTAGCAATCTTTCGCTCGCCTTCACCCTTCTCCTGTGATAAGTGGCAGGCATTGTGGTAATATCCAAGGCTACTTGAAAAACATGATTGTGTGATCACAGCGTATTCGATGCAAATAAGAGTTGCTGCTCTAGTCACAAGACCATCCCTCTGCTGGGTAAAATGTATATTCGATGTCGGGCCGGAGGCTCAGATTATGCTTCTCTGTCTTTACTGCAAAACTCACAGCACAGTAAAACACAAACTACATTTCCCAGAAGTCCATCAACTAATCAGGGGCCAAAAACTCCTATATTATGGACATACCACAAGGACTCCTCCTCTGTCTTTGCTGCTGCAGTCAAAGCGAAGTACCTCTTCTTAAAGACATTACTCAATAGTACTTGTTTGATGATTTGTCAAATGTTTAAGGCTTAACATCTGCTGTATTCCTATTATTAGTGATTCCCAACACACATGGCGCGCTTCAGCATGTCACATGCACTTTCAACCCCTTCCTCCGGGGGCCGGCTTGCAGGAGGCAGTCATCTCTCTATGCCACCCACCTAGACCCCACCCCTGCACAGCTTTCTCTCAAGTAGGAGA
Source organism: Lissotriton helveticus (assembly GCF_964261635.1). Taxonomy (NCBI): domain Eukaryota; kingdom Metazoa; phylum Chordata; class Amphibia; order Caudata; family Salamandridae; genus Lissotriton; species Lissotriton helveticus. The sequence continues at coordinate 1,932,456,394 of NC_136068.1, read as the reverse complement.
GGTGCGCGGAGACACCAGAGCTCATCACTGGTGCTCTAGCAGCCTCTTCGAGCCGGCGAGCTGAGCCTTCGGTGGGTACTACCCACTTTGGGTCGAATATTAACACAGGGTTAGCTCTGCTACCTGGTGGGGGGAGGGGAGGGTGGGAATTTGAATCTGTGAACCGAGCAGTGTATACCCAGGCCTTGACTAGGATTTCCTCCACAGCCCTCCTTCCCTCGACATCGTCCTTGGCCACATGGATACTACTACTTCTTCAGGCCTGGTACTGGTTTAGCCTTAATTGGCAATAAAGTAATTCTCACATTTTTGGAACCACAGCCTTGTGGGGACGAGGTGCTGACCTCTAGCCAATCCACAGTACTGGTGACCTTGTTGGCCCCCTGCCAATTGTACCTGGTACAGACCCTCTCCTTTACCCCTTGTACTTCTGAGGTACACATTTACTTTTGCTCATCTATGTATCAATCAGGCTCACAGCTCAAAGGTGAGACTTTAATGCCGGGAGTTCAGACTGGGGGATGCACTAGCTGAGGCTCTAGGCTCATCGGCCCAACACTCCGCGAAAAACGTGCTTGCTATTGCTCTCCAACCCTTCACCTGCCAGCATCGCATGATAGGGACTCGCTGCGATATCACCCCCCATCCCACCACTCACCCTCAAGCCCTCACCAGGTCCATTCCAGGAGCTCCCCCAGATACAAGAGGCTAAACTTTCCCACACAGACGCTTTTGCCCGTCTCTCCCAATATTTCTTGATGGACCAAATTTACAGCACACCTACTGGCTCTGACCACCCCCCTCCCCCACTAGTTCTCATCCCCAGGATGGCAATGCCCAGACCGACCCTTCCCCAGACGTCAGCCCGTCCCGGCCATGAGGGGTCATACAGCCCTCTCCCAGGATTTTTCCCAACAAGACCTCCATGACTTTGACTTGGAGTACATTATTCACCCCAGACTGAGTGACTGGACCCCACGTCACAAAGTCCCCACATAAATGCATGTCCACCTAAACAAAGGACCCGACAAGGAGGTACACGCTAGGCTCTGGACAGGATGCCCCCACACGACTTTGAAGTACAAGGCCTCTGACACTCCTGAGGTTGATGGCAACATGAATACTTTTCTAAAAAAAGTTCTCCAAAGACACTAAAAAAGCCATTGATAGAGCCTGGCAGTCTTGCAAGGATCGCTTGCTGATTGTCACTAGACAGCTGGCAAAGATCCTATAGATAGAGGTTGATGCTAAGGAAATGGGTAATCCAATTGATCACGAGGTCCTGGTGGGGTGGGCTCAGCGTCCCATCTGCCAGGTGGGCAATACTCACTGAGCCATCACTATGGAGCGCAGGAAGCCGATAGTTATGCGCATAGACTTGAAACTTTCAGAATTGGACTCTGCAGAGGCTGAGCCTAATGCCAACAGCCTACTTGGGTTTGACGATCGTAAGATCAACTCCTGGCAAGATTATGACAGTGGAAGCAACTTCTACCCCTCCTGCTCCCACCTCCCCAGAGCGAGGCACGGGAGGGGTCGACTCCTAATCTGGAAGGCATGGTGGCTCGCAGCGGTCAATTACAGGCGAGTCTGATTTCTCCTTGTCAGGTATCATTGGGGGGGTTGGATTTGTTTCTTATCACACAATAAGCAATTGCTCAGATAAGTCCGGATGCCTCTGTTCTCCAAACTGTGCAGGGCAGGCCCTGTCCCAAAGGGTCCTTGCACGCCCTCTGTCTGTTCCATTCTAGACCAGGAAGTCAGAGACGAAGAGCTTTGGATTCTATTGGTCAGTGGTGCAATTTTGCTTGCGTCTTAGCATCCAAGATGTTTTTGCAGCAGCACCTTCTAGGTTCCCAAGTGGGGTGGGGGAGAGGGGGGTCACAGGCTAGTTCTCAACCTCAGATTGCAACAACTGGGTTTGCTACCAACATGTCAAAATGGAGGGCATTCACTTTCTCAGAGACCTTCTTAAAGAGGGAGACTGGATGGTCTAGCTTGACTTGAAGGAAACGTGTCTTCCTGATCTACCAGCTTCACTGCCGGTATCTCCAGTTCCAACGGCGGAATGGCTGGTTCCCGTATTCTGCTATTGCTGTTTCACCAAGGAAATGAAACCTGTGGTGGAATTCTTATGAGCTTGTGGGGTGTATCTTATAATCTATCTGGATGGCCTCCTTACCCTAGCCCAGGAGAAAGAACTCCTCTTATCCCACTTGAACATGACCACTTCTCTTCTTCAACAGTTGGGTTTCCTTCTGAATGCGGAGAAGTTCTTGTTCACCCCCTCACAATCGATATAATTCCTGGGCTTCAAGGTAGATTCAGTGACGGCGCAATTAACATTACCCTCTTAGAAGGTCAAGGATGTCAAGAGGGCCCTTGTGGGATAGTGATCTCCTACAAAAGGTCAGAAGCCTGGAGGGTTTTTCCAGCTGGGCACTGATCGGAATAGAGCATTTGGGCGATGTGTGGAGGGGACATGCCCTGGTGACTATTGAGGTCCTGCAGCAAGAGTATAAGTTAGTAGATGTATCACCAGGAGGACAAAGTTCCTACGGGCAAGTGCAAAAAGTCACCCAAGCCCTCTTAAAAAAAGAAAGATAGAGAGTGAAAGAATTCCTAGTTCAAGGACCCTTTTAACTTGTTTCATATATTTTCACGTGCACTTTGTATTAAGAAATTGGTCCTGACGAAGCGCCACCGGCCTGATTGGTGAAAGAGGCGCGAAACATGTTGACCTTTGTTTTATGACCCCTGGGCATAGTGTGCCTTCAGGGCTACAACTTTTTTAGCAGCCTAAAATCTGCTTAGGGTACATCTATATAAATCGCTGCATGAAGACCCTTCATGTTTTCACTAACTTGCACGCACCTATTTAACCCTCCACATAGAACCCACTCCCCACACACCCACATGCACCATCCGGCAGTCCTAAAAAGATCTCAGCTAAAGTGACCCTTCGGGGGCCCGTAGGGAATTGCAGTGCTGGCCCTACGAGGAGCAACTGCCCGATGATGAAGCATGACACCCCTCGGGGTGTGTGAGGGCAACAGAGGACATAGAGTGATCTTCCACTTACCCGAGTGGGTCCTTGAACTAGGAATTCTTTCACTCTCTTTTTTTTTTTTAGAGGGCTTGGGTGACTTTTTGCACCTGCCCGTAGGAACTTTGTCATCCTGGTGATACATATTCAATTTAGGGAGCATGGAAACTGGACCTTTTATGAGCTCCCAGATCCCCCCTTTGTGTTTTACATATAAGTTAGCAGAGCCTGGCATCAGCAGCTTGGGCACGCCCTCCGATGACATACTGTAGAGGGAGAACAGCTGCCAGAAGTGGCATGCTTGAGGATCGTCTCCTCCTAGGCTACTTGACAGACAAGGTCATTGCCACGATATGCAAGAAATTAATTAATAATTCCCCAGACCTGTTGAAGACTTTGAGAAAAGCGTGTGATAGGAATATCGGTACAATTAAGGATGATGACTGGGATGGGTCAGTGCAGAGTCCTAGGAAAGTGGCAATACGTGCCTGTTTCCACTTAGTCCAATTACTGATACTACATAGATCGTAGTACTCTACATCGATTAGGGAGAAGTGACACTGTCTTATGTCTCAGGGGCTGCGGGCAAGTAGGCACCATTTTTCACATAATATGGGAAAGCTCAGAAATTCCACGTTACTGGACAGGAGCAGGGCAGATAATGGCCCATGCCACAGGACTATACGTTCCACTAGTTGCTAAACAGCACCGCCTCAATATTGGAGGTGAGACGAAATGACCTATATACCAAAAGATTTGGCTGGTTGTGGCGGCAGGGGTGGCTACACACAACAATTTGCATGCCTGTGGAGGCGGGGGCATTAGGGGTGCCTCCCCGTATTGAAGACTGGGAAACTGATATGGACTGGTACCAACGGGGAAGCAAGTAGTCTACCAAAGCAGGGGTTGCCCTAAGAAATGGGATACGGTGTGGGGAATTTGGCGCACTTACAGAGGCTATTAAATAGAAGGAGAGAAGCGTGGGAGTAGGGGGTGGAGCCTTGTTACTGTACAATCCCACCCATCCCAACTGTTACCTTCATGTACGCTATATGGACTCCTCTGCTTAATGTGTACACTTTACGATTGAGTCATCTACTGCACTTGCTGTATACTGAGCAATTGTTCAATTAAAAGAGTAAAAAAATTAAAAATAAAAGATGTCAAGACGGAATTTAAGCCTATTCCATCCAAGGAGTGTGTAGCTATGAGACAGGAGACGCGGATCGTAGGGGTGCTTGCATCCTTCATTCAAGCAATTTTTCCAGGTCCCCTTCGTTATCGAGCTCCCCAAAGGCTCAAAATACATCACCGTCGAAAAGGGCTGTCCTATTTGGATTTGATTTCCCTTTCCCAGGACACCAGCGAATATAAGGAATGATGGCTGAGTCCCATTGAGGCCTAGAAGGCAGGCCGATTTTCAGTTCTCAACAGGACATCATCATAAAATCCGATGCAAGCAGGTGGGGCCGGGGAGCCTGATACGGTTCAATCTCTACCAGAGGTCGGTGGGGGAACTTCAGCTCCTGGCAGTTTTTTTTGCCATCGGGGTGTGGTCTCCTCAGAAATACTCAGACTGCATACTTCTAAGAATGGACAATGCGTCGGAAGTCATATATGTCAACAAACTAGGGGGGGGGGCAGATCTCGCATGTTGGGGGAGATTGCCAAAGAATTTCATTTTTGCCAGCAGCGTAAATATCAGTTATTGCGGAACACCTGCCAGGTTTGCTACAAAACAGATTGAAATTCCAGATTTCTGAAAGATTTCAGCGATTGGAGGTTATTTCCCCCATCTTTCAGTGGCTTCAACATATATGGGGTCCTTGCCAGATAGATTTATTTGCATTCAGTCTGAACACTCAACTTCCCCAATTCTTCAGTTGGAGGCCGGAGCCTCTGGCCTGAGCATCAAATGCCTTTCTTCAAGACTGAGTCATGGGTTAGTGTACACCTTCCCCTGTTACTAATAATTCCTTGAGTGACAGCTCAGGTGAGGTGTCAGTGAGCAAACATGGTCCTTGTGACCCCTCTGTGGAGATCCCAAACCTGGTTCCCGACTGTCATGGGTCTGGCATGTGATCTTTCAGTGCAAATTCCTCTAATGCAGGAGCTTCTGATGGACCCTTCGGGGAACCTGCACCCCCTTGTTCCACAAGGGACTCTTCATCTCATGGCGTGGAGTCTTTCAGGAGACGCTGGTGCTTGCCAGGGCTTTTGCATCAAGCAGAACTGTATGTCACCCAGTCTTTGTCTTCCAGCACTCCTAAACGATATGCTTCGGCATGTTGTCAATGGGTTAGGTGGTATGATCCACAAGGTCTTGATCCCATGGTGACAGAAGTATCCCAGGTAGTGAACTTCTTCTTGCAGCAGACAGTATCTTTTATTGTTCTGTGAACAATTTTCATTTAGCCACTTCCACCAGCCATAATCCCCTGGATGGTAAACCCATACGAAAGCATCCTTTGGTTTGCAGGGTTATGCAAGGCATTTCAATCCCTAAACCCCTGAGGCCTCATTATTCTCTGCTTTGGGATGTAAATGTGGTTCATACAAGACTGGCCAGAGAACTCCCTTCTATCATGTAAGCAGTTGTCGGCTAAACTGACTACCCTACTTTGTCTAATCACTGAGTCTTGGGCGTCAAAGCTCTAGACGTAGCAGATAGAATGTTCACTCCGGAGGGAGTATTTTTCCATCTTTCCAGACACACAAATAATTTATTTTAATGTATTACCTATTTCCTGCTTCCCTGACAATCCACAGGTGTGCCGTGCAAATTCTGGCGTTTGAGCTTGCGACTCAATCGATCAGACGTGATCCTTCAGGACAATTGTTGATTACTCTGCAAAAACCGGTTGGTCCGGTGGCCGCTGGCACGTTGGCTTAGATGGTTGCTGTCGGAAGCAGGAGTGGACACGTCTGTGTTTGGTGCACATTCAGTAAGGGGAGCTATAGCACGTAAGTTCTTTTCTTTGGGTTCTCATTTGGAGGACATCATGAGAGCTGCTGATTGGTCATCAGGCTACACTTTTAAACACGATTATAAACCTATTGTAAATGCAGCATATGCGGTGGTGGATCAGTTTAGAAAAGCATAATCTAAGCCTCCTGTCCTGACATAGAATGAAAATATTTCAAGCAGTCACGTCAAGAATTTTCAATTCTATTGAGGACATGGAGGCGAGGATTACTCCACTAGATTATCATTGTATGAGTTTGTGTTGTTGATTATCTTGTTCCCGCCCTATGAAATTATCTTGTGGTATATAGCAAAGGTTAATATTCTCTTTTTTCATCGACAGGTTCAGACCAAAAGCAGAGTTGAGTGTTTCCAGGGCTGAAGACTGAGAGTTTCTAAGTACCTTTGTTGAGGACTCTCTCCTGAGTTCTTCAGTTGTCTTCAATTTTCCAGAGTTGGATCACGCGCCAAGGGTTAGAGGATCAACAGCCGCTCTGGACTTGATGAAATGTTCAGATTAATAGTTAAACTGTACGCACTTTTGACTTGCAAAGAAAGAGGAGGAGTCCTTGTGAGTTGTCTATAATATAGGGGTTGGTGGCCCCTGAATGATTGATGGACTTCTGGGAAACGTAGTTTGTATTTTACTGTGTTTTTATTGGCTGCTGTGCGTTTCACAGTAAAGATAGAAAATATCAATCCTCGCCTCTGTGTCCTTAATAGAATTGAAAATTCTTGATGCAAATACTTCAATTTTTTTACTGGTTTCACAAGCAGACAAAAAAAATGTACTTCTGCATTCTGTGTTTCTGAATATTATCTGGTCACTTTCCTCTCGATTGCTGTAATCGGGCATTTGGAGAGGTAATAATATTACCCAAATATTGTACCCCTCTATTGGTGGATGCAACAAGAACTAGAAACCTTCAGCACATAAAGATAATTCAAACAGGGTGGAAAGAGTCTTCCTTCTTTGTCATGAATATATTTTCTTTCAACAGTCACACAAATTAAGGTTCACTTCACAGACACCGTTCTCGAAGCAGCAATCATTTCAACAGGGTATTGAGACTTCAGACAGACCCCCATCAGATACTGCAGCATGGTTGACCAAATGTACAGCACAATGTCAAAGTTGTGCCACATAATTGTGCATTTTTCTGCACTTTCTTTTTTTTAGCACACCGTAATTTTCAATACTTTCAGCCCCACAAATATGAACTATTTCAGCAGAATACTGCTCTTTGTCCTATCCTGCCCACCAACAACTGAGCTATTACCTGGAGACCTTAGAGGGCGGTCAAAAAACAACAGTGGTGGAGGAAAGCTTGAGCTAATGTCAAGCTTTGGTAATTCATCTATGCAATATTCCATTGTTGTTTTTTTTGCCAAAGTATATTTGCTAATAGGGCTCAGCCACAATATATATGTTTCCATTGCTACCTAAAGGGACAGTCGAGCCCAAATTGCTACACTTTTTGTCAGAAAGGGGCATTCAACAAGTCACAGTAAGTGGGTGATGGCAATAATTGGTGTGGAACTGAAGGCCAAAATGCACCAGGCCATTGCAGGCCAGGAATAAGGTACTCTTACCGAGCTGTGGGTGTCCTCACAGTCATAAGAGTATTCTGATGCAACAGTATTAGGCCCCATGAACATTTAGTTAATATTATAAAGGTACACATAGGATGAGCGAAGTAGCAAAATGCAAGATACAGCAGATGTTTGGGTCAGTATTGACCTGCATTAGCAGAGCTGTGAGTGTTGCAAAAGCAAAAAAGGAAATTGGGTGTTCCCTGGGTTTTTAGGTCTCGGCTAGCCGCGCGAAGCGCGTCTCCGCCGAGCCCCTATTGTCGGCATGTGAGCTTCCCAGGAGACAATCCTGGCCGCGCGCATCGCCTTGGAGGCGATTCGAAACGGACACGCGCACGCGAACGAGCGCTGCAGCCAGGCGCTGTCTCCTAGGAAGCTCTGCAGCGTCTGCGATCAAAATCACACAAACTGAGGCACCGCAGCAACAAAAAACTACTTGAGGGATGGGGCCCTCGGTATCACGATGCCCTGGGCCCATAGCTATGCTCTTTTAACTTTCTTCGTGCCTTGTTTGTTTCTTTGCTCCAGCGGAGGAGCCGAGGCGGCCGGAGCACCGCACACCCAGCCCCGGCTCAAGTCCCGAGGTGAGGGGGAAGCAGAGACTCGAGAACGGGGAGACACACGGAGCCCACACACGGAGCCCCTTGCCGGTCCTTCACTCTCCCCCGGAGTAGCGCCATCATGCCGGCTAAGACCTTTTCAAAAGTCTTGTGCCCCGTATGTGGGCCAGGACGTGTGTACAATGAACGTTACGAGGAGTCAATAAAGGCGGGGACTTACCGTGCGTGTCCCGGTGTGGCGTATCCCCCTCCAGCCGCCGTTCTCCGGTGCCCGCTCCTCCAATGCTAGCTCCCCTCTCCTCCCCACACACACACATGCAGGCGCTCCGAGTCCCTCCTCCTCTCTGGATTGATCTGGTCTGGCTGGCTGGCGTCAGGGAGTCGGGGCCGCCCAGCCTCCCAAACCACAACCTCCTCCTCCTCCTGGCAGTGCACGGCAGCGCCTCGCGCCGCAGGGATCCTCTAAAATGCACTTCTCATGTTCATTTTGTGCGAGCCATGCGTGCTTTCACTTTTAATTTTGGGTCACAATGGCGGCGGTGGCCGCCACACAGATCACTCACGGGAGGCGCTCTGCGGGAGTAAACGGTCTTCTTCTAAAATGCACTTGGTGTGTCGGAGGTGGGTTATGGGGGGCGGGGGGGGCGTAAGGTGACGATGAAGTTATCGGGTTTTTGGGGGGCACTGAATAAGAGAGATGAAAGCGCAGAGTGACTCCGGGGGTGGCCGGTCAGTGGGGGCGCAGGGCGGCAGTGGGGTGTGCGCAGGGTGCTGGTGCACAGGGGGGCAGTGGGGTGGGGGGGTGCGCAGGGTGCTGGAGCACAGGGCGGCGGGGCGCCGTGTGCTGGTGGGGGTGTCTGTGGGAACCCCAGCTGCACTCTGCCCAGACTCCACTCCTGGCACAGTGAGCCGCTGTCTCTGCTCACTCTCCAGCCCTGAGACTGCGGCCTTCCCCTGGAGCAGCACTAGTGTGGGCAGAGCCAATCCCCCAGGGCCACGGCCACGCCCCCAGGTGCCCTGGCACGGCCCCAGTCCCAGAGTGGGACGGGTCCTGCACGGGCTCAGCCCTGTGCGGTGTAGCGAGTGGGCTCTGCCCTCTGTGCCCCTAGCGCTGCCCCAGAGCTGGTATAGCCCACCGTCCCTCGCAGACCTGGCATAACCTCATCCTTAGAAATAACAGCTTGGCATGTAGGACCCCTTCTGCACCTGCTGTAGCCTACGTGGTGGCAATGCCCGCTGACGCCGCGCTAGGGCAGACTATCTCTGGAGAGCATGCCCCTTGTGCCACTGGCACAGAGAACGCACCACACGGCTCCCCCTGTGCTGGCATGACCCCTCCTGACCCTGACATAACCCCCATCTTATTAGCATAACCCAGGCACGGTCCCCAGACCTCGTTTCAGCACACTTACATTGGCACACTCACCCCATGCCCCCGGCACAGTCACTTCTGCCCTGGCAAGCTCACCCCTCCTCCTCCCCGGCCCAGCTACTCGTGCCTCTGGCACAGCCCCTCCCTTGCCTGGCAAAGCCTTGGACCTGACACTGGTCTTGCTACATCACCCCCTCCCCAACTATGAGACAAACCGTCCCAAACTGGCACCGCCCACAGACCTTGGGGCAGCGCCCCCTTCCTGGTGAAACTATGGGTATACACGTGCTCCAATCACAGGCCTGTTTCTGAACAAGCATTTGCAATGCAATAGGTCGCAAGTTGGAGCTATTGGCATTGTAAATGACGATGCCTTTTATTCATTAGTTTTGAAAACCTGCAAGCTGTACGTAAACACGCACTGTGTATGAATATCCTTGCTTACGAGAAGCAAGGCTGTCAGTAAAAGAGACTGCCAGCCTTGCTTCTCATAAGCATGGATTATAAGTACACAGTGCTTGTTTACGCACAGCTTGCAGGTTTTCAAAACAAATGAATAAAAGGCATCGTCATTTACAATGCCAATAGCTCCATCTCTCGCAAATGCGAGACCTATTGCATTGCAAATGCTTGTTGTTTCTAATGTGAGTGTTGCAAAAGCAGCCTTCCACATATAGCTCTCTCAGATGTGGTGAGTTTGACTGAGGAAATGTGACTTGTTTGTCTTTTTATTTGTTTTAAAATAGGCGACGTCAAGTTGTGGCATGAAGCAGAGAGGGGGCTGCTGGTCTCACTCTCTTCACGAAGATCTGCAAGTTTACATCTTTAAATGGTCAAAAGAGGAAATGAACGACATTACTGGCCTAATCTCCACCCAGTCCATTTAAATTGAACTCACAATGCCCTTTTCAAATGGAAATTATAGCTCGACCTAAATACCAGAAAACCCCAGTAGGATTCCCCCAATAGACTGCAAGGCGGGCACTGGAGGCAGCAGGACATGGGCCAGCGGGTCTCCCATTCTCTACAGGTGGGTCCTTCTAGCGCACTCACTAGAATATATACAGTAATAAAATACCCCCTCCTTTTAGTAATCAGGATCCCTGCCAAACTAACATAAATTAAGCCACTTGTTCACGTCAATACTGGCTGGGCTCAAGCCACACATTTAGCAGGCTCAGTGTGTTCATCCCCCAGTGAGATTAGGCCTAGTCCACCCCCTGCATCCACCACTGGGACTCAGGTAGGCTCTAAGCAACCACAAACGACACCTAACCTGCCGCGTTTAAATGAATTAGCTAATCAAGATGATAGGGTGATCCTCCACCTCCCACCAGAGCGTTGCCCTTATGTGGCAATTCTCACGAATGTTCGCCCGCTGCATGAAAACCAACATGAATCACAGACGCAGCTATGTTACTGGTTGTCACAAAACACAAGCTTTACAAAAAGACATCATCATGAGATCTTGTTTCTTAGGCGGGTAAGCAGGGTGGGCGCTTTACGCAAATACCACACTGGTGATTGTATTGTGATCAACTGTAAATCTTCAATTTTAGCTATTCAGTTGCTTAGTGGGGACCCTTCTCTAGGTAACCAGAGGTTGTCCCAGGGGATTAGCATCCTACCGCTTGGATATCTTTATAGGCACCTACAGGGGGGAATCCATCGGCCAATGAGCCACCGCGTAGGCCACACTCTACGCATTTGGAATGCACCCCCATGGAAATTAGAAATAGATTCCAAATTTTAAGTGGCTTAACTCCCTGATTGACTACCTGTAGTTCCTCCTCCTCTAACAAGCATTATTGACGGAAATATCCATCTCACAGCTGGATGACACCCCAGTAATCCTCAACAACAATCTCGCCCCATGTAATCAAGCGAATGTGAATAGCCATCCTCACCAACAAACCGAGTTCAATGGGGTATCTAAAAATATAGGTCTCTCCCGGGAATCGATAATTGAAATTCAGGAAATAAAAATTCTCTCCTGGAACTAAGCTGTGAAACTCATCACAGGTTCAAAGAGAAACTCTCACATATCCACTGACCTGAGAGCCCTCAACTGGCTACCGTTTGAAGTCAGAATTCATCTAAAAATCGCTTGTTGGACGCACAAGGCCCTCTACCACAACGACCAACACTACCTTGCTCAGAAATTGGTGCTCTCTGCAGGCAGCAGAGCCTCCAGGAGTGCCAAGACTCTTCTTCTGCAACCTCAACGATTTGCCAAGAAAAAAACCTATAACCGGTCCTTCTCTGGTATGGCTCCGAGGATCTGGAACGCTTTGTCATTGAAACAAGAAGGAACCCTTCCACTGCCTCCTTCAAAAAAGAAGTGAAAGGGATCCTCATGGCTAAATTCACGTGAACTCTATGACTATTTACTGTATTTTATTATTTGTTGTGTTTTTGCGCTCTATATTCGTCCTTCTGTTTTTTCGCTAGCTTAGTATTTTTATCTATTGATTAAGAGCTTTGTATAACATCTCCACAAAGATCGCTGTGAGCTATATTCTTCCTTCTACTTATGACTTGTAAAGCGCCCCGATACTCGCAAGAGTCTTGTTCGCGCTATATAAAACCTTCAAAATAAATAAATAAATAAGGTCTAAGATACCTGACCCCGATTGGTGTAAGCTAGTGGACGATTGCCACTTATGCCTATTACAGGAAACAAGGGCGGTTGAATGTGTTCATAGGGTAGGTTTTACAACATACAGTATTGAAGCAAAGCAGTCCAATGTTGGTCATCCAGCTGGTGGCCTTTTAATCTGGGTTAAGAATACCCTGGCCTGTAAAATCAAGGCTCTCAATCTCGGCTCTGAGGAAATACTTGGGGTATAGAACTCTCGTCTCTTAGGGACCATTCAAGTCAAGTTATTTAACATCTACAATCGCTTTAAGACTCCTCATAAACCATCTGGTACACTAACAACACTAACTCATTATCTTGAGACTGCCAAAGGGAATCACCGATAGTTGCAGGCAATCTTAACACAACTTTCGAACCTGTAGACTATGTACAAGAACTAATATTAGAGGGAGACAAAGCTAAAGGGATCGCCAAGCTCCAGATACCCCCCATTAGGAACACACTAGGGTGGGGCAACAGGTTTTATCTTTTACCATCACCCATGGAGTCCGTGCTTGTAATGGTACTGATAGACTGACTGATAGAGAAGCATGCCACACGTTTAAGAGGGGGGCAATCAAAACCAGGATCGATTACATCCTGGTTGATATTGAACTTTGGTATAGTGTATAAGATATGGCCATATTAATACGGGAAGATAGTGACCATAATGCATTGGCCCTTACACTTATGGGCTCAGCTTTCTGTATGGTAACTCCGGGACTAAGAGTGGTCCGGTCATCACTAGCGATAATAATAAAAGAGTCAAATGGCCAATGATACAGGCCGATCCACTGCCCTTTCCAAAATATATTCTGCAGTGGAGTAGACCCTTGTTGATCTGAGTACCAGTGGTCCGGTCATCACTAGCAATAATAATAAAAGAGTCAAATGGCCAATGATACAGGCCGATCCACTGCCCTTTCCAAAATATATTCTGCAGTGGAGCAGACCCTTGTTGATCTGAGTACCACTGCTACCAGCATGGATGACATCCTGGCCTTATTCCTTCAATTGACCGCCGTATTGGACCAGTCTTTTGCAAATTATAAAACGGCCAATACGCAAAACAGAACATAGCCCCTTGGTACAATACGGCATGTGGCAAAGCCAAAGCTTTGGCGGTAAATCGAAACTTCCCCTAGATGTCAAGAATTGTAGGAAGCTATATAAATCGGACCAAGCCAAGGCCAAAAACTATTGGGAGGCAGAATACCGGGCCAAGCTCGCCGAGGCGGCAAAGCTAAAGAATAGCCAGCTGTTTTGGTATCTTCTTGCCAAAGGTTCCCCAAACTCAAAAATTCATATTCAGCCCCATGTGTGGGAGGAGTACTTCAAAGAGTTACACGCAGGACAGGGAGCTACTCTTGATCCGGGCTTGCAACTTAGACTACCACATACAGTTTTAACTGAGGAGACAGTCATTACCGCCGAGGAAACCATAATAGCCAAAAATGCTTTACAGAGAGGGAAAGCTCCGGGCCTAGACAAGTTCCGGGAGACCTGTACAAGGCTGAAACATCAATCTGGGGTCCCTTATTACAAGCAGTTTTTAATGCCATCTTTTCAGGTGGCGAAATCCCGCAACCTGGAGGGGTGCTGAGATCATTCCCATTTACAAAAAGGGAGATAAAGGGTTGTCCTGGGGGGCGTGGCTAGCGGCCGACGGAGATGGTGGCAGCCTAACGAGGCTCCCGTACCCACCGCCCGTAATCCGCAAAAATTATCCTGCATAAGACTCGGGAACCCCGTGAAACTATCGGGTGACCCCAGCGAAATATTGCTGCCTGCTCCGGTGCCGCGGAAGAGCCGTTTCCTGCACCGAGTGCGACGTACAGGTCCGAAACCACGCTGCGGACCTGAGTCGCAAGATGGCGGAGGCTCCATAACCGCCGGGACGCCGAGACCTGAGGCGCGAGCCCTGAAGCCCGCTTGAGAGACCAGGAGTGTGATCCGGGAGTGCTCGGAGGCGACTGCCCGACGACGGAATCCTGTGACCCCCTGCGATCGGGGGAAGCCGCTGGAGGACCGGGCTCGGCGCCCCGCTGCCCTGGTGCGGCCCCTCCCTGCCCGGGAGGCTAAAATCGAGACCCCGGCGCCGGTGAGGCCTACTACCCCCGAGGAGAGCGAGCGCGACCGACCGGCGCGGCGGACCACTACTGCTGCTCCGGCGCGGCCGACGCCCCTTGGGTGGGTGTCTTTCCCGCGCCGGGACCCCCGGAGCCACGCGACCAGCGCCCGTGAAGTGACGCCGAGGGGTGTTTCCCTGATGCCCGGAGGGACGACAGCTCTGCCCCCATCCCTGGGGCCGGACTGAGACGCCCTGCCCTCGCAGGAGGACGCTGAGGGTACGTGGTGGCTGGGGGAAATCTGGAGGACGTGTCGGACCCTGATATTGAGGAGTGGCAGGACTGGGAGCCCCGACTCCGCCGCGACCTCCAACAACGGTCTGGGTGGTGAGCCGAGCCTACCGCATCTTTGTTGGCCTGGAGTGCCGGACTGGCCGAGGGCGATCTTGCGCCCCCCCCCCGACCCTGAAGGAGCACAAGCCGACCCGACTGGCCCTCGGCCCGGGGGCGGTGGTTCCGCGGCGGGGACCCGGGCTGCCCTGACTTTGCTGGGGCCCGCGCCTGGTGGAGGCCTTGAGGAGCGACGACACCTGATCATCAGAGGACCTAGGAACCCGTGCTGAGCCTTGCGCCCTCGGCCTCCCTAGAGGAGCTCCCATCCACGGCTTGGTGGGACGCTCGCGAGGACCCCCGGACCTGGCAGGGGGGGGCCCCCAACCGGACCGGAAACGCCCCAATAGGGTTGCAGATCACGGTTCCCCTGGGACCGCACAAACGGACAGGGGGGCGCCGGTCAGCTAACGGCTCGGCGGAGGGAGGATCCTGAGGGGCGCGGTGCATCGCCCTCCCCGGCGTACTGCAGCGGGGCCGCGAAGCAGCCTGAGGCAGGCCTAGTTGCCACAACGAAAACTGCGCACCGGCGGCCCCTGGGACGGCGGAGGGCGCGATCTGATCTTCCAGGTTCTCCCGCGGAGAACCCCCGCAGCCGCACCACATAAAGACAGCCGGGCTCCCTTTTGCACACCACTGCCTGCTCCCCTGCTGTCACGCCGCAATGGGGAAAACGAAGGGAGCGAGAGGAGATGCCAGCCCCGCTACGGACCCTCCAGAAGAAACCCCTCCGCCACCTACAGACCTACAACAAATGCAGGACACAATTCTCCGGGCGATTACAGACACGAAGGATGCCCTGCACCACGATATTGCACAGGTTTCGACGGGTCTTGGACTCCTTCGTGCAGACCATGCAAAACTAGCGGATAGGGTCAAGGAGACGGAGGACACCATTGCGATCTTGGCACCGGCACAGAAGTCGATGGAGGGACGACTCACCGAAGCGCGAGACCGCATCCAGGCTCTAGAGAGACGGGCAGAGGATGCTGAAAACCGTAGCCGCAGAAACAACGTGCGCCTCGTGGGCCTTCCGGAGAAAAAAGAAGGTACGGACATGGTGGGCTACCTAGATGACTGGCTGCGGACTGTAGTGGCCCCTGAGGGCCTCTCCCCCTTCTTCACTCTGGAGAGAGCACACCGTGTCCCATCCAGACCCCCGAAACCGGGCCTGCCCCCTCGCCCAGTGGTCATCAAGCTGTTGCACTATAAAGACAGGGACTGGCTATTGTAGCGGGCCAGGGAAACAGGGCCCTTCCAAGTGGACAACAGCAGGGTGACCCTATTTCCGGACTACACATTTGAAATGCAGAAACTGCGCGCCTCTTTCCTCTCCATCAAAAAGGAACTACGCACAGAAGGCATCCAATACTCTCTGCTGTTCCCAGCCAGGCTCAGAATAGTAGTGGATGGAAAGGCACAGTTCTTTGCGACTGCGGAGGAGGCTTGGGCCTGGTGGGACACCTACAAAGCAGGCACAGATGGAGCACGATCTAGAGCTGAGGAGGAGCGCCGAAATCAACCGATGAGGAAATCACGGAGACTCCGGAGGCTGAGACAGCGCACCAGGAAACCAACGCAATCTCAAACGGAAGACGAGCGGCAGGCGGCGCTCCAGGCGGTGAAAGATGTTTCGGGATCAACTCTGCTCCGGTCGGAGAAAGAATCGGGCTCGGAAGAACGAGGTTCGGGCTCGGAGACTGAATTATCGGAAATGAGCAAAACTGGAGGTCCGAGAATCACGCCACAGACTTCGGAAGTGATAATTGGCAGCTGACCTTCTGGACATGGCCATGGGTCACCTGGCGATGGCATGCCGAATGGCCTCTATGTACACCTGAGCAGGACGCTGTTAGACTGAAGTATAGTAAGTTGTGCTGTATATGGCGGGAGGGAGTTGTGGAGACGACATCGGAAACTACCAGTAACTAGCTCACACTCCCCAGAGCCCATAAGGCTTCCGTGATACTAATCACGGGCATATAGAAGTTTAGAGCACGATTGCTCACCTGTTTGGATGGGAACTACTCAGTTGCAGTTAGGTCCTGTTCTGGGGGGGGAGGGAGCCCGGAGTAGTTGGGGGAGCTCAGGGCTCAGTACAAGGGGGGGAAGGTAGGGACTGTTGGGAGGGAGGGAAATGTTGTCGAACCTATTCTTTGGCTGCCAACCAAGCTTGAACTGACTCGTAAACAATGGGACTATGGCTAATATGGGATCATTGAAATGTGTGTCCTGGAATGTGCGGGGGTTGAATACGATGACAAGGAGGCACAAAATCCACTCTTATTTAGTCCGTAGGGGGGTGCACATAGCATTCCTGCAAGAAACTCATTTGACACGGAAGGAGGGAGTGGCGCTACAGCGTAGATGGAGGGGACACCTCTATTACACTACATACTCTGCCTTCGCTAGAGGGGTGTTAATCTGGATAAGAGCGGGCGTCCCTTTCCAGGTCACTAGACACACTGTGGACCCAGACGGGAGATTTGTAGCGGTTGAGGGCCTGCTTAGAGGCCGACACATAGCACTTACTAGTGTATATGCTCCAAATGTAGATCAAGCGACATACTATATGAAACTCTCTAGGACTCTGGCCAGCTACTTCACTAGTCCATTGCTGATAGGGGGGGACTTTAACTCGATTGCGGACGCCTCTCTAGACAGATCACACCCACCATTGCAGGCATCCCCAAGTGTATAGACTAGCAAAGCACCGAGCGGACTGGCAGGGAAAATGGGATTTATCAGATGCTTGGCGGGTACAACACCCGGGGGAACGAGACTACTAATTTTACTCCAGCATTCATGACCTCCATGTCCACCTCGACGTCTTCCTATGCTCGCAAACAGTGCTCCCGTCGGTGACCCGAACTGAATATCTAGCACGAACGATTTCCGATCACAACCCCTTGCTCCTCACGCTAGACTGGATGAACGAACCCACACTTATCCCGACATGGCGGCTAAGGCCGGACACGCTAGATGACCCACCTTTCCGTGAGGCGTTGGGAGAGAGGATCGCGCAGTACTTCGTGGAGAACGAGGACACTGCCTCATCTAGGGCCATAGAATGGGATGCATTTAAGATAGTGGTGAGGGGACACTGTATAGGAAAATTTGCGGGGGCGCGCAGGACGCTGATAGATGATTTGGATAAAGCTGAACTGAAACTGAGAAACACAGAGCGGGAGCGCCCCAACCACCCTGAACTTAAGAGTACAGTCAGCGAAGCGCAGGAGGCAGTGGCGGTAGAAGTGGAGCGCCTCCGCAGCTTTGACTATAAAACGTATTTGACGAGAACCCTCGCGGAGGGTGATAAAACCGGCACGCTCCTGGCCTGGCTAGCGAACCCCAGCCGAAACAGTAAGCCAATTATGTCCCTCAAGGGGAGTGGGGGCGACATGCTCCAAACGCAGCCGGATATACTGGACTGCTTCCGCTCCTATTACGAACGGCTATATCAGAGCAGGCTGGTGGACCGGGGCGCGGCAACGGACGCCTTCCTGGCCGACCTGCATTTGCCCCAACTGACTCGGGAAGACGCTGAATCCCTAGGCAGCCCGATAGACTTGACGGAAATAAAGGGAGCAATAAAACATATGGCACATAACAAAACGCCGGGACTGGACGGACTACCCGTTGAATTTTATGCCAAATACCTTGACCAGCTGGCCCCACGCCTCCGAATAATTTATAATGAGGCCAAGGAGGCGGGCAGACTTCCTTGTTCAATGCGTGAAGCCATAATGATACCCCTCTTAAAGCCTCGGCGAGACAGCACAGACCCAGCGTCCTACCGGCCGCTGTCTATGTTGACGACGGATTATAAAATCCTCAGTACAATATTGGCCACCAGATTGCTGTCCCATATGCAAGGACTAATCCACAAAGATCAATCGGGATTCATACCCACTAGAAACACAACGCACAACATACGCAGACTACTCAGACTACTAGATAATCCTCCTCCCGAGGCATGGACCCCCCCTGGTGCTCGCGGTCGATATAGAGAAAGCATTCGACAGCCTAGAGTGGGATTACCTTTATAGAGTAATGAGGATCTTTGGACTAGGTGAGGGATATATAGCGTGGACGAAAGTACTGTACGCGTCGGCAAAAGCAAGAGTGAGGGTCGGAGCCTTGGTGTCAGAAAGATACAATGTGAACCGAGGAACCAGACAGGGGTGTGCACTGTCCCCCTACTATTCGCGCTCGCAGTGGAACCCCTGGCGGCGACTGCCAGACGGGGCGACCACTACTGTGGTTTGACCTCCGGAGGAACCCGCCATTTTATCTCCTTGTACGCGGACGACCTGCTCCTCTTCTTAGAGGATGCCGTGGAGGCAGTAGCAGGTGCCGAGAGACTGCTAGAATGCTTTGGCGACATCTCTGGTTTACGGGTGAACTGGGCGAAAACCTGTCTCTTTCCCCTGCGGAAGGAGGAGGCGCGTCCCCCAACCCACTCGATGTTGAGATGGGAGTCCGACTGCCTGAGCTATCTGGGGGTACACATATACCATGACCCTGCGGACCTATTGGACGGCAACATTGGACGCTGCATCAGAGCCTTACAGAGCAGTATGACCTTTTGGGCAACCCTGCCCCTATCCATGACGGGTCGAGTGTCACTGCTGAAAATGATAGCCCTCCCAAGGCTGCTATATTTTTTCCGGACCCTCCCGGTATGGATACCCGGAGCAACCTTTAAACGGCTTAAGTCGTTAGTAATCTCCTTTCTGTGGGGAGCGGGCAGGCGTAGAATTGCATTGGCGACGCTGACCCGCTCGAAAGACGAGGGTGGCCTGGCGGTCCCGGACTTTGAATTATACTACCTGGCGGCCCAATTACAATACTTTACGCAAGAGATTGCGAGAGCTTATCGGGGTCCGGAACATAATAGGGAACTAGGGATACCCCGCCATGTCCTGGCATACATTACTCTGCAACAGAAATTAATACTCAAGGGACTATCTTTGGAGGAACGAACGCTTCGGCTATGCTGGAACAGGTCGCAGAAGCGAGCAGGGCCGATGCACCCATATGCGCCGGAAATCCCACTGGGTATGGTGACGGCGCTACCCCATGGGGGGAACTGGTCGGGACTACAGGACTGGGAGGAGGCAGGCTTACAAATGATAGGGGACCTCTATGACGACGGAGTTCTGGTACCATTTCAGACACTTCAAGAGCGCTACGACCTTCCAAGGGGCGACTATTTAACACACGCAGCGGTAGTGAGGGCCATACAAACACACTGGGGAGAGGGGCTGATTGAGCCAAAGACAACACTGGTGTGCCAATACGCAATGATGGCGGCGGGTACATGTAAAGCAGTCACATGCCTCTATTCCCGATTATCTTCCGAAAACATTCAACCCCTCACTCCACTTAAACTGAAGTGGGAAGCAGACCTGCAGAAAGAAATCCCTGACACAACATGGTCCCAACTAGTGCGCAGAGCTAAGAACGGTACCAGGAATGCGCGCTTCCAACTTATCCACCTGTACATCCTCCACAGAGCCTACTTAACCCCGAGCAAAGTAGCAACATACTTCGGAGTAGCAGACGCAGCTTGCCCTAGATGTGGCCTCATAGAGGCAGATCTACTTCATATGCTCCGGGGGTGCCCTCACATACAGGAATATTGGAGTGAGATAGGTGACACACTGAACACAGTAACGGACAGGGAACTGCATTACGACAATGAGGTCACACTCCTTCATTGGTTCCCACACACACGCAAAAACAAGCTAACAAGCAAATTCATAGACATGGGACTGCTCATAGCCAAATGGGAGCTGACCAAGGGATGGAAATCAAAGGCGGGACCAACACACAAGAGATGGCTGAACGAATTCCTGAAGTGGGCAACAGCAGAGAGTACGATCAGATACCAACTGGCCCGCCGAAGTTCAGACGAGAAAGCGCAGGATGCGGCGAGGGCGTGGGAGGCGTTAGTCCAGGCTCTGAGGGACACTACATTAGAGGAGCTAGAAGGGGAGGAGACAGAAGGCCCACCAACTCCACTGGCACCCATCGTTCACCCAGCACTGGTACCAGACACACACATACAGAGTAGCACGTGAAATTCCTCCGTCCAATGCCCTAATTATAGGTACTAACACCAGACATAGGCGTAGACACACAGAGGGGGTGGGGGAGGGGGGCGCAGTTCAGCATAAGCATTGACATGGTACAACGTCCAATACTAGGGGTAGAGTGGGAGGAGGAGAATAAACACATAAAGCAGAAGGCAACTGAACTATCCTCCCCCTACGAGAACCAGCACACCTATGAGCATAGCAAGACCACGAGAATCGCCGCTCGACCTCCGGGTTGAGGGCTAAATGGCTGTGTATCATATGGTGGTGGGGACCGAGCCTGCAACTACGATGTGCAAACTGTTGATATGTCACATGTATAGCTCTGCAATAAAAATTGTTTTACAAAAAAAAAGGGTTGTCCTGCAAATATAGGCCCATCAGCCTTGTAGATGTCTCCCCAAACAATTTCTGTAAAATAATCTTGACTCGGATCCAAAACTGGATCGAGGATAACAACATCTTATCAGACCTCCAAGCGGGTTTCAGGGCCGCCACAAGTACCACTGATCAAGTCTTTAGATTTCTCCTACTGATCTGGAAGGAAGTGACCATAAGAGGTGGCCACTTGTACGTTGTATTTGTGGATTTAAAAACGGCCTTTGATTTGACAGACCGCAACCAACTATGGTTTGCTCTGAGCGAACTGCGTCTCCAGCCTATTTACTTAATATTTTAATTTGTTTACACCAGAATATTTATGCAAAGGTTAGGTGGAACACTGAAGACAGCCTGACAAAAAGATATATTAGTACAGAAAGGTGTGCGCCAAGGGTGTGTCCTGGCCCCAACACTATTCACCCTCTATATTAATGGTCTAATAGAAGAACTGTACAATTGTGGTGGTGATCCCCCAAGACTAGCAGGCAGTTCTGTGCCCCGTCTACTCTTTGCTGATGACAAATCTCAAGGACACCTAGAGGGATCCAGAATCTTCTAAACAAATTTGACAAAGTATGCAGGAAGAAGGGGTTAGAAATAAACTGCTCCAAAACGAAATACATGACTTTTAATCCCTATAAATCAAATAAGAGTAAACTCATGCTGGGCTCGCAACCACTGGAGCGGGTTTAATATTTTGACTATTTGGGTGTACGCATTAGCGATAGGTTGGCCTGGACGCCCCAAATAGAGAAGAGCGTTGTGACCCTCCAACATGCTGACTGTGCTATAGTCAGGAGGGCCAGAGCGTCTCCTTATCGCCCAGTGTCGCCTATTTTGGAACTTTATAGGGCCAAAGGTGTAGGAGCAACCCTTAATGGTGCTGAGCTTTGGGGGTTGGAAAACTTAAAAGATCTAACCCTAGCTGAAAACAAATTCATCAGGGTGATCCTGAACCTACCTGCGAGCACCCCCTTATTGGAGCTAAGACTTGATCTTGGCCTAAAATCCATAGACCATTTTGCTATCCTCAGGGCACGCCTGTTTTGGATTAGAATCTGGACCAGTAAAACACAGGTCCCGTTGAAGGAGGCCCTGGAAGAACTAATTGCTCTGCACAAAAAATCTGGCCGAATAAAATGGTTCAACAAAATCAAGGACTGGCTTCAGGCATTGGGGTGCGTTTGGGAGGACCCGGGCTGCATAACAAAATCAATGGTTCCTCTCCTTAAAAAAAGTTTTGGGGAGTACATGGATCACCAAAACATAGAAGGTATCGCACATGGCACTTTAATCACTAGTTTTTTAAATTTTAAAGTAGTCTTTGGTTTTGAAATATTTATGGACGATATTGAACCCCCACAGGCAAAAGCTTTTTACATTCAATTTAGACTTGGGACTTTACCTTTGAATCATAGAAGTAGCACGTGGGGGAATTCAGTTGTAACACCTCTGTGCCCTACGTGTCACACCAGCTCTGAGACCATTGATCATTTTCTTTTTTATTGTCCCACCCAGGCTGATGTTAGGAAAACCTGGATAATCCCAGTATGTCGCCTACTGTCGCTCAGATCTCCTAGCGAAGCACTATGCATTCTTAGAACTGATTCTACACGATGGCTCGTATTTGCAATATCAAGATTTTTGCTGTATGCTTGGTGGAGAAGGTCCAAATTGTATAAAAGTGCCTCTGTAAATATGACTGGTTAATACCTACTATTATAAGTTCTGGTGATGAAATCATGTATTTTATGTATTCCCTTTAGTGCGGCTGTAGTCCGCCTGCCATAAGACTCTTATGAAATATGGGTTGTTCATTTTTTATTGTTTTATAATTATGAAATGCTTTTATTACTGTAATGATCTTATTTTTGATTGAATAAAGAATACACACATTTAGCAGGCATATTGGAAATTAGATATCTATTCAACTTCCCTTTAAGGATTCACTAAATTAAAAATGTATCAAGAACAGATTTCAGCTTCCAAAAGAACCTAGTTGATGGATCAGATAAGAAAAGGGATGATTCTCCCTAAAGAATAGTTCACCATTATCACTGAACTACAATCACCAAAATGCCCTAGAAGCCAATATGGTATCTTTGTGGTAATGATCCCTCAGTTCTCTTCTTAGAAAAGACTGGTGGGGGAGAGGCTTCAACAACAAACCCAGCAACTGCACTGTTGTGCTCTTTAAGCGCAAAGCCACCACCTGTCTCTCCTCCCCATCCGCTTATTGCCTAATTCCTAAATTATACAAATAGAGACATCATCTTAAAGATAGATAGGGAAAAGGAGAAACAATATATGAATCACACAAAAAGCTGGTTTTCCCTGGTTATACGAGACTGCTTCAGAAACAAAATATATTATTTTGACTAAATTTAGCAAAACCTCAGATTCACACAATGGCATCAAGTATATGCTCCTCCGACCGACCACATTTAAAATGCTGTTTCCAGAGTAAAACGTTCTTCAAGACACCTGAATGGGCATGATCCTGGACTGAAGAAATATGCCAAAACGGAACATATACTTTAGTGCAGGAAACATAACCCACCCAATGAAAGATAATGTGCCAAAGTAGCAACAACCAAAGCCACGGCGTGAAACGAGAGAAAGAAAACAGACGGAAGGGAGAAAGGTAAATAGCTGAAGAAACTACTGAGGATAATCCAGAGAGACAATTCAGATTCAGGTGGAAATCTCATCCAAGAGAGGAACGAGGAACTGAATTTTACAGAGCGAGTACTCTCCAACCGCCCCCTAAATCTGGCTGACTCAGCAACAAAGGTGGGATTCTGGGGTGCTCCGGGGAAGGCACATGGGAACGCAGCACAGATAGAGCACATATAGTGAACTTGGAGGGAGGAAAGTCTGAAGGAAGAATTTTACAGTGTTATCCTGTCAGGGGTGGTTTTAAAGTTTGATGGCGAGCTGACAAATTACTATCACTACGCACTACAACCAAAGGACGATTGATCCATCTGACTTGACTGACAGATACTTCAGATTTAGAAGGGGAGGGCGGGGCAAGGGGAGAGTTCAAGACATGGCTTTGTAGGTTTGCTTATATAATGTTAATTATTGCTTTTAATGACATATCGGGCATACCCACGTTCATATCTCCATGACTTTTCCTGAAGCCTTTAATTAGTTGGTTTTTGGTTAGGTTATCAACTAGCAGTTTTTCTTCTGCCATCCAAAGCGCCAAGAAGCCGTTGGTGTACGTGCGCTAAATAAATTTCTTTTTTCATTTCATTTCATTTCATGACTCCAAACCTTGAAAGACACACATTTCCAATTTATAATAGTATCAGGTACTGTAAACGGAGAAATGAAGACTTGGATTGAAGTTTAAAGAGAAATAGAAAAAAGTGATGGATGGAAAGCTTGAATTAATCTCAGCCACTGGCATTTACTCGGAACGACAACCCAGTCCATTTTTTCTTTCTACATTGCCGCACAATTCCAGTGATCCTAGCATAACCGTAGGTGATGGCCCATGAAAAAGCCAAAGTCAAGCGTATCCACCACTGCCAAGTATCACGCGTCAGGTGCTATACCAGCGCAGTTCAGTGTGGTGGTCCGCAAACACTGCACTAAAATGCAAAGTCGCGCATTTATAACGCCCCCCTGAAGCTGTCATGCTAGTGTGCTATAATTAGCACTGAGCAAAGCAGTGACAGGGACTCTGTCTGCTGCAGGCTCCAGTTCCATTCAGCATTCACATGACCTGAAGGCATAAGGGAGAGTGCAACAATGTGTCCCACATTTGCCCAATGCCGAGACAGGGCTTACTACATAGGGTGGGGCGCACGGGGCAGGACGCGAGCACCGGCTGTTATCAGATAGGTTCTTAAGGTTTGGCTGGAGTGGAGCTCGCAGCTGCTGCACTGTGAAGCCTGCAGCTTCTCATCAAGTTGCCACCTGAGTCCAGACTGCGGCCGTGGTTGCCGGAGTCGAGTTTGGTGTCTGCAGCCTCTCATGACACTGGCCTCTGATACCATAGGTCGCTCTGCCAGACTGCCACTGTTTAGCCTCAGTTGAGGTTTAAATCTGTTTTATTGATTTTTGTTAAAGAAACATGTACATGGTCATGGGGTTGACAGATCAGAGTCTGACACTTTGTCAGTAATACAACAATTTCACAAGAGATGTATAAGGGGACAACGTAAGAGAACAGCATTTGCCGCAGAGGAAAGGGTCATATGTGTTACTGAACAGGAATAACGTCGCAATCAGAGGTCTAAAGGAACGGACAGCTCAACGCACGGGAGATGTTACCGAGTCCTTGAGGATTTCTCCCTCAATTGTCCTAACAGGTCCTAATCTATATAAGGTGCTGGCATATGGCCAACATCTCACCGGTCTCTTGAGGAAGGGTAAGTTAGGTTGCTGCACCTGTCCCATCCGGTCCCGCTGACACGTCTACAAGGTCCAAATACTGGTCATTCTGGAAGTCATATAGTATAGTCTCCCAGTTGGAGGCTATAGGTATCATATGTAACCCTGTAGTGTCTAGTGAGATACTCTCGCCTCGAGCCAACACCAGCAGTGACTGCCATCAGGCTACCAAAGGGGGGAGGTTCAGTAAATGTCCAACGGCTGGTGGACAAGCATTTGACCACAACCAGTCCCAGATCAAGAAAGTGGGAAGTGACTCTTTTTCTCTTGCTCCTGGGAAAGAGAACCAAGATGCATGTCTCCCATACGTGTACGTTTGTGCGGCCCGAACAGGCGGTCAGAGTGGTAGATAGGTGCCACCAGTAAGTGAGGAGGTGTGGACATGCCCATAGCACGTGAAGGAGGGTGGCTTCCAGCAAATGACATCTGGGGCAGTGTGCGTCCGATCGTTGAAAGTATCTGCTCACTTTTGCAGCAGTGGCAGATCGGCCTGTTGGGTTAACCACTGTCTAGTCTCAGGTGATGTAAATCCTAATTATATTTCATTTTAGAGCATTGTGGTCATCACTACTGGGAGCTCTGCTCTGTGACTTCCTAATTGATGTGCTCAGCTGCAGAACTCTCAGCTCAATGGTCTCGATGCAGGGCAGGCCTGTCCTTACCACATTCGGCGTTTTCGACCCTTTCACCGATCCAGCACAACCTTTAACCTCACCTGATAGGGCAATAATAAATGTGACCATGACTGGCTGCCCCTCCTCTGTTATTGGTGCGCAAAAAAATCGAAGTCCTGATTGTGATGTTTGTGACAACGCTTTCTAACTACTGGACTTACAGCACTTCGCTGCATTCCCCAAAATGTTTACTTAGCTGCGTCATTGGGAAACAACTTCAATCAAATGAAAACAGAAGAGAGTTTTGTTTGTATCAAGATAAGCAGCCATGTGCTCTCTGATTTGCCAGCCCAAGTGCCTCCTCACCAAAGGAGAGTACAGCAGAGCTAAAAGGTGGTCCAGGTCTGTATCGCTGCATAACCCCAGCACGCAGGAGGCCCACAGCACGCAGGAGCCCCACAGCACGCAGGAGGCCCACAGCAAGCCGGAGCCCCACAGCATGCAGGAGCCCCACAGCACGCAGGAGGCCCACAGCAAGCCGGAGCCCCACAGCAAGCTGAAGCTCCACAGCACGCAGGAGCCCCACAGCAAGCCGGAGCCCCACAGCACGCAGGAGGCCCACAGCACGCAGGAGGCCCACAGCAAGCCGGAGCCCCACAGCATGCAGGAGCCCCACAGCACGCAGGAGGCCCACAGCAAGCCGGAGCCCCACAGCAAGCTGAAGCTCCACAGCACGCAGGAGCCCCACAGCAAGCCGGAGCCCCACAGCACGCAGGAGGCCCACAGCAAGCCGGAGCCCCACAGCACGCAGGAGCCCCACAGCAAGCCGGAGCCCCACAGCACGCAGGAGCCCCACAGCATGCAGGAGCCCCACAGCAAGCCGGAGCCCCACAGCACGCAGGAGGCCCACAGCAAGCCGGAGCCCCACAGCACGCAGGAGGCCCACAGCAAGCCGGAGCCCCACAGCACGCAGGAGGCCCACAGCACGCAGGAGCCCCACAGCACGCAGGAGGCCCACAGCAAGCCGGAGCCCCACAGCACGCAGGAGGCCCACAGCACGCAGGAGGCCCACAGCAAGCCGGAGCCCCACAGCACGCAGGAGGCCCACAGCAAGCCGGAGCCCCACAGCACGCAGGAGGCCCACAGCACGCAGGAGGCCCACAGCACGCAGGAGGCTCACAGCACGCAGGAGGCCCACAGCACGCAGGAGGCTCACAGCACGCAGTAGGCTCACAGCAAGCCGGAGCCCCACAGCATGCAGGAGGCCCACAGCAAGCCGGAGCCCCACAGCACGCAGGAGGCCCACAGCAAGCCGGAGCCCCACAGCAAGCAGGAGGCCCACAGCAAGCCGGAGCCCCACAGCACGCAGGAGGCCCACAGCAAGCCGGAGCCCCACAGCACGCAGGAGGCCCACAGCACGCAGGAGGCCCACAGCACGCAGGAGGCCCACAGCACGCAGGAGGCTCACAGCACGCAGGAGGCCCACAGCACGCAGGAGGCTCACAGCAAGCCGGAGCCCCACAGCACGCAGGAGGCTCACAGCAAGCCGGAGCCCCACAGCACGCAGGAGGCCCACAGCACGCAGGAGGCTCACAGCAAGCCGGAGCCCCACAGCATGCAGGAGGCCCACAGCAAGCCGGAGCCCCACAGCACGCAGGAGGCCCACAGCAAGCCGGAGCCCCACAGCAAGCCGGAGCCCCACAGCATGCAGGGCCCCAAAAGCACATTGGAGTCCCCCAGTAATGTGGGAGCCCCACAGCACGCGCCAGCCCCCTAGTAACGTGGAAGCCCTAAAGCATGCTGAGAAATTCCCAGCTCGCAGAGCCTAGCTTTTCATTCCGTTCACAGGGTCAATGTTTTAAACGGGGAGGTACTCTTTATTTAAAAGGGAGAGTACCTGCACTTTTTATCAGTGTCCAATACTTATAATAGAAGAGTACCTGCACTTCTCAGTAGCAAACAGGCACTCTGGAATAGTGAGCACCTACACTTTTATATTTCCATTGCAAAATCCTGCCAACTCGGCCCCCTGTGTGGTGCCAGAGAAGTGTGCAGCAACCAGGCAAGTGCAGCACGAGAGTCAGTGTGAGATGTCATGGACACCCAATGTAAGCAATAGAAATCTGTAGAATTCGTGCCAGCATTTGGTAGCATAAAACTATTAATTCTAAACACCAGCATAGTGCGATAATACCATTTGACACGCTAGATGACAAATAAGTTGTATGCCTCACCCAGTATACAAAAGACAGGGTTAAAGGAAGCATGACGGAATTGTATCGTAGTGCTGATGCGGACAACAAAGTCCAGGTTGAGGCTCTGCTTCTACTAGCTGAAAGAAGACGGGGCAATATATTATGAGGCAAGTTGTTTCAAACTGAAAATAAACGCTAAGCACCAAAGCTGAGACAGCGAGCTGCAGCCACTTCTGGAATACAGGGGCACTGCCAGCAAGCTCTCTTGGTCTCCTGTCCAAAAACATGTGTCAAATAAGCTCACTCCCTCAGTCTGGCACTGCAGTGAGGACTTACTTCTAGTAGCAAAGGAGACTCTAGCAAGAGAGCACTTACTGATCTGTACAATGGGGGCATTGTCTGGGAGACTGTGGGAGCAGGGCTAAGACACTTTTACAACTTCTTATTTCTCTAAAGGGTCTAATTTCTAATATTTTATGTCTTTCTGTGCACTTCATTGCTTAGTTTTACTCATGAGAAGGTCTAACTTTAAGTGTCACAGATTTGGCAGTTGCATGTCGCGCATAAGTACACTGAAACCAGTGAAATGTCAATCAACAATTTGTAGAGCGCTGCTTATCACCAGTGAGGGTATCCAGGTGCGGGGGCTGCTGCTGGGAGTTAACAGTTGAACATCCAGGTTTTTAGGCCAGGTCTGAACTTCTGTAGGGTGGGTGCAGTCCAGAGGTGGAGTGGGAGGCCAATCTAGGTCTTGTCAGCTAGGTAGGAGAAGGTGCGGCCGCCGCTTCTGCTTTTGTGGAAGCAGGGCATGTGGGTGAGGGAGAGGGGGCAGAATGTTGTTGTCTGCCAGATTGGTGCAAGATCAGTCTGGGGTTGAGGTAGGCTGGTCCTTTGTTGTGCAACGCCTTGCAGGCTTGGGTCAGTAGTTTGACTGGCATCTTTTTCGGATGGGGAATGAGTGGAGTGTTCTGATGTGATGGGTGTTGTGAGCTCTTCTCGCAAGTCAAAGATGAGCCTGGCTGCACAGTATTGAATGGTTTCAAGACTGCTCAGTAGTTGTGAGGTAATGCCCACGAAGAGGGAGTTTCTGTAATCCAGGCAGCTGGTGATGTGGGCCTGGGCGACTGTGCGTCTGGTGTGGATGGTGTGACATTTGAATATATTCCAGAGCATGCGGAGGGTGAAGAAGCAGGCTGAGGAGGCAGTGTTTATCTGCTTCTTAATGGTGAGCTTTTTGTCAAGTATGGTAAGAAGTTTCTTGGACAGTTTGTGGGAGTGCCAAGTAGCCCAGTTCCGCTAGCCACTAGGAGTCGTCCCTTGGGGAGGTGTTGCTCCGGAAGACGAGTATCTGTTTTGTCAGTGTTGAGTTTGAGAGATTTGTTTTGCATGCAGCTGGCTACACTGGTCATGCACCTGTGGAAATTGGTTTTGGTGATAGTAGGGTTTGAGGATAGGGAGAGGATGAGCTGAGTGTCATCAGCGTATGATAAGACGTTCATACCAAAGGTAACGTAATATAGCAATAAGCAATCTGAAAACTTGCCAGTTTTGCTTATCACTTTGGTTTTTAAGGTATTTCCTTATTCATCCCCACTGCACCCTTCAAACTCTTTTTAGACTATCTTCTTACTCTAGCCCTACGTTCAGCTAACTTTCAAGTAATATCGGTGCTCAAGCCTGCCTGCTGTTCCCTCTAACTATATCAGATGAGACAAGCCTTTTCGCCTTTCATGGTGCTATTCTATCAACAACTTAGTTTTCCATCCTTTCCGAAGTTGTCATTATTAACAGAAGCCCTGAAGAAGTCCCCTGTTGGGACTAAACGCGTCGGCTGTATGGTGCTTCATTCGTGTTTTTGAAATAAAAGATATCAAATTGAGGAATGTCATCTTTCGTGACTTTTTAAATTTTACATATCAAATGTCAAATGTGGTGGTGCACCTTTGCTGTTGTGATTAATGTATTAAGTTCCTGAGGGAACAAGCACTGTTACAGTGGGTGCTATCCAGTGTGCACACAACCCCACATGTAAAAAAAATTTAGGGGTACCAATTCTCACGTGGGGCTATTTTTTGTTAGGTGCTGTTCAGAAGAAGGCTCCACTGTTAGGTCTCTGTTTCCTATATCTAGAATGTGTCTCTGTGTAATATAAGTGGTGCTAATGTAAAGTGCTCCAATAGCTTTGTGTGAAGGTTGTGCCATAAAAAACTACCAAAAAAAACAAAAAACATCCTGGCACACATATGAAAAGTGCCTACAGCTATTAGTGTCTGCATAGCATTCAAGTACATGGCTCTGTTGTGTGCATTGCCAATATAAATGCTATGCATTAAAAATGTTGGTGTTTTGTGGCCTCTGATTACATGTACGCAACAATCTGTGTTATCCAGCACAATTACTGTAAATTGGCAGATGCATCAACTGAAAACATAAATAAAATCTCAACTAAAATACAAAAACCTACTCTTGCTTCGAGAGGGGGGATTTGGGTGCGGGGGAAGGTGCAGTCCCAGCTGTCAAGAAATCGAGACTATATGCCTGTTTACTACCTCGCCCCCTGAGGCTGCTGTGAAGTAACCCCACACAACATACTTATGTCATCATATGTTGTCCGATTTACTATACCGGCTGGTCTATTCTCCCAGTTTCAGGTTTTTATGTATGGGCATCCTATCCTATTTCTGACATTACATTTTGCACCTGGCAGAAAGTAATGGCGCAAATCTCAAAAATAAAGCTCCCACCGGAATATCACATCATAAGACACCCACTGTCAATCGAGAATGCTGACAAATATTGGGCAGCTGGTGACATTGCTTACTACATCCAAATACGAGAAATACAGCAGCAGAAGATGTGACCATCGATGGTATTAGAAATCAGCTACATTCCGCATATAAAGCTACAGGTTAACCTGGCAGTACATGATAAACTAGCATAGGGCACCAAACGTCCGTGAGACAAAGGAACAATATATGTAGCAGCCACAAAAACTGTTTAAGACCCCGGAACAAAAAAGACAAGCTTGTTCGGTTACCTGAAGGCCCATGCACACTAACTTTCCAAGGTATCTTAAAAACAAGACTACAACTCCCAGCATGCACTGCTCTGTGCAATGCACGCACATGGAGCACCGGGGCTCAAGTCTCACATCCAGCGGCCACTGTACTGGTAGAGCTGGGCCAAGAGCACTGCAGGAAGTGACGCACACACGGCCCGGGTGGCTCTCGGCGCGGATGCGCTGCACCTGCTCCTGCAGAGCTGGACTCAGAGGACTCTCCCCGTTCCACCCGGTCACCGGGGCCGGGCTCTTCTGCTGCCCCCCGCCTCCTGCCGCCCACTGGCACAGCGAAACGGACAGGCTGTGTCACCCAATGGCGCTGATGCATTACAACAGGTGAGAACGAGTTGGAGAGCGTGGGCTGAAACTCTGGAGGGAAAGCAAAAGCACGGGTGGGGAGGGAGGGAGGGGGGGGTTGGGTTTGTGTATTTGTTTCTGTGTGGGTGTGTGACACGCCGGAGGGATAGCGAAAGCACGGGGTGGGGGGAGGGAGGGTGTGTGTGTGTTTGTTTTTGTGTAGGTGTGTGCGCGTGCGCACTTACTGCATGCAGCTGGCTTGCGTGGACGGAAGGGGGGACTTGAGATGTGCACATGCATGGCTGTACGTGCTTGTACACCTGCTCAAATCTCCAAAAGCTCTGCGCGTGCCATCTCCTGTCCCACTTCCGAGGCAAATTCACAACAAAAGAGCTTGCTGGCGACAGCGCTTCGCACTGCGTACGCCAGGGTCGATATCTTTCGAAAACCAACAGACCGTAACAACCTCCTACACTATACCAGTTTCCACCAATCATCCTTAAAAAGACATCTGCCCAAATCACAGTTACTTCGAGTGAAACGGATCACATCGGACCCTGATGTAGCAAAAACAAGAACGGAGGAAATGCCTGATCGATTCAGAACAAGAGGTTACCCAGAACAAATTTTACATACAGCGAAAAATCAGGTACAAGACACAGAACGGATAGACCTGTTAAAACAATCCACAACCAAAATTGCAGAGGACAGGATGGTCATCGTGTGTAAATATTCCAATGTGAGCTCACAGTACAAAAACATCATTTTAAAACATTGGCCAATGTTACAAGTAGAACCTGATTTCCAAGACATGTTTAAATCCAGACCCTTATTTGCATACACGAGAGGAAAGAATCTAGGAGAAATTTTAAAACATCCCAAACCACATCAAGTGATTTCACGAGGGACAAGACCATGTAACAATTGTAATAATTGTCACAATATCATCCCAGGAACGAAAGTTACTCATCCTATGAAAGGAGATGACATACCACTGAGGGTCACGGCTACTTGTGACACGAATAACCTAATATATTTACTCAAATGCCCGTGTGCTATGGCATATATTGGGAAAACTGAACGCAAACTCAAGACTCGCATCAATGAGCACAAATCAAACATTAGGACTAAAAATCCGAAATCATCTGTAGCAAGCCATTTCATGGAAAAGAACCATAATATTTCTCAACTTAAGTTTATGGCGTTGGAAACAATTGAGAAAATTGAAGGAAGAGATAACAACAGGACATTGTTACAGCGCGAAAATTATTGGATTTACAGATTGAATTCGATCAAACCGAATGGACTCAATGAACGAATTGAGTTTGCATGTTACTTATGAATTAACCCACTCTTGTGGGAACTCTGTTCTGACTTTCCATTTGGCCGACTATTATGAAAATCACTTGTAGCAACTCTTATTATTATTTTCGTTTGTTTTATTGTTGTTCATTATTTGCATGTTTACCATACCCCCACTTGTGGTATCGAACATAGCGATTCTGTTTATTTATGTCAGTCCCATTTCTATTACCATGTTCACTAACCCACGTGACCATAGCACTTCCTGGTCCCCGTTTAAAATAATCAGGGTCTTTCCCGGTAGTTTAGATTCCCGCGAGCAGGAGACTCCATTTCACCATGTTATCGTGAACTGAATAACCGAGTAAGTAAACCTAGGTGACCGTTGGACATACTTGGCCACCACGAGCCGTTAGTAACCTGTTTAGTCACCATAGCGCGTTCTGGCGTATCCATTATCTTCGTAGCGTTCACTTAGGCTGAATTGGGTTTTTCACTCACCGTTTCTTTTAACCACATGATATTGTTCCTTCATTTCCACTATTTAAACTTGTAACCAGACGCTGCATATCCTATGTGACTCCCGGGGGGATTTTTCATTTTAAACCGTATTAATCACATATCGTCTTTAAACCACTTTAACTGCATCCTGTCACTATGATGATAATCAATCGTGTTACTTAATTTAGTTTAGACTGTTATCCTTACAATTTTTATTTAATGCATATGTGTGATATCATATTTAGAACATTATATGTCGTTTTTGTTTAGATGCTCCCCAACGAAGGGCAATGCCCGAAATGCATTGGAGCGGAGCCAATCATATATGAAATGAAATGGAATATATGTTTGCAATTGAAAACTTTATCAACTTTTGAAAACTATATGCTTTAATCAAACGAAAGGAGAGAATAAATGCTTTAAAACTATCCATACTGTTTCTTGAATAACAGAGGAGGATTTTCACCTATAATACTGGAGTGCCCTAAGGGATGTTGTCAGTTTTCAACTGAACACACTTTCTTTTCACACTAGGGGGTGTACCACCCCCAAGTAAGGGACCCATTGGTCCTGACTTGACCGTAAGGCCCCTAAATTTAGTATTTAGGGGCAACCCTGAACGTTGCCTCCAGGGACAAGAAACAAGAAGAAGAAGGACCGAAGAGCCGTGATGAAGAAGGAGAGGAGGACACCAACTGACTTGACCCAGCCCTACAGGCCTGTCCCGACCTCAACCTTCCGCCAGTCTCTGCACATCACCAACTTAATTTCTGGTTTTGAAATATTGAATATCTGGAGAAAGAGTATCATTGGAACTGTAGAAATGTGTATATTGCAGTAATGACATGTAAAATAATAATTGTTAATGAGATTTTGACAACTGTTTATCAAATTGAGTCAAATATGTATATTCATTGATTTTTTTTAAGTATCAGGGCAGAATTGTGTTATATTTTGGTACAAAAAACAATATTCTTTTTTAAAAAATAAAAAAATTATAGTTAATCAAAAAAATAAAATTAATGAATGCATGCAATACATTATGTTTCAAGATCTGTTTTTGACAAATTAACATGAAAAAGAGAGAACTCTCTTGGGACTACTATGAATCTATTTTCGACTACATATATTTACATATCTTTGGTACACATCGAAACATTCATAGAATACACATTTTTGTATGAACCCAAAAAACAACTATAATATGCACAAGGATAAGGAACTCAAAATCAATACAATAAAACATTTATTTATTAATGCATGTTTCAATTAAAAAATATTGTTAGGATAACAACATAGGTGTGCAATACATCAGAATTATAATCAACAATAAAAACCATGAGAAACAAATGAAGTGTAAGACAATCAAAACATCAAAGCAGGGATACTCCAAATAGAATCACTCAATGAAAATTCATCAGTCCATCAATTCAGAATACTATTGGACATGGAGAGGTTCCTTGGATATTATCATATACCAAAAATGAACGACCTTTTGATGAATATGGGGGTGTTCAGAGACCAGATTCCCAATTTTCACATTCCCTGCATCTTTGTGTTTAGGAGTGGATTTAAATGGGAAAATTGGGTGAGAAAAGTTTGCAGGATGGTCACGAATGCCCGCACACTCATGTTTATGGGGTTTACACCAGCCTTGTCAATCTCTGGCCACATGCACCTTCTCTGGGAGCACTCATCTCCCCTCTCCTACCCTAGACCTACGAAGACCCATCCTACTTATGTTCCTTCTGTGCATATATATGTTCACCTAGCTAGACCCTAGTAATCAAGATAAGACATGATGGCACTGTTTGAGCTCCTGCATGGCACATATGACCAGGAAGTGTTGTAAATCGCCCCCGGGGTAACTGCTCACGATTTACTTCAGTGATTGGAAGGCTTTGATCCAGGCGGTGTTTTGAGGTCACACCGAGTGGGACGGGTATGCCCAGACGTCGGTCCTATGCTCTCCATGCCACTGGAGTAAATATATAGTGGCTGATGAGGGGTGAACCCCCGAAAACGGTCCTAGGATGCTTGTTTCCGGTCCAGGGAGGACTTGGCCTGGCAGTTCAGGCTGGACTGTTCCCATGAGGCACAGGGTCAAGACTGATTTGCACATGGCTGGGTACAAACTGGAATGGCATGGTGAGCAACAAAACAATGGCTTTAGGCCCAGAACTCTGTACTGGGGTGAATGTATGAAATTGTTCTGCATTCTGTCCATCAACTGTTGTTTTTCCACAACCTTCAACATAAAGCAATGGAATTCTTCATTCAAGCATGGGACAAATTAGGATTAAAAAATAAATGCACAAACTCCCTCTAAGAAACGTAATATAATAAGGTAGATAGGGTTAAGGGTTAGTGCGGCTATGTGTGTGTGTGGGGGGGGGGGGTGATACTGGAGGGTGGTGGTGGGCATTCACAGTGACACCGACATGTTGGGCCTGGCAGTGGTGGATGGTGGCGGTGGGTCTGGGGTGGCAGTGGTGGATGGTGGCAGTGGTGGGTGGTGGCGATGGTGGCAGTGGTGGATGGTGGCAGTAGGTCTGGGGTGGCAGTGGTGGCAGGGGTGGGTGGTGGTGGCAGTGGGTCTGGGTGGCAGTGGTGGACGGTGGCAGTGGTGGGTGGTGGCAGTGGTGGGTGGTGGCGATGGTGGCAGTGGTGGATGGTGGCAGTAGGTCTGGGGTGGCAGTGGTGGGTGGTGGCAGTGGTGGGTGGTGGCGGTGGTGGCAGTGGGTCTGGGTGGCAGTGGTGGGTGGTGGCAGTGGTGGATGGTGGCAGTGGGTCTGGGGTGGCAGACCCACTGCCACAAACTCTTGTTCATTCAACAAGCTAATTCTATAGTTTCTACCTCCTTTTTTATACTTAAAATGATCAGAAAAATTCAGCCTTATTTACCTCGGAACACCATAAATACCTTGATTTCTAGCTTATTGATGTCTCGAGTCGACTACTGCAATGCACTTATGCTTAATGCTCAAGAACAAGTAGTCAACCAATTGCAGCTGGTCCAAAACGCGGCCGCACGACTCGTCACAGGTACACCAAAATTTAAGCCTATCTCCAATATCATTTGTAAACTTCATTGGTTGCCAATTAGACAGCGCATCAAACTCAAAGCCCTCTGCATCACCTTCAAGAGTATTCATGAAAAAGCACCTGCCTTTCTTAAAGATGCCCTTCATCCCTATCGCCCATCACGTAATCTTAGATCTGCTGATGCAAAGCTTCTGAATGTAATTAAAACCAAAAAAGCAACCTGGGGAGATAGATCATTTGCAGTAGCTGCTGCTAAACTTTGGAACACCATGCCAGGACATCTAAAAAATGCTCCAACATTACTATCATTTAGAAAGCAGCTGAAAACTTGGTTGTTTAATTATTAAATCCCAAGCAGCTGAAAACTTGGTTGTTTAATTATTAAATCCCCCTTACTCCCGGGCCCAACCTTCAATTTCTCTATCAAAGCGCCAGGACACCCTTGGGTAAACGTGCGCTCAACAAATTGCATAAAATAAAAATAAATAAATAAGTGGTGGGTGGTGGCAGTGGTGGATGGTGGCAGTGGGTCTGGGGTGGCAGTGGTGGGTGGTGGCAGTGGGTCTGGGGTGGCAGTGGTGGGTGGTAGCAGTGGGTCTGGGGTGGCAGGGGTGGATGGTGGCAGTGGTGGGTGGTGGCAGTGGGTCTGGGGTGGCAGTGGTGGGTGGTAGCAGTGGGTCTGGGGTGGCAGTGGTGGGTGGTGGCAGTGGTGGGTGGTGGCAGTGGGTCTGAGGTGGCAGTGGTGGGTGGTAGCAGTGGGTCTGGGGTGGCAGTGGTGGGTGGTGGCAGTGGTGGGTGGTGGCAGTGGTGGGTGGTGGCGGTGGGTCTGGGGTGGCGGTGGTGGCAGTGGTGGGTGGTAACAGTGGGTCTGGGGTGGCAGTGGTGGGTGGTGGCAGTGGTGGGTGGTGGCAGTGGGTCTGGGTGGCAGTGGGTCTGGGTGGCAGTGGTCGGCAGTGGGTCTGGGTGGCAGTGGTGGGTGGTAGCAGTGGGTCTGGGGTGGCAGTGGTGGGTGGTGGCAGTGGTGGGTGGTGGCAGTGGGTCTGGGGTGGCAGTGGTGGGTGGTGGCAGTGGTGGGTGGTGGCAGTGGTGGGTGGTAGCAGTGGGTCTGGGGTGGCAGTGGTGGGTGGTGGCAGTGGTGGGTGGTGGCGGTGGGTCTGGGTGGCAGTGGGTCTGGGTGGCAGTGGTGGGCAGTGGGTCTGGGTGGCAGTGGTGGGTGGTGGCAGTGGTGGGTGGTAGCAGTGGTGGGTGGTGGCAGTGGTGGGTGGTGGCAGTGGGTCTGAGTGGCAGTGGTGGATGGTGGCAGTGGGTCTGGGGTGGCAGTGGTGGATGGTGGCAGTGGGTCTGGGTGGCAGTGGGTCTGGGGTGGCAGTGGTGGATGGAGACAGTGGGTCTGGGTGGCAGTGGTAGGTGGTGGCAGTGGTAGGTGGTGGCAGTGGTGGGTGGTGGCAGTGGTGGGTGGTGGCAGTGGGTCTGGGTGGCAGTGGTGGGTGGTGGCAGTGGGTCTGGGTGGCAGTGGTAGGTGGTGGCAGTGGTAGGTGGTGGCAGTGGTGGGTGGTGGCAGTGGTGGGTGGTGGAAGTGGTGGGTGGTGGCAGTGGGTCTGGGGTGGCGATGGTGACAGTGGGTCTGGGGTGGCGATGGTGGCAGTGGTGGGTGGTGGCAGTGGTGGATGATGGCAGTGGTGGGTGGTGGCAGTGGTGGATGGTGGCAGTGGTGGCAGTGGGTCTGGGTGGCAGTGGGTCTGGGTGGCAGTGGTGGGTGGTGGCAGTGGGTCTGGGTGGCAGTGGTGGGTGGTGGCAGTGGGTCTGAGTGGCAGTGGTGGATGGTGGCAGTGGTGGGTGGTGGCAGTGGGTCTGGGTGGCAGTGGTGGATGGTGGCGGTGGGTCTGGGGTGGCAGTGGTGGGTGGTGGCAGTGGGTCTGAGTGGTGGATGGTGGCAGTGGGTCTGGGTGGCAGTGGTGGATGGTGGCAGTGGGTCTGGGTGGCCGTGGGTCTGGGTGGCAGTGGGTCTGGGTGGCAGTGGTGGGTGGTGGCAGTGGGTCTGAGTGGCAGTGGCGGATGGTGGCAGTGGGTCTGGCGTGGCGATGGTGGCAGTGGGTCTGGGTGGCAGTGGTGGATGGTGGCGGTGGTGGCAGTGGTGGATGGTGGCGGTGGTGGCAGTGGTGGGTGGTGGCGATGGTGGCAGTGGCGGATGGTGGCAGTGGGTCTGGGGTGGCGATGGTGGCAGTGGGTCTGGGTGGCAGTGGTGGATGGTGGCGGTGGTGGCAGTGGTGGATGGTGGCGGTGGTGGCAGTGGTGGGTGGTGGCGATGGTGGCAGTGGTGGATGGTGGCAGTAGGTCTGGGTGGCACTGGCCTGGCAGCAGCAGCTGACTGTCAGAGAGGGTGGCAGTGGTGGGGGCATTCATCTCACCTCTTCACTCTGCTGCCAGGACATGGCTCCAGTGCTCGCTGGCTCGCTGAGGGGTGTCTGGCCGGAGGAGGGCGCTACTCGGAAGACCCCGGGGACAACAGCGCCGCC
Organism: Lissotriton helveticus; assembly: GCF_964261635.1. Taxonomy (NCBI): domain Eukaryota; kingdom Metazoa; phylum Chordata; class Amphibia; order Caudata; family Salamandridae; genus Lissotriton; species Lissotriton helveticus. The sequence continues at coordinate 1,932,417,341 of NC_136068.1, read as the reverse complement.
CTCCTGGGAAACAATGGAATGAAGGAGCTGCCTTCTCTGCTGCGCATGCCCAGAACCGGTGTCCACTCTGCCGCGCATGCTCAGAACCATTGAACTACTCTACCGCGCACGCTCGGAACCTGGTGAGGTTTACTGCGCATGCTCAATAGGACTTGTGCACAACCCAAGCGTAGAATCGCCGACTAGCTCATCTGCGCATGCGTGAATCTGCTGACCCGCTCTACTACGCACGCTCAGACCGGTTGAACTGCTCTACAATGCATGCTCAAAAACCTTCACCCGCTGTAGTACGCATGCGCGGACTGTACACTTATCTACTACGCATGCTCCGGGCCATTTACGGCTTTACATGCATGGGGCGAACGAATCCAACTCTACTACGCATGCTCAGAGCATCTATGCTACGCATGCTCAGAGCATCCCTGCATATTCAATATAACAAAGTTATTAAACTTTCAGATCAAGCAGCAGTGGAGGGGCAGTATCGAAAGGGACAACTGCTGCCAGCTTCAAACAATGCGTTTATCACATCTACAGCATGGATGTACTGCCCAAGCCTCATTTTATAAAACTGTTTAGGTTTCTGTTTTTAGCAAATTTGCTAACGCCCTGTTCAGTGCTAATTTTTTTTGTTGCAAATTTATATAGTGCACATTCGACCCGAAGGTATTGGAGCGCTTTACATGAGCACCGTATTTATATTACACATTCAGGCGCGGGGGGGGGGGGGGGGGGATGGAGTGATTTGCCCAGAATCACAGGATGTGGACGCGACCCCGCGGCTCGAACCCTGGTTTCCAGCGCCAACGTCAGCAGCTCTATCCGACGGACCACATCCTCTCCCAATGGCTTAACCCCTTCCATGCTCGTGACGGAACCATGCCGTCATGAGTCACGGTTGGGCTGTGCTGATGACGGAATGGTTCCGTCACGACCATGCCCGTGATTGGAATGTCCCGCACAGGGCTGGAATTTCTGCCGCACGCGAGCGGTTAATGCAACATTTAGCGTTTGATCGGTTTGAACATAGACCAAAGTATAATGGGAAATGTGATTAGTATGATTGGACAGAGGACTCGTTTTGTGATTATTTGCTTGAGTCTCATGTATTTAAAATTTGCTGTGGTCTCAAGTACTAAGCGGCAGCACTCAATCATTCCAAAATTGTAGTTCGTGGAGTGGCAGAAGGGCAAGTGTGACACAAAGTTTCACAAATATTTCTTATTGTAATCCACAGAGGGTAAGGAAATTCTGCCCAACACCTTTCACCTCCTGCACCACAAACCCAGGTGCCATTAAGTCTAATTGAATCCTAATGGATGTCTAGTCCAACAGTCGTGATAATGTATGAATCCAATTGGTCCACACATTTTTTCCAGATATTCTTTATTTTGTTGTATACTGTGAACTATTACATGCACGATACAGCAAACACGTTTCGAGAACCATCCCCTCACGCTCCCAAAGGGCATTGTTTTTTTTGTTAGAACATTCTGTCCTCTAGTGACAGAATGTTCTAATAGCCTTATAGCCCTTCGTATGGGCGATACCGCTATTAAAGTCCCTCTCCCTGTTTAAAAATGAAATAAAACTCTGTCACGGCCCTAGCTTGCCTCTTGTATTAAAAGCTCTGGCCCAGCCCTGGATCGGCTCTTGTCAATGATTTTCTGGCCCAGCTCTAGCCATTGAGCCTCTGGCTCGCCCGCCTCTACCTCGCACCTCACCTACCTACATACTTGGAACCCCCACGAGCGTTACCTGAAAGGCGACTCTCCTCCCGGGGACGTAGTCGGGCAGCACCAGCTGGTGGCCCCGCTGCCACTTGAAGAAGAGCCGCCGGATGCGGCCGTCCCCCAGGCAGGCCTTGTGGTCCCGCAGGAGGTCCCTGGTGACGAACCTGCACTGGTTCCCGGAGCTCAGCGTGGCGTAGAGAAGGAAGGGGTCATCCTGGGACCTGCGGGATCACAGGAGACATGGATGAATGGATGGATGATGAATGAATGGATGGATGGATGGATGGGTGCATGGATGGATGGGTTGATGGATGGGTGGATGGATGAATGGATAGACGGATGGATGGATGGGTGGATGGATGGATGGATGGATGGATGGGTGGGAGGATGGATGGGTGGGTGGATGGATGGATGGGTGGGTGGGTGGACGGATGGATGGAGGGGTGGGTTGATGGATGGGTGGGTTGATGGATGGGTGGGTGAATGAACTGGCTGACCACAGAAATTACTGCAAAACAGAGGAACAGCATATACTGGTAAGCCAAAGAGGGACACACAGAGAATAATGGAACACAAATGAGAAAAGAAGAAATATTGATGATCATGGACAGCACAAAGAAGGAAGAGGGATACTCAAATGAGCCAATGGCAAAAGAGAAATACTGGGAGATGATAAAGACAAAGGTTAAAACCAACATCAAGTGAGAGAGAAGGTGAGGGGTTAAGAGGAGAAACCAATGAAAGATTAGAGAATGACAAGCAACAAACAGGAGCTCACAGGGAAGAAAAAGGAACCAACAGGAAATCTGACGGACAGGGGGAATGCTAGGAGGTCAGACAGACAAGGGGAATGATAGGAAACCAGTGGGTTGCACAAGGAGTATTGGGATATCAGAGAGAAACACATGGGGGGGGGGGGATATTTTAGGGAATTATGAAAGATCAAAGAGAAACAGGGATAACGTTATAGAACATGAAAGGGACGGATAATAATGAAAGATCTGAAAATGATGAGTTTTCAGAGACAATCTGATGGAGACACACGAGTGAGGCACAAAGACTCAATGAACCTATCAAATCGGACCTATGTGGGACGCGGGTAAACATGGGATGAAGCGTGAAATTGTAGGGGTTGAAATGCAGAGTTATTTTGCACACAAAAAACGGGATTCAGACAATATTTGCTGGCGGGTCATTCCTTGGCCAAAGGACCAGGAGTTTACATACAGAGATGGATAAGAGAAGTGTGTCCAGAGACTGTTTAGGAATTATGGGAAATGCATCAAGGAATCTCAGATTAAAAAAGTACAAAAATTGAAGAATGTGAGGAGTCCACTCAGGGATCCAGGGGAAATGGCATAATCGAACAATACGCATATTTTCAACTAGTGTTACCAGGAGTAGGCGACACAGAAAATCAAACAATCATGTGTAAAGGCAGACGAATCAATACAGTACAGACAAACAGAAACCGTGGAAAATAAGTAATGTACAAAACACATCACCAACAATCAAACACTTTTTGGGAAAGCTATGTGAACATCCACAGCCCAATTGAAACACACAAAAGCGAGCGAAATCCTCCAGTATCCTGGTGCTCCAAAGACCTTGCTAACGTCCAGGAAAGAAAATGATAGAGAAACAGAACTCCCAAATGACCTCATGACACTGCAGTTCTTGTGTGCAACACACAGAAAGCTCCTCACATCTGTTCAATCTAAGTTGTGTCCCTTCAATGAAGCCACCAACAGAAGCAGAAGGCTATTCAAGACAATCAAGCATTGCATCAGCCCCCGCCAGACCCACCCACTCCTCGCCACACTACAAATGCGATGTCTTCAACCTCTTCTTCAGTGAATGAATACATAAGATCTGACAGTGCATCAACATCTTCCTCTAGAATCTTGCAGTGGTCATCCTTCAAATCCCAACCTCTCACAGATCTCGTCCACGTGCTCAACTTCCTCAAAGCCACATCTTATGAAGAGGTCTCACCCTCGCTCTTTATCATTCTCTCTCTATGGACGCTCTCTCACCCCTACTCCCCATTGTCAATGCCTCACTCGCCCAAAACATTTTCCCAGAAGCTCTCAAGACAGACCAGATCCTCCCACTTCAAAAGAAAAAAAGAAAAGACATCAGACCCTGACGACCTCGCCAACTACTTGCCCATCCTTCACCTACTATTCATCTGCAGGATCGCTGAAAAAGTGGTCAATGTTTGACTCCGAGCTCATTAACACCAACCTTCTCCTGCACGACTACCAGTCTTCCGATCATGCTGCAGCAGGGAGACCGCCACCTTATACATCGCAAATGGCTTCCTGACCACAGATGGCAATGTGACCCCTGCCACCTGATATTGCTGGACATCTCAGCCGCCTTTGATGCAGTCGGTCATCTCGCCCACATACACACGCTAAAGTCTCAAATGGGATTCACAGGCAAACGTCTTCACTGGCTCTCCTATTACCTTTCCAACCAGCATCGGTTTGTTCACATGGGCACCTGCAGGTTTCAAAAGTACCCGATCACCTGCGGAGTCCCCCACGGTTCCATCCTGGTGCCGGTCATCTTCGTTCTCTATATGGAGCCACTAGGTGCCCTAATCACAGGTAATATCATCAAAAACCACCAATTTGCTAATCAGACGGAACTCTGCCAGGGGTGAAAGCCTCCTCTTTTCAAATATCCAATGCTTCAAACATTGCTTGCACATCTTCTAGACCTGGACGTTCACTGACTACCCGAAGCTCAACCCAACCAAGACAGAATTCCGTTATTTGCCAAGAACAACAAACAAGAAGTAGTACAAAACCTGACTCAATGACATGAAAATTACCTTCTTTGAACCACAACTTTCACCGAACGCCAGTCACTTGGCTTTATCATGGGCACCGGCCTCACCCTCAAGGAGCATACTGCCAAAAAAACAAAGACGCCCTGGTACTACCACCTCTTTCTTCTAAAGAAATTGAAACTATTTCTTTTAGAAAGGGACTTCAGAACTGCTGTTTAAACCCTTAAACTTTGGTGGTACACACCCTGCCCCATGGCCTCCAAGACTCCACACTGGACGCCCTAATGGGGCATCGTACATGCCACAGCGGGTCTCATCCAGGTCCCCAAGAAATATGGTCACATCACCCCCATCCTGATGGAACTCCAGTGTCCCTCCTTGCTGGCCCGCACCGTCTGCAAACCTAGCTGCGTCATTTACAAAGACATCATGACCGGCACTCCAGTCTATCATGGAGACAAACTCACCATCTCTAGTGGTTCTCAGCACAACCGGAGCCAGGTTACCATCAGACTGCAGGCTAAGAAGTGTGAAAAATAAAAAATGCAAGACAGATGGCCTTTTCCATGTATGCATCTAGGTTCTGGAACGACACCCCCATATTCATTGGGAGCGTCCCAATGCTGCTCCAAGGTAGGAAAGAGTAGAAGAAACACCTATTTAAAGAACACTACAACACAATGCACCTCGCTGCACAAACCAGCTACGTCTCTGATCACTCGCAGACTTTATGCACGACTTTGACTGTATACAGAGCTCTTATGTCTTATGGCTAGGTTTACACTATAGAAATACCACAGACAGACATATAAAGAACTGTGTTAAATCAGCAATCCACAAGAAAACAACATGGTAACTTATTTCTAAGAGTAATTTTCAGCTTGAAGATCTTTCTGGATTTACTTGTGCATCATTCTGCCTTCTAGTGGTTGGGTACGGAATTTCTTTTTCTAGTCCTCTCTTTTTCCTGTTTTTAGGTCGAGCCTAACGGCAGCGCACATGCGCTGCTCGCTCTGCGAAACATGCTGTATTAGGGTATGCATTGGAAGCCCCACTCACTCTCTGCCCATATTTGTCATTGGCCTCTGTCACTGTCCTTCATAAATGCTGGCTTCTGATTCGTAAATAGGCTTGATAGTCCTTCCTTGGTACCGCCTTGTCTGCATTTGTTACCGCCCACGACAACTGGGCTTGTTATACTGTGGAAAAGTAAATTTTGCCATGTTCTGTGTCCCTACGTGTCATCCATCATATGTTATGTGTGCATGATTAATATGCATATGTTATTTCCCATGTTCGATTAAAAGACGCAATTACAGTTGTGTCCACCTCTAGTATGTCAGTTTCCAGTTCTCGTGAATAATACGAGTATTAGGCCTATGTAAAGTTATGTTGCCACGTTTCTCAGTGTGCACGTTATTTCATTGAAAGTCCCCGTTTCCAGGCCTCAAAAGGGCCCGGACACCAGATTCAGCTCCTGTCTCCTGAAGCCCTCGCTGAGGAGCGACACGGCCCCCACCTGTATCCTCGACCCTTCACTTACTTCCTGCCTCGCAGTGCCCGGTGCAGCCTGGCTCTGCCTCTGAGTCTGCCAAGACTATGTTATGATTCCAGTTATCAGTTCAGCCCTCCTTCCCTGCATTCCTAAAGCTACTGAATCGCATCAATAGTTTCCGTCATTGTCTAGCCTTCAGGGCTCCATGTTAGAGAATACTGTATTTAATGGTCATTTAATATTCTTCAACACGCACTACATGTAGAATAATGCATAGTCCAGTCTTAGAATCAAGTTAGCCTTTCCCCTCCTAACTTCTAGTTTATATCAACATGTTCCCTAAACATCAGATACTAGATAGGGTTTAGGTACATGTCGCTCCGACCCTCCAGACTTCAGTCTCTGCTCCTAGCACAGAGTTCATAGCCCCCAGCTTCTCCTAGTAATACGTCATTGCCAGTTTGCGCGCACCATCAGGTTAGAGGTCCCGGCTCCTTAGGTAGCCCCCTCCATGGTTTCCGCCCCATTCATGACATATTCTGTTACGTTTGCATCACATGTCTATGTATACGCCCTGTTACACCTTCTTCTCACCCTTATCTTTCGCGACTGCTACGCGTCACACCTACTGCTCCACCCACTGTTACGCCTATTGCAATGTAATGCTATGTGTTTGCGTTATGTATATATGCTCATGTTTTGTTATTAAAAGTTATCCTTCCCTTGTCCAGATCCTGCCCCCGGCAGCGCTGCCATCCTATTCCTGTGCAGGTTGTCCTGATCCTGTCCTTATGCTGTAATAAACCTGCAAAACTCCCACTACCTCGAATCTTGACTCTTATTTTATTGAGCTATCTGTTATTCATTCATGCACTCAAAAATAGGGTATTATTTATTTATTTACCACATAATGGCGCCCGAACAGGGACTTGCCCTTTCCCCACGCGTCGGTGAAGCCACGCCGACCCCCTGACCCTCTGCAGTCGTGACGGAACTCTTCTGCGCAGTGGCAGATATTTCTGCTCAAGTATCCCTCAGGCCCACGGAGGAGACGGAGGAGGCGGTCCAGCATCCAGACGAGACGGTGGAGGAACGCGGCGAGTCCCGACCAGAGCCCAAGCCAAGAGTCCAAGGTCCGAGGTATCCGGAGGTCCACCCGTAACTGAAGTCCGAAGTCCGAAGTTCGTCGTCCGTCGTCGTAGCAGTCCAGTCCAGTCCGAGGCCTTCCGTTCTTGCTGCCCGGTGAGTACCGTTACTGGGGTGGTATCTAGACAGGGTCAATTTAATTGACTCTGGTCTGTGGGTTGGTGGTACACAGTCCCACAAACGAAGTGTCCACTTCGGTGGATGCGGGTCCTGACGTGTCTCTTTATGAGACCGGTAAGTATCGTACTGTTCCAGCAGTGCATCTAGTTTCTGTTCTAGTCAGTTTCTGTTCTCGAGAAAATTCATGTGTTCTGTTCTCAGTATTTCCAGGTAGTATTCTGTTCGAACTGTTATTTTAAATGTTTTTCATGTATTTCAATGTCGTGGTATGAATGGGGAATAAGTATCGTGTTCATTGTGTATTGTATTGTGTCTAGATTACAGTTCAGTCATGCCCATATTTTCCAAGTTACGTCAGTTAAAAACTAGAAAGGGTCTGCTGGAAGCAGCAGTTCCCGTCCCGCCCAGGGACAGTCCAGGTCACTTTATGTATCAGAAACATGGCATAAGTGCCATATTGTATCTAGATTTATGGGTAGAGTATACCAAACAGTTAGAAGAAAAGTATAGATGGCCCGTATCGGGTACATGGGATGCCGAATGCATCATGCGAGTAGAAGAAGCATTATGGAAAAAGAAAGCCAGACAGTCACAGAAAGATGCCATCGAGTTATGGCGCAAAGAAGCTCATAAAAGAACCGAAAAAGAAATCAGAAAGTCAGAATTAAGTAGAGAATCCTTAGAGCGAGCCCAAGAAAAAGAATTAATCGAGATAGGTGAACAAGTCAAAGCCGAACAGTCAGACAGACAGAGGCATGCCCTTATTAAGGGTATGTACCCTCTTCTTGCCGAGGGCTTGCCAAAAGCGACCCCGGAGGCATCCAGTAATTTTCCGTCACCATTAGTTCCGACCAAGCTACGTCACAAACCGACCGCAGCTGATATTTTCATTTCGTCCTATCTGGACGACACAGTCCCTGAATATGCAAATCCTGTTCGCGCTCCGCCAGTCCCTGTAAATCAGGCACATCCTGCTCCTCCAGACACCGGGGCACCCCATGCAGTATCTGCTACGGTACCCCCGGTCCAGCCAGCATTTCAATTTCCCGCTCCGCCACGAAGAATATCAGTCGACGATTCTAGTCTAGGGGCCGCAGGAGGAGGTCCTCCTCAAACCCCGCCGCCACGCAAGCGTTTATCAGCACTCGAATTACATGCTCAAGCATCACAGCGTACTCCCAAGAGTAATAAGTCTGTCGCAGAAATCAGGCAAGCCCTTGGCGAATGTGCCTATGACCCAGTCCCAGGCGAGAATAATATGGTTTTATATTCAGTACGCGTAAGGAGGGTGACCGAGTATCTAGTCACCCTACCCAATATGAAAGAAGATCTAGACAGAATATATCGTTTCATCCGTACAGGGGATGATCCAGAAAGTATTAGTGATGCCATGTCTCAAAGGAAAGCTGAGATCCAGCGTATGATATTAAAGTTTTTAATTAACTGTCTAATAAGAGAACAAGATTACCCGTCTAAAGATCAGGCCGAAATGAAAATCCTGACAAAGTGGAGTGATAATATAGCCGAGGGTAAGCACAATACCATTAGTGCCATGGAGAGTATGTACAAGAAAATCCGTAGAGAAATAATAAAGATACACGAACAACGTAAAGCAGCACAAGTAAGCGAGAAAGAAAGTAACTCTGATCCTGAAGAGGAAGACGACGAGAATACCGCCAGGATAGCGTATGTAGGAAAATCTAGATTTCCAGATCGCCATTTACGCCTAGAACACAAGTCAATTTTCCATCATTCAGCACCAGAACAAGGTTCCCTAGAACAAGTGTTCCAAGCTACCGATCACATTCCGATCACATTCTGAAATCACGAATCGGTTACAGTGAATTAAGTACCATGCATGAGCAGGAACTAGCCCGATCAGCAGTCCGATGGATTACTGATTCTACCACTTTTCCAGACGAAATAGTGGCACAAATGTTTCTGAAATTGCCCCCAGCCGAGCAACGACTGGTGGGTATGTATATGATCCAGCACCTCATTACTTTGTATGAGGGTCAGCACTCTGATCCAGGTCCGTTACATGATATCCTGAACGAGTTACTCCAGTATAGATGGAGAGGTCTAGGTACCGATTTAATTAGTGTCATTCTAGAACAGCGCCACAAATATAGAACGTTTCTGAACCCGCATTTTGTTCATGTCTCACCCCCAGAAAGTAAACCCTTTTACATAGAAAGACAGAACCCGTTACGAGAAGTGCATCCAGTTAAGACAGAGGACGGTGAAATGCAACGAGTGTTTGTTTACACCCCGATTACAAAGATGGAACTCCTCGAAATGAAGAAATTAATTCCCTGTCATGACAAAGATCCAGCAGGGTTCCATAGAGAATTAAAAGACATGCTCCGTATGGGAGAATACACTTACCCAGATATCATTAAAATGTTAAAGGTCCTGTTGCCCGCAGGGGTGTATGAAAAGCTAAAGGAAAAAGAATGGGAGGTGGGAGAGAAAAAGATAGATTGGACAGTTCTAGAAGCAGAAGATAAGTCACGTGTACCAGGTACCGGTCTAGGAGAGAAATGTAAAGAATTACCAGAATTATTGATTCAAGTTTTACCCAGATTATTAACAACGAAAAAGGAAGACTGGGATGCAATCTCAGCCTGTAAACAGAAACAAGAAGAAGACATTAGTGATTTTTATTCTAGGTTTGAAAAATGCTTTAGCATCAATAGTGGCCTCAAGACAAGTAGCGAGTCATACCCTCATCTCTTTGTTACTAAATTAGTCGAGAATTCAAGTCCACAAGTTAAAAATCGAGTTTTGAAAGTCGAAAGTACCTGGCAAGCTAATACCCCGTCCCAGATGCTCCAGATGCTCCAGTACCACCAGAATAGAATCAGGGAAGAGCAAGAACACGAGAGAAAACGTATGAAAGACACGAAAATGAAAGTACTAGTTGCACAATCTGTTCCTCAAGACAGTCAGAAGAGGGGTCCGAATCAAGTCAATCATCCTGCGGCTCCCGTTAAAGGGAACTGCAACTATTGTAAACAGCCAGGTCATTTTATAAATGAGTGTGCCGTTCTGAAACACAACATAGCTACTGGTAAGACTAAAGAAAGACCACGTCCGCCTAGACAAGAGCAAGTTTCACAGATTCCTCAGCCACAGAATGCACAACAGACAGTTACAGCACCGCAGCCTATTGCTGCAACACAGCACGTTACATCGCAGATGTACCAGTATGCACAGTCTGAGTATCCAGAGTACCAGCAGTATTCATGAAACAGCCTAGAGAGGGAGGTAGGCTTGCCTCTCATCGAGATACCTGTAGATCAAGAAGGTCCCTATGTTCACAGTCAAGTATTAGGGAAAGACAGAAAGTTCTTAATTGATACAGGGGCAAGTAGGACCACAATTAGTCACGCCGAAGTTCCAGGGGCTCCGCTCTCAGGCTCAAGAAATGTTTCCCTTGGATTTTCAGGAAAACCTATCGTAAATGAGATTTCAAAGCCAGTTACTCTAGAAGTAGGTCCATTGTCCCGCACTACTGATCTGTTACTTACTAAGTCATGTCCAGAAAACCTATTAGGCATTAAAACACTGAAAGAGTTAGGGGCAGTTATATGCTGTTCCCCAGAGGGAATACGTCTGTTCCTGCGTGACTTCAAGGGTCACTATGTATTACGAGATTTTGATTCAAGACTGTCTAATGTTCCGCAGCACTTATGGGCGCAAGGTCCAACTGATGTAGGGTACATGCAAATCACACCCCATCGTGTGACCCTGAAACCAGGTGTAGTGTTACCACGAATCAGACAGTACAGGTTGCCACCTGAGGCTGTAGCAGCCTTATCCAAAATTATTGACGAGCTCATCGCTCAAGGAGTAGTTGTAGAAACTGACTCCAATGTATGTAATTCTCCGATCATTCCAGTCATGAAACGTACTGATCCAAATGCCCCCCCGGTATATCGATTAGTGATCGACCTACGAGAACTTAATAAATGTATTATTCCTCAGTACCCAGTTGTCCCAGACATCTCTTCCCTATTGACAGCCATTGATTCCGAAGCCACGTTCTTTACAGTAATCGACCTTAAGAATGCATTTTTTAGTGTTCCAATTCATCCAGACAGCCAGTTTCTTTTCGGATTCTGTTTAAATGGAAGGAGCTATATGTTCACACGCGCTCCTCAAGGTTTCACAGAAAGTCCTAGTATTTACAGTCAAGCACTTAAGAGACAACTTGATAATGTTCACATGCCAACTGACACTGCCCTGCTCCAGTATGTCGATGATCTACTGATCACAGCCCGTTCTGAACGTGCTTGCGAGCGAGCGTCACTGACGGTTCTGTATTTCCTAGCCGAGATGGGGCACAAGGTGTCCCCTTCGAAGCTTCAATTCTGTGTCCAGCAAGTGGTCTACTTAGGACACTTACTGTCCAAGAGGGGTAGGCAGTTGACACCAGACCGTATCCAGTTAATAGCGAGTCTTCCTCAGCCCAAGACCCAGAAGGAGGTACGTGCCTTTATCGGCCTTACTTCTTATTGTAGACAATGGATTCCTCAGTATGCATTTCTAGCCAAACCACTGATACAGTTAACGACACAGGAGGCAGCCGCATCGACTGTTCTCCCTTGGACATCTGAACATACACTTAGTTTCAATGAGTTAAAGAAAGCTTTATGCCAAGCTCCAGTTCTAGCTACACCGAACTACAGTAAGCCTTTTACACTTTTCGTTACTGAACGTGAAGGTACAGCATTATCTGTTCTCACACAAGATCAAGCAGGACAAAACAAGCCCTGTGCTTATTTTTCGAGCACATTAGATCCAGTCGCCCAGGCGTTGCCTGCGTGCCTCAAGTCAGTTGCAGCCACAGCACTAGCTATCAGACAAAGTGATTCCATAGTCTTAGGACATACCTTGACAGTACAAGTCCCACACTCCGTGGAAGTTCTTCTGAACCGAACACAAACTCAGCACTTGACAATTGCACGTTTAACAGGTTATGAATTGACACTGTTCCAGCCACACATAGAAATCAGACGCTGCAACGTCCTGAACCCTGCTACACTGTTACCATCAGCTAAATCAAATCCTGACCCACATGACTGTGTGGAAGTAGTTAACATTACGACAAAGCCAAGACAAGATCTGACAGATATTCCATTACCAGACCCTGACCTGACACTTTATGTGGATGGTTCATGTATGAGAACTAGTACAGGAGAACTAGTCGCCGCGTATGCAGTGACTACTGACACCGAAGTTATTAAAACACACCGTATTGACACTCTGTCCGCTCAAGCAGCAGAGCTAGTTGCTCTGACACAAGCCTGCATACACGCCAAGAACCTGAAAGTTAATATTTACACAGATTCACGCTACGCATTTGGAGTCGTACACGACTTTGGAGTGCTCTGGCAGGAGAGAGGTTTCATGACTTCTCATGGAACCAAGATTCAGCATGGTCTCCTTATCCAAGCTCTATTAGATGCAATACATTTACCGACATCCATTGCCATCATGAAGTGCAAGGCACACACGAAAGTCACTGACATTATTTCCCAGGGTAACGATCTAGCAGATCGCACAGCCAAGCTTACAGCCCAGACTCCAGACATTCCAGTTAACATGACACATACTCCAGATCCGATTACATGTATGACAGTTAAGGACCCTACTCAAGATGTCATAGATATCCAGTTACATGCTACTCCCGATGAAATCAAGAAATGGTCCGAACAAGGAGGGGTCCAGACAGATCAAGGATGGGTAACGAAGGGTAGAACCACATGGTTTCTCCCCGACTCTATGGTTCAAGTCATTATCAATACCGCACATAGTCCAGCACATTTAGGAGAAAAAGCTATGTTAGACAGTATCCAGAACATTTGGTTCAACAAGCATTTACGAGCTGCAGCTAAGCAGAAAGTCCGTACCTGTATGATATGTTGTCAGTTCAATCCAGGTAAAAGTGTCCCGGTGGAACAAGGTGGTTTCCAGCCCCCTGACCACCCTTTTGAAGTCCTCCAGATGGATTATATTCAGATGGAGCGATGTCGAGGTTTCAAGTATGTCCTTGTAGTTGTATGCGCTTTGTCCAGGTGGACAGAAGCATATCCAGTCCCAGATTACACAGCCGCGACCACTGCCAAGCAGTTGGTTCGTGAATTCTTCCCTCGTTATGGACTCCCTAGAGTCGTATATTCTGATAACGGCCAGCCATTCTCCTCAGAGTTAATGAAGCACGTTTCCCTTTTGTTAGGGTACCAGTGGAAGTTCCATTGTGTACGCCATCCTGAAGCAGCCGGTCTCGTTGAGAGACATAATCAAACCCTGAAAATCCGCATCGCCAAAATCTGTCAAGAAAAAGGTGTGGACTGGCTAGTAGCTCTGCCAGTTGCTTTATTTTATATGCGCATGGTCGCACATTCCAGATCAGGTCTGTCCCCGTATGAGGTCATTTTCGGCCGCCCCCCTAATATGTGGGGTACTCCTAGACCCCGAAGTATTACCGATGTTTCAAGTAATATGCTGACAGATTACCTAGCTTCCTTGATGTCTGCCCTCAACTCATGTCGTTCACAGGTTGCCGCCGCATTTCCAGACAATACCGAGGTGGCACCGCATGAAATCGTCCCAGGATCCATGGTGATGGTCCGCAACTTTGACAGATCAAGTCCGCTGGAGCCTCGTTGGAAAGAGCCCCGACAGGTCCTCCTCACCACCCGTACAGCCGTGAAGTTGGAAGGACGCAAAGGCTGGGTGCACCTTTCTCATATAAAACAATTTAATGGACTGAAACCCGTCTTTAAGAACATTTCCCAGGATTTGAAGGATTGCCAAAGCATTGTTCTCAAGGACTGTCCCGCAAATGACATTGATTCAAAACCCCCCCTGTTAGAGAAAACTCCGCAGCAGGAGTATAAACAGAAACTACGGTCTAGTAAATTAAGTCAGCCAGTTTGATTGTCTAAGTCCTCCCCTAGGTGAAACGGTTAGACTGTTTCTGACATGTATAAAATAGACCCCCATAGTGAGAGAGTCAGTCAAAACTCAATCCGATGTATAGTTTTTCTATGTTTCATATTATTTCTCAGCATTATGATTTCCTGCACCAGTTATGCATTTTATCTGTGTTTCCCAGTTCTTCATGTAAATAAGTCTTCTAATGTTACAGCAGAGCACACGTTTAGTGATCTGCCCCCTCATGAACTCTCTTACCGCCTCGCTATGCGTAATAACTCCTTTATCCGCATGTTACATTACTCACACCAGACCAGCAATGCCACTAATTGTTGGGTGTGTGGTCGACTCCCCCCTTTCCAGACACCGAAGGGAGTTCTGCCACTTTTTCCTTATCCATTTTCACATAATGGTTCGTGTGGAGCATGGTCCACGTTAACGTCATCCTCAACAGATATGTCTTTTCTTAACAGTACATGTTTCCCAGACAAGCAAGGTCTCCCCCACAGAACCGGGTTAGATCTAGAGAATGAAGTTTACAAATTAGGTAATTATTCTTCGAATTTTATGGTCCTGAATGTTCAGTCTGATACTACTCCAGACTTACCTGCTATTTCAGTACTACCAGTCAAAGGCGAATTATGTGTCCGAAATAATGGTTCCATACATGTAGGACATAGTGATTGTACTACTGTTGTCAAGTATAGTGACAGTGGGAAATCTATTTTCAAAGCTTCACGTCATTCATATTTTATTTGTGGTCAGACCGCATATGTTCGTCTGCCCCTCGATTGGGAGGGAACCTGTTACATTGCCTTCCTACTGCCACCAGTTTTTCTAGCCCCATCTGATTATCATAGAAACACACGTCTAGTACACATTAGACATAGAAGGGAGTCCCCGATTGTCGATTACACTGAAACTACTCTAGAACAATATACCGATTTCAATAAAGGTTTCTTCTTCTTTATAGGCCCTGTCCAGAATAGTAAGTTAATCCGTAGATTAACAAGAACCCTTGAAGCTGTAGTAAATGAGACTGCCTCTGCTCTAGGTAACCTAACCGAAGAGCAATCTGCTATGAGATTTGTCGTTTTGCAAAATCGTCTCGTCCTTGACGTCATACTGGCCGATAGGGGCGGGGCCTGTAGAGTCATCGGATCTAGTTGCTGCATTTTCATTCCAAATAACGCGCCGTCTGTTTATTCAGCTATAACCAGACTCCATAAAATTGCCCATCTGTTACACCAAGATCCAGGCACCTGGACATGGTCCGGTTGGTTCTGGAATATAATTTCCGCATGGGGATGGAAAATATTGTCCTTTCTAGGTATTGCAGTAGCGATCATATTCAGCTGCTGCCTCTGTATACAATGTGGCCCTGCGATTTGCGGCATGTGTGCTACATCCTGTATTCCTAGTATAACTCCTAGTCCCAAGTCCCGTTCTAAATCCCGTTCTAAGAGAATTCGAGATGAGCAAATGATACTGTATGAAATGATAGATGGTATCATGAATATTGATGTTTCCTGATGGAAACGTAGTGACAAGGAGGGAATGTGGAAAAGTAAATTTTGCCATGTTCTGTGTCCCTACGTGTCATCCATCATATGTTATGTGTGCATGATTAATATGCATATGTTATTTCCCATGTTCGATTAAAAGACGCAATTACAGTTGTGTCCACCTCTAGTATGTCAGTTTCCAGTTCTCGTGAATAATACGAGTATTAGGCCTATGTAAAGTTATGTTGCCACGTTTCTCAGTGTGCACGTTATTTCATTGAAAGTCCCCGTTTCCAGGCCTCAAAAGGGCCCGGACACCAGATTCAGCTCCTGTCTCCTGAAGCCCTCGCTGAGGAGCGACACGGCCCCCACCTGTATCCTCGACCCTTCACTTACTTCCTGCCTCGCAGTGCCCGGTGCAGCCTGGCTCTGCCTCTGAGTCTGCCAAGACTATGTTATGATTCCAGTTATCAGTTCAGCCCTCCTTCCCTGCATTCCTAAAGCTACTGAATCGCATCAATAGTTTCCGTCATTGTCTAGCCTTCAGGGCTCCATGTTAGAGAATACTGTATTTAATGGTCATTTAATATTCTTCAACACGCACTACATGTAGAATAATGCATAGTCCAGTCTTAGAATCAAGTTAGCCTTTCCCCTCCTAACTTCTAGTTTATATCAACATGTTCCCTAAACATCAGATACTAGATAGGGTTTAGGTACATGTCGCTCCGACCCTCCAGACTTCAGTCTCTGCTCCTAGCACAGAGTTCATAGCCCCCAGCTTCTCCTAGTAATACGTCATTGCCAGTTTGCGCGCACCATCAGGTTAGAGGTCCCGGCTCCTTAGGTAGCCCCCTCCATGGTTTCCGCCCCATTCATGACATATTCTGTTATGTTTGCATCACATGTCTATGTATACGCCCTGTTACACCTTCTTCTCACCCTTATCTTTCGCGACTGCTACGCGTCACACCTACTGCTCCACCCACTGTTACGCCTATTGCAATGTAATGCTATGTGTTTGCGTTATGTATATATGCTCATGTTTTGTTATTAAAAGTTATCCTTCCCTTGTCCAGATCCTGCCCCCGGCAGCGCTGCCATCCTATTCCTGTGCAGGTTGTCCTGATCCTGTCCTTATGCTGTAATAAACCTGCAAAACTCCCACTACCTCGAATCTTGACTCTTATTTTATTGAGCTATCTGTTATTCATTCATGCACTCAAAAATAGGGTATTATTTATTTATTTACCACAATACGGTCTGTGTTATCTAGTGGGTGAGCACTATTTTCTTTAATTGTCTTTCCCTATTCCACCCACAGAATGCTGCAGCCCTCTTTTATATTGTTGTTAAGTTTTTGTTTTTAATTTGCAGTGCGGTTCGCTTTAGCGGCCGCAATGCTTTATTTATTTATTTGGCAGTGCGGTTCGCCTTCACTTTAGCGGCTTTATTTAACTTACACCGTGGTCTGCTTTCACTTAGGCGGCCACACCTTTCTATTTAACCAGTTTTTTTATCCTGAGTGGCACCGGTTAAATTCCTATCATCCCTCCTCTGATATCACTTCTAGTTCTCAGAGCAACCAAAACCAGAACTCACCACCAGCGAGGTACACTCAACCTTTTTTTTTTTTTGCGACAACATGTACTGACAAATAGCTAGTGCAACCAATGGTAGTATATGGCGACCCCGTGACTAATTGTTTACCTATATGTCAGTGAATTGCGCTATAGCCCGGAGATGTCAGTTAACTTCATGATCTGCAGTCAAGGCCTTATGCGGGGGCTGCTATCGAAAAACTGGCCACGTTCCACTCCTGCTGGGCGTGGAGACGCTGAATATTGAAGATATAGATGTATCTGATTATGTTGATTAGTAAACGGTTGTATTGCATACTATCCTTTTTGTAATTGCTCTGCTTATTATTCTCAATCAACTCAGAGTTAGAGCAATGAAAAAATGCACAATTTATGATAATTATTTAGATTTTGTATGGATTGTTAATAGCCTTATTTTTGGATCGGCAACCTTTGTAATTTCTGTCGCGTCAGCGGACTGAATTTATATTACAACCATAGTAAAGAGGCGCTCGTCGAACATGGCCACCTCACAGCTTCACCCAGTGTGCTTTTGTTTAGTGTATTCTGTTCCCTCTTTCAATACTTGCTCCAGAAGCTGGCACGCCCTCCTATGGCCCAAACAAAAAAACTTTTAACCCCAGCGTATTTGTTCAATAATTTGAAAAGAGCCCTAGTTATGTTAATTCACATAAATAATACCAATGTGCCGCAGCCTGTTGGGTATCATGGTTCTCATGGCGGCAATGTGCCATGTCTGACGCGGAGGTCAACACCACCATTGTGATTGTGCCAATTTGATCTTTTCGCTATCTGCCCTAATAGTCCATTTACTCTCCCTGTAGTTGAGTGATACAAGTGGAACGACATCCACTGCTTAGGTTCAAAGTGCCAGACCAACGTTCCATGAAATGGTGTGCCACATAGATCTAGGTAGGGCCACTGATGTGGCCTAACGACCAGAGCTGCCGACTTTGGATCGTTGGCTCCACATCCTGTGATTCGGGGCAAATCACTTAATCTCCCCGTGCCTATCAAAAGAATGAACGTGTCCTTGTGTAATGTAACTGGTGCTAATGTTAAGTGCGCCAATTCCTTCGGGTCGAATTTGCCCTGTATAAAACTACAAAAAAAACGAGCATTTGAAATGCAAAAGGTCTTGCATTTACACAAGTTTCAGCTATTGATATTGTAAATGACAATGCCTTTTATTTATGTTTTAAAAACCAAAACATAAATAAAAGACATTGTCATTTACAATGCCAATAGCTCACACTTGCGTAAATGCGAGACCTATTACATTGCAAATGCTAGTTTTTTTTAAAAACCTGGGTGGCATTGACCATTTGGTGTCCTGTCCATCCCTTCTGTGGGGTCAGATGCCCACCTGGAAGCCCCTTGGCATGGGCACTGTTAGAACCGGGAGTCTCTGGTTGGCAAAGGTAAGTACCTTGGCCCAAGTAGGGACCCCTAGCTCCGGTCAGGGCGACGGAATAACCCTCTGAGATAACCCCTGCTCACCCTCTAGGTAGCATGGCGCGAGCAGTCTAGGCTAAACTCGGAGACAATGTGGATAACATTTGCACTTAACACAACAGCAATTCCCAATCCACCACAAACTGAGACCACACAGGTAAGTATATATAAAATATAACTTTATCTAGTTTCAGCAATGTAAATCAAGCAGTTGCACGACAATCCCTTCATTATTAAAAATGAGGCACTTAATCTTAATGGTGGTACGTAGTTTCAGGAAGTTGTCATATAAAAACAAATGTCTCAAGTCTCTTCAAATCAGTATTAAACCTAATGCCACCGATTTATAATGGCTACGCTCTAAAAACGAGCAGTCCAAACAATGCCAGCGTTATTAAACTATGCCCTAATGGTCCCCTGGCTTCAGGGACCACAAGCGCTCCTAGCGCGTCTCACCCGGTATCCTGAGGGAGGGGGGACTTCTTTCCCCGTGCTCGCGGTGACGCGGGTCCCCCAGGGGCACCTCGCGGGGGAAGGCTCAGTGTGGCTCCCGCCCGGCCGGTCTCCGGACGCTCTCCGCCCGCTCTGGATCCTTCAAAGAGCAGCGGGGAGCAGAGACGGCAGGCCAGGGGCTGGAGCACATGCGGAGATCCCTCGGCGAGGTCAGGTCACTTCTTCCCGGGCCCGGCGGTGATCGCGCTGATTCCTCGGCTTCTTCGGCTGCCTCAGCGAAGGCAGCCAATCCCCTCGCGGCTCCTCAGGCGAGCCTCCACAGCACCCGGGAGTCAGCCAATGGCAGTGCGGCTCCCGGGACAGGCAACGATGACGCTCCGCTCCCTAGGCCAATCACAGCCCAGCACTGCTGATGACGCTGCGCCGCACGGGCCAATCCCGTCGCGGCGTTAGTGAGGGGGCTCGGCTCCCTCCACCAATGGGAGCGCGGCGGCTTCGTTCTTCGCCGGTTTAGCGCCGATCAGGATGGTGCTTCCCTTGGAGGTTCTCTGGCCCCGGGCAGCGGCGGTGATACGGCCAGCAATTGTTTTTCAGCGCCCCTTGCGCTGCAGAGGCTCACAGGTCTCCGGTCTGCCCCACACACGTGTCGATGAACACGTCGACTTTGGCCCTGCGGTAGGCTGGGTCAGCGCGGCGCTCTCAAGCAGTAGAGAGCAGCCAATGCGCTAAACAGGCAAACCACATGGTTGCACGATCTCCTCGCCACACAGCAGCTTCAGGGGGGGGCACAGCAGATTCTTGTAGCCTTGGGCAACCTTTATGTTCCTGGGTTGCAGACAGGGAGCCAGCTCTTCTCAGGCCCTTGGAGATTCAAGCTGTAGGCACAGCACACAGCAAAGTCTCAGCAGTTTCAAGCAGGCAGGGACACAGCCCACAGCAAAGTCCCTTTCTCCTCCTCAGCTTCCAGTGATACAGCAGAACAGGTCAGCCCTTAGAGCACACAGCAAGGCAATCTTCCTTTAGTTCTCTCGCCGTCCTCCTTCCAGCAGAGGGTCCGTCTTGATTGTAGAATTTCAGAATCTAATCTTCTGTAGTAAGGGGTCCTTTCCTTATACCCCTGAACGCCTTTGAAGTCCTTTGTGCACGGGGATCCTTGGCTCTGGAATGTTTCTGGTGTTCTTCTTCCTGACAGCTTCAGGGCCAGAGGTGACAGTGGGTCGGCAGGGGAGTTAGCCAGCACGGTGGTCAGGCAGGCACAGCCCAGCACTATCAGGCTCTTCTCTCTCCCCTTCCCCGGGCAACAGATGTCGCCTTTCACCCCTGGGCTGACTCCAACCCCCTCCGGGGCCCTGCAGCTCCTGTCACGCAGGCATTCCACACACAGGCCCAGGCACACAGAAAGGTTTATACAAAAGAACAGCCACTTTCTAAAAATGCTATTCTCAACCCCAGGATCCAAAAACAACCTTCACCAAAAGATGTGTCATTTAATTCTGAGTTCAGGGATATCTTTCATGGATGTTCCATCTTGTTCCTATAGGGAGATAGGCTGGGATCCAATGGGACCAGCCTCCCCAGGCTACCCTAGGGAGCCCTACAGCCCTACAGCAGTGAGCACACAAAGTGGCTGCTGCTCTCTACCAGAGCATGTTACCTGCACTAGTACACGCTCTACCCTATCCATTCACTGCACCCTACCCAGGGGGGTACCTGGAGCCTTCCATAGGGGTGGCTGATGTGCACAGACAGGGGAGGGTTAAGCCCAGCCAGTGGGGACACTGGCCAGGCAGACATGGCAGTCCACTGACTGCACACAGGCCCTGCGCTGGCAGACCTGAGATCCCCTTTTTGAGCTACTCATGTGGGTGGCGCAATCTGCGCTGCAGGCCCACTAGTAGCATCCGTCATCCCCAGCCCTGGCACACACAGTGCACTTTACTAGGGACCTCCTGGTGATACAGATATGCCAATCAGGTATACCCAATCAATATGACAATTTACAGAGGGAGCACTTACCCTCTGACACTGATCAGCAGTGGCAGAGGGTCCAAAGCATCTAAACCAGCAAAAACGAAATCCAGCACAGCATCAAAAATACATGAGTCAGAGGCAAAAAGATGGGGGAAAACCATGCCAAGGATGTCAGGTCTAACAGGCACCATCTTCAGATTCTTTTTACCCTGTGGTGAATCTTTGTGGTGGCTTCCTAGTCTTTGTGTATCTTCTTTAGATATTTTGTGTTCAACAATGGGACGTGGGAGGAATCTATGTGAATCCAGAAAGTTCATGCTGCAAACTTGGGGCCAGATGTAGGTAGGCTTTTACCGGTCGGTAACGGCCGAATTCGGCCGTTACCGACCGGTAAATGGATTTTGAGATGTAGGGGGCATATTTTTACAGAATCGGTAAATTTACCGATCTGTAAATTTACCGATTCTGTAAAATACCGAATCGGTATTTTTACCGATTCGGTACATTTGAGATGTAGGTGGGACTCTTTAGAGTCCCACAAGCCTTACCGAATCGGTATTTTACCATCAAATCCTCGGCTCAGTTTTCACTCCGAGGCAACGACGGAGAGTGCGTGGCCTCCCTTTCTTCCTGAGCAGTGGCCAGGTGAGGTGAGGTTTTCTCTCCCCACAATAAGGGAGAAGATACACTCTTTTCAGTTTGGAAAGCAGATGTAGATCCCACTTTCACATCACTTAAGTAAGTGTTGCAGTAGCACCATAGGTCCTGACGAAAGCCCTTGAGGCTGAAACATGTTGACCGAATAACAACATTGGTGGGTAGCAATTCCTTACATGCTATCAGCATACTGTTTTTAACCATACCACTTTGATGGTCAGCCCTAATAAAGTATTTCATGACATCATCGTAGGTATTTTTAGAATCACTTGGATTATTTTCCTTTTCTTTGAGCACTGCAACCTCAACCCCTCCCGCTCATATACTGTCATCTGTTGGTGAAATGTTCTGGGTCCATCACTAGGCAGTCCTATGGATTGTTTCCAAGGCAGACCCTAGAGGACACCATTTACCAACATATACCCAGATGACGAGATTCCACTTATGAGTGGGCTGATGGGTATCTTTTTCCTCTCCTTGTGCATCTTCTCTTGTTTTTGTTTTCTTGGTTGTTTCCAGATTAACTGTGTATTCTGGGCTTGTAAAGAGGACACTATTAGGTCCCAATAGAGAGATTTGCTATTTTCTTTTCTCTCCCTCTGTATTTCTGAGACCTTCTGTACCTTCCGTGTGTTTTAGTGTCTAGTTGGGGGACTAGGTACCAGTAGGTCTATAATAATTTTTTTCCCCTCGGACCCCCCCTCAACCGTTTATCTCTCTACTCTTTAGAGTCCCACAAGCCTTACCGAATCGGTATTTTACCATCAAATCCAATTTGATGGTAAAATACCGATTCCGGTGTGCATGCACATGTGTGCATGCACACCTATGCCATATGACAGGCAGACCTGCCCTTAGGGCAGGTATGCCTGCCACATGGCACCCGAGCCTCTTTTGGGGGTGCCAGAGGGTGTCAAAGTGACACCCCCTGCACCCTTGTGAAATTCGGTATTTACCGATTCGGTAAATACCGAATCGGTAATGCCCATTCATTCCTATGGGATTCAAAGCCCATAGGAATGAATGGGCATTACCGGTCGGTATTTACCGAATCGGTAAATACCGATTTTTACCGATTCGGTAAAAAAACATATGGATTGTCCTACATGTCCCCCCTTCATATTTACCGACTCCTAAATACTGAATCGGTAAAATTCTGTTTTTCAGAGTCGATAAATATGATTTACCTACATCTGGCCCCTACTCCTACAGGTAAGTAACCACTTTGTTTTGCAGCATGAATCTTTTCTGAATTCATACATTGTGCCTCGATTATGTTGCAGAATTCTCCTCTCTTGGAAGGCTGGGTTTAAACAAGTTTGTGGTTGTAAACAGGTGTGTTAGTACTCTCTGGTTCACGTGTGCTTCTTTTTACTTGAGTATCCAGAACAGTGGTTTGTAAAGGATGCACAGAAGACCATGTGGCTGCCATACAGATGTCATCTATGGAGAGATGTTCTATGAATGCAAGTGTTGCCCCTTTTTCCTTGTTAAGTGCATGCTTGTTCTTTGCCCCAGCACTATGCATGTTGTCTTGTGAATGTCTGGATTGTGTGGACTCTCCAACTTGTAGCCTTTCCCTTGGTGACCCCTGACCCTTTGCTTGCTGGTGCAAATGACATGAAGAATCAATTTCCCTTCCTGGTCTGGCTCGTTTCCTACAAGTAATATATGGCCACCCTTCGTACATCCAGGCTGTGCAGGAATCTTTCTGTTTGTGTTCTTGGATTTTGAAAAATGCAGGCAGTTGAATAGCCTGGTTGACATGAAAATGTGAGATGATCCAAATGTTGATTGTGGGTTTCTCCTCATTGCCACACTTTTCTTGTGTATCTGCAAGTAGAGTTGTTGTGTTGTGAGTTCTCCTCGCCACTCAATTGAGATCTTTCAGTGAGGTTTTCTGCAATTGTGCCAAGGCGTAGTGAGTCCACCTAAGCTTCTCCTTCGTCTTCAACGTCTTGGACAGGAACTCTGTACATGCGTCACAGTCATCCGAACTGTGATCTTTGGGCAGAAAAAGGTGACAAATCTTGAAGCTGTCATTCTGTGCTAACTTGGGGTGCCACTTTTGGCAGAATTTATAAGGGGTACGCTCGCTCCATCCACGCTGATAATGCTCCAACCCTCGCGGCTGATTCTCTTCCAGGGAGCCTCTTAAAATTCCACATGGTCTTCTTTACCTCAATCCTCTGTGACAAAGTTCCTCTCAAGCTCATTACACTTTATTCCTAACTTATATATAACATTATTTAATCATTGTGGAATCTTTCTGAATAAACAATTAGCAAAAAAAAAAGGCCTGATGTATTTTACTTATTTTCATTCTGTGAAACTGTGCCCTTTGCATATTAATAATATTAAACTAGAAACAGTTATGAGCTTCCATGAAATAGTGCTCAGTATTCAAAAAACAATTATTCAGAACCAAGACTTTTTAAAAATGAAATACTGTGAAAATGTTCAAGTACCCTTGTTTATCACATTGCAAAGAATTACATTTATGAGCATACAGTCTATATTTGTTGTTTGTATCTAAATAAATAACATGTGTAGCAAAAAGTGGGGATACCAAGATAATTATAATTGATGAAGGAACCTATAATCAGAAGGTCCCTCAAATAAGATGTCAAAAGGGTTAAGATATTTTAAAGCATATGTCCTACCATTGCAAACTGGCCCTGGACAAGGAAAAGAAGGAATGAGAATCCTTCTCCGAAACTGCTTCATGGAGCAGAGAAAGATGAAAAGCGAGTTCAGCTCTCATTCACTGTGACGTTCAGACAGCCGAGCTTTGCTCAGCAGATCCTCTCAGCTCTTCTTTGGCCCTCAAGGCTCACCAGGAGAGACTCCCACAATCCTGAGAGCTCGCCAGCCTAAACAAACACGTTTAAACTATCACATAAGGTTTGAAACAGCATCAGTCCTGAAATCACTGAGATGCTGAACCTAGGCGTCTTTGGGATATCCAAGAGTCTCTGGGCTAGCACCGGTTGTACTTGTTCCAAAGCAAGTGCTTATGAGTTTTGGGTTTGCGTGGACTTAACAGATCCCACTGCTGCATAGTATAGAATCCACACTTATTGCGGTCACAGAGCAACTCCGTAGCACTCTGGTGAAAGGCAGATCCTCATCCTTGATTCTGCTCGACAAGCGCCGCATTTGATACGGTGTCCCATAAAGTCATGCTTCACAGAATATCGACTTAGGTGGGTCTGCTCCATCCTGGTTTTCCTCTTGTTTATCTGAGCAATGTTTATAGGTCACAGAAATTCTCCTACAAGGAATCGATACACGCTCTTGGAGTGACCCTTGGTGGCCTGCCTCCCTCCCCCCACCTCCCAAGACCTCTATTAGCAAGCATGTACAATGCAATTGGTCTTGCAACTGCGAGTTTGGAACTATTGGCATTGTAAATGGCAAGGCCTTTTAAAACAAGTTTAAGGTATTGGCATTGTATATGAGAATGCCTTTCATTTAAGTTTTAAAAATGAAAAGAAAAATAAAAGGTATTGTTATTTGCAATGTCAATAGCTCAAACTAGCGTAAATACGAGACCTATTGCATTGGAAATGCTTGTTAAAGGTTAGCAGTCATCATTAGAAATCCGCTTCCGATTGGTTCTTCCAGCAGGTTGGTTCAACCTACACAATGGTATGCGTCTCACATTGATTGAGCGAGGTTTGAAGCGCGACAATCCGGACCTGCAAAGCCTGCTATCCTGTTGTTAAAGTTTGACAAAGTAAAGCTGTAATGCTCCTCAGTCCCGAAGTGTGTGCATCCTGCTCTTCCAGTACAGAGACCCTCAAACAGCTCTGCCATTGAGCCTCAGTAGTGCTCAGAAGCAGCTTACCATGTTCCAGTACTGAGACCACACTGAGCGCAGCCCTCGCGCCCAACGTTGTCCAATAAATTATGGCTTGACGGGCACCAGATCTCTCTCAATGCACCTTCAATCTTTAGCCTTTAGCTCCAGACTTCAATCCCCGCGTTCCCTACTGCCCTGCCTCGAGCCACCATGCCCCCACCTCGCCGCGGCTGGCACCAGACTCTTTCTTTTACTGCTGCTGAATGTATTTGCTCAGGGAGATGTGGTCACTGCCCATTGTTGTGGCATTTTAATTGTAAATAGGCAGTTTGAGAGGGAGCAGTGGAGGTAGATAAACCCACAATGCACTGCAGCCCGAGGCAGAGTGGAACGAGAGATTAGGAGCAGGGGCCTGTGGTGGGGAGAAGAGACACCCTGGCCTGTCACAGATAAAGTATATGGTAGCTGTTGGACTTGGCCCTTCTGGCAGAATCACCCCTGAACTTTTTGCTTTTTAATGGTGACCTGGTGATGGTGATTTTTTGTTTCTGCGCACTTTCACCATGTCCCAGTGGAAAGTGCGTGCGTACTCTGAGTGCGTGTGGTGAGATTGGCCTGCCCTCCCATAGGAATGCCTGGGGAATGTATGTGTCCCTGGTAGTTCCTGATGCGTGGGGTGTGCAGGCTCGAGTCTGGTATGTGCGGACTCGTGTGATTGAATGCTGCGCAATGATGCATGCAGCGTGTTTGTGTCTAATATGGAAGTGCCACTTCTAGACGTGGCTGTGCGTGTGCTGGAAAAGTGCTGGCGTGTGATTGGCTGGAGCTGGGTGGGGTGCCAGGCTCCATGAGTCATGATGGGTCTGCCCGGTGGTGAGTATTGAGATTAGCATGTGTGATGTGAGGGAGTGGTGCACCTGGGTCCTGAATAGGGCTGGGCTTTCCCCACACAATGCTGGCTCCGCCCCCTGTGGTGCGTCTAACGACCCTAGTCCTGCCAGTGAATAGAGTGAGGGGCTGAGCACATCAAGAGTGCTCACAAACCAGCTGCGACTGGTTTTGCCCCCTCACCCTGAAGCCAGACAAAGGATTCATGTATAAAAAGGGGCTGTGTCTCCTTGAAAATTGTTCTCTTCCTGGATCCTATCTGAGGGGGGGCTGCTGCTGGGCGCCAGGAGGAACCACCACTTGGGACTGCCTTCCTGCCTGGAGGGCCCAGTGAGCTGGCCCCTGGCCCAGCCTTGCCCCCCCTACCTTGCTCTGCTGAGGGACCTTTTACTGGACTTGTTGTTCCTCTAGCGCCTGGAAGCGCTTTATTTCGCCCCTAAGCTCTTGGGAGCGCTGTACTTTGTCTTTAGTGCTTGGGAGCGCTTTATTTGTATTCCAAGCGCCTGTGAGTGCTTTATTTGTGACCTAGTGCTGGGAGCGCTTTACTTTCACCCTTATCGCCTGGTAGCGCTTTATTTTTACCTTTAGCGCTGGGAGCGCTTTATGTGCTTTGGTCGGTGCCCACCCGGCATCTTTTCCCCCGTGTTTCTGCACCTCTAAAGATGGGTGCCCACCCCGTATTGCCGCCGAGGTATCCCCCCTGGGCCGCCGCGCTGCCTGCGGCGACCCGGAAGCAGAAGCCACAAACCCGGAAGTCCCGCCCCGCAAACTCAGCGCGGGCGGAAGCAAGAAGCCGGCGTCTCCCCTGGGCTCCCGAGAGAGAGGGAGAGCCCCGTGGTGTGCGCAGAGGAGCCTGCAGCCTGCGACGGAGGAAGGAGGGCCGCGAGGTACAGTGCCGTACCTGCCCCCGCCGCACCATCGAAAAGGACTGGCCACCCCCGCCGTCACCGCCTCCAGAAGCAGAGAAGCTGGTGAGTGATGGGGTGGGAGGGAGCACAGAGATCGGAAGAGCCCACGAGGGCTCCGGGCACCAGTGCCAACAGAGGGGGCATTTGTGTAGTGAGAGCCTGCGAGGCTCCCCTGAAGCCCCAGTTGCTTCTGTCAAGCCCACGAGAGGCTCCGAGGCATTTCTCTGAGCCCGAGGGCTCCAACCAGGCGGCAAGTTGCTTTGCGAGCCCTGAGAGGCTCATGGGCATTTATTTTATTTGCGAGCCCTGAGAGGCTCCTGGAGAATGTATGACGTTACAACGCATGCTTTTATCACGCATGCTGTTACAACGCAGGTTTTACTATGCATACCATTACAACGCATTACACTTGGGGGTGCTGGATAGTGAATAGTTTAATTTAGTATTCCAACTCCAGTCCCTGTGGACACTAGGGAAGGTGTTGGATAGTAAATTAAACTTATTCCCTATCCTAGAGCGCCCCCAGTGTAATGCGTTGTAATGGTATGCGTAGTAAAACCTGCATTGTAACAGCACTGCGTGGTAAAAGTTGCAGTGTAATGGTTGTAAACCCTCCTGGACATACTTGTTTTTGAGCCCCGAGGCTCTTGGGGTACATTTTGGCATTTCGAGTCCCCCGAGAGGGACTCCAACATCGGGGGCACTTCTGACGAGCCCTGCGAGGCTCCTGGGGGCATATTTGTTGAGCCCTGCTAGGCTCCCCGCCCACTGTTGTTTTAGAGCCCCAGAGAGGCTCTGGGGTGCCATCCTGTTTGTTCAGAGCCTGCGAGGCTCCAGGGTTGGCCCATCATTGTCTTCACAGCTGCCCAGCACTTAGTGGGCAGCTGCTACGTTTAGGCCCCTGACTTTGGGACACAGGGCGTCCTAGCCCTAACAAGGCCAGTTGGCCTAGGGACAGTCACAGGTGGTGACTAATGTGATTTATGTGCCTTGTTCCTACACCTCTGAATGTGTTGTTTATGCGTCATGTGCCTTGTTCCTACACCTCTGAATGTGTTGTTGATGCATCATGTGTTTTTCTTCCCTACACCTCTGAATGTTTATGCATCATGTGTAATGTTCCTATGCCTATACCCCTACATGTATTGTGATACTTAGGTGGTTGTTCTTGCTAGTACAGGTGGTGCTAGTGAGGTCCTGGTTCCCTGCGAGACATTTTCCTACGGTGGTTAGGGTTGCGTAGGTGGTACTTACCTGTTACCAGTAGTTACTCGTTGTGTGCTATTTTGTGCTACAGTGATTTTCTATGCTATGTTCTAAGTGATATTCCAAGTGCAAGTTCTAAAAGTGCTGATTCCTGACAGTGGTCCAGGTGGCCCTGTCTTGTACATATCCCCTGTAAATTCTGCCTGTGCCTGTTGGCACATTGTAAAGTGTGTGTTTTTATCTAATGTGTTTTGGTGTAATACAAAGGCTATTTTTATACATAACCTTGTGTGGAGTTTCCTTTGTGGTGGGCCTTGGGTGTTGTTGCTGCGGGTGAGCGCGCAAACATTTAACTCACATTGCCTCCGAGTTTAGCCTTACTGCTCGTGCTACGTTACCAAGGGGGTAAGCAGAGGTTATCTTGGCGTGTAACTCCCTTGCCCTGACGTCGAAGTGGTGGTCTCTGACTGATTTTGGCGCAAGCCCTGGCCAGCCAGGGATCCCATTTCTAACAGTAGCGCCTAGAAGCAGCACTTACTGGCCATACATGGAAAAAGTGAACGTTAATAAGAGTGAAGAGATTTGTACATAGTAAATCATATCGCCTCAGAATTAGGGCTTTAACTAGAAAGTTATAAAAACACGCCATTCAGGGCCACAAGATGTTGAGGGATTCTACTGAGACTAGAACCCGGTCCCCCGCTTTAGCCGCTAGGCCATACCCTATTGTTGTGGGTAGGCCCAGCAGGACACGTTAATCACAAGAGGTCATGCTGTATATATCCATCCTAAACCACAACAAGGCCTTTGTAATGTATAAACTATGCGCTACGAAGCTCTGCTGGGCATCTGGTGTTTTTACAAAATCTCATTAAAACATTTTCCAGTGGAATCCGCAGTAAGAAGCACCGTGTTAAAAACCTGCCCCATTGTTCCCCGCTTGGTGTGCAGTCAGCAAAGCGCCCAAAGGCTGCCCTCTTGGCGATTCTCACAGTTGCACGAGCTTCACTCTCCGAGCTCCCAATGCAGAGGGAGGGTGCGGAGAGAGTGTGCTTGATTCCGTGTGACTTTACCAGTGAATTTTACATTCAAATTTCCAAATGAGACTGGGGACGATGCAAATAAGTAATAATGTCACAGGTGTTTATAAAAAAAATGTAAGAGTTTTTTATATAGCGCGGACTCGGCCGAAAGTTTGGAAGCGCTTTACATGAGCACCAGTGGTGTTACAGACGGAACTTGATTTTGTTAGGCACAGGGAGATTAACTATTTTGCCCAGGACCACAGGATGTTGAGGGTTTCTACAGGGTGCGGAGAGCGTGTGCTTCACGTGCACCCCGAGAACAAATAACACCCGGACACGTATCAGAGGAGCATTGTTGTGCACAGTACGTTATATTGAGAGGCTGTAGTGAAAAAACAGTCGCTGGCCGCCTGCAATTGAAAAACAAGTAAACGCTGGGACAGGGGCTTTAAAAATGGCGGCGCTTGTTAGTGCCCAGAGGCTGCCCTCTTGGCGATTCTCACAGTTGCACGCGCTTCGCTCTCCGAGCTCCCAATGCAGAGGGAGGGTGCGGAGACCGTATGCTTGATTCTGTGTGACTTTACCAGTGAATTCTACATTCAAATTTCCAAATCAGACTGGGGACAATGCTAATAAGCAATAATGTCACTGGTGTTTATTAAAAAAAAGAATTGGAGTTTTTTATATAGCGCGGACTCAACCGAAAGTATCTGAGTGCTTTACATGAGCACCAGTGGCATAAAAGACGGAACATTGATTATGTTAGGCACGGGGAGATTAACTAGAAGCAATAACACGTGCTCAAAGGTAAAGACATTCCTGTATTCAGAGATACTAGCCCCACAGTCTGCCGGAATACCCCTGTCCTCCCCGTGACCCCTTGAGACTCTGAGCTCTGTGCCTGCCTGCGGCCAACCAATCACAGAGCCGACTGATGCATGCTCCAGAGGCGTGAAGGCAGCGTGGTTGCAGGAGACCCAGAGCACTGGCTTGCGTGCTTCACAGCTGTTGGGAAGACTTTTCTTATCTGCTTGTTAAATAAACAAGCAGATAAGAAAAGCCTGCACGACAGCCGTGAAGCAGGCGAGCCAGTCCGGATGGACCGGACAAAAAACCCAAAAGGAGGCACACCAGAAAGCTTATTTCCAATGGCAGGCCACAGTTTAGCACAAAATGTGATGCCAACGAATGGAAATAAGGGGCGGGGCTTCAAGCCCTTTTCTAAAACTCCTCTTTAGCAATAAATCTCGCCGAGCGTGCTGCATATGTGTGCAGCAACGCTTTGCGAGACCTAAAAATCTAGGCATATGGGTTGACTGCATTCTAACTTGCGAAGTGCAGACAAAATCAGTAGCAATGATTCATAAAAGGGGGTGGTGATGGACAGAGTATCTGAATTAAGCAGAACACTCCTACCCAGTCAAAAGATCAGGGCTTGATCCATCACCGTTTTTTAGCTCACTGCACCATCCCAGCTCAGAACCTGGCTATATGCAAATTAGTCTGACCCTGGCCCAGTGCATCATGGGAACAGATCAGACAAATATTGAACAAATGGATAGACAATTTCGATTGCAGGCAGATAAGAGTTATATGACACGAACTGAGGCAGAAGATGAGATAGAGGAATTACTAGAAGCCCGTCCGCCACCTCGATATGCCCCTCAAGGTTTATATCCTGCGGTCCCAATAGTTAGGACAGGAGTGGCTGGAGCTCCATCTCCCGCAGCGGTGCCCTCAGTCGCTACCGCACCAGTATCCGTGCCCCCACCGGCTCTATTGTTTTCTCCTCCTACCCTTCACCCAACTACCTCAGATTTGATTACTTTGCGACCTGGACCGGTTGCTGCTTCTCCCTTGCCCCAGGTAATTTTACAACCCCCAGCCGTAGGATCAGCGGTCTTCCCTATGGGAATGACCACTGCCTCTTCAGATGTTACGCCACGACGCCCCGTAGGGGGTTTGGAAGGCCGACGAGTTTTTACACGATCGTCCTTATGATCTGAAGAAAGACGAGCTATTGTGATTCAGGCATCCCAATGGATGCGGAATCCGATTTATACTTTGGAAGATATTTGGAGTACTATGAAAGATTTCGAACCAGTTACGCAACAATTGGCATTAGAACACATGGCAATCTGATTAATTTCCTTGTGGGAACAATGTTTTGAGGAAGGGCTGGCTCATCAGATATTATGTGATATCAGGGATCGAGCTTTTAAGTTCGAATTGCAAGTCGAAGAAGTATTCCAGAATGTTGAAAGCCTGATACAATACCGAGAACGAATGCATAGCAAATGTCCAGACTGGGGGGCACAATATCCCATGAGAGATGTGCATCCTCTTTTCCATCCGGAGATTCCCGAAGTAAGAGACGGAGGTGGAACAGTGACCAGAAATCGTGTAGAGGCACGTTTCCAAGATCAGTGGGTTTATACCCCTTGGAAGCGAAGTGAGGTTCTTACATTAAAGGCCCAACTTCCTGACCCACGTAAAAATCCTACAGCCTATTACAAAGAATTAACCGAAGCCGCAAATTCGGCCGTACAGGTACATGACTCAGATCATGCTGCAGAACTTGGAGGGACCTGGGATCAGATTAAAGTATGGGATAAAGATCAGAAGCTGGGTGATAAACCTAAAGATGAGATTTTAGCTATACCCGCTCGAATTATAACATACATGCAAACTCTTATTCCCCCCCGAAAAGTGGATTGGGATAAATTAACGGCTTGTAAACAGAAAAAGGATTAAAGTGTATCAGATTTTTTCACCCGGTTTGAAAAAGTATTTATTGACTTTAGTGGACAAGACTTGTCCACGGAAGGTGGCATACGATTATTTATGAATAGATTTGTCACTAATTTGTTGCCTGAAATAATGGCACGATTACAGGCTGCCGAAAGTACATGGACCACTTCTACCCCTTCAGTTATTCTTAGCATGGCTCAGTATTATGAACATTGGGAAAATGAAAGCAAGGACAAGTCAGATAAAAAGGTTGAAGAGTTGAAAACCCGAGTGCTGTTGCAACAGGTTAGTAGAGGACAAAGTGCTAGGAGAGGAGGAAGGAGTAGTTTCTGTCCTGTAACTCCAGTTCTGTAGTAGGGTTATCTCTGTTATAGTCATAATCTAGTGAATAGTCCCGCCCATGTGCGTGGACCCCGGAGCAATCAAAAATAATCTCTTAAATTGTCAAAACATGCAGAACTGCACAGACACTTAAGAGAGAATTTAAAGACAGATAATGCAGCCTATATCCACAGGCTACACTGTCCAGTACTTCAACTAGAAATTCCACCAAAATCCACAAACAGCACAGCCTGTCCAGATTTTTCTACAGAGAAAAACCTTGCCTTTAACAGCAAAAACCTCTGGAATGATAGAGAGGAAGAAGTGGACAGACAAGCCCCATAGGCTGCCATTATGTGGCTCAGAACAGGATACTGTGCCTTTAAGAGAACTTTCCAGAAGTCTCACAGTATCCCAGAATGCAATGCAGGTCCCTTTTACTTTCAGTTCTTTTTGAAGGCGTAACACGCCAGACCAGTTGATCCATGAATATCTCTCTCCACCGGGGAGGAGGGCGGGCGCTTATGACTATAACAGAGATACCCCTACTACAGAACTGGAGTTACAGGACAGAAACTACTCCTTCTGTAGTAGGGGATCTCTGTGTATAGTCATAATCTAGTGAATAGAATGGCAAGCCCATCCCCACACCAAAGCAGCGGTGTAGAAAAGAAAAATAACACCACTACTGTGCGGACAGATTTCGCAGCGAAGCCTGCCCAACCTGAGCGTCTGCCCTGGCATCAGTGTCCAGACAGTAATGCTTAGCAAAGGTATGGACCGACTTCCAAGTGGCCGCCTTGCAGATTTCTGCAATTGGAACATTACGTAGCAAAGCAGTCGTGGCAGCTTTGCCCCTGGTGGAATGAGCCTTAGGTTTACCCCCTTAGGTCTTATTAGCCTTTTGGTAACACAGTTGTATACAGGACACAATCCACCTCGAGATGGACTGTTTAGAGGTAGCAAGACCGGTCCTGACTGATCCATAATTGATAAACAATTGGTCTGACCTACGAATATCCTTGGTTTTATCCAGATAAAATTTCAACACCCTCCTAACATCCAGGGAATGCAGGGACCTTTCTGCTGGAGATGAAGGATTCTGAAAAAACATAGGTAAAGTTATGGTCTGGTTAACATGGAAATCAGATATAACCTTTGGAAGAAATGTAGGGTGAGTACGCATAACAACCTTAGCAGCATGAAATACAGTATAAGGTTCTTGGCAACACAATGCCTGAATTTCACTCACCCTGCGGGCCGATGTAATAGCCACGAGGAACGCCGCCTTCCAGGACAGGTGCTGCAACGAAGCCTTATGAATAGGTTCAAAAGGCTCCTTCATCAATCTGGACAGCACCACGTTAAATTCCCATGAAGGCGAAGGAAACCGGACAGGAGGGAACACTTTCTTCAAGCCTTCCAAAAAATCTTTGATCACAGGGATCTGAAAGAACAAAGTCTGTGAAGGGCATTTCCTGTAGGCAGTCAGCGCAGCAAGATGAACCTTAATGGAATGGATATTAAGGCCAGACTGCGCCAGATGTAGAAGATACGGAAGGATGACATCTTCCTTACACGTCGTTGGGTCATAGTTCTTGGACTTGCACCAGATGCAAAACCTCTTCCACTTGTAAACAGAAGAAGTCCTAGTGGAAGGTCGCTTAGCCTCCTTCAGTATGTCCATACAATCTTCTGGTAGATTCAAATGGCCATATTGCACTATATCAGGAGCCGAGCCGCCAAACTCAAAGACGAGAGGTTGGGGTGCAACATCTGCCCCCCGAACTTCGTGAGAAGGTCCGGCCTGCACGGCAGCCGTATGTGAGGAATGAGAGACCGGTGAAGCAGGTCCGTGAACCACCACTGCCTGGGCCATTCCGGGGCAATCAGGATCATCCGCGCCCTGGACTTGCACAGCTTGATGAGCACTGCCGGAATCAGGGGAATGGGTGGAAAAGCGTACAGAAAGCTGTTCGACCAGTTGATCCATAACGCATTCCCCAGCGTCCCCTGCTGGTAGTACCTGGAGGCGAAGTCTCGGCATTTGCTGTTTTCGGCGGTGGCGAACAGATCTACATCTGGAGTCCCCCACCTTGCGAAGACTTCTCCTAGTACTTCGGCGTTTATGACCCATTCGTGGTTTCCTGAATCAGTCTGCTCAGTGCGTCTGCCTGAACATTCTGCACACCTGGCAGATGGGTAGCCGTTATCGTCAGTCCGCTGGCTAGAAGCCAGTGCCAGATCGCCTGCGCCTCCTGCGACAGAGTGCGCGATCTCGAACCCCCCTGCTTGTTGAGGTATTACATCGTGGTCGTATTGTCCGTCTGTACAAGCAGAGAGTTGGTCCGGAAGGACGGATGAAAGGCCTTCAATGCCAAGTGAACAGCTCTAAGTTCCAGGAAATTGATGTGGTACGTGGACTCCGTCGGGGACCACGTTCCTTGAATCTGTAAGTCTCCGGAGTGCGCCCCCCAGCCGTGGAGAGACGCATCTGTCACGATAGTCTGTATGGGAATGTCCTTGTGGAAGGGGACCCCTCTGAGGAGGTTCTCCGCCGAACACCACCACTTCAGAGACTGAAGAGCATGCAGAGACAGTCGTATCTTGTCGTCCCAAGACCCCTTCCTCTGATCCCACTGATCCTCCAAGCACTCCTGCAATGGTCTCATGTGCAGCCATGCGTGTGGTGTGAGGAAGATACAAGAGGCCATCGACCCCAGTAGAGAAGACACCGTCCTCACTGTTGTAGATGGAGTGGTCATAAGAGCCTGAGCCTTCCAAAGGAGTGATAACCGTCGCTCCTCCGAAGGAGACACGCTTGCCGACAGCGTATTGATGGAGGCTCCCAAGTACTGCATGCACTGGACCGGCTTCGGGACAGACTTGGACATGTTGACGTGTAACCCCAGCTTGTTCAGGAGAACGCACGTCTTCTGGAAGTGCGCTTGAGCTTCCGAAAAGGAGGAGGCCTTGATCAACCAATCGTCCAGGTACGGGTAGACAAACACCTTGTTTTTCCTTAGGTGTGCAGCTACCACTGCCATGCACTTCGAGAATGTTCTGGGCGCAGACTTCAGCCCGAATGGCAGTACTGTGTACTGATAATGATTGGCACCGACTTGGAATCGCAGGAACTTCCTGTGTTTGTGTGCAATGGGCACATGGAAGTACGCATCCTGTAGGTCTATAGCACATAGCCAGTCTCCCTGTTGCAGCTGAGGATAAATCTGATGCAACGACAGCATGCGAAACTTCTCTCTGCGAATCCACTTGTTTGCTTTTCTCAAATCCAGAATGGGCCTGAACTCGTTCTTGTCCTTCTTGCGAACCAGAAAGAACCGGGAGTACAGACCTCTTCCTCTTTGAGACAGAGGTAAGTTTTCTATTGCCCTTTTCCTTAACAGGATATCGGCCTCCGCCTGGAGCTCGCGCAGTTGAAACCGCGAGCTGACCGGTGGAGTTGATGGAGGCGGGCTGGTGAACCGAAGACTGTATCCATTGCAAACAATATTCAGCACCCACTTGTCTTGAGTAATTTTTCTCCACTCTGCCAGAAAAAATTGAACGCTTCCCCCCACCGGAGTGGGTAACAGATGTAGGGGAAGTAACGGCTCAGGGTCGAGACCCAGCTGGGCCTTTGTTCGCTGCTGCGTACTGCTGGCTGCCTCTACCCTTCTGGCGCTTCTGGAAGGGCTTCCGGAACTGCTGCTGCTGTTGTTGATGCTGTCCCGAAGTCTGGTACGCCCTCTGCCCTGCACCCCAAACTGTCTCTGGAATGGGCGGTAGGTCTTCTTCTCCTTGGGCTTCTCCAACCCGACCGCCGTTAGGGTCTCGGCCTCTGCCTTCATGCGGGCCATTTCGTCATCCGCATGCTTGCCAAACAGGGTTTCCCCCGAGAAAGGCAGATTGGCCACCCGCTGCTGAGCTTCTGGCTTGAGCGATGTAAGTCGAAGCCAAGCGTGGCGTCGCTGGTTGACACCATGACAGTAGCCATGCGCTGCCAGAAGAGACATATCTGCAGCCACGCTGATGAGCTGGTTTGACACCAGCATCCCCTCTTTCAGGATCTCTTGAAAGTCCTCTTTCTTCTCTCGGGGAAGGAACTCAGCGAATTGCTGGAGGGACTCCCATAGGGCACGATCGTATCGCCCTAGCAAAGACGCAGCACTGGCCGCCTTCATCGCAGTAGAGGCCGTCCCACAGATCTTTCTGCCTGCTGAGTCAATCCATTGGCTCTCCTTATCAGGAGGTACAGTAGAAGACGGGAGGTGGAATGTTGCTTCCTAGCCGCCGTCACTATGACAGAGTCCGGAGTCGGATCCATCCGAAGAAAGGCCGGGTCAGAAACCGGGGCCCTGTACTTCTTAAGGAGCCGGGAGGGAGCGGCCTTCGTCACCACAGGGGTGAGGAACAACTCCTCTGCGGGCTCTACCAGTTCTGGCACTAGAGGCAGTAAAGGTCGAGACAGGTGTTTTTTATGCAGTGTCTCGAAAATCACGGATGTCGTGGGAGTAGGCACCGTCACCGTGATACCCAACTTAGCTGCACCCCTCAGGAGAACATCCTGGAATGTGCTGATGTCGTCCACCGGAGATACTCTCGTCCCCGGGGATTCCGACAAAGTCGGTGAGTAGGTTCTGGTCCGGGAAGAATCCGTGCGAGACCGTGATCTTCGCCTCCTGTGATACCGTCTGATCTCGTTGAGGACCTGTGATGACTCCGCGATCTCCCCCTCCGACCGGAGCGAGATCGCGACCTCCTTGGCTTCGGGAGCTCCACCGGCCTCACAGGAGAGGGCGACTTCGACCCAGCAGGGGCCCTCGGCCAAGGGGTCCCCTTAGGGGGCGTTGGAAATCGAGGCAGCGAAGCCGTCCTCAGAGGAACCAGAGGAGGCCTGTCAGCTGGAAGCTGAGGCTGAGGTTGAGGTAGAGGTTGAGGTTGAGGATGAGGTGGAAATGGAGGCGGGGTGGGAGCCCGCTGAGGTGGTCCCCTGGGCAATGGAGGAGGGGGCGTAACCGACTTCGGCCTAGAAGGCGTATACACTTCAGAGTACACCGAGCAGGGTGATCTGCCTTCTTTTCCAGGCTGGGGCGTTGGAGAATCCCCTATCGGCACCTGCCGCCTGCTAGACTGACTCCCGGCGCCAGAACTCCTTCTGCGCCTCTTTGGCGTCGAAGAACGTCGACCCAACGGCGAGCGTCGGCCCCTCGACGGCGAGCGTCTCCTCCTCGATGGCGAACGCCTCCTCCTTGACGGCGAACGCCTTCGCCTCGACCGTGACCTTCACCTCGATGGCGACCTCCGCCTCGACGGCGACCCTCGTCTCGACGGCGAGCGTCTCCTCGACGCCGAACGCCTGTGTGACTTTGACTTCCTCTTCGACGACGAGGATCCCCTCGACGACGACCTCCTTCTCTTCGCCGATGGCGAACGGCGGTGTCGCCTCGACGGCGAGCGCCTACGCCGGGCCACCTCTCGACATCGATTACTCAACGACGATGGAGACGATGACAAAATCATCACCGGTGATCTCGACGGCGGTCTATTCAGTTCCCTCGACGCCGAGCGTCGACGTAGTCGGTGCAATCGACGCCGACGGAGAATGGGGACGTTTGCTGGTCTTCCTGGCCCTGGGGAGCCCCCCAGAGGCCTCAGCATGGGCAGAGGAAGCCCTTCCAGACCCACCTTGCGCCTTCAGTCTTCTGTCTTCCAGGCCTTGGAGCCTGATCTTCATCCTATCTCTCAGGGTTCTGCTAGAGAAGCCCTGGCAGATGTCACATGGGACATGAGATGAGGGAAGGCAGATGATGCACACCTCATGTGGGTCCGACTTGGCCTTCTTCCTCGAGCACTCTGGGCATTTGTCAAACAATGCAGGCATATTGACAAATAAAGAGTGCACCAAGACAAACACAAGGAAGAAACACCAAAGTACTTGAAGAAAAGCACTCAAAAACTAGAAAAAAGTGAAAAATCACCAATTAAACCCTTGAAAAGGGAGAGCTCAATGCTCCAGGGTACTGCTTGCAGGAGCCGAAAACAAAGAACTAAAAGTAAAAGGGACCTGCAGTGCATTCTGGGATACTGTGAGACTTCTGGAAAGTTCTCTTAAAGGCACAGTATCCTGTTCTGAGCCACATAATGGCAGCCTATGGGGCTTGTCTGTCCACTTCTTCCTCTCTATCATTCCAGAGGGTTTTGCTGTTAAAGGCAAGGTTTTTCTCTGTAGAAAAATCTGGACAGGCTGTGCTGTTTGTGGATTTTGGTGGAATTTCTAGTTGAAGTACTGGACAGTGTAGCTGTGGATATAGGCTGCATTATCTGTCTTTAAATTCTCTCTTAAGTGTCTGTGCAGTTCTGCATGTTTTGACAATTTAAGAGATTATTTTTGATTGCTCCGGGGTCCGCGCACATGGGCGGGACTATGCACTAGATTATGACTATTCACAGAGATCCCCTACTACAGAAGAGGTTCCTTTCCAAGAGGACCAATGATGAGAGGAAGAGGAGCAGGGGGTCCGGTTCCTGATATAGGAATAAATCAGTGTTCCAATTGTAGACAAGAGGGACACTGGCGAGCTCAGTGTCCATTATTATATGGACGGGGCGGCTTCAACAGAGGAAGAGGACGAGGAGGTAGTGATCGGAGTAGTATGAGACAGGGGGACATGTCCGGTAGTGAGCCAGGAAGGAATTATTTTGATGATGCTCAAGGGAGACAATATTATAATGAGGATTATTGGGAGGATGGATATGAGGGAAATGGTTACGAATGAGACAGCCACGTAAAGAGCAGGGGCCACATATCAGTACCAGTTAACCAACAGGGGCCTTATGTAAAGGGGCAATTGATGGGGAAATCTGAGAAGTTTTTGGTGGATACTGGAGCAATGAATAGTTCTGTTGCTCATTCACAGGTCCCAGGGGCTGCTCTGTCTGGGCAAAATAACGTATCAGTGGGTTTCTCGGGAATCCCAGTAGTAAGCCCGGTCTCTAAGCCACTTCCATTTACTATCGGCCCAATAACTGTGGACTCTCCATTTTTGCTTACTTCCAGTTGTGGCGAGAACCTGTTAGGATTAGATATATTGAAGAAATTGCATGCTCGTATTTACTGTTCTCTTGACGGTGTTTATTTAACCATGCAGCCTCCCACTAAATGCACGTCTCAATGTTTTGCCAAAAATGAACATCTTCCACCTGAATTTTCCAAGATTCCCCAGACCCTTTGGGCAGCAGGGGACACAGATGTGGGATTGTAAATACCCCCTGTATCTAGTATCTTAAAACGAATGCACATTTGCCACGTATCACATAATATCGAATTTTGCCAGAAGGCGAACGGGCCTTATTACAGATTAATCGTGACTTGATTAGGAAAGGAGTGGTAGAGGAAACAGCTGCTAATGTTTTCAATAGCCCCATTTTACCGATTTTGAAAAAGGCCCCACTGGACGGTGACCCTGACTATAAAGATACATATCGTTTTGTGATTGACCTCAGAGGCTAATAAAATAGTGATTCCCCAATATCCTGTGGTTCCGGATATCACTGAAATTCTTACTACGATTCCCCCAACTGCTCAATATTTCTCAGTGATCGATTTGAAGAATGCTTTCTTTAGCATTCCAATCCACCCTGACAGCCGTCATATTTTCGGATTCTCATTATCTTGCCACAGTTTTAGATTTTGTCGCGCACATCAGGGCTATACCGAGAGACCTAGTATTTATAGCCAAGCACTAAAAGCAGTATTAGATGAATTAGTCCTCCCCCCTGGTAATGTTCTCATCCAATATGTGGATGACATACTGGTGGCATCAGACATAGCAGAAGGTTGCAAAGAGGCCACTGTTAAATTATTGACTCATTTAGCAACTAATGGTAATAAAGTATCCTTATCCAAATTTCAATATTGTCGACAGGAAGTGACCTACCTTGGCCATTTGCTGTCAAAAGAGGGGAGAAGACTGACTCCCGAACGAATAACTGTTATTACTAACATGTCTGTGCCCCGTACTCAACGTGATGTTTGTGCTTTTCTTGGCATAACCTCTTACTGTCGCCAATGGATTCCTTTTTTTTCTCTTCTGGCTAAACCCTTGTTGCATTTGACTATCAAAGATGTGCATGAACCCTTGCCCTGGACGGATGAATGTCAGGATGCTTTTGATTCTTTGAAATCTGCTCTTTGCTCTGCACCTGTCTTGGGTACGCCGGGCTACCGAAAACCTTTTGTACTTTACGTGCATGAGGTGGACGGTTGTTCACTTTCAGTGTTAACACAAGGTTTTGGCATATTTTTCGTCAGTATTGGATAATGTTGCCAGAGCCCTTCCTAGCTGTTTAAGGGCTACTGCTGCTGTGGCGGTGGCCATTTGACAGTCGGAGGGGATTGTTTTGAATACTGACCTCACAGTGATGGTATCGCATGCTGTGGATATATTATTGAATCGAACAAAAACCCAGCACCTTACGAGTGCACGATTGACTGGTTATGAATTAACTCTATTTGCACCCCACATTAAAATTAAAAGATATGCCACTCTGAATCCAGCCATGTTACTACCCCTCCCTTCGAGTGGTCAAAAGGACGATGTCCATGATTGTATATTTTGGACGGAAGAAGAAACGAAGGGACGAGTAGACCTCACTGACACCCCTTTATCTGAACCTCAAGGGGAGTTGTATGTGGATGGCTCATGTTTTAAGTTACCAGATGGCACGACAACAGCTGCTTATGCTATAACTACACTCAGACCAGTGGTGGAGACCGCTCGGGTTTCCCATCACTCAGCACAAGCAGCTGAACTAATAGCATTATTAAGAGCGTGTGAACTGAGCGAAGGTCTAAGAGTAAATATTTTTACAGACAGCCAGTACGCCTTTGGCGTGGCCCATAGTTTTGGGCGGCTGTGGAGGGAACGAGGATTTCTTACCTCCCATTGTCAGAGAATACAACATGGCCCTTTGATCGAAAGATTGTTGAATGCTTTAACCTTACCAGAGAAGGTGGCCATTATCAAGTGTAGCGCCCACAAGAAAATCATTGATACCACAGGGGAGGGAAATGCCTTTGCCGATCAGGT
This sequence comes from Lissotriton helveticus, assembly GCF_964261635.1. NCBI lineage: Eukaryota > Metazoa > Chordata > Amphibia > Caudata > Salamandridae > Lissotriton > Lissotriton helveticus. The sequence goes on along the minus strand of NC_136068.1, from coordinate 1,932,375,464 downwards.
AGCAAAGGACACAGCGCAAACTAAAATGTCTGCTATGTTCCCCAGTGTATCAGCCAGATGGGTGGCAGAGACAACAGTGTTTGACAATACTATTGAAAGTGTTAAAGAGCGACAGAAAGAAGCTACTCCTGATGAAATAATAAAATGGGAACAGGAAATAGGGAAGTTGGATAAAAACAATTGTTGGATTGATTTGACTGAAAAACAGCGATGGCTTTTGCCCAATGCACTGGTGTATGCAGTAGTTGTGATGGCCCATGGCCCCGCTCACATTGGTGCAAAAGGTATTTGTGCATTGTTAGACCCTGTGTGGAATAACCTTAATATTTCCAAAATTGCTGCCCATGTGGTTAAGTACTGCATGGTTTGCTTACAGCATAATCCTGGAGGGAGGGAGACAGTCCTTAGTGGGAATTTTGCGCCTCCTTCTTTACCGTTTGAAGTAATACAAATAGATTATCTTCAACTCGAAAGGGTGAATAACCTCAAATATGTGCTGGTGGTGGTATGTGCTTTTAGTAAATGGGTTGAAGCATATCCTACTAAAGATAACACCGCTATGGCCACTGCAAAAGCCTGATCAAAGAGTTCCTGCCCCGATTTGGTTTGCCTCGGGTCATTTGGACAGACAACGGGGTACACTTAATGCAGACCTTGTCAAACATATTTGCAATGTTTTACAGATAAAACAGAAATTTCATGCAGCATGACATCCGCAGTCTGCAGGACTGAGAAATATAATGGTGTACTGAAATTAAAGATGGCAAAAATTCAAGAAGGCACAGGCTTGAGGTGGCCTGATGCTTTACCCCTAGCGTTAATGTCATTAAGAGTAACACCCCATTCAAGAGCCGAGCTGTCACCTTATGAGGTTGTTTTTGGTCGACCATCTAATGTGTGGGGTGTCCCAAGACCTAGGTCCTTCCGTGATATTGATTTTCCTATGATGCTAGATTATCTGTACGCTTTGACTAAAGATTTGCGTTCCATTCATCAACAGGTGTCAGCTGTATTGTAGCTGCTGGCGGACGGTCCCGGACATCGTTTGGAGCCAGGACAGTGGGTTCTTGTTTGAAATTATCAGCGGAAATCGAGTTTGGAACCAAGGTGGAGCAGTCCCTACCAGATTCTTTTGGCAACACAGACAGCAGTAAAAGTGGACGGGAAGAAGCACTGGATTCATGTCTCCCACGTGAAGAAATTGCCCCTTCCGCTCCCTTTTGATCAGCAGAACCGAGACGGAGTTCTAACGCAAGAGGGAGAGTGGAGGTTGAGTTTTGTGCCTTTCTCAGATGCCCTTGAAATCGGGCAAGAGGAAGGATTGTTGATACCGCAAGAAGACGAATCAGCCCCAATCCCTGAATCTTTTGATAAGGCTGATTCCTCAGAGGCTTCTGAAAACCTTGTTTCACCGAATGTCCCTGCTGCTGTGTTGTTTCATGACCAGGAGCAACCTGGCCATTTTCGATACAATTTACAGCCCCGAAAACAACGCAGTACCCCAGTTTCGGATTTTAGGAGATAGGGAAAGACTTGAGCTGTAGGGTTGGAGATAGCTCTTTACTGGGGTACTGAGCAAGACACTGGACTGAACCTGTTGAGACCCTGGAACTCACATTGCTGTGTTCAGAAAGAAAGACTGTGTTACATTAAGGGCCTAAATTGCAACGGTGGAATTGAAGTGAAGTTGTTCCTTTTTGATGAACAATAGGAGCCTGCCTGTGAGGCTCTAGACAGACACAGGGAGAATAAACCCTCTGGCAGTTGGCTTGCACCCTTTTCCGAGTATAGTTTGGACTTATAGTTAGGATGTACCCCTTTGCCCGATTTGCCATTGAAGACGAGCGACCCCTTGCTCCCCGACCTTTCTCTGAAAATATTCCCATGTTTTCCGGTTGGGCTACCAGAGTGAAGGTAGCCTTTGTAATAATTATTGCAGTAATCATGATAATATTAATGAGTGTGTTTGTGTATTTAGAATTGAAATATCCTATGCACAAGGTATTAGGTACTACAACAGCTCCGCCTGAGCATTTCTTTTATACTTTGCCTCCCCATAAGGAAAGACATTGAGAAACGTATGCTAAAAATTTGTCTATTGAAATGTTGCATGAAGCTCATAGCACTACAAATAAGACAAACTGTTAGGTATGTGGCCTTTTGCCCTCTGTAATGCATCGTCATGATTTATTCATTTCTCTGCCATTATCACACTTAGCGAGCTGTGAGGCCTGGTTTCAGTTGCTATCCCTTATGTATCTACATTACGTAGCCGACCCCAAAAGATATATCGAAAAAGATTATGAAGCTGTTTTAAGGTATATAGAACAAGATCAGGGATTTGATGCATTGGGAAACCAAGGAGAGGGATCTTTAGACCCAGATGCATCTATGAATGTGTATACCACTTATGAGAATGCTACCTGGTTGAAGGAAGAAATGTTAGATTTTGAACACTTTAACTCCACGCAATATTTCCAGTATTTCCAAGACCGTAATGTTACTGATGACAAGGCAATGCCAGTCCCTATTTTAAATAGTACTGCTTCCTTTTGTGTTCAAGGTAAAGGTCATGTTAAGGTAGGAGACAGTAGATGTAACTACACCTACACTTTGCATACCAACAGCACCCTGCCCTTGATAACTCCACCCAATGTATATTTCGTATGCGGCGAAAACGCTTACACTTGGCTTCCCCGAGGATGGGCAGGGCAGTGTTACCTGTCTTTCCTTTATCCTCCTGTATATATAGCCCCTTCTAATTATCATAAGAATCACCAGCTGACTAAACAAAATTCAGATCTCTCCCGAGCCAGTAAAAATATCGATACTGATAGGACTGATCAGACTGACACCGCATCACAACATTTTGTAGATATAGCAAAGGGTCTCTTTCCTATATGGGGTCCTATCTTTACTAGCAGAGATGTTCGACGTCTCTCCAGAGTGGTGGAAAATGTAGTTCAAACCACTGCTGGAATTTTGACTAATCTGACGGTAGAGCTTCAGGCTACGAGGCTCGTTTCGCTTTAAAATCGGATGGTGCTTGACGTCATCCTGGCTGATCGAGGAGGAGCATGCCGCGTGATCGGCAGCGCCTGCTGTGTGTATATCCCTGATTCTGCCCCAACTACACACTTAGCCATTCAGAAATTACATCGCTTGGCTGCGGAAGTTCATGCTGACACTGGTACTTGGTCCTTAACAGGGTGGTTCTGGAACCTCTTGTCCACCTGGGGTTGGAAGATCTTTATGATCCTGGCTGGAGTAATTGGGATGGTATTTACTTGTTGCCTGTGCCTACATTGTGGACTAGCATGTTGCACTTATTGCGCTGCTAAGCTTACTTCCTCGTTGACAGTTTCGCGCCAGGCAAAAATTGAGAAACAGTTAGTGCAGAAGGAAGTTACAGATCTAATGCAAATAGATGAAGGTGTGTTTTTGGATTAAAACCTGTAATTTCTTTGTTTGAAAAGGGCGGTCTGAAGAAATATAAATCGATATTGTATAATGATGGCCTAATGTATCCAATATAATAGCATGCCGCCTTAGGAAACACCCCCCTTTTCTCGAATATATTCGAACCATCCATACATTAAGAATCGGGCCTTGACTGAACAAACGCAATGTTGGTTTCATTTCCCTGTACCTCTTGCTCTTGCTAGGAAAACACGTGACTTGCTACTGTGCAGAGAGCGAGCCTGGGAGGTCGGCCTGGGCTATGAATGGACCATTGATTCTAACTTAGGAAACTCAAGGCCGCATCTGCCTTTCTTGTGGGATGAGCACATTCTTGAAGACGCCGTGCCTGTACTCCCGTGTCCATCACCTGTTGTTTTTGCATTTGTCACCCTGAGTGGGACGGGTATGCTCAGACGTGAGTCCCGTGCTCTCCATGCCACTGGAATCAAGCTATCCAGGCTGAAGAGGGCTGAAAGCCCGAAACCGGTCTTTGGATGCTTGTTTCCCGTCCAGGGAGGACCTGGCTTGGCAGTTCGGGCTGGACTGTTCCCATGGGGCACAGGGTCAAGACTGATTTGCATATGGCTGGGTTCAAACTGGAATGGCATGGTGAGCAAAAAAACGATGGATTTAGGCCCAGAACTCTGTACTGGGTGAATGTATGACATTGTTCTGCATTCTGTCCATCACCTGTTGTTTTTGCATTTGTCACCCAGAGTGGGACGGGTATGTTCAGACGTGAGTCCCGTGCTCTCCATGCCACTGGAATCAAGCTATCCAGGCTGAAGAGGGCTGAAAGCCCGAAACCGGTCCTTGGATGCTTGTTTCCAGTCCAGGGAGGACCTGGTTTGGCAGTTCAGGCTGGACTGTTCCCATGGGGCACAGGGTCAAGACTGATTTGCATATGGCTGGGTTCAAACTGGAATGGCATGGTGAGCAAAAAAACGATGGATTTAGGCCCAGATCTATGTACTGGGGTGAATGTATGACATTGTTCTGCATCCTGTCCATCACCTGTTGTATTTGCATTTGTCACCCCGAGTGGGACCGGTATGCTCAGACGTAAGTCCCGTGCTCTACATGCCACTGGAATCAAGCTATCCAGGCTGAAGAGGGCTGAAAGCATGAAACCGGTCCTTGGATGCTTGTTTCCAGTCCAGGGAGGACCTGGCTTGGCAGTTCGGGCTGGACTGTTCCCATGGGGCATAGGGTCAAGACTGATTTGCATGATTCCGAAGTCCCTGAGGCATCCCCCCTTGAAGACCGCCTCCTCACAGAATACATGCAACAACGGGCCACATCATTCACTTATCGTAAGTTGCTTAACAACTTACCGGACCCTACATCAAAACTGAAAGGAAAATGGATGGCAGAGGTGGGGGTTATGGATGAATCCGAATGGAATGAGGCATTGGTATCGCCGAAGGAGGTGGGCATATTGGCTAAGTTCCGTCTGGTGCAGCTTAAAATCCTCCACAGGTTATATTACACGAGAACGACACTAGACACCATACAGCGAGCTCAACATCCCTACTGTTTGTGTGGATGTGGGGAGGCGGGAACATTTCTGCATACCATTTGGGAATGTCCTCATATAGTGTAATTTTGGAGACGAATAATGCGCACCATCTCACAGACATTGGGGCAGTCCCTCGTCCCTGAGCCACGTAAATGCCTGTTGAATGTGTGGGAACCGAATGATCTAATCAGACCTGGGCAAACGTGGGCCACGATAGGTATGATAATAGCGAAAAGAGATATAGCGCAGAGATGGGGTGCGGCGGAGGCACCCACGCTGGCACACTGGTGTACGAACATGGATAGAGTGATGATTGCGGAGAGGGCGGTTTACTCAGCGAGTACAATCACTAGCTCCACTGATGGTGTTTCTATCCTGCTTTATATGCCACAGGGTATGAAACCCTCAACAAAGCTCCAAGGTCCTGGTACCACACAGGGTGCAGTCCATAGGACACGTGACTAGAACACGGTCAGCTGCTGTTTAAACGTGACAAAGGAAGGAATGCCTGGTAACTCACAAGGAGGCGCATTGCAAACATTGGTGGACTGGACAGCGAAGTTCCACCTTCCTGCGAATTCCGTTTAAAAGACGAACCACATAATAATCGATAGCACCCCTCGAGTTGACAAAAAGGGAAGGTTTTCTTTGGATGAGATGGAGTCCTACCATCATCATCTTCACTGTAAACTTTATTCACTAAGAATTCCATAAAAGTACAACAATATTATACATTTTATAAAAATCAGAACAGCTAATACTCAAAATCAATGAGGTGCATCCTCAAATGCACGAGATCTTAAAAAACATTAGGTACTCGATTGGCAATGGGTTCAAGGGTTTTCTGCCTGAGAGACAAGATCTCAGCTTTTGAAGCCACAGATCACTTGGCTCAGTCATGATATGCATGGGTGCATAGAAAGGATCACACCAGAGAGTCCAGTTCATCGCAGGACTCCAAGTGGGAGATCACTGGTGCCGCTCAGAGCAGAGATCTGTATTTTTGCAATTAAGGGTTGGCATAAAGTGGTGTCGTTGTTGAAGCTAAACAGGACAGCTTTTAATCTTACGGATTTGGAGTTTAGAGGACATGTCTTTATCATGTGGAACACCCAGTATTTAACCTTAGGTACAACCCATAGGGCTTGAAAAAGAACGGGGTAGGAGGCTTTTTACCAGGAAGTATTGCCCTGTAGACCCGAAGGAAAGACGCCCAATGTTGCCCCCCATGCTTCAGCCACTGGCACATATGCCCACCCGTGAGGGCAGACGGGCAGACCTGCTGCTGCAAAGCCTCCCCGGTCTGGCGGCATCTTAAGCTCTTCCGTGACCGCCAAGAGTGGGTCTTAATGCTCCGTTGTGGGCAGAACCCTGTCTGCCTAGGGTGAAGGCGGGAATTTCCACCATGAAAGGGAACGATTTTGGCTTACTTACTTTTCTAATATCTGCCCCACTGCCAGAAGCAGGGATATAGGCCTAAAGTTCCCTGGACGAGGGTCCAGATTGTTTTTTTTAAATGGTTTTGCCACTGCATGTTTTCACGCAGGGGCACAATGCCAGTAGTTAGTGAAAGGTTAAGAAGACCCAGGAGAGCTGGAAAAATACATTCTGCTCCTGGAAGGAGTGTGGGGGAGGAGGCTAGAGGGGAGCCAGATCTCACTTTACTCAAAAGTGTTGGGAGTCCTCTAGTAAGGTTGGGGCATCTGTAAGGCACGCTCTGGGTGCGCCCAATGTCCTTCTCTGGGATGGGGTTCGCTGCACTCTGTACTTTGAAGGGATCAGCAGATGTCGGAGAATTTGTTTTAAAAAAACTTTGCCAGATCATTGCAAGGTGCGACCGTGGGCTATGGGCAGTTGCTGCCGGACTTTGATGCAGTTAGGGATTGAAGAATTGGGAATACGTCCCTGGGGAGTGAGCTGCCTGGTCAATCTTGGCTACAAAAAAGAAAGCCTGGGCCTTTCGACGGCCCTGCGGGAGGTGGTTTCTCCCGCTCATCACATGGTTTGAGACTGAACGGATGTTGTCTTCATAGCCTTGGATGGGTGCAGTCAAGAGGTCCTGATCTCCTGGTTGGCTAGACTTGGATGAGTCAGAATCTCTTCAGAGGTGGAGCCTGGCCCAGTAAGAGTTCTACCAATACCACCGAGTGGTGGTTAATATTCCCACACTGGGTGTCAGCTCGAGTGAGGGCCCACGGAGCAGGAAGCAATCAATGCAGGTTCATGCCCCGTGGGCTGGTGAAAGGAAAGTATATATTCATTTTCAGAAGAGCGTATCCTTCACCAAACATCAAGGGAATTGTGGTCCGAGTCGCGATAGAAATCCGGCCTCACTGAACTCTGAGGAACAGTCCGAACACAGCACCAGCATCTGTCCCGCGGCCTCGAGTTTGTGAAGACACATCTGTCCCGCGGCCTTGAGTTTGTGAAGACACATCTGTCCCGCGGCCTTGACTTTGTGAAGACACATCTGTCCCGCGGCCTTGAGTTTGTGAAGACACATCTGTCCCGCGGCCTTGACTTTGTGAAGACACATCTGTCCTTTGGGTCTGACCAGTGGGTGAGTCTTGCGATCAGTATTGCTGCGCGGCACTTCCTAGATAGGCCTGTGCAGGGCTCCTGGAGGAATCGCTGCACGTGAGAAGCCCCTACCGATGACCCTTGCCATGTGTGGCCCATGGCATGGAAAAGAACATGTGTGGCCCATGGCATGGAGAAGAACAAGTATGCCCCATGGCATGGTGAAGAACATGTGTGGCCCATGGCATGGTGAAGAACATGTGTGGCCCATGGCATGGAGAAGAACATGTGTGCCCCATGACATGGAGAAGAACGTGTGGCCCATGGCATGGAGAAGAACATGTGGCCCATGGCATGGAGAAGAACATGTGTGGCCCATGGCATGGAGAAGAACATGTGGCCCATGGCATGGAGAAGAACATGTGTGGCCCATGGCATGGAGAAGAACATGTGTGCCCCATGACATGGAGAAGAACGTGTGACCCATGGCATGGAGAAGAACATGTGTGGCCCATGGCATGGAGACGAACATGTGTGGCCCATGGCATGGAGAAGAACATGTGTGCCCCATGGCATGGAGAAGAACATGTGTGGCCCCAGACATGGAGAAGAACGTGTGGCCCATGGCATGGAGAAGAACATGTGGCCCATGGCATGGAGAAGAACATGTGTGGCCCATGGCATGGAGAAGAACATGTGGCCCATGGCATGGAGAAGAACATGTGTGCCCCATGACATGGAGAAGAACATGTGTGGCCCATGGCATGGAGAAGAACATGTGTGGCCCATGGCATGGAGAAGAACATGTGTGCCCCATGGCATGGAGAAGAACATGTGTGGCCCCATGACATGGAGAAGAACGTGTGGCCCATGGCATGGAGAAGAACATGTGTGCCCCATGACATGGAGAAGAACGTGTGGCCGATGGCATGGAGAAGAACATGTGTGGCCCATAGCATGGAGAAGAACATGTGTGGCCCATGGCATGGAGAAGAACATGTGTGCCCCATGGCATGGAGAAGAACATGTGTGCCCCATGACATGGAGAAGAACGTGTGGCCGATGGCATGGAGAAGAACATGTGGCCCTTTGGCATGGAGAAGAACATGTGTGGCCCATAGCATGGAGAAGAACATGTGTGGCCCATGGCATGGAGAAGAACATGTGGCCCATGGCATGGAGAAGAACATGTGTGGCCCATGGCATGGAGAAGAACATGTGTGGCCCATGGCATGGAGAAGAACATGTGTGCCCCATCACATGGAGAAGAATGTGTGGCACATGGCATGGAGAAGAACACGTGTGACCCATGGCATGGAGAAGAACACGTGTGACCCATGGCATGGAGAAGAACATGTGTGGCCCATGGCATGGAGAAGAACGTGTGGCCCATGGCATGGATTAGAACGTGTGGCCTATGGCATGGAGAAGAACACGTGTGACCCATGGCATGGAGAAGAACACGTGTGTTCTATGGCATGGAGAAGAACATGTGTCGCCCATGGCATGGAGAAGAACACGTGTGACCCATGACATGGAGAAGAACGTGTGGCCCATGGCATGGAGAAGAACATGTGGCCCATGGCATGGAGAAGAACATGTGTGGCCCATGGCATGGAGAAGAACATGTGGCCCATGGCATGGAGAAGAACATGTGTGGCCCATGGCATGGAGAAGAACATGTGTGCCCCATGACATGGAGAAGAACATGTGTGGCCCATGGCATGAAGAAGAACATGTGTGGCCCATGGCATGGAGAAGAACATGTGTGCCCCATGGCATGGAGAAGAACATGTGTGGCCCCATGACATGGAGAAGAACGTGTGGCCCATGGCATGGAGAAGAACATGTGGCCCTTTGGCATGGAGAAGAACATGTGTGGCCCATAGCATGGAGAAGAACATGTGTGGCCCATGGCATGGAGAAGAACATGTGGCCCATGGCATGGAGAAGAACATGTGTGGCCCATGGCATGGAGAAGAACATGTGTGGCCCATGGCATGGAGAAGAACATGTGTGCCCCATCACATGGAGAAGAATGTGTGGCACATGGCATGGAGAAGAACACGTGTGACCCATGGCATGGAGAAGAACACGTGTGACCCATGGCATGGAGAAGAACATGTGTGGCCCATGGCATGGAGAAGAACGTGTGGCCCATGGCATGGAGAAGAACGTGTGGCCTATGGCATGGAGAAGAACACGTGTGACCCATGGCATGGAGAAGAACACGTGTGTTCCATGGCATGGAGAAGAACATGTGTCGCCCATGGCATGGAGAAGAACACGTGTGACCCATGGCATGGAGAAGAACACGTGTGTTCCATGGCATGGAGAAGAACATGTGTCGCCCATGTCATGGAGAAGAACACGTGTGACCCATGGCATGGAGAAGAACATGTGTGGCCCATGGCATGGAGAACATGTGTCCCCCATGACATGGAGAAGAACGTGTGGCCCATGGCATAGAGAAGAACGTGTGGCCCATGGCATGGAGAAGAACATGTGTGACCCATGGCATGGAGAAGAACACGTGTGTTCCATGGCATGGAGAAGAACATGTGTCGCCCATGGCATGGAGAAGAACACGTGTGACCCATGGCATGGAGAAGAACACGTGTGTTCCATGGCATGGAGAAGAACATGTGTCGCCCATGGCATGGAGAAGAACACGTGTGACCCATGGCATGGAGAAGAACACGTGTGTTCTATGGCATGGAGAAGAACATGTGTCGCCCATGGCATGGAGAAGAACACGTGTGACCCATGGCATGGAGAAGAACACGTGTGTTCCATGGCATGGAGAAGAACATGTGTCACCCATGGCATGGAGAAGAACACGTGTGACCCATGGCATGGAGAAGAACATGTGTGGCCCATGGCATGGAGAACATGTGTCCCCCATGACATGGAGAAGAACGTGTGGCCCATGGCATAGAGAAGAACATGTGTGCCCCATGGCATGGAGAAGAACATGTGTGGCCCATGGCATGGAGAAGAACATGTGTGCCCCATGACATGGAGAACGTGTGGCCCATGGCATGGAGAAGAACGTGTGGCCCATGGCATGGAGAAGAACATGGGACCCATGGCATAGAGAAGAACGTGTGGCCCATGGCATGGAGAAGAACATGTGTGCCCCATGACATGGAGAAGAACGTGTGGCCCATGGCATGGAGAACATGTGTGCCCCATGACATGGAGAAGAACGTGTGGCCCATGGCATGGAGAAGAACGTGTGCCCCATGGCATGGAGAAGAAGACATGTGATCCATGGCATGGAGAAAAACATGTGACCCATGGCATAGAGAACAACATGTGTGCCCCATGGCATGGAGAAGAACATGTGTGGCCCATGGCATGGAGAAGAACATGTGTGGCCCATGGCATGGAGAAGAACATGTGTGCCCCATGACATGGAGAACGTGTGGCCCATGGCATGGAGAAGAACGTGTGGCCCATGACATGGAGAAGAACGTGTGGCCCATGGCATGGAGAAGAACATGGGACCCATGGCATAGAGAAGAACATGTGTGGCCCATGGCATGGAGAAGAACATGTGTGGCCCATGGCATGGAGAAGAACATGTGTGGCCCATGGCATGGAGAAGAACATGTGTGGCCCATGGCATGGAGAAGAACATGTGTGCCCCATGGCATGGAGAAGAACATGTGTGGCCCATGGCATGGAGAAGAACATGTGTGGCCCATGGCATGGAGAAGAACGTGTGCCCCATGGCATGGAGAAGAACACGTGTGACCCATGGCATGGAGAAGAACGTGTGACCCATGGCATAGAGAAGAACATGTGTGCCCCATGGCATGGAGAAGAACATGTGTGCCCCATGGCATGGAGAAGAACATGTGTGACCCATGGCATGGAGAAGAACATGTGTGGCCCATGGCATGGAGAAGAACATGTGTGGCCCATGGCATGGAGAAGAACATCAGTGGCCCATGGCATGGAGAACATGTGTGCCCCATGACATGGAGAAGAACGTGTGGCCCATGGCATGGAGAAGAACGTGTGGCCCATGGCATGGAGAAGAAGACGTGTGACCCATGGCATGGAGAAAAACATGTGACCCATGGCATAGAGAAGAAGACGTGTGACCCATGGCATGAAGAAAAACATGTGACCCATGGTATAGAGAACAACATGTGTGCCCCATGGCATGGAGAAGAACGTGTGGCCCATGGCATGGAGAAGAAGACGTGTGACCCATGGCATGGAGAAAAACATGTGACCCATGGCATAGAGAACAACATGTGTGCCCCATGGCATGGAGAAGAACATGTGTGGCCCATGGCATGAAGAAGAACATGTGTGGCCCATGGCATGGAGAAGAAGGGGGCATGGCTTGACGGCCGCCGAGCATGGACGCCTGAGCCCCGAGCTCCGTGCTGACCTCGGCGTTTATCCTGGATAAAGCATTCCCCCGGCGGGGCTGACGACCCTGCATGGTGCCTCGGTGCAGCGGAGCACCTGGGCAGTGATCGGGAGCGGAGAGAGGGTCCTGGTGGCGGCGGGCCGGAGGACGGCGGGGCTCCACCCACGGCGCCCGGCCATCTTGCTCGCGGCCCGGAGAGGCCTGCTGATCCCCGGCCTCGCGTGGTGAGGGGCCGCGGAGGCGACCGCGCTTCAGTGGTCGGGCGTAACCTGATCCTTGCCCACGGACTGCACCCTGCTGCACACAGGAACGGGAGCCCGGCTGAGTAGGCACCCGTGGATAATTGCGGCAACCGGAGGGGAAGCTAGTGGGGATTTGGAGGTGGGGCCCAGTGAGCTGTGCCACGGCCCCATCGCCCCTGGCCGCGGCGGCAGTGTGGTGACCGGAGGAGGGCGACGCTCTGATGCGGCCCTAACTTAGCGCCATCCTGCTTGAAGAGCGGTATCGACTGGGGACCTGGCTGGCTGTTGATTGCGGCGCGGCACGGCTGGTGGCTTTGGGGCGGTGCCCGGCCCAGAGGGGGCGGCTGAAGCGCCTGAGACAGCGCGAGGTGCTCCGCGACCTGCGGGAGGCTGATCGGCGGACCACCATATGGGCGGTTGGTGCGCACACGAACTGGACAGATCATTGAAGGGAGCACCCCGTCCAGGAACTGGCTGTGGCAGTGTTAATGGAGGTGATGCCTTGATCCCTGGGGGAAGTAGTCCTGGGTGCATTGCGGCCCCACAGGGTCCCTTGGTGGCGGAGCTGGCATGCGGGCGCCGTGCTGCCCCCGCGTCCTGCTGTCTGAAGAGCGGAGAGGCCTAGGGCTCCGACGGGCCCCCAACGGATGCGGGGGTGAATTGCCCTATTTACCACAAGGCCCTGCAGATGCTGTGCACCCTCGGTGGTTCTAGACGGAGAGTGCTGAGACTAGCGAGAGGTGCCCCCGCCGGATCTATGGGTGCCTGTGGGTCCGCGGCATCGTCTGGAGAGGGGACTGGTGCCTGGGCATTCTCATGCAGGTGGCTGACCTGGCTACAGTACTGGTAGATTGACCAGACGGAGCGGCGAGAGGCGCGATCCTTATTCCTTCCAGGGGCACCTCGAGAAGTTGGGACTTTGTGGTTGGCACGATTAACGGGACTCAGAGATACATTATGGGGAAGCCGCGAAAAGGAGCGGGAGCGGCGCCGGCCGACCAGGCGGAGGACATGCCGGAGGCTCAAGGTCAGAGTTCGACAGAGGGCCAGAGTGCAGGCCTACAACAGCAGCAGATGGACCGGATTCTCAAGGCCATAATGGACACGAGGGACGTGCTGCGGCAACACATTGCTCAGGTATCGACAGGCCTAGGCTTGCTGTGGGCGGATCATGACAAGCTCGCTGATCAGGTTAAGTCTGCGGAGCTGGTGTTGGAAACGGTGGAGCCGGTCCAAAAAGCAACAGATGCCACGATGGAAGACTTATCGCGTTGTGGAAAAGTAAATTTTGCCATGTTCTGTGTCCCTACGCCTCATCCATCATATGTTATGTGTGCATGACCAATATGCATATGTTATTCCCCATGTCCGATTAATGACGCAATTACAGTTGTGTCCACCTCTGGTATGTTAGTTTCCAGTCCTCGTGAATACTACGAATATCAGGCCTATGTAAAGTAATGTTGCCACGTTTCTCAGTGTGCACGTTATTCCATTATAAAATCCCCGTTTCTAGGCCTCAAAAGGGCCCGGACCCTGGATTCAGCTCCTGTCTCCTGAAAGCCTCGCTGAGGAGCGATACAGCCCCCACCTGTATCTTCGACCCTTCACTTACTTCCTGCCTCGCAGTGCCCGGTACAGCTTGGCTCTGCCTCTGAGTCTGCCAAAAGTATGTTATAGTTCCAGCTATCAGTTCAGTCCTCCTCTTCTGCATTCCTAAGCTACTGAACTGCATCAATAGTTTCCGTCATTGTCTAGCCTACTCGGCTCCACGTTAGAGAAATACTGTATTTAATGGTCATTTAGTATTCTTCATCACGCACTACATGTAGAATAATGCATGGTCCAGTCTTAGAGTCAAGTTAGCCTCTCCCCTCATGACTTCTAGTCCATATCAACATGTTCCCTAAACATCAGATACCAGATAGGGTTTAGGTACATGTCGCTCCGACCCTCCAGACTCTAGTCTCTGCTCCTAGCACAGAGTTCGTAGCCCCCAGCTTCTCCTAGTAATACGTCATTGCCAGTTTTCGCGCACCATTAGGTTAGAGGTCCCGGCTCCTTAGGTAGCCCCCTCCTATGTTTCCGCCCATTCATGACATATTCTGTTACGTTCGCATCACATGTCTATGTATACTCCCAGTTACACCTCTTTTTACTGTTATCTTTCGCGACTGCTACGCGTCACGCCTTCTGCTCCACCCACTGTTACGCCTACTGCAATGTAATGCTATGTGTTCGCGCTATGTATATATGTCAATGTTTTGTTATTGAATGTGAGCGCGCTCATCCCAGACCTAGCCCCAGCAGCTGCTGGGCCTCTTTTCCCCTGCCTGGGCCCCAGTTGTCCTGCTGGGCCCTGTCATTCTGTTCCTATGCAGGTTGTCCTGATCCTGTCCTTATGCTGTAATAAACCTGCAGAAACTCCTACTACCTCGAATCTTGACTCTTATTTATTGAGCTATCTGTTATGCTATAAGTCTAGTCAAAAATAGGGTATTATTTATTTATTTACCACATAATGGCGCCCGAATAGGGACTTGCCCTTTCCCCACGCGTCGGTGAAGCCACGCCGACCCCCTGACCCTCTGCAGTCGTGACGGAACCATACCGTGCACTGGCAGATATTTCTGCTCCAAGTATCCCTCAGGCCCACGGAGGAGACGGAGGAGGCGGTCCAGCATCCAAACGAGACGGTGGAGGAACGCGGCGAGTCCCGACCAGAGCCCAAGCCGAGAGTCCAAGGTCCGAGGTATCCGGAGGCCCACCCGTAACTGAAGTCCGAAGTCCGAAGTCCGTCGTAGTCCAGTCCCGTCCGAGGCTTTCCGTTCCGTATTGCCCGGTGAGTACCATTGCTGGGGTAGTATCTAGACAGGGTCAGTCTAAATTGACTCCTGGTCCGTGGGTTGGTGGTACCCAAGCCCACAAACGAAGTGTTCATCTAGGTGGATACGGGTCTTGATGCGTTCCTTTATGGGACCGGTATGTTCCGTACTGTTATAGCAGTGCATCCAGCAACTCTAGTCTGTTCCGTTCTCGAGAATTCTGTTCTGTTTCTGTTTTCAGTATTTTCAGGTAGTAATCTGTTCGAACTGTTATGTTATGATATTGTTTAATGTATTTCCAATGTCGTGGTATGCCTGAATTGTTTTCCCAATTGTTATTGTTTTTCGTGTATTGTATTGTGTTCCGATTCAAGTTTAGAATGCCGCTCTTTTCCAAGTTACGTCAGTTAAAAACCAGAAAGGGTCTGTTAGAGGAAGCAGTTCCTGTCCCGCCTAGGGACAGTCCAGGTCACTTTATGTATCAGAAACATGGCATAAGCGCCATAATGTATCTAGATTTGTGGGTAGAGTATACCAAACAGTTAGAAGAAAAGTATAGATGGCCCGTATCGGGTACATGGGATGCCGAATGTATCATGCGAGTAGAAGAAGCATTATGGAAAAAGAAAGCCAGACAGTCACAGAAAGATGCCATCGAGTTATGGCGTAAGGAAGCTCATAAAAGAACGGAAAAGGAAGTCAGAAAGTCAGAGTTAAGTAGAGAATCCCAAGAACGAGCCCAAGAAAGAGAATTAATCGAGATAGGTGAACAAGGCAAAACCGAACAGTCAGACAGACAGAGGCATGCCCTTATTAAGGGTATGTATCCTCTTCTTGCCGAAGGTGTGCAAAAAGCGACCCCAGAGGCATCCAGTAATTTCCCGCCACCATTAGTTCCGACCAAGCTACGTCACAAACCGACCGCAGCTGATATTTTTATTTCGTCCTATTTGGACGACACAGTCCCAGAATATGCCAATCCTGTTCGCGCTCCGCCAGTCCCTGTAAACCAGGTAATTCATGTTCCTCCAGACACCGGAGTACCTGTTACGGTACCCCCGGTCCAGCCTATAGTCCCACTCTGCCAGGACGTAGAGCCTCAGTAGACGACTCCAGTTTAGGGGCCGCAGGAGGAGCTGCTCCTCAAACCCCGCCGCCACACAAGCGTTTATCAGCACTCGAATTACATGCTCAAGCATCACAGCGTACTCCTAAAAGTAATAAGTCTGTTACAGAAATCAGGCAAGCCCTTAACGAATGTGTTTATGATCCAGTTCCAGGCGAATATACTATGGTTTTATATTCCTTACGTGTAAGGAGAGTGACCGAGTATCTAGTCACCTTGCCGAATATGAAAGAAGATCTAGACAGAATATATCGTTTCATCCGTACAGGGGATGATCCAGAAAGTATTGGCGAGATTATGTCTCAAAGGAAAGCCGAGATTCAGCTCATGATATTAAAGTTCCTGATCAATTGTCTAATAAGAGAACAAGATTACCCGTCTAAAGATCCCGCCGAAATGAGAATCCTGACAAGGTGGAGTGATAATATAGCCGAGGGTAAGCACAAGACCGTCAGTGCCATGGAGAGTATGTACAAGAAAATTCGTAAAGAAATAGTAAGGTTACACGAGCAGCGTAAAGCAACACAAGTAAGCGAGAAAGAAAGTATCTCTGATCCTGAAGAGGAAGAGAACGAGAATCCCGCCAGAATAGCGTATGTAGGAAAATCCAGATTTCCAGATCGCCATTTACGCCTAGAACCCAAGTCTGTTTTTCATCATCCAGCACCAGAACAAGGTTCTCTAGAACAAGTATTTCAAGCTACCGATCACATTCTGAAATCACGAGTCGGTTATAGTGAGTTAAGTACCATGCATGAACAAGAACTAGCCCGATCAGCAGTCCGATGGATTACTGATTCTACCACTTTTCCAGACGAAATAGTGGCACAAATGTTTCTGAAACTGCCCCCAGCCGAGCAACGACTGGTGGGTATGTATATGATCCAGCACCTCATTACTCTGTATGAGGGTCAACATTCTGATCCAGGCCCGTTACACGATATCCTGAACGAGTTACTCCAGTATAAATGGAGAGGTCTAGGTACCGATTTAATTATTGTCATTCTAGAACAGCGCCACAAATATAGAACGTTTTTGAACCCGCATTTTGTTCATGTCTCACCCCCAGAAAGTAAATCGTTTTACATAGACAGACAGAATCCGTTACGAGAAGTCCACCCAGTCCAAGGAGCGGGTGGCGTAATGCAACGAGTGTTTGTATACACTCCGATTTCAAAGATGGAACTTCTTGAAATGAAAAAATTAATTCCCTGTCATGACAAAGATCCAGCAGGGTTCCATAGAGAATTAAAAGACATGCTCCGTATGGGAGAATACACTTACCCAGATATCATTAAAATGTTAAAGGTCCTGTTACCCGCAGGGGTGTATGAAAAGTTAAAAGAAAAAGAATGGGAGGTGGGAGAGAAAAAGATCGATTGGGCAGCTCTAGAAGCTGAAGACAAGGCACGAGTACCAGGTACCGGTCTTGGAGATAAATGTAAAGAATTACCAGAATTATTGATTCAAGTTTTACCCAGATTATTGACAACTAGGAAAGAAGACTGGGATGCAATCTCAGCCTGTAAACAGAAACAAGATGAAGACATTAGTGATTTTTATTCTAGATTCGAGAAATGTTTCAGTATTAACAGTGGTCTTAAGACAAGTAGTGAGTCATACCCTCATCTTTTCGTTACCAAATTAGTCGAGAATTCAAGTCCACAAATTAAAAACCGAGTTTTGAAAGTCGAAAGCACCTGGCAAGCAAATACTCCGTCCCAGATGCTCCAGATGCTCCAGTATCACCAGAATAGAATCAGAGAAGAGCAAGAACACGAGAGAAAACGTATGAAAGACACGAAAATGAAAGTGCTAGTTGCACAATCTGTTCCTCAAGACAGTCAGAAGAGGGGTCCGAATCAAGCCAGTCATCCTGCAGCTCCCGTTAAAGGGAACTGCAATTATTGTAAACAGCCAGGTCATTTTATAAACGAGTGTGCAGTTCTGAAACATAATATAGCTACTGGTAAGACTAAAGAAAGACCACGTCCGCCTAGACAAGAACAAGTTTCACAGATTCCTCAGCCACAGAATGCACAACAGACAGTTACAGTACCGCAGCCTATTGCTGCAACACAGCATGTTACATCGCAGATGTACCAGTATGCACAGTCTGAGTATCCAGAGTACCAGTCATATTCATGAAACAGCCTAGAGAGGGAGGTAGGCCTGCCTCTCATCGAGATACCTGTAGATCAAGAAGGTCCCTATGTTCACAGCCAAGTATTAGGGAAAGACAGAAAATTTTTGATCGATACAGGGGCAAGTAGGACCACAATTAGTCATGCCGAAGTTCCAGGGGCTCCGCTCTCAGGCTCAAGAAATGTTTCCCTTGGATTTTCAGGAAAACCCATCGTTAATGAGATATCAAAGCCAGTTACTCTAGAAGTAGGTCCATTGTCCCGTACTACTGATCTGTTACTTACTAAGTCATGTCCAGAAAATCTGTTAGGTATTAAGACACTGAAAGAGTTAGGTGCAGTTATTTGCTGTTCCCCAGAGGGAATACGTCTGTTCCTACGTGACTTTAAGGGCCACTATGTGTTACGAGATTTTGATTCGAGATTGTCTAATGTTCCGCAGCATTTATGGGCGCAAGGTCCAACTGATGTAGGTTACATGCAAATCACACCCCATCGTGTGACTCTCAAGCCAGGTGTAGTGTTACCCCGAATCAGACAGTACAGATTGCCACCTGAGGCTGTAGCAGCCTTATCCAAAATTATTGACGAGCTCATGGCTCAAGGAGTAGTTGTAGAAACTGACTCCAATGTATGCAATTCTCCGATCATTCCAGTCATGAAACGTACTGATCCAAATGCACCCCCAGTATATCGATTAGTGATTGATTTACGAGAGCTTAATAAATGTATAATTCCTCAGTACCCAGTTGTTCCAGACATCTCTTCCCTGTTAACAGCCATTGATTCCGAAGCCATGTTTTTCACTGTCATTGACCTCAAGAATGCATTTTTTAGTGTTCCAATTCATCCAGACAGCCAGTTTCTTTTCGGATTTTGTTTAAATGGAAGGAGCTATATGTTTACACGCGCTCCTCAAGGTTTCACAGAAAGCCCTAGTATTTACAGTCAAGCACTCAAGAGACAACTAGACAATATTCACATGCCAACTGACACTGCCCTGCTCCAGTATGTCGATGATCTACTGATCACAGCCCGTTCTGAACGTGACTGCGAGCGAGCATCACTTACAGTCCTGTATTTTCTTGCCGAGATGGGGCACAAGGTGTCACCTTCAAAGCTTCAATTCTGTGTCCAGCAAGTGGTATACTTAGGACACTTGCTGTCCAAGAGGGGTAGGCAGTTGACACCCGACCGTATCCAGTTAATAGCGAGTCTTCCCCAGCCCAGAACCCAGAAGGAGGTACGTGCCTTTATCGGCCTTACTTCTTATTGTAGACAATGGATTCCCCAGTATGCATTTCTAGCCAAGCCACTGATACAGTTAACGACACAGGAGGCAGCCGTATCGACTGTCCTCCCTTGGACATCTGAACATACACTTAGTTTCAACGAGTTAAAGAAAGCCCTATGTCAAGCTCCAGTTCTAGCTACACCGAACTACAGTAAGCCTTTTACACTTTTTGTTACTGAACGCGAAGGTACAGCATTATCTGTTCTCACACAAGATCAAGCAGGTCAATACAAGCCCTGTGCTTATTTTTCGAGCACATTAGATCCAGTCGCCCAGGCGTTGCCTGCGTGCCTCAAGTCAGTTGCAGCCACAGCACTAGCTATCAGACAAAGTGATTCCATAGTTTTAGGACATTCCCTGACAGTACAAGTTCCACATTCAGTAGAAGTTCTTTTAAACCGAACACAAACTCAGCACTTGACAATTGCACGTTTAACAGGTTATGAATTGACACTGTTCCAGCCACACATAGAAATTAGACGCTGCAACGTTCTGAATCCTGCTACACTGTTACCATCAGTTAATTCAAATCCAGACCCACATGATTGTGTGGAAGTAGTTAACATTACGACAAAGCCAAGACAAGACCTGACAGACATTCCGTTACCAGATCCTGACCTGACACTTTATGTGGATGGTTCATGTATGAGAACTAGTACAGGAGAACTAGTCGCCGCGTATGCAGTGACTACTGACACTGAAGTTATTGAAACACACCGTATTGATACTCTGTCCGCTCAAGCAGCAGAGCTAGTTGCTCTGACACAAGCCTGTATACACGCCAAGAACCTGAAAGTTAATGTTTACACAGATTCACGTTACGCATTCGGAGTTGTACACGACTTCGGAGTGCTCTGGCAGGAGAGAGGTTTCATGACTTCTCATGGAACCAAGATTCAGCATGGTCTCCTTATTCAAGCCCTGTTAGATGCCATACATTTACCGACGTCTATTGCTATCATGAAGTGCAAAGCACATACGAAAGTCACTGACATTATTTCCCAAGGTAATGATCTAGCAGACCGCACAGCCAAGCTTACAGCACAGACTCCAGACATTCCAGTAAACATGACACATACTCCAGATCTGATTACATGCATGACAGTTAAGGACCCTACACAAGATGTCATAGATATTCAGTTACATGCTACCCCCGATGAAATCAAGAAATGGTCTGTACAAGGAGGGGTCCAGACAGATCAAGGATGGTTAACGAAGGGTAGAGCCACATGGTTTCTCCCCGATTCTATGGTTCAAGTCATTATCAATACCGCACATAGTCCAGCACATTTAGGAGAAAAAGCTATGTTAGACAGTATCCAGAACATTTGGTTCAACAAGCATTTACGAGCTGCAGCCAAGCAGAAAGTCCGTACCTGTATGATATGTTGTCAGTTTAATCCAGGTAAAAGTGTCCCGGTGGAACAAGGTGGTTTCCAGCCCCCTGACCACCCTTTTGAGGTCCTCCAGATGGATTATATTCAGATGGAGCGATGTCGAGGTTTCAAGTATGTCCTTGTAGTAGTATGCGCTTTGTCCAGGTGGACAGAAGCATATCCAGTCCCAGACTACACAGCCGCGACCACTGCCAAGCAGTTGGTTCGTGAATTTTTCCCTAGATACGGACTCCCTAGAGTCGTATATTCTGATAACGGTCAGCCATTCTCATCAGAACTCATGAGACACGTTTCCCTGTTGTTAGGGTACCAGTGGAAGTTCCATTGTGTACGCCATCCAGAAGCAGCTGGACTAGTCGAGAGACATAATCAGACTCTGAAAATCCGTATAGCAAAAGTCTGTAAGGACAAAGGTGTGGACTGGTTAGTAGCTCTGCCAGTCGCTCTGTTTTACATGCGTATGGTCGCACATTCCAGATCAGGTCTGTCCCCGTATGAGGTCGTATTCGGCCGCCCCCCTAACATGTGGGGTACTCCTAGACCCCGAAGTATTACCGATGTTTCATGTAATATGCTGACAGATTACCTAGCTTCCTTGATGTCTGCCCTCAACTCATGTCGTTCACAGGTTGCCGCCGCATTTCCAGACAATACCGAGGTGGCACCGCACGAGATCGTTCCAGGTTCCTTGGTGATGATCAGAAATTTTGACAGATCAAGTCCGCTGGAACCACGTTGGAAGGAGCCACGTCAGGTCCTCTTGACCACCCGAACTGCCGTCAAGTTGGAAGGCAGGAAGGGGTGGGTACACCTTTCTCATGTAAAACTTTTCAAAGGACCGAAGCAAGTCTTCAAAAACATTTCCAAGAACATTTCCCAGGATTCAAAGGATTGCCAGAACATTGTTTTAAAGGACTGTCCCGCACCGGACATTATTACAACCCCTCCCTTGTTAGAGAAAACTCCGCAACAGGAGTATAAGTTAAAGCTCAGGTCTAATAAGTCAGCCAGTTTGATTGTATAAGTCCTCCCCTAGGTGAAACGGTTAAATTGTTTCTGACATGTATAAAATAGACCCCCATAGTGAGAGAGTCAGTCGAAGTTCACTTCAATGTATCGTTTTTCTGAGTTTCATATTATTTCTCAGCATAATGATTTCCTGCACCAGCTACGCATTTTTCCTGTATTTACCAGCTCCTCATGTAAATATGTCTGCTAATGCTACAGTAGAGCACACGTTTAGTGATCTGCCTCCTCACGAATATTCATACCGCCTCGCAATGCGTAATAACACATTCATCCGTATGTTACATTATTCACACCAGACCAGCAATGCCACTAATTGTTGGGTGTGTGGTCGACTCCCCCCTTTCCAGACACCGAAGGGAGTTCTGCCACTGTTTCCTTATCCATTCTCACATAATGGTTCGTGTGGAGCATGGTCCACGTTAACGTCGTCCTCAACAGATATGTCTTTTCTTAACAGTACATGTTTTCCAGACAAGCAAGGTTTTCCCCACAGGACAGGTTTAGATCTAGAAAATGAAGTATATAATTTAGGTAATTATTCGTCGAATTTCATGGTCCTGAATGTTCAGTCTGATACTACTCCAGACTTACCTGCTATTTCAGTACTACCAGTCAAAGGCGAATTATGTGTCCAAAGTTATGGTTCTATACACATAGGTCATAGTGAATGTACTACTGTTATTCAGTATAGTGACAGTGGGAAATCTGTTTTCAAAGCTTCACGTCATTCTTATTTTATTTGTGGTCAAACCGCATATGTCCGTCTGCCCCTCGATTGGGAGGGAACCTGTTACATTGCCTTCCTACTGCCACCTGTTTTCCTAGCCCCATCTGATTATCACAGAAACACACATCTAGTACACATTAGACATAGAAGGGAGTCCCCAATTGTCGATTATACTGAAACTACTCTAGAACAGTATACAGATTTCAATAAAGGTTTCTTCTTCTTTGTAGGACCTGTCCAGAATAGTAAACTGATCCGTAGGTTAACAAGAACCCTTGAAGCTGTAGTTAATGAGACTGCCTCTGCTCTAGGTAACCTAACCGAAGAACAATCTGCTATGAGATTTGTCGTTTTGCAAAATCGTCTCGTCCTTGACGTCATACTGGCCGATAGGGGCGGGGCCTGTAGAGTCATCGGATCTAGTTGCTGCATTTTCATTCCAAATAACGCGCCGTCTGTTTATTCAGCTATAACCAGACTCCATAAAATTGCCCATCTGTTACATCAAGATCCAGGCACCTGGACATGGTCCGGTTGGTTCTGGAATATAATTTCCGCATGGGGATGGAAAGTCCTGTCCTTCCTAGGTATTGCAGTAGCGATCATATTCAGCTGCTGCCTCTGTATACAATGTGGCCCTGCGATTTGCAGCATGTGTGCTACCTCTTGTATTCCTAGTCCCAAGCCCCGTTCTAAATCCCGTTCCAAGACAATTCGAGACGAGCAAATGGTACTGTATGAAATGATAGATGGTATCATGAAAATTGATGTTTCCTGATGGAAACGTAGTGACAAGGAGGGAATGTGGAAAAGTAAATTTTGCCATGTTCTGTGTCCCTACGCCTCATCCATCATATGTTATGTGTGCATGACCAATATGCATATGTTATTCCCCATGTCCGATTAATGACGCAATTACTGTTGTGTCCACCTCTGGTATGTTAGTTTCCAGTCCTCGTGAATACTACGAATATCAGGCCTATGTAAAGTAATGTTGCCACGTTTCTCAGTGTGCACGTTATTCCATTATAAAATCCCCGTTTCTAGGCCTCAAAAGGGCCCGGACCCTGGATTCAGCTCCTGTCTCCTGAAAGCCTCGCTGAGGAGCGATACAGCCCCCACCTGTATCTTCGACCCTTCACTTACTTCCTGCCTCGCAGTGCCCGGTACAGCTTGGCTCTGCCTCTGAGTCTGCCAAAAGTATGTTATAGTTCCAGCTATCAGTTCAGTCCTCCTCTTCTGCATTCCTAAGCTACTGAACTGCATCAATAGTTTCCGTCATTGTCTAGCCTACTCGGCTCCACGTTAGAGAAATACTGTATTTAATGGTCATTTAGTATTCTTCATCACGCACTACATGTAGAATAATGCATGGTCCAGTCTTAGAGTCAAGTTAGCCTCTCCCCTCATGACTTCTAGTCCATATCAACATGTTCCCTAAACATCAGATACCAGATAGGGTTTAGGTACATGTCGCTCCGACCCTCCAGACTCTAGTCTCTGCTCCTAGCACAGAGTTCGTAGCCCCCAGCTTCTCCTAGTAATACGTCATTGCCAGTTTTCGCGCACCATTAGGTTAGAGGTCCCGGCTCCTTAGGTAGCCCCCTCCTATGTTTCCGCCCATTCATGACATATTCTGTTACGTTCGCATCACATGTCTATGTATACTCCCAGTTACACCTCTTTTTACTGTTATCTTTCGCGACTGCTACGCGTCACGCCTTCTGCTCCACCCACTGTTACGCCTACTGCAATGTAATGCTATGTGTTCGCGCTATGTATATATGTCAATGTTTTGTTATTGAATGTGAGCGCGCTCATCCCAGACCTAGCCCCAGCAGCTGCTGGGCCTCTTTTCCCCTGCCTGGGCCCCAGTTGTCCTGCTGGGCCCTGTCATTCTGTTCCTATGCAGGTTGTCCTGATCCTGTCCTTATGCTGTAATAAACCTGCAGAAACTCCTACTACCTCGAATCTTGACTCTTATTTATTGAGCTATCTGTTATGCTATAAGTCTAGTCAAAAATAGGGTATTATTTATTTATTTACCACAGCGTAGAGTGCGTCAATTGGAAAGGAGGGCGGAAGATGCAGAAGGACGCAATAGGCGCAACAACGTCCGAGTGGTGGGATTGCCGGAAAATATTGAAGGGAGTGATATGGTCTCCTTCTTGGAAAATTGGCTGCGAGATGTGGTGGTCCTTGAGGGCCTGACGCACTTCTACACGCTGGAAAGAAAGAGCTCACTATGCTATGTTTTGTTTTGTTGTGTTTTGCTATGCTATGCTATGTTTTGTTGTCTATTGCTATGCTAGGCTTTGTTATGCTATGCTATGAAGTGTTATGCTATTTTTTTTGTGTTTTATTATGCTCTGCTTTGTTTTGCTATGCTATGTTTTGTTATGCTATGTTTTGTTATGCTATGCTATGCTTTGTTATGCTATGATTTGTTATGCTATACTAAGCTTTGTTTTGTTATGCTATGCTATGTTGTGTTTTGTTACGCTATGCTATGTTTTGTTGTGTTTTGCTATGCTATGCTATGTTTTGCTATGTTTTGCTATGCCATGTTTTGTTATATATGCTTTGTTTTGGTGTGTTTTGTTATGCTATGATTTGTTGTGTTTTGCTATGTTTTGTTATGCTATGTTTTTTTATGCTATGCTTTGTTTTGTTATGTTATCCTATTTTTTTAAGTTATGCTATGTTTTGTTCTACTAGGTTTGGTTGTGTTTTGTTATGCTATGCCATGCTTTGTTATACTATGCTATATTTTGTTTTGCTATGCTTTGTTATGTTATGCTATGCTTTGTTTTGTTATGTTATGCTATGTTTTGTTCTGCTGTTTTGTTGTGTTTTGTTATGCTATGTTTTGTTATACTATGCTATGTTTTGTTTTGCTATGCTTTGTTATGTTATGCTATGCTTTGTTTTGTTATGCTATGCTTGGTTATGCTATGCTATGTTGTGTTTTGTTATGCTGTGCTTTTTTGTTGTGTTTTGCTATGCTATGTTTTGCTATGCTTTGCTATGCTATGTTTTGTTATGTATGCTTTGTTTTGGTGTGTTTTGTTATGCTATGATTTGTTGTGTTTTGCTATGTTATGTTATGCTATGTTTTGTTATGCTATGCTTTGTTTTGTTATGTTATCCTATTTTTTATGTTATGCTATGTTTTGTTCTGCTAGGTTTGGTTGTGTTTTGTTATGCTATGCCATGCTTTGTTATACTATGCTATATTTTGTTTTGCTCTGCTTTGTTATGTTATGCTATGCTTTGTTTTGTTATGTTATGCTATGTTTTGTTATGGTATGCTATGTTTTGTTCTGCTGTTTTGTTGTGTTTTGTTATGCTATGTTTTGTTATACTATGCTATGTTTGGTTTTGCTATGCTTTGTCATGTTGTGCTATGCTTTGTTTTGTTATGCTATGCTTTGTTATGCTATGCTATGTTGTGTTGTGTTTTGTTATGCTATGCTTTTTTGTTGTGTTTTACTATGCAGTTTTGTTATGCTATGCTATGCTTTGTTTTGTTATGCTATGCTATGTTTTGCTATCCTATGCTTTTTTTGTTATGCTATGCTATGCTGTGTTTTGTTATGCTATGCTATGTTTTGCTATGCTATGCTGGTGAGGGTGTGTGAGGGTATGTGAGGGGGGTGTGAGGGTGTGTGAGGGTGAGGGTGTGTGAGGGTGAGTGAGGGTGTGTGAAGGTGTGTGACGGTGAGGGTGTGTGTGAGGGTGAGGGGGTGAAGGTGAGAGTGTGTGAGGATGAGGGGTATGAGGGTGAGTGAGGGTGTGTGAGGGTGGGTGAGGGTGTGTGAGGGGGGTGTTAGGGTGTCTGAGGGTGAGGGTGTGTGAGAGTGAGTGAGGGTGTGTGAAGGTGTGTGAGGGTGTGTGTGTGTGAGAATGTGTGAGGGTGTGTGAGGGTGTGTGAGGGGGTGTGAGGGTGTGTGAGGGTGTGAGGGTGAGTGAGGGTGTGTGAGGGTGTGTGAGGGGGTGTGAGGGGGTGTGAGGGTGTGTGTGTGTGAGGGTGAGAATGTGTGAGGGTGTGTGAGGGAGTGTGAGGGTGTGTGAGGGTGAGGGTGTGAGGGTGTGAGGGTGTGAGGGTGAGTGAGGGTGTGTGAGGGTGTGTGAGGGGGTGTGAGGGTGTGTGAGGGTGAGAGTGTGAGGGTGAGTGAGGGTGTGTGAGGGTGAGGGTGTGTGTGTGAGGGTGAGGGGGATGAGGGTGAGAGTGTGTGAGGGTGAGGAGTGTGAGGGTGAGTGAGGGTGTGTGAGGGTGGGTGAGGGTGAGTGAAGGTGTGTGAGGGTGAGAGGGTGTGTGAGGGTGTCAGGGTGTGTGAGGGTGAGGAGGAGTGAGGGTGAGGGGGTGTGAGGTGGCAGGGCAGACATCATAAGACAGAGAGAAACACAAATGTTAAGATAACAGTGCTCGAAGGGGTTGTGAGAAGGTGGAAATGGGATTAAAGGAGAAAGGATGAGAAGTGAAGTAGGAAAGAGGCCAGAAAGGAGACACAAAGGAGTGGAGTGTGTGGCGGAAACAGGGAAAAGCAGAAAAGAATGAAGAAGGATCTGAGAGGGTGCAAGTAGGGTCACATCGGGAGAAGGAAGACTCGTTAGGAGATTTTAGGTCATTTGAAGCAGTGACACAGTGACGTGCCCTCCTCCTGCTCTGCAGAGAAACCTGGGGACACTGATCCCCAGATGAGGATATTGTTACGACTCTCAAATGAAACAGCCCTAAATGTGGTGATGTTTCGGGGTTCCCGCAATGACATGCTCGTTTACTACAGAAAAGCAGCGCCCGTTAACCAAGTGCTAAGTGTGTGAGTCTGGACAGAATATATGATTTTTCCACGAAGACAAGTTCCACGCATGGCATTACCACGCGAACTTTAGTTCGCATGTGTCTTTACCACGCAGCATTTGACAACGCATGTTTTTACTCCGCAAAAATAACGTTACGAAACATCTCACGTCCCATTTAAATTTACATAACGATGCTGATAGGCTACATGCAGTACGAAGGAAAAGATCGATGTTTTAAACAATTAAAAACAACAGATTCCCTTACATTTTATTCTTCTTTTTTTCATAATGCGCTTAAATAATACCTTAATTAACAAAGTTTAGATTCTTATCTGACCCCTGTACGTCTTTCCCCATCAGCCCTTTCTTCCACCGACCACGGAAACAAGCGTCAAAACACGTCTATCAAAATTGATAAAGGACTTCAATTATGACGTACACGTCTCCTTGTTGGTGAGGCTATTTCCTTGTTCGTTTTGAGGCATTGTAGAGCGTTTTTTTTAGAAATTTTTATTCTTATTTATTTATTATTATCCGCTTGTTTTTTTTGTGGGGGGGAGACCCCCCCAACCCCCCCTAGCCCCCGCCCCCCAACTCCCCCCTAGCCCCCCCAGCCCCTAAATCCCCCCCCCCCCCCCAAGCCCACGCAGATTGTACAGGCAGAACGACAGGAAGGAATACCACTCGCGTGGTAAAGACGGACGTTGAAGGCATACGCGTGGAAAAGACCTTTGCGTGGTGAGTGACGCGTGGTAAATGTTATGCGGGGTAATTCCTTCGTAGTAAATGATGTTTCCCGTCTGGACACACCTCTGCATTAGTTCCCGTGTCTGGCATCATTGGAGCGCTTAGAAGCTGGCCAGCATCAGCATTAAGCACTATACATATTACACCCTCTGACGCATCATTTCCAGATTGCACTAAAATAAAATCCGTCTCGGATGGATATAAAGTTACCACAAAGTGCCGCGTTTGGTCACGCACAATACTGGCACACCCTTTCCAAAGAAGAAAGGGGTCACCTTTCAGGTGCCAGGGGCGATAGGAAGTTAGTCAACTGGTACTAAAAGGTCAATCTTTTGCCCGGCTGGTATTAATGTGTGCTTAGGCGACACAATGGTGAAAACGCACTGTCACAGGTTGCACTGTGCCGCATTATCGTGCACAATGACACTTTTGTGAGGAAAAAAACATAGAAACAGAATTTGGTGGTCTGTTTTTTATAATAACAATCGAGCAAAGTTTGATAAGGCGAGATTGGCCCGAGGGCAGAACAGTCCACGCTGCTCACACCTGCACGGGTTTTCCACTGAAATGCATGCTGTGCCATAAACGTGCTATATTGTGTTGTGTTTTGTTATGTTCTGCAGTTTTGTTATGCTATGCTTTGTTTTGTTATGCTATGTTTTGTTGTGCTATGCTTTGTTATGCTATGCTATGTTGTGTTGTATTTTGTTATGTTCTGCTGTTGTGTTGTTTTGTTATGCTATGTTTTGTTATGCTATGTTTTGTTTTGCTATGCTTTGTTATGCTATGCTTTGTTATGCTATGCTATGTTGTGTTGTGTTTTGTTTTGCTATGCTTTGGTATGCTTTGCTTTGTTATGCTATGCTATGTTGTGTTGTGTTTTGTTATGCTATGCTTTGTTATGCTATGCTTTGTTATGCTATGCTATGTTGTGTTGTGTTTTGTTATGCTATGCTTTAGTGTAACCAGGATGTTAGACCTTCTACAAATTAGCAGCAGTTTGAACTGAAATAATGTTCTGGTGCACACCTCATATATGAACCCAAATATATTTATGTAAATAAAGAATGTGAATAAAAGCAAAGCTCAATTCGAGAATATTCCAGGAGAGAGTCGCCTTCCTGTTCCATCTGCACTCATAGCCTGGCCGGTGACCTGAGCTGGGTGAGGAGGATAATCTATTCGGGGGTGGTAGACACACGGTACATACATGTCCACATCTCTGCAGTGTGACTGGGCGTCAACCACTAGAACGCCTTTAGTCCAGCCGCGGCGCATGCGCAACGGTGACGTCACGAATGATGCCAAGTTAAGACTGCCTGGCACTCGGCCCACTTGAGAGGTCATCTTATGAATTTAAAATCATTTCACTAAACGCATCAAAGTCATTCATTTCTTGAGTTTCCAAACGGTCACACAATTATAAAAGAAGGGCACGCACTGCTATGAATAATACAATTAAAATAACATTTTATTCACAAACTGCTCCCACATGGTATGATGCTCCCCCAAGGCTTGGCAAGGACACAGCCCACCTATGCAGCTGGCCCGTAGTTGTTCACTGCAGAAGCCCCAACCCTAACAGACTCGGAGCGCGCTCACATTTCTTAGGTTATTACGGGAATCCTTCCAGTTCTTGATTATATTTTTTTATGTCCCACCTAAAAGTCAAGCCCAGTCCAAGAAAGGAGGCGATTCTTTGTTGTGTTTGCATGTATTATTTATTCAGCTAGTAATTGTTGGACCCGGCCTCGTGACGTGGTTCATCTCTGTCCCTCCACACCCTGTGAGCGTAGGCCTGTACCCGGAGTCCCCTGCGCAGCCCCCATTAGTGTAGCCTGCACCCCGAGCCTGGTCGTCCTACTCCAGTTAAACCTAGATCCCCCTAGAACCTCGACCAGGCCTGCCTATCCCGCTCCACGTCCGGCTCTGAGCGCCTAACCTTGCATGCCCCACAAGGCCCGGACGCCATCTTCCCTTCCCGACATCCCTGTCTCCCTGGGCCTAGCGTGACCCCGGCCCCAGCGAACCCCAGACTCCAAAGGCGCGCCAGTCCCGGCTGGGGGGTAAAGGGCTCCCCGAGTGAGATAAGCCAGGGAGTTTCGATGGCACCTCCGGCCTCCCCTGAGGGGCTGCTTTCTGTCACACCTTTGGCCCTCCCCTGTGGGCCAGTCCAATCACCCCTTTGGCCTCCCCGAGTGCTGGCTCCAGACCCGCTGGGCATCTGGGAATTCCCGGACCCATCTTTCAAAGGGATCAAAGAGCCAACCGCTGGACCTCACCAACGACCAGCCTCCCCGGGCAGGAGACCTCTGCCTGCGAGGGTCCGGAGATCAAAGAGCAGAAGGACTATAAATGGGCCCGCCCGACAACTAGCGGGCAGTTGTATCTTGGACCTGAAGCCTGCTGATCTGATCGCGGCTGACCCTAAGAAGACTCATCCTGAACCATCGGAGCCCTGCTGACGCTGTCGCGGCTCGATCTCTAAAACCACCCGAGCCCTGCTGACGCTGTCGCGGCTCAAAGCTGAACCTGTAACCATCGGAGCCCTGCTGACGCTGTCACGGCTCGATCTCTCAGACCACCGGAGCCCTGCTGACGCTGTCGCGGCTCAAGCTGAACTTGTAACCATCGGAGCCCTGCTGACGCTGTCGCGGCACAACCTCTAAGACCACCCGAGCCCTGCTGACGCTGTCGCGGCTCCTCACGAACTTCTCCAGATCGAGCCCTGCTGACCCCGTCGCGGCTCGAGGAGTACTCTGGTCCGGCTGGACCATCGAGACCACCACCACGACCGAGCTGACTCGACAGAGGTGAGGCAGCCAGTACGACCATCCTCCCGTATCCCCCGGCTCGAGGATTGAGAGCTGTGCGTAGGGTACGCCTCGTACTGACCCAGAGACTAAAAGACTGTCCCGCTTCCCCCTTCCTGAATCCTCAAAGCCTTGGTGGTCCCTCGACCACTGTGTATATAAGTGTGCTACTTTCTTTTACTGCTTATAAAGAACTTGTTACTGAAATCCAACGTTGTGGTGTCTGTTCATAGTGTGGTGTGAGCTCCGTGTGTACGATCCTAGACTCGAAGTCCTCCCCGGTGAGGACCTCACAATCAAGACTCGGCAAGTTCTGTGGAAGAGGTGGGTCTTGGGGTGTCTGGGTGAGTAGAACCTGGCCCTCTGAGATCGCCCCTTCTAACAGTAATACAATCAGTTCTGCCTCTAGGCGCTATGAGAATTCGAGCAGGAGACATGTGGAGAAGGCTCAGATATGTGTGCTCCACAGCTGTTCCGAAGAGCTGGGTCTGAGGTGCTGCCAACCCCAGCCGATTGCATCCTGTGCAGTCATGCCAACACAACCTCAACATCATCTCCTACGCTGACGACACCCAGCTGATCCTCTCCCTCACCAATGACCCCGCCACCGCCAGAGCCAGCCTCCAGGAAGGAATGAAAGACGTCGCCGAGTGGATGAAGAACAGCCGCCTGAAACTGAACTCAGACAAGACGGAAATCCTCATCCTGGGATCATCCCCCTCTGCCTGGCATGACTCCTGGTGGCCCCCTGCCCTGGGCACCGCACCCAAGCCAACGGACCTTGCACGCAACCTGGGATTCATCCTGGACTCCTCCCTCACGATAACCAAACAAGTCAATGCCGTCTCGTCATCCTGTTTCAACACCCTGCGCATGCTCCGAAAGATCTTCCGGTAGTCCCCACCGAAACCAGGAAGACGGTCACCCAGGCCCTCGTCACCAGCTGACTGGACTACGGGAACACCCTCTACGCGGGAACCACAGCCAAACTCCAGAAAAGACTCCAGCGCATACAGAACGCTTCTGCACGACTCATTCTGGACATCGCACGCCACAGCCACATCTCGACCCACCTGAGAGACCTGCACTGGCTCCCCGTCAGCAAGAGGATCACGTTCAGACTCCTCACCCACGCACACAAGGCTCTTCACGACATGGGCCCCGAATACCTCAACAACCACCTCACATTCTACACACCCACCCGCCAGGTCCGCTCGACCAGCCTCGCCCTCGCCACCGTCCCACGTATCCACAGAGCCACCGCCGGAGGAAGATCCTTCTCCTACCTGGCGCCCAAAACATGTAACTCCCTCCCCACCCACCTACGGCTGACCCAGGACCATCTCTCCTTCAGGAAACAACTCAAGACCTGGCTGTTCGAGCAGTAGCGGACCCCCTCCCCCTCCAGCGCCTTGAGACCCTAGCGGGTGAGTAGCGGGCTTTATAAATTCACCTGATTGATTGATTGTGCGCGGATTTTCTGGAGAACAGTTTGTTGGTTGACCCGTTTGGACTTTAAATTAAGCGTGGCCAGGGTGCAGCGGAAAACGAACTTATTCCGCGCAGAGAAGAGGCAGCGTGAGATATGCTGGGGACATGGAGGCACGAACAAGCTTTCAGTAGGAGCCCCCTGTGAGGAGACATGGTCCTTTCACTGTGAAGGAGGCTGGACTTGTGTGATAGTAACAAACAAGAGAACATATTAAACATATCCGCCATTGATAAACAAGCACGCATCAGGAGATAGTCTTAAACGTGTAGCACGCTTTCCAGTCCGTGCGTCCACTGCTTGTGGCAGTGTGTCGTCGCTGCGCGCACATACAAAGCAGGGCCTCGCGGCCGTGAAAGTGAGACAGCCTGGAGCATTTGATTTGCGGCGGTGGACATTATTATTTCCTTTTCTCCACATTTTTTTTTATAATTTTACAATTGTAAAAG
Organism: Lissotriton helveticus; assembly: GCF_964261635.1. Taxonomy (NCBI): domain Eukaryota; kingdom Metazoa; phylum Chordata; class Amphibia; order Caudata; family Salamandridae; genus Lissotriton; species Lissotriton helveticus. The sequence goes on along the minus strand of NC_136068.1, from coordinate 1,932,342,485 downwards.
AGTTGGAAACAACATTTCCTCAGCAAAACGGCAGATCACACAAACAAAACATGAAATACAGGTAGTGGGAAATAAAAATCACACAATGCTACCAGATGAGTTTAAAACGGTATCTCTGAAAACATATCTTTACATGAAGCATGACATGTCAAACTCTGCTTATATTCTGCTGTTCAATGTCAATGGATTCGATGGAATGGAACCTGCACCCCCCCCACCCCTAGCGCCTTGAGACCCTTACGGGTGAGTAGTCGCGCTTTAACAAACCCCTGATTGATTGATTGATGTCTTGTCCCACTCATCAGTGCATCTAAATACCTTCAGGGGGTGCCACTCGCGTCACAGGCAGAGCCCAGGGCTTTGTGACGAGACCACTGTGATGTCATCAGCTGCTGATGTCACACCTCATATCGCTTGCTGTAGCAACTAAGATCAAATCAGTGTGAAGTATGACGAGGGAAGGACAAGAGGTGCAGCGGGGCTCGAGGCGGCAAGATGGAGGCCGAAAAAACACCTCTCCCATCAGACTCTCGGTGACGTGTCAAACCCTGTCACTGAGGAGTCGGCCATCCAGTAGACTTCCTGCGTACAAGACAACAGGTAATTTTGAGCGCTTCAGCATAGCAGGGGATAGGATTAATTCAAAACGGTATGTAAATGGAAAATGTAAATTGATACTTGTATAGCGCACTACTCACCCGCAAGGGTCTCAAGGCGCTTGTACGAATACCGCTGTGGAACCCATCCTGGCTTTCCCTGTGAGGTGTCCACTCCTGGGGACCCCCAAGGTGGAGGCCAGGCATCCTTAGCGTTGTGGGGGCCGTTGTGGAGATTAAGCAAGCTATTGCCCAGAGTTGCAGAGTGGGACTCCATGATTGGAATAGGCACAGAGGCGAGAAGTATCAGGTCCGTGGAATTTTTGAGCCCAAGACCCGCCGAGGCAGGGAATTGAACCCTGGTCCCGGGCTAGACCTCTGCATCAGGGTCTGCCGCTCTAACCATTGAGCCACACTTCTCCATATAGACTTCTTTCTGGTGGTAGTCAACCGTACAGCACATAATGATGTTGCTTCACGCTCTTTGTGAATGTCCTTCAAAAGGTGCAGGCCATAACATTACAATAGTCATGTTTGTTGTTGGATGTCTGCCCTGGAAGTAACAATATGCCCCTACCGTGGCCTGGCTTCTTTGAGACGGTGTGTCATTCTAAACGGGAAAAACAAGAAATAATGAAAAGCGGCCGTGAAAGTGAAAGCAATTAGGGGGGAGGAGAAGTGAGGCCGAGCGCGCACTGCGCACGCTGGGGAAGCAACAGATGCCTGTGGGAGGGCGGCTGACGCCTTTGATGTGGACGCACTTTCCGCTCGAGTCATCCACAGGCACTGTCCAAAATCCGTGATGGTTTCAGAGCTTGGATGGCCCACTATACTCTTGTCTATTTATTCCTTGCGGAATATAATAGACGAGACCTAAAAAGTGCCTCCTCCTGCCCCCTGAGGAACCAAGTGTGAGACAGATCTCTGTTTAATGACCCCTGTGGATTTATACCATCCAAACTTATTTTTTTTATTTTGCTTCACTTACTGTATATTTATTATATATATTTGCTCTCCTTTTTGCGCAGCGCTCTTCAACATGCCTAGGTATAGTTGGCGCTATATTAACACCATCACTTTTTTGAGCACCTCAATCCGATGCCCCATGTGCGACAGGTATGACCACACCTGGGTCTCATCCTCACAGAGCCACAGGACTCAAACTACCCCCTGCTACGTGTCCCCATCAGGGCGGAACTCGTCCTGGCCTGCTTTTTTCTGGTCCAGGGAGGCCCCGGCCTGGCAGTTCGGGCTGGACTCTTCCCATGATGCACAGGGCCAAGAATGATTTGCATATGGCTGGTTCCTGTCTTTAGGGATCATGGTGAGCAAAAGAACGATGGACTGGAATGCGGCCCAGAGTGATTACCAGAGGCTGAGATTCATTCAAACATTCCACCCATCACTCTTTGAGTAGCTCAGTATAAAAACAAGGCAGCGTTAATAAATAAATAGAGCTCATAACTGTACAAATACCCCAGGGGTTGGGAGCCATGTGCTGCTCTTAGAGTGCCACCTGCTGGCGAGGGTAGAAAGTGCGGCTTTGGTAACATTCCCCGGGAAGGGTGGGGTGGATACAAGTGCTGCTCTTACAGCGCCACCTGCTGACAAGGGTAGAAAGTGCGGCTTTGGTAACATTACCAGGGGAAGGGTGGGGTGGATACAAGTGCTGCTCTTACAGCGCCACCTGCTGACAAGGGTAGAAAGTGCGGCTTTGGTAACATTACCAGGGGAAGGGTGGGGTGGATACAAGTGCTGCTCTTACAGTGCCACCTGCTGACAAGGGTAGAAAGTGCTACTTTGGTAACATTACCAGGGGAAGGGTGGGGTGGATACAAGTGCTGCTCTTACAGTGCCACCTGCTGACAAGGGTAGAAAGTGCTACTTTGGTAACACTCCCCGGGAAGGGTGGGGTGGATACAAGTGCTGCTCTTACAGCGCCACCTGCTTGATGTCAGTGTCCCTTGTTTCCTATCCATGGTTTCCTGATGCAGGAGTGCACTGTCCTGATGTCAGTCTCCCTGGTTTCCTGACGCAGGAGCGCACCGTCCTGATGTCAGTGTCCCTGGTTTCCTGACGCAGGAGCGCACTGTCCTGATGTCAGTGTCCCTGGTTTCCTGACGCAGGAGCGCACTGTCCTGATGTCAGTGTCCCTGGTTTCCTGATGCAGGAGTGCACTGTCCTGATGTCAGTCTCCCTGGTTTCCTGACGCAGGAGTGCACTGTCCTGATGTCAGCGTCCCTAGTTTCCTGACGCAGGAGTGCACTGTCCTGATGTCAGTGTCCCTGGTTTCCTGATGCAGGAGTGCACTGTACTGTTGTCAGTGTCCCTGGTTTCCTGGAGCAGGAGTGCACTGTCCTGATGTCAGTGTCCCTGGTTTCCTGGTGCAGGAGTGCACTGTCCTGATGTCAGCGTCCCTGGTTTCCTGGTGCAGGAGTGCACTGTCCTGATGCCAGCGTCCCTGGTTTCCTGGAGCAGGAGTGCACTGTCCTGATGTCAGGGTCCCTGGTTTCCTGGAGCAGGAGTGCACTGTCCTGATGTCAGCGTCCCTGGTTTCCTGGAGCAGGAGTGCACTGTCCTGATGTCAGCGTCCCTGGTGTCCTGGGACCAGGAAACCAGGGACACTGACATCAGGACAGTGCACTCCTGCGTCATTTACCTATGCTAGCAACCATAGGTAATTGCCCCCACTGTCTAGCCTGTGTGTAGAGACCTGTTTGACCCAGAATTGTTACCCACATCCTAGGATCTTTCCTTTATTTTGATCTGGGTCCCCACCTGGCAAAATGGAGTTCCGGCTGGCCAAACTGCCATGGGAATTTTGTCAGGGGATGGGGGTGCCGGTTGGGCGGAGAGCCGCAAAGGAGGAGCTCCGTACCACTGTGAGGGCATGGGTAAGGGCCCACCCAGCGAGGAGAGGGGATGGGGAACAGGAGGGGCAGGTTACACAAGGGAAGGCGGGTGCTCCAGAAGGACTAGACCTACTGAGCAGTGTAATGAGTGGAAATGTGTTGCCGGGAAGACGTTCCGGGACAGATAGTAGTGTATCTAGGAGGAGTGTGTCCTCCAAGGTGTTTGAGGACAGGAGGGAGGAGAGGCGATTGAGATTGGAGATTGCCAAGCTAAAGCACGAGAGGGAGAGAGAAAGGGAAGATAAGCAGTTTGCTATGGAGGAAAGGAAGTTGGCGCACGAGCTTCAGCTCAAAGAAATGGAGCTGAGAGCCTTACAATTAAGTGTGCCAAGAAATGGTGGCAGCGTACCCGAGGTTCGGGGGAGTGATCCTGAAGGGAATGGGGCAGGGATCTTCCGACCCAGCGAGGCGGGAGAGGTGAGGAGTAGCCCAGCTAGGTCCCAGGATAGTGAGAGTGCTGTAGGGCCTCACATCCCATCTACAGGAGGGAGTGAGCCGGGGAGGTGTCCCGAGGTGCCCCAACCGCAGTCACAGGGCCTGGAGAGTTTGGTAAGTGAACCCCAGGTTGGGAGCCTAGGCTGTCCTGTTGTGCCTTCCAGTAAAGAGGATCCCCTCGTGTCAGGAGAACCCGGAGCATCAGTAATCGGAGCTCCAGAGGTTCGGGGTTCTGACCAGTCGCAGGGTTTAGATCCTGGACTGGGGTTTCAGGTTCAGGAGTTGCCTGACCTGGAGGGTGGGGTACCTGTAACCAAGGTCCCTACCAGTTTGACTTCCAGGGGTACCTCTCCCGGTGGGAGGGTGCGGAACTCTGGGAGGGGGTGCAGAGGGAGGAAAGACTCTCCTCTGTCACCGGCTCAGCCACAGGGCGCAGATCCCGGGTTGGGTGGCCAGGTTGAGGGTTTGCCGGACCTGGCGGGTGGGACATCTGTGTTCAGAGTCCCCCCAGATTTGACTCTCAGGGGTACTTCTACTGCTAGCTTTGGTTGTGTTTTGTTATGCTATGCCATGCTTTGTTATACTATGCTATATTTTGTTTTGCTATGCTTTGTAATGTTATGCTTTGTTTTGTTATGTTATGCTATGTTTTGTTATGTTATGCTATGTTTTGTTCTGCTGTTTTGTTGTGTTTTGTTATGCTATGTTTGGTTTTGCTATGCTTTGTTATGTTGTGCTATGCTTTGTTTTGTTATGCTATGCTTTGTTATGCTATGCTATGTTGTGTTGTATTTTGTTATGCTATGCTTTTTTGTTGTGTTTTGCTATGCTGTTTTGTTATGCTATGCTATGCTTTGTTTTGTTATGCTATGCTATGTTTTGCTATCCTATGCTTTTTTTGTTATGTTATGCTATGCTATGCTGTGTTTTGTTCTGCTATGCTATGTTTTGCTATGCTATGCTGGTGAGGGTGTGTGAGGGTGTGTGAGGGGGGTGTGAGGGTGTGTGAGGGTGAGGGTGTGTGAGGGTGAGTGAGGGTGTGTGAAGGTGTGTGAGGGTGAAGGTGTGTGTGTGAGGGTGAGGGGGTGAGGGTGAGAGTGTGTGAGAATGAGGGGTATGCGGGTGACTGAGGGTGTGTGAGGGTGTGTGAGGGTGGGTGAGGGTGTGTGAGGGGGTGTGAGGGTGTCTGAGTGTGAGTGAGGGTGTGTGAAGGTGTGTGAAGGTGTGTGAGGGTGAGAATGTGTGAGGGTGTGTGAGGGTGTGTGAGGGGGTGTGAGGGGGGTGTGAGGGTGTGTGAGGGTGAGGGTGTGAGGGTGAGTGAGGGTGTGTGAAGGTGTGTGAGGGTGAGGGTGTGTGTGAGGGTGAGGGGGGTGAGGGTGAGAGTGTGTGAGGGTGAGGGGTGTGAGGGTGAGGGTGAGTGAGGGTGTGTGAGGGTGGGTGAGGGGGGTGAGGGTGAGAGTGTGTGTGTGAGGGTGAGGGGGGTGAGGGTGAGAGTGTGTGAGGGTGAGGGGTGTGAGGGTGTGTGAGGGTGAGTGAGGGGGGTGTGAGGGTGTGTGAGGGTGAGGGTGTGAGGGCGAGTGAGGGTGTGTGAAGGTGTGTGAGGGTGAGGGTGTGTGTGTGAGGGTGAGGGGGGTGAGGGTGAGAGTGTGAGGGTGAGGGGTGTGAGGGTGTGGGTGAGTGAGGGTGTGTGAGGGTGGGTGAGTGTGAGTGAAGGTGTGTGAGGGTGAGGGTGTGTGAGGGTGGGTGAGGGTGAGTGAAGGTGCGTGAGGGTGAGAGGGTGTGTGAGGGTGAGGAGGAGTGAGGGTGAGGGTGTGTGAGGGTCCGAAGTAAATGGTGGCAGGGCAGACATCATAAGACAGAGAAAAACACAAATGTTAAGATAACAGTGCTCGAAGGGGTTGTGAGAAGGTGGAAATGGGATTAAAGGAGAAAGGATGAAAAGTGAAGTAGGAAAGAGGCCAGAAAGGAGACACAAAGGAGTGGAGTGTGTGGCGGAAACAGGGAAAAGCAGAAAAGAATGAAGAAGGATCTGAGAGGGTGCAAGTAGGGTCACATCGGGAGAAGGAAGACTCGTTAGGAGATTTTAGGTCATTTGAAGCAGTGACACAGTGACGTGCCCTCCTCCTGCTCTGCAGAGAAACCTGGGGACACTGATCCCCAGATGAGGATATTGTTACGACTCTCAAATGAAACAGCCCTAAATGTGGTGATGTTTCGGGGTTCCCGCAATGCCATGCTCGTACACTACAGAAAAGCACCGCCCGTTACCTAAGTGCTAAGTGTGTGAGTCTGGACACACCTCTGCATTAGTTCCCGTGTCTGGCATCATTGGAGCGCTTAGAAGCTGGCCAGCATCAGCATTAAGCACTATACATATTACACCCTCTGCCGCATCATTTCCCAGATTGCACTAAAATAAAATCTGTCTCGGATGGATATAAAGTTACCCCAAAGTGCCGCGTTTGGTCACGCACAATACTGGCACACCTTTCCCAAAGAAGAAAGGGCTCACCTTTCAGGTGCCAGGGGAGATGGGAAGTTAGTAAACTGGTACCAAAAGGTCCATCTTTTGCCCAGTTGGTGTTAATGTGTGCTTAGGCGACACAATGGTGAAAACGCACTGTCACAGGTTGCACTGTGCCGCATTCTCGTGCACAAGGACACTTTTGTGAGGAAAAAACATAGAAACAGAAGTTGGTGGTCTGTTTTTTTTAATAACAATCGAGCAAAGTTTGATAAGGCGAGATTCGCCCGAGGGCAGAACAGTCCACGCTGTTCACACGGGTACGGATTTTCCTCTGAAATGCACGCTGTGCCATAAACGTGCTATATTGTGTTGTGTTTTGTTATGTTCTGCTGTTTTGTTGTTTTGTTATGCTATGTTTTGTTTTGCTATGCTTTGTTATGCTATGCTTTGTTATGCTATGCTATGTTGTGTTGTGTTTTGTTATACTATGCTATGCTTTGTTATGCTATGTTTTGTTATACTATGCTATGTTGTGTTGTGTTTTGTTATGCTATGCTTTGTTATGCTATGCTTTGTTATGCTATGCTTTGTTATGCTATGCTATGTTGTGTTGTGTTTTGTTATGCTATGCTTTAGTGTAACCAGGATGTTAGACCTTCTACAAATTAGCAGCAATTTGAACTGAAATAATGTTCTGGTGCACACCTCCTATATTAACCAAAATATATTTATGTAAATAAAGAATGTGAATCAAAGCAAAGCTCAATTCGAGAATATTCCAGGAGAGAGTCGCCTTCCTGTTCCATCTGCACTCATAGCCTGGCCGGTGACCTGAGCTGGGTGAGGAGGATAATCTCTTCGGGGGTGGTAGACACACGGTACATACATGTCCACATCTCTGCAGTGTGACTGGGCGTCAACCACTAGAACGCCTTTAGTCCAGCCGCGGCGCATGCGCAACGGTGACGTCATCAATGATGCCAAGTTAAGACTGCCTGGCACTCGGCCCACTTGAGAGGGCATCTTATGAATTTAAAATCATTTCACTAAATGTATCAAAGTCATTCATTTCTTTAGTTTCCAAACGGTAACACAATTATAAATGAAGGGCGCGCACTGCTATGAATAATACAATTAAAATAACATTTTATTCACAAACTGCTCCCACATGGTATGATGCTCCCCCAAGGCTTGGCAAGGACACAGCCCACCTATGCAGCTGGCCCGTAGTGGTTCACTGCAGAAGCCCCAACCCTAACAGACTCGGAGCGCGCTCACATTTCTTAGGTTATTACGGGAATCCTTCCAGTTCTTGATTATATTTTTTTATGTCCCACCTAAAAGTCAAGGCCAGTCCAAGAAAGGAGGCGATTCTTTGTTGTGTTTGCATGTATTATTTATTCAGCTAGTAATACAATCAGTTCTGCCTCTAGGCGCTATGAGAATTCGAGCAGGAGACATGTGGGGAAGGCTCAGATAGGTGTGCTCCACAGCTGTTCCGAAGAGCTGGGTCTGAGGTGCTGCCAACCCCAGCCGATTGCATCCTGTGCAGTCACGCCAACACAACCTAAACATCATCTCCTACGCTGACGACACCCAGCTGATCCTCTCCCTCACCAACGACCCCGCCACCGCCAGAGCCAACCTACACGAAGGGAAGAAAGACGTTGCAGAGTGGATGAAGACCAGCCGCCTGAAACTGAACTCAGACAAGACGGAAATCCTCATCCTGGGATCATCCCCCTCCGCCTGGGACGACTCCTGGTGGCCCCCTGCCCTGGGCACCGCACCCAAGCCAACGGACCATGCACGCAACCTGGGCTTCATCCTGGACTCCTCCCTCACGATGACCAAACAAGTCAACGCCGTCTCGTCATCCTGTTTCAACACCCAGCGCATGCTCCGAAAGATCTTCCGGTGGATCCCCACCGAAACCAGGAACCCGGTCACGCAGGCCCTCGTCACCAGCCGACTGGACTACGGGAACACCGTCTACGCGGGAACCACAGCCAAACTCCAGAAAAGACTCCAGCGCATACAGAAGGCTTCTGCACGACTCATCCTGGACATCCCCCCGACACAGACACATCTCTGTTCATCTGGGAGACCTGCACTGGCTCCCCGTCAGCAAGAGGATCACGTTCAGACTCCTCACCCACGCACACAAGGCTCTTCATGACTTGGGACCCAAGTACCTCAACAGCCGCCTCACATTCTACACACCCACCCGCCAGCTCCGCTCGACCAGCCTCGCCCTCGCCGCCGTCCCACGTATCCACAGAGCCACCCCCGGAGGAAGATCCTTCTCCTACCTGGCGGCCAAGACATGGAACTCCCTCCCCATCCACCTACGGCTTACCCTGGACCATCTCTCCTTCAGGAAACAACTCAAGACATGGCTCTTCGAGCAGTGGCGGACCCCTTCCCCCCTCCAGCGCCTCGAGACCTTCCGGGTGAGTAGCGGGCTTTATGAATTCGCCTGATTGATTGATTGTGCGCGGATTTTCTGGAGAACAGTTTGTTGGTTGACCCGATTGGACTTTAAATTAAGCGAGGCCAGGGTGCAGCGGAAAACGAACTTATCCCGCGCAGAGAAGAGGCAGCGTGAGATATGCTGGGGACATGGAGGCACGAACAAGCTTTCAGTAGGAGCCCCCTGCGAGGAGACATGGTCCCTCCACTGTGAAGGAGGCTGGACTTGTGTGATAGAAACAAACAAGAGAACATACTAAACATATCCGCCATTGATAAACAAGCGCGCATCAGGAGATAGTCTTAAACGTGTAGCACGCTTTCCAGTCCGTGCGTCCACTGCTTGTGGCAGTGTCTCGTCGCTGCGTGCACATACAAAGCAGGGCCTCGCGGCCGTGAAAGTGAGACAGCCTGGAGCATTTGATTTGCGGCGGGGGACATTATTATTTCCTTTTCTCCACATTTTTTTTATAATTTTACAATTGTAAAAGAGTTGGAAACGACATTTCCTCAGCAAAACGGCAGATCACACAAACAAAACACGAAATACAGGTAGTGGGAAAGAAAAATCACACAATGCTACCAGATGAGTTTAAAACGGTATCTCTGAAAACATATCTTTACATGAAGCATGACATGTCAAACTCTGTTTATATTCTGCTGTTCAATGTCAATGGATTCGATGGAATGGAACCTGCACCCCCCCCCCACCCCTGGCGCCTTGAGACCCTTACGGGTGAGTAGTCGCGCTTTAACAAACCCCTGATTGATTGATTGATGTCATGTCCCACTCATCAGCCCATCTAAATACCTTCAGGGGGAGCCACTCGCGTCACAGGCAGAGCCCAGGGCTTTGTGATGAGACCACTGTGATGTCATCAGCTGCTGATGTCACACCTCATGTCGCCTGCTGTAGCAACTAAGATCAAATCAGTGTGAAGTATGACGAGGGAAGGACAAGAGGTGCACCGGGGCTCGAGGCGGCAAGATGGAGGCCGAATAAACACCTATGACGTGTCAAACCCTGTCACCGAGGAGTCGGCCATCCAGTAGACTTCCTGCTCACAAGACAACAGGTAATTTTGAGCGCTTCAGCATAGCAGGGGATAGGATGAATTCAAAACGGTATGTAAATGTAAAATGTAAATTGATACTTGTATAGCGCACTACTCACCCGCAAGGGTCTCAAGGCGCTTGTACGAATACCGCTGTGGAACCCATCCTGACTTTCTCTGTGAGGTGTCCACTCCTGTGCACCCCCAAGGTGGAGGCCAGGCATCCTTAGCGTTGTGGAGATTAAGCAAGCTATTGCCCAGAGTTGCAGAGTGGGACTCCATGATTGGAATAGGCCCCGAGGCGAGAATTATCAGGTCCATGGAATTTTTGAGCCCAAGACCCGCCGAGGCAGGGAATTGAACCCTGGTCCCGGGCTAGACCTCTGCATCAGGGTCTGCCGCTCTAACCATTGAGCCACACTTCTCCATATAGACTTCTTTCTGGTGGTAGTCAACCGTACAGCACATAATGATGCTGCTTCACGCTCTTTGTGAATGTCCTTCAAAAGGTGCAGGCCATAACATTACAATAGTCATGTTTGTTGTTGGATGTCTGCCCTGGAAGTAACAATATGCCCCTACCGTGGCCTGGCTTCTTTGAGACGGTGTGTCATTCTAAACGGGAAAAACAAGAAATAATGAAAAGCGGCCGTGAAAGTGAAAGCAATTAGGGGGGAGGAGAAGTGAGGCCGAGCGCGCACTGCGCACGCTGGGGAAGCAACAGATGCCTGTGGGAGGGAGGCTGATGCCTTTGATGTGGACGCGCTTTCCGCTCGAGTCATCCACAGGCACTGTCCAAAATCCGCGATGGTTTCAGAGCTTGGATGGCCCACTATACTCTCGTCTATTTATTCCTTGCGGAATATAATAGACGAGACCTAAAAAGTGCCTCCTCCTGCCCCCTGAGGAACCAAGTGTGAGACAGATCTCTGTTTAATGACCCCTGTGGATTTATACCATCCCAACTTATTTTTTTTGTTTTGCTTCACTTACTGTATATTTATTATATATATTTGCTCTCCTTTTTGCGCAGCGCTCTTCAACATGCCTAGGTATAGTTGGCGCTATATTAACCCCATTACTTATATGAGCACCTCTATCCGATGCCCCATGTGCGACAGGTATGACCACACCTGGGTCTCATCCTCACAGAGCCACAGGACTCAAACTACCCCCTGCTACGTGTCCCCATCAGAGCGGAACTCGTCCTGGCCTGCTTGTTTCTGGTCCAGGGAGGCCCCGGCCTGGCAGTTCGGGCTGGACTCTTCCCATGATGCACAGGGCCAAGAATGATTTGCATATGGCTGGTTCCTGTCTTTAGGAATCATGGTGAGCAAAAGAACGATGGACTGGAATGCGGCCCAGAGTGATTACCAGAGGCTGAGATTCATTCAAACATTCCACCCATCACTCTTTGAGTAGCTCAGTATAAAAACAAGGCAGCGTTAATAAATAAATAGAGCTCATAACTGTACAAATACCCCTGGGGTTGGGAGCCATGTGCTGCTCTTACAGTGCCACCTGTTGGTGAGCGTTGAAAGTGCGGCTTTGGTAACATTCCCAGGGGAAGGGTGGGTGTAAACAAGAGCTGCTCTTAGAGTGCCACCTGCTGACGAGGGTAGAAAGTGATGTTTGGTAACACTCCCTGGGGAAGAGTGGGGTGTCCCACGAAACCTGGGACACTGGCATCAGGACAGTGCTCTCCTGCGTCAGGAAACCAGGGACACTGACATCAGAAGAGCACTGTCCTGATGTTAGTGTCCCTGGGTTTCCTGACGCAGGAGTGCACTGTCCTGTTGTCAGTGTCCCTGGTTTCTTGGTGCAGTAGTGCACTGTCCTGATGTCAGTGTCCCTGGTTTCCTGGTGCAGTAGTGCACTGTCCTGATGTCAGTGTCCCTGGTTTCCTGGTGCAGGAGTGCACTGTCCTGATGTCAGAATTCCTGGATCTCCTGACGCAGGAGTGCACTGTCCTGATGTCAGTGCCCCTGGTTTCCTGATGCAGGAGTGCACTGTCCTGATGTCAGTGTCCCTGGTTTCCTGGTGCAGGAGTGCACTGTCCTGATGCCAGTGTCCCTGGTTTCCTGACGCAGGAGTGCACTGTCCTGATGTTAGTGTCCCTGGGTTTCCTGACGCAGGAGTGCACTGTCCTGTTGTCAGTGTCCCTGGTTTCTTGGTGCAGTAGTGCACTGTCCTGATGTCAGTGTCCCTGGTTTCCTGGTGCAGGAGTGCACTGTCCTGATGTCAGAATTCCTGGATCTCCTGACGCAGGAGTGCACTGTCCTGATGTCAGTGTCCCTGGTTTCCTGACACAGGAGTGCACTGTCCTGATGTCAGTGTCCCTGGTTTCCTGACGCAGGAGTGCACTGTCCTGATGTCAGTGTCCCTGGTTTCCTGACACAGGAGTGCACTGTCCTGATGTCAGTGTCCCTGGTTTCCAGGTGCAGGAGTGCACTGTCCTGATGTCAGTGTCCCTGGTTTCCTGACGCAGGAGTGCACTGTCCTGATGTCAGTGTCCCTGGTTTCCTGACCCAGGAGTGCACTGTCCTGATGTCATTGTCCCTGGTTTCCTGTCCCTGGTTTCCTGGTGCAGGAGTGCACTGTCCTGATGTCAGTGTCCCTGGTTTCCTGACGCAGGAGTCCACTGTCCTGATGTCAGTGTCCCTGGTTTCCTGACACAGGAGCGCACTGTCCTGATGTCAGTTTCCCTGGTTTCCTGACGCAGGAGTGCACTGTCCTGATGCCAGTGTTCCTGGTTTCCTGTCCCTGGTTTCCTGGAGCAGGAGTGCACTGTCCTGATGTCAGTGTCCCTGGTTTCCTGTCCCTGGTTTCCTGGTGCAGGAGTGCACTGTCCTGATGTCACTGTCCCTGGTTTCCTGTCCCTGGTTTCCTGATGCAGGAGTGCACTGTCCTGATGCCAGTGTCCCTGGTTTCCTGTCCCTGGTTTCCTGGTGCAGGAGTGCACTGTCCTGATGTCAGTGTCCCTGGTTTCCTGTCCCTGGTTTCCTGGTGCAGGAGTGCACTGTCCTGATGTCAGTGTCCCTGGTTTCCTGGTGCAGGAGTGCACTGTCCTGGTGTCAGTGTCCCTGGTTTCCTGACACAGGAGTGCACTGTCCTGATGTCAGTTTTCTTGGTTTCCTGACGCAGGAGTGCACTGTCCTGATGCCAGTGTTCCTGGTTTCCTGTCCCTGGTTTCCTGGAGCAGGAGTGCACTGTCCTGATGTCAGTGTCCCTGGTTTCCTGTCCCTGGTTTCCTGATGCAGGAGTGCACTGTTCTGATGTCAGTGTCCCTGGTTTCCTGACGCAGGAGTGCACTGTCCTGATGTCAGTGTCCCTGGTTTCCTGACGCAGGAGTGCACTGTCCTGATGTCAGTGTCCCTGGTTTCCTGGTGCAGGAGTGCACTGTCCTGATGTCAGCGTCCCTGGTTTCCTGACGCAGGAGCGCACTGTCCTGATGTCAGTGTCCCTGGTTTCCTGACGCAGGAGTGCACTGTCCTGATGCCAGTGTCCCTGGTTTCCTGGTGCAGGAGTGCACTGTCCTGATGTCAGTGCTCTTGGATCTCCTGACGCAGGAGTGCACTGTCCTGATGTCAGCGTCCCTGGTTTCCTGGTGCAGGAGTGCACTGTCCTGATGTCAGCGTCCCTGGTTTCCTGGTGCAGGAGTGCACTGTCCTGATGTCAGCGTCCCTGGTTTCCTGGTGCAGGAGTGCACTGTCCTGATGTCAGTGTCCCAGGTTTCCTGACGCAGGAGTGCACTGTCCTGATGTCAGTGTCCCTGGTTTCCTGACGCAGGAGTGCACTGTCCTGATGCCAGTGTCCCTGGTTTCCTGGTGCAGGAGTGCACTGTCCTGATGTCAGTGCTCTTGGATCTCCTGACGCAGGAGTGCACTGTCCTGATGACTTCACGAGATCGGTCTCAGAGGGACGGTGTTGAGCTGGCTGAGATCTTACCTAGCGGGTCGTCGACAAGTGGTCTGGGCCCCCCCGTACTCCGCCGAGATGCCGCCTATGGATGTCGGAGTCCCACAAGGGTCGGTGCTGAGCCCGACCCTTTTTAACATCTTCATGACTCCATTGGCGGTACTGGCGGAGTCAATGGGTGCCCAGATCATATCATACGCTGACGACACCCAGCTCCTCTTCACCTGCAAGAAGGGCATGGAGTTCGACGGGGAGAGCATCCGTGGTTGCCTTGGGGCTGTCTTCAACTGGTTTCAGCGAAGCAGCCTCAAGTGCAACCCTGATAAATCTGAGGTGCTCTTCTTCGGCTGTCAGGCAGATCCGCCCTGGCAGGAATGGTGGCCGGTCTGCATGTCCCCCCCTTCCTCCTCCTCTTTGGTCGCCAAAAACCTTGGGGTCAAAATTGATAACACCCTTGCTTTGAAAACACAGATCACAGGTCTCACGGGTACCTGTTTTGGTCTGCTAAAAATGATGCGTAAATTCCTTCCTTTGCTCCCTCTAGCCCATAGGAAGCTGACAGTACAAGCTCTGATTTGTTCCAGGCTTGACTATTCAAATATCCTCTACCTGGGTTTGCCGGATTATCTCTTGCACAAACTCCAGGTTGTACAAAATTCTGCGCCAGAGCCATCTTCGGCCTACCCCGGCAAGCCAGATCATCTGAGTTGCTTTCCTCCCTGCACTGGCTTTCGATTAAGAAGCGAATCACATTCAAAGCTCTTACACTGGCCCATAAGGCACTCCATTTGGTAGGGGCCTCCTACATTCAGAAACGGCTTTCTTTCTACCAGCCCACCAGATCTCTCCGGTCGGAAAATCTTGGCCTGGCAATGGTGCCTCCCATTAAGAAGGCCAGAATTGGTGGACGTTCCTTTAAACATCTCGCCCCCAAACTATGGAACTCCCTTCCCGTTGATCTCCGCCGCATCCCCAACCTGTTTGCCTTTAGAAAGGCCCTGAAAACTTGGCTTTTTAATCAGTAATTCTGTTATGTTTTTGTTGTTCTTCTCCTTTTTTCAGTAATGGGTCAGAAAGCGCCGGGACACTCCTTGGAGTAGCCGTGCGCTATATAAGTCACCCATTAACATTAACATAACATTAACATGATGTCAGCGTCCCTGGTTTCCTGGTGCAGGAGTGCACTATCCTGATGTCAGTGTCCCTGGTTTCCTGGTGCAGGAGTGCATTGTCCTGATGTCAGCGTCCCTGGTTTCCTGGTGCAGGAGTGCATTGTCCTGATGTCAGCGTCCCTGGTTTCCTGGTGCAGGAGTGCACTATCCTGATGTCAGTGTCCCTGGTTTCCTGGTGCAGGAGTGCACTGTCCTGATGTCAGTTTCCCTGGTTTCCTGACGCACTGTCCTGATGTCAGTGTCCCATGCCTTTTCAGTGATACAGGTCATGCTTATTGTTTGTGCAGGTCTGTTCAATGAATTTACTTGCAACCAGAATGCTCTGGAATCAGATTTTTTTATGTTGTGTAATATTTTGGTCCAGAAGTCAATGACTCGATTTTTTTTTCAGTCCAGATTAGTTTCTTGTATTGTTTCCTTGTTGATCGTACTATTTGCCAGACATTTGAATTTACGTTGCGACCATGGGCTCGCCTCGTGAATTTCCGCAGACGTCTTCTGAGGGAAAGTGTGGACTTGCTGAAATCGACGTTGTTCATTGGGTTGGTCTTCTTTTTATGGTTGACACCAGTCGTGGGTAGTTTGTTCAAGAATGCAGGCCAAGTTTCTGCGCACAATTCATTTTCTTGAGTTAGCGTTTGAAATAGCTTCTTAGCGTCCTGTGCTATTTGTGGTAGTGTATTACTCGTCCACCTTAAGCGCTTCAGGTTAATTGTTGAAGTTTCCCCTGCTGTTGTTGGGGCTTGTGAGTATTTGGACGGTACCAGTTTTATTTCGATGTGCTGCATTGAATGCTCGCTATCTAGAGAGCATATTATTTCGAACTTTTTGATTAATCCTAATAGAGAAAGCGAGACTATGGTATAATCCATGGTTGTACTTGCGCTGTGGCCTATGTAGGTGGTAGAGGGGGGTTTATCCTGCTTAGTTCTTCCATTTAGCACTCGTAACCCTAGGTGCTCGAGGTCCCACATCAACTGCTTACCCACTTTGTCTATCTTCTTTGCGGACGGAATCTCCTGGGTTTCAACACCCCAGAGTTCATTAGCAGTGATGATATTGTCCTCATCTTCCGGGTGATGTAAGAGATTAGCGTTGAAGTCGCCTGTACGGATTATCCCCCATGCTGGTTGTTCAAGGCGGAAGCCAGATACGACGTTATTAATGCATTTGAATAGCTCTTTTTTTACTTTGTTTTTCGGGTGTGCGTATATATTGATTAAGATAATAGTTCTAGTTTTTGCCTGTGATACCCTTTCGAGTTTGATGATTTGCATGTCTGCCGTGGGTGCGGCCAATTGGGAGGCCTTGATGTTTAATGCAGTGGTTATATAAACCGACAGTCCCCCCTTCGCACGCCCATGACGCTGAGTGCGGGTTGCACTAACATGAAAGCATAATCTGCCTGGAACGTCAATTGGCTCTATTAGCCACGTTTCCTGTAGAGCTATAATGTCATAGGTGCCCCAAGTGCCCGTTTTTCTGTTGTCATTTAGGATTTCTTTAGCACCAGCGATGTTACAAGAAAGTACTTTTACTAATTTACGATCGATTTTAGCTGCCCGGCTATTGGTTCAGTCTTCATTTGTACCCTGATTTTGTCTATTTGGGTGTTCGTTGTTGGCAAATTCCGCAGCCCTGGCACCTTGCAATACCGAATATGTAGGTCGACTAGCCCATGTATGATCTTCTCTATTGGCACGCTTCCTTAATAGGGGGGACGGATAACCTGGTGTTGCCTCTTCTTTGAGGGAAATTCCCCACTCTTCGAATTTGGCAGTTTCATTAAGAATTTTCTTGACAATTTCCGCATTCCTCCAGGTTGTAAGGGTACCTTCCTTAGCTGTGTTGTTGCCGAAGTTAATAAATTCTATTGTTAGCAGGTCAGTCGTTGCTATGCTATGTTTTGTTATGCTATGCTATGTTTTGTTGTGTTTGGCATGCTATGCTATGTTTTGCTATGCTATTATATGTTTTGTTTTGCTATGCTATGTTTTGTTAGGCTAT
This sequence comes from Lissotriton helveticus, assembly GCF_964261635.1. Taxonomy (NCBI): domain Eukaryota; kingdom Metazoa; phylum Chordata; class Amphibia; order Caudata; family Salamandridae; genus Lissotriton; species Lissotriton helveticus. The sequence continues at coordinate 1,932,325,451 of NC_136068.1, read as the reverse complement.
GCTATGTTTTGTTGTATTTTGCTATGCTTTGTTATGCTATGTGCTGTTGTGTTTTGTTATGCTATATTTTGTTATGATATGCTATGTTTTGTTATGCTGTTTTGTTTTGCCATCCTATGCTTTGTTTTCTTATGCTATGCTATGTTTAGTTTTGCTATCCTATGCTTTGTTTTGTTATGCTATGCTATGTTTTGTTGTGTTTTGTTATGCTATGCTATGTTTTGTTGTCTATTGCTATGCTAGGCTTTGTTATGCTATGCTATGTTGTGTTATGCTATGCTTTTTTGTGTTTTATTATGCTCTGCTTTGTTTTGCTATGCTATGTTCTGTTATGCTATGTTTTGTTATGCTATGCTATGCTTTGTTTTGTTATGCTATGCTATGTTGTGTTTTGTTACGCTATGCTATGTTGTGTTGTGTTTTGTTATGCTATGCTATGTTTTGCTATGCTTTGCTATGCCATGTTTTGTTATTTATGCTTTGTTTTGGTGTGTTTTGTTATGCTATGATTTGTTGTGTTTTGCTATGTTTTGTTATGCTATGTTTTGTTATGCTATGCTTTGTTTTGTTATGTTATCCTATTTTTTTAAGTTATGCTATGTTTTGTTCTGCTAGGTTTGGTTGTGTTTGTTATGCTATGCCATGCTTTCTTATACTATGCTATATTTTGTTTTGCGATGCTTTGTTATGTTATGCTATGCTTTGTTTAGTTATGTTATGCTATGTTTTGTTATGTTATGCTATGTTTTGTTCTGCTGTTTTGTTGTGTTTTGTTATGCTATGTTTTGTTATACTATGCTATGTTTTGTTATACTATGCTATGTTTTGTTTTGCTATGCTTTGTTATGTTATGCCATGCTTTGTTTTGTTATGCTATGCTTTGTTATGCTATGCTATGTTGTGTTTTGTTATGCTATGCTTTTTTGTTGTGTTTTGCTATGCTATGTTTTGCTATGCTTTGCTATGCTATGTTTTGTTATGTATGCTTTGTTTTGGTGTGTTTTGTTATGCTATGATTTGTTGTGTTTTGCTATGTTTTGTTATGCTATGTTTTGTTATGCTATGCTTTGTTTTGTTATGTTATCCTATTTTTTATGTTATGCTATGTTTTCTTCTGCTAGGTTTGGTTGTGTTTTGTTATGCTATGCCATGCTTTGTTATACTATGCTATATTGTGTTTTGCTATGCTTTGTTATGTTATGCTATGCTTTGTTTTGTTGTTATGCCATGTTTTGTTATGTTATGCTATGTTTTGTTCTGCTGTTTTGTTGTGTTTTGTTATGCTATGTTTTGTTATACTATGCTATGTTTGGTTTTGCTATGCTTTGTTATGTTGTGCTATGCTTTGTTTTGTTATGCTATGCTTTTTTATGCTATGCTATGTTGTGTTGTGTTTTGTTATGCTATGCTTTTTTGTTGTGTTTTGCTATGCTGTTTTCTTATGCTATGCTATGCTTTGTTTTGTTATGCTATGCTATGTTTTGCTATCCTATGCTTTTTTTGTTATGCTATGCTATGCTGTGTTTTGTTATGCTATGCTATGTTTTGCTATGCTATGCTGGTGAGGGTGTGTGAGGGTGTGTGAGGGGGGTGTGAGGGTGTGTGAGGGTGAGGGTGTGTGAGGGTGAGTGAGGGTGTGTGAAGGTGTGTGAGGGTGAGGGTGTGTGTGAGGGTGAGAATGTGTGAGGGTGTGTGAGGGTGTGTGAGGGGGGTGTGAGGGTGTGTGAGGGTGAGGGTGTGAGGGTGAGTGAGGGTGTGTGAAGGTGTGTGAAGGTGTGTGAGGGTGAGGGTGTGTGTGTGAGGGTGAGGGGGTGAGGGTGAGAGTGTGTGAGGGTGAGGGGTGTGAGGGTGAGGGTGAGTGAGGGTGTGTGAAGGTGTGTGAGGGTGAGGGTGTGTGTGTGAGGGTGAGAATGTGTGAGGGTGTGTGAGGGTGTGTGAGGGGGGTGTGAGGGTGTGTGAGGGTGAGGGTGAGGGGGGTGAGGGTGAGAGTGTGTGAGGGTGAGGGGTGTGAGGGTGAGGGTGAGTGAGGGTGTGTGAGGGTGGGTGAGGGTGAGTGAAGGTGTGTGAGGGTGAGAGGGTGTGTGAGGGTGAGGAGGAGTGAGGGTGAGGGTGTGTGAGGGTGAGGGGTGTGAGGGTGAGGGTGAGTGAGGGTGTGTGAGGGTGTGTGAGGGTGTGTGAGGGTGTGTGAGGGGGGTGTGAGGGTGTGTGAGGGTGAGGGTGTGAGGGTGAGTGAGGGTGTGTGAAGGTGTGTGAGGGCGAGGGTGTGTGTGTGAGGGTGAGGGGGGTGAGGTTGAGAGTGTGTTAGGGTGAGGGGTGTGAGGGTGAGGGTGAGTGAGGGTGTGTGAGGGTGGGTGAGGGTGAGTGAGGGTGTGTGAGGGTGAGAGGGTGTGTGAGGGTGAGGAGGAGTGAGGGTGAGGGTGTGTGAGGGTCCAAAGTAAATGGTGGCAGGGCAGACATCATAAGACAGAGAGAAACACAAATGTTAAGATAACCGTGCTCGAAGGGGTTGTGAGAAGGTGGAAAAGGGATTAAAGGAGAAAGGATGAAAAGTGAAGTAGGAAAGAGGCCAGAAAGGAGACACAAAGGAGTGGAGTGTGTGGCGGAAACAGGGAAAAGCAGAAAAGAATGAAGAAGGATCCGAGAGGGTGCAAGTAGGGTCATGTGGGAGAAGGAAGACGCGTTAGGAGATTATAGGTCATTTGAAGCAGTGACGCAGTGACGTGCCCTCCTCCTGCTCTGCAGAGAAACCTGGGACATTGATCCCCAGATGAGGATATTGTTACGACTCTCAAATGAAACAGCCCTAAATGTGGTGATGTTTCGGGGTTCCCGCAATGCCATGCTCGTACACTACAGAGAAGCACTGCCCGTTACCTAAGTGCTAAGTGTGTGAGTCTGGACACACCTCTGCATTAGTTCCCGTGTCTGGCATCATTGGAGCGCTTAGAAGCTGGCCAGCATCAGCATTAAGCACTATACATATTACACCCTCTGCCGCATCATTTTCCAGATTGCACTAAAATAAAATCTGTCTCGGATGGATATAAAGTGACCCCAAAGTGCCGCGTTTGGTCACGCACAATAGTGGCACACCCTTTCCAAAGAAGAAAGGGCTTACCTTTCAGGTGCCAGGTGCGATGGGAAGTTAGCCAACTGGTACTAAAAGGTCCATCTTTTGCCCAGTTGGTATTAATGTGTGCTTAGGCGACACAATGGTGAAAATGCACTGTCACAGGTTGCACTGTGCCGCATTATCGTGCACAATGACACTTTTGTGAGGAAAAAAACATAGAAACAGAATTTGGTGGTCTGTTTTTTTTAATAACAATCGAGCAAAGTTTGAGAACGCGAGATTTGCCCGAGGGCAGAACAGTCCACGCTGTTCACACGTGCACGGATTTTCCTCTGAAATGCACGCTGTGCCACAAACGTGCTATATTGTGTTGTGTTTTGTTATGTTCTGCTGTTTTATTGTTTCGTTATGCTATGTTTTGTTTTGCTATGCTTTGTTATGCTATGCTATGTTGTGTTGTGTTTTGTTATGTTCTGCTGTTTTGTTGTTTTGTTATGCTATGCTTTGTTATGCTATGCTATGTCGTGTTGTGTTTTGTTATGCTATGCTTTAGTGTAACCAGGATCGCAGACCTTCTACAAATTAGCAGCAATTTGAACTGAAATAATGTTCTGGTGCACACCTCATATATTAACCAAAATATATCCTGAATCCTGAAATTAAACAGTGATAAAACCGAGTTAATTGTCCTGGGAAAAAATAAAGAACTTTGGCGACCCCAACACTGGCCTTCAGAAATGGGTACTCCCCCTATTCCAACCACACAGGCCCGTAATCTAGGTTTCATTGTGGATGACTCGTTGAGTATGCACCAGCAAGCTGTGAAAACATCGGCTACTTGCTTCGCCATTTTTAAATGGCTAAAAAAAATATGCTGGATGCTACAAGAACACACTAAAAAAACGGTCATCAATGCCTTAATAACATCCAGGCTTGATTACGGCAATGTGTTATATCTGGGGGCAAAAAAGGCAACGATCCGCAGACTGCAAACAGTGCAGAACGCAGCGGCGAGACTATTGGGGAAAATTCCAATCTTCTCATCCACCGCCAAATTCATTCGTGAGTTACGTTGGCTAAGAATAGAGAACCGGATCAAATTCAAATCCCTATGCTTCATGCACAAGATTTCTACCAAAAAAGCCCCAATCAATCAATCAATCAATCAATCAATCAGGTCATTTATAGAGCGCACTACTCACCCGTAGGGTCTCAAGGCGCTGGGTGGGGGGGGGGGTGCCGTTACTGCTCGAACAGCCAGGTCTTGAGCTTCTTCCTGAAGGAGAGGTGGTCTTGGGTCAGGCGCAGGTCGGTCGGGAGTGAGTTCCAGGTCTTGGCGGCCAGGTAGGAGAAGGACCTTCCTCCTGTTGTTGCTCTTCGGATGCGGGGGACGGCGGCGAGGGCGTGGTTGGTTGATCTGAGGAGGCGCTTGGGAGTGTAGAAGTTGATCCGGTTGTTGAGGTAGCTCGGGCCTTGGTCGTGTAGGGCTTTGTGCGCGTGGGTGAGGAGACGGAAGGTGATTCTCTTGTTGATCGGGAGCCAGTGCAGATCTCTCAGGTGTCCGGAGATGTGGCTGCGTCGGGGGATGTCGAGGATGAGTCTGGCCGAGGCGTTCTGGATCCGCTGGAGTCTCTTCTGGAGCTTGGCGGTGGTTCCGGCGTAGAGGGCGTTGCCGTAGTCCAGTCGGCTGGTGACGAGGGCCTGGGTGACCGTCTGCCTTGTCTCGGTGGGGATCCACCGGAAGATCTTACGTAGCATGCGCAGGATGTTGAAGCAAGACGAGGAGACGGCGTTTACTTGTCTGGTCATGGAGAGGGAGGAGTCCAGGATGAAGCCCAGGTTGCGTGCGTGGTCCGTTGGTTTGGGTGCGGTGCCTAGGGCGGGGGGCCACCAGGAGTCGTCCCAGGCGGAGGGCGAGGAGCCCAGGATGAGGACCTCCGTCTTGTCCGAGTTCAGTTTCAGGCGGCTGGTCGTCATCCATTCGGCTACATCTCTCATCCCTTCGTGCAGGTTGGCTCTGGCGGCGGCGGGGTCGTTGGTCAGGGAGAGGATCAGCTGGGTGTCGTCGGCGTAGGAGATTATGTTGAGGTTGTGTTGGCGTACGATGGCCGCGAGGGGGCTCATGTAGACGTTGAAGAGGGTGGGGCTCAGTGAGGATCCTTGAGGGACGCCGCAGATGACTTTGGTGGCCTCTGACTTGTACGGTGGTAGGCGGACTCTCTGTGTTCTTCCGTCGAGGAAGGAGGTGATCCATTCCAGTGCCTTGTCCTGGATTCCGATGTTGCCGAGGCGCTGTACTAGGGTGCGGTGGCAGACAGTGTCGAAAGCCGCGGAGAGGTCCAGGAGGATGAGGGCCGCTGTTTCTCCGTTGTCCATCAGGGTTCGAAGGTCATCGGTGGCAGCGATGAGGGTGGTCTCGGTGCTGTAGTTCGCTCGGAAGCCCGACTGTGAGGGGTCGAGGGATCCATTTGTCTCGAGGAAGGCGGCCAGCTGTTTGTTGACGGTCTTCTCGATGACTTTGGCCGGGAACGGGAGGAGCGAGATGGGACGGTAGTTCTTGAGGTCGGTGGGGTCTGCTGTGGGTTTCTTGAGGAGAGCGCTGAGTTCGGCGTGCTTCCAGCTCTCAGGGAAGGTGGCGGTGTCGAAGGAGGTGTTGATGATGTCCCGCAGGTGGGGTGCGATGACAGCGTCGGCCTTGTTGAAGACGTGGTGAGGGCAGGGGTCAGTCGGAGATCCGGAATGGATGGAGTTCATTGTGCGGATGGTGTCTTCGGTGCTGATGGGAGTCCAGGTGCGGAGGGTGGTGGTGGGTGGCGTTGTTGCGGTTGTGGCTTGCGTTGGTTGGTTGCTGAAGCTGTTGTGTATGTCCGTGATCTTGTTGTGGAAGTAGGACGCGAGGGAGTTGCAGAGGTCTTGCGACGGGGTGATGTCATTGTTTCCGGCGTTGGGGTTGGAGAGCTCTTTCACGATGTTGAAGAGTTCCTTGCAGTTGTGTGCGTTGTTGTCCAGTCGGTCCTTGTATGTATTTTTCTTGGTGGCGCGGATCAGTTGGTGGTGTTTCCGGGTGGCGAGCTTGAGGGTGGTCATGTTGTCCGTAGTTGGTTCCCTTCTCCAGACTTTCTCGAGGGCTCGACAGTTCTTCTTGGAGCTCTTGAGTTCGTCGGTGAACCATGGTGTTTTTCTGCTGCAGGGTCTGCTGGGTGGGGTTCTCAGAGGGGCGAGTTCGTCCGCGCAGTTGTTGATCCACTTCGTGAGGTTGTCGGCGGCCTGGCTTGGGTTCGCTGAGCTGGCGGGAGGGTGCTGGTTCAGGGAAGCGGTGAGCTGGTCGGCTGTGATCTTGTTCCAGCTTCTTCGGGCAACCTGTTGCTGGTGGTGGTGGATCGTCGTTCTTCTGAAGGTGAAGTGGACGCAGCTGTGGTCCGTCCAGTGGAGTCCTGTTGCGTGGCTGAAGGTGACGTCTTTGCTAGATGAGAAGACGGCGTCGAGTGTGTGTCCGGCGAGGTGGGTGGGGGTGGACACCAGCTGCTTGAGTCCGAGGTTGGCGAGGTTGTCGAGCAGGCTGATGGTGTTGCGGTCGCTGTTGTTCTCCAGGTGGAAGTTGAGGTCCCCCAGGAGGATGTAGTCGGCGGAGAGAAGGGCATGCGGGCTGACGAAGTCGGCGATGTCCTCGCTGAATCGTGTGCGTGGCCCCGGGGGTCGGTAGATCAGGGTGCCTCTGAGGGTGGTGTTCGGGTTGGTGTGGATCTGGAAGTGCAGGTGTTCAGCGGTGGTTAGGGTGTCGTCGGTGTTGGTCGTGATGCGGATGGTGTCTCTGTGGATGATGGCGATGCCTCCTCCCGTCTGGTTGGCGGTGCGGTCTCTCCGGATGATCTTGTAGCCCTCTGGGATGGCGATGGCGATGTCGGGGGCTGAGGAGGCGTTCATCCAGGTCTCGGTGAGGAAGGCAACGTCAGGGGCGGTGGTGTCGAGGAGGTTCCAGAGTTCGATGGCGTGTCTGTGGACGGAGCGGGTGTTGAGCAGGATGCACTTGAGGTGGTTGCTGCTGGTGTTCGGCTTGGCGGGTGCAGGGAAGGTCCGGATGCAGGTGAACTTACAGGCGTGGCAGCTGAAGGGTCCGTGGGTGTGCTTCGGGGCGGCTCGATGACATCCTGGGGTGCGGCCGGTGTTGAGTGCGATGAGATCGGCGGCGGTGTAGGGTCGTCGGGTCGGTTTCCGTCGGTGGGGGCCAGGGGTCCTGGCGCTGGTCGCGATCCGGTCGCGGACGGGCGCAGACGGGCTTACCTTTGGCGCGCCTTCGGCGCACAATCGGCGCACCCGCTGCGCATCAACGCTGCGCGTTCGCACGGTCGCCATTTAAGGCGAAGTGCGCGGGTGGGCGGAGCAGCTGGGAGGCGGGAGCGGGGAGGGAACAGAAGGAAAAAAGGGGCGGGGTCGGCGGTGGTTGCGGGAAGCGGGGGGCGGCGAGGAAGGCGGGAAACACGAAGGCGAGCGGGCAGCGACTACGGGGGAAACAAGCACAAATGACAATCAATAACACGCTAACACGGGCAGAGCTACGTACTACAAGCACAAAAGAAGGTCGAAATAACACTTAACACTGGCAAAAACGAGGGGAAAAAAACAGGCACAAAGGATTGTAAAAACAGAACAGAGCAGAGCAACGACAGCAGGGTCAGCCGGCAGCGCGGCTGGCAGCGAGGCAGAGGGCACAGCAGGGGGGCACACGCAGCAGCTGGTGGCCGTGCGGCGCGGGGGTGTCCCACAAGTGGGCCCCCAAGTACTTACAAAATTTAGTCCGCACTTACCATCCTCCTCGGACTTTAAGATCTACAACAGCCAACAATTTTGTTATCCCGAAAATAAAACTATCACGCATGGGTGGCAGATCCTTTGCTTTTCTTGGACCCTCTCTGTGGAAGGCTATGCCACAGGCTCTGCGCTCTGAGGTGAACTACATGAAATTCAGGAAAGACTTAAAAACTTGGCTTTTCAACGTCTAAGTCAGTTGTCCGGTCATTCACTACTGAATCACAGCGCCGAGAAACCCTTTGTTGGGTAGCTGTTGCGCTATATAAGCTAAATAAAATATAAATAAATAAATAAATACATAAATATATATAACGAATGATGCCAAGTTAAGACTGCCTGGCACTTCAAAGTTGGAATCGGCCCACTTGAGAGGTCATCTTATGAATTTAAAATCATTTCACTAAATGCGTCAAAGTCATTCATTTCTTTAGTTTCCAAACGGTCACACAATTATAAAAGAAGGGCACGCACTGCTATGAATAATACAATTAAAATAACATTTTATTCACAAACTGCTCCCACATGGTATGATGCTCCTCCAAGGCTTGGCAAGGACACAGCCCACCTATGCCGCTGGCCCGTAGTTGTTCACTGCAGAAGCCCCAACCCTAACAGACTCGGAGCGCGCTCACATTTCTTAGGTTATTACGGGAATCCTTCCAATTCCTGATTATATTTTTTTATGTCCCACCTAAAAGTCAAGCCCAGTCCAAGAAAGGAGGCGATTCTTTGTTGTGTTTGCATGTATTATTTATTCAGCTAGTAATACAATCAGTTCTGCCTCTAGTTGCTATGAGAATTCAAGCAGGAGACATGTGGAGAAGGCTCAGATAGGTGTGCTCCACAGCTGTTCCGAAGAGCTGGGTCCGAGGTGCTGCCAACCCCAGCCGATTGCATCCTGTGCAGTCACGCCAACACAACCTAAACATCATCTCCTACGCTGATGACACCCAGCTGATCCTCTCCCTCACCAATGACCCCGCCACCGCCAGAGCCAGCCTCCAGGAAGGAATGAAAGACGTCGCAGAGTGGATGAAGACCAGCCGCCTGAAACTGAACTCAGACAAGACGGAAATCCTCATCCTGGGATCATCCCCCTCTGCCTGGCACGACTCCTGGTGGCCCCCTGCCCTGGGCACCGCACCCAAGCCAACGGACCATGCACGCAACCTGGGATTCATCCTGGACTCCTCCCTCACGATGACCAAACAAGTCAATGCCGTCTCGTCATCCTGTTTCAACACCCTGCGCATGCTCCGAAAGATCTTCTGGTGGATCCCCACCGAAACCAGGAACCCGGTCACGCAGGCCCTCGTCACCAGCCGACTGGACTACGGGAACACCGTCTACGCGGGAACCACAGCCAAACTCCAGAAAAGACTCCAGCGCATACAGAACGCTTCTGCATGACTCATTCTGGACATCCCCCACCACGACCACATCTCTGTTCATTTGAGAGACCTACACTGGCTCCCCGTCAGCAAGAGGATCACGTTCAGACTCCTCACCCACGCACACAAGGCTCTTCACGACTTGGGCCCCAAGTACCTCAACGACCGCCTCACATTCTACACACCCACCCGCCAGGTCCGCTCGACCAGCCTCGCCCTCGCCACCGTCCAACGTATTCGCAGAGCCGCCCCCGGAGGAAGATCCTTCTCCTACCTGGCGGCCAAGACATGGAACTCCCTCCCCATCCACCTATGGCTGACCCAGGATCATCTCTCCTTCAGGAAACAACTCAAGACATGGCTTTTCGAGCAGTAGCGGACCCCACCCCTCCAGCGCCTTGAGACCCTAGCGGGTGAGTAGCGCGCTTTATAAATTCGCCTGATTGATTGATTGATTGTGCGCGGATTTTCTGGAGAAAAGTTTGTTGGTTGAGCGAGGCCAGGGTGCAGCGAAAAACGAACTTATTCCGCGCAGAGAAGAGGCAGCGTGAGATATGCTGGGGACATGGAGGCACGAACAAGCTTGCAGTAGGAGCCCCCTGCGAGGAGACATGGTCCCTGCACTGTGAAGGAGGTTGGACTTGTGTGATAGAAACAAACAAGAGAACATATTAAACATATCCGCCATTGACAAACAAGCACGCATCAGGAGATAGTCTTAAACGTGTAGCACGCTTTCCAGTCCGTGCGTCCACTGCTTGTGGCAGTGTGTCGTCGCTGCGCGCACATACAAAGCAGGGCCTCGCGGCCGTGAAAGTGAGACAGCCTGGAGCATTTGATTTGCGGCGGGGGACATTATTATTTACTTTAGTCCACATTTTTTATAATTTTACAATTGTAAAAGAGTTGGAAACGACATTTCCTCAGCAAAACGGCAGATCACACAAACAAAACATGAAATACAGGTAGTGGGAAATAGAAATCACACAATGCTACCGGACGAGTTTAAAACGGTATCTCTGAAAACATATCTTGACATGAAGCATGACATGTCAAACTCTGTTTATATTCTGCTGTTCAATGTCAATGGATTCGATGGAATGGAACCTGCACCCCCCCCCACCCCAAGCGCCTCGAGACCCTTACGGGTGAGTAGTCGCGCTTTAACAAACCCCTGATTGATTGATTGATGTCGTGTCCCACTCATCAGCCCATCTAAATACCTTCAGGGGGAGCCACTCGCGTCACAGGCAGAGCCCAGGGCTTTGTGATGAGACCACTGTGACGTCATCAGCTGCTGATGTCACACCTCATATCGCCTGCCGTAGCAACTAAGATCAAATCAGTGTGAAGTATGACTAGGGAAGGAAAGGAGGTGCACCGGGGCTCGAGGCGGCAAGATGGAGGCCGAACAAACACCTCTCCCATCAGACTCTTGGTGACGTGTCAAACCCTGTCACTGAGGAGTCGGCCATCCAGTAGACTTCCTGCTTACAAGACAACAGGTAATTTTGAGCGCTTCAGCATAGCAGGGGATAGGATGAATTCAAAACGGTATGTAAATGTAAAATGTAAATTGATACTTGTATAGCGCACTACTCACCCGCAAGGGTCTCAAGGCGCTTGTACGAATACCGCTGTGGAACCCATCCTGGCTTTCCCTGTGAGGTGTCCACTCCTGGGCACCCCCAAGCTGGGGGCCAGGCATCCTTAGCGTTGTGGGGGCCGTTGTGGAGATTAAGCAAGCTATTGCCCAGAGTTGCAGAGTGGGACTCCATGATAGGAATAGGCTCCGAGGCGAGAATTATCAGGTCCGTGAAATTTTTGAGCCCGAGACCCGCCGAGGCGGGGAATTGAACCCTGGTCCCGGGCCAGACCTCTGCATCAGGGTCTGCTGCTCTAACAATTGTTTCTTGACTCTCGGACGGCGGATCGGCAAGACGAACACCGAGTGCTTCCCTAACCTGCTGGTGACCTATGGAGCGATAGTCTCAGAGGTGTTCCCTGTTGAATTGACGGATGTTGTGAGACACGCCTAGGTGTTTGTTTAACTCCACACTTACAAATTAATCTGCGCTGTAAATCCAGAAGTGTAATTTTTGAAGGAGAGTTTCGAACTGTTTGGCCTGTAGGAGGAGGTTGTTTGTAGCCCTCAGGGTGGTGTCCGCTCACCTGGGGGGGGGGCCCTCAGATCGTTTCCCAGTACCCTTGTCCTGATGAAGCCACAAGATACTACTGGCGGAAACGCGACCGCGACTGCGTTGACAGATAATTGATTGTGTTTGTTTTATTTTCTTGTTTTTCTTTTTTGTTTAGGGTACATAATTGTATATTCTGTATATATTGTGATTACCACGTTTGATTACTGTATATAGTTTGGTCATCTCCCCTTCTGTGATTCATTACCTTGTCCTTCTTAAAAATCATATCATTTATTGCAGACAAAAATATTGAAGAAAACAGGTTAATAAATTGTTTCCTGTTTTGAAATAGCATTTGCTTTATTTTTCCCTCGGAACCGTTCTTTCTACTTTTTCATCCTCGTGATGCTCCTTGCCCAGGTTTGGGAGGGTTATTTGGGCAAACCCTGTTTATGACGTAGCTCTAACCATTGAGCCACACTTCTCCATATAGACTTCTTTCTGGTGGTAGTCAACCGTACAACACATAATGATGCTGCTTCACGCTCTTTGTGAATGTCCTTCAAAAGGTGCAGGCCATAACATTACAATAGTCATGTTTGTAGTTGGATGTCTGCCCTGGAAGTAACAATATGCCCCTACCGTGGCCTGGCTTCTTTGAGACGGTGTGTCATTCTAAACGGGAAAATAATGAAAAGCGGCCGTGAAAATTGAAAGCAATTAGGGGGGAGGAGAAGTGTGGCCGAGCGTGCACTGCGTACGCTGGGGAAGCAACAGATGCCTGTGGGAGGGCGTCTGATGCCTTTGATGTGGACGCACTTTCCGCTCCAGTAATCCACAGGCACTGTCCAAAATCCGCGATGGTTTCAGAGCTTGGATGGCCCACTATACTCTCGTCTATTTATTCCTTGCGGAATATAATAGACGAGACCTAAAAAGTGCCTCCTCCTGCCCCCTGAGGAACCAAGTGTGAGACAGATCTCTGTTTAATGACCCCTGTGGATTTATACCATCCAAACTTATTTTTTTGTTTTGCTTCACTTACTGTATATTTATTATATATATTTGCTCTCCTTTTTGCGCAGCGCTCTTCAACATGCCTAGGTATAGTTGGCGCTATATTAACCCCATCACTTTTTTGAGCACCTCAATCCGATGCCCCATGTGCGACAGGTATGACCACACCTGGGTCTCATCCTCACAGAGCCACAGGACTCAAACTAACCCCTGCTACGTGTCCCCATCAGGGCGGAACTCGTCCTGGCCTGCTTGTTTCTGGTCCAGGGAGGCCCCGGCCTGGCAGTTCGGGCTGGACTCTTCCCATGATGCACAGGGCCAAGAATGATTTGCATATGGCTGGTTCCTGTCTTTAGGGATCATGGTGAGCAAAAGAACGATGGACTGGAATGCGGCCCAAAGTGGTTTCCTGGTGCAGGAGTGCACTGTCCTGATGTCAGTGTCCCTGGTTTCCTGGTGCAGGAGTGCACTGTCCTGATATCAGTGTCCCTGGTTTCCTGTCCCTGGTTTCCTGGTGCAGGAGTGCACTGTCCTGATGACAGTGCCCCTGGTTTCCTGGTGCAGGAGCGCACTGTCCTGATGTCAGTGTCCCTGGTTTCCTGGTGCAGGAGTGCACTGTCCTGATGTCAGTGTCCCTGGTTTCTTGGTGCAGTAGTGCACTGTCCTGATGTCAGTGTCCCTGGTTTCCTGGTGCAGGAGTGTACTGTCCTGATGTCAGTGTCCCTGGTTTCCTGACGCAGGAGTGCACTGTCCTGATGTCAGTGTCCCTGGTTTCCTGGTGCAGGAGTGCACTGTCCTGATGTCAGTGTCCCTGGTTTCCTGTCCCTGGTTTCCTGGTGCAGGAGTGCACTGTCCTGATGACAGTGCCCCTGGTTTCCTGGGGCAGGAGCGCAATGTCCTGATGTCAGTGTCCCTGGTTTCCTGGTGCAGGAGTGCACTGTCCTGATGTCAGTGTCCCTGGTTTCCTGTCCCTGGTTTCCTGGTGCAGGAGTGCACTGTCCTGATGACAGTGCCCCTGGTTTCCTGGTGCAGGAGTGCACTGTCCTGATGACAGTGCTCCTGGTTTCCTGGGGCAGGAGCGCACTGTCCTGATGTCAGTGTCCCTGGTTTCCTGGTGCAGGAGTGCACTGTCCTGATGACAGGGCCCCTGGTTTCCTGACGCAGGAGTGCACTGTCCTGATGTCAGTGTCCCCAGTTTCCTGACGCAGGAGTGCACTGTCCTGGTGTCAGCGTCCCTGGTTTCCTGGTGCAGGAGAGCACTGTCCTGGTGTCAGTGTCCCTGGTTTCCTGGGGCAGGAGCACACTGTCCTGATGTCAGTGTCCCTGGTTTCCTGGAGCAGGAGTGCACTGTCCTGATGTCAGCGTCCCTGGTTTCCTGGTGCAGGAGTGCACTGTCCTGATGTCAGCGTCCCTGGTTTCCTGACCCAGGAGTGCACTGTCCTGGTGTCAGTGTCCCTAGTTTCCTGACGCAGGAGTGCACTGTCCTGATGTCAGTGTCCCTGGTTTCCTGACGTAGGAGTGCTCTGTCCTGATGTCAGTGTCCCTAGTTTCCTGACGCAGGAGTGCACTGTCCTGATGTCAGCGTCCCCGGTTTCCTGGTGCAGGAGTGCACTGTCCTGATGTCAGTGTCCCTAGTTTCCTGACGCAGGAGGGCACTGTCCTGATGTCAGTTTCCCTGGTTTCCTGATGCAGGAGGGCACTGTCCTGATGTCAGTTTCCCTGGTTTCCTGGTGCAGGAGTGCACTGTCCTGATGTCAGTTTCCCTGGTTTCCTGGTGCAGGAGTGCACTGTCCTGATGTCAGTTTCCCTGGTTTCCTGACGCAGGAGTGCACTGTCCTGATGCCAGTGTCCCTGGTTTCCTGGTGCAGGAGTGCACTGTCCTGATGCCAGTGTCCCTGGTTTCCTGGTGCAGGAGTGCACTGTCCTGATGCCAGTGTCCCTGGTTTCCCGATGCAGGAGCGCACTGTCCTGATGTCAGCGTCCCTGGTTTCCTGACGCAGGAGTGCACTGTCCTGATGCCAGTGTCTCTGGTTTCCTGATGCAGGAGCGCACTGTCCTGATGTCAGCGTCCCTGGTTTCCTGACGCAGGAGTGCACTGTCCTGATGTTAGTGTCCCTGGGTTTCCTGACGCAGGAGTGCACTGTCCTGTTGTCAGTGTCCCTGGTTTCTTGGTGCAGTAGTGCACTGTCCTGATGTCAGTGTCCCTGGTTTCCTGGTGCAGTAGTGCACTGTCCTGATGTCAGTGTCCCTGGTTTCCTGGTGCAGGAGTGCACTGTCCTGATGTCAGAATTCCTGGATCTCCTGACGCAGGAGTGCACTGTCCTGATGTCAGTGCCCCTGGTTTCCTGATGCAGGAGTGCACTGTCCTGATGTCAGTGTCCCTGGTTTCCTGGTGCAGGAGTGCACTGTCCTGATGCCAGTGTCCCTGGTTTCCTGACGCAGGAGTGCACTGTCCTGATGTCAGTGCCCCTGGTTTCCTGATGCAGGAGTGCACTGTCCTGATGTCAGTGTCCCTGGTTTCCTGGTGCAGGAGTGCACTGTCCTGATGTCAGCGTCCCTGGTTTCCTGACGCAGGAGTGCACTGTCCTGATGTCAGTGTCCCTGGTTTCCTGACGTAGGAGTGCACTGTCCTGATGTCAGTGTCCCTGGTTTCCTGACGCAGGAGTGCACTGTCCTGATGTCAGCGTTCCTGGCTTCCTGGAGCAGGAGTGCACTGTCCTGATGTCAGCGTTCCTGGCTTCCTGGAGCAGGAGTGCACTGTCCTGATGTCAGCGTCCCTGGTTTCCTGGAGCAGGAGTGCACTGTCCTGATGTCAGTGTCCCTGGTTTCCTGACGCAGGAGTGCACTGTCCTGATGTCAGGGTCCCTGGTTTCCTGACGCAGGAGAGCACTGTCCTGATGTCAGTGTCCCTGGTTTCCTGGAGCAGGAGGGCTCTGTCCTGATGTCAGTGTCCCTGGTTTCCTGGAGCAGGAGGGCTCTGTCCTGATGTCAGTGTCCCTGGTTTCCTGGAGCAGGAGTGCACTGTCCTGATGTCAGTGTCCCTGGTTTCCTGACGCAGGAGTGCACTGTCCTGATGCCAGTGTCTCTGGTTTCCTGACGCAGGAGTGCACTGTCCTGATGTCAGTGTCCCTGGTTTCCTGACGCAGGAGAGCACTGTCCTGATGTCAGTGTCCCTGGTTTCCTGGAGCAGGAGTGCACTGTCCTGATGTCAGTGTCCCTGGTTTCCTGTCCCTGGTTTCCTGGTGCAGGAGTGCACTGTCCTGATGACAGTGCCCCTGGTTTCCTGGGGCAGGAGCGCAATGTCCTGATGTCAGTGTCCCTGGTTTCCTGTCCCTGGTTTCCTGGTGCAGGAGTGCACTGTCCTGATGACAGTGCTCCTGGTTTCCTGGGGCAGGAGCGCACTGTCCTGATGTCAGTGTCCCTGGTTTCCTGGTGCAGGAGTGCACTGTCCTGATGACAGTGCCCCTGGTTTCCTGACGCAGGAGTGCACTGTCATGATGTCAGTGTCCCTAGTTTCCTGACGCAGGAGTGCACTGTCCTGGTGTCAGCGTCCCTGGTTTCCTGGTGCAGGAGTGCACTGTCCTGGTGTCAGTGTCCCTGGTTTCCTGGGGCAGGAGCACACTGTCCTGATGTCAGTGTCCCTGGTTACCTGGAGCAGGAGTGCACTGTCCTGATGTCAGCGTCCCTGGTTTCCTGGTGCAGGAGTGCACTGTCCTGATGTCAGCGTCCCTGGTTTCCTGACCCAGGAGTGCACTGTCCTGGTGTCAGTGTCCCTAGTTTCCTGACGCAGGAGTGCACTGTCCTGATGTCAGTGTCCCTGGTTTCCTGACGTAGGAGTGCTCTGTCCTGATGTCAGTGTCCCTAGTTTCCTGACGCAGGAGTGCACTGTCCTGATGTCAGCGTCCCCGGTTTCCTGGTGCAGGAGTGCACTGTCCTGATGTCAGTGTCCCTAGTTTCATGACGCAGGAGGGCACTGTCCTGATGTCAGTTTCCCTGGTTTCCTGATGCAGGAGGGCACTGTCCTGATGTCAGTTTCCCTGGTTTCCTGGTGCAGGAGTGCACTGTCCTGATGTCAGTTTCCCTGGTTTCCTGGTGCAGGAGTGCACTGTCCTGATGTCAGTTTCCCTGGTTTCCTGACGCAGGAGTGCACTGTCCTGATGCCAGTGTCCCTGGTTTCCTGGTGCAGGAGTGCACTGTCCTGATCAGTGTCCCTGGTTTCCTGGTGCAGGAGTGCACTGTCCTGATGCCAGTGTCCCTGGTTTCCCGATGCAGGAGCGCACTGTCCTGATGTCAGCGTCCCTGGTTTCCTGACGCAGGAGTGCACTGTCCTGATGCCAGTGTCTCTGGTTTCCTGATGCAAGAGCGCACTGTCCTGATGTCAGCGTCCCTGGTTTCCTGACGCAGGAGTGCACTGTCCTGATGCCAGTGTCTCTGGTTTCCTGGTGCAGGAGCGCACTGTCCTGATGTCAGTTTCCCTGGTTTCCTGATGCAGGAGTGCACTGTTCTGATGTCAGTTTCCCTGGTTTCCTGGTGCAGGAGTGCACTGTCCTGATGCCAGTGTCCCTGGTTTCCTGATGCAGGAGTGCACTGTCCTGATGTCAGTGTCCCTGGTTTCCTGACGCAGGAGTGCACTGTCCTGATGTGAGCGTCCCTGGCTTCCTGACGCAGGAGGGCCCTGTCCTGATGTCAACGTCCCTGGCTTCCTGACGTAGGAGTGCACTGTCCTGATGTCAGTGTCCCTGGTTTCCTGACGCAGGAGTGCACTGTCCTGATGTCAGCGTCCCTGGTTTCCTGACGCAGGAGTGCACTGTACTGATGTCAGTGTCCCTGGTTTCCTGACGTAGGAGTGCACTGTCCTGATGTCAGTGTCCCTGGTTTCCTGACGCAGGAGTGCACTGTCCTGATGTCAGCGTTCCTGGCTTCCTGGAGCAGGAGTGCACTGTCCTGATGTCAGCGTTCCTGGCTTCCTGGAGCAGGAGTGCACTGTCCTGATGTCAGCGTCCCTGGTTTCCTGGAGCAGGAGTGCACTGTCCTGATGTCAGTGTCCCTGGTTTCCTGGAGCAGGAGTGCACTGTCCTGATGTCAGTTTCCCTGGTTTCCTGACGCAGGAGTGCACTGTCCTGATGTCAGTGTCCCTGGTTTCCTGACGCAGGAGAGCACTGTCCTGATGTCAGTGTCCCTGGTTTCCTGGAGCAGGAGGGCTCTGTCCGGATGTCAGTGTCCCTGGTTTCCTGGAGCAGGAGGGCTCTGTCCTGATGTCAGTGTCCCTGGTTTCCTGGAGCAGGAGTGCACTGTCCTGATGTCAGTGTCCCTGGTTTCCTGACGCAGGAGTGCACTGTCCTGATGCCAGTGTCTCTGGTTTCCTGACGCAGGAGTGCACTGTCCTGATGTCAGTGTCCCTGGTTTCCTGATGCAGGAGAGCACTGTCCTGATGTCAGTGTCCCTGGTTTCCTGGAGCAGGAGTGCACTGTCCTGATGTCAGTGTCCCTGGTTTCCTGGAGCAGGAGTGCACTGTCCTGATGTCAGTGTTCCTGGATCTCCTGACGCAGGAGTGCACTGTCCTGATGTCAGTGTCCCTGGTCTCCTGGAGCAGGAGTGCACTGTCCTGATGCCAGTGTCTCTGGTTTCCTGATGCAGGAGCGCACTGTCCTGATGTCAGTGTTCCTGGATCTCCTGACGCAGGAGTGCACTGTCCTGGTGTCAGTGTCCCTGGTTTCCTGACGCAGGAGCGCACTGTCCTGATGTCAGTGTCCCTGGTTTCCTGGACAGGAGTGCACTGTCCTGATGTCAGTGTCCCTGGTCTCCTGGAGCAGGAGTGCACTGTCCTGATGTCAGCGTCCCTGGTTTCCTGACCCAGGAGTGCACTGTCCTGATGTCAGTGTCCCTCGTTTCCTGGAGCAGGAGTGCACTGTCCTGATGTCAGTGTCCCTCGTTTCCTGGAGCAGGAGTGCACTGTCCTGATGTCAGTGTCCCTGGTTTCCTGTCCCTGGTTTCCTGATGCAGGAGCGCACTGTCCTGATGTCAGTGTCCCTGGTTTCCTGACGCAGGAGTGCCCCGTCCTGATGTCAGCGTCCCTGGTTTCCTGGTGCAGGAGTGTACTGTCCTGATGTCAATGTCCCTGGTTTCCTGGTGCAGGAGTGCACTGTCCTGATGTCAGCGTCCCTGGTTTCCTGACCCAGGAGTGCACTGTCCTGATGTCAGTGTCCCTGGTTTCCTATCCCTGGTTTCCTGGTGCAGGAGTGCACTGTCCTGATGTCAGTTTCCCTGGTTTCCTGACGCAGGAGTGCACTGTCTTGATGTCAGTGTCCCTGGTTTCCTCACGCAGGAGTGCACTGTCCTGATGTCAATCAAGCAGGCGTACAGCGCTTGATGATTTTGCTGACTTTTTTCGGCTATTAAGATTATCGCCATGGCATTAGCCATGGTGCCCGTGCCGCGGCGAAACCCTGTCTGGTTTATCGGGATTTTATTATTGGCTTCGGATTATTGTGCAAGGTCAGTTAACACCAGGGATGCGTAATATTTGGCTTCAGCATCGATAAGTGCTATCAGGCGGTAATTGGCTGGATTTTTACGATCTCCGCCTTTAGAGATGGGATTAATGATCGCCCCTCGCCAGCTTTCTGGGAGCGGACTTGTGTTGTTTATTGACTTAAACAAGATGTTGAAGTTACGGGCCCAGTAGTAGGGATCCTCCTTGAGGGACGCCATTCGGTCCTGGTGCACTGTCTTGCCTACTTCTCTTTATCATTTGTAATATTTCAAGTTCCTCATTTGTCCGCAGTGTTTGGTCTGGACCTTCCTGTTTATTTCCCGAGGTGTTTGACTGAACACAGGCAGAGTTCTTCAGGGCCACTATATTTAATGATTTATATGCAATAGTTGCTGTTGTTATCGGATGCGTCGGTGATTTTATTGAAAAGGTATCGACGAGATATTGGACCCATGCCTTTTCAGTGATACAGGTCATGCTTATTGTTTGTGCAGGTCTGTTCAATGAATTTACTTGCAACCAGAATGCTCTGGAATCAGATTTTTTTATGTTGTTTAATATTTTGGTCCAGAAGTCAATGACTCGATTTTTTTTTCAGTCCAGATTAGTTTCTTGTATTGTTTCCTTGTTGATCGTACTATTTGCCAGTCATTTGAATTTACGTTGCGACCATGGGCTCGCCTCGTGAATTTCCGCAGACGTCTTCTGAGGGAAAGTGTGGACTTGCTGAAATCGACGTTGTTCATTGGGTTGGCCTTCTTTTTATGGTTGACACCAGTCGTGGGTAGTTTGTTCAAGAAGGCAGACCAAGTTTCTGCGCACAATTCATTTTCTTGAGTTAGCGTTTGAAATAGCTTCTTAGCGTCCTGTGCTATTTGTGGTAGTGTATTACTCGTCCACCTTAAGCGCTTCAGGTTAATTGTTGAAGTTTCCCCTGCTGTTGTTGGGGCTTGTGAGTATTTGGACGGTACCAGTTTTATTTCGATGTGCTGCATTGAATGGTCGCTATCTAGAGAGCATATTATTTGGAACTTTTTGATTAATCCTAATAGAGAAAGCGAGACTATGGTATAATCCAAGGTTGTACTTGCGCTGTGGCCTATGTAGGTGGTAGAGGGGGGTTTATCCTGCTTAGTTCTTCCATTTAGCACTCGTAACCCTAGGTGCTCGAGGTCCCACATCAACTGCTTACCCACTTTGTCTATCTTCTTTGCGGGCGGAATCTCCTGGGTTTCAACACCCCAGAGTTCATTAGCAGTGATGATATTGTCCTCATCTTCCGGGCCATGTAAGAGATTAGCGTTGAAGTCGCCTGTAAGGATTATCCCCCATGCTGGTTGTTCAAGGTGGAAGCCAGATACGATGTTATTAATCCATTTGAATAGCTCTTTTTTTACTTTGTTTTTCGGGTGTGCGTATATATTGATTAAGATAATAGTTCTAGTTTTTGCCTGTGATACCCTTTCGAGTTTGATGATTTGCATGTCTGCCGTGGGTGCGGCCAATTGGGAGGCCTTGATGTTTAATGCAGTGGTTATATAAATCGACAGTCTCCCCTTCGCACGCCCATGACGCTGAGTGCGGGTTGCACTGACATGAATGCATAATCTGCCTGGAACGTCAATTGGCTCTATTAGCCACGTTTCCTGTAGAGCTATAATGTCATAGGTGCCCCAAGTGCCCGTTTTTCTGTTGTCATTTAGGATTTCTTTAGCACCAGCGATGTTCCAAGAAAATACTTGTACTAATTTACGATCGATTTTAGATGCCCGGCTATTGGTTCAGTCTTCATTTGTACCCTGATTTTGACTATTCGGGTGTTCGTTGTTGGCAAATTCCGCACCCCTGGCACCTTGCAGTACCGAATATGTAGGTCGACTAGCCCATGTATGATCTTCTCTTTTGGCACGCTTCCTTAATAGGGGGGACGGATAACCTGGTGTTGCCTCTTCTTTGAGGGAAATTCCCCACTCTTCGAATTTGGCAGTTTCATTAAGAATTTTCTTGACAATTTCCGCATTCCTCCAGGTTGTAAGGGTACCTTCCTTAGCTGTGTTGTTGCCGAAGTTAATACATTCTATTGTTAGAAAGTCAGTGGTTGCTATGCTATGTTTTGTTATGCTATGCTATGTTTTGTTGTGTTTGGCATGCTATGCAATGTTTTGCTATGCTATTATATGTTTTGTTTTGCTATGCTATGTTTTGTTAGGCTATGCTATGTTTTGTTGTATTTTGCTATGCTTTGTTATGCTATGTGCTGTTGTGTTTTGTTATGCTATATTTTGTTATGATATGCTATGTTTTGTTATGCTATGTTTTGTTTTGCCATCCTATGCTTTGTTTTGTTATGCTATGCTATGTTTAGTTTTGCTATCCTATGCTTTGTTTTGTTATGCTATGCTATGTTTTGTTGTGTTTTGTTATGCTATGCTATGTTTTGTTGTCTATTGCTATGCTAGGCTTTGATATGCTATGCTATGTTGTGTTATGCTATGTTTTTTTGTGTTTTATTATGCTCTGCTATGTTTTGTTATGCTATGTTTTGTTATGCTATGCTATGCTTTGTTATGCTATGTTTTGTAATGCTATGCTAAGCTTTGTTTTGTTATGCTATGCTATGTTGTGTTTTGTTATGCTATGCTATGTTTTGTTGTGTTTTGTTATGCTATGCTATGTTTTGCTATGCTTTGCTATGCCATGTTTTGTTATGTATGCTTTGTTTTGGTGTGTTTTGTTATGCTATGATTTGTTGTGTTTTGCTGTGTTTTGTTATGCTATGTTTTGTTATGCTATGCTTTGTTTTGTTATGTTATCCTATTTTTTTAAGTTATGCTATGTTTTGTTCTGCTAGGTTTGGTTGTGTTTTGTTATGCTATGCCATGCTTTGTTATACTATGCTATATTTTGTTTTGCTATGCTTTGTTATGTTATGCTATGCTTTGTTTTGTTATGTTATGCTATGTTTTGCTATGTTATGCTATGTTTTGTTCTGCTGTTTTGTTGTGTTTTGTTATGCTATGTTTTGTTATACTATGCTATGTTTTGTTTTGCTATGCTTTGTTATGCTATGCTTTGTTTTGTTATGCTATGCTTTGTTATGCTATGCTATGTTGTGTTTTGTTATGCTATTCTTTTTTGTTGTGTTTTGCTATGCTATGTTTTGCTATGCTTTGCTATGCTATGTTTTGTTATGTATGCTTTGTTTTGGTGTGTTTTGTATGCTATGATTTGTTGTGTTTTGCTATGTTTTGTTATGCTATGTTTTGTTATTCTATGCTTTGTTTTGTTATGTTATCCTATTTTTTATGTTATGCTATGTTTTGTTCTGCTAGGTTTGGTTGTGTTTTGTTATGCTATGCCATGCTTTGTAATACTAAGCTATATTTTGTTTTGCTATGCTTTGTTATGTTATGCTATGCTTTGTTTTGTTATGTTATGCTATGTTTTGTTATTTTATGCTATGTTTTGTTCTGCTGTTTTGTTGTGTTTTGTTATGCTATGTTTTGTTATACTATGCTATGTTTGGTTTTGCTATGCTTTGTTATGTTGTGCTATGCTTTGTTTTATTATGCTATGCTTTGTTATGCTATGCTATGTTGTGTTGTGTTATGCTATGCTGTTTTGTAATGCTATGCTATGCTTTGTTTTGTTATGCTATGCTATGTTTTGCTATCCTATGCTTTTTTGTTATGCTATGCTATGCTGTGTTTTGTTATGCTATGCTATGGTTTGCTATGCTATGCTGGTGAGGGTGTGTATGGGGGTGTGAGGGGGGTGTGAGGGTGTTTGAGGGTGAGGGTGTGTGAGGGTGAGTGAGGGTGTGTGAAGGTGTTTGAGGGTGAGGGTGTGTGTGTGAGGGTGAGGGGGTGAGAGTGAGAGTGTGTGAGGATGAGGGGTATGAGGGTGAGTGAGGGTGTGCAAGGGTGTGTGAGGGTGTGTGAGGGTGGGTGAGGGTTTGTGAGGGGGTGTGAGGGTGTGAGAGGGTGAGGGTGTGTGAGAGTGAGTGAGGGTGTGTGAAGGTGTGTGAGGGTGAGGGTGTGTGTGTGAGGGTGAGAATGTGTGAGGGTGTGTGAGGGTGTGTGAGGGGGGTGTGAGGGTGTGTGAGGGGGTGAGGGGGTGAGGGTGAGTGAGGGTGTGTGAAGGTGTGTGAGGGTGAGGGTGTGTGAGGGTGAGGGGGTGAGGGTGAGAGTGTGTGAGGGTGAGGGGTGTGAGGGTGAGGGTGAGTGAGGGTGTGTGAGGGTGGGTGAGGGTGAGTGAAGGTGTGTGAGGGTGAGGGGTGTGAGGGTGAGGGTGAGTGAGGGTGTGTGAGGGTGAGTGAGGGTGTGTGAGGGTGTGTGAAGGTGTGTGAGGGTGTGTGTGTGAGGGTGAGGGGGTGAGGGTGAGAGTGTGTGAGGATGAGGGGTATGAGGGTGAGTGAGGGTGTGTGAGGGTGTGTGAGGGTGGGTGAAGGTGTGTGAGGGGGGTGTGAGGGTGTGTGAGGGTGAGGGTGTGTGAGCGTGAGTAAGGGTGTGTGAAGGTGTGTGAGGGTGAGGGTGTGTGTGTGAGGGTGAGAATGTGTGAGGGTGTGTGAGGGGGGTGTGAGGGTGTGTGAGGGTGAGGGTGTGAGGGTGAGTGAGGGTGTGTGAAGGTGTGTGAGGGTGAGGGTGTGTGTGTGAGGGGGAAGGGGGTGAGGGTGAGAGTGTGTGAGGGTGAGGGGTGTGAGGGTGAGTGAGGGTGTGTGCGGGTGAGTGAAGGTGTGTGAGGGTGAGGGGTGTGAGGGTGAGGGTGAGTGAGGGTGTGTGAGGGTAGACAGAGAGAAACACAAATATTAAGATAACAGTGCTCGAAGGGGTTGTGAGAAGGTGGAAACGGGATTAAAGGAGAAAGGATGAGAAGTTAAGTAGGAAAGAGGCCAGAAAGGAGACACAAAGGAGTGGAGTGTGTGGCGGAAACAGGGAAAAGCAGAAAAGAATGAAGAAGGATCTGAGAGGGTGCAAGTAGGGTCACATCCGGGAGAAGGAAGACGCGTTAGGAGATTATAGGTCATTTGAAGCAGTGACACAGTGACGTGCCCTCCTCCTTGTTAGAAAGGCGAACCTGGGGCGGCAGAAGGTGTCTGACTGACCACTCCCAGGTCTACCCCTCCTTCAGAGAAGGGACTGAGCGATGTCGAGGGGGGCCTCCGACGTGGGGGCCCTCTTCTACAATCGTACAGCAGAATAACCCCACCACTACAAAAGTACACAACACGTAGATAGAGTTTTCAAGCTTTATCTGGCAATAAGTATCGTTTCAATATATACAGCCGATCCGGGGACCGGGAAAGTCTCGTGGCAAGGGGTCAGGTAGCGGGACAGTCTTATAGATGGTCGGTGGAAAGGAGACCCTACGCTCAGCTCTCAATCCTCGAGCTGGGGGGTTCCGGAAGGTTGGCCCGCGGCAGCGCCAGCAGGCTCCAAGGTGGTTACAGCGAAGATGGACCGCGGCAGCGCCAGCAGGCTCCAAGGTGGTTACAGCGAAGATGGACCGCGGCAGCGCCAGCAGGCTCCAAGGTGGTTACAGCGAAGATGGACCGCGGCAGCGCCAGCAGGCTCCAAGGTGGTTACAGCGAAGATGGACCGCGGCAGCGCCAGCAGGCTCCAGGTAGAACAGCAAGGTGAGTTCGTCTCAGGGCCAGCCGACAGCGTCAGCAGGGCTTCTCGACTCCGGGATACAACTGCTGTCCTACTCCGGGCGGGCCCAGATATAGGTCTGGAGTCCTTTGATGTCCGGACCCTCTCGCCTGGAGGTCAGAGGGGCCGGGATGATGGTGTCCAGACACCCAGCAGGGGGGTGGAGCCAGCGCCCAGGGAGGCCGGAGGGCGATCGATACCAGGCGTACGGGGATGGTTGGAGAGTCATCGAAACTCCCCTCTCCTTGTCTCTGGTTGAGTGGCCACTCTACCACCCGGAGGTTCTTGGTGCCTCGATGGCGGGCTTGCTGGGGCTGTGGTCGCGGCTGGGCCGGGACCACGTGTCTGTGACGTGATGGGCCCAAGATGGAGCCGGGCCCGGAATGTGGGTCCTTGGTGGGCACCGGACTGGTAACGCTGGGGCGGCCCAAGGGTGCCGTGTCAGTGGTGGTGGGCTGCCGGGGGGCGGATCTGGTGGTTTGTAGGTCGTGCAGAGATGTGCCCAGGGCCGACCCGGGCTGGGTGGAGAGCCGATGTCGTCCGGGGCCCGCCATGCGGGAGGGGTAGGACCACGCCACGAGGCCGGGTCCAACACACGTCCCCTCCAGCTGAAGGCAGGGGAGAGTCACCCATCTTCTTGGGGATTCTCCTCGCCAAGGCGGAAGAATCTGGAGAGGCCATCAGCGTTGGCGTGGTCGTTGACAGGGCGATGGTCCACGGTGAAGTTCATCCCTTGGGGGGAGATGGACCAACGCAGCAACTTCGGGTTCTCGCCCCGCATCTGCATCAACCACCGCAGGGGCCGGTGGTCAGTCTGGACCCGGAAGTGGGTGCCGAAGAGGTAGGGCCGGAGCTTTTTCAGGGCCCATACGACGGCGAAGGCTTCCCTCTCGATGGTGCTCCATCGTGGCTCTCTGGCCAGCAGGCGCCGGCTGATGAAGGCTACCGGGCGGTCGACTCCGTCAGAGTCCATTTGGGAGAGGACGGCCCCAATGCCATGTTCCGAGGCGTCAGTTTGGACGATGAACTCTCGGCTGTAGTCGGGGGCCTGGAGCACCGGGGCGGTGCACATGGCAGTTTTGAGGTTTTCAAAGGCTAGTTGGCACTCGGGGGTCCAGTGCACCTTCGGGGGTAGTCTCTTGGAGGTTAGTTCTGTGAGGGGCCCCACAATGCTCCCATAGTCTTTTATGAACCGCCGATAGTATCCCGTGAGCCCTAGGAAGGCTCGGACGGCGGTCTGGGTGATGGGGGGTTCCCAGGCCTGGATGGCGTCGATCTTGGGTTGGAGGGGAGCCACTTGGCCACTCCCCACTTGGTGTCCCAGATAGGTCACGGACCCTTGACCGATCTGGCACTTGCTGGCTTTTATTGTTAGTCCGGCCCGTTGGAGGGCCGTCAGGACTTTCCAGAGGTGGGACAGGTGCTCATCCCACTGAAGGCTGTACACTGCAATGTCGTCTAGATAGGCGGTACTGAACTCTTCCAGCCCCGCGAGCACCCTATTCACGAGTCTCTGGAAGGTGGCCGGGGCGTTTTTCATGCCGAAGGGCATCACTTTGAACTGGTAGTGGCCATCCGGGGTCGAGAACGCGGACCGTTCCTGGGCTCCTGGCGTGAGGCCGATTTGCCAGTATCCGGCCGTGAGGTCGAAGGTGCTGAGGTACCTGGCGGCTCCCAGGCGATCGATCAATTCATCCGCCCTGGGGATGGGATGGGCGTCGGTCCTGGTGACTGCATTCAGCTCCGGGGGCACTCCGGGGGCGGCGGCCTTAGGGACCTGGACGACGGGACTGGCCCATGGACTGTCTGAGGGTTCGACTACCCCTAGGGCTAGCATTTTGGAAACTTCGGCTTGGATGCAAGCCCGCACTCGGTCGGGGACTCGGTAGGCTCGGTGCCGCACGGGCGGACTGTCCCCAGTGTCAACGTCGTGAACACACCACTGTGTGACCCCGGGGGTGAGAGAAAATAAGTTTGCAAATTGACCCAGCAGTTTCTGGCAGTCCTGGCGCTGCTTGGGGGTCAGCGTGGGAGAGAGGGAGACCCCCTCGACTGAACCATCTTTCTCGGAGGTGCTCAGGAGATCTGGTAGAGGCTCGGAGTCGTCCTCTGCTCCGTCATCGGTAGCCAACAACAGGCTCAGTTCGGTGCGGACAAAGTCGGGCTTGAGCCGGTTGGCGTGTAGGACCCGGAGGGGGTTCCGGGGGGACTCCATGTCCACTAGGTAGGTGACGGGGCTCTTGCGCTCCACCGCACGGAAGGGCCCTGTCCATTTGTCCTGGAGGGCGCCGGGGTCGACTGGGGACATGACCCAGACCTGTTGGCCCAGCTCGAATTCAATGGACGAGGCGTTTTCGTCATACCAGCGCTTCATCTCCTCTTGACTGGCTTTTAGGTTGGTTTCGGCCAGTTCCCGGAACTTCCGAGTCTGGTTGCGGAGAGTCAAGAAGTATCGGAAAACATCGGGCGGAGCATCGGAGGGGGCCAGCTCCCAGCCTTCTTTGACCAGGCTGAGGGGGCCTCGCACAGGGTGTCCATACAATAGTTTAAAGGGGCTGAACCCCAAGGACTTCTGGGGTACCTCCCGGTAGGCGAACAGGAGGCACGGCAGCAGAACGTCCCATTTGCGCCGGAGTGGTTCTTCTAGGCCCTTGATCATTCCTTTCAGGGTCCTATTAAACCGCTCTACTAGTCCATTCCCTTGAGGGTGATACGGGGTGGTGAACTTATATGCGACCCCGCACTGTTGCCATAGGGACCGCATATATTTTGATATAAAGTTTGTGCCCCGATCACTTACGACCTCTCGGGGGAAGCCGACTCTAGAGAAGATCCCCATGAGCGCTCGCCCCACTACGGGGGCTGTGATAGTCCGGAGAGGGATAGCTTCTGGGTAGCGGGTGGCATGGTCCACCAGGACGAGGATGAAGCGGTGCCCCTGAGAGGTTGGAGGATCCAGGGGCCCCACGATGTCGATCCCTACTCGCTCGAAGGGAGTGGTCACCACGGGAAACGGTTGGAGTGGGGCTTTGATTTTCCCCCCACTCTTTCCACTGGCTTGGCAGGTCGGACAGGTTCGGCAGTGGTTGTACACATCGCTGCGCATCTTCGGCCAATAAAAGTGGGTCACCAGGCGGCTGTAGGTTTTGTCCTGCCCCAGGTGCCCAGCGAGGGGCACATCATGTGCCAGATTTAAGAGAACGCCCCTGAAGGGGAGGGGGACGACTAGCACTCGGCCGGCCCCCAGCTCGGCGATTTTCTGTTCGCTGTATAGGAGGTCCTGGTCCCAATAGACCCAGTGGGACCCCGAGGGGGTTCCTGTGGCTTGGGTGGCGGCTTGTTGTCGGAGTCCCTCAAGGGAAGGACAGGTCCTTTGTTCCTGACGGAACTGCTCACGGGTGGGGCCCCCTTCTTGGCGCCACTGGGCTAGTTCGGGAAGGGGCCCGAGCTCGGAGAGTTCTTCATGGCTGGGGCCCCGCGGCCCCAGTTCGGGTTCGGTTGTGGCAGTGGCGGGTGGTGGAGGTGCCGGCCATTCCGGTTCTTCGGGCAGATTGTCTTCGGTGGGGCCGGCGTCCCGGGTGGACATGGATCGGGTCGTTACGCAAACCCATTCAGGGAGGCCTAGCATCCCCAGATGCTCTCTTCGTTCGATTTGTGCCCAGGGGGAACTTTCCAGGTCGTTCCCTAGGAGGCAGTCTACTGGGGCATCGTCTCGGACGGTGACTTTCAGCATGCCGGACACTCCCCCCCACTCGAAGGGGATGCGGGCCATCTGGCACAGGCTCTCGGAATTGTCCGCTGACCGGACAGGGCACAGAACGTGTGGCAAGATTTGTTCTGGGGTCACCAGATGGCAGCGGACGGCGGTTATGCTGGCCCCCGTGTCACGGAGAGCCTCGGCCCGGCGTCCGTTGATGGTGACCCACTGGCGGTACTTCTGGGTGTTGATCGGAATCTGGTCCCGAGGGATCATGTCTTTGTCGCCCAGGGAGGCGAGGCACATGGCCGCGGACTCCCATTCCTCCGGTTCCATAGGGACCTCTTCTTCTTCCTCTCTTTCTTCGCTTAGAGCGGCTGCAGTAATTGTCGACCGGGGGGGGCGGTGGTGCCGGGCCGTTGGTTCATGGGGCAGAGAGGATCATTGGCATAGTGACCCAGCCGTTGGCATCTGTGGCACGTAACGTTGGGGCGTGGTCCCGGTCGGGCTGGAGGGGCCCCCCTCGGGCCGGAGGCTGGGGTAGCGGAGGCGGGCGAAGACCCCGGCGGGAGGTCTCGGCCTCGGCTGATGCCCGACCCGCCGCCTCGCGGCCGGTGGTTCCCCGGGGACCCTCGTCCGTATTCTCCTGTGGGGTTCCGGTGGACATGGGTGCTCGCCCACCGATCTGCTTCGATCGCTAGTTTTCGCGGCTCGGTCAACTTGCTGTCGAGGAGGTGTTGTCGTAGTTCAATGAAGCAGTTGTTGGAGAGGTGCTCCCATAATATCAGGTCGACCAACTGCTGGTAGGTAGTGACCTGACTGCCTTTGGCCCACCCCTCGAAGGCTCTGCTAAAAAAGTTCACATATTCCACCCAAGTTGTACCGGGGATTTTTTTACAGTCTCGGAACCTCTGCCGGTACATCTCGGGGGTGAGTCCGTAGCGTGTGAGTAGGGCCGTTTTCATGTGTTCATAGGAAGTCATTTCGGTGTCAGGGAGTTCCAGCAGGGCGTCCCTCCCTTCGTTGACGAACTTTCCCCACAGGCCGGCGCCCCAGTCCTTCAGGGGCACCCGATGGGCGGTCATGGCCACCTCGTAAGCTTTGAACCACTGCTAGATGTCGTCGTTTTTGTAGTATTCTTTGACTACATCTTTCGGTAGGTGAACCTTGGTGTCCACGGGAGGGGCCGAGGTCTTGGCCCCAGCTGTGCTTTCTTCGCTTAGCTTGGCTTTGATTTCGAGTTCTTTCAGGCCTCGTTCGTGTTCATAGGCCAATCGTTTTTCTTCGAGGTCACGTTGTCTCTGTTTTTCTTCTAGATCCCCCTCCAGCCGTAGTTGCTCGAGGGCTATCTTTTTCTCCGCTAGCTGGAGTTCTCCGTCTAACCGGAGTCGTGCAAGCTCCAATTCGTGTAGCCGGTTGCGCTCTCGTTCTCGAGCGTCTTCATAGCTGAGGTCCGCGTTTAGGGTTGCGGTTCTTTACCCCGTCGGGGGTGCGCTGGTTTCCGGTTGACCATTCGGGCTGTTCTCCTCTTGGGGTGGCCTGTTTCGGGTTTACACCCAGGCTTGTAGGGCCGATTTGAAGTCCTCTTTTGTACTCAGGCCAGTGGTAGCAATACCCATATCTTTACAGAATTGTTTTAGTTCTTTGTGGCTGTATTCTTCCATCTTTTCTTTCTGGAATTCGGCAGATGGATTTGTTCCTTGGGTCGTCATGGTCTCCGTGTGTTTCTTTCGCTGTAGCGGGTAGATCCCTCTCTGTACGATTTTGCGTGTGCTCGGATCGCAGCGCCTGCCACCAATGTTAGAAAGGCGAACCTGGGGCGGCAGAAGGTGTCTGACTGACCACTCCCAGGTCTACCCCTCCTTCAGAGAAGGGACCGAGCGATGTCGAGGGGGGCCTCCGACGTGGGGGCCCTCTTCTAGAATCGTACAGCAGAGTAACCCCACCACTACAAAAGTACACAACACGTAGATAGAGTTATAGAGTTTTCAAGCTTTATCTGGCAATAAGTATCGTTTCAATATATACAGCCGATCCGGGGACCGGGAAAGTCTTGTGGCAAGGGGTCAGGTAGCGGGACAGTCTTATAGATGGTCGGTGGAAAGGAGACCCTACGCTCAGCTCTCAATCCTCGAGCTGGGGGGTTCCGGAAGGTTGGGCCGCGGCAGCGCCAGCAGGCTCCAAGGTGGTTACAGCGAAGATGGACCGCGGCAGCGCCAGCAGGCTCCAAGGTGTTTACAGTGAAGATGGACCGCGGCAGCGCCAGCAGGCTCCAAGGTGGTTACAGCGAAGATGGACCGCGGCAGCGCCAGCAGGCTCCAAGGTGGTTACAGCGAAGATGGACCGCGGCAGCGCCAGCAGGCTCCAAGGTGGTTACAGCGAAGATGGACCGCGGCAGCGCCAGCAGGCTCCAGGTAGAACAGCAAGGTGAGTTCGTCTCATGGTCAGCCGACAGCGTCAGCAGGGCTTCTCGACTCCGGGATACAACTGCCGTCCTACTCCGGGCTGGCCCAGATATAGGTCTGGAGTCCTTTGATGTCCGGACCCTCTCGCCTGGAGGTCAGAGGGGCCGGGATGATGGTGTCCAGACACCCAGCAGGGGGGTGGAGCCAGCGCCCAGGGAGGCCGGAGGGCGATCGATACCAGGCGTACGGGGATGGTTGGAGAGCCATCGAAACTCCCCTCTCCTTGTCTCTGGTTGAGTGGCCACTCTACCACCCGGAGGTTCTTGGTGCCTCGATGGCGGGCTTGCTGGGGCTGTGGTCGCGGCTGGGCCGGGACCACGTGTCTGTGACGTGATGGGCCCAAGATGGCGTCGGGCCCGGAATGTGGGTCCTTGGTGGGCACCGGACTGGTAACGCTGGGGCGGCCCAAGGGTGCCGTGTCAGTGGTGGTGGGCCGCCGGGGGGCGGATCTGGTGGTTTGTAGGTCGTGCAGAGATGTGCCCAGGGCCGACCCGGGCTGGGTGGAGAGCCGATGTCGTCCGGGGCCCGCCATGCGGGAGGGGTAGGACCACGCCACGAGGCCGGGTCCAACACTCCTGCTCTGCAGAAAAACCTGGGGACATTGATCCCCAGATGAGAATATTGTTACGACTCTCAAATGAAACAGCCCTAAATTTCGTGATGTTTCGGGGTTCCCGCAATGACATGCTCGTTTACTACAGAAAAGCACCGCCCGTTACCCAAGTGCTAAGTGTGTGAGTCTGGACACACCTCCTGCATTAGTTCCCGTGTCTGGCATCATTGGAGCGCTTAGAAGCTGGCCAGCATCCGCATTAAGCACTATACATATTACACCCTCTGCCGCATCATTTTCAAGATTGCACTAAAATAAAATCTGTCTCGGATGGATATAAAGTTACCACAAAGTGCCGCGTTTGGTCACGCACAATAGTGGTACACCCTTTCTAAAGAAGAAAGGGGTCACCTTTCAGGTGCCAGGGGCGATAGGAAGTTAGTCAACTGGTACTAAAAGGCACATCTTATGCCCAGTTGGTGTTAATGTGTGCTTAGGCGACACAATGGTGAAACAGGTTACACTGTGCCGCATTATCATGGACAATGACACTTTTGTGAGGAAAAAAACATAGAAACAGAAGTTGTTGGTCTGTTTTTTATAATAACAATCAAGCAAAGTTTGATAAGGCGAGATTGGCCCGTGGGCAGAACAGTCCACGCTGCTCATACCTGCACGGGTTTTCCACTGAAATGCACGCTGTGCCATAAACGTGCTATATTGTGTTGTGTTTTGTTATGTTCTGCTGTTTTGTTGTTTTGTTATACTATGCTATGCTATGCTTTGTTATGCTATGTTGTGTTAAGTTTTGTTTTGCTATGCTCTGCTATGCTTTGTTATGCTATGCTTTGTTATGCTATGCTATGTTGTGTTGTGTTTTGTTATGCTATGCTTTAGTGTAACCAGGATGTTAGACCTTCTACAAATTAGCAGCAATTTGAACTGAAATAATGTTCTGGTGCACACCTCATATATTAACCACAATTCATTTATGTAAATAAAGAATGTGAATCAAAGCAAACCTCAATTCGAGAATATTCCAGGAGAGAGTCGCCTTCCTGTTCCATCTGCACTCATAGCCTGGCCGGTGACCTGTGCTGGGTGAGGAGGATAATCTATACGGGGTGGTAGGCACAAGGTTCATACATGTCCACATCGCTGCAGTGTGACTGGGCGTCAACCACTAGAACGCCTTTAGTCCAGCCGCGGCGCATGCGCAACGGTGACGTCATCAATGATGCCAAGTTAAGACTGCCTGGCACTCGGCCCACTTGAGAGGGCATCTTATGAATTTAAAATCATTTCACTAAACGCATCAAAGTCATTCATTTCTTTAGTTTCCAAACGGTAACACAATTATAAATGAAGGGCGCGCACTGCTATGAATAATACAATTAAAATAACATTTTATTCACAAACTGCTCCCACATGGTATGATGCTCCCCCAAGGCTTGGCAAGGACACAGCCCACCTATGCAGCTGGCCCGTAGTGGTTCACTGCAGAAGCCCCAACCCTAACAGACTCGGAGCGCGCTCACATTTCTTAGGTTATTACGGGAATCCTTCCAGTTCTTGATTATATTTTTTTATGTCCCACCTAAAAGTCAAGGCCAGTCCAAGAAAGGAGGCGATTCTTTGTTGTGTTTGCATGTATTATTTATTCAGCTAGTAATACAATCAGTTCTGCCTCTAGGCGCTATGAGAATTCGAGCAGGAGACATGTGGGGAAGGCTCAGATAGGTGTGCTCCACAGCTGTTCCGAAGAGCTGGGTCTGAGGTGCTGCCAACCCCAGCCGATTGCGTCCTGTGCAGTCACGCCAACACAACCTAAACATCATCTCCTACGCTGACGACACCCAGCTGATCCTCTCCCTCACCAATGACCCCGCCACCGCCAGAGCCAACCTACACGAAGGGATGAAAGACGTCGTTTAGTGGAAGATGAACAGCCGCCTGAAACTGAACTCCGACAAGACGGAAATCCTCATCCTGGGATCATCCCCCTCTGCCTGGCACGACTCCTGGTGGCCCCCTGCCCTGGGCAACGCACCCAAGCCAACGGACCATGCACGCAACCAGGGATTCATCCTGGACTCCTCCCTCACGATGACCAAACAAGTCAACGCCGTCTCGTCATCCTATTTCAACACCCTGCGCATGCTCCGAAAGATCTTCCGGTAGTCCCCACCGAAACCAGGAAGACGGTCACCCAGGCCCTCGTCACCAGCCGACTGGACTACGGGAACACCCTCTACGCGGGAACCACAGCCAAACTCCAGAAAAGACTCCAGCGCATACAGAACGCTTCTGCACGACTCATCCTGGACACCCCCCGACACAGACACATCTCTGTTCATCTGGGAGACCTGCACTGGCTCCCCGTCAACAAGAGGATCACGTTCAGACTCCTCACCCACGCACACAAGGCTCTTCACGACTTGGGACCCAAGTACCTCAACAGCCGCCTCACATTCTACACACCCACCCGCCAGCTCCGCTCGACCAGCCTCGCCCTCGCCACCGTCCCACGTATTCGCAGAGCCACCCCCGGAGGAAGATCCTTCTCCTACCTGGCGGCCAAGACATGGAACTCCCTCCCCATCCACCTACGGCTGACCCAGGACCATCTCTCCTTCAGGAAACAACTCAAGACATGGCTTTTCGAGCAGTAGCGCCCCCCCCCCCCCCCCTTGCCCCCCA
Organism: Lissotriton helveticus; assembly: GCF_964261635.1. Lineage (NCBI taxonomy): Eukaryota > Metazoa > Chordata > Amphibia > Caudata > Salamandridae > Lissotriton > Lissotriton helveticus. The sequence continues at coordinate 1,932,291,461 of NC_136068.1, read as the reverse complement.
GCGCCTTGAGACCTTAGCGGGTGAGTAGCGGGTTTTATAAATTCGCCTGATTGATTGATTGTGCGCGGGTTTTCTGGAGAACAGTTTGTTGGTTGACCCGTTTGGACTTTGAATTAAGCGAGGCCAGGGTGCAGCGGAAAACGAACTTATTCCGCGCAGAGAAGAGGCAGCGTGAGATATGCTGGGGACATGGAGGCACGAACAAGCTTTCAGTAGGAGCCCCCTGCGAGGAGACATGGTCCCTCCACTGTGAAGGAGGCTGGACTTGTGAGATAGAAACAAACAAGAGAACATATTAAACATATCCGCCATTGATAAACAAGCGCGCATCAGGAGATAGTCTTAAACGTGTAGCACGCTTTCCAGTCCGTGTGTCCACTGCTTGTGGCAGTGTGTCGTCGCTGCGCGCACATACAAAGCAGGGCCTCGCGGCCGTGAAAGTGAGACAGCCTGGAGCATTTGATTTGCGGCGGGGGACATTATTATTTCCTTTTCTCCACATTTTTTATAGTTTTACAATTGTAAAAGAGTTGGAAACGACATTTCCTCAGCAAAACGGCAGATCACACAAACAAAACATGAAATACAGGTAGTGGGAAATAAAAATCACACAATGCTACCAGACGAGTTTAAAACGGTATCTCTGAAAACATATCTTTACATGAAGCATGACATGTCAAACTCTGCTTATATTCTGCTGTTCAATGTCAATGGATTCGATGGAATGGAACCTGCACCCCCCCCCCCCCCTAGCGCCTTGAGACCCTTACGGGTGAGTAGTCGCGCTTTAACAAACCCCTGATTGATTGATTGATGTCGTGTCCCACTCATCAGCCCATCTAAATACCTTCAGGGGGTGCCACTCGCGTCACAGGCAGAGCCCAGGGCTTTGTGATGAGACCACTGTGATGTCATCAGCTGCTGATGTCACACCTCCTATCGCTGTAGCAACTAAGATCAAATCAGTGTGAAGTATGACGAGGGAAGGACAAGAGGTGCAGCGGGGCTCGAGGCGGCAAGATGGAGGCCGAAAAAACACCTCTCCCATCAGCCTCTTGGTGACGTGTCAAACCCTGTCACTGAGGAGTCGGCCATCCAGTAGACTTCCTGCGTACAAGACAACAGGTAATTTTGAGCGCTTCAGCATAGCAAGGGATAGGATTAATTCAAAACGGTATGTAAATGTAAATGGATACTTGTATAGCGCACTACTCACCCGCAAGGGTCTCAAGGCGCTTGTACGAATACCGCTGTGGAACCCATCCTGGCTTTCCCTGTGAGGTGTCCACTCCTGGGCACCCCCAAGGGTGGGGGCCAGGCATCCTTAGCGTTGTGGGGGCCGTTGTGGAGATTAAGCAAGCTATTGCCCAGAGTTGCAGAGTGGGACCCATGATTGGAATAGGCACCGAGACGAGAAATATCAGGTCCGAGGAATTTTTGAGCCCAAGAGCTGCCGAGGCGGGAATTGAACCCTGGTCCCGGGCTAGACCTCTGCATCAGGGTCTGCCGCTCTAACCATTGAGCCACACTTCTCCATATAGACTTCTTTCTGGTGGTAGTCAACCGTACAGCACATAATTATGCTGCTTCACGCTCTTTGTGAATGTCCTACAAAAGGTGCAGGCCATAACATTACAATAGTCATGTTTGTAGTTGGATGTCTGCCCTGGAAGTAACAATATGCCCCTACCGTGGCCTGGCCTCTTTGAGACGCTGTGTCATTCTAAACGGGAAAAACAAGAAATAATGAAAAGCGGCCGTGAAAGTGAAAGCAATTAGGGGGGAGGAGAAGTGAGGCCGAGCGTGCACTGCGCACGCTGGGGAAGCAACGGATGCCTGTGGGAGGGAGGCTGATGCCTTTGATGTGGACGCGCTCTCCGCTCGGGTAATCCACAGGCACTGTCCAAAATCCGCGATGGTTTCAGAGCTTGGATGGCCCACTATACTCTCGTCTACACATGGGGCATCGGATTGAGGTGCTCAAAAAAGTGATGGGGTTAATATAGCGCCAACTATACCTAGGCATGTTGAAGAGCGCTGCGCAAAAAGGAGAGCAAATATATATAATAAATATACAGTAAGTGAAGCAAAACAAAAAAAATAAGTTCGGATGGTATAAATCCACAGGGGTCATTAACCAGAGATCTGTCTCACACTTGGTTCCTCAGGGGGCAGGAGGAGGCACTTTTTAGGTCTCGTCTAAAAAGCACGAGAAAATAACGTAAGCAATGACACAGAAGTTTAGTTAACGCTTGTTTACTACCCTGTGTGTAAATATTTTAGCAATTGTTCGATATACTTTTTTATTGATGCACGCCCATTATTGTAATGATTTTTACTAATCAAACAATAAAGTATAAAGCACTCTGCTGTGGCTCACCCGCAGCGCTACGGCCTCAAGAGCTGGTCTTTTAGCGCCTCGACTACACTAATGTGCCCCATATCTGGGTTCCCGGACACCTATTCTCAACCTGCAATTAATCTAAATGTCGTAGCCACATAGGGCGCAGAAACACTATGCTAGCGCCAATAAAATACAATATCAGCGCTAAGGCCCCTGAATCGTGTGCTGCTGCCCCGGCTCCTCCAGGAGTGACACTGGGGTAACGCAGCGCTACAGGCAGGAACCTCCACCATTCACAAGAGCTTCAGACGGTCATGGAAGCGCAGTAGTGGTACTTACGATCTGTGAGCGCGACCCCTTGATTGATTGTGGGTTGCTAAAGCGCTAGAATCGACTCCCGAAGGAGTATCTCTACGCTGTAGACCGCTGGGGAACCCGTCCTGGCTTTCCATGTGAGATGGTCCCTACTGGGTATCTCCAAGGTGAAACCAGGCATCCCCGGCGTATGTGGGGGGCCATTGTGGAGATGAGGCAAGCTAATGCCCAGAGTTGCCAAGCGTGATCCCTAGTTAGAGTAGGCACCGAGGCGAGAATTGTCAAGTCCGTTGACCCTGGTCCAAGACCCTGCCGCGTCGGGAATTGAACCCTGGTCCCGGGCCGTCCTCTGCTTCCGGGTCTGCCGCCTCTAACCAGTGAGCCACACCACTCGCCAGAGATGCTAGCCACGTTCAGCCCATTGATGACTATGTCAAAAGGAGGGTGACTGGCCACAAAATCCTGGAACTCCTGCAGCTCCTGGAAAGAGGGAGAGGGAGAAATGAAATCCAGACTCCGATGTGTCCAGTTAGTGGGTATCAGAGCACAGGTCACTGTAGCTTAGGAGCTGAAAGTTGAACAACCTTTACATCGCGGTCATTCCACCGCGATGCCATTACAACGCGGCTGTTACAACGACCGCGTTGTTACCACGCAATGCCCTCACTACGCAAGTCATTACATCGGCTTGCAGTAGATGGCGTGCTAACATAAGGAATGGTATAGTTTACTATTCCAACACCTTCCCTACTGTTGCGCAGGCTGGAGTTGGAAGAGTAAATTATACATTCGTAATTTTAGCGCACCGTCTACTGCAAGTCGATGTCATGACTCGCGTAGTAATGGCATGGCGTGGTAGTAACGACTGCGTTGTGAAGGCACGCGATGTAATGACTCGCGTAGTACTGAATCATATTCGCTGAAAGGCCAGCAGGCGGAGGCGGAATGACGGACATGTCAGGGTTGAGACTCAGAATCAATCATGTCTCAGGCTGATGCCTCGGAGGGTTTACAGCCTGACAGAGGACACAACTGAGGATCACAGTCACATTTCAGACCTGCCTGAATATTGTAAACAACCACTGGCAAAACGAATTGATCTGGCATGCTTGTTTTGTTTTATCATGGTTCTTGCAACACTTTATTAATGGAGCAACCGACAGACGCTTGGCACTATTCATTCATTCATTAATCTTTATTCGGATGTAAATTATCCATAAAAGTACAAACATTACACATAATCACATACATAGTCCATCATCATTAAAAGAATATATAAAAAACTCAGCATTAAAAAAATATTCAGTTAAAATATTGCTAGATTATCTGTATCTTTGATATCGTCAACGATGTTAAAGTGACAATGTGCAAAGTGCAAAATTTCACAGAAGAGCAGCTGAGAATGGGAAGGTCGTTGAATCTCTGATAGGTTACAATTAGCAGCATTAAATAAGAGTGCAAATGTGCATAATGCAAAGTATAAATACAAACAATACAAAAACCAATAAATACTTATGGTACAACCTAATCCAGCAATCAATAATTCATAGAGGAGCGTGAGCGGATGGCCAATTTCAGAAAAGTGCACGCACAATACATTATTTCATCATCATTGAGCTGGAGAATAATTTTGTAGGCAACCATGAAATCCGTTATGCCCTTTGCCCTAAAAACGGTATCAAAAGGTGCATACTGTATTTTTGATAAAAGGAACAAAAGAACAAAAAATTTAACATAGACTGTTTCCCTGAGTTACCACATGGGCAGTCCAAATTCTCAATATTAGGTTGATAACCTAAGGGGGAAACTCAACAAATACTTTATTGATCCTGATCTGAGACGGAAAAGAAGGCTTCGCTCCCAGCGTGTAATATTTTAACAGGTAACTAATGGGTGAACACAGCGAAGGTCCGCCCTCACCTGTCATTAAAATATATTGTTTCACCAATGCTTTGGCTGATTCCTGAGCATATCTTACATCCCCATAATGTTTATATAAAATTTTGCGGATGGTCTTTCCATCAATTCCATCTAATTGCTCAGGGTTGTTAAAAATATGGCCAAGATTAACCGCGATCAAATTCGCCCGTACTTTGGCCAGCCATGGAATATCTCCGCCCTTATCGCATTTTAGGCAATCAGCCAAGATTTCCCTTGTTAATGTGGCGGCTGGATTTTTCCAAACCTTTAGCCAAAACAGTACAGGGCGAGACCTAATATAATCCTCCAAATAAAACAGTCTCAGCTCATTATGGCATACACAGGTGGACGATGAAATTGGTAAGCCCAGAAGCCTCCTACAAAATCTATTTTCTTCGACCTGGATGCTTTTCAAGTTTATATAGCCCCAAATTTCGGCCCCATAGGTCATGACTGGTACGCATTGTGTCCTGTAGATTTTAAGTGGGGACAGTACCACCGCAATTCTTTTTGGTTGTGGGAGATTTAGTACTGAGTTTATGGCTCTTGATAATTTAGTCCGTCCATAGGCCAAATGTGGTGTCCAGGACCCATTATCAGAAAATTGTAAGCCCAAATAAGGGAAAGTGGGAGTGCATATCAAAGAATCTTGGCCCAAGATAATAGTATTAATAGAGTGTTTCTTAGGGCCACAGCACATTAAAAAAGATTTTTTTTAATTTGTGCAAAGATCCAAACTATTCATAAAATCTGCAAATCCCCTAACTAAACTTCTCAACGCATTTGGTGTTCGACCCTTTAAAACAGCATCATCTGCATATAGTGAGGAGGGCAGTTTGTTGCCATTAATTATAGGAACGTCGGTAGTTTGGTTAGACAAAACATTATGACGTTCATTAATATATAAAATAAATAAAAGTGGGGCGAGAACGCACCATTGTCTAGCGCCTCTACCGACCACTATATCTCCTGACACTGCCCCCTCCATGCTTATCCTTACCCGGGCCTTTAAGTCTCGATGGAGGTAAGATAAAAAGTACACCATATCTTTATCTAGTCCATAGTCTAAGAGAAATTGCCAGAGCCTCGATCTATTTACAAAATCAAAAGCGGACGAGAGGTCCATAAATGCCAGATAGAAAGGACTGTGTCGGGCGATTGTATATTTCCCTATGATTAGATTGAGATTCAAACATTGTTCCACAGTACCAAGATGGCTACGGAAACCCAACTGGCATTTATTTAATATATTTTCGTCCTCTGCCCAGGTCCTGATCTTGTTAAATAGAACTCTCCCTAATATTTTAAGAGTATTATCGATTAAGCAATTTAGGGGTCTCAAGAAGCTTACACCACCATAGCAGTTGACAGCACTCAAAAAAATAAATAAAAGGAACTACTTTGTGTATGAATGTGCGTCTCGTGAAAAAGCAGAATTCCACGCACAATGAAGTCAGCAAAAGGTTAAAGTGGGCTGAAATATTGCCTCCTGCTGTAGTGGTCAAAATTAAAACATGAATGGCATGACAATAAAGCAGTCGATGAAGAGGGGTGGCTAAAAGCCACCAATCGATGAAGAGGGGGGCTGAAAGCCACCAATGGATGAAGAGAGGTGCCTGAAATACACCAATGGATAACAAGGGGTGGCTGAAAGCCACCAATGGATGAAGAGAGGTGCCTGAAATACACCAATGGTTAACAAAGGTGGCTGAAAACCACCAATGGATGAAGAGTAGTGGCTGAAAGCCACCAATGGATAAGGAGGGGTGGCTGAAAGCCACCAATGGATGAAGAGGGGGGGCTGAAAGCCACAAATGGATGAAGAGGGATGAGTGAAAGACATCAATGGATGAAGAGGGGTGGCTGAAAACCACCAATGGATAAAGAGTAGTTGCTGAAAGACACCAATGGATGAAGAGGGGTGGCTGAAAGCCACCAATGGATGAAGAGGGGTGGCTGAAAGCCACCAATGGATGAAGAGAAGTTGAAGTTAAGAGACTTATAAAGCGCTCGATCACCGTGCGGTTTCTTGGCGCTAAGGACACAGACCCGAGTGAGAGGGGGTGGTCAGCTAGGGCGAGAAGGCTCGTGAAAAAAGGAGAGTCTTTAGGGTTTTGCGAAAGTCAAGATAAGTGGGAGTGGACCTAATGGTGATTGGGAGAGTATTCCAGAAGGTCGGAGCCAAGTTAGAGAACTTCAAGCCCCCTGATTTCTTCTTTGTAGAACGGGGAACAGAAAGTAAAAATTGGGTGGAGGAGCGCAGGTCTCTATTGGGATGCTGTGATTTTGGAGTTGATAAAAGCTGGTGCAGTGCCTGCCAGAGCCTGGAAGGTCATGCAGCCCATCTTAAAGAAAGCGCGCTCACGAATGGGGAGCCAGTGCAAGGTTTTTAACAGAGGGGTAACGTGGTATGATTTGGGAAGTTTGTAAATGAGACGAGCTGCGTGGTTTTGAATGAGTTGAAGGCGTCGAAGGTCATATGCAGGGGCGCCGGTGTACAGGATGTTGCCATAGTCAAGTCGCGACATGACCATGGCCAGGAGGATAAGTTTAAGAGCTGGAAAGGAAAAAAAACGAGAGATCTTACATATTGTGCAAAGTGTCAGAAAACATGATGAAACCACAGTGCTGATCTGGGAATGCATTGTGAGATCGCTATTGACTTTGATCCCTAGCGTCTTAACAGAAGGGGAAGGTGAAGGAGGGGTACCAAGGGAGCGGGGCCAAAAGAGAGGGGTCCAGGGACTGGATTTACCACCCGTAAGTACCAGTTCGGTCCTATCGGGTTTTAACTTGAGGGGGTTGCAGTTCATCCAGTCACTGATGAAGATCATTGTAGTTTGAAAGTTGTGAATAGAAGCCGGGGAGGGAGAGAGGGTGAAGATCAGCTGGAGATCATCGGCATAATTAAATACCGTGACCTCCATCTGCGGCAACGCAGAGATAAGAGGGAGAATGTAGAGGTTAAAAAGAAGGGGGGAAAGGGAAGAGCCCTGTGGTACCCCGCAGTTGACATTACGTATAGGCGCCGAGAAATCTGCTAGCTGGACAGCCTGAGTACGATTCCCCAGGAAGGAGGTAAGCCAAGCCAGGGCGGGTCCCCTGATGCCGGCACCTTCGACACGGTCGAGAAGAATGGAATGGTCGACCGCGTCGAAGTCGGCGGACAAATCAAGGAGAACCAGCGCCTGGGGCAGGTTCACATCCGCGCCCACTGTAAGCTCGTCCAGAACGGAAAGAACAACCGATTCGGTGGAATGAGATGGAAGAAAGCCAGCCTGGTTGGGTGCTAAGAAGCAGCTTTCCTCAATGAAGGTGCTAAGGGCTTTGGTGACATGACATTCTAGGATCTTTCCCAAGAAAGGGAGAAGGGAAATAGGGCGGTAGTTGGAGAGAGAAGTAGGGTCAGCACCTGGCTTTTTAAGGATAGGAATTATTGTAGCGGATTTATGCAGGTCAGGGACAGTGCCCTGCATAAGGGAATCATTGAGGAAGGTTAAGGGGGGCAAGGGGCAGGCAGAGAAGATCTCTCTCAATATGTGGGCAGGACAGATGTCAGAAGGAGATCCTGATTTAACTTTAGCAAGCAAAGTAAGAAAGGTTTCTTTAGAGATCAGAGGGAGTTGATCTGGAAGAGAAGGGTTAAAAGAGGGTTGGGGACATTGAAAGGAGGGGGAGGGCAAGGGGATATTAGACTTAACAGTTATTATTTTCTCAATGAAACAGTCATTCAGAGAGTCGCAGAGGGATTGACAAGGAACTGGTTTGGGGGTAACTCTATCCGAAGAAGCTAGTTCACGGACTATGGTGAAAGTTTCCTTGGGTTTATTTTCGGCAAGGAGGACCTTGGAGGAGAAATATTCAGACTTAGCGTGAAGGATGGCTCTTTTATATTCCTGGAGAAGGGTAATGTACTGTAGTTTTAGTACAGGACGGTATCCGCGTCTCCAAGCACGCTCCGCCTGCCGTAATGTGAGTTTTTTGTTTTTAAGCTCAGAGTTGAACCATCTATTGGCATCATGTGTGCGTCGGGTTCTGATGCGTCTGAGAGGGGCCACTCAATCACACGCAGTAGAAAGCCAGTTGTTGATGGTGACGGCTTGGGAGGAGGGGGAGAAGCCTACAAGGTTGGGAGGCGAGGCTGCAAGGGATCGGTGGCAGGAACGAAATAAATCGGAAGTGAACAAGTTGCTCAGAGCTAGCCTGGTCCGGTAGTCAATCTACGCTGATCCCAGCGTGATCGGTGATGGGAGGGGAATGAATCTGTCCTCAGTGTCGGAGCGGGCGAATAAAGTGCTGTCCTCGCGTTGCCAGCGTCACCGATCACGCTGGGATCAGCGTAGATTGACTACCGGACCAGGCTAGCTCTGAGCAACTTGTTCACTTCCGATTTATTTCGTTCCTGCCACCGATCACGCTGGGCTCAGCGTAGACGTATTATTGGACCACGTTGGTCCCGGATAATTTGTTAACCCTGGATTTACCTTCCCTCCCCCACCCCCGCTGATCACGCTGAAAACGCGCTCACCTGATCATGGACTACGTAACACTAGTTGAACATCTAACTCCATTTGTGCTGTACTGAATCAGAAGTACCCCTCAACTGAGCCCGTAATCTACCGCTCCACGGGACGTCCATCCTGGCACCCGTCTAAATCCTCATTTAACGGATTTTCCCGCCACACTCTACCACCTATCTGTGGCCAAACGCACTGCCTCCAGCCCCGCTTCTGTCCTGATGATGATCCTAAATCTTACGGATCAAAACACCGTTGACTCTCCAGCGAGGCTCTAGGCGCTTTTCGCACAGTGGTTACTGCAAAAATTGAAAATGAATAACAATCTTCTGAAACTAATTTAAAACCACTCTGCTGTTTTTATTCACTGTACATAATTGTTCACTATACACCTTGCACCGTCCACACTGCTCTCACTCACTTGCGTCGCCGTAGTGTCACTCACTTTGCACTCGTGCACCTTGTACAACCTTGGGCTGTCACGTATTATTTAATAATTGCAGTGTTGATATTAACTGTTAATTATGTTTTTCCTCTAACTTTTGGAATGTTTATAAAATGATGCCTTGGGCACATAGATAATCAAACTGAGTCTCCTTTTTCTGTTTGGATAATACTGTACCGATATCCTTAATAACTGTCTACAAATAACTACCGTTTTGGTATTACTGGCTGCACGCGGATCATTCCTCCCCCCTCTGGCCAGAGGCCCTTGAGATATGGCCTACTCCTGTGGACCCTAGAGGCGAGTGTGAGTAATGTTGTTGTAGAGGGGGACCCTCCCGGAGCTTACTACGGAAGTCGTTAGACTACTGAACACAACTGAAGGGCGCGCATCGACTAGCCCGGTGGGCGACTCCCTTGGGCGGGCATTGCGCTGCTAGCTGGCCAGTGACGGTACATATGGATGATATCGGCCTGCTCATTACCTACCGCCGCAGAGGGCCTGCTGCTGACATCTAGCCACGCCGCTGGAGCGAGTTCTATCCTACCCCGAACTCCCACACCTGGCACCTACATCGCTGCAACGTTGTCAGCTCCTGCTGGATTTCTATGACAGTGTTGCTGCTGGGGACCCCTACGACCCAAGCGTCTGGATCACAACTCAACAGGCTCCTGGGATATGGACTCGAGAGCGGCTATCTATACGGAGCCCCCTGCTTCCGAATTGCGCTTTCCTACCCACTGCCGGGACGTTGGGACACACGCCCCCAACATGGGAAAACCTAAGGGGATCAAGGGTGGAGCTCAACCCACGTCAGATTCCGAGGCGCCGGACAAGGGGGACAACGCCGACTCCGGACAGTCGCGAGACCCTCAATTACAACTTCAGCTGGACAAAATTCTGTCAGCAATAGCGGACTCCCGAGCGGCGCTTCAGCAAGACATTGCACAGGTGGCCACCGGCCTGGGGCTACTGCAGGCCGACCACGGAAAATTGACAGACAGAGTTAAGCTAGTGGAGGACAGGAGTCACACTCTAGAGCCGGCGCAAAAAGACCTAACAGCCACTATGACCAACGTGCTGGACCGGATAGATGCGCTGGAGAGACGGGCAGAGGAGGCAGAAGGGCGTAATCGCCGGAACAACATCAGGATAGTTAGTTTACTGGAGAAAGTGGAAGGGAAGGACATGGAAAGCTACCTTGAAGAATGGCTCCGGACAGTGGTGGCACCAGAGAGTCTCTCCTCTTTCTACACACTGGAGCGGGCTCATAGAGTCCCAGCCAGGCCACCGCAGCAGGGCCGACCCCAATTTCCAGTGGTCGCCAGACTGTTACACTATCGGGACAGGGATTTTCTGCTCCACAATGCACGACTGAACGGTCCTTTTCAGGTGGAGAACAGTAAAATCAATATCTTTCCAGACTACACATATGAGACACAACGACGGCGGACCTCTTTCCTGGCGGTCAAAGGAGTACTGAGAGCTGAGGGCCTACAGTACTCCTTGCTCTTTCCGGCTCGGCTGCAAGTGATTGTGGATGATACCACCAGGTTCTTTGACACTCCTGACGATGCCTGCGCCTGGCTAGAACTGTACAAATCCGGAAAAGACGTCCTTGATCACCGGCCCAGGATGGGCGCCGAAGGGTTGCCGCAACGAAAATCGCGGCGTATCCAAAATAGGCAGAGGGGTCTGAGGAGGCCATCGCAGTCGGAGACGGCGGCGGAGCGGATAGGGGTTCTGGAGGTGGTGACTGCTTTATCTGGAACACAAGATTCGCCATCGCAGGAGGATGAGAGATCGGAAAAGGGAGATGAACAATCGGACACTGAGCGATCTGAAACGGACAGCATGCCTTTACCAGTGGTTACTCCGGCGACGGCGGAGGAAATGATAGATGAAGGCTAGAAGTACCTGGTGAGCTGTATGGGTTCAACCATGATGCAAAGAGGTAATTCAGCTGTGACGTGTCTAGCGATGTGCTCCAACCCCCTTTTGGACTGTTTAAAATGGCTCTCGTGAGCCGTGAACTGACGATCTCGGGTGCACTTGCTTGATGAGAGTGGTACTATTCCTGAGAAAATTGCGGCAGCACGTCTAGCGACCTATGAATATTTTCTCTACTGATGAAAGAGGAATCTAGAAACACGTGTCTAGGGATACGCTTGAAGAGAATACTGGCACTGGCCAATGAACTGCGAGAGCTGTGTAGAGAGCGAATAACACTGAACCATATCAACCATGATACAAAGAGGTAATTCAGCTGTGACGTGTCTAGCGATGTGCTCCAACACCCTTTTGGGTTCCACATATGGACTCTAGCGGGTGATTCGTCATATATTGCGGGAGGGACTGTTTGATGGGGATTGGGAGGCGGTCGGTCATTGAGATGCTCCACTAATTGGGGCTGAATCGCTTAGTAAGGGGCTTAGTGCTTGGGCGGCTGCCCGTTGGCGAACAACCCGCCCATACTGCCCTTAAGGCATACCCACAGTGACTTCTGTTGGGTTAGTCAAATGTTGTTAATAGGGAACTTTTGGACGGGAACTAGATGGCGGTTACTAGATCCTGTTCTGGGGAGGGGTTGGTTAATTTAAGGGTGTTGGGGGGTGGGCTCATCATCGATGCTGACGTTTTCCCACGTTTAGAGAGACTAAGAAGCGAGTGTGGTGGAATGTACAGGAGATTGTGGGACAATGGATGATCTAACTAACTTGAAATGTATAACCTGGAATGTGCGGGGGCTCCACACCATGACACGGCGACACAAGATTCATGCCTACTTAGTGCGTAGAGGAGTGCAGGTTGGTTTGCTTCAGGAAACACATTTGACACAGGCCGAAGGGATAGCATTGCAGCGCAGATGGCGGGGACAAGTATTTAACACTACTTACTCGGCATTTGCTAGAGGCGCTTTAATATGGATCAGAGCTGGGGTCCCATTTTAATTAACCAAACAAATTATAGACCCGGAGGGTAGATTTGTAGCAATAACGGGAAGGTTGCGGGGTAAGGACATAGCCTTCTGTAGTGTTTATGCACCCAACGTTGACCAGTTGACTTTTTTGGCGAGGTTGTCCGGATCCCTAGCTCACTTTCTGGTGGGGCCATTACTAATGGGAGGTGACTTTAACTCAGTACTAGATATCTCACTTGATAGGTCGCACCCCCCACTGGCTGACTCCCCGACACACCGCATCACCAAGGGTAGAATGGAATGGCAAGCAAGATGGGGCCTGATAGACATCTGGCGTGCACAGCACCCACAAACCCGGGATTACTCTCACTTCTCGGGCATGCATGAGCTCCATGTGCGACTGGATGCGATGCTTTGCTCCCCAGACCTCGTACCAATGATCATGAGGACTGAATACTTGTCGAGGACGGTATCAGATCATAATTCTTTGTTAATTGCTGTGCAGTGGTGTCCTAGCGCATCAAGCGTCCCCACTTGGAGGCTGCGCCCTGAGACATTGGAGTACCCCCTTTTTCAAGGGGCGTTAGAGGAAAGAATAACGCAGTACTTTGAGGACAACGCTGGCACAACTGGGGAGCGGGCGACGGAGTGGGACGCCTTCAAGGTAGTCTTGAGAGGGTTCTGCATAGGGCAACAGGTGGGAGTGCGAAAAGTTCTCTACGAGATCTGGATAGGGTGGATAAAAAACTCAGTGATGCAGAACTCGCACGACCTGGTCACCCAGAGCTACAGGGAAGGGTCAGCGAGGCTAAAGAAGTGGTAGCCATAGAAACAGAGCGTTTGCGTAGCTTCCATTTTAAAGCGTATACGACCAGGACTCATGCAGAGGGCGACAAGGCTGGGACCTTATTGGCTTGGCTTGCCAACCCCACGAAGAGGGGAGCACCTATAGTATCCATGCGTACAACGGATGGCGAGGAGGTCTACTTCCAGACTGAAATTCTGCATTGCTTCACGAGATATTATGAATCACTATACAAAAGCATATTTACAAACGGCATTCCAGACATGGAGGCCTTTTTTGAAGGGCTCTCCTTTCCAGAATTAGATCATGACCAGTCAAGAGCGTTGGGCAGAGATATAGAACTAGAGGAAATACGGCGCGCCAAAAAGCACATGGCACATAACAAAACCCCTGGATTAGACAGGCTACCCATTGAATTCTATGGCAGGTACGTTGACCTTTTGGCTCCAAGACTGCTGGAGGTATATAGAGCAGCGAAACAATTGGGGCGACTCCCACACTCCATGCGGGAAGCGCTGATAATACCCTTACTGAAACCAGGAAGAGACAGTGGAGACACAGCCTCATACAGACCGCTCTCGATGCTAACCACTGATTACAAAATACTTAGCAGCATCCTAGCGTCTCGCCTCTTGGAACACATGACCTCACTGGTGCAAGACCAGGCTGGATTTATACCAACGCGAAACACGACCCCGAACATACGCCGTTTACAGCGGTTGCTGGAAGGAGACCACCCTGGGGCTTGGCACCCAATGATATTGTCGGTGGACATAGAAAAGGCGTTTGACAGCCTCGAATGGGAATACCTCTAAGCGGTGCTGAGACGCTTTGGAGTGGGTGAGGATTACATGAGATGGACGACTGTGCTTTACACCTCAGCGGTAGCTAGAGTGAAAACGAACACGCTGATCTCACAGCAATACCCAATAGAGAGAGGCACGAGGCAGGGGTGCTCGCTATCGCCCCTGCTGTTAGCCCTGGCAGTAGAACCTCTAGCAATGTCGATATGAACAGGAGAACACTATGGAGGTCTACGGAGTAGGATTGGGCGCCACTACATATCATTATACGCGGATGATCTCCTGCTCTTTCTCGAAGATGCCGACGAGGCGCTGGTGGGAGCTGAAAACGTGCTGACGAGCTTTGACGAAATATCAGGCCTGAAAGTGAACTGGGCCAAGACGTGCCTATTCCCTGTACGCCAAGGGGAAACCCAACCATCCACGACCACATCAGTACGCTGGGAGCCCAGTTGCCTGAAATATCTGGGCGTGTACATTTACCACACGCCAACCGATTTATTGGAAGGCAACATAGGCCGCGGAATAAGAGCCCTGAAGAGCAGAATATCCTTCTGGGCCACCCTCCCACTGTCCATGGCGGGCCGTATAGCACCACTGAAGATGATGGCTCTTCCATGACTCCTTTATCACTTCAAGACGCTGCCAGTGTGGGTACCTGCTGCTAACTTCCGACTTTTGAGGTCCATGATTGTATCCTTCCTCTGGGGATCAGGTCGCCGGAGGGTGGCATTGACGACCCTGCTGCGTCCTAAGACGGAGGGGGGGCTGGCGGTCCCCGATTTCGAATTATATTACTTGGCAGCTCAACTACAGGTCTATACACAGGAGGTGGCTCGAAAATTCAGAGGCCCAGAACACAAAAGGGGCCGAGGTATTCCTCGCCATGTTCTTTCCTTTATAGCACTACCACAGAAATTAGTTCTTAAAGACCTAACACAAGAAGAAAGAACGATCAGACTCTGCTGGAATCGCTCACAGCGTAGAGCGGGTGTGTTACACCCGTATGCCCCCGAAATTCCTTTGGGGATGCTGACGGCACTACCACATGGTGGCGATTAGTCACAACTACAGGATTGGGAGGAAGCAGGTATCCAAGTAGTAGGGGACTTATACGAAGAGGGAGCTCTACTGCCCTACCCAACACTTCGGGAACGATTCGACCTACCTAGATGAGGCTTCCTACTGCATGCGGCACTGACGCAAGCAATACGGAAGCATTGGAGCGAGGGTCTGACGGAGCCAAGAACAACAATGGCTTGCCAGTATGCTATGATGGCCGCAGGAACCTTCAAGGCAGTCACTTGCCTCTACTCCAGATTGATTAATGAAGGACTCACTCCCCTAGAGTTACTGAAGGAAAAGTGGGAAACCGATATAGGTAAGGACATCCCTGAGACAGTGTGGGCACAGATAGTGCGGAGGGCCTGGAAGAGTACACGCAATGCGCGATTCCAGCTAGTGTACTTCTACATCCTCCACTGCGCATACCTGACGCCGGGAAAGATCAAAAAGTATTTTGACGCAGACACTGCAGCGCGCCCTAGGTGTGCGACATTAGGCGTAGAATTAGGTCATATGTTGTGGACATGCCCGATCCTGGAGATGTATTGGAAGGAGGTGGGAGCCACTTTGAACACGATTACAGAAAGGGGCTAAGAATTTGACATGGCTGTGAGTGTCCTGCACTGGTTCCCTCATACCCCCAAGAATAAGGTCACTAGTAAGTTTATAGACATGGGGCTCATATTAGCAAAGCGAGAGATTACGCGACACTGGAAGGTAGCGATAGGACCCAATGGCACTAGATGGAGAAACAAGTTTCTCAAGTGGGCTCAGGGCAAAAGTATGTTAAGATTTCACACTGCACGGAGACAACGTAACGACAAAGCCTTGGAAACAGCTCAGGCTTGGGACGCATTAGTACAAGCATTGCGCGATTATGATACACATGACGAGGCGGCGGCCTAGCACTCTGACCAGCGCACTCCCCCAAGACATGACAGGTACATCACATTGAGCACTTCCCAGTGGCTCCTGTACACACACGCTGCTTTGATGACCGCTAACAGTATCCACCGATGATGAGGGTTCGGGGAGGGGGGAGGAAATATGAGGTTTCTTGTTAGTTTATTGGGCGAAGGCACACTAGGGTGTATCTGCAGGAGAGCTCACGCACATGGTCTGACTATCATCCTGCTTTACTGCCTGAGAACTTGACTTTGTGGCATTATTGAGTGTTGGAGAAGCATAGAAAACGTAATTGAATCTGTATGTTATGTGTAACAAAACCCAATAAAAAAATAAAAAATAAAAAAAAGAGAAAGAAACGAAGGAATGGTCAGACCAGGAACAAGGAATAACCAGGGGGGGGCGAGGGGGGGGAATGGGGAAATAGGGAAGTTTATTGACCAGACCTGATCTAGGATATGGCCATGGATGTGAGTAGAAATGTGGGAGTGTGAGATAAAGTTTAAATTAAGAAGCAGCTCAGTACATTTTTTAGACATCAAGTCCTCATGGGGATCGGTAGGCCAAAAGTTGAAATCGCCAAGTACCAAGACGGAAGAGTTGTTAACTACTAAGGTGGCCAGCAGTTCCTGTACTGCGGAGATAAAGTGCGGCATTTGATGCGGTGGACGATAGAGGAGTACGCAGGTGAGGGGGACCAAAAAGGAGACAGATCGAACAACCAGAAAGTCAACCGCCATGATGGGGGGAAATGATAATAGCTGAAAGTGGAAATTGGAGTGAACAATCATGGCTACCCCACCTCCAACCTTCCCCACTGGCCGGTCGGCACGTATAGCATAGTAGGAGGGGGGAGAGCCGCTAGAACATCCAGCAAGAAGTCGGGGCAAAACCAGGTTTCTGTAAGAAACAAAAGGTCAGGTTTATTTGTGTCTAAAAAGGTAAAAAGCTCGAGATGGTGTTTGACTGCTGACCGGGTGTAGAGAAGAAAGGCTGAGATTGAGGTAGCGGGACGGTTGGGCGGAAGGACCCCTGGCGTACTGGGGATAAGAGGGGGAACCGGAAGAGACAGTTTTTGAGGGAGAGAGGTGGTAGGATTGGGTTGCAGTAAGCCGAGCTTACTGATATGAGCAAGGGTAGGAGCACTAAGTGGCCAAGAGCCCTGAAGAGAGCAAAGTTGCTCAAAGGAATAATTTAAAAAACGGGTATAGTGAGGGGCCGCTAGCCCCGGACGGCGGCAGACGGGCGCAGACGGGCGCAGACGGGCGCAGACGGGCGCAGACGGGCTTGCCTTTGGCGCGCCGTCGGCACGTCCGCTGCACGTGCGCTTGGGGCGTGAATTAAATAGGTCTCGAGCGCAAGGACTAGAGCGCTGACCAGTGATGTTGCTTCCAAGATGGTGCAGGCAACCCCGTCAGCCCTCCAAAACAAGCGGCACACAGCCGTGTCGTAACGGGGCTAGGGGAGCAGGCAATCAGGTAAGACAGTCCAAACAATTAAAAAGCAAATACTGTTAAAAAGAAGCGTTCGTGCTAAGAAGCGAGCCACAGCACACACACAGCTAGCTCGAACCCACTGCCACCGGCTTAAAGCCACCAATGGATGAAGATGAAGAATAGTGGCTGAAAGCCACCAATGAATGAAGAGGGGTGGCTGAAAGCCGCCAATGGATGAAGAGGGGTGGTTCAAAGTCACCAACGGATAAAGAGAGGTGCCTGAAAGATACCAATGGATAATGAGGGGTTGCTGAAAGCCACCAATGGATGAAGAGGCGTGGCTGAAAGCCACCAATGGATGAAGAGGGATGAGTGAAAGACATCAATGGATGAAGAGGGATGGCTGAAAGCCACCAATGGATGAAGAGTAGTGGCTGAAAGCCACCAATGGATGAAGAGGGGGTGCTGAAAGCCACCAATGGATGAAGAGTAGTGGCTGAAAGCCACCAATGGATGAAGAGGGGGGGCTGAAAGCCACCAATAGACGAAGAGGGGGGGCTGAAAGCCACCAATGGATGAAGAGGGATGAGTGAAAACCACCAATGGATGAAGAGGGGTGAGTGAAAGTCACCAATGGATGAAGAGGGATGGCTCAAAGCCACCAATGGATGAAGAGGGATGGCTGAAAGCCACCAATGGATGAAGAGGAGTAGCTGAAAGCCACAAATGGATGAAGAGGGATGAGTGAAAGACATCAATGGATGAAGAGGGATGAGTGAAAGCCACCAATGGATGAAGAGGGATGAGTGAAAACCACCAATGGATGAAGAGGGGTGAGTGAAAGTCACCAATGGATGAAGAGGGATGGCTCAAAGCCACCAATGGATGAAGAGGGATGGCTGAAAGCCACCAATGGATGAAGAGGAGTAGCTGAAAGCCACAAATGGATGAAGAGGGATGAGTGAAAGACATCAATGGATGAAGAGGGATGAGTGAAAGACATTAATGGATGAAGAGGGATGAGTGAAAGCCACCAATGGATGAAGAGGGATGGCTGAAAGCCACAAATGGATGAAGAGGGATGAGTGAAAGACATCAATAGATGAAGAGGGATGGCTGAAAGCCACCAATGGATGGAGAGGGGGGCTGAAAGCCACCAATGGATGGAGAGGGGGGCTGAAAGCCACCAATGGATGAAGAGGGGGGGGGGGGCTGAAAGCCACCAATGGATGAAGAGGGATGAGTGAAAACCACCTATGGATGAAGAGGGGTGAGTGAAAGCCACCAATGGATGAAGAGGGATGGCTGAAAGCCACCAATGGATGAAGAGTAGTGGCTGAAAGCCACCAATGGATGAAGAGGGGTGGCTGAAAGCCACCAATGGATGAAGAGGGATGAGTGAAATACATCAATGGATGAAGAGGGATGGCTGAAAGCCTCCAATGGATGAAGAGGGATGCCTGAAAGCCACCAATGGATGAAGAGGGAGGAATGCGTTACTTACCTGTAACTGCAGTTATCCAGTATTTGTATCTTTCATAGATTCACTTGCCTGAATCATTCCCCGTCGTCGGGATGGGAGGCCCCGGTACATAAATAAAGTAATGTCATATAGACATGTATACATAGTAATGGGCCAGAGGCCTCTCATTAGTAACATATCCATGTCCTTTTGTGAAAAGGACCAAACTTTGGCTAAGAGCCAATCAGCTATCACCACCGTCTAGAACCTTCCTGGAAGGAGCTCTGGTCCCTCAGATTTTCGTAAGCACAGTGATAAATAGTATATTACTGAGAGAACAATGGTGAGCCCTTCCAGGGGAGGCGGGTGGGTTGCATGTGAATCTATGAAAGATATCAATACTGGATAACTGCAGTTACAGGTAAGTAACGCATTCCTTATCCAGTATTAGGGGTATCTTTTATAGATTCACATGCCTGAATCAGAGTAGCGAGCAATAACAAGCACATTTCGAATGGTCCAATATCAAATATCACTAGATAATAACATATCCATTGCTAAAGCAAAAGGTACCAAAATGCAATATTACAGAGAATTGTGCAAGTAGACAGTAGGAAGGTGGGATGAAAGAGAAGGCTCACCTCAGGTGGAGAAGCGTGGCTCAGTGGTTAGAGGCGCAGACTCGGAAGATGAGATCGGCCGTGGACCAGGGTTCGATTCCCCGCCTCGGCGGGTCTCGGGCTCAAAATTCCACGGACTCGATCATTCTTGTTCCGGTGCCTACTTGACTCACGGGGTCACACTCTGCGACTCTGGGCAATAGCTTGCTTAATCTCCACTACGGCCCCTCGCGGTGGGATGCCTGGCTTTCACCTTGTGGACACCCTGCCGGGGTATCTCACAGGGGAATACCAGGACGGGTTCCCTACGCAAGCGCTTAGATACCGTGTCGGTGATTTGCGCTATATATGTACATTTACATTTTACATTTTACCGCATTGCTGCATCTTTCATAAGTTCAGTATCCAAGCAGTAGTGCCTGGTGAACGTATGCGGCGTCTTCCATGTCGCCGCTCTGCAGATGTCAATAATGGGCACTCCAGCAAGAGCGCCATGGAGGTTGAGACAGCTCTAGTGGAATGAGCACGAACCTTGGAATGCAGAGGATGTCCTGCTTGCTGATGACAGAAAGCAATAGTCACAGAGATCCAACGGGAAATGCTCTGCTTAGTCAATGGAATACCTTTCCTAGGTCTGCTAAAAGCAACGAAGAGTTGGTTAGATTTCCGGAATGTCTGTGTACTGTGGATGTAGAATTTAAGACCGCGTTTGAGATCAAGAGAGTGGAGAGACCTCTCTGCTGCGGAATGTGGATTCGGGAAGAAAGAGCACAGGACTATAGGCTCATTAAGGTGAAAGGCAGATGGGTCTTTTGGGATGAATTTAGGATTAGTCCTTAGAATCACTCTGTCCTGTCTGAATTGGAGGAAAGGGTCTTGAATGGAGAAGGCTTGGAGTTCGCTTACTCGTCTCGCTGAGGTAAGCGCCAGTAGAAGAGCCGTTTTCCAGGAAAGATATTTGATATCAGCTTTGTGTATCGGCTCAAAGGGATGTTTCATTAATTGAGCCAGCACAATGTTTAGCTGCCAGGTAGGCGGTAAAGTCTTCACCGGAGGGAATGTTCTGAACAAGCCTTTAAGAAATTGTTTGATGAGTCTACTGGACCAGAGGGAAGCCCCAGTTGAGGAACGTCTGAACCGAGATATGGCAGCCAGGTGAACTTTTATTGAAGCATGAGCTAGACCTGAGTTTGCCAAATGAAGAAGGTAAGGCAGAATATGTGCAGGTGACGATGAAAAAGGATGTATTTTCTTTGATTTACACCACATGCAGAACCTTTTTCATTTCAGGGAATACGTTTTGTTGGTACTGTCAGCCCGAGCCCGGGTTAGAACTGCTCTGCAATCTTGTGGGATGTCTAAGTTCTGTAATTCTCTGAACTCAGGAGCCAAGCCGATAATTTGAGAGATGCTGGATCCGGATGTTGGACTTGTCCGTGGTTCATTGAGAGGAGATTGGGGCACGGTTTCAATGGGATCGGCGGTTCCAGCGATAGGAGATGAAGCTCCGTAAACCAGTGGTGGCGCGGCCATGCTGGAGCTATCAAGATCAGAGTACAATGTTCTGCCTTCAGCTTCCGGAGATCCCTTAGAATCAGGGGAAATTGTGGTAAATAAATAAATAATACCTCTATTTTTGACTGGATATACAATAACAGATAGCTCAATAAATAAGAGTCAAGATTCGAGGTAGTAGGAGTTTGCAGGTTTAATACAGCATAAAGGACAGGAACAGGACAACCTGCACGGGTATAGGATGGCAGCGCTGCACGGGGCAGGGACAAAGGAATGGAATGGCAACTTTTAATAACAGTGCACAAGCATATATAGTTAAACAAAATACATGAGGTTCAATACAATAGGCGTAGCAGTGGGCAGGGCCTGTAGCAGTCGAGAAAGATAAGGCAGAAAGTAGGTGTAACAGGAGGCGTGAACAGGGCGTATACATAGACATGTGATGTAAACGTAACAGATTATGTCACAAATGGGGCGGAAACATGGAGGGGGCTACCGAAGGAGCCGGGACCTCTAACCTAGTGGTGCGCGCAAGCTGGCAATGACGTGTTACTAGGGAGAAGCTGGGGGCTATGACTTCTGAGCTAGAAGGAGAGACGAAAGTCTGGAGAGTCAGAGCGACATGTACCTAAACACTATCTAGTATCTGATGTTTAGAGAACATGTTGATAGAATCCAAACGTTATCAGGGTAAAGGCTAACAGACACTAAGACTGGTGCATGCATTATTCTACATGTAGTGCGTGTTGAGGAATATTAAATGACCATAAATACAGTATTTCTCTTACATGGAGACGTAAAGGCTAGACGATGACTGAAACTATTGATGCGATTCAGTAGCTTAGGAATGCAGAGAAGGAGGGCTGGACTGATAACTAGAATCATAACATACTCTTGGCAGACTGGGAGGCAGAGCCAGGCCGAGCCGGGCACTGTGAGGCAGGAAGTAAGTGAAGGGTCAGGGATACAGGTGGGGGCTGTATCGCTCCTCGGAGAGGGTTCAGGAGACAGGAGCTGAATCTGAGTCCGGGCCCTTTTGAGGCCTAGAAACGGGGATTTTACAATGAAATAACGTGCACACCGTGAAACGTGGCAACGTAGCTTTACATAGGCCTAATACTCGTAGCTTTCATGAGAACTGGAAACTGGCATACTAGAGATGGACACAACTGTAATTGCGTCTTTAATCGATCATGGGGAATACATATGCATATTAATCATGCACATATAGCATAAGATGGGGAACACGTAGGGACACAGAACATGGCAAAATTTACTTTTCCACATTCCCTCCTTGTCACTACGTTTCCATCAGGAAACATCAATATTCATGATACCATCTATCATTTCATACAGTATTATTTGCTCGTCTCGAAATTTCTTGGAACGGGGTCTAGGACGGGACTTGGGACTAGGAATACAAGAGGTAGCACAAATGCCGCAAATCGCAGGGCCACATTGTATACAGAGGCAGCAACTGAATATGATCGCTACTGCAATACCTAGAAAGGACAATACTTTCCATCCCCAGGCAGAAATTATACTCCAAAACCAACCGGACCATGTCCAGGTGCCTGGATTCTGGTGTAACTGATGGGCAATTTTATGAAGTCTGGTTATAGCTGAATAAACAGACGGCGCGTTATTAGGAATGAAAATACAGCAACTAGATCCGATGACTCTACATGCTCCTCCTCTATCGGCCAGTATGACGTCAAGAACGAGACGATTTTGGAGCACGACAAATCTCATAGCAGATTGCTCTTCGGTTAAGTTGCCTAGAGCAGAGGCAGTCTCATTCACTACTGCTTCAAGGGTTCTGGTTAATCTACGGATTAACTTACTATTCTGGATAGGTCCTATAAAGAAAAAGAATCCTCTATTGAAATCTGTATACTGTTCTAGAGCAGTTTCAGTTTGATCGACAATCGGGGACTCGATCTCCCTTCTATGTCTAATGTGTACTAGATGTGTGTTTCTGTGATAATCGGACGGGGCTAGGAAAACTGGTGGTAGTAGGAAGGCAATGTAACAGATTCCCTCCCAATCGAGGGGCAGACGAACATATGCGGTCTGACCACAAACAAAATAAGAATGACGTGAAGTTTTGAAAATAGATTTCCCACTGTCACTATACTCGACAATAGTAGTACAATCACTATGTCCTACATGTACGGAACCATTATTTCGGACACATAATTCGCCTTTGACTGGTAATACTGAAATAGCAGGTAAGTCTGGAGTAGGATCAGACTGAACATTCAGAACCATGAAATTCGAAGAATAATTACCCAAATTATAAACTTCATTTTCTAGATCTAACCCTGTTCTGTGGGGAAGACCTTGCTTGTCTGGAAAACATGTACTGTTCAGAAGGGACATATCAGTTGAGGATGACGTTAACGTGGACCATGCTCCACATGAACCATTATGTGAAAACGGATAAGGAAACAGTGGCAGAACTCCCTTCGGTGTCTGGAAAGGGGGGAGTCGACCACACACCCAACAATTAGTGGCATTGCTGGTCTGGTGTGAATAATGCAACATACGGATAAATGTGTTATTGCGCATAGCAAGACGATAGGATAGTTCGTGAGGAGGCAGATCACTAAATGTGTGCTCTACTGTAGCATTAGAAAACATATTTACATGAGAAATTGGAAAACATAAATGAAATGCATAACTCGTGCAGGTAACCATTAAGCTTAAAAACAATATAAAACTTAGAAAAACGATACATCGGATAGAGTTTTGACTAACTCTCTCACTATGGGGGTCTATCTCATACATGTCAGATACCGGTCTAACCGTTTCACCTAGGGGAGGACTTAGACAATTAAACTGGCTGACTTATTTTACTAGACCGTAGCTTACTTTTATACTCCTGCTGCGGAGTTTTCTCTAACAGGGAGGGCTTGATATCAATGTCATTTGCGGGACAGTCCTTAAGAATAGTATCTTGGCAGTCTTTAAAATCTTGACAATCCTTGGAAATGTTCTTGGAAACAGTTTTTAGTCCGTGAAATTTCTTGACGTGTGACAGGTGCACCCACCCCTTCCTGCCTTCCAACTTGACGGCAGTACGGGTGGTTAGAAGGACTAACTTCGGCTCCTTCCAGCGAGGCTCCAGCGGACTTGAACGATCAAAATTGCGGACGAGGACCAGGGTGCCGGGAAGGATCTCGTGTGGCTTGACTTCAGTATTGTCGGGAAATGCAGCGGCAACCTGTGAACGACAAGAGTGTAGGGCAGACATCAAGGAAGCTAGGTAATCTGTCAGCATATTACTGGAAACATCGGTAATACTTCGGGGTCTAGGTGTACCCCACATATTCGGGGGGCGGCCGAATACGACCTCATAAGGGGACAGACCTGATCTGGAGTGTGCGACCATGCGCATATAAAACAAAGCGACTGGCAGAGCAACTAACCAGTCTACACCTTTTTCTTGACAGATTTTGGCAATGCGGATTTTCAAGGTTTGATTATGTCTCTCTACGAGACCGGCTGCTTCTGGATGGCGTACACAATGGAACTTCCACTGGTACCCTAACAAAAGGGAAACGTGCTTCATTAGTTCAGATGAGAATGGCTGGCCGTTATCAGAATACACGACCCTAGGGAGTCCATAACGGGGGAAGAATTCATGAACCAACTGCTTGGCAGTGGTCGCGGCTGTATAATCTGGGACTGGATATGCTTCTGTCCACCTGGACAAAGCGCATACAACTACAAGGACATACTTGAAACCTCGATATCGCTCCATCTGAATATAATCCATCTGGAGGACTTCAAAAGGGTGGTCAGGAGGTTGGAATCCACCTTGTTCCACCGGGACACTTTTACCTGGATTGAACTGGCAACATATCATACAGGTACGGACTTTCTGCTTGGCTGCAGCTCGTAAATGCTTGTTAAACCAAATGTTCTGGATACTGTCTAACATGGCTTTTTCTCCTAAGTGTGCTGGACTATAGAACACAGGGAAGAGCACGTCAAGTCCAAAGACAAAGAACCTGCTCATCAGAATAAAAAATTACAATTTCCAAAAAAGAAGGTAGCCAGTATTAAAGTAATCAACAATGCCGAGAATACTGAGGACATAGCTGAAAAACGGAGAATGGGCTCAGACAATGCTAAACAGCGCAGCAGAAGTGAGCATAGCTCGCAAAGTCCTTATGAATCATCTGGAGACAGTGGACACGAATGAATACATTCAGGTGGAAACTGCAGATACCAGAGTTAGCAAACCTCATAAAATATATGAAATAACATTGCGTATAGAAGGGGATAAGACTAGAAAAATAAGGGGTCTATTTTGGGATAATCTCTCCAAGGGCTATGACATCCTTCTAGCTGAACGAGACTGGCCTCCAGAGTTTGTCAGGAAGTGCCCACATGGCGAAGAAATAATTATGCCTGCCTTCTCAAACCATATTCCAATTCATAAAAAATATACACTTGCAAGAAAGTGGGCAGTAGCTCAAGCCCCTGCCTTATATAAAAATCATGTGGGATGGGATGAGGACTCTCCTCCTCACGAAATCCAGTTAAAATCACAACCTACTGCACAGAGGCAGTACCCGATTAAGCAAGAAGCTAAAAAACAGGTAAAAGAGATCCTAGATCAACTTGAATACCAGGGGGTGATTGAAACTTGCACCTCACAAATGAACAACCCTTTGTTTCCTGTCTCCAAGCCAGACAATTCATATTGTCTTGTTTTGGACTACAGAAACCTTAACTCATGTTGCAAAACATTTGCGGTACAAAACTCGCATAGTGCTGCACTAATGAATAACATAGTGCGCAAAAAATACAAAACAACCTTAGACATTTCTAATGGATTCTTTTGTCAAAATATAGCACCAGAAAGCAGATATTTGACGGCGTTCTCAATAAATGGCACGCAAAAGAATTTCTGTCGTTTGCCCCAGGGGTTCAAGAACAGCCCAGGATTATTCTCAGCGAGAGTAACTGAATTACTACAAACATATGATGACGAAGCATTATCTTATGTCGACGACATCTATCTAACAGACGATGACTTGGATACTCACTTGAAGAGAGTGAACACCATAATACTTGGGTTCGCAGCAGAGGGTTACAAATTCAACTTTAAAAAGTCAAGAATTGCCCATCTAACAGTCCTGTTTTTAGGATATGAACTATCAAGTGAAGGCAAAAGCCTGGCCGACAATTTCCTAGAGAAATGTGCTGTAATCCAAGCACCTAGAACACTGAAAAACTTACAATCAATTCTAGGCTTCCTAAACTTCGGAAGAACTTACATTATAAATTATGCAGAGAGAATTAAACCTCTCTATGATCTAATAAAACCAGATTTTAAAAGAATCAATTGGACTCAAAAACACACAGAAATTTTGAGATCGTTACAAACAGATATGTTAGTTAAAACAAAACTACAAACACGTGACAACACACGCAACCGTGTGATTCGAGTCATCCCAGGAAGATGCGGATTCACATACCTGACCTCTAATGAGGGAGAGAAGGTACCAATAGCATACAAATCACATTTGTACACAGAAGCTGAAAAAAGGTTCAGCATTAAAGAAAATATTGTTCAAGCGGTTCAAACAGCTGTAGCAAAAGAAAAATACCAAGCAGACGGTAGACAGGTTACAGTCAGAACAGCAGAATCAGCTTTTGAGGCATTAACAACACCATGTAATTTACCGACAACTGCACTAAATCCAGAATGGATACAATGGGTAAATTCTGTTGCTACAGACAAAGTAAAATACTATTTTGACCCAGAAATGAAAGAATTAAAATATCTAGAATATGAGAGAGAATACCCTCTGCCAATCGACATTCTGCCTTTACGACAGTACGCCTGTGTAATATATACAGACGGGTATGCTCAACCCTCAGTTTGGGGTGATCTGGCTTACAACGCCACATGCGA
The DNA here is from genome assembly GCF_964261635.1 of Lissotriton helveticus. NCBI lineage: Eukaryota > Metazoa > Chordata > Amphibia > Caudata > Salamandridae > Lissotriton > Lissotriton helveticus. Next base: position 1,932,264,456 of record NC_136068.1, on the reverse strand, counting down.
AATTGTAAAAGAAGTGTGGCGCGGAGGTAAATTAAGACCTCTACTTACAAAAACACACTCAGTGGAAAATAATTCAGAACAACAAACTGAAATAATTTCATTAAAAATGGCGCTAGATAATGCAGATCGCGAATTCCCGACACTTATTGTGTGCGATTCGTATTACTGCGTCAAAACATACAATAACGATTTGCAGAAATGGATTCAAAACGGTTACAAAGATGACACAGGTGCCACAATAAAGCAGAAAGCACTTTGGGAACAATTAGTTCTTTTAAAGAAAGAACTACCAAAAACTCACGTGATACATTCACTGAGTCATCAGCGTGATGGCGTTCACGTTGCAGGGAATTCATTGGCTGAGACAGCCACAGCGGGAGCAACTAAACCGGCTTCCGTAGCTACAAAAAAGCGTACAGTAAAACACATTGACGGTGAAACTGTGCTGGCGGTGAAAACGTCATCAAAAGGCGACTGCTCGGCGCTACCGATCAATTATCCACTCAATTATACATACATAATCGATGCAAACTCAGTCCCTTTTGCTCGAATCCCTGGAGTGGGGGATAGAGTAATTCCAAACACGGACAGGAGAGGCTTGTTAATAGCAGACGCACATATGGGTGAGGGTCTCAGACACCTTAAGCAAAAAGATTCTCTGGAAGAATTACAATCAGTGTACTGGTGGCCAGGCATGAGCCTGCATCATCACATTTTTGTAAAAAATTGCCCAGACTGCAATAGAGATCGCAGTGGCGAGCGAGGAGGACTATTGCCATGGCACTTCACTCCAGAAAAACAACAACAATAAGAATGTACCCATCACGAAAAAGCGTTATATTAACATAAGAAGACTAATTTTCACCTATGATGTAGACCCCAGCGCTCGGCTAACGCCTGGACTGTTATACAAGGATTTGCAAGTCTATAATGGCATATACGCTAGGAGCATGCTACGTTTTGAATAATGTGTTCCCTTTAGCCCTCAGGCTTAAAGGGAAGCATGACCAAATGAGCATAGCATTGCGGGACTCTTCTCACTTCCTTCCTGAGGGATACGGGATGGTGTAAAGAAAAAACCAAGACATAAAGCAATCTATAACGGAAAAGGTATTAGGTTCGGGTGCTGGGTGGGTCAAACATTTAATGAGTGTCCAACGTAGTCTAAATAACCTGCCAAGGAATTCTCTGAAAGGGTTCAGTCCGTACGAACTATTGTTCGGGACTAGAATGATGATCCAAGATCTTGATAGTCAGACTTCAGTGGTTAAAGACAAAAGGTTTGATATCAAAGATCGTTTGGCTATTTTACAGGACTTAAATGAAACAAGAAAAGACCTGAGCAACATAAAGTTGAAACAACAGCCAACAACCACTGAAGAGAAACCACCTGTCCCAGCAAGGCCTGTCTGGATTCCAAAAATCGGGGATCTAGTCAGAGAGAAGATCGCGGTAAAGAAGGAATTTGGGCCTTCTTACAGAAAAGCAGTTCCTGTCTTGTCTATCAACGGGACAAGATCAGTAGTACTACCGCCCCTTGCTGGTAAAAAGGAGAACCGAGTTGTATCCATCGACCTGGTTAAACCACAATCATGTGGCCGATAACAAACAGTAGGCCAAGTGGACTCCCAAGAAGTAGCAGAACACCAATGTTTGCTACGAATACAGAGGCTCAAACTGGAAGACTGATCACCTTTGGAAAATCTACAGTGAATCAACAAGGACTATGCAACAAAGCAATGGAACTTGAACCTCTTAAAACCCAAATTAAAACTTTTCATCAAGAAACAACAACCTATGATGATGTAACTGCAGACTTTGCTAATGAAACAAAGCAAAATCCAAAAACAATTGGAACAATTGACAGAACAGCATCCGGCTACTTCATCAACTTCGATGATTCATCTGAAGACCTGAGTGAAGCAAAGAAACAGCCATCAACAAAAACTTTTAAAGACAAAGCTAAGGAACTTTTTCAACAGCTGAAAGAAACCTATCTGATTTCTCCATGGATTGAATTTTGGGTGGCCTTCGGTGCATTTATCCTCATTCTTTGGCTCATCATGGTACTATGCTTGGGACATTTCATTGAAGGAAAATATGCTAAAGTGGACACAGCAAGCCAGAAAATCAACTTGGTACTTAAACCACACACATCTTCACACATCGAGAAAAGAGAACTTTCTTCAGTGAACTTCACAGCCAATCCTATACCAGGCGGTGTAGCATGGGACAAAACTGATTATGAAATCTATGGTCCAGTTGAAATCCTGAAGTATCCACACTAATTCAAGATCTCATTGAGTGACTTTGTAAAACCGAGCTCATTTGCTGATGATTGGGACTTTGAAAGTATTAATGATATGATGTCTGATCTTGTAATGTCTGCTAAATTTACAGAACATGATTATTTACAGGGTTCGTCTAATTATGATCAGATGTTCTGCTATAACCACTATGGTAACCATTATCTACATAAATCTGCTCAACCTAGAAATGTTTTAAATTATAACCAATGGGAACATTGTGCTACTCCTCCAAAATGCTGCATTCATCGATCTGAAGTCCGCCTTCGACCTAGTACCTAGGGACAGGCTATGGGGTGTGTTGAAAAATCTGGGGTGCCCACTAGAACTATTGGACCTCATTGTAAGACTCCACGAGGACAACTTTGCGAGGGTGAGGTGGGGGGGCCAGGGACAAGTGACGGAAACATTCCCCGTAACTCGAGGTGTCCGCCAGGGGTGTGTCCTGGCCCCTACCCTCTTCCTCCTTTTTATGGACCAAGTTGTTAAATTTTTCATGGATACCCCCACTGATGCACCAATGCTGGCGGGGATGAGGTTCCCTTTACTCATCTTCGCAGATGACACTTTAATCCTCTCAAAAACACGTAGCGGACTCCAGCGGGCTCTCGACCGCTTTGAGGAGTACTGTGCCATCAATAATTTGGTAGTTAATGTGGGGAAAACAAAATTTATGGTTTTTACAAAAAACCATTCAGTTCGAAGTTCAGTAAAGTTGAATGGAGTAAACCTTGAACAGGTCGACACCATGACCTATTTAGGGGTTACCCTTGATAGCCGGTTAAGATGGAAAGATCAGATTAATATGCAACATCTTAAACTTGCTAGGCTGACTGGTTGTCTCCTTAAAGAGCAGAAGGAATCTATTACAAAGCGGGTCCTACCGGCCCTTAAGATCTACGACGTTAAAATCTCCACAGCCATTTTATATGGCGCGGATTTGTGGGGCCACATGGACTTGCTTAACCTGTTCAAAACTCAATGTAGATTCCTTCGAAATCTGGTGGGCCTCCCACAGTCCACACCCCTGGTCCCCCTCTGTCTGGACCTTGGTTCCCCAGCTATTAATGAGATGGCAAGATTTAGGTTAGTGGCATTGTGGAGGCGGATATGGACATCCCCAGATTTATCCCTTTTTGCAAAAGAATTGACCGAAGTGAGGTCTATTAGGGGCTCAGGGAAAATACCCTGGTTTTATGCTGTTAAATCAACCCTTAAAGATATGGGCTTAGAACAACTTTGGACATCCCCGCAATCTAATGCTTTCCCATCTAAAGATGAGTTCAAATCATTATACTGGGCAACATCTCGCTTAAAAAGAGTCTTGCTTTCTAACAAAAACGGCCTTACAGGCAGGTTTTTAACACTCAAACTTGACCTACTAAGAGAGCCATATTGGGATGTTATATCCCGACCATTAGACAAGAAGTTGTATCATCAATTTAGAGTGGGCGCATTGCCCTTAAACACCTTCCTAAATAAATGGTCCACAGGGATATCGCCCTACTGTACATGTTGCCCAGGTCATATTGAATCTGAAGGTCACTTCCTTTTTGCCTGCCCAAGGTATTGTGCACCTCGAAAGAAATGGTTAAAACCTTTGTTCCAAAAACTTCCATTCAAAACAGCAATGGAGGCCATACGGGTGCTTAGGACTAACACCTCAGAACTTTTTGTGGTAACTTTGGCAAAGTATCTGGGATGGGCTTGGCTCCTAAGACTAAAAACCAGCATGACTTAGTTCCAAGTACATGGGTGATTTGCAAAGGGCCACAAACTGTTTGATTATGTATCTGATAACCATTTCACGACTTTTGTTCCACCATTTGCATCCCTTGCTTCTCTATCCTTGCTGCAACAATAAGGATTTGTCCACGATGATTTTGAACTGTAACTTTTGAAATGTAATATTGATTCTTAATGTACTGTTACTTATTTTTATACAAAATCATTCAGGTTTCTCTGTTTAGGTCTTTTTTAATTCATTAATTGTAGTTTAATCCGGTTTTATTAATTCGTTATGAAATGTCTCTTACTTGTATATATATTTTTTTTTTTCCATGGTGTTTGTGTTCCAATTTCTTTAATAGTATTATATTTGTATCTTTTATGATTTGTCAAATCGAAATAAAGACTTTAAAACCTGAAACCTGACAGCTCAAAAACATTTTATGATAAATATTCATACTTTTCAGGGTTTAACACAAGTAATCCAGAAACATTTTATTTCAAATTGACGAATAAGACAGGTATGAAGACCATGCTTACAAACACAAAATTGATATATTCCGATTCATTCTTTGAACAAATGAATACATTTGGGTTTGATTTCTGGAACAATAATATTGAAGCAAAAACTGTTTGGGGTACAAGAGATTGGCAAGTACAAGGTATAGAATCATTGTTTAGAGCCTGCATGATCCCAGAACAAATTATATTCTTGAATGACACTATTCAACAAACTACCTGTCTTGGCTTAGCAAAAATCAAAGATTTGAACAAACCGTCTATTCCAAAGCCAACAGTGAACAGTAATAGCTCTATAGATGATGAGATAGACGTAAACCATATATTAAACCAAAACAGAACACATCCTGAATGGAATAAATGGTTGATCTGGCCCACAGATACAAATAACTGTCAAGACAGATTCCTGAACAAAAAACAGGGGTTCACATTGACTAGGCCAGACCCTAGATATTCTCAAAGACAACATCCAGGGATAGTAACCACCTACAGCGTGGGCAAGCTCTGCCTTCAATGGCTACAAACGTCCACACTGGCTGAAATTAAGCAACACCTAACTTTACTTACAGAAGGTGCTGACTTGCGTGATTTCATATTGGGACCACGCAAACAGCGTCAAAAACGTTTCATAGCGGCCTCTATATATGCAGCTTATAACGAAGTTTGGAAAGTAACTCAAATTGAGACAGCAGAAAAAATACGGAAAATTGACCGTATTAATTTAGAAAAATCACTTTCTGTGGTGGACAATGGGTTAATGACTCTGTCCTCCAGAATATATTCTCTGGACAGCATTGTGTCTTCAGCAATCGATATAATATCGCAAGACTTACTGATGTTACAACACGGTCAGTCCCAATTGCGTTCTATTGTACAGCTTGGCTGGACGTTACAAAATCTGCGTTCTGGCTATGTGCCTTGGCGTTTAATCAACACAACGTCATTATTTGATATCTTTAACCTTACTGATAAACAAATCAGTTTGGCGCAGAAGGGTGCTGACTATACAATTCTGAGCATTGAAAAACTTGAGAGATTACCATTGACAATGTCAGAACGACCTGTCATTGAATGGATAATACATGGAATAATAAATATTCCGATAACTACTTTCCAGTTTCAATTCTGCCAAAAATATATACAGGCAGGCCAGTATGAAAGGTTGGGTAAAGGATACATTAAGTCAATATGGAACTTGCCCTATACACACGAATGTGTCAGTAATAAAGGCCAGAAAGTGTTTCTCAGTTGGAATAATTGTGCAAGATCACTAAGTGGTACACTTCTGTGTCAGGGTATTAACTTGCATGGAGCCTGTGAAGGGACTTCAAATAACCTTTCATGTTATCAGCTAGGCACACCTGCAACACGAATAGAACCATTCTTTAGGAGACTCTCGAACGGGAGTTACATTCTAATAGTAGATCGCAGATGTTGTAGTTTGCTGCCCGGAAAACCTTATCTCATAACCGTGACTAGGAAGGTCATGTGCTGTGAACGAGTTTTGTTCCCGAACGATTCTCCAGACAGGGAGGCACGGTTATGGCCCGATTTGAAAATTGCTTCTATTCGAATAGATACTTTAAGCAGAATGAAGACTGTGCTCCTACAGACGCCGACCAGGCTCACATCATCAAAAGAAACGTATGATCTCCAAGTTGCAAGGACAACAGAAGAGATTCATTCATTATTATCAACTAATTCCCCCATACATTTCGCAGAAATACTGAACGAAATCTTAAATATTTCTGATACCACTGGTGTCTCCAGTGTATTTAAAGCAGTGTTTTCGGGTGCTTTAACTCCATTCAAAGCCATCCTGGGTATTTTTCCAGACTTTGTCCATTCCATTTTTGGCGGACTTCCACTCCTTTTGGGACTAGTAGCGGGTATTCTATTTTTGATCCTGTTATTTCGCTATGGCAAACCATGTCACAGACAAAACACCTGCGACAAGAGAAGAAATGATCCTAGCCATTGGCTACCGGGACCGGGTAACTAAAATCCTTGGACTATCCCGGCTTAGAGACCTGAACATGACTTGGTCTCTTTCATTTAGACCAATGTGGCAAAGTTGTGTTATGCCTGTATTAAAGTGCTTGCTATGCGGCGAAGAATGCGTGTTGGACACCTGTCTGGCACTACAATCGGATGTGCCAATGGACGCAGATACCTTGTTGGGTCCGGTAACGGCTCATGCATTGTGCTGTCCCCAGCGGCTACCAATCCTGATGACGGCATTCGTGGAGACTTCACCACTACGATTGAGGGGTAGTGAAGTACAAGATGAAAGCAGCATCGATCAGGTACGACCTTCAGTCAGCTATGCTGATCAAAACATCAATGGAGGCAATCATGCTCAGGCTCATGATTGCATGGTAACAACCTTTTCCGAATTAGTGGAACTTACGCAAGAAGCTGTTGACAGTTTTTTCAACAGTCTAAATGATATGATGTTTTCACCAGAACAGCAGGAATAACTTTGAGCAGACTAGCACTCGGAGTTCCCTACATGCTGAATTTGGCCTTCAACTTTTAAAAAGCGATATGGAAAAAAAAATTTCTCATCATTTTTTCAGACTGCAAGAACCTTTTTCCCCAATTTCAAAATATTTACGATTTTTTGGGACACTTATCTTCTGCTTAAAGTAGACATCATTCTTAGAGAACTAAATTTCTATTTTAGGTAGTCACGAGACATTCGCTATTCCTCTAGCACTATTATACATAACTTTATGATTGTGATGAAATGGTCTCGCACTTTTTTTCTGTATTAAGAGCCATTTCATGTGTAGTTTTCGCATTTATTCATGCTGATTTTTAAAAAATATGCGTTATGTGTTTAGCATTATTAGACTGCTTGTGCATATAGTACATGTGATAGTACATGTGATTGTGTTTCGTATATTTCGTAGTTCCAATATTTCAGGATACATATGAATGTATTTTGGGGTGGTACGGTATACACAAACGCTACTGGTTTCACTATGCCTAGATTTGTAAATATGGACATAGTCTACGTGGAGTGGGTGTGATGTATTCCTATAGGTACTGTATCGATTCCCCTATTCCTGACCCTGGTCTGGGTAATAATTAACTAGCAGCCATCCAACGGTGCAAAAACCGTTATCTGATTAAGCCACACCACGGCACAGAAGAGCATTATCTGATTAGGTCATAACGCATGCCATCTAATGAGACAAGCGATATTCCTCCAGCCCCTGATAAGGCATACGGAGTTCTCAAAACAAATCAAACCTACAGCGACCTGGGAAATTCCCATAACCATTGTTTTGATTTCATCGAGAACTTCAGCAAAAGAATGTGCGAACGAGCCCGTTCATATGACATCATTATTGACGTATATATGTCCATCCTTACGTCAATCTCGGCACCTTTCAGGTATAAATATTACCGACATTGCCTTAAGCAAACACATGCGGTGGTGACGAGATCGGAGCAGCGAGACGTGCTGAGGAGCCCAGCAGAGAGCGAAGCCCAAAGACGCTGCCCCGCCTTCCTGACGCGATGAGAACGAGACGCTGCCTTTCTCCTGCTGAGAAATCCAGCTCCGGCGCTTCCAAGCAGCCCTCGCAGGCAGCTGGAATATCAAGACCAGGGATAAGAGATACCAGCCCTCCATCATTCTAGATCTCAGGTACAGAACTGAATAACCCCTTGCAGAGAATTCTCGAGTCAGTCCCTTGGCAAAACAAACTTAACTTAAACTGCTACTTATCTACTCCCGCCCACGTATTAGGCTTAGGTCAGGTACACTGGGGTAGGCGTGGTTAGAAGCACCAGTTGAGTACGATTAGTCAAATGTATATATGTATGTATCTATTTTATCCATTTTAAAGTATCATATGGCTCAGAAACCATATCAATGCTTTTACAGTATTATTTTATAATTCTGTCTTTGCTGTATGCACTTTACTTAACTACAAGTATTGCAATAATAGCGATTCATTTCTCTTGTATGAGAAAAGAGACTGATCAATAAATAACATCTTTTATTGAACACGCCCGTCTCTTCCTTTCTCTACAATCTGGTGAAACTAAGAATGCACTGAACTGACTGAGTAAAATAAGTTGTCTATTGTTTTCACACGACTCTAGAGATACACTCTTGATTAGGGGAGAGCAAAGTTGTCATGTTCTATGGTTGTCAGAAACTAAATCCCTTCTTGTCTATCCAGGGAGGTTAAAATCCTCCTTGCCTATTCGAGAAAGTTTCTAGTGAACTCTGAGCTAGCTGGCACAAACACAAAACTTTAAGTCTAATATCGTCGGTAGAAGACCTAGTTAACCTCTGCCCTAGGTCTATACTATTGAAGATATTATTCCAATGCGCAGAGCCTATTGGGATAATAGGAACTACACTACAAGACGTGCGTGCCTAGTGTGTAGTGGGCCCTGGGGGGCATTACTTTTGGGGCATTTATTCATTAACATGTTTATGTCTTATATGTAGCCTTGAAGCCAAACAAAGTGTCTACATTGTAAATAAACCAAATATACATAGCTTCATGTTGTTAAATCACTCAAAAAACTAACATATTTATGTTTGTTGTAGGGAAAATGGGCAAATAAAATGCCGCAAAATTGCCGCTAAATTTCCATATTTGTGCCGCTAAATTTGCTAATCTATGCCGCTATATCCTGGGGGGTCTGCCTTATACACTACCCCCTTCATGACCTTCACCCTTCCTGGACCCTACACTCTAACACTACACTTCACGAGCCCCCACACCACTACCTTAAACCCTAAAACACTACTCCTTGCATGACCCTTACCTTTACCCCAGTCTGCTTCCTACACTACAACACTACCCTGCACGACACCCCAACACTATCCTAATCCCTAAAATACTATCCTACACAAACACCACATCACTATTCCCCAACACAACACTTCACGACCCCCGACACTACCCTTAACTCAAATACACTACTCTACACTACTCAAACACAACCCAATAACCTAAAAAACCACCCCTGCACGACCCAAAAAAACTACACTTACCTCTCTCTCTCCTCCATGGTTCCTCTCTTCTCCGGCTTCCAGCGACGTCAGATCTGCACTTCGTTGTTTGCAAACAGAAGCGCCTTCCAGACAACGATGTGGATAGCGCATACCATGACAACGCATGTATTGTAACAACGCTTGCAATGTAACAACTTGCGTACTTATGGTGCGTGTTGTAACATCGTAAGTGTAGTAAAGTTTGCGAAGTAATGATATGCGCACTAGGAGCTGCATACTAAATGTTGTTTACCAGTCAGAGTACTCCATTTTATTTAATGGAGCGCTGAACATTCCAATGTTTTATTATAGCCTTATTGCTCTACTCCGCCCATTAAAGGCCCACTCCAGTGTTAAAGGCCCAAGCCGAAGGCAAGGGCCTTTAAAAAGGGAGCAGGTCTTTAATGGCTGGTATAGCCCTGCTACAGCAGGTTGTAAGGCTATGTTGGACTTGGCCCTCTTGGCAGGGTCATCCCTGAACTTTTTGCCTTCCTCCAATATTCTCTCTGACCTGTTTTTGTTGGTTTAATGACTCTGGACACTTTACCACTGCTGACTAGTGCTAAAGTGCATATGCTCTCCCTACTGTAAATTGCAACATGTGATTGGTTTCCATAATTGGCTTATTTGGTTAACTGTCAGTCCCCAGTAAAGTGCACCTGGAGGGCCAGGGCTTGTAAATACAAATGCTGCTGGTGGGCTTGCAGCACTGGTTGTGCCACCCACAGAAGCGGCCTAGTAAAATGTATCTAAGGTCTGCCATTGCAGAACCTGCGTGCAGTCTGGTACTGGCATGCTAACTGCGCAAGTACACCTATTCGCCAGTCCCTAAACCTTCCCTTAACTTCATATTAGTCACCCCAATGGTAGGCCCTAGGGCAGGGTGCATTGTAAGCATAAGGTAGGACATGCCCTGATGTGTGTGGCATGTCCTAATAGTGAATTACGGCCAATTTCGTTTTTCACTATTGTAAGGCTACCTGTTCTCATAGGCCAGAATGGGCTGCTGGAATTATTACACTCTATAATCCCAGCAGGCTCAGGGAACATGGTAGAAAGTCAAGTTTAGTATGCCTGAACTCAGAATAATAAAATACTTCTTTTAGTAACGTTTATTTTAATATCCTGTGTTTGCAAATGCTACTTTTAGAAAGTTAGCATTTGCTTGCCTAACCATTTCAGCCCGCCTCTGCTCTTATGTGTATCTGCTGTCTGGGTTCTGTGAGTGACAGGGCTAGGGATGACAGGGGGTGAATGGAGGGATTACACCAGGATGGGTGGGGGGAGTGCCCCTTGACTCTGGATAGGGCTGTGCTCTGCCACCACAATGCTGGCTCTGCCCCCTGGGGAGCGACTGATGACTCTGCCCTCCACCTGGCCCAGGAAGAGGGAAGACTGTCAACAGAGTGCTCCTGACTGTACCTGTCATCACAATGCTGGCTCCACCTCCTGCGGAGCGTCTGATGTCCCTGCCCTGCACACTGAAAGGAGAAACCAGAGACTGAAAAACAAAGTGCTCAGAGACTGACTGGATTAGGCAAAGGCCCCCCTGGCCTGCAGGAACAAAAGAAATGTCCTATAAAAGTAGGAGCCCTGCTCCTAAGAAATCAGATCCTGTTATTGCCAAGAAGAAACTCTGCCTGAAGAGAAGGACCTGGGAAAGTTGCAAGGAGGACTACTGTCTCTAATCCTGAGAGACTGGCCTGTGGTGGGTGCCTTGCTGCACGAAGGAGAGGAGACAAAGACTGAGAAAGACTTTATTTTATTCAACTGGTGCATTCTTCTAAAAAGATCTCCAAGGGCTTGCTTGTGAACTCGCCCCATGAACTGCGCCCCAGGAACATTGGGCGCTACCCCCCTGAAGAAGGAACTGCTGTGTGTGCTGCTTGTCCCTGCAGCGCTGATCGAGGAGACTGAGAGCGTGGTGCACCCTCGCCGCGCTCCCCGTGATTCAGTGTACCCGTGTCCCCCGAGCACCGTGACTTTGGCCTGAGCGCGCTGCAAAAACAAAGTAAAGACCAGCCCGCCGCTGGCCCGAGCACCGTGACTGCACCCGCACCGAGCCCTAGCTCGCAAAGTGAAGGAGGACCCGTCCGGTCCAAGCACCGAGATCTACTGAGCCCCGCGCCGTAGATCACAAAGCAAAGACGGACTGTCGCCCTGCATCACCTCCCGCTGATCAACGTCCTGCCTGAAGCGTCCGCCGCTGTGAAGTGCACAGCTGCGACCCGCACTGCGGCTGGGTCCGTCCCGCACTTGGGGATCGTACTGCCGCTTGTCCCGCACTCTGAAAGCCTATGCCCCCACCTGGTCCAAGAAACGTGAACCCGTGGCCCCCAAGCTGCAGGAACGCACCGTAAAGACTGGTGGCCCCCGGACTCGTCCCTCCGAGGAAGAGGCCCTGTTCACAGCATATCGCCGCTGGGAGTATCTCCAGCCACTGCCCCCTCTTCAGGACGCGGACTCTGCTTATGAGCCTGTGTCCCCCCGAGCACCGCCAACCAAAGGAAAAGTGATCCCGGGGCCCCCACGCTGCAACGTGGGACGTCAGCCTAGCATCGTCCGCATCGCACCCGCACATCAAGGAAAAGGTATTGTGCGCTGCGCGTCCAAGATAGACTGTGCGCGGCGTACGGCTGCATTGCTAAGGCCTGTACGCCTCGCCTTTGGCATTGAGACTGTGCACCTCGCATTTGACACCAGCCCGGTACGCAGTGCACCCTTGCTTTGAAGAGGGCCGTACCCGGAGTACAGTACGCTCCGTACCACGAGATGCGTGAGCATCGGTAGGGCCTTTGACCTCGCATAGAACGAAGCGCACAGAAGCGCTAGTAAGCACCATACCTTAGAGGAAATTGCCTAAAAGAACTGAATTTTGCCTATAAAGAATTGTGGTCTATTTTAAACGTTACTGAGACACATCCAAAAGTCTAATGACTGTATTTTTGAAGCCTGCTTGAAAGTTATATATAAAGGATATATATATTTTTACAAACCTACAGTGGGGGGGATGCTTCAAATGCTTAACCGTATGTACTCCAGAGATCAGCCTTGACTGCTTGTGCCACACTATCTAGAGGGTGAGCAGGGGTTATTTCCTGAGAGTAATCCTTTGCCCTGACTTAGAGGAGGGATGTATGACGTTACGACGCATACTTTTACAACGCCTATCTTTACAACGCAATTTTTACAACGCAGGATCCATTACAACGAATGTCTTTACAACGCATGTTTTTACATCGCAGATGCCTTTACAACGCATGCCATTACAACATAAGTATAGGTAAGTATATAATATTTTTTTTAATGTAATTAATTAAAATTAATATATTTTTATTTAATTTATTTTTAATTTTACTTTAATTTTCTTTTCGTTTTTAAATATATATATATATTTTTTATAATAATTTTGTTGTTTTAAAATAATGGGTGTAATAGTAGGGTAAGTGCTGGATAGTGTAGGGGTAAAAATTACTATTCTAACTCTAGGGGGGTGAAATAGTAGGGTAAGTGCTGGATAGTGTAGGGGTAAAAATTACTATTCTAACTCCAGGGGGGTGAAATAGTAGGGTAAGTGCTGGATAGTGTAGGGGTAAACATTTTAATTAATAATAAAATTACTTACTTTTTTTTAATAGATGATATTTTATTTCTAAATATATTAATTAATTAATATATATATATTTTTTTAAATAATTAAGTAACATTTTTAATATAATTATATACTTACCAATACTTACGTTGTAATGGCATGCGTTGTAAAGGCATCTGCGATGTAAAAACATGCGTTGTAAAGACATTCGTTGTAATGGATCCTGCGTTGTAAAAGTTGCGTTGTAAAGGTTGTATACCTTAGAGGAGAGGGTCCCTGCTTGTCGCAAGTACATACCTGCGCCAACCAGAGACCCCCAATTCTAACAGGCTATTAGGAATCCCCTCGGGCTCCCTCCGTGAGGCCTTGGTTCAGAGCTGTTGCTGTGAAAGACAAACCCTGTCATGTGGGAGCTCGGGGCATTAACAGCCATTAGAAGCCCAGCGCCTCTCATGGCCTTCAATGGAGCGCTGAACATTCCAATGTTTTATTATAGCCTTATAGCTCTACTCCGCCCCATTAAAGGCCCACTCCAGTGTTAAAGGCCCAAGCCGAAGGTAAGGGCTTTTAAAAAGGGAGCAGGTCTTTAATGGCTGGTATAGCCCTGCTACAGCAGGTTGTAAGGCTATTAGGAATCCCCTCGGGCTCCGTGAGGCCTTGGTTCAGAGCTGCTGCTGTGAAAGACAAACCCTGTCATGTGGGAGCTCGGGGCATTAACAGCCATTAGAAGCCCAGCGCCTCTCATGGCCTTCAATGGAGGGCTCAACATTCCAATGTTTTATTATAGCCTTCTTGCTCTACTCCGCCCATTAAAGGCCCACTCCAGTGTTAAAGGCCCAAGCCGAAGGTAAGGGCCTTTAAAAAGGGAGCAGGTCTTTAATGGCTGGTATAGCCCTGCTACAGCAGGTTGTGAGGCTATTAGGAATCCCCTCGGGCTCCCTCCGTGAGGCCTTGGTTCAGAGCTGCTGCTGTGAAAGACAAACCCTGTCATCAGGGCACAAGTCGTAAAAAAATAAGTGGGGGGACGCCGTCCACCCGCGTGGTACCCCGACTCGAGCCCTGCCTGTCATGTGGGAGCTCCGGGCTTCTAACAGCCATTAGAAGCCCAGCGCCTCTCTTGGCCTTCGATGGAGGGCTCAACATTCCAATGTGTAATCAGCAATAAACAGCCCCCCCCCTTCCAGACTTTGCTCTTGATTTCAGACAGACGGGTCCTATCACGGATCTCTCTTCAGGGTTCGTAGAAAAGCAGACGGTGAAATCTCAGGGCAGCAAACATGTACATACATGTGTGCAGGTGTCAGTCTGATTCCAGGTGCCACAATTGAACTCCGTCTACTGACACTAAGTGAACACAGAGCCCTCAAGGCGCTGTGACCCTCCAGTCTCTGCACGGACCGGCATGCACTGCTCGACTTCCACTCCCGGCTCCCCCCACTTGAGCACCGTGTGATCCTCCGCACATCGGAGGCCTTCGTGCATCTTTTCCATTAAACAAGCAGTTTGAGAGCGCCTCGAAGTCCTGGGGACAACCTGCTGATGGATGAAATAACATGGTTTCACTTTCATCCTCATCTCGGCTCTTTAAAGGAGCACCATGAGGCTTCAGTGCCTCGAGGCGGCGCCGCCAGGGATTGGTGGACGTTTCATGGTTTAACCTCTGACCTTTCGGAGGTGGAATCGTTCGCTTCATTCAGACACTAACACGTGCAGGTGTTTATTTTTGAAGTCTTTCTGTTTTCCGGACAGTTGTTGCCCGAGTTACATCTGCTGACCCCCCCCTGGGGAAGGGTTTATGACGTGCACTCCCCCCCCCCCCCCCCGTGCAGTGTCTATGACGTGCACTGCCTCCCCCTGGTGCAGTGTCTATGACGTATGAGGTGCAGTGTCTATGACGTGCCCCGACCCGCGCAGGATCACACGCCGTGTCCGTGGCACCGAGCACAGCGCCCAGAGAGCCTGAGAGGAGCTCAGGGGCAGCCGTGGACACGGAGGGCAGAAAGAACAGACAGCGCCCAGAGGCGAGGACGGCGGTGCCCTCTGCTCCTGGAAACAGCTCTCGGAGGAAGCAGAGAACCAGCTGTGCCACAAGGTACAAGGGGAATGGGGACTTCCGTCTCATGGCACAGCGCCCAGAGGCGAGGCCTGGCACAGCGGCCAGAGGCGAGGCCTGGTACAGCGCCCAGAGGCGAGTCGCGCTAGGGTGACCAACCGTCCGTAAATTTCACGGACAGTCCATAAATTGGACCTCACGTCCGTTGTCCGTGAGGATCCTTTTAACGGACGCCGTTTGTCCGTAATTCTGGCCATCACAGGGAGCAGCACTGCTCCCCTGCGAGAAGCCTCGAGCCCCTTGATGCTGGCGCCTCGCACTCCTCCTCGGAGCGCTAGAGCAGCGCCACCCGCCCATTGTCTGGGGCTGATGATTGCCACATACAGAATGACAATGGGCGAGTCTGAAGTGTTACCACATGCGGTGGCCTCCTCCTGCCTCGGTCCAGGGCAGCGCCTTTTGTTAGATGGATGGAGTGTGCAAACAAGCACAGGCTGCTACAGAATCCAGTACATTCAAAGAAGCTGGTAACACAAGTTGAGAAGAAGGGGCCCGGGCTAGAGTTCTTTCAGTCTCATCATTTCAGCAAAGTGCAGTTTCAATATTATATTGAAGAAAGCCATGATTGCTGCATTTTTATTGTATGCATCTAACAACCACTGACAAAGCCAATACTTCTGGCTTGTTGTAGGTGTAACGTTACTTGTGTTATATATCTGGATACAATGACAGAAGAGGCAAAATACCAGTCCGGTGGCACACTATGCTAAGCACAGATTTTTAGATCAGTTGTTTTAAGCCCCGCCCTTAATTACATCAAACACCCCCTTTTGAGAGACGCCGCCCCCCCCCCCCCTTTTTTCATCCCGCTTAAAGCCCTGGAAACAACACCATATCACAGTCGCCTCAAGTCCATGCACTGTACATCATGCATGACTCATGCATTCCACTTTTTCAGATTGCCTATGTGCAGGGGCATAGTAAACCCTCCGCCACCCACCCCTTGCTTTAGGAACTTCAGCAGGGGTGACATTTTTGATGGGCCTCTTCTGTCTGGAACTCTGCAGATGAAGGCTCAGCTCATAATTAATATGAAACGGTTGGCGAGTGAGTAAGTGAAGGGATGGATGGATGGATTGGTGAATGGATGATTGAAAAGGTGAATAGATGGATAATGGGCCAAAGGATGGATGGATGGATGAGTGAAAGGGTGGATGATCAGTGAGTGAATGGGTGGATGGATGAGAGAAAGGATGGATGAGTGATAGGGTAAATGGATGGATTCACGAGTGGATGAGTAGATGGATATGTGGTTGGATGGATGGAAGGAAGGATGGCTAAGTGAAAGGGTCGATGGAGAGAGAAAGGGATCAAGGGTGGATGACTGAAAAGGTGAATGAGTGAAAGGATGAGTGACTGTATGGATGAGTAAGTGAAAGGATAGCTGGATGTGTGAAAGGGTAAATGGCTGGATTGAAGAGTGAATGGATTAGTGTACGGATGGATAGGGTGAAAAGGTGGAGGGATGGATGAATGAAATGATGGCTGAAAGGATGCACAATGGATAGATTTGCAAATGGATGAATATGTTTGGATATAAATGGTATTACTTATATACTATTGCGCGACCTCCTTTGATGTGTCTGTAAAACCTACCTTTTGTCCCAAAGATTTGTCCTGAATTTTGACCTCCTGTCCTGAATTTTTCTCCGGAATTTTGACCCTTTGTCCTGAATTTTTACACTCACCGTCCTGAATTTGCACCCATGACAGTTGGTCACCCTAGAGGCGAGGCCAGGAACAGGGGAGGGTACATCACACAGCGCCCAGAGGCGAGGCAAGGAACAGGGGAGGAGGTACATCACACAGCGCCCAGAGGCGAGGCCTGGTACAGTGCCCAGAGGCGAGGCCTGGTTCTGCGTCCAGAGGCGAGGCCTGGTACAGGAGAGGAGGAGGGTACATCACACAGCGCCCAGAGGCAAGGCATGGCACCGGGGAGGAGAGTACACCACACAGCGGCCAGAGGCAAGGCCTGGTACAGGGGAGGAGGGTACATCACACAGCGCCCAGAGGCGAGGCCTAGCACAGGGGAGGAGGGTACATCACACAGCACCCAGAGGCGAGGCCTGGCACAGGGGAGGGGGGTACATCACACAGCGCCCAGAGGCGAGGCCCGGAACAGGGGAGGGGGTACATCACACAGCGCCCAGATGCGAGGCCTGGCTTAGGGGAGGGGGGGTACATCACACAGCACCCAGAGGCGAGGCCTGGAACAGGAGAGGAGGAGGGTACATCACACAGCGCCCAGAGGCGAGGCCTGGTACAGGGGAGGAGGGTACATCACACAGCGCCCAGAGGAGAGGCCTGGCACAGGGCAGGGGGGTACATCACACAGCGCCCAGAGGCGAGGCCTGGCACAGGGGAGGAGGGTACATCACACAGCGCCCAGAGGCGAGGCCTGGCACAGAAGAGGGGGTATATCACACAGCGCCCAGAGGCGAGACCTGGCACAGGGGAGGGGGGTACATCACATAGCGCCCAGAGGCGAGGCCTGGCACAGGGGAGGGGGGTACATCACACAGCGCCCAGAGGCGAGGCCAGGAACAGGGGAGTGGGTACATCACACAGCGCCCAGAGGCGAGGCCTGGTACAGGGGAGGAGGGTACATCACACAGCGCCCAGAGACAAGGCCTGGCACAGGAGAGGGGGTATATCACACAGCGCCCAGAGGCGAGGCAGGGCACAGGGGAGGTGGTACATCACACAGCGCCCAGAGGCGAGGCCTGGCACAGGGGAGGAGGGTACATCACACAGCGCCCAGAGGCGAGGCCTGGCACAGGGGAGGAGGGTACATCACACAGAAGCCAGAGGCGAGGCCTGGCACAGAAGAAGGGTGTACATCACACAGCGCCCAGAGGGGAGGCAGGGCACAGGGGAGGAGGGTACATCACACAGCGCCCAGAGGCGAGGCCTGGCACAGGGGAGGGGGGTACATCACACAGCGCCCAGAGGCGAGGCCTGGCACAGGGGAGGGGGTACATCACACAGCTCCCAGAGGCGAGGCCTGGCACAGGGGAGGGGGGTACATCACACAGCGCCCAGAGGCGAGGCCTGGCTCATGGGAGGGGATACATCACACAGCGCCCAGAGGTGAGGCCTGGCACAGGGGAGGGGGGTACATCACACAGCGCCCAGAGGCGAGGCCTGGCTCAGGGGAGGAGGGTACATCACACAGCACCCAGAGGCGAGGCCTGGCACAGGGGAGGGGGTACATCACACAGCACCCAGAGGCGAGGCCTGGCACAGAAGAGGGGGTATATCACACAGCGCCCAGAGGCGAGACCTGGCACAGGGGAGGGGGGTACATCACACAGCGCTTAGAGGCGAGGCCTGGCACAGGGGAGGAGGGTACATCACACAGCACCCAGAGGCGAGGCCTGGCACAGGGGAGGGAGGTACATCACACAGCGCCCAGTGGCGAGGCCTGGCACAGGGGAGGAGGGTACATCACACAGTGCCCAGAGACGAGGCCTGGCACAGGGGAGGAGGGTGCATCACACAGTGCCCAGAGGCGAGGCCTGGCACAGGGGAGGGGGGTACATCACACAGCGCCCAGAGGCGAGGCCTGGCTCAGGGGAGGAGGGTACATCACACAGCACCCAGAGGCGAGGCCTGGCACAGGGGAGGGGGTACATCACACAGCACCCAGAGGCGAGGCCTGGCACAGGGGAGGAGGGTACATCACACAGTGCCCAGAGGCGAGGCCTGGCACAGGGGAGGAGGGTGCATCACACAGTGCCCAGAGGCGAGGCCTGGCACAGGGGAGGGGGGTACATCACACAGCGCCCAGAGGCGAGGCCTGGCTCAGGGGAGGAGGGTACATCACACAGCACCCAGAGGCGAGGCCTGGCACAGGGGAGGGGGTACATCACACAGCACCCAGAGGCGAGGCCTGGCACAGGGGAGGGGGTACATCACACAGCACCCAGAGGCGAGGCCTGGCACAGAAGAAGGGGGTACATTACACAGCACCCAGAGGCGAGGCCTGGCACAGGGGAGGAGGGTACATCACACAGCACCCAGAGGCGAGGCCTGGCACAGAAGAAGGGGGTACATTACACAGCACCCAGAGGCGAGGCCTGGCACAGGGGAGGGGGGTACATCACACAGCACCCAGAGGCGAGGCCAGGAACAGGGGAGGGGATACATCACACAGCGCCCAGAGGCGAGGCCTGGCACAGGGGAGGGGGGTACATCACACAGCGCCCAGAGGCGAGGCCTGGCACAGGGGATTACCCACGGACTGTAGAGTGGGGGACACAAGACACAGTGCCCAGAGGCAAAGCCTGGCACGGGACACTGTCCGGGACTGTCAGATGGGGGTATACATGACTAAGCCCTCAGACTTGCATGTGTGGCAAGGGTCACAGACAGCGCTCAGACTGGATACCTGACCGAGCTCTCAGATTTGCGTGTGTGGCAAGGGTCACAGCGCTCAGACTGTAAACATGACCGAGCCCTCAGACTTGCGTGTGTGGCAAGGGTCACAGCGCTCAGACTGGAAACATGACTGAGCCCTCAGACTTGCATGTGTGGCAAGGGTCACAGACAGCGCTCAGACTGGATACCTGACCGAGCCCTCAGATTTGCGTGTGTGGCAAGGGTCACAGCGCTCAGACTGGATACCTGACTGAGCCCTCAGACTTGCGTGTGCGGCAAGGGTCACAGCGCTCAGACTGGAAACATGACCGAGCCCTCAGACTTGCGTGTGTGGCAAGGGTCACAGCGCTCAGACTGGATACATGACCGAGCCCTCAGACTTGCGTGTGCAGGAAGGGTCACAGACAGCGCTCAGACAGGATACATGAATGACCGAGCCCTCAGACTTGCGTGTGCGGCAAGGGTCACAGCGCTTAGACTGGATACATGAATGACCGAGCCCTCAGGCTTGCATGTGCGGCAAGGGTCACAGCGCACAGACTGGATACATGACCGAGCCCTCAGACTTGCGTGTGTGGCAAGGGTCACAGCGCTCAGACTGGAAACATGACCGAGCCCTCAGACTTGCGTGTGTGGCAAGGGTCACAGCGCTTAGACTGGAAACATGACCGAGCCCTCAGACTTGCGTCAGCCCCAGAGACAGTGCAGCCAGTGTGGGCACGTGACTTGACTGAATCGTCACTTCAGTGTTGGGTTTGAACTGCAGACATACAGAAACCAGCGCAGGTAGGGTCTTTTATTTCTTAAACAATACATTGATTTTACTTTTGAATCGTGTGTGTTGGACTCGGCCTTTCCCCTGAATTTTTTCGCCTTTGACCCCCTTATCTGGGATGTCTCCCCCATGGGAATAAACCTGTATAGGCCATGAGTGGTGTGAGACACCTTGTTAAAATTGTAAAGTCATCTAATGGTTTGAGCCCTTGTAACCAGAACCAGAGAAGCAGGCAGTCCGTTGCGGGTTTACAGTGAAACATTTGTTCCTACCGCGAGGACATGACGTAAGCGCCCCTGATTCCTTTGTAAATGGAAAAAAAAGCGCTCCATGAGGCTTAACTATTGGATACGATTACCGCTCATGTTTAGCGCTTTTATAACAGGACCTCTACCTGTAACTTGAATAAGAGGCACTATATTAAAACGGACATATGAAGCAAACATTCCTTGGCCCGGACCATATTTTAAAATAATGGAAATCTGACAACATCCAAAAGTGGATTTAAAGGGAGATTATATTGGCCCCTGAATTACGACAGATAACAATTATAGTCTTGACAAAGGTGGATATAATTGTGAGAAACCACCGAAACGCGTCGACGCACTCTCCAGTATAATTCCTGTCTCGGATACCCTTGTGGATACACTGTATTGCTGTGTACATAACACTGGTGTCAGAAATAGAGTTTGGATATACGCTTAGTACTGTACAAGTTTATGTCTTACTATTTTCTGTCTTTATGTATCAATCTTGCTGGTCAACATTGAATGTCAGTTGTTTTATGGTTTTTATGGTTTAAATTGTTTTAAATCTGTGTTAAGTGGTTTTCTGTCCACTTTTTTAATTACTGTATGATTAATACATTGTGGTCTTTATTTCATATGTGAATTGTGTAATTGTTTTTGCCCATAAATTTTTATAAATTATACTTTTGCTCAAGGGAATCTCTCCTTTCGATTCACTTGTAAATTTCCCCATTGTAAAATGCACCTGACTGAAATGTTCTATGGTTAAAATGGATGCCATGGCCATGGGTTTTGCCTCTGGACTGCCATAGGTCAGCGGTCTAGTTAACATTACCCAGCTACCCCTAGCTTTTGGAGGGAAAGCCTGGCACCCAGGGTGCTCAACCCCTCCCCCTGAGCCAGTTTAGGCTAGCTTTGCCAACATTCTAGAAGGTTCTGGCACTGCCTGGGAGGAGGGTATAAGTAAGGGGGAGGTGCCACCAGAGAGAGAGTCTGAGCTGGGGCAGGAAAGAGAGGGGACCTGCTGCGAGGAGCTACCGCCACATGGGCCTGTGAGCTGGGCCCTGTATACCTAAACCCCCCCCCCTCTGCTGTCCCCTGGGCCCCTGAGAAGGGAGGGCCCCTACCCAGGTCCCTGACACTGTGAGGACCGGGAATTACGCCAGCGCTGCGAGGAAGAAGTGCCCAGGAGGTGAGGAGTGGGACTGTCTACCCCCCTTGGGAAGCTGTGGCCCCTTTGAAGCACCGCATGGGGAAGATCGTGCCCCCAAAAGAACTGTTGCTGGCTGAGGTGCTGTGAGGCCCTGTGAAAGCGCTGGGCCCTGGGACTGTTGTGGCCCCCTAGTGCTGTAAAGCCTGCCTGTCAAGCGCTATAATTGCGAAGCGCTGAGAAAGAGTTAATTTCCTGCCCCCTCTGCGTGGCCTGAGGAAGGAGCTGAGGTTGTGGGCAGAGGGAGGAGCAGTGCGCTGTGAATAGCGCCATCCCGCTGAGGAGAATCGCGCTGGAGGAGCCTACCCTCGTTTTGGTGCGCTGTTTGCCATTTAAAGAATTAATTAAAAGGGAGCCTACCCCTTACTGCCGCCGAGGAGTGTTGGCGCTACCTTGCGCCGGTTGTGAATAGGCCGAAATCACCGCCGCGGCCCGGCGCTGTCGTGGGGATCCCCCCCACTGCTGTGGGCACCATTGTGGCGGCCCCCGGTGCCAAGAGAGGGCCGCCAAAGTGAGTAGAGGGCTGCGCTAGGCCCTGAAGCCAGCCCCGACCAACCCACGTGACGAGGGCACCCGGCCGCGTCACTGGCCGCGCCCCCGCCCTCGCCGCATAGGGATTGGCTGCCGGCCGGGCAGCCGAAAGAGGCCGGGAGAAGCCCTGGTGAAGCTGCGGTGTTGCGGGGCTCCCGTGGTGCAGAGGGAGCCCCGTTTGTGCTTGCAGTCTTGCGAAGGCTGCCTTCAAATCCCGGGCCCCCGTGAGGAAGGAGGGGCCCAGCCGTCGTGAGTAGGGGGGCCTCGAGGCACGGGCTCGGTGCCTGCCCCGCCTCTGCCTCAGAAGCCCCGTAAGAGCGAGTGCTGCCCGCGGAAACCAGCCAGCTCACGGAGGCTGCCGTCGAGTCCCGGGCCCTCGTGAGGGAGGAGGGGCCTGGGGGAAGAAGTGGAGCCTGCTACCGGGTGACGCCGAGGAGAGTGAGCCGGGCAGGGAAGCCCCGCACCAGCCACAGAGGAAGAGCAGCACCCGAGGAGAGCCCTGCCCGCTGGTACAGAGAGGACAGAGCCCCTGAAGACGTCTGAGGGACATCAGGAGCCCGGTGAGTGGGGCTGCTTGCTGTGAAGTTGGGGGGTGTCGGGGCACAGGATCGGAGCCCAACGCCCCCCCCCAGGACCAGTGGTTTGCTGTAGGGACTCACCCCCAAGGACAGGGGTGCCCATACCAAGGACAGTGGTGCCTAATAATACGTACGGCACCAAGATATGCCCACAGGTCAGGCCGAATGCCTCCAGGCTAGATGGGGGCCAGAACTGAGTTCCACTGCTACAGTCCCCTGTTGGATCAGTGACCTGCTGGTCCCTAACCGAGTTGATAATTGGGTACTGGTTTGACGGATTAGCTACCTGGGCTTGGTGCCGAAATGTTGCCTGGTCAATTACGCAAATGGGTCTACTGCTCCTCTAAGGAAGTGTTGCTCGCCCCAGGAGATATTTAGGGGTGCTCATGGAAAATGTGATACAGGCCTGGTGCATATGTTATTGATGTCAATGCACTGCCTGATGTTTGTGTTGCAGGTTGGGGGCTAAGGAGTCATGTTCCCCAGGTTACCTTTGATGCCGAGCGCGTATATCTAAGGTTTTATTGAATACCAGGCCCCTGGCTGCATCCCATGTTAGGGAGCAAGCCTTGCTTTATTGCAGGTGCTCCTGTCTGGTTCATATGTTGTAGATGGGTGTGCTGCCCCTTGATTAAGACCTGCTCTGCCTGATGTTTGATACCCCTAGGGCTATGGTAGAGGAAGCCTTGCTGTTTCATTACAGGTGTTCCTGGTCCACGGGTATGGCCCCTACCTGATGTTAATGCAGCGTTTGTTCTCCTAGTGAGATGTTACCGGAATGCTAACGGATAAGATGGCACGAGGTTATCTGATTTTCACTAAAGTGTTTAGGCCTGCCTAAAGGAAGCTGCTGACTTACGGCCTACAGTTATATGAGGTTACTGATGCCAATGCATATCAATGCTTCCCGCCTGATGTTTGATATCCCTATGATGATTTATTGCAGGTGTTCCTGTATGTTGGGATTTACTATGATGCCCTGATGTTTTCCCTCACAGGGGTCGTGTTGGAGTGATAATGCAGGTTATGTGTACTCATACTAATGGTATTTTGCATTACAGTCTATCCCTAAGGATGAGAGCCTGAATTGGCCCCGCCATATTGGCCCCAGGTTCAATGTTAATTTAGTCACTTTTTTATACTTCAGATGGACTTACAGACTCAGCTCTTACTTCCCATGTAAATAATCCCCCCTTTATACACTTGGCTCTGGTGCCAGTTGGCGCAGTGTTATGATACCACTGTTATGCATTTTTGCTTTGCAGGTTGGAGATACTAAACTTCTTAATTTTCCAACTCAAACTGGTGTCCTGCCTCTTTTGTGGTGTGCCTGGTGTGTTTCCTGTGGGTACTGTGTGAGTGCTTCACATGTCCTCGAAGTTTGGCCTGCCCGCTTGGTTCCATGCTACCCCCTTGGAGATTTGGGTAACCCCATTTCTTACATTGGTGGCGAGCGGTGGGATAGGACTTGTGTTTGCGCAGTACCACAGCGGCCACGGGTTACACCACAAGTAGAGCTTTGAGAGTATTCATAGCCTTGTTGTGGGGATTATTGTTGACTGAATATTGTTTGCTGTATTGCTTCCTCCTGAAAGTGTTTTTGGT
Source organism: Lissotriton helveticus (assembly GCF_964261635.1). NCBI lineage: Eukaryota > Metazoa > Chordata > Amphibia > Caudata > Salamandridae > Lissotriton > Lissotriton helveticus. Next base: position 1,932,239,845 of record NC_136068.1, on the reverse strand, counting down.
GGAATTGTGTCCCCTTGTTCCACTGTGGTTGTGTCCCGGGAAACCTCACCACGATGGGGTTGGTTTATGAGGAGGTGGAACTGATGGAGTACACCGAACAGGAGGTGATAGACTTCCTCCTGGAGAGAGGGATACCCCCAGTAGGAAACATTAGGAGAAAGCTGTTTCTTTATGAGGCCCTCAAGAGGAGAGAGCCCTTAAAGATCGGTGGGGACCTGTCTGATTACCCCCCTGAGTATTTAAAGGGTGGATTCGGTAGAAGCCAGAGGGAGGGCTCCCAATCCATATCCCTGGAGGGTAATTACCCCGATGAAGAGGAGGAAGAGTTTAACAGGGCAGAGACGCCAGTAGCTGATGAGGACACCGTAGATAGGGAGTCTCGCACTGGGTCCTGTCCCGGGGGCACTGCCCCATCCCTTTCCCTGTCCCCAGAAGAGTGAGTAGATAGGAGGGAAGAAAGGGAGCATCAGCTAGGGCTGAAGAAGCTCAGATATGAGCAGGCCATGGAGTTAGCGCAGCTGACGATTCAACAGCAGAGGCTAGAGACAGAAATGGTCCTAGCTCAGGAGAGGATGGCAGAGGCGGAGAGGGCCTTTGCCAGGGAAAGCGTAGCTCAGGTGGGTAGGTTGTCCCCTGAGAGTGGTTTTAAGAGCCTGGATACACCAGGATAAACCTGAGCCAACACCACCGCGGAACCGGATATCACCATCGCCATTCCCCAAGGATACAAGATCTCCAGAAAGGACCGCCCCACCCGCCTTGGAGGAGGAATCATTATCGTCCACAAATCCACCCTCCGCCTGAGCACACTCCCCAACGAGCCCACAGACTTGATGGAACATCTACACATCAAGAAACAGACCAGCCCTACCACCACCAACCAAGGAACCCTCAACTACTGACTTCCTGGACCCCATGGACCGTTCACCAACTCCATCACGGACATCATGTCCCCGCATGCCATCGCATCCACCAACTACACCCTGCTGGGAGACCTCAACTTCCACATCGACAACCAACTGGACCCCAACACCACGTCCCTCCTGGACAACCTCCACAACATTGGACTCCGCCAAATCTTGACCGAACCCACGCACTCAGCAGGACACACCCTCTACCCCCTCTTCACAACAGGAAACTCCATCACCTTCAGCCACACCACCGAACTCACATGGGCGGACCACCTATGCATCCACTTCACCTTCCGAACAACCACCATCCACAGACATCAGCACAGGCGACCAGCTCACCACCTCACTCAGCAACTCCACTCCAACCATCGCAGAAAACAACGACCCCAACACAGCAGCCCGAACCCTATACAGGTGGATCTCCGACAGCGCCAACACCGTAGCCCTCCTCAAGAAAAACAACAACACCCATGCCAAGAAAGCCAGATGGTTCACCACCGAACTTCGAGAGTCCAGGTGCACCTGCTGCCGCCTCAAAAAGTCCTGGAGGAACACCAAATCCACAGATTTTCACAACTTCAGGTCCACTATCAACGCCCACCACCATCTCATCAAAAAAACGAGGAAAAAAGCGATTGAAGACAAAATCTCCACACACGCACACAACAGCAAAGAACTCTTCAGCATCATCAAGGAGTTCGCCTAACCTACCAGCAAGTCCACTGACATCCCTCCATCACAAGACCTCTGCGACAAACTCAGCACCTTCTTTCACCACAAAGTCAAGAACATCTACAACAACTTCAACAAAGACAAACATCACACGCAACCCCCACCAACCACCCACCGACACCCTAAAGCCAACAATTGACAGCTGAACAGCCCTCACCACTGAAGACACACTGAAGACGATGAAGGCAATCCACTCTGGGGCACCCACGAACTCCTGCCCTCACCACATCTTCAACAGAGTCGCTGACACCATCGCACCCATGCTCCACCACACCATCAACCGCTCCCTGGCAACCACCACGTTCCCCGAAAAACTGGAAACACGCTGAAGTAAACCCCCTCTTGAAGAAACCCTCGGCAGACATCACCGACCTCTAAAACTACAGACCCATCTCCCTGCTCCCATTCCCTGTGAAAGTTATTGAGAAAGCCATCAACTGCCAACTCGCCACATTTATCGACGAGCACAACATCCTCAACTCCTCCAAATCTGGCTTCAGGAAAAACCACAGCACAGAAACTGCCATCCTTGCCACAGCAGATGACATCTGCACCCTACTGGACAAAGGATAAACAGTAGCCATCATCTTCCTCAACCTCACAGCGGCATTGGTTACAGTCTCCCATCGCACCCTAATACGCAGACTTTACAACGCAAGGATCCAGAACAAGACCCTCGACTGGGTCAGCTCCTTCCTCTCCGATAGAACGCAGCAGGTCAGACTCCCCCCTTTCCTCTCGGGCCCTATACCAACCACCTGCGGAGTCCCTCAGGAGTTCTCCCTCAGCCCTACACTCTTCAACGTCTACATGGCCCCGCCCGCCCCAATCGTCAGAACCTACGGACTCAACATAGTGTCATATGCAGACGATACCCAACTCATCCTCTCCCTATTCAACAAACCAACAAACCCAACACTGCCAGACACAACTTTCGAGAAGGCATGGAAGCCCCCGCAAAATGGATGAAACACAGCTGCCTACAACTAAACAACGACAAGACAGAAGTACTCATCATGGGCCCAAACCCCAATGCATGGAACAATACCTGGTTGCCCCCACCCTTGGAAACCCGCCCACCCCCACGGGCCATGCACACAACCTGGGAATCATCCTGAACTCCGAGCTCAAAATGGACTGCCAGATCAACTCAGTCTCGTCCTCCTTCTTCCATACCCTCCACCTCCTACATAAGACCTTCAAATGGATACCCTTCGAACACAGAAAGACCCTCACTCACGTCCTGATCACCTGCAGACTCGACTATGGCAACACACTCAATGCTGTAACAAACAAAAACCTCACTCGCAAGTTACAGAACATCCAGAACGCAGCCGCAAGGCTCGCCCTCAACCTGCCAAGACACTGCCACATCGCCCGGCACCTGCGCACACTCCACTGGCTCCCCCATCGAGGCAAGAGTCACCTTCAAGATGCTCATGCACACAAGGCCGTCCACGGCACCGGACCAGCATACCTAAACAGCCGACTCAAACTCCACGCACCCCAAAAGGACCCCAGATCAGCCCAGCTCTCCTACGCTGTGGTCCCACGCACCAGAAAAACCAGATCAGGAGGCTTCTCCCTCTCCTTCCACTCGGCCGAAGCCTGGAATGCCCTTCCGCTCCACCTCAGACAGACAACATCCTTTCCCATCTTCATAAGAAACCTCAAACTTGGCTCTTCGACGGCCCCCCTCCTTGATGGACTGGAACCTGCACCCTCCCACCCCTAGCGCCTTGAGACCCTTGCGGGTGAGTAGTCGCGCTTAACAAAAGCCTGATTGATTGATTGATTGATTGATTGATTTCATATTTAAAATTTGCATGAAGCAAATGGGCAGCTGGATTCTTGTGCTGCATATTTTCAAGGTACACTTTGCAGTATTATGTTTTATATTGAAAGGAAAAGTGTCAGACTGGACCTGCAGTTTCCCCAGGTTTCGAAAATGTATTATTGTTGGAGTCCAGCCTTTTTTCAAAAATGAAACATGCTCACCGACTAAAACGTGCAGATCTTGTTGGGTTGGAAGGAGCTATGTATTCACAAGGCTGTGTTGTGTGAGGAGAGTCTGGTGAAAAGGTAGGTGGTTTTATCACTCAGGTGAGTTTTTGTGATCTTGTGCCTCGCCCCATCAACCTCTTCCTACCCTTATGTTGAAGGTGATTTCCATTACAATAGCACGGTATATAAATTGTGAGAGTATTTGAATATTCATAAGTGTTGCTTTATATGTACTGGTTTGTGACATGTTAGACTGGGTGTTGCTCTCTGTGGATATGCATGTTGACGTCTGTGATGTTGGTAATGTCTGAGGTCTTGGTCTTTGTTCCCTTGGGGGTACGAGGGTGTCTCTGGGTGTATCGTAGTGTCTTCAGAGCCCTTGGGGTGCTATTTAGCTGTTTAGGGTGTGTGGTGTAAATGTTTTTACCTGGCTGGTGGGGGTGACTGTAGGTGTTTGGGGGGATTTGTAAGAGTATCTTGAATGTTGTGAGCTGGCGCAGATTGGATGTTTGGCGATGTTTTGTTGACGTTTGGTTGTGTTGGGTAAGTTGTCAGAGAGGTAAGCGCATCGACAAAGTGCAAGAAATGAAATCTACATAAGTCTTTTTTTGGCATACCAGCCACAGACCATAACACGGCCATGGTTTTCTTTCCACATATGGCTTTCACTTGCCCTTGTATGACTGGATGCTAGTCCGCCCTGTTTTACGTATGGAGGTCCTAGGTTATCTTTGGCGGGGAACTGCGGTTGTAAAACGTTTTGTTTGAAGAGTTTGTTGGTCATGTTTTCTTCTTGGGTATCGGACACTTTTCCTTTTCATTTAATCACATTAGTGAGGTTCCAGAAAACAATTTGGAAACATATGAGAATGTTCTCTGTGTTTGGGCTTTATTTTTTGAGTGATGCTTTGGAAGTAGTCTGATTTTTTGTGACTGTTCTGTTTGCAGTGTTTGTAGTCCTAACACATTGCGCATTAGTATTCAGCACTAAAACATTGTGCATTTATATTCGTCTGCTGGTTGGTTTTAAAATGTATACAAGAAAGGGTGACTGTGCACACCGGGTTAGTCCAATTCTGTTCCTCGTGAAGTTTTATTCTTTCTTTAAACATTTAGCGTGCAGCCCCGGCTCCGTGGTCCGCCCAATTTCCACATGTATAGGAATGCAAAACGGGTTTGGAGCATAGGCCCACATGCATCAAGCATTTTTGTATTCGCAAACGGTGCGATTCCTTAAAATCGGCCGTTTGCGAATGCAAAAGTGCTTTTTGGGATGCATGAAGCAATTTTAGAATTCGTAACATGTGTGCGAATTCTAAAATTGCGGGTGCTTTTAAGAAGTCGCAGATGTGCGATTTCTTAAAAGCAATGCATCATTTTTTTAAAAAGTGAAAATTCGCAAATAGGGTGCCAAATTTACCGAGTGGTTGAACCACTCGGTAAATTTGGAAAAAGTGTGTAAAATGTGTAAAATGGTTTTTTTTCAACATTCATGTTACGGACACACATGTCCTTAGGACATGTGTGTGTGCAACATGATGCGAAAAATACATTTCAGGGGTGCATGGGGGGGTCCTTTGGACCCCCCCCTGCACCCATGAAATTTTCTAAGTGCCACTCGCAATTTCCATTGACTCCTATGGGCCTTTTGGCCCATAGGAATCAATGGGAATTGCGAAAATTAAGTTAAGAAATCGGTATTTCTTTGGGATTCGGTAAAAATTGCGATTTTTACCGAATCCCAAAAGAATACCGAAAATATTGATGCATATCATTTTGCATTTCTTAATTTGCGATTCCTTATTTTTCGCAAATTAAGAAATGCAAAAAGACACAATGATGCATGTGGGCCAAAGTGTCTCTCTCCAAAAGTCGAACGCACAGCTCAGTCCTTCAGAAATCAACCACAATTTATTCCATTAAAGCCAATTTTATTCCAACTTATTCCATATAATTTAAACAATTCTTTTTCATCTTCTCACATGAGAGGCACTTCTGTACTTCAAAGTTTCTGATGCAGCAGATATGCCCATCCGGGCCTTTTTCTGTTGCACGAGACGTACATTCATAATCTTCAGTAATTAGTCTTTTACACCCAATGCATTTCAGGCTTTTTAAAGCCCTTCGTCAGGGGTTTCACTACAAATTTAAAATCATCAATGTTAGACTTTGTCTTCAGACCTCCGTACATAGATACTATCAATTATTGCTTTAAACGGTGCATGCGATATTCTTAAAAACACCTTTTAGTCAACGTTTTCTCTCTAAACTGCACTGATGTTTACATATGCATTTCAAAACAGTTGCCCGAATAAGCTTTCACTAAGTAGCACAACCCGCCCTTGTTCTGCCCCTTCACTTATTATTTAAAAAAGGCATGATGACTGTTACCCATCAGTTAATTCTCCACGCTGTTGACAGTTAATAGTAACCATTAAGCAGAACCCCATCGATTTTTTCCATACCTTAATTATCCGATTGTGCAAGCACCTTCTTAACTTCGTCCCCCATTCCGCAAACAAAGCCTCACTTCTAACTGACTTCCCACTTATCAGTTCGTGTGGCGTAGCCACGCCTCACCTGATGAATCAATTATGTGAACTTCCACTCCCTCGTTCCTACGAATTCCACAACACACCACTTTTGCTGCCTCGGAAGCTCCGGTTGCATTTAGCGCCTATGTTTTATAATGACACTGACTTGCATGTTATTACAAAAACCTATTCAAACAACTCATGCGGGCCCACCCGCAGATGTCTATGCACATTGATTAAGGAGTATATCATTATAGGGAATACGTTGGAATAAAATTGGCTTAAATAGAATAAATTGTGGTTGATTTCTGAAGGACTGGGCTGTGCGTTCGACTTTTGGAGAGAGACACTTTGCTCCAAACCCGTTTTGGTTTTAAGATGTACCATCTTGTAACCCCTGGTTTGTTTCATGCCGGTTAATATTTTTGCTTTCAGAAAAATGATTAGTGAGTGGGTCAGATTTCAGCATAAATTCAATCAGATTTGGGTTCCCTTTGCCCTCTAGATTGTTATTGCCTCTTGTTTCCCAGTGCTTTGTTTTGTCATTTGGCATTTGTTCATTGGGACGGTGCTGTCCCCTGGTTTGTCTGTTAGCCATTTATAAACTGCAGGTATAATTAAAGTTTCATGGATAGTGTGCTCTGTCACAAACATGTATGTTCCTGCCCATCTCAGCCTTTTCAAACTGTTGGCAGCTGACATTCATAGGCAGCAGCACAGTGCCTGTGCACTGGGTGGGGATGGGGAAGTATAGGCTCTTTAGCTTTACACAGCTATTGGCTGCTGAAGTCCTCCTTACAGTGGTGTAAGCCCCAGAGACAGTGCTTCACGTGACCTCGGGTCACACGCACACCCTGCCTCCTGTACTACGAGGCAAATATCGTACTGTTCTTCCTTGCTACTTGAGTGAAAGTGTATAGCCTTTGCATGCACCAACCAGTTACCGGTTCCATAGCATTAGACATTCAACGGAGGGCCGTTCCACCTGGCGCAGTGCCAGGCATCATTACCAAGGGACGCCCCACACCACATCTTTTGATTCCTCCACACACTATCTTTTGATAGTGTCCCAAAGTCATGCACCATATGTCTTCTTTTATTTCAGTTCTTACACTCGAAGGTGCCTAATAAAGGTACAGCCCCCACATACCTCAACAACCACATAAACTTTTGATTCCTCCACACACTGGGCCCGATTCACAGAACTAACTTAAGACAAAATCCTAAACTTACTACCATTTTGGTATTCACAGAAGGCACTTACTCATTTTGATATTCAAAGAAGTTAGGAGTCCTAACTTTAGGACTCTTAAATGCCTGCTGTGAATGCCAAAAGTCTTAAAATTAGGATTTTTCTCAATTTAGTAGTAGTAAAGTTAGGACTCCTAACTGCCTTCTGTGAATGCCAAAAGTCTTAAAATTAGGGTTTTTCTCAGTTCGAAAATGTAAGTTTAGGATTTTGTCTTAAGTTAGTTCTGTGAATCGGGCCCACTATCTTTTGATAGTGTCCCAAAGTAATGCACCATATGTCTTCTTTTATTTCAGTTAGTTCTTACACTCGAAGGTGCCTAAAACCTGACGCTTCACCGAGCCCCTACTCGGGCCAAAACATTTCCTGCTTCAGCACCGGGACACCCTTCCGGAATAACATAACATAACATGGATGTCTGATATCCTGCATAGGCATCTGACTTTGTGCCTCTTGCCACATGACTTGCTTAGTGAACCTGACGCAAGCATCGGTCTCTTGGTATCTTGCTGTAAGGGAGATTGTCAGAGGGGTGATAGTCCAGAAGGAAGGGTCCTGTTTTGTGACTATCTTTTGATCTCAGCTTGGATAAACAATGAGCTTAGCCTTGCGTGACCTTGCGGACAGTGCAGAGTAAATGGAACCGCTTTACTCTGCTTAATAAATAGCAGTCTAAGGGCTAGATGTAGGTAATTCCCATTTACAGACTCTTAAATACCGAATTTTACCGATTCGGTATTTAAGATTCTGTAAATGGGAAGGGGCAGATGTAGGTAATTTTAAAATCTGAATTACCGAATCTGTAAAATTCGGTATTTACCGATTCTTTGAAGCCCATAGGAATCAATGGGAAATACCGATTCTGTATTTACGGAATCGGTAAATACCGAATCCTGCCAGGGTGCAGGGGGTGTCACTTTGACACCCTCTAGAACCCCAAGTACAGGCTTGTGTGCCATGTGGCACACATACATGCCCTAAGGGCATGTCTGTGTGTCACATTGCACAGGTGTGCATGCACAGATGTGCATGCACACCTGAATTCGGTATTTTACCACACAATCCTATTGTGTGGTAAAATACCGAATTCAGGTGCCTGTGGCACTGTAAAGTGTGCCACCTACATTTGTAATTACAGAATCGGTATATTTACTGATTCGGTAATTTACCGAATCGGTAATTTTACCGAATCGGTAAATATACCGATTCTGTAATTTTAAGCCCCCTACATCTGAAAACCCTAATGCTGGTCGGAAACGGCCGAAATCGGCCGTTTCCGACCGGTAATAGGGCTCCTACATCTGGCCCTATCTTATCAGAAAAGGATACAGAGAAGCATACTGTGTTGACTGACAAGTGGGTGGATATTAACCAGCGGAAAGTCAGTCACGTTTGATGTGGGGGTGAGAGATGGCGACCAATGTCTTTTTGGAAGTGATTTTATTGCCCTTGGTTTAGCTCTACATGGTCTCACTGACACCAACTGTGTCTTGCATGAGAGTTTCTGATGGGATGCTCTGCCTCTGAAAATGCTACTTACAATCCAACTCTGCACAGTAAGGGGGCGAGTATCAAATAAATGGATGGGTGCGATTTGGGGATGTGTGACTAGTAGTATTTAATCATTAAAATATGTTTTTTGTACACAAGGTGTAAACCGTACTCACGAGAACACTTTGATGGTGTCTGTGATGAAGGTGAAGAAGATGAACAATCACGTCACGTTGGAAAGACTGTTGGCTGTTGCCAAAGAAACATCATTCAGGTAAGTCGGTGACTAGAGGGTATACCAAATCTGTGGACCTCCTGGGAAGCATCTTGGTATACTCTCTGGGAATCCGGATCTAGTTTTCACTCTTTCAACAAGAGGAGCATAGGGTCAGGTTAGGGACATACTCTTTTTTTCCCTCCTAGGTGGACCCGGAACTTCAACAATAGTCAACTACACGTTTAGCTCAGGGACAGCTTGTAGGTACATGCTTTGCAGCTTACCTTGAGCTAATGCCCTCACTGAGGTGTTTTTGCTGCCGGCAGAGCCACAGCACCACTTTGTGCAGTTGGTTCAAGGTAACCCGCCTCTCGTTTAGTATCTCCTTGCTCTGCCATGAATATACAGTACAGGGACAGGTGGTAGGCACTCTCTCTCTTTTTCCCCTTTTAGGTAGACCAGCACTTCGACAACAATCATCAACACATGTTTAGACGAGGGACAGCTTGTAGGTACATGCTTTGCAGCTTGCCTTGAGCTAATGCCCTCACTGAGGTGTGTTTGCTGCCAGCAAAGCCACAGCACCACTTTGTACAGTTGGCTCAAGGCAACCTCGCTCCTGGTTTGTATCTCCTGGCTCTGCCAAGAATGTTTAGAACAGGGACAGGTTGTAGGCACACTCTCTCTTTTTTTTCCCGTTTAGGTGGACCAGCACTTCGACAACAATCAACAACACATGTTTAGACTAGGGACAGCTTGTAGGTACATGCTTTGCAGCTTGCCTTGAGCTAATGCCCTCACTGAGGTGTGTTTGCTGCCAGCAAAGCCACAGCACCACTTTGTACAGTTGGTTCAAGGCAACCTGGCTCCTGTTTTGTGTCTGCTGGCTCTGCCAAGAATGTTCAGAACAGGGACAGGTTGTAGGCACACTCTCTCTTTTTTTTCCCGTTTAGGTGGACCAGCACTTCGACAACAATCAACAACACATGTTTAGACTAGGGACAGCTTGTAGGTACATGCTTTGCAGCTTGCCTTGAGCTAATGCCCTCACTGAGGTGTGTTTGCTGCCAGCAAAGCCACAGCACCACTTTGTACAGTTGGTTCAAGGCAACCTCGCTCCTGTTTTGTGTCTGCTGGCTCTGTCAAGAATGTTTAGAACAGGGACAGGTTGTAGGCACACTCTCTTTTTCCCCTTCTAGGTGGACCAGGCACTTCTACAACCATCAACAACATATCATTAGACTAGGGAAAGTTTGTAGGTACATGCTTTGCAGCTTACCTTGCGCTAATGCCCTCACTGAGGTGGGTTTGCAGCCAGCAGAGCCACAGCACCACTTTGTACAGTTATGTTATGTTATGTTAATAGTTTTTTATAAAGCGCACGTACACCCAGGGGCTTCATGGCGCTAACTAACAGAGAATCCAGATTGAAAGGGGAGAGTGCCTAAGCTGATGAAAAGAGCCAGGCCTTAAGCTGTTTCCTGAATGCTAGGAGGTCGGTGCAGGAGCGCAACCCCAGAGGGAGGGAATTCCAAAGTCCGGAAGCGAGAGTAGCGAACCTGCGTCCGCCCTGACGCTGCAATTTGAATGTTGGTGTGACCAGAAGATGGAGATTAGCAGACCGAAGATTACGGGAAGGAATATACCTGGACAGGAGGATGTTGATAAATTGAGGGCTACGGACATGGAGAGATTTGAAGACCATACAGGCTGTTTTGAATTTTACTCGCTGAGCAAAAGGGAGCCAGTGGAGTTGTTTTAGCAGGGACCTAGCTGACTGCCAGCGGGGCTGCCGGTGAATCAGTCTGGCAGCCTGGTTCTGAACCAGCTGGAGACGCTCGCCCAGATAAAGAGCTAGATGGAACTGGCATAATCCAGATGGGACAGTACGAGTGCTATCACCACCTGCATCAAGGCCGACTGGGTCAACATCCGACTGATTTTCCTTATTCTGCGGAGCTGGTAAAAACAGGAGGATACCACCGAGCCCACCTGGGCCTTCAATGACAGATCACTGTCGATGATTACTCCCAAGCTCTTAACCGATACGGAGGGAGTGGGCGGGAGACCTAATTCAGGGTCCAGTAATGTGGGCCCCAGAATGCTTGGCTTTTTCCGTTAAGGATAATTTCTGTCTTGCTTGGATTTAGTTTTAAATGATTCGAGTCTATCCAGCGACAGATATGTAGCATGCTGTCTTGAAATTCCCTGATAGAATCGGGAGAGCTGTCTGTAGTGAAAATAAGCTGAAGATCGTCCGCTTAGTTGAATGTGGCGGCCTTAAACTTTCTCAAAGATTGGATCAAAGGGACTAAATAAAGATTAAACAGAAGAGGGGACAGAGATGAGCCCTGAGGAACCCCGCAGGTGATCGGGAGTTTAGGGGCAGTGAAAGGGGCCAGGCGGACCGCTTGAGTGCGGTCGCTGAGAAAAGAGCTGATCCAACTGTAAGCTGAGTTCCGAATGCCATCTTGTTCGACACGGTCGAGCAGGATGGCATGATCGACCGTGTCAAACACGGCAGACAGGTCTAATAAGACCAAAGCCTGAAGTGTTGCTTTGTCTGTATTGGCGCGGATCGAGTCCATAACGGCAGTAATGGCAGTCTCGGTGGAATGAGCAGGCCGGAACCCAGCCTGATGGGGATCCAGACGGTTAGAGTGTTCAATAAAGTTGGAGAGGTGGCTGGTAACATGAGCTTCAATAATTTTGGCCAGGTAAGGAAGAGAAATTGGTCTGTAATTAGAGGGGGCAGAGGAGTCTGCACCTGTTTTTTTTTTAAAAGGGGCACGATCACTGCCTCTTTGAAGGCTTTGGGGACCACGCCCTGTGAGAGGGAGGCATTGAGAAGGGTAAAAAAAGGGGCAGTATTGGCAGAGAGAATTTCTTTTAGGATATACGGGGGGCAGCAATCCCTAGGGGAGCCAGATTTTACCCTTGTAGTTAAGGTACGTAAGTAATCTACATTGAGGGGTGGAAAGTGGTCAAAAGTGTGATCACTAGGGATCAGGGGAATAGCATTCGGTTTGGGGGCAGTAGCTGGAATCCTGGCTTTTATTGCAGAGATTTTATCCAGAAAGAATAAATGAAGGGAGTTGCATAGATCTTGAGTCACAATAGGTTTTGGGAGAGCTCTCTCCAAATTTGATAATTTATTGATGATGGCAAAGATGTCCTTGTACTTATTTCCAGAATGAGTTATTATGTCAGAGAAATATAAAGCCTTGGTTTGGATAATAGCTTGCCTGTAGGCAGTACGGGCAGCTATGTAAATAGTTTTTACATGGGGATCATAGTTGCTCCTCCATTTACGTTCCTTTTTGGCGGATGTCGAGTTTTTTTGCCCTGAAGTCCTCAGAAAACCACTTCTGGGAATCCGGACGGCGACTAGTTTTAAATGTCTTCAGTGGGGCATGTACGTTGCTTGCTGCTAACAGCCAGTGAGAGATGTTTATTTCAGCCTGCTCAAGACCTAGATCATCGGCTGGAATGGTGTTCGCTAAGCTGTCTAAAACGGCTGGTTTATTAAGGGTGCTCCATTTCCGGATGAGACCTCCTGCCATCGCAGGGGGTTTACTGTCCATTACAATGGAGATGGTAAATGTTCTCAAAGAGTGGTCTGACCATACGCAGGGGCTTATGGTGGGAGTAGAGATGGTAAGATTATTACTCCACACCTGATCGAGAATGTGACCCTTAACATGCGTGGCAGATGTGATGTGATGGCAGAAGTTGAGACCAGAGAGAAGTTCCATGAGTTTGGATGCCTGCGGGCCACCTAGCTCATCATTACACCAATAGTTAAAATCTCCAAGCAGGAGTATTTTAGCCTAGTCTGTGACCACGGTAGCCAATTGTTCACACAGGGACAAGGGGAAAGAGGCCATATGTTGAGGGGGTCTGTAAACTAAAACACAGATGAGTGGGCCAGACTTAGATTCGAGTTTAATGATTAAGTTATCTACTCCCGGAAGAATTAGGGCGGACAAAGAAGTAAAGACATGCTCTTTTTTAATAATTGCAGCTACTCCACCACCCGTCTTTCCTGGAGCCGGATCAACATGTAAGATGTAATATGAATCTGGAAGGGCTGCCAGGATGTCTGGGGGGGAGTCGGTGCTAAGCCAAGTTTCCGTGATGAAAAATATGTCAGGTTTATCATCGAGGAGAAGCAAAAAAATGTCCAATTGGTGGTTAACCAAGGAGCGGGTGTTAAGATACAAAATATGAAGTTCTAGGTTGGGAGCCGTGGTTGAGATGGTACTATAGCTTTGACGGGGATAACAGGCAAAGGCTCAAGTATATGGGAAGAGTCGCGGAGGATATTGAGCTGATTCAGGTAATCCGAAATGGTAGGACAGAGTGGAAGTGTGGCCTGGTATAATGTTTGTAAGTCCTCCGAGGAATACGTGATCATTTGGGCAGGAGGGCAGGACCCAGGGCCCATCAGACGCGGACAGGCGCAGACATGAATGACCCAAGCCCTCAGACTTGCGTGTGCGGCAAGGGTCACAGCGCCTCAGACTGGAGAACACATGAATGACCCAGCCCTCAGACTTGCATGTGCGGCAAGGGTCACAGCACCTCAGACTGGAGAACACATGAATGACCCAAGCCCTCAGACTTGCGTGTGCGGCAAGGGTCACAGCGCCTCAGACTGGAGAACACATGAATGACCCGAGCCCTCAGACTTGCGTGTGCGGCAAGGGTCACTGCGCCTCAGACTGGAGAACACATGAATGACCCGAGCCCTCAGACTTGCGTGTGCGGCAAGGGTCACAGCGCCTCAGACTGGAGAACACATGAATGACCCGAGCCCTCAGACTTGCGTGTGCGGCAAGGGTCACAGCGCCTCAGACTGGAGAACACATGAATGACCCGAGCCCTCAGACTTGCGTGTGCGGCAAGGGTCACAGCGCCTCAGACTGGAGAATACATGAATGACCCGAGCCCTCAGACTTGCGTGTGCGGCAAGGGTCACAGCGCCTCAGACTGGAGAATACATGAATGACCCGAGCCCTCAGACTTGCGTGTGCGGCAAGGGTCACAGCGCCTCAGACTGGAGAACACATGAATGACCCCAGCCCTCAGACTTGCGTGTGCGGCAAGAGTCACAGCACCTCAGACTGGAGAATACATGAATGACCCGATCCCTCAGACTTGCGTGTGCGCCAAGGGTCACAGCGCCTCAGACTGGAGAACACATGAATGACCCCAGCCCTCAGACTTGCGTGTGTGGCAAGGGTCACAGCGCCTCAGACTGGAGAACACATGAATGACTCAAGCCGTCAGACTTGCGTGTGCGGCAAGGGAGAGGTGTGGCGCCGCGGCCAGGGCGACTGACGCTGGAATCTGGGGACCACGGTTCGATCCCCGGCTCCGGTGGCAGGTTGGCCCAGCACCATGTGACTCTGGGCAATAGCTCGCTTAATCTTCCCGACGGCCCCCAGCGCCTAGAGACCCTTACGGGTGATTGTGCGCTTTACAAATGTGGACTTTACTTTACTTTGTGTGCGGCAAGGGTCACAGCGCCTCAAACTGGAGAACATATGAAAGACCCGAGCCCTCAGACTTGCGTGTGCGGCAAGGGTCACAGCGCCTCAGACTGGAGAACACATAAAAAACCCGAGCCCTCAGACTTGCGTGTGCTGCAAGGGTCACAGCGCCTCAGACTGGAGAATACTTGAATGACCCGAGCCCTCACACTTGCGTGTGCTGCAAGGGTCACAGCGCCTCAGACTGGAGAATACATGAATGACCCGAGCCCTCAGACTTGCGTGTGCGGCAACGGTCACAGCGCCTCAGACTGGAGAATACATGAATGACCCGAACCCTCAGACTTGCGTGTGCAGCAAGGGTCACAGCGCCTCAGACTGGAGAACACTTGAATGACCCCAGCCCTCAGACTTGCATGTGCGGCAAGGGTCACAGCGCCTCAGACGGGAGAACACATGAATGACCCCAGCCCTCAGACTTGCATGTGCGGCAAGGGTCACAGCGCCTCAGACTGGAGAACACATGAATGACCCCAGCCCTCAGACTTGGGTGTGCGGCAAGGGTCACAGCGCCTCAGACTGGAGAACACATGAATGACCCCAGCCCTCAGACTTGCGTGTGCGGCAAGGGTCACATCGCCTCAGACTGGAGAACACATGAATGACCCCAGCCCTCAGACTTGCGTGTGCGGCAAGGGTCACAGCGCCTCAGACTGGAGAACACATGAATGACCCCAGCCCTCAGACTTGCGTGTGCGGCAAGGGTCACAGTGCCTCAGACTGGAGAACAGATGAATGACCCGAGCCCTCAGACTTGCGTGTGCGGCAAGGGTCACGGCGCCTCAGACTGGAGAACACATGAATGACCCAGCCCTCAGACTTGCGTGTGCGGCAAGGGTCACAGCGCCTCGGACTGGAGAAGACATGAATGACCCCAGCCCTCAGACTTGCGTGAGCGGCAAGGGTCACAGCGCCTCAGACTGGAGAACACAAGAATGACCCAAGCCCTCAGACTTGCGTGTGCGGCAAGGTTCACATCGCCTCAGACTGGAGAACACATGAATGACCCCAGCCCTCAGACTTGCGTGTGCGGCAAGGGTCACAGCGTCTCAGACTGGAGAACACATGAATGACCCATGCCCTCAGATTTGGGTGTGCGGCAAGGGTCACAGCGCCTCAGACTGGAGAACACATAATTGACCCGAGGCCTCAGACTTGCGTGTGCGGCAAGGGTCACAGCGCCTCAGACTGGAGAACACATGAATGATGTGGTATATAAATAAATAATACCGGATCTAGGTTTTACTGGACATAGCAATAACAGATAGCTCAATAAATAAGAGTCAAGATTCGAGGTAGTAGGAGTTTGCAGGTTTAATACAGCATAAAGGACAGGAACAGGACAACCTGCACGGGAACAGGATGGCAGCGCTGCCGGGGGCAGGATCAGAATCGGCACAACATTTAATAACAGTGCACAAATATATATACTAAAACAGTTACATTACAATGAATTACAGTAGGCGGAGCAGTGGGTGTGGTCAATAGCAGTCGCGAAAGATAAGGGTGAAAATGGGTGTAAAAGGGGCGTATACATAGACATGTGATGTAAACGTAACAGAATATGTCATAAATGGGGAGGAAACATGGAGGGGGCTACCTAAGGAGCCGGGACCTCTAACCTAATGGTGCGCGCAAGCTGACAATGACGTGTTACTAGGAGAAGCTGGGGGCTATGAACTCTGTGCTAGGAGCAGAGACTGAAGTCTGGAGAGTCAGGGCGACATGTACCTAAACAGTATCTAGTATCTGATGTTTAGAGAACATGTTGATATAAACTAAGAGTCAGGAGGGGAGAGGCTAACGGACTCTAAGACTGGAGCATGCATTATTCTACATGTAGTGCGTGATGAAGAATATTAAATGACCATTAAATGCAGTATTTCTCTTACATGGAGACGTAAAGGCTAGACAATGACGGAAACTATTGATGCGATTCAGTAGCTTAGGAATGCAGAGAAGGGGGGCTGGACTGATAACTAGAATCATAACATACTCTTGGCAGACTCGTAGGCAGAGCCAGGCTGAGCCGGGCACTGTGAGGCAGGAAGTAAGTGAAGGGTCGAGGATACAGGTGGGGGCTGTATCGCTCCTCAGCGAGGCTCAGGAGACAGGAGCTGAATCTGGTGTCCGGGCCCTTTTGAGGCCTAGAAACGGGGACTTTACAATGAAATAACGTGCACACTGAGAAACGTGGCAACGTAACTTTACATAGGCCTGATACTCGTAGCTTTCACGAGAACTGGAAACTGGCATACTAGTGATGGACACAACTGTAATTGCGTCTTTAATCGAACATGGGGAATACATATGCATATTAATCATGCACACATAACATAAGATGGAGGACACGTAGGGACACAGAACATGGCAAAATTTACTTTTCCACATTCCCTCCTTGTCACTACGTTTCCATCAGGAAACATCAATATTCATGATACCATCTATCATTTCATACAGTATCATTTGCTCGTCTCGAGTTTTCTTGGAACTGGATTTAGGACGGGACTTGGGACTAGGAACACATGATGTAGCACAAATGCCGCAAATCGCAGGGCCACATTGTAAACAGAGGCAGCAACTGAATATGATCGCTACTGCAATACCCAGAAATGACAATACTTTCCATCCCCAGGCGGAAATTATATTCCAGAACCAATCAGGCAATCAGGTGCCTGGATCTTGGTGTAACATATGGGCAATTTTATGGAGTCTGGTAATAGCTGAATAAACAGACGGCGCGTTATTAGGAATGAAAATGCAGCAACTAGATCCGATGACTCTACAGGCCCCGCCCCTATCGGCCAGTATGACGTCAAGGACGAGACGATTCTGGAGCACGACAATTCTCATAAAGGATTGTTCTTCGGTTAAGTTACCTAGAGCAGAAGTAGTCTCAATCACTACTGCTTCAAGTGTTCTGGTTAATCTACGTATCAGTTTACTATTTACAACAGTACCTAAGTAGGGGAAGACACCTTTATTGATATCTATGTATTGTTCTAGAACAGTTTCAGTATAATCGACAATCGGGAGATTTCTCTTGTGTCTAGTATGTACTAGGTGGGAATTCCTATGATAGTCAGGTGGGGCTAGGAAAACTGGTGGCAGTAGGAAGGCAATGTAACATGTTCCCTCCCAATCGAGGGGCAGACGAACATATGCGGTCTGACCACAAACAAAATAAGAATGACGTGAAGCTTTGAAAATAGATTTCCCACTGTCACTATACTTGACAATAGTAGTACAATCACTATGGCCTACATGTACGGAACCATTATTTCGGACACATAATTCACCTTTGACTGGTAGTACTGAAATAGCAGGTAAGTCTGGAGTAGAATCAGACTGAACATTCAGGACCATGAAATTCGAAGAATAATTACCTAGATTATAAACTTCATTCTCTAGATCTAACCCTGTTCTGTGGGGAAGACCTTGCTTGTCTGGGAAACATGTACTGTTCAGAAAAGACATATCTGTTGAGGATGACGTTAACGTGGACCATGCTCCACACGAACCATTATGTGAAAATGGATAAGGAAAGAGTGGCAGAACTCCCTTCGGTGTCTGGAAAGGGGGGAGTCGACCACACACCCAACAATTTGTGGCATTGTTGGTCTGGTGTGAATAATGTAACATGCGGATAAAAGAGTTATTACGCATAGCAAGACGATAAGAAAGTTCATGAGGAGGCAGATCACTAAACGTGTGCTCTACTGTAACATTAGCAGACTTATTTACATGAGAAACTGAAAAACACAAATAAAATGCATAACTGGTGCAGGAGATCATAATGCTGAAATATAGCAGAAAACATAAAATAATAGTGCAACTTCTAGAGTTCTCACTAACTCTCTCTCTGTGGGGGTCTATTATATACATGTCAGAAACCGGTCTAACCGTTTCACCTAGGGGAGGACTTAGACAATCAAACTGGCTGACTTATTTTACTAGACCTTAGTTTAAGCTTATACTCCTGTTGCGGAGTTTTCTCTAACAGGGAAGGGTTCGTAGCAATGTCTTTTGCGGGACAGTCCTTAAGAATAGTACTTTGGCAGTCTTTAAGATCCTCGGAAATGTTCTTTGAAACAGGTTTCAATCCAAAAAATCTTTTCACATGTGACAAATGGACCCAGCCCTTCCTGCCTTCCAGCTTGACGGCAGTACGGGTGGCCAGGAGGACCTGTCGGGGTTCCTTCCAGCGGGGCTCCAACGGACTTGAACGATCAAAGTTCCTGACCAAAACCATGCATCCGGGAACGATTTCATGCGGTGCCACCTCGGTATTGTCTGGAAATGCGGCAGCAACCTGTGAACGACAAGAGTTGAAGGCAGACATTAAGGAAGCTAGGTAATCTGTCAGCATATTACTTGAAACATCGGTAATACTTCGAGGTTTAGGTGTACCCCACATGTTAGGGGGGGCGGCCGAATACGACCTCATAAGGGGACAGGCCTGATCTAGAATGTGCGACCATGCGCATATAAAACAAGGCAACTGGCAGAGCTACTAGCTAGTCCACACCTTTCTCTTTACATACTTTCGCAATTCGGATTTTCAGGGTCTGATTATGTCTCTCTACGAGACCGGCTGCTTCTGGATGGCGTACACAATGGAACTTCCACTGGTACCCTAACAAAAGGGAAACATGTTTCATCAACTCGGATGAGAATGGCTGGCCGTTGTCAGAATATACGACTCTAGGGAGTCCATAACGGGGGAAGAATTCACGAACCAACTGCTTGGCAGTGGTCGCGGCTGTGTAATCTGGTACTGGATATGCTTCTGTCCACCTGGACAAAGCGCATACCACTACAAGGACATACTTGAAACCTCGACATCGCTCCATCTGAATATAATCCATCTGGAGGACTTCAAAAGGGTGGTCAGGAGGCTGGAATCCACCTTGTTCCACCGGGACACTTTTACCTGGATTAAACTGGCAACATATCATACAAGTACGGACTTTCTGCTTGGCTGCAGCTCGTAAATGCTTGTTGAACCAAATGTTCTGGATACTGTCTAACATAGCTTTTTCTCCTAAATGTGCTGGACTATGTGCGGTATTGATAATGACTTGAACCATGGAGTCGGGGAGAAACCATGTGGCTTTACCCTTCGTTACCCATCCCTGATCTGTCTGGACCCCTCCTTGTTCGGACCATTTCTTGATTTCCTCGGGAGTAGCATGTAACTGGATATCTATGACATCTTGAGTAGGGTCCTTAACTGTCATACAGGTAGTCGGATCTGGAGTGTATGTCGGTGTCTTATTTACTGGAACGTCTGGTGTCTGTGCTGTAAGCTTGGCTGTGCGATCTGCTAGATCATTACCTTGAGAAATAGTGTCAGTAACTTTCGTATGTGCTTTGCATTTCATGATAGCAATGGATGTCGGTAAGTGTATGGCATCTAACAGAGCTTGAATAAGGAGACCATGCTGAATCTTGGTTCCATGAGAAGTCATGAAACCTCTCTCCTGCCAGAGCACTCCGAAGTCGTGTACGACTCCAAATGCGTAACGTGAATCTGTGTAAACATTAACTTTCAGGTTCTTGGCGTGTATGCAGGCTTGTGTCAGAGCAACTAGCTCTGCTGCTTGAGCAGACAGGGTGTCAATACGGTGTGTTTCTATAACTTCAGTGTCAGTAGTCACTGCATACGCGGCTACTAGTTCTCCTGTACTTGTTCTCATACATGAACCATCCACATAAAGTGTCAGGTCTGGATCTGGTAATGGAATATCCGTCAAGTCTTGTCTTGGCTTAGTCATAATGTTAACTACTTCCACACAGTCGTGTGTGGCAGGATTTGAATTAACTGACGGTAACAGTGTGGCAGGATTTAGAACGTTGCAGCGTCTGATTTCTATGTGTGGCTGGAACAGTGTCAATTCATAACCTGTTAAACGTGCAATTGTCAAGTGCTGAGTCTGTGTTCGGTTTAAAAGAACTTCCACGGAGTGTGGGACTTGTACTGTCAAGGAATGTCCTAATACTATGGAATCACTTTGTCTGATAGCTAGTGCTGTGGCTGCAACTGACTTGAGGCACGCAGGCAGAGCCTGGGCTACAGGATCTAATGTGCTCGAAAAATAAGCACAGGGCTTGTATTGTCCTGCTTGATCTTGTGTGAGAACAGATAATGCTGTACCTTCGCGTTCAGTGACAAAAAGTGTAAAAGGCTTACTGTAGTTCGGTGTTGCTAGAACTGGAGCTTGGCATAGAGCCTTCTTTAACTCATTAAAACTAAATGTATGTTCAGATGTCCAAGGGAGGACAGTCGATACGGCTGCCTCCTGTGTCGTTAACTGTATCAGTGGTTTAGCTAGAAATGCATACTGAGGAATCCATTGTCTGCAGTAAGAAGTGAGGCCAATAAAAGCACGTACCTCCTTCTGGGTCTTGGGCTGAGGAAGACTCGCTATTAACTGGATACGGTCGGGTGTCAACTGCCTACCCCTCTTGGACAGTAAGTGGCCTAAATAGATCACTTGCTGGACACAGAATTGAAGCTTAGAAGGGGACACCTTGTGCCCCATCTCGGCAAGGAAATACAAGACTGTAAGGGATGCTCGCTCGCAAGCACGTTCAGAACGGGCTGTGATCAGTAGATCATCGACATACTGGAGCAGGGCAGTGTCAGTTGGCATGTGAATATTGTCTAGTTGTCTCTTAAGTGCTTGACTGTAAATACTTGGACTTTCTGTGAAACCTTGAGGAGCGCGTGTGAACATATAGCTCCTTCCATTTAAACAAAATCCGAAAAGAAACTGGCTGTCTGGATGAATGGGGACACTGAAAAACGCGTTCTTGAGGTCTATGACTGTAAAAAATGAGGCTTCAGAATCAATGGCTGTCAATAGGGAAGAGATATCTGGGACAACTGGGTACTGGGGAATAATACATTTATTAAGCTCTCGGAGATCAATCACTAATCGATATACTGGGGGTGCATTTGGATCAGTACGTTTCATGACTGGAATGATCGGAGAATTACATACATTGGAGTCAGTTTTTACAACTACTCCTTGAGCGATGAGCTCGTCAATAATTTTGGATAAGGCTGCTACAGCCTCAGGTGGCAATCTGTACTGCCTGATTCGTGGTAACACTACACCTGGCTTGAGAGTCACACGATGGGGTGTGATTTGCATATAACCAACATCAGTTGGACCTTGTGCCCATAGATGCTGCGGAACATTAGACAATCTCGGATCAAAATCTCGTAATACATAGTGACCCTTGAAGTCACGTAGGAACAATCGTATTCCCTCGGGGGAGCAGCATATGACTGCACCTAATTCTTTCAGTGTCTTAATGCCTAACAGATTTTCTGGACATGACTTCGTAAGTAACAGATCAGTAGTGCGGGACAATGGACCTACTTCTAGAGTAACTGGCTGAGATATCTCATTTACAATAGGCTTTCCTGAAAATCCAAGGGAAACATTTCTTGAGCCTGAGAGCGGAGCCCCTGGAACTTCGGCGTGACTGATGGTGGTCCTACTTGCCCCTGTATCAATCAAAAACTTTCTGTCTTTCCCTAATACTTGACTATGAACATAGGGACCCTCTTGATCTACAGGTATCTCGATGAGAGGCAAGCCTACCTCCCTCTCTAGGCTGTTTCATGAATATGGCTGATACTCTGGATACTCGGACTGTGCATACTGGTACATCTGCTGTGTAACATGCTGTGTTGCAGCAATAGGCTGCGGTGCTGGAACTGTCTGTTGTGCCTTCTGTGGCTGAGAAGTCTGTGAAACTTGTTCTTGTCTAGGCGGACGTGGTCTTTCTTTAGTTTTACCGGTAGCTATATTATGTTTCAGAACTGCACACTCGTTTATGAAATGACCTGGCTGTTTACAATAATTGCATGTCCCTTTAACGGGAGCTGTAGGATGACTGGCTTGATTCGGACCCCTCTTCTGACTGTCTTGAGGAATAGATTGTGCAACTAGTACTTTCATTTTCGTGTCTTTCATACGTTTTCTTTCATGATCTTGCTCTTCTCTGATTCTATTCTGGTGGTATTGGAGCATCTGTAACATCTGGGACGGGGTATTAGCTTGCCAGGTACTTTCGACTTTCAAAACTCGATTCTTAACTTGTGGACTTGAATTCTCGACTAATTTAGTAACAAAAAGATGAGGGTATGACTCGCTACTTGTCTTGAGGCCACTGTTTATACTAAAACATTTCTCGAATCTAGAATAAAAATCACTAGTGTCTTCGTCTTGTTTCTGTTTACAGGCTGAGATTGCATCCCAGTCTTCCTTTTTAGTGGCTAATAATCTTGGCAAAACTTGTATTAACAGTTCTGGTAATTCTTTACATTTCTCTCCTAGACCGGTACCTGGTACTCGTATCTTGTCTTCAGCTTCGAGAACTGCCCAATCGATCTTTTTCTCTCCCACCTCCCAATCTTTTTCCTTGAGTTTTTCATATACCCCTGCGGGCAACAGGACTTTTAACATTTTAATTATATCTGGATACGTGTATTCTCCCATACGGAGCATGTCCTTTAATTCTCGGTGGAACCCTGCTGGATCTTTATCATGACAGGGAATTAACTTTTTCATCTCTAAGAGTTCCATCTTTGTAATCGGAGTGTAAACAAACACTCGTTGCATTTCACCATCTGTTGTCCTAACTGGGTGTACTTCTCGTAACGGATTCTGTCTGTCTATGTAAAACGGTTTACTTTCTGGAGGTGAGACATGAACAAAATGCGGGTTCAAAAACATACTATATTTGTGGCGCTGTTCTAGAATGACACTAATTAAATCGGTACCTAAACCTTTCCATCTATACTGGAGTAACTCGTTCAGGACATCGTGTAACGGACCTGGATCAGAATGTTGACCCTCATACAATGTAATGAGGTGCTGGATCATATACATACCCACCAGTCGCTGCTCGGCTGGGGGCAATTTCAGGAACATTTGTGCCACTATTTCGTCTGGAAAAGTGGTAGAATCAGTAATCCATCGGACTGCTGATCGGGCTAGTTCTTGTTCATGCATAGTACTTAATTCACTGTAACCGATTCGTGATTTCAGAATGTGATCGGTAGCTTGAAATACTTGTTCCAGAGAACCTTGTTCTGGTGCTGGATGATGTAAAACTGACTTGTGTTCTAGGCGCAAATGGCGATCTGGAAATCTAGATTTTCCTACATACGCTATTCTAGTGGGATTCTCGTCCTCTACCTCTTCAGTAGAGTCATTTTCTTTCTCGCTTACTTGTGCTGCTTTACGTTGTTCGTGTAACTTTAGTATTTCCTTACGAATTTTCTTGTACATACTCTCTATACTACTGATAGTCTTGTGTTTACCCTCGGCTATATTATCACTCCACCTTGTCAGGATTTTCATTTCGGCCGGATCTTTAGTCGGGTAATCTTGTTCTCTTATTAGACAATTAATCAGAAACTTTAATATCATGAGCTGGATCTCAGCTTTCCTTTGAGACATGGCTTCGCCAATACTTTCTGGATCATCCCCTGTACGGATGAAACGATATATTCTGTCTAGATCTCCTTTCATATCTGGTAGGGTGTCTAAATACCCGGTCACCCGTCTTACACGGATGGAATATATTACTGTACTATCATCACCTGCAACTGGATCATAGCGGCATTCAGTGAGAGCTCGTCGGATTTCTGCAACGGACTTAAATTTGGGCGTACGCTGTAACGCACATTCATGTAACTCGGCCAACGTTCTACGTTGGTGCGGTGGCGGGGTACCAGGAGGACCTCCTCCTGCGGCCCCTAAACTGGAATCGTCGACTGATACTCTTCGTACCAGCGCGGCGGGAAATTGTAATGTAGGCTGGACCGGGGGTACCGTAGCAGGTACTGCAAGAGGTGCCCCGGTGTCTGGGGGAGCAGGAATTGCCTGATTTACAGGGACTGGCGGAACAGGATTTGCATATTCCGGGACTGTGTCGTCCAAATAGGACGAGATGAAAATATCAGCTGCGGTCGGTTTGTGACGTAGCTTAGTCGGAACTAGTGGTGGCGGAAAATTACTGGATGCCTCCGGGGTTGCTTTTGGCAAGCCCTCGGCAAGAAGAGGATACATACCCTTGATGAGGGCATGCCTCTGTCTGTCTGACTGTTCTGTTTTAACTCGTTCACCTATCTCGATTAGTTCCCTTTCCTGGGCTCGTTCCAAGGATTTTCTACTTAGTTCTGACTTTCTGATTTCTTTTTCGGTTCTTTTATGAGATTCTTTGCGCCATAACTCGATGGCATCTTTCTGTGACTGTCTGGCTTTCTTTTTCCATAATGCTTCTTCTACTCTCATGATGCACTCGGCATCCCACGTACCTGATACGGGCCATCTATACTTTTCCTCTAACTCTTTGGTATACTCTACCCATAAATCTAGATATAATATGGCACTTATGCCATGCTTCTGATACATAAAATGACCTGGACTGTCCCTAGGCGGGACAGGAACTGCTGCTTCTAGCAGACCTTTTCTAGTTTTTAACTGACGTAATTTCGAGAATAAGGGCATGACTGAACTGTAATCTAGACACAATACAATACACAATGAACACGATAATTACTTCACATTCATACCACGACATTAAAATACATGAAGAATATTTAAAATAACAGTTCGAACAGAATACTACCTGGAATACTGAAAACAGAATACATGAATTTTCTCGAGAACAGAACTGACTAGAACAGAAACTAGATGCACTGCTGAAACAGTACGAAACTTACCGGTCTCATAAAGAGACACGTCAGGACCCGCATCCACCGAAGTGGACACTTCGTTTTGGGTCTGTGTACCACCAACCCACGGACCAGAGTCAATTAGATTGACCCTGTCTAGATACTACCCCAGCAATGGTACTCACCGGGCAGCAAGAACGGAAGGCCTCGGACTGGACTGGACTGCTTCGACGCCGGACGGACGAACTTCGAACTTCTGTTACGGGTGGGCCTCCGGATACCTCGGACCTTGGACTCTCGGCTGGGCTCTGGTCGGGACTCGCCGCGTTCCTCCACCGCCTCGTCTGGATGCTGGACCACCACCTCCGTCTCCTCCGTGGGCCTGAGGGATACTTGAAGCAGAAATATCTGCACGTGCACGGTATGGTTCCGTCACGGCTGCAGAGGGTCAGGGGGCCGGCGTGGCTTCACCGGCGCGTGGGGAAAGGGCAAGTCCCTGTTCGGGTGCCATTATGTGGTATATAAATAAATAATACCGGATCTAGGTTTTACTGGACATAGCAATAACAGATAGCTCAATAAATAAGAGTCAAGATTCGAGGTAGTAGGAGTTTGCAGGTTTAATACAGCATAAAGGACAGGAACAGGACAACCTGCACGGGAACAGGATGGCAGCGCTGCCGGGGGCAGGATCAGAATCGGCACAACATTTAATAACAGTGCACAAATATATATACTAAAACAGTTACATTACAATGAATTACAGTAGGCGGAGCAGTGGGTGTGGTCAATAGCAGTCGCGAAAGATAAGGGTGAAAATGGGTGTAACAGGGGCGTATACATAGACATGTGATGTAAACGTAACAGAATATGTCATAAATGGGGCGGAAACATGGAGGGGGCTACCTAAGGAGCCGGGACCTCTAACCTAATGGTGCGCGCAAGCTGACAATGACGTGTTACTAGGAGAAGCTGGGGGCTATGAACTCTGTGCTAGGAGCAGAGACTGAAGTCTGGAGAGTCAGGGCGACATGTACCTAAACAGTATCTAGTATCTGATGTTTAGAGAACATGTTGATATAAACTAAGAGTCAGGAGGGGAGAGGCTAACGGACTCTAAGACTGGAGCATGCATTATTCTACATGTAGTGCGTGATGAAGAATATTAAATGACCATTAAATGCAGTATTTCTCTTACATGGAGACGTAAAGGCTAGACAATGACGGAAACTATTGATGCGATTCAGTAGCTTAGGAATGCAGAGAAGGGGGGCTGGACTGATAACTAGAATCATAACATACTCTTGGCAGACTCGTAGGCAGAGCCAGGCTGAGCCGGGCACTGTGAGGCAGGAAGTAAGTGAAGGGTCGAGGATACAGGTGGGGGCTGTATCGCTCCTCAGCGAGGCTCAGGAGACAGGAGCTGAATCTGGTGTCCGGGCCCTTTTGAGGCCTAGAAACGGGGACTTTACAATGAAATAACGTGCACACTGAGAAACGTGGCAACGTAACTTTACATAGGCCTGATACTCGTAGCTTTCACGAGAACTGGAAACTGGCATACTAGTGATGGACACAACTGTAATTGCGTCTTTAATCAAACATGGGGGATACATATGCATATTTAATCATGCACACATAACATAAGATGGAGGACACGTAGGGACACAGAACATGGCAAAATTTACTTTTCCACATTGACCCGAGCCCTCAGACTTGCGTGTGCGGCAAGGGTCACAGCGCCTCAGACTGGAGAACACATGAATGACCCCAGCCCTCAGACTTGCATGTGCGGCAAGGGTCACAGCGCCTCAGACTGGAGAATACATGAATGACCCAAGCCCTCAGACTTGCGTGTGCGGCAAGGGTCACAGCGCCTCAGACTGGAGAATTTTTGAATGACCCAAGCCCTCAGACTTGCGTGTGCGGCAAGGGTCACAGCGCCTCAGACTGGAGAATACATGAATGACCCAAGCCCTCAGACTTCCGTGTGCGGCAAGGGTTACAGCACCTCAGACTGGAGAATACATGAATGACCCAAGCCCTCAGACTTGCGTGTGCGGCAAGGGTCACAGCGCCTCAGACTGGAGAACACATGAATGACCCGAGCCCTCAGACTTGCGTGTGCGGCAAGGGTCACAGCGCCTCAGACTGGAGAACACATGAATGACCCCAGCCCTCAGACTTGCATGTGCGGCAAGGGTCACAGCGCCTCAGACTGGAGAACACATGAATGACCCCAGCCCTCAGACTTGCGTGTGCGGCAAGGGTCACAGCGCCTCAGACTGTAGAACACATGAATGACCCCAGCCCTCAGACTTGCGTGTGCGGCAAGGGTCACAGCGCCTCAGACTGGAGAACACATGAATGACCCCAGCCCTCAGACTTGCGTGTGCGGCAAGGGTCACAGCGCCTCAGACTGGAGAACACATGAATGACCCCAGCCCTCAGACTTGCGTGTGCGGCAAGGGTCACAGCGCCTCAGACTGGAGAACACATGAATGACCCCAGCCCTCAGACTTGCATGTGCGGCAAGGGTCACAGCGCCTCAGACTGGAGAACACATGAATGACCCCATCCCTCAGACTTGCGTGTGCGGCAAGGGTCACAGCACCTCAGACTGGAGAACACATGAATGACCCAAGCCCTCAGACTTGCGTGTGCGGCAAGGGTCACAGCGCCTCAGACTGGAGAACACATGAATGACCCAAGCCCTCAGACTTGCGTGTGCGGCAAGGGTCACAGCGCCTCAGACTGGAGAACACATGAATGACCCAGCCCTCAGACTTGCGTGTGCGGAAGGGGTCACAGCGCCTCTGACTGGAGAACACATGAATGACCCCAGCCCTCAGACTTGCGTGTGCGGCAAGGGTCACAGCGCCTCAGACTGGAGAACACAAGAATGACCCAAGCCCTCAGACTTGCGTGTGCGGCAAGGGTCATAGCGCCTCAGACTGGAGAACACATGAATGACCCGAGCCCTCAGACTTGCGTGTGCGGCAAGGGTCACAGCGCCTCAGACTGGAGAACACATGAATGACCCAAGCCCTCAGACTTGCGTGTGCGGCAAGGGTCACAGCACCTCAGACTCGAGAACACATGAATGACTCGAGCCCTCAGACTTGCGTGTGCGACAAGGGTCACAGCGCCTCGGACTGGAGAACACATGAATGACCCGAGCCCTCAGACTGGCGTGTGCGGCAAGGGTCACAGCGCCTCAGACTGGAGAACACATGAATGACCCAAGCCCTCAGACTTGCGTGTGCGGCAAGGGTCACAGCGCCTCAGACTGGAGAACACATGAATGACCCGAGTCCTCAGACTTGCGTGTGCAGCAAGGGTCACAGCGCCTCAGACTGGAGAACACATGAATGACCCGAGCCCTCAGACTTGCGTGTGCGGCAAGGGTCACAGCGCCTCAGACTGGAGAACACATGAATGACCCGAGCCCTCAGACTTGCGTGTGCGGCAAGGGTCACAGAGAACACATGAATGACTCAAGCCCTCAGACTTGCGTGTGCCGCAAGGGTTACAGAGCCTCAGACTGGAGAACACATGAATGACCCGAGCCCTCAGACTTGCGTGTGCGGCAAGGGTCACAGCGCCTCAGACTGGAGAACACATAAATGACCCGAGCCCTCAGACTTGCGTGTGCAGCAAGGGTCACAGCGCCTCAGACTGGAGACCACATGAATGACCCAAGCCGTCAGACTTGCGTGTGCGGCAAGGGTCACAGCGCTTCAGACTGGAGACCACATGAATGACCCGAGCCCTCAGACTTGCGTGTGCGGCAAGGGTGACAGCGCCTCAGACTGGAGAACACATGAATGACCCGAGCCCTCAGACTTGCGTGTGCGGCAAGGGTCACAGCGCCTCAGACTGGAGAACACATGAATGACCCGAGCCCTCAGACTTGCGTGTGCGGCAAGGGTCACAGCGCCTCAGACTGGAGAACACATGAATGACCCGAGCCCTCAGACTTGCGTGTGCGGCAAGGGTCACAGCGCCTCAGACTGGAGAACACATGAATGACTCGAGCCCTCAGACTTGCGTGTGCGGCAAGGGTTACAGCGCCTCAGACTGGAGAACACATGAATGACCCCAGCCCTCAGACTTGCGTGTGCGGCAAGGGTCACAGCGCCTCAGACTGGAGAACACATGAATGACTGTTAGACGGGGACCCGGAGGGTCGGCCGAATACTGGGGGAGAGGCCTCCGATGATGGCCGTCTCCGGCGATCGTACAGACAAGTCACTACCCTCCCCACAGATAGACACCACACAAGGATGAGATCAACACGCTTTATATAGGATTCTTGCGGCAAGGTTATCAGCGGTACAGGAGATTCAGGACTCGAGGGTCCTCTCAATTCTAGTCTCTGTAGGGAAAGGGGGTAGCGGGACAGTCTTGGTACCGGATCGGTACAGGGGGTGGCAGGAGGGAAGCTCACAATCCTCGAGCTTAGGAGTCTGCAAGGTCGGGCCGCGGCAGCGCCAGCCGGCTAGGAGGAAGGTCTACAACGAAGGGGCCGCGGAAGCGCCAGCAGGCCGAGGCGATGGTTCCAATGGCAGAGGGCCGCGGCAGCGCCAGCCGGCCGAGATGATGGTTCACGTGGCTGAGGGCCGCAGCAGCGCCAGCAGGCCAAGATGATGGTTTCACAAGGCAGAGGGCCGCGGCAGCGCCAGCAGGCCAAGATGATGGTTTCACAAGGCAGAGGGCCGCGGCAGTGCCAGCAGGCCAAGATGATGGTTTCACGAGGCAGAGGGCCGCAGCAGCGCCAGCAGGCCAAGATGATGGTTCACGTGGCTGAGGGCCGCGGCAGCGCCAGCCGGCCGAGATGATGGTTCACGTGGCTGAGGGCCGCGGCAGCGCCAGCAGGCCAAGATGATGGTTTCACGAGGCAGAGGGCCGCGGCAGCGCCAGCAGGTCAAGATGATGGTTTCACGAGGCAGAGGGCCGCGGCAGCGCCAGCAGGCCAAGGTGAAGGGTTCACAGGGCAGGGCTGCGGCAGCGCCAGCAGTCCGTCAAGGATGAGTTCTTCTCGGTGTCTCTCGACTCCAGGATACAACTGCCTTCCTGGTCTGGAGCTGCCCCAGTTATAGGTCTTGTTCCCTTTGATGTCCGGACCCTCGCGCCTGGAGGTCGGGAGGTCCGGAATGAGGGAGTCCCGACACCCAGCAGGGGGGTGGAGCCAGCGCCCAGGGAGGCCGGGGGTGATCGACACCTGGCGGAGGAGAGCCGTTGACGCCTCCTTCTTTCATTGACCTGCCAAGTGGTCTCTTTACCTCCTGTGTGGAGGTTGGTGCCTCGATGTCGGGGCCTGGCCAGGCCCAGGGTTGGGGTCGATTCGAGGCCACGTGGCCTCGTGCTGTAGTGTCCAAAGATGGCTGCCGGGCCGGGGCCATGGTGCTGACGGGGACCAGGGCCAGCCGGTACGGGAAGGTTCAGGAGCTGGAGTCCCGTTGTGGACGGGTTGTGGGTTACCTCGGGGGGTTGCCGGGGTGGCTCTTGCTGGGGATTCAGGGAGAGCCGGGGTCCGGGCCCTGTTGTGCGGAGGGGGGACGGCCCGGCTACGAGGCCTGTCCAACATGCGTCCCCCCCAGCTGAAGGCAGGGAGAGTCAGCCATCCTCTTGGGGACTCTCCTCGCCGAGGCGGAAAAAGCGTGACAGGCCGTCTGCGTTGGCGTGGTCCTGGCCTGGACGATGCTCCACAGTGAAGTCCATCCCCTGTAGGGAGATGGACCAGCGCAACAGTTTCGGGTTTCCCCCCCGCATCTGCATCAGCCATTGCAGGGGTCGGTGGTCTGTCTGCACCCGAAAGTGGGTGCCGAAGAGGTAGGACCGGAGCTTCTTGAGGGCCCATACTACGGCGAAGGCCTCCCTCTCGATGGTGCTCCAGCACTGTTCCCGGGCCAGCAGGCGTCGGCTGATGAATGCCACTGGCTGATCGACTCCCTCGGTGTTGAGTTGGGAGAGGACGGCCCCCACGCCATGATCGGAGGCGTCCGTCTGTACGATGAATTCCCGGCCGTAGTCGGGAGCCTGGAGCACGGGGGCAGTGCACATGGCGGCCTTCAGCTTCTCGAAGGCCGATTGGCAGTCCGGAGTCCAGTTGACTGTTTTGGGGTTCTTCTTGGATGTGAGCTCCGTGAGGGGCCCCACGATGCTGCCATAGTCCTTCACAAACCGCCGGTAGTACCCGGTGAGTCCCAGGAAGGCCCGGACCTCGGTTTGGGTCGTAGGGGGTTGCCAGGCCTGGATGGCAGCGATCTTGAGCTGGAGGGGGGCCACCAGACCGCTTCCCACTTGGTGTCCTAGGTAGGTCACGGACCCTTGGCCAACCTGACATTTGCTGGCCTTGATGGTGAGCCCGGCCTGCTGGAGGGCGTGTAGAACTTCCCGCAGGTGGCGGAGGTGGTCGGTCCAGTGGTGACTGTACACAGCGATGTCGTCCAGGTAGGCGGCGCTGAATTCTTCGAGGCCCGCCAGTACCTGGTTCACGAGTCGTTGAAATGTTGCCGGAGCGTTTTTCATGCCGAATGGCATCACCCTGAAGTGGTAGTGACCGTCCGGGGTAGAGAAGGCGGATCGTTCTTGGGCCCTGGGGGTGAGGCCGATTTGCCAGTAGCCCGCTGTTAAATCGAAGATGCTCAGGTAGCGGGCGGCCCCCATACGGTCAATTAGCTCATCTGCCCGGGGGATAGGGTGAGCGTCGGTCCTGGTAACGGCATTCAGTCCCCGGTAGTCCACACAGAACCGGAGTTCAGGGGCAACGCCCGGGGCGGCGGCCTTGGGGACCAGGACGACTGGGCTGGCCCAGGGGCTGTCAGAGGGTTCGATCACTCCCAGTGCCAGCATCTTGGACACCTCGGTCTGGATGCAGGTGCGCACCCGATCTGGTACGCGGTACGCCCTGTGGCGAAAAGGGGGGCTGTCCCCGGTGTCCACATCGTGAAGGCACCAGGGGGTGACCCCAGGGGTGAGAGAGAACAAGGATGCGAATCGTGTCAGGAGAGCTTGACAGTCTTGGCGTTGCTCCGGGGACAGGGCCTCGGAGAGTCTGACCCCTTCCACGGAGCCATCCTGCTCGAGGGTCCTCAGCAGGTCCGGAAGGGGCTCGGAGTCTTCTTCCGTCCCATTATCGGTAGCCATCAGGAGGCTGAGTTCTGAGCGTACAAAATGGGGCTTGAGTCTGTTGGCTTGGAGGACCCGTAGGGGGTTCCGGGAAGTTTCCATGTCGATTAAGTAGGTGACGGGCCCCTTGCGTTCGATCACCTTGAAGGGTCCGGACCATTTGTCCTGTCCCAGGTGTCCGGCAAGGGGTACATCGTGGGCTAAGTTCAAGAGGAAATCTATGAAGCGGAGGGGCACCACCAGCACCCGACTGGCCCCCAGTTCTGCAATCCTTTGCTCACTGTAGAGCAGGTCATTGTCCCAGTAGATCCAGTGGGCTCCCGTGGTGTCCCCTGCGCTCTGGGCAAGGGCTTGCTGCCGGAGTCCCTCGAGGGAGGGACAGGTTCTTTGTTCTTGTCGGAATTGTTCCTGGGTGGGACCCCCCTCTTGACGCCACTGGGCCAGGTCGGGGAGGTCCTGGAGCCGACCGGGTCCTTCTTCGGTTTGGGCCGGGGGACTTGCTTCTGGGGTGGCCTCCTCTGGGACAATCGCGGGAGGGGGCTCCGGCCACTCGAGTTCCTCTAGACTGGGGACGGCACGGGCGGTCATGGACCGGGTCGTGGCACAGACCCATTCGGGGAGGCCCAGCATCCCCAGGTGCTCTCTCCGTTCGACTGCTGCCCAGGGAGAACTTTCGAGATCGTTCCCCAGGAGGCAATCCACGGGGGCATCATCGCGGACCGTCACTTTCAGCATCCCTGATACTCCTCCCCATTCGAAGGGGACGTAGGCCATTTGACATAGACTTTCTGAGTTGTCGGCCGACCGGACAGGGCAAAGAATGTTCGGCAAGATCTGGTCCGGGGCCACCAGATGATAGCGGACCGCGGTCACACTGGCCCCGGTGTCGCGGAGGGCTTCAGCCCGGCGGCCATTAATGTTGACCCACTGGCTGTACTTCTGCGTGTTGGCGGGAAGGGGGGCCCGAGGGATCAGGTCTCGTTCCCCTAAGCAAACCAGGGACATGGCGGCCGGTTCCCACTCAGGCTGGTCGGTTTCGTACTCTTCTTGGTCTTCTGGGGTTTGCTCTTCCCCCAGGGCTGCAGCAGCGACCTGGCGGGGTATAGTGTTCGGGTTCTTTGGGCAGTTGGGATCATTGGCGTAGTGGCCGGGTCGCTGGCATCGGTGGCAAGTAATGTTGGCTCGGAAGCCTGGTCGCATCAGGGGGTTTCCCCTGCCGGCCAGGGGCGGGGGGTTGCTTGTGGGAGTCACCAGGCCGGTGTCCCTACCCCGACCCTGGCCTCCTCCTCCACGGGGGCGATGGGGCCCTTGGGCAGTTCTGTTCGGTTCGCTGGGTCCGTTTCGGCCAACTCGGGTGCTTTCCCATCGGTCAGCTTCGGCGGCGAGTTGCCGAGGTTCCGTTAGTTTACTGTCCAGGAGGTGCTGCCTGAGTTCGATGAAGCAGTTGTTAGAAAGGTGCTCCCACACAATAAGGTCAAAGAGCTGCTCGTAGGTGGTCACGTTGCTGCCCTTGATCCACCCCTCGAAGGCCCGGCTAAAGAAGTTCACCTACTCCACCCAAGTTGTACCCGGGATCCGTTTGCAGTCGCGAAACCGCTGGCGGTACATCTCGGGTGTGAGTCCGTATCGAGTGAGGAGGGCGGCTTTCATGTGGTGGTAGGATGTCATCAGATGGTCCGGGAGTTGCAGCAGGGCGTCTCGCCCTTCGTTGACAAACCTCCCCCATAACCCGGCTCCCCAGTCGCTCCGGGGAATCCGGTGGGAGGTCATGGCTACCTCGTACGCTTTGAACCATTGCTGGATAACATCGTTCTTGTAGTACTCTCTGACGACATCTTTGGGTATGTGGACCTTGGGGTCTGTAGGAGCAGGAGTGTTCGTGCGCTCGGGGACCCCGAGCTCCTTGTTCTGCTTCCGAATCTCTAGTTCTTTGAGGTTGCGCTCATGTTCGTAGGCTAGCTTCTTCTCTTCTAGCTCTCTCTGCCTTTGTTTCTCTTCTTGCTCCTCTCGGAGCCGTAAGTGTTCCAACGTTATTTTTTGTTCCGCCAATTTGAGCTCTCCATCTAAGCGAAGTCGTGCCAGTTCTAATTCATGTAGCCTGCTTTTTTCCCGTTCCCGGACCTCTTCTGGGGAGAGACCCGATCTTCTTTCTTCCGTCGGCGTGGGGCTTGTTTCGGGTGTCTCGTGGCTTTCTGTTTGGGGTACGGTCGTACCCGTCTCCGCCCAAGATTCCAGGGCTCGTTTGAAGTCCTCTTTCGTGCTCAGTCCTGTGGTTGAAATGCCTAATTCTATGCAAAATTGTTTCACTTCTCTGTGGTTGTATTCTTCTAGCTTTTCCATCTGGAATTTTTCCGTTGTTCCGCTCTCTTTTGTTGTCATGGTGGTAGTGTGTCGTGGGGCGAGTGACCCTCTGTACGATTATGCGTAGGTTCGGATCGCGCCGCTGGCCACCAATGTTAGACGGGGACCCGGAGGGTCGGCCGAATACTGGGGGAGAGGCCTCCGATGAGGGCCGTCTCCGGCGATCGTACAGACAAGTCACTTCCCTCCCCACAGATAGACACCACACAAGGATGAGATCAACACGCTTTATATAGGGTTCTTGCGGCAAGGTTATCAGCGGTACAGGAGATTCAGGACTCGAGGGTCCTCTCAATTCTAGTCTCTGTAGGGAAAGGGGGTAGCGGGACAGTCTTGGTACCGGATCGGTACAGGGGGTGGCAGGAGGGAAGCTCACAATCCTCGAGCTTAGGAGTCTGCAAGGTCGGGCCGCGGCAGCGCCAGCCGGCTAGGAGGAAGGTCTACAACGAAGGGGCCGCGGCAGCGCCAGCAGGCCGAGGCGATGGTTCCAATGGCAGAGGGCCGTGGCAGCGCCAGCCGGCCGAGATGATGGTTCACGTGGCTGAGGGCCGCGGCAGCGCCAGCAGGCCAAGATGATGGTTTCACGAGGCAGAGGGCCGCGGCAGCGCCAGCAGGCCAAGATGATGGTTTCACGAGGCAGAGGGCCGCGGCAGCGCCAGCAGGCCAAGATGATGGTTTCACGAGGCAGAGGGCCGCGGCAGCGCCAGCAGGCCAAGATGATGGTTCACGTGGCTGAGGGCCGCGGCAGCGCCAGCCGGCCGAGATGATGGTTCACGTGGCTGAGGGCCGCGGCAGCGCCAACAGGCCAAGATGATGGTTCACGAGGCAGAGGGCCGCGGCAGCGCCAGCAGGCCAAGATGATGGTTCACGTGGCTGAGGGCCGCGGCAGCGCCAGCCGGCCGAGATGATGTTTCACGAGGCAGAGGGCCGCAGCAGCGCCAGCATGCCAAGGTGTAGGGTTCACAGGGCAGGGCTGCAGCAGCGCCAGCAGTCCGTCAAGGATGACTTCTTCTCGGTGTCTCTCGACTCCAGGATACAACTGCCTTCCTGGTCTGGAGCTGCCCCAGTTATAGGTCTTGTTCCCTTTGATGTCCGGACCCTCGCGCCTGGAGGTCGGGAGGTCCGGAATGAGGGAGTCCCGACACCCAGCAGGGGGGTGGAGCCAGCGCCCAGGGAGGCCGGGGGAGATCGACACCTGGCGGAGGAGAGCCGTTGACGCCTCCTTCTTTCATTGACCTGCCAAGTGGTCTCTTTACCTCCTGTGTGGAGGTTGGTGCCTCGATGTCGGGGCCTGGCCAGGCCCAGGGTTGGGGTCCATTCGAGGCCACGTGGCCTCGTGCTGTAGTGTCCAAAGATGGCTGCCGGGCCGGGGCCATGGTGCTGACGGGGACCAGGGCCAGCCGGTACGGGAGGGTTCAGGAGCTGGAGTCCCGTTGTGGACGGGTTGTGGGTTACCTCGGGGGTTGCCGGGGTGGCTCTTGCTGGGGATTCAGGGAGAGCTGGGGTCCGGGCCCTGTTGTGCGGAGTGGGGACGGCCCGGCTACGAGGCCTGTCCAACAATGACCCAAGCCCTCAGACTTGCGTGTGCGGCAAGGGTCACAGCGCCTCAGACTGGAGAACACATGAATGACCCAGCCCTCAGACTTGCGTGTGCGGCAAGGGTCACAGCGCCTCTGACTGGAGAACACATGAATGACCCAAGCCCTCAGACTTGCGTGTGCGGCAAGGGTCACAGCGCCTCAGACTGGAGAACACAAGAATGACCCAAGCCCTCAGACTTGCGTGTGCGGCAAGGGTCATAGCGCCTCAGACTGGAGAACACATGAATGACCCGAGCCCTCAGACTTGCGTGTGCGGCAAGGGTCACAGCGCCTCAGACTGGAGAACACATGAATGACCCAGCCCTCAGACTTGCGTGTGCGGCAAGGGTCACAGCGCCTCTGACTGGAGAACACATGAATGACCCAAGCCCTCAGACTTGCGTGTGCGGCAAGGGTCACAGCGCCTCAGACTGGAGAACACAAGAATGACCCAAGCCCTCAGACTTGCGTGTGCGGCAAGGGTCATAGCGCCTCAGACTGGAGAACACATGAATGACCCGAGCCCTCAGACTTGCGTGTGCGGTAAGGGTCACAGCGCCTCAGACTGGAGAACACATGAATGACCCAAGCCCTCAGACTTGCGTGTGCGGCAAGGGTCACAGCACCTCAGACTCGTGAACACATGAATGACTCGAGCCCTCAGACTTGCGTGTGCGACAAGGGTCACAGCGCCTCGGACTGGAGAACACATGAATGACCCGAGCCCTCAGACTTGCGTGTGCGGCAAGGGTCACAGCACCTCAGACTCGAGAACACATGAATGACTCGAGCCCTCAGACTTGCGTGTGCGACAAGGGTCACAGCGCCTCGGACTGGAGAACACATGAATGACCCGAGCCCTCAGACTGGCGTGTGCAGCAAGGGTCACAGCGCCTCAGACTGGAGAACACATGAATGACCCGAGCCCTCAGACTTGCGTGTGCGGCAAGGGTCACAGCGCCTCAGACTGGAGAACACATGAATGACCCAAGCCCTCAGACTTGCGTGTGCGGCAAGGGTCACAGCGCCTCAGACTGGAGAACACATGAATGACCCGAGTCCTCAGACTTGCGTGTGCAGCAAGGGTCACAGCGCCTCAGACTGGAGAACACATGAATGACCCGAGCCCTCAGACTTGCGTGTGCGGCAAGGGTCACAGCGCCTCAGACTGGAGAACACATGAATGACCCGAGCCCTCAGACTTGCGTGTGCGGCAAGGGTCACAGAGCCTCAGACTGGAGAACACATGAATGACTCGAGCCCTCAGACTTGCGTGTGCGGCAAGGGTCACAGAGCCTCAGACTGGAGAACACATGAATGACCCGAGCCCTCAGACTTGCGTGTGCGGCAAGGGTCACAGCGCCTCAGACTGGAGAACACATAAATGACCCGAGCCCTCAGACTTGCGTGTGCAGCAAGGTTCACAGCGCCTCAGACTGGAGACCACATGAATGACCCAAGCCGTCAGACTTGCGTGTGTGGCAAGGGTCACAGCGCTTCAGACTGGAGACCACATGAATGACCCGAGCCCTCAGACTTGCGTGTGCGGCAAGGGTGACAGCGCCTCAGACTGGAGAACACATGAATGACCCGAGCCCTCAGACTTGCGTGTGCGGCAAGGGTCACAGCGCCTCAGACTTGAGAACACATGAATGACCCGAGCCCTCAGACTTGCGTGTGCGGCAAGGGTCACAGCGCCTCAGACTGGAGAACACATGAATGACCCGAGCCCTCAGACTTGCGTGTGCGGCAAGGGTCACAGCGCCTCAGACTGGAGAACACATGAATGACCCGAGCCCTCAGACTTGCGTGTGCGGCAAGGGTCACAGCGCCTCAGACTGGAGAACACATGAATGACTGGAGCCCTCAGACTTGCGTGTGCAGCAAGGGTCACAGCGCCTCAGGCTGGAGAACACATGAATGACCCGAGCCCTCAGACTTGCGTGTGCGGCAAGGGTCACAGCGCCTCAGGCTGGAGAACACATGAATGACCCGAGCCCTCAGACTTGCGTGTGCGGCAAGGGTCACAGCGCCTCAGGCTGGAGAACACATGAATGACCCGAGACCTCAGACTTGCGTGTGCGGCAAGGGTCACAGCGCCTCAGGCTGGAGAACACATGAATGACCCGAGCCCTCAGACTTGCGTGTGCGGCAAGGGTCACAGCGCCTCAGACTGGAGAACACATGAATGACCCAAGCCCTCAGACTTGCGTGTGCGGCAAGGGTCACAGCGCCTCAGACTGGAGAACACATGAATGACTCGAGCCCTCAGACTTGCGTGTGCGGCAAGGGTCAGAGCGCCTCAGACTGGAGAACACATGAATGACCCGAGCCCTCAGACTTGCGTGTGCGGCAAGGGTCACAGCGCCTCAGCCTGGAGAAAACATGAATGACCCGAGCCCTCAGACTTGCATGTGCGGCAAGGGTCACAGCGCCTCAGACTGGAGAACACATGAATGACCCGAGCCCTCAGACTTGCGAGTGCGGTGTGGTATATAAATAAATAATACCGGATCTATTTTTTGTCTAGGCATAGCAATAACAGATAGCTCAATAAATAAGAGTCAAGATTCGAGGTAGTAGGAGTTTGCAGGTTTAT
Source organism: Lissotriton helveticus (assembly GCF_964261635.1). NCBI lineage: Eukaryota > Metazoa > Chordata > Amphibia > Caudata > Salamandridae > Lissotriton > Lissotriton helveticus. Next base: position 1,932,200,776 of record NC_136068.1, on the reverse strand, counting down.
TACAGCATAAAGGACAGGAACAGGACAACCTGCACAGGAATAGGATGGCAGAGCCCGGCAGCTGCCGGGGCTGGATCTGGGATGAGCGCGCTAACATTTAATAACAATACACGATCATATATACTAAAACAGTTGCATTACAATACATACGATAGGCGGAACAGTGGGTGTGGTCAATAGCAGTCGCGAAAGATAAGGGTGAAAGTAGGTGTAACAGAGGCGTATACATAGACATGTGATGCAAACGTAACAGAATATGTCATAAATGGGGTGGAGACATGGAGACATGGAGGGGGCTACCTAAGGAGCCGGGACCTCTGACCTAATGGTGCGCGCAAACTGGCAATGACGTGTTACTAGGAGAAGCTGGGGGCTATGAACTCTGTGCTAGGAGCAGAGACTGAAGTCTGGAGAGTCAGGGCGACATTTACCTAAGCAGTATCTAGTATCTGATGTTTAGAGAACATGTTGATAGAATCCAAAAGTTATCGGGGTAAAGGCTAGCAGACTCTAAGACTGGAGCATGCATTATTCTACATGTAGTGCGTGATGAAGAATATTGAATGACCATTAATACAGTATTTCTCTTACATGGAGACATAAAGGCTAGACAATGACAGAAACTATTGATGCAGTTCAGTAGCTTTAGGAATGCAGAGAAGGAGGACTGAACTGATAACTGGAATCATAACATACTCTTGGCAGACTCAGAGGCAGAGCCAGGCTGAACCGGGCACTGCAAGGCAGGAAGTAAGTGAAGGGTCAGGAACACAGGTGGGGGCTGTATCGCTCCTCAGCGAGGGCTCAGGAGACAGGAGCCGAATCGGGTGTCCAGGCCCTTTTGAGGCCTAGGAACGGGGACGTTACAATGAAATAACGTGCACACTGAGAAACGTGGCAACGTAACTTTACATAGGCCTGATATTCGTAGTATTCACGAGAACTGGAAACTGGCATACTAGAGATGGACACAACTATAATTGCGTCTTTAATCGAACATGGGGAATACATATGCATATTAATCATGCACACATAACATATGATGGAGGACGCGTAGGGACACAGAACATGGCAAAATTTACTTTTCCACATTCCCTCCTTGTCACTACGTTTCCATCAGGAAACATCAATATTCATGATACCATCTATCATTTCATACAGTATCATTTGCTCGTCTCGAATTTTCTGGGAACGGGATCTAGAACGGGACTTGGGACTAGGAATACAAGAGGTAGCACAAATGCCGCAGATCGCAGGGCCACATTGTATACAGAGGCAGCAGCTGAATATGATCGCTACTGCAATACCTAGAAAGGACAAGACTTTCCATCCCCAGGCGGAAATTATATTCCAGAACCAACCGGACCATGTCCAGGTGCCTGGATCTTGGTGTAACAGATGGGCAATTTTATGGAGTCTGGTTATAGCTGAATAAACAGACGGCGTGTTATTTGGAATGAAAATGCAGCAACTAGATCCGATGACTCTACAGGCCCCGCCCCTATCGGCCAGTATGACGTCAAGGACGAGACGATTCTGTAAAACGACAAATCTCATAGCAGATTGCTCTTCAGTCAAGTTACCTAGGGCAGAGGCAGTCTCATTAACTACTGCTTCAAGGGTTCTGGTTAACCTACGAATTAGCTTACTATTCTGGATAGGTCCTATAAAGAAGAAGAAACCTCTATTGAAATCTGTATACTGTTCTAGAGCAGTTTCAGTATAATCGACAATGAGGGACTCCCTTCTATGTCTAATGTGTACTAGATGTGTGTTTCTGTGATAATCAGATGGAGCTAGGAAAACAGGTGGCAGTAGGAAGGCAATGTAACAGGTTCCCTCCCAATCGAGGGGCAGACGAACATATGCGGTCTGACCACAAATAAAATAAGAATGACGTGAAGCTTTGAAAATAGATTTCCTACTGTCACTATACTTGACAATAGTAGTACAATCACTATGTCCTACATGTACAGAACCATAATTTCTAACACATAATTCGCCTTTGACTGGTAGTACTGAAATAGCAGGTAAGTCTGGAGTAGAATCAGACTGAACATTCAGGACCATGAAATTCGAAGAATAATTACCTAAATTGTAGACTTCATTTTCTAGATCTAACCCTGTTCTGTGGGGAGGACCTTGCTTGTCTGGAAAACATGTACTGTTAAGAAAAGACATATCTGTTGAGGATGACGTCAACGTGGACCATGCTCCACACGAACCATTATGTGAAAATGGATAAGGAAAGAGTGGCAAAACTCCCTTCGGTGTCTGGAAAGGGGGAAGTCGACCACATATCCAACAATTAGTGGCATTGCTGGTCTGGTGTGAATAATGTAACATGCGGATAAAAGAATTGTTACGCATAGCGAGGCGGTAAGAGAGTTCATGAGGAGGCAGATCACTAAACGTGTGCTCTACTGTAGCATTAGAGGACTTATTTACATGAGAAACTGGAAAATACAGGTAAAATGCATAACTGGTGCAGGAAATCATAATGCTGAGAAACAATATGAAACTTAGAAAAACGATACATCGGATTGAGTTTTGACTAACTCTCTCACTATGGGGGTCTATTTTATACATGTCAGAAACCGGTCTAACCGTTTCACCTAGGGGAGGACTTAGACAATCAAACTGGCTGACTTATTTTACTAGACCTTAGTTTTAATTTATACTCCTGTTGCGGAGTTTTCTCTAACAGGGAGGGTTCAGTAGTATTGTCTTTTGCGGGACAGTCCTTAAGAATAGTACTTTGGCAATTTTTAGAATCCTCGGAAATGTTCTTTGAGACAGGTTTCAGTCCATAAAATCTTTTGATGTGTGAAAGATGCACCCAGCCTTTCCGTCCCTCCAACTTCACGGCTGTACGGGTGGCGAGGAGGACCTGTCGGGGCTCCTTCCAGCGAGGTTCCAGCGGACTTGAACGATCGAAATTTCGCACTAGGACCATGGATCCGGGAACGATTTCATGCGGTGCCACCTCGGTATTGTCTGGAAACGCGGCAGCAACCTGTGAACGACAAGAGTTGAGGGCAGACATCAAGGAAGCTAGGTAATCTGTCAGCATATCACTTGAAACATCGGTAATACTTCGGGGTCTAGGAGTACCCCACATGTTAGGGGGGCGGCCGAAAACGACCTCGTACGGGGACAGACCTGATCTGGAATGTGCGACCATGCGCATGTAAAACAGAGCAACTGGCAGAGCTACTAGCCAGTCCACACCTTTCTCTTGACAAACTTTTGCAATGCGGATTTTCAAAGTCTGGTTATGTCTCTCTACGAGACCGGCTGCTTCAGGATGGCGTACACAATGGAACTTCCACTGGTACCCTAACAGAAGGGAAACGTGCTTCATGAGTTCAGATGAGAATGGCTGGCCGTTGTCAGAATATACGACTCTAGGGAGTCCGTAACGGGGGAAGAACTCACGAACCAACTGCTTGGCAGTGGTCGCGGCTGTGTAATCTGGAACTGGATATGCCTCCGTCCACCTGGACAAAGCGCATACAACTACGAGGACATACTTGAAACCTCGACATCGCTCCATTTGAATGTAATCCATCTGGAGGACTTCAAAAGGGTGGTCAGGGGGCTGGAATCCACCTTGTTCCACCGGGACACTTTTACCTGGATTGAACTGACAACATATCATACAGGTACGGACTTTCTGCTTGGCTGCAGCTCGTAAATGCTTGTTGAACCAAATATTCTGGATACTATCTAACATAGCTTTTTCTCCTAAATGTGCTGGACTATGTGCGGTATTAATAATGACTTGAACCATAGAGTCGGGGAGAAACCATGTGGCTTTACCCTTCGTTACCCATCCCTGATCTGTCTGGACCCCTCCTTGTTCGGACCATTTCTTGATTTCTTCGGGGGTAGCATGCAACTGGATGTCTATGACATCTTGAGTAGGGTCTTTAACTGTCATACATGTAGTCGGATCTGGAGTGTGTGTCTGTGTCGGGTTAACTGAAATGTCTGGAGTCTGTGCTGTAAGCTTGGCTGTGCGATCTGCTAGATCGTTACCCTGAGAAACAGTGTCAGTAACTTTCGTATGTGCTTTGCACTTCATGATAGCAATAAATGTCGGTAAATGTATGGCATCTAACAGAGCTTGAATAAGGAGACCATGCTGAATCTTGGTTCCATGAGAAGTCATGAAACCTCTCTCCTGCCAGAGCACTCCAAAGTCGTGTACGACTCCAAATGCGTAACGTGAATCTGTGTAAACATTAACCTTCAGGTTCTTAGCGTGTATGCAGGCTTGTGTCAGAGCAACTAGCTCTGCTGCTTGAGCAGACAGGGTGTCAATACGGTGTGTCTCTATAACTTCGGTGTCAGTAGTCACTGCATACGCGGCGACTAATTCTCCTGTACTAGTTCTCATGCATGAACCATCCACATAAAGTGTCAGGTCGGGATCTGGTAATGGAATATCTGTCAGATCTTGTCTTGGCTTAGTCATAATGTTGACTACTTCCACACAGTCGTGTGTGGCAGAATTCGAAGTAACTGACGGTAACAGTGTGGCGGGATTTAGAACGTTGCAGCGTCTGATCTCTATGTGTGGCTGGAACAGTGTCAATTCATAACCTGTTAAACGTGCAATTGTCAAGTGCTGAGTTTGTGTTCGGTTTAAAAGAACTTCCACGGAGTGTGGAACTTGTACTGTCAGGGAGTGTCCTAACACTATGGAATCACTTTGTCTGATAGCTAGTGCTGTGGCTGCAACTGACTTGAGGCACGCAGGCAGAGCCTGGGCTACAGGATCTAATGTGCTCGAGAAATAAGCACAGGGCTTGTATTGTCCTGCTTGGTCTTGTGTGAGGACAGATAATGCTGTACCTTCGCGTTCTGTAACGAAAAGTGTAAAAGGTTTACTATAGTTCGGTGTAGCTAGAACTGGAGCTTGACATAAAGCTTTCTTTAACTCATTGAAACTAAGTGTATGTTCAGATGTCCAAGGGAGGACAGTCGATACGGCTGCCTCCTGTGTCGTTAACTGTATCAGTGGTTTAGCTAGAAATGCATACTGAGGAATCCATTGTCTGCAATAAGAAGTAAGGCCAATAAAAGCACGTACCTCCTTCTGGGTCCTGGGCTGAGGAAGACTCGCTATTAACTGGATACGGTCTGGTGTCAACTGCCTACCCCTCTTGGACAGCAAGTGGCCTAAATAGATCACTTGCTGGACACAGAATTGAAGCTTCGAAGGGGACACCTTGTGCCCCATCTCGGCAAGGAAATACAAGACTGTAAGGGATGCTCGCTCGCAAGCACGTTCAGAACGGGCTGTGATCAGTAGGTCATCAACATATTGGAGCAGGGCAGTGTCAGTTGGCATGTGAATGTTGTCTAGTTGTCTCTTGAGTGCTTGACTATAAATACTAGGACTTTCTGTGAAACCTTGAGGAGCGCGTGTGAACATATAGCTCCTTCCATTTAAACAAAATCCGAAAAGAAACTGGCTGTCTGGATGAATGGGGACACTGAAAAACGCATTCTTGAGGTCTATGACTGTAAAAAATGATGCTTCTGAATCAATAGCTGTCAATAGGGAAGAAATGTCTGGGACAACTGGGTACTGGGGAATAATACATTTATTGAGTTCTCGAAGGTCAATCACTAATCGATATACTGGAGGTGCATTTGGATCAGTACGTTTCATAACAGGAATGATCGGAGAATTGCATACATTGAATTCAGTTTCTACAATTACTCCTTGAGCCATGAGCTCGTCAATAATTTTGGATAAGGCTGCTACAGCCTCAGGTGGCAATCTGTACTGTCTGATTCGTGGCAGGACTACACCTGGCTTGAGAGTCACACGATGGGGTGTGATTTGCATAAAACCAACATCAGTTGGACCTTGCGCCCATAGATGCTGCGGAACATTAGACAATCTGGGATCAAAATCTCGTAATACATAGTGACCCTTGAAGTCGCGTAGGAACAATCGTATCCCCTCTGGGGAACAGCATATAACTGCACCTAACTCTTTCAGTGTCTTAATGCCTAATAGGTTTTCTGGACATGACTTAGTAAGTAACAGATCAGTAGTGCGGGACAATGGACCTACTTCTAGAGTAACTGGCTTAGATATTTCATTTACAATAGGTTTTCCTGAAAATCCAAGGGAAACATTTCTAGAGCCTGAGAGCGGAGCCCCTGGAACTTCGGCATGACTTATAGTGGTCCTACTTGCCCCTGTATCAATCAGAAACTTTCTGTCTTTCCCTAGTACTTGACTGTGAACATAGGGACCCTCCTGATCTACAGGTATCTCGATGAGAGGCAAACCTACCTCCCTCTCTAGGCTGTTTCATGAATATGGCTGATACTCTGGATACTCGGACTGTGCATACTGGTACATCTGCTGTGTAACATGTTGTGTTGCAGCAATAGGCTGCGGTACTGTAACTGTCTGTTGTGCATTCTGTGACTGAGGAGTCTGTGCAACTTGCTCTTGTCTAGGCGGACGTGGTCTTTCTTTAGTCTTACCGGTAGCTATGTTGTGTTTCAGAACTGCACACTCGTTTATAAAATGACCTGGCTGTTTACAATAATTGCAGTTTCCTTTAACGGGAGCTGCAGGATGACTGGCTTGATTCGGACCCCTCTTCTGACTGTCTTGAGGAACAGATTGTGCAACTAGTACTTTCATTTTCGTGTCTTTCATACGTTTTCTCTCGTGGTCTTGCTCTTCTCTGATTCTATTCTGGTGGTATTGAAGCATCTGGAGCATTTGGGACGGGGTATTAGCTTGCCAGGTACTTTCGACTTTCAAAACTCGGTTTTTAATTTGTGGACTTGAATTCTCGACTAATTTAGTAACAAAAAGATGAGGGTATGATTCACTACTTGTCTTGAGGCCACTGTTGATGCTAAAACATTTCTCAAATCTAGAATAAAAATCACTAATATCTTCGTCTTGTTTCTGTTTACAGGCTGAGATTGCATCCCAGTCTTCTTTTCTAGTTGTCAATAATCTTTGGCAAAACTTGTATTAACAATTCTGGTAATTCTTTACATTTATCTCCAAGACCGGTACCTGGTACTCGTGCCTTGTCTTCAGCTTCTAGAACTGTCCAATCGATCTTTTTCTCTCCCACCTCCCATTCTTTTTCTTTGAGTTTCTCATATACCCCTGCGGGCAACAAGACTTTTAGCATTTTAATAACGTCCGGATACGTATATTCTCCCATACGGAGCATGTCTTTTAATTCTCGGTGGAACCCTGCTGGATCTTTATCATGACAGGGAATTAACTTCTTCATCTCTAAGAGTTCCATCTTTGTAATCGGGGTGTAAACAAACACTCGTTGCATTTCACCACCCTCTGTCTTAACTGGATGCACTTCCCGTAACGGATTCTGTCTGTCTATGTAAAAGGGTTTACTTTCTGGGGGTGAGACATGAACAAAATGCGGGTTCAAGAACGTTCTATATTTGTGGCGCTGTTCTAGAATGACGCTAATTAAATCGGTACCTAAACCTTTCCATTTATACTGGAGTAACTCGTTCAGGACATCATGTAACGGACCTGGATCAGAATGTTGACCCTCGTACAATGTAATGAGGTGCTGAATCATATACATACCCGCCAGTCGCTGCTCGGCTGGGGGCATTTTCAGAAACATTTGTGCCACTATTTCGTCTGGAAAAGTGGTAGAATCAGTAATCCATCGGACTGCTGATCGGACTAGTTCTTGTTCATGCATAGTACTTAACTCGCTATAACCGATTCGTGATTTTAGAATATGGTCGGTAGCTTGAAATACTTGTTCTAGTGAACCTTGTTCTGGTGCGGGATGATGGAAAGTTAGCTTGTGTTCTAGGCGTAAATGGCGATCTGGAAATCTAGATTTTCCTACATACGCTATTCTGTCGGGATTCTCGTCCTCTACCTCTTCAGTATCAGAGTTACTTTCTTTCTCGCTTACTCGTGCTTCTTTGCGTCGTTCGTGTATCCTTAGTATTTCTTTACGAATCTTCTTGTACATACTCTCTATACAACTGATGGTCTTATGCTTACCCTCGGCTATATTATCACTCCACCTTGTCAGGACTTTCATCTCGGCTCGATCTTTGGTCGGATAATCTTGTTCTCGTATTAAACAATTAATCAGAAACTTTAATAGCATGAGCTGGACTTCAACTTTTCTTTGGCACATGACGTCACTGATACTTTCTGGATCATTCCCTGTACGGATGAAACGATATATTCTGTCTAGATCTTCTTTCATATCTGGTAGGGTGACTAGATACTCGGTCACCTTTCTCACGCGTAATGAATATAAAACCATATTATCCTCGCCTGGGACTGGATCATAGCCACATTCGGTAAGGGCTTTTCTTATTTCTGCAACAGACTGATATCTGGGCGTACGCTGTGACGCTTGTGCATGTAATTCGGCTATCGTTAAACGCTTGTGTGGCGGCGGGGTTCCTGGAGGACCTCCTCCTGCGGCCCCTAAACTAGAATCATCGACTGATGTTCTTCGTACTGGCAGAGTGGGAAATGGAAATGCAGGCTGGACTTGTATGGCGGGCTGGACCGGGGGTACCGTAACAGGTACTCCGGTGTCTGGAGGAACGGGAAGTGCCTGATTTACAGGGACTGGCGGAGCAGGAACAGGATTTGCATATTCTGGGACTGTGTCGTCCAAATAGGACGAAATGAAAATATCAGCTGCGGTTGGTTTGTGACGTAGCTTGGTCGGAACTAGTGGTGGCGGGAAATTACTGGATGCCTCTGGGGTCGCTTTTGGCAAGCCCTCGGCAAGAAGAGGATACATACCCTTAATGAGGGCATGCCTCTGCCTGTCTGACTGTTCAGTTCTGACTCGTTCACCTATCTCGATTAATTCTTTTTCCTGGGCTCGCTCTAAGGATTCTCTACTTAATTCAGACTTTCTGATTTCCTTTTCGGTTCTTTTATGAGATTCTTTGCGCCATAACTCGATGGCATCTTTCTGTGACTGTCTGGCTTTCTTTTTCCATAATACCTCTTCTACTCTCATGATGCACTCGGCATCCCACGTACCTGATACGGGCCATCTATACTTTTCCTCCAACTCTTTAGTATACTCCACCCATAAATCTAGATACAATATGGCGCTTATGCCATGCTTCTGATACATGAAATGACCTGGACTGTCCCTAGGCGGAACAGGAACTGCTGCTTCTAGCAGACCTTTTCTGGTTTTTAACTGACGCAGTTTTGAAAAGAGCGGCATGACTGAACTATAATCTGGGCACAACACAATACACAATAAACACGATAATTACTTCACACTCATACCACGACATTAAAATACATGAAGAACATTTTTGAATAATAGCTCGAACAGAATACCACCTGGAATACGGAAAACAGAATACATAAATTTTCTCGAGAACAGAACTGACTAGAACAGAAACTAGATGCACTGCTGAAACAGTACGGAACTTACCGGTCTCATACAGAGACACGTCAGGACCCGTATCCACCGAAGTGGATACTTCGTTTGGGATATGTGTACCACCAAAACCCCACGGACCAGAGTCAATTAGATTGACCCTGTCTAGATACTACCCCAGCAACGGTACTCACCGGGCAGCAAGAACGGAAGGCCTCGGACTGGACTGGACTGCTTCGACGCCGGACGGACGAACTTCGGACTTCTGTTACAGGTGGGCCTCCGGATACCTCCGATCTTGGACTCTCGGCTTGGGCTCTGGTCGGGACTCGCCGCGTTCCTCCACCGCCTCGTCTGGATGCTGGACCGCCACCTCCGTCTCCTCCGTGGGCCTGAGGGATACTTGAAGCAGAAATATCTGCACGTGCACGGTATGGTTCCGTCACGGCTGCAGAGGGTCAGGGGGCACGCGTGGCTTCACCGGCGCGTGGGGAAAGGGCAAGTCCCTATTCGGGCGCCATTATGTGGTATATAAATAAATAATACCGGATCTATTTTTTGTCTAGGCATAGCAATAACAGATAGCTCAATAAATAAGAGTCAAGATTCGAGGTAGTAGGAGTTTGCAGGTTTATTACAGCATAAAGGACAGGAACAGGACAACCTGCACAGGAATAGGATGGCAGAGCCCGGCAGCTGCCGGGGCTGGATCTGGGATGAGCGCGCTAACATTTAATAACAATACACGATCATATATACTAAAACAGTTGCATTACAATACATACGATAGGCGGAACAGTGGGTGTGGTCAATAGCAGTCGCGAAAGATAAGGGTGAAAGTAGGTGTAACAGAGGCGTATACATAGACATGTGATGCAAACGTAACAGAATATGTCATAAATGGGGTGGAGACATGGAGACATGGAGGGGGCTACCTAAGGAGCCGGGACCTCTGACCTAATGGTGCGCGCAAACTGGCAATGACGTGTTACTAGGAGAAGCTGGGGGCTATGAACTCTGTGCTAGGAGCAGAGACTGAAGTCTGGAGAGTCAGGGCGACATTTACCTAAGCAGTATCTAGTATCTGATGTTTAGAGAACATGTTGATAGAATCCAAAAGTTATCGGGGTAAAGGCTAGCAGACTCTAAGACTGGAGCATGCATTATTCTACATGTAGTGCGTGATGAAGAATATTGAATGACCATTAATACAGTATTTCTCTTACATGGAGACATAAAGGCTAGACAATGACAGAAACTATTGATGCAGTTCAGTAGCTTTAGGAATGCAGAGAAGGAGGACTGAACTGATAACTGGAATCATAACATACTCTTGGCAGACTCAGAGGCAGAGCCAGGCTCAACCGGGCACTGCAAGGCAGGAAGTAAGTGAAGGGTCAGGAACACAGGTGGGGGCTGTATCGCTCCTCAGCGAGGGCTCAGGAGACAGGAGCCGAATCGGGTGTCCAGGCCCTTTTGAGGCCTAGGAACGGGGACTTTACAATGAAATAACGTGCACACTGAGAAACGTGGCAACGTAACTTTACATAGGCCTGATATTCGTAGTATTCACGAGAACTGGAAACTGGCATACTAGAGATGGACACAACTATAATTGCGTCTTTAATCGAACATGGGGAATACATATGCATATTAATCATGCACACATAACATATGATGGAGGACGCGTAGGGACACAGAACATGGCAAAATTTACTTTTCCAAAGCGGCAAGGGTCACAGCGCCTCGGACTGGAGAACACACGAATGACCCGAGCCCTCAGACTTGCGTATGCGGCAAGGGTCACAGCGCCTCCGACTGGAGAACACATGAATGACCCGAGCCCTCAGACTTGCGTTTGCGGCAAGGGTCACAGCGCCTCAGACTGGAGAACACACGAATGACCCGAGCTCTCAGACTTGCGTGTGCGGCAAGGGTCACAGCGCCTCAGACTGGAGAATACATGAATGACCCGAGCCCTCAGACTTGCGTGTGCGGCAAGGGTCACAGCGCCTCAGACTGGAGAACACATGAATGACCCGAGCCCTCAGACTTGCGTTTGCGGCAAGGGTCACAGAGCCTCTTACTGGAGAACACATGAATGACTCGAGCCCTCAGACTTGCGTGTGCGGCAAGGGTCACAGAGCCTCAGACTGGAGAACACATGAATGACCCGAGCCCTCAGACTTGCGTGTGCGGCAAGGGTCACAGCGCCTCAGACTGGAGGACACATAAATGACCCGAGCCCTCAGACTTGCGTGTGCAGCAAGGTTCACAGCGCTTCAGACTGGAGACCACATGAATGACCCAAGCCGTCAGACTTGCGTGTGTGGCAAGGGTCACAGCGCTTCAGACTGGAGACCACATGAATGACCCGAGCCCTCAGACTTGCGTGTGCGGCAAGGGTGACAGCGCCTCAGACTGGAGAACACATGAATGACCCGAGCCCTCAGACTTGCGTGTGCGGCAAGGGTCACAGCGCCTCAGACTGGAGAACACATGAATGACCCGAGCCCTCAGACTTGCGTGTGCGGCAAGGGTCACAGCGCCTCAGACTGGAGAACACATGAATGACCCGAGCCCTCAGACTTGCGTGTGCGGCAAGGGTCACAGCGCCTCAGACTGGAGAACAAATGAATGACTGGAGCCCTCAGACTTGCGTGTGCAGCAAGGGTCACAGCGCCTCAGGCTGGAGAACACATGAATGACCCGAGCCCTCAGACTTGCGTGTGCGGCAAGGGTCACAGCGCCTCAGGCTGGAGAACACATGAATCACCCGAGCCCTCAGACTTGCGTGTGCGGCAAGGGTCACAGCGCATCAGGCTGGAGAACACATGAATGACCCGAGACTTCAGACTTGCGTGTGCGGCAAGGGTCACAGTGCCTCAGACTTGAGAACACATGAATGACCCGAGCCCTCAGACTTGCGTGTGCGGCAAGGGTCACAGCGCCTCAGACTGGAGAACACATGAATGACCCAAGCACTCAGACTTGCGTGTGCGGCAAGGGTCACAGCGCCTCAGACTGGAGAACACATGAATGACTCGAGCCCTCAGACTTGCGTGTGCGGCAAGGGTCACAGCGCCTCAGACTGGAGAAAACATGAATGACCCGAGCCCTCAGACTTGCGTGTGCGGCAAGGGTCACAGCGCCTCACCCTGGAGAACACATGAATGACCCGAGCCCTCAGACTTGCGTTTGCGGCAAGGGTCACAGCGCCTCAGACTGGAGAACACACGAATGACCCGAGCTCTCAGACTTGCGTGTGCGGCAAGGGTCACAGCGCCTCAGACTGGAGAATACATGAATGACCCGAGCCCTCAGACTTGCGTGTGCGGCAAGGGTCACAGTGCCTCAGGCTGGAGAACACATGAATGACCCGAGCCCTCAGACTTGCGTGTGCGGCAAGGGTCACAGCGCCTCAGACTGGAGAACACATGAATGACTCGAGCCCTCAGACTTGCGTGTGCGGCAAGGGTCACAGCGCCTCAGACTGGAGAACACATGAATGACCCAAGCCCTCAGACTTGCGTGTGCGGCAAGGGTCACAGCGCCTCAGACTGGAGAACACATGAATGACCCGAGTCCTCAGACTTGCGTGTGCAGCAAGGGTCACAGCGCCTCAGACTGGAGAACACATGAATGACCCGAGCCCTCAGACTTGCTTGTGCGGCAAGGGTCACAGCGCCTCAGACTGGAGAACACATGAATGACCCGAGCCCTCAGACTTGCATGTGCGGCAAGGGTCACAGAGCCTCAGACTGGAGAACACATGAATGACTCGAGCCCTCAGACTTGCGTGTGCGGCAAGGGTCACAGAGCCTCAGACTGGAGAACACATGAATGACCCGAGCCCTCAGACTTGCGTGTGCGGCAAGGGTCACAGCGCCTCAGACTGGAGAACACATAAATGACCCGAGCCCTCAGACTTGCGTTTGCAGCAAGGTTCACAGCGCCTCAGACTGGAGACCACATGAATGACCCAAGCCGTCAGACTTGCGTGTGTGGCAAGGGTCACAGCACTTCAGACTGGAGACCACATGAATGACCCGAGCCCTCAGACTTGCGTGTGCGGCAAGGGTGACAGCGCCTCAGACTGGAGAACACATGAATGACCCGAGCCCTCAGACTTGCGTGTGCGGCAAGGGTCACAGCGCCTCAGACTTGAGAACACATGAATGACCCGAGCCCTCAGACTTGCGTGTGCGGCAAGGGTCACAGCGCCTCAGACTGGAGAACACATGAATGACCCGAGCCCTCAGACTTGCGTGTGCGGCAAGGGTCACAGCGCCTCAGACTGGAGAACACATGAATGACCCGAGCCCTCAGACTTGCGTGTGCGGCAAGGGTCACAGCGCCTCAGACTGGAGAACACATGAATGACTGGAGCCCTCAGACTTGCGTGTGCAGCAAGGGTCACAGCGCCTCAGGCTGGAGAACACATGAATGACCCGAGCCCTCAGACTTGCGTGTGCGGCAAGGGTCACAGCGCCTCAGGCTGGAGAACACATGAATGACCCGAGCCCTCAGACTTGCGTGTGCGGCAAGGGTCACAGCGCCTCAGGCTGGAGAACACATGAATGACCCGAGACCTCAGACTTGCGTGTGCGGCAAGGGTCACAGCGCCTCAGGCTGGAGAACACATGAATGACCCGAGCCCTCAGACTTGCGTGTGCGGCAAGGGTCACAGCGCCTCAGACTGGAGAACACATGAATGACCCAAGCCCTCAGACTTGCGTGTGCGGCAAGGGTCACAGCGCCTCAGACTGGAGAACACATGAATGACCCGAGCCCTCAGACTTGCGTGTGCGGCAAGGGTCACAGTGCCTCAGACTGGAGAACACATGAATGACCCGAGCCCTCAGACTTGCGTGTGCGGCAAGTGTCACAGAGCCTCAGACTGGAGAACACATGAATGACCCGAGCCCTCAGACTTGCGTGTGCAGCAAGGTTCACAGCGCCTCAGACTGGAGACCACATGAATGACCCAAGCCGTCAGACTTGCGTGTGTGGCAAGGGTCACAGCGCTTCAGACTGGAGACCACATGAATGACCCGAGCCCTCAGACTTGCGTGTGCGGCAAGGGTGACAGCGCCTCAGACTGGAGAACACATGAATTACCCGAGCCCTCAGACTTGCGTGTGCGGCAAGGGTCACAGCGCCTCAGACTTGAGAACACATGAATGACCCGAGCCCTCAGACTTGCGTGTGCGGCAAGGGTCACAGCGCCTCAGACTGGAGAACACATGAATGACCCGAGCCCTCAGACTTGCGTGTGCGGCAAGGGTCACAGCGCCTCAGACTGGAGAACACATGAATGACCCGAGCCCTCAGACTTGCGTGTGCGGCAAGGGTCACAGCGCCTCAGACTGGAGAACACATGAATGACTGGAGCCCTCAGACTTGCGTGTGCAGCAAGGGTCACAGCGCCTCAGGCTGGAGAACACATGAATGACCCGAGCCCTCAGACTTGCGTGTGCGGCAAGGGTCACAGCGCCTCAGGCTGGAGAACACATGAATGACCCGAGCCCTCAGACTTGCGTGTGCGGCAAGGGTCACAGCGCCTCAGGCTGGAGAACACATGAATGACCCGAGACCTCAGACTTGCGTGTGCGGCAAGGGTCACAGCGCCTCAGGCTGGAGAACACATGAATGACCCGAGCCCTCAGACTTGCGTGTGCGGCAAGGGTCACAGCGCCTCAGACTGGAGAACACATGAATGACCCAAGCCCTCAGACTTGCGTGTGCGGCAAGGGTCACAGCGCCTCAGACTGGAGAACACATGAATGACTCGAGCCCTCAGACTTGCGTGTGCGGCAAGGGTCACAGCGCCTCAGACTGGAGAGCACATGAATGACCCGAGCCCTCAGACTTGCGTGTGCGGCAAGGGTCACAGCGCCTCAGCCTGGAGAAAACATGAATGACCCGAGCCCTCAGACTTGCATGTGCGGCAAGGGTCACAGCGCCTCAGACTGGAGAACACATGAATGACCCGAGCCCTCAGACTTGCGAGTGCGGCAAGGGTCACAGCGCCTCGGACTGGAGAACACACGAATGACCCGAGCCCTCAGACTTGCGTGTGCGGCAAGGGTCACAGCGCCTCCGACTGGAGAACACATGAATGACCCGAGCCCTCAGACTTGCGTTTGCGGCAAGGGTCACAGCGCCTCAGACTGGAGAACACACGAATGACCCGAGCTCTCAGACTTGCGTGTGCGGCAAGGGTCACAGCGCCTCAGACTGGAGAATACATGAATGACCCGAGCCCTCAGACTTGCGTGTGCGGCAAGGGTCACAGCGCCTCAGACTGGAGAACACATGAATGACCCGAGCCCTCAGACTTGTGTGTGCGGCAAGGGTCACAGAGCCTCAGACTGGAGAACACATGAATGACTCGAGCCCTCAGACTTGCGTGTGCGGCAAGGGTCACAGAGCCTCAGACTGGAGAACACATGAATGACCCGAGCCCTCAGACTTGCGTGTGCGGCAAGGGTCACAGCGCCTCAGACTGGAGGACACATAAATGACCCGAGCCCTCAGACTTGCGTGTGCAGCAAGGTTCACAGCGCCTCAGACTGGAGACCACATGAATGACCCAAGCCGTCAGACTTGCGTGTGTGGCAAGGGTCACAGCGCTTCAGACTGGAGACCACATGAATGACCCGAGCCCTCAGACTTGCGTGTGCGGCAAGGGTGACAGCGCCTCAGACTGGAGAACACATGAATGACCCGAGCCCTCAGACTTGCGTGTGCGGCAAGGGTCACAGCGCCTCAGACTGGAGAACACATGAATGACCCGAGCCCTCAGACTTGCGTGTGCGGCAAGGGTCACAGCGCCTCAGACTGGAGAACACATGAATGACCCGAGCCCTCAGACTTGCGTGTGCGGCAAGGGTCACAGCGCCTCAGACTGGAGAACACATGAATGACCCGAGCCCTCAGACTTGCGTGTGCGGCAAGGATCACAGCGCCTCAGACTGGAGAACACATGAATGACTGGAGCCCTCAGACTTGCGTGTGCAGCAAGGGTCACAGCGCCTCAGGCTGGAGAACACATGAATGACCCGAGCCCTCAGACTTGCGTGTGCGGCAAGGGTCACAGCGCCTCAGGCTGGAGAACACATGAATCACCCGAGCCCTCAGACTTGCGTGTGCGGCAAGGGTCACAGCGCATCAGGCTGGAGAACACATGAATGACCCGAGACCTCAGACTTGCGTGTGCGGCAAGGGTCACAGCGCCTCAGGCTTGAGAACACATGAATGACCCGAGCCCTCAGACTTGCGTGTGCGGCAAGGGTCACAGCGCCTCAGACTGGAGAACACATGAATGACCCAAGCCCTCAGACTTGCGTGTGCGGCAAGGGTCACAGCGCCTCAGACTGGAGAACACATGAATGACTCGAGCCCTCAGACTTGCGTGTGCGGCAAGGGTCACAGCGCCTCAGACTGGAGAAAACATGAATGACCCGAGCCCTCAGACTTGCGTGTGCGGCAAGGGTCACAGCGCCTCACCCTGGAGAACACATGAATGACCCGAGCCCTCAGACTTGCGTTTGCGGCAAGGGTCACAGCGCCTCAGACTGGAGAACACACGAATGACCCGAGCTCTCAGACTTGCGTGTGCGGCAAGGGTCACAGCGCCTCAGACTGGAGAATACATGAATGACCCGAGCCCTCAGACTTGCGTGTGCGGCAAGGGTCACAGCGCCTCAGGCTGGAGAACACATGAATGACCCGAGCCCTCAGACTTGCGTGTGCGGCAAGGGTCACAGCGCCTCAGACTGGAGAACACATGAATGACTCGAGCCCTCAGACTTGCGTGTGCGGCAAGGGTCACAGAGCCTCAGACTGGAGAACACATGAATGACCCGAGCCCTCAGACTTGCGTGTGCGGCACGGGTCAAAGCGCCTCAGACTGGAGAACACATGAATGACCCGAGCCCTCAAACTTGCGTGTGCGGCAAGGTTCACAGCGCCTCAGACTGGAGAACACACGAATGACCCAAGCCCTCAGACTTGCGTGTGCGGCAAGGGTCACAGCGCCTCCGACTGGAGAACACATGAATGACCCGAGCCCTCAGACTTGCGTTTGCGGCAAGGGTCACAGCGCCTCAGACTGGAGAACACACGAATGACCCGAGCTCTCAGACTTGCGTGTGCGGCAAGGGTCACAGCGCCTCAGACTGGAGAATACATGAATGACCCGAGCCCTCAGACTTGCGTGTGCGGCAAGGGTCACAGCGCCTCAGACTGGATGTTGGAAAGGCGACCCCGGGGGAGACAGAAGGTGTCTGACTGTCCGCCCCGAGGCCCACCTCTCTATATGGAATAGGCCGAGCGCCGTAGGGAGGCCTCCTTGGCGAGGCTCTTCTCCTACAATCGTAACAGCTGAGCAATCACACTACTTACAGATGGACACCACACAGGAGGGATATTCACAAGAATCTTTATATAAGCAGTTAAGGCAAGTTCTTGGCAGGTTAGCAGGCAAGGATCGAGGGATCCGTAAGGTCTTGGTTTCGGGGATAAGGGGTAGCGGGACAGTCTTGGCACCAACTGGTGCGTGGATTGTTCAAGGGGTCAGGCCGCGACAGCGTCAGCAGGGCCTCGATGATAGTTCAGCTTGGTCAGGCCGCGACAGCATCAGCAGGGCCTCGATGATAGTTCAGCTTGGTCAGGCCGCGACAGCGTCAGCAGGGCCTCGAAGGTGGTTCAGCTTAGTCAGGCCGCGACAGCGTCAGCAGGGCCTCGAAGGTGGTTCAGCTTGGTCAGGCCGCGACAGCGTCAGCAGGGCCTCGAAGGTGGTTCAGCTTGGTCAGGCCGCGACAACGTCAGCAGGGCCTCGAAGATGGTTCAGCTTGGTCAGGCCGCGACAGCGTCAGCAGGGCCTCGAAGGTGGTTCAGCTTGGTCAGGCCGCGACAGCGTCAGCAGGGCCTCGAAGGTGGTTCAGCTTGGTCAGGCCGCGACAGCGTCAGCAGGGCCTCGAAGGTTCCAGGTGCAAGAGTTCGGATCAGGATCAGCAGCGACAAGGTCAGCAGGGCTTCGACTCCAAGATACAACTGGAGTCCTAATCCAGGGCTGGCCCAGATATAGGACTGGAGGCCTTTGATGTCCGGACCCTCGCGCCTGGGGTTCAGAGGGGCCGGGATGAAGGTGTCCAGACACCCAGCAGGGGGGTGGAGCCAGCGCCCAGGGAGGCTGAAGGGCGATCGATACCAGGCGTCCGGGGACGGCTGGAGGCCCCTCGAAACTCCCCTCCTCCAGGCTCCGCCAAGTGGCCACTCTACCACCCGGGAGGATCTTGGTGCCTCGATGTCGGGGCTTCGCTGAGGCCGGGGCCAGGGATGGCTGCGGCCACGTGCTCGGGACGTGATGGGCCCAAGATAGAGTCCGGCCGGAAATGGTGGCCTGGCATGGTCGCCAGACCGGCGGTGTTGGCGAGCAGGGTCCGCCGAGGTCCCAGGGGGGAGAGCCGTGGGTTGCCAGGAAGGCTGCTCTCGTCGATTGTTCGTGTTCAGGGGGGTCGACAGGGGGTCGACGGAGGGCCGATGTCGTCCCAGGCCCGCCATGCAGGAGGGGTAGGACCACGCCACGAGGCCGGGTCCAACACATGTCCCCTCCAGCTGAAGGCGGGGAGAGTCACCCATCTTCCTGGGGATTCTCCTCGTCGAGGCGGAAGAATCGGGACAGGCCGTCAGCATTGGCGTGGTCGTCGCCAGGGCGATGCTCCACCGTGAAGTCCATCCCTTGGAGGGAGATGGACCAGCGCAGCAGCTTTGGGTTTTCGCCACGCATCTGCATCAGCCACCGCAGGGGCCGGTGGTCAGTCTGGACCCGGAAGTGGGTGCCGAAGAGGTAGGGCCTGAGTTTCTTGAGGGCCCATACGACGGCGAAGGCCTCTCTTTCAATGGTGCTCCATCGCTGCTCTCTGGCCAGCAGCCGCCGGCTGATGAAGGCCACAGGATGGTCAATCCCCTCGGGGTCAATCTGGGATAGGACCGCCCCGATGCCGTGCTCCGAGGCGTCGGTCTGGACTACAAACTCCCGGCTGTAGTCAGGGGCTTGGAGCACAGGGGCGGTGCACATGGCTGTTTTCAAAGTCTCGAAGGCCACCTGACACGTGAGTGTCCATTGTACTTTTTGTGGTCGGTTCTTCGAGGTCAGTTCAGTGAGGGGCCCCACAATGCTCCCATAGTTCTTGATGAATCGCCGATAATATCCAGTGAGCCCCAGGAAGGCCCGGGCGGCTGTCTGGGTGACCGGGGGCTCCCAGGCCACTATGGCGTCAATCTTGGGTTGGAGGGGAGCCACGTGGCCGCTCCCCACTTGGTGTCCCAGGTAGGTCACGGACCCTTGACCTATCTGGCACTTGCTGGCTTTCACAGTTAGTCTGGCCCGGCCGAGGGCCGTCAGGACCTCCCAGAGGTGCTTCAGGTGCTCGGCCCAGTGGAGGCTGTACACTGCAATGTCGTCTAGATAGGCGGCGCTGAATTCTTCTAGCCCCGCCAGCACTTTGTTCATCAGTATCTGGAAGGTGGCTGGGGTGTTTTTCATGCCGAAGGGCATCACCTTGAATTGGAAGTGGCCATCGGGTGTGGAGAAGGCCGACCGCTCCTGGGCGCCTGGAGTGAGGCCGATCTGCCAGTACCCGGCTGTGAGGTCGAAGGTACTGAGGTACTTGGCGGCTCCCAGGCGGTCGATTAGTTCATCGGCCCCGGGGATGGGATGTGCGTCGGTTCTGGTAACAGCATTCAGTCCCCGGTAGTCGACACAAAACCTGAGTTCTGGAGGGGTGCCAGGGGCGGTGGCTTTGGGGACCAGGACCACTGGGCTGGCCCAGGGACTGTCGGAGGGTTCGACCACCCCCAGAGCCAGCATCTTGGTAACTTCTGTCTGGATGCAGACCCGAACTCGGTCGGGGACTCGGTAGGCCCGGTGTCTCACTGGCTGGCTGTCCCCGGTGTCGACATCGTGGACACACCACTGGGTCACCCCGGGGGTGAGGGAGAACAGGTCCATAAATCGCCCCAACAGTTCTTGGCAGTCTCGGCGTTGCGCTGGGGTCAGGTCGGAGGAGAGAGAGATTCCCTCGACGGAGCCGTCTTTCTCAGCGCACCTTAGGAGGTCGGGCAGGGGCTCGGAGTCGTCTTCGGCCCCATCGTCGGTAGCTAGCAGCAGGCTCAGTTCTGTGCGGGCAAAATGAGGCTTGAGCCGGTTGGCGTGCAGAACCCGTAGGGGGATGGCTTCGGGATAGCGGGTGGCATGGTCCACCAGGACGAGGATGAAGCGAGTGGTCACTACTGGAAAGGGTTGGAGCGGGGCCTTCACCTTCCCTCCGCTCTTTCCGCTGGCTTGGCATGTCGGGCAGGTGCGGCAGTGGTTATGCACATCGTTGCGCATCTTCGGCCCGTAGAAATGGGTCACCAGGCGGCTGTAAGTTTTGTCCTGCCCCAGGTGCCCGGCGAGGGGCACATCGTGTGCCAGGTTCAAAAGGAAGTCTCTGAATCGTAGGGGGACCACCAACACTCGGCTGGCCCCTAGCTCGGCAATTTTCTGTTCACTGTATAGGAGGCCGTGGTCCCAGTAGACCCAGTGGGACCCCCAGGTGTTCCCGGCAGCTTGGGCGGTGGCTTGCTGTCGGGTCCCCTCGAGGGAGGGGCAGGCCTTCTGTTCCTGCCGGAATTGTTCCCGGGTGGGACCACCCTCTTGGTGCCATTGGGCTAGTTCGGGGATGTCGCTGAGTTCTGCGCTGCCTTCTTGGTCATGCTCCGATGGCTCGGGCTCGGGGTCAGATTCTTCATTGACTGCGGGCGGTGGGGGCGCGGGCCACTCTGGCTCTTCAGGCGGGGTGGACTCAGGTGCCGCCAGGACCCGGGCAGTCATGGATCGGGTCGTCGCGCAGACCCACTCTGGTAGTCCCATCATTCCTAGATGCTCTCTCCGTTCGACTTGGGCCCAGGGAGAGCTCTCGAGGTTGTTTCCAAGGAGGCAGTCCACGGGGGTGTCGTCCCGGACGGTCACTTTGAGGGTGCCTAACACCCCCCCCACTCGAAGGAGATTCGGGCCATCTGACACAGAGTTTCGGGGTTGTCGGCGGCCCTCACGGGGCATCGCACGTTTGGTATGATCTGTTCGGGGGTCACCAAGTGGCAGCGGACGGCCGTCACACTGGCTCCCGTGTCTCGGAGGGCTTCGGTCCGTCGTCCATTGATGTGGACCCACTGACGGTACTTTTGAGTGTTCCTCGGTAGCGGGGCCTGGGGGACCATGTCTCTTTCGCCCAGGCAGGCTAGGGCCATGGCGGCCGGTTCATACTCGGTCTGATCTTCGTTGTAGACCTCTTCGTCTTCTTCTCCCCCTTCCCCCAGGGCTGCAGCAGCGAACTGGCGGGTCGGAGGCCCGGTGGTGCCGGGGCGCTGGTTCATGGGGCAGAGCGGGTCACTGGCATAGTGACTGGTCCGCTGGCATCTGTGGCAAGTAATGTTCAGGTGGGGCCCTGGCCGTGCTGGTGGGGGCCCTCTTCTGGTCAGGGATGGCGAAGTGTTCTTCTGGGGGGACCCCCGAGGCGGACTCCGGCCCGGGCCGATGGGAAGTCTCGGCTCCTATTCTGGCCTCCTCCGCCGCCACGCTGGCAGGGGTGCCCCTGGCCGTTCCGTCCCGTTTCTCCTATCAGGGTCCGGGGGACCCGGGTGCTCACCCATCGATCAGCCTCGACGGCGAGTTTTCGGGGCTCGGTCAGCTTACTGTCGAGGAGATGCTGCCTGAGCTCGACAAAGCAGTTGTTGGAGAGGTGCTCCCAAACGATGAGGTCGAACAGCTGCTCGTAGGTAGACACTTTGCTGCCCTTTATCCATCCTTCCAGGGCCCTGCTATAAAAGTTTACGTACTCTACCCACGTGGTACCGGGAATCTTTTTGCAGTCTCTGAACCTCTGTTGGTACATCTCGGGGTGAGGCCATACCGGGTGAGCAGGGCGTCCTTCATGTGGTCATAGGAGGACATCACGTCCTCGGCCAGCTCTAGCAGGGTGTCTCTTCCTTCGCTGACGAATCTCCCCCATAAGCCGGCACCCCAATCTTTTCGCGGGATGCGGTGCGCGGTCATGGCAACTTCATACGCCTTGAACCATTGCTGGATATCGTCATTTTTGTAGTATTCCTTGACGATATCCTTGGGAATGTGGACCTTCGGACCGGCAGGAGGTGGAGGGTTCCGGGTTACCGCGGCGCCCGCCTCTTCAATCTTGGCTTTGATCTCTAGTTCTTTGAGGCCACGCTCGTGTTTGTACGTGAGCTTTTTTTCGTCCAATTCTCTTTGCCTCCGCCTCTCTTCCAGATCTCCCTCTAATCGTAGTTGTTCAATGGCCATTTTCTTTGCTGCTAATTGAAGCTCTCCATCCAGCCGGAGTCGGGCGAGCTCTAGTTCATGGAGCCGACTCCTCTCTCGCTCCCGGGCGTCTTCGTGAGAGAGGCCCAGTTCTTTGTTGGCGGTTCTTTCTTCCACTGGGGCTACAACTGTACTCAGGGGTACTTCTAGGACAATGTCCCCGTTGGCTTGGGGTGGGGTTGCTCCGGTCTCCACCCATGTTTGTAATGCATCTTTAAAATCGTCTTTTGTGCTTAGTCCGGTGGTAGCGATACCTAGGGCTTTGCAGAATTGTTTGAGTTCTTTATGGGTGTACTCCTCTAATAGTTCTTTCTGGAATTCTGCGGTTGTTCCGGCTTCTTTAGTAGTCATCGTGGTTGTGGGTCTCTGTTAGTAGTGGCGAGTTACTCGCTGTACGATTTGCGCGGGCTCGGATCCCACCGCTGCCACCAATGTTGGAAAGGCGACCCCGGGGGAGACAGAAGGTGTCTGACTGTCCGCCCCGAGACCCACCTCTCTGTATGGAATAGGCCGAGCGCCGTAGGGAGGCCTCCTTGGCGAGGCTCCTCTCCTACAATCGTAACAGCTGAGCAATCACACTACTTACAGATGGACACCACACAGGAGGGATATTCACAAGAATCTTTATATAAGCAGTTAAGGCAAGTTCTTGGAAGGTTAGCAGGCAAGGATCGAGGGATCCGTAAGGTCTTGGTTTCGGGGATAAGGGGTAGCGGGACAGTCTTGGCACCAACTGGTGCGTGGATTGTTCAAGGGGTCAGGCCGCGACAGCGTCAGCAGGGCCTCGATGATAGTTCAGCTTGGTCAGGCCGCGACAGCATCAGCAGGGCCTCGATGATAGTTCAGCTTGGTCAGGCCGCGACAGCGTCAGCAGGGCCTCGAAGGTGGTTCAGCTTAGTCAGGCCGCGACAGCGTCAGCAGGGCCTCGAAGGTGGTTCAGCTTGGTCAGGCCGCGACAGCGTCAGCAGGGCCTCGAAGGTGGTTCAGCTTGGTCAGGCCGCGACAACGTCAGCAGGGCCTCGAAGATGGTTCAGCTTGGTCAGGCCGCGACAGCGTCAGCAGGGCCTCGAAGGTGGTTCAGCTTGGTCAGGCCGCGACAACGTCAGCAGGGCCTCGAAGGTGGTTCAGCTTGGTCAGGCCGCGACAGCGTCAGCAGGGCCTCGAAGGTGGTTCAGCTTGGTCAGGCCGCGACAGCGTCAGCAGGGCCTCGAAGGTTCCAGGTGCAAGAGTTCGGATCAGGATCAGCAGCGACAAGGTCAGCAGGGCTTCGACTCCAAGATACAACTGGAGTCCTAATCCAGGGCTGGCCCAGATATAGGACTGGAGGCCTTTGATGTCCGGACCCTCGCGCCTGGGGTTCAGAGGGGCCGGGATGAAGGTGTCCAGACACCCAGCAGGGGGGTGGAGCCAGCGCCCAGGGAGGCTGAAGGGCGATCGATACCAGGCGTCCGGGGACGGCTGGAGGCCCCTCGAAACTCCCCTCCTCCAGGCTCCGCCAAGTGGCCACTCTACCACCCGGGAGGATCTTGGTGCCTCGATGTCGGGGCTTCGCTGAGGCGGGGGCCAGGGATGGCTGCGGCCACGTGCTCGGGACGTGATGGGCCCAAGATGGAGTCGGGCCGGAAATGGTGGCCTGGCATGGTCGCCAGACCGGCGGTGTTGGCGAGCAGGGTCCGCCGAGGTCCCAGGGGGGAGAGCCGTGGGTTGCCAGGAAGGCTGCTCTCGTCGATTGTTCGTGTTCAGGGGGGTCGACAGGGGGTCGACGGAGGGCCGATGTCGTCCCAGGCCCGCCATGCAGGAGGGGTAGGACCACGCCACGAGGCCGGGTCCAACACACGTCCCCTCCAGCTGAAGGCGGGGAGAGTCACCCATCTTCCTGGGGATTCTCCTCGTCGAGGCGGAAGAATCGGGACAGGCCGTCAGCATTGGCGTGGTCGTCGCCAGGGCGATGCTCCACCGTGAAGTCCATCCCTTGGAGGGAGATGGACCAGCGCAGCAGCTTTGGGTTTTCGCCACGCATCTGCATCAGCCACCGCAGGGGCCGGTGGTCAGTCTGGACCCGGAAGTGGGTGCCGAAGAGGTAGGGCCTGAGTTTCTTGAGGGCCCATACGACGGCGAAGGCCTCTCTTTCAATGGTGCTCCATCGCTGCTCTCTGGCCAGCAGCCGCCGGCTGATGAAGGCCACAGGATGGTCAATCCCCTCGGGGTCAATCTGGGATAGGACCGCCCCGATGCCGTGCTCCGAGGCGTCGGTCTGGACTACAAACTCCCGGCTGTAGTCAGGGGCTTGGAGCACAGGGGCGGTGCACATGGCTGTTTTCAAAGTCTCGAAGGCCACCTGACACGTGGGTGTCCATTGTACTTTTTGTGGCCGGTTCTTCGAGGTCAGTTCAGTGAGGGGCCCCACAATGCTCCCATAGTTCTTGATGAATCGCCGATAATATCCAGTGAGCCCCAGGAAGGCCCGGGCGGCTGTCTGGGTGACCGGGGGCTCCCAGGCCACGATGGCGTCAATCTTGGGTTGGAGGGGAGCCACGTGGCCGCTCCCCACTTGGTGTCCCAGGTAATTCACGGACCCTTGACCTATCTGGCACTTGCTGGCTTTCACAGTTAGTCTGGCCCGGCCGAGGGCCGTCAGGACCTCCCAGAGGTGCTTCAGGTGCTCGGCCCAGTGGAGGCTGTACACTGCAATGTCGTCTAGATAGGCGGCGCTGAATTCTTCTAGCCCCGCCAGCACTTTGTTCATCAGTCTCTGGAAGGTGGCTGGGGTGTTTTTCATGCCGAAGGGCATCACCTTGAATTGGAAGTGGCCATCGGGTGTGGAGAAGGCCGACCGCTCCTGGGCGCCTGGAGTGAGGCCGATCTGCCAGTACCCGGCTGTGAGGTCGAAGGTACTGAGGTACTTGGCGGCTCCCAGGCGGTCGATTAGTTCATCGGCCCGGGGGATAGGATGTGCGTCGGTTCTGGTAACAGCATTCAGTCCCCGGTAGTCGACACAAAACCTGAGTTCTGGAGGGGTGCCAGGGGCGGCGGCTTTGGGGACCAGGACCACTGGGCTGGCCCAGGGACTGTCGGAGGGTTCGACCACCCCCAGAGCCAGCATCTTGGTAACTTCTGTCTGGATGCAGGCCCGAACTCGGTCGGGGACTCGGTAGGCCCGGTGTCTCACTGGCTGGCTGTCCCCGGTGTCGACATCGTGGACACACCACTGGGTCACCCCGGGGGTGAGGGAGAACAGGTCCGTAAATCGCCCCAACAGTTCTTGGCAGTCTCGGCGTTGCGCTGGGGTCAGGTCGGAGGAGAGAGAGATTCCCTCGACGGAGCCGTCTTTCTCAGCGCACCTTAGGAGGTCGGGCAGGGGCTCGGAGTCGTCTTCGGCCCCATCGTCGGTAGCTAGCAGCAGGCTCAGTTCTGTGCGGGCAAAATGAGGCTTGAGCCGGTTGGCGTGCAGAACCCGTAGGGGGATGGCTTCGGGATAGCGGGTGGCATGGTCCACCAGGACGAGGATGAAGCGAGTGGTCACTACTGGAAAGGGTTGGAGCGGGGCCTTCACCTTCCCTCCGCTCTTTCCGCTGGCTTGGCATGTCGGGCAGGTGCGGCAGTGGTTATGCACATCGTTGCGCATCTTCGGCCCGTAGAAATGGGTCACCAGGCGGCTGTAAGTTTTGTCCTGCCCCAGGTGCCCGGCGAGGGGCACATCATGTGCCAGGTTCAAAAGGAAGTCTCTGAATCGTAGGGGGACCACCAACACTCGGCTGGCCCCTAGCTCGGCAATTTTCTGTTCAATGTATAGGAGGCCGTGGTCCCAGTAGACCCAGTGGGACCCCGAGGTGTTCCCGGCAGCTTGGGCGGTGGCTTGCTGTCGGGTCCCCTCGAGGGAGGGGCAGGCCTTCTGTTCCTGCCGGAATTGTTCCCGGGTGGGACCACCCTCTTGGTGCCATTGGGCTAGTTCGGGGATGTCGCTGAGTTCTGCGCTGCCTTCTTGGTCATGCTCCGATGGCTCGGGCTCGGGGTCGGATTCTTCATTGACTGCGGGCGGTGGGGGCGCGGGCCACTCTGGCTCTTCAGGCGGGGTGGCCTCGGGTGCCGCCAGGACCCGGGCAGTCATGGATCGGGTCGTCGCGCAGACCCACTCTGGTAGTCCCATCATTCCTAGATGCTCTCTCCGTTCGACTTGGGCCCAGGGAGAGCTCTCGAGGTTGTTTCCAAGGAGGCAGTCCACGGGGGTGTCGTCCCGGACGGTCACTTTGAGGGTGCCTAACACCCCCCCCACTCGAAGGAGATTCGGGCCATCTGACACAGAGTTTCGGGGTTGTCGGCGGCCCTCACGGGGCATCGCACGTTTGGTATGATCTGTTCGGGGGTCACCAAGTGGCAGCGGACGGCCGTCACACTGGCTCCCGTGTCTCGGAGGGCTTCGGTCCGTCGTCCATTGATGTGGACCCACTGACGGTACTTTTGAGTGTTCCTCGGTAGCGGGGCCTGGGGGACCATGTCTCTTTCGCCCAGGCAGGCTAGGGCCATGGCGGCCGGTTCATACTCGGTCTGATCTTCGTTGTAGACCTCTTCGTCTTCTTCTCCCCCTTCCCCCAGGGCTGCAGCAGCGAACTGGCGGGTCGGAGGCCCGGTGGTGCCGGGGCGCTGGTTCATGGGGCAGAGCGGGTCACTGGCATAGTGACTGGTCCGCTGGCATCTGTGGCAAGTAATGTTCAGGTGGGGCCCCGGCCGTGCTGGTGGGGGCCCTCTTCTGGTCAGGGATGGCGAAGTGTTCTTCTGGGGGGACCCCCGAGGCGGACTCCGGCCCGGGCCGATGGGAAGTCTCGGCTCCTGTTCTGGCCTCCTCCGCCGCCATGCTGGCAGGGGTGCCCCTGGCCGTTCCGTTTCTCCTATCAGGGTCCGGGGGACCCGGGTGCTCACCCATCGATCAGCCTCGACGGCGAGTTTTCGGGGCTCGGTCAGCTTACTGTCGAGGAGATGCTGCCTGAGCTCGACAAAGCAGTTGTTGGAGAGGTGCTCCCAAACGATGAGGTCGAACAGCTGCTCGTAGGTAGACACTTTGCTGCCCTTTATCCATCCTTCCAGGGCCCTGCTATAAAAGTTTACGTACTCTACCCACGTGGTACCGGGAATCTTTTTGCAGTCTCTGAACCTCTGTTGGTACATCTCGGGGGTGAGGCCATACCGGGTGAGCAGGGCGTCCTTCATGTGGTCATAGGAGGACATCACGTCCTCGGCCAGCTCTAGCAGGGTGTCTCTTCCTTCGCTGACGAATCTCCCCCATAAGCCGGCACCCCAATCTTTTCGCAGGATGCGGTGCGCGGTCATGGCAACTTCATACGCCTTGAACCATTGCTGGATATCGTCATTTTTGTAGTATTCCTTGACGATATCCTTGGGAATGTGGACCTTCGGGTCGGCAGGAGGTGGAGTGTTCCGGGTTACCGCGGCGCCCGCCTCTTTAATCTTGGCTTTGATCTCTAGTTCTTTGAGGCCACGCACGTGTTCGTACGTGAGCTTTTTTTCGTCCAATTCTCTTTGCCTCCGCCTCTCTTCCAGATCTCCCTCTAATCGTAGTTGTTCAATGGCCATTTTCTTTGCTGCTAATTGAAGCTCTCCATCCAGCCGGAGTCGGGCGAGCTCTAGTTCATGGAGCCGACTCCTCTCTCGCTCCCGGGCGTCTTCGTGAGAGAGGCCCAGTTCTTTGTTGGCGGTTCTTTCTTCCACTGGGGCTACAACTGTACTCAGGGGTACTTCTAGGACAATGTCCCCGTTGGCTTGGGGTGGGGTTGCTCCGGTCTCCACCCATGTTTGTAATGCGTCTTTAAAATCGTCTTTTGTGCTTAGTCCGGTGGTAGCGATACCTAGGGCTTTGCAGAATTGTTTGAGTTCTTTATGGGTGTACTCCTCTAATAGTTCTTTCTGGAATTCTGCGGTTGTTCCGGCTTCTTTAGTAGTCATCGTGGTTGTGGGTCTCTGTTAGTAGTGGCGAGTTACTCGCTGTACGATTTGCGTGGGCTCGGATCCCACCACTGCCACCAATGTTGGAAAGGCGACCCCGGGGAAGACAGAAGGTATCTGACTGTCCGCCCCGAGACCCACCTCTCTGTATGGAATAGGCCGAGCGCCGTAGGGAGGCCTCCTTGGCGAGGCTCCTCTCCTACAATCGTAACAGCTGAGCAATCACACTACTTACAGATGGACACCACACAGGAGGGATATTCACAAGAATCTTTATATAAGCAGTTAAGGCAAGTTCTTGGAAGGTTAGCAGGCAAGGATCGAGGGATCCGTAAGGTCTTGGTTTCGGGGATAAGGGGTAGCGGGACAGTCTTGGCACCAACTGGTGCGTGGATAGTTCAAGGGGTCAGGCCGCGACAGCGTCAGCAGGGCCTCGATGATAGTTCAGCTTGGTCAGGCCGCGACAGCGTCAGCAGGGCCTCGATGATAGTTCAGCTTGGTCAGGCCGCGACAGCGTCAGCAGGGCCTCGATGATAGTTCAGCTTGGTCAGGCCGCGACAGCGTCAGCAGGGCCTCGAAGGTGGTGATTCAGCTTAGTCAGGCCGCGACAGCGTCAGCAGGGCCTCGAAGGTGGTTCAGCTTGGTCAGGCCGCGACAGCGTCAGCAGGGCCTCGAAGGTGGTTCAGCTTGGTCAGGCCGCGACAACGTCAGCAGGGCCTCGAAGATGGTTCAGCTTGGTCAGGCCGCGACAGCGTCAGCAGGGCCACGGTGGTTCAGCTTGGTCAGGCCGCAACAGCGTCAGCAGGGCCTCGAAGGTGGTTCAGCTTGGTCAAGCCACGACAGCGTCAGCAGGGCCTCGAATGTGGTTCAGCTTAGTCAGGCCGCGACAGCGTCAGCAGGGCCTCGAAGGTTCCAGGTGCAAGAGTTCGGATCAGGATCAGCCGCGACAAGGTCAGCAGGGCTTCGACTCCAAAATAAAACTGGAGTCCTAATCCAGGGCTGGCCCAGATATAGGACTGGAGGCCTTTGATGTCCGGACCCTCGCGCCTGGGGTTCAGAGGGGCCGGGATGAAGGTGTCCAGACACCCAGCAGGGGGGTGGAGCCAGCGCCCAGGGAGGCTGAAGGGCGATCGATACCAGGCATCTGGGGACGGCTGGAGGCCCCTCGAAACTCCCCTCTTCCGGGCTCCGCCAAGTGGCCACTCTACCACCCGGGAGGATCTTGGTGCCTCGATGTCGGGGCTTCGCTGAGGCCGGGGCCAGGGATGGCTGCGGCCACATGCTCGGGACGTGATGGGCCCAAGATGGAGTCGGGCCGGAAATGGTGGCCTGGCATGGTCGCCAGACCGGCGGTGTTGGCGAGCAGGGTCCGCCGAGGTCCCAGGGGGGAGAGCCGTGGGTTGCCAGGGGGGCTGCTCTCGTCGATGGTTCGTGTTCAGGGGGGTCGACACGGGGTCGACGGAGGGCCGATGTCATCCCAGCCCGCCATGCGGGAGGCGTAGGACCACGCCACGAGGCCGGGTCCAACACTGGAGAACACATGAATGACCCGAGCCCTCAGACTTGCGTGTGCGGCAAGGGTCACAGCACCTCAGACTGGAGAATACATGAATGACCCGAGCCCTCAGACTTGCATGTGCGGCAAGGGTCACAGCGCCTCAGACTGGAGAATACATGAATGACCCGAGCCCTCAGACTTGCGTGTGCGGCAAGGGTCAGAGCGCCTCAGACTGGAGAACAAATGAAAGACCCGAGCCCTCAGACTTGCGTGTGAGGCAAGGGTCAGAGCGCCTCAGACTGGAGAACACATGAATGACCCGAGCCCTCAGACTTGCGTGTGCGGCAAGGGTCACAGCGCCTCAGACTGGAGAACACTTGAATGACCCGAGCCCTCAGACTTGCATCTGCGGCAAGGGTCACAGCGCCTCAGACTGGAGAACACATGAATGACCCGAGCCCTCAGACTTGCTTGTGCGACAAGGGTCACAGCGCCTCAGACTGGAGAACACATGAATGACACGAGCCCTCAGACTTGCGTGTGCGGCAAGTGTCACAGCGCCACAGACTGGAGAACACATGAATGACCCCAGCCCTCAGACTTGCGTGTGCGGCAAGGGTTACAGCGCCTCAGACTGGAGAACACATGAATGACCCCAGCCCTCAGACTTGCGTGTGCGGCAAGGGTCACAGTGCCACAGACTGGAGAACACATGAATGACCCGAGCCCTCAGACTTGCGTGTGCGGCAAGGGTCACAGCGCCTCAGACTGGAGAACTAATGAATGACCCGAGCCCTCAGACTTGCGTGTGTGGCAAGGGTCACAGCGCCTCAGACTGGAGAACACATGAATGACCCGAGCCCTCAGACTTGCGTGTGCGGCAAGGGTCACAGCGCCTCAGACTGGAGAACACATGAATGACCCGAGCCCTCAGACTTGCGTGTGCGGCAAGGGTCACAGCGCCCAGACTGGAGAACACACGAATGACCTGAGCCCTCAGACTTGCGTGTGCGGAAAGGGTCACAGCGCCCGAGACTGGAGAACACATGAATGACCCGAGCCCTCAGACTTGCGTGTGCGGCAAGGGTCACAGTGCCTCAGACTGGAGAACACATGAATGACCGGAGCCCTCAGACTTGCGTGTGCGGCAAGGGTCACATCGCCTCAGACTGGATAACACATGAATGACCCGAGCCCTCAGACTTGCGTGTGCGGCAAGGGTCACAGCGCCTCAGACTGGAGAACACATGAAATACCCGAGCCCTCAGACTTGCGTGTGCGGCAAGGGTCACAGCACCTCAGACTGGAGAACACATGAATGACCCGAGCCCTCAGACTTGCGTGTGCGGCAAGGATCACAGCGCCTCAGACTGGAGAACACATGAATGACCCGAGCCCTCAGACTTGCGTGTGCGGCAAGGGTCACAGCGCCTGAGACTGGAGAACACATGAATGACCTGAGCCCTCAGACTTGCGTGTGCGGCAAGGGTCACAGCGCCTGAGACTGGAGAACACATGAATGACCCGAGCCCTCATACTTGCGTGTGCGGCAAGGGTCACAGCGCCTCAGACAGGAGAACACATGAATGACCCGAGCCCTCAGACTTGCGTGTGCGGCAAGGGTCACAGCACCTCAGACTGGAGAACACATGAATGACCCGAGCCCTCAGACTTGCGTGTGTGGCAAGGGTCACAGCACCTCACACTGGAGAACACATGAATGACCCGAGCCCTCAGACTTGCGTGTGCGGCAAGGGTCACAGCGCCTCAGACTGGAGTACACATGAATGACCCGAGCCCTCAGACTTATGTGTGCGCAAGGGTCACAGCGCCTCAGACTGGAGAACACACAAATGACCCGAGCTCTCAGACTTGCGTGTGCGGCAAGGGTCACAGCGCCTCAGACTG
Source organism: Lissotriton helveticus (assembly GCF_964261635.1). Taxonomy (NCBI): domain Eukaryota; kingdom Metazoa; phylum Chordata; class Amphibia; order Caudata; family Salamandridae; genus Lissotriton; species Lissotriton helveticus. Next base: position 1,932,168,609 of record NC_136068.1, on the reverse strand, counting down.
GAGAACAGATGAATGACCCAAGCCCTCAGACTTGCGTGTGCAGCAAGGGTCACAACGCCACAGACTGGAGAACACATGAATGAACCGAGCCCTCAGACTTGCGTGTGCGGCAAGGGTCACAGTGCCTCAGACTGGAGAACACATGAATGACCCGAGCCCTCAGACTTGCGTGTGCGGCAAGGGTCACAGCGCCTCAAACTGTAGAACACATGAATGACCCGAGCCCTCAGACTTGCGTGTGCGGCAAGGGTCACAGCGCCTCAGACTGGAGAACACATGAATGACCGGAGCCCTCAGACTTGCATGTGCGGCAAGGGTCACAGTGCCTCAGACTGGAGAACACATGAATGACCCGAGCCCTCAGACTTGCGTGTGCGGCAAGGATCACAGCGCCTCAGACTGGAGAACACATGAAATACCCGAGCCCTCAGACTTGCGAGTGCGGCAAGGGTCACAGCGCCTCAGACTGGAGAACACATGAATGACCCGAGCCCTCATACTTGCTTGTGCGGCAAGGGTCACAGCGCCTCAGACTGGAGAACACATGAATGACCTGAGCCCTCAGACTTGCGTGTGCGGCAAGGGTCACAGCGCCTGAGACTGGAGAACACATGAATGACCTGAGCCCTCAGACTTGCGTGTGCGGCAAGGGTCACAGCGCCTCAGACTGGAGAACACATGAATGACCCGAGCCCTCAGACTTGCGTGTGCGGCAAGGGTCACAGCGCCTGAGACTGGAGAACACATGAATGACCTGAGCCCTCAGACTTGCGTGTGCGGCAAGGGTCACAGCGCCTGAGACTGGAGAACACATGAATGACCCGAGCCCTCAGACTTGCGTGTGCGGCAAGGGTCAAAGCGCCTCAGACTGGAGAACACATGAATGACCCGAGCCCTCAGACTTGCGTGTGCGGCAAGGGTCACAGCGCCTCAGACTGGAGAACACATGAATGACCCGAGCCCTCAGACTTGCGTGTGCGGCAAGGGTCACAGCGCCTCAGACTGGAGAACACTTGAATGACCCGAGCCCTCAGACTTGCGTGCGCAGCAAGGGTCACAGCGCCTCAGACTGGAGAACACATGAAAGACCCGAGCCCTCAGACTTGCGTGCGCGGCAAGGGTCACAGCGCCTCAGACTGTAGAACACATGAATGACCCGAGCCCTCAGACTTGCATGTGCGGCAAGGGTCACAGCGCCTCAGACTGGAGAACACATGAATGACCCGAGCCCTCAGACTTGCGTGTGCGGCAAGGGTCACAGCGCCTCAGACTGGAGAACACATGAATGACCCGAGCCCTCAGACTTGCGTGTGCGGCAAGGGTCACAGCGCCTCAGACTGGAGAACACATGAATGACCTGAGCCCTCAGACTTGCGTGTGCGGCAAGGGTCACAGCGCCTCAGACTGGAGAACAGATGAATGACCCGAGCCCTCAGACTTGCGTGTGCGGCAAGGGTCACAATGCCACAGACTGGAGAACACATGAATGACCCGATCCCTCAGACTTGCGTGTGCGGCAAGGGTCACAGTGCCTCAGACTGGAGAACACATGAATGACCCGAGCCCTCAGACTTGCGTGTGCGGCAAGGGTCACAGCGCCTCAGACTGGAGAACACATGAATGACCCGAGCCCTCAGACTTGCGTGTGCGGTAAGGGTCACAGCGCCTCAGACTGGAAAACACATGAATGACCCGATCCCTCAGACTTGCGTGTGCGGCAAGGGTCACAGCGCCTCAGACTGGAGAACACATGAATGACCGGAGCCCTCTGACTTGCGTGTGCGGCAAGGGTCACAGCGCCTCAGACTGGAGAACACATGAATGACCCGAGCCCTCAGACTTGCGTGTGCGGCAAGGGTCACAGCGCCTCAGACTGGAGAACACATGAAATACCCGAGCCCTCAGACTTGCGTGTGCGGCGAGGGTCACAGCGCCTCAGACTGGAGAACACATGAATGACCCGAGCCCTCAGACTTGCTTGTGCGGCAAGGGTCACAGCGCCTCAGACTGGAGAACACATGAATGACCCGAGCCCTCAGACTTGCGTGTGCGGCAAGGGTCACAGCGCCTGAGACTGGAGAACACATGAATGACCCGAGCCCTCAGACTTGCGTGTGCGGCAAGGGTCACAGAGCCTGAGACTGGAGAACACATGAATGACCCGAGCCCTCAGACTTGCGTGTACGGCAAGGGTCACAGCGCCTCAGACTGGAGAACACATGAATGACCCGAGCCCTCAGACTTGCGTGTGCGGCAAGGGTCACAGCGCCTCAGACTGGAGAACACATGAAAGACCCGAGCCCTCAGACTTGCGTGCGCGGCAAGGGTCACAGCGCCTCAGACTGGAGAACACATGAATGACCGGAGCCCTCAGACTTGTGTGTGCGGCAAGGGTCACAGCGCGTCAGACTGGAGAACACATGAATGACCTGTGCCCTCAGACTTGCGTGTGCGGCAAGGGTCACAGCGCCTCAGACTGGAGAACACATGAATGACCCGAGCCCTCAGACCTGCGTGTGCGGCAAGGGTCACAGCGCCTCAGACTGGAGAACACATGAATGACCCGAGCCCTCAGACTTGCGTGTGCGGCAAGGGCCACAGCGCCTCAGACTGGAGAACACACGAATGACCCGAGCCCTCAGACTTGCGTGTGCGGCAAGGGTCACAGCGCCTCAGACTGGAGAACAGAAAAATGACCCGAGCCCTCAGACTTGCGTGTGCGGCAAGGGTCAAAGCGCCTCAGACTGGAGTACAGATGAATGACCCAAGCCCTCAGACTTGCGTGTGCGGCAAGGGTCACAGCACCTCAGACTGGAGAACACATGAATGACCGGAGCCCTCAGACTTGCGTGTGCGGCAAGGGTCACAGTGCCTCAGACTGGAGAACACATTAATGACCCGAGCCCTCAGACTTTCGTGTGCGGCAAGGATCACAGCGCCTCAGACTGGAGAACACATGAAATACCCGAGCCCTCAGACTTGCGAGTGCGGCAAGGGTCACAGCGCCTCAGACTGGAGAACACATGAATGACCCGAGCCCTCATACTTGCTTGTGCGGCAAGGGTCACAGCGCCTCAGACTGGAGAACACATGAATGACCCGAGCCCTCAGACTTGCGTGTGCGGCAAGGGTCACAGCGCCTGAGACTGGAGAACACATGAATGACCTGAGCCCTCAGACTTGCGTGTGCGGCAAGGGTCACAGCGCCTGAGACTGGAGAACACATGAATGACCCGAGCCCTCAGACTTGCGTGTGCGGCAAGGATCACAGCGCCTCAGACTGGAGAACACATGAATGACCCGAGCCCTCAGACTTGCGTGTGCGGCAAGGGTCACAGCGCCTCAGACTGGAGAACACTTGAATGACCCGAGCCCTCAGACTTGCGTGCGCAGCAAGGGTCACAGCGCCTCAGACTGGAGAACACATGAATGACCCGAGCCCTCATACTTGCTTGTGCGGCAATTGTCACAGCGCCTCAGACTGGAGAACACATGAATGACCCGAGCCCTCAGACTTGCGTGTGCGGCAAGGGTCACAGCGCCTGAGACTGGAGAACACATGAATGACCTGAGCCCTCAGACTTGCGTGTGCGGCAAGGGTCACAGCGCCTCAGACTGGAGAACACATGAATGACCCGAGCCCTCAGACTTGCGTGTGCGGCAAGGGTCACAGCGCCTCAGACTGGAGAACACTTGAATGACCCGAGCCCTCAGACTTGCGTGCGCAGCAAGGGTCACAGCGCCTCAGACTGGAGAACACATGAAAGACCCGAGCCCTCAGACTTGCGTGCGCGGCAAGGGTCACAGCGCCTCAGACTGTAGAACACATGAATGACCCGAGCCCTCAGACTTGCATGTGCGGCAAGGGTCACAGCGCCTCAGACTGGAGAACACATGAATGACCCGAGCCCTCAGACTTGCGTGTGCGGCAAGGGTCACAGCGCCTCAGACTGGAGAACACATGAATGACCCGAGCCCTCAGACTTGCGTGTGCGGCAAGGGTCACAGCGCCTCAGACTGGAGAACACATGAATGACCTGAGCCCTCAGACTTGCGTGTGCGGCAAGGGTCACAGCGCCTCAGACTGGAGAACAGATGAATGACCCGAGCCCTCAGACTTGCGTGTGCGGCAAGGGTCACAATGCCACAGACTGGAGAACACATGAATGACCCGATCCCTCAGACTTGCGTGTGCGGCAAGGGTCACAGTGCCTCAGACTGGAGAACACATGAATGACCCGAGCCCTCAGACTTGCGTGTGCGGCAAGGGTCACAGCGCCTCAGACTGGAGAACACATGAATGACCCGAGCCCTCAGACTTGCGTGTGCGGTAAGGGTCACAGCGCCTCAGACTGGAAAACACATGAATGACCCGAGCCCTCAGACTTGCGTGTGCGGTAAGGGTCACAGCGCCTCAGACTGGAAAACACATGAATGACCCGATCTCTCAGACTTGCGTGTGCGGCAAGGGTCACAGCGCCTCAGACTGGAGAACACATGAATGACCGGAGCCCTCTGACTTGTGTGTGCGGCAAGGGTCACAGCGCCTCAGACTGGAGAACACATGAATGACCCGAGCCCTCAGACTTGCGTGTGCGGCAAGGGTCACAGCGCCTCAGACTGGAGAACACATGAAATACCCGAGCCCTCAGACTTGCGTGTGCGGCAAGGGTCACAGCGCCTCAGACTGGAGAACACATGAATGACCCGAGCCCTCAGACTTGCTTGTGCGGCAAGGGTCACAGCGCCTCAGACTGGAGAACACATGAATGACCCGAGCCCTCAGACTTGCGTGTGCGGCAAGGGTCACAGCGCCTGAGACTGGAGAACACATGAATGACCCGAGCCCTCAGACTTGCGTGTGCGGCAAGGGTCACAGAGCCTGAGACTGGAGAACACATGAATGACCCGAGCCCTCAGACTTGCGTATACGGCAAGGGTCACAGCGCCTCAGACTGGAGAACACATGAATGACCCGAGCCCTCAGACTTGCGTGTGCGGGAAGGGTCACAGCGCCTCAGACTGGAGAACACATGAAAGACCCGAGCCCTCTGACTTGCGTGTGCGGCAAGGGTCACAGCGCCTCAGACTGGAGAACAGAAAAATGACCCGAGCCCTCAGACTTGCGTGTGCGGCAAGGGTCAAAGCGCCTCAGACTGGAGTACAGATGAATGACCCAAGCCCTCAGACTTGCGTGTGCGGCAAGGGTCACAGCACCTCAGACTGGAGAACACATGAATGACCGGAGCCCTCAGACTTGCGTGTGCGGCAAGGGTCACAGTGCCTCAGACTGGAGAACACATTAATGACCCGAGCCCTCAGACTTTCGTGTGCGGCAAGGATCACAGCGCCTCAGACTGGAGAACACATGAAATACCCGAGCCCTCAGACTTGCGAGTGCGGCAAGGGTCACAGCGCCTCAGACTGGAGAACACATGAATGACCCGAGCCCTCATACTTGCTTGTGCGGCAAGGGTCACAGCGCCTCAGACTGGAGAACACATGAATGACCCGAGCCCTCAGACTTGCGTGTGCGGCAAGGGTCACAGCGCCTGAGACTGGAGAACACATGAATGACCTGAGCCCTCAGACTTGCGTGTGCGGCAAGGGTCACAGCGCCTGAGACTGGAGAACACATGAATGACCCGAGCCCTCAGACTTGCGTGTGCGGCAAGGATCACAGCGCCTCAGACTGGAGAACACATGAATGACCCGAGCCCTCAGACTTGCGTGTGCGGCAAGGGTCACAGCGCCTCAGACTGGAGAACACTTGAATGACCCGAGCCCTCAGACTTGCGTGCGCAGCAAGGGTCACAGCGCCTCAGACTGGAGAACACATGAATGACCCGAGCCCTCATACTTGCTTGTGCGGCAATTGTCACAGCGCCTCAGACTGGAGAACACATGAATGACCCGAGCCCTCAGACTTGCGTGTGCGGCAAGGGTCACAGCGCCTGAGACTGGAGAACACATGAATGACCTGAGCCCTCAGACTTGCGTGTGCGGCAAGGGTCACAGCGCCTCAGACTGGAGAACACATGAATGACCCGAGCCCTCAGACTTGCGTGTGCGGCAAGGGTCACAGCGCCTCAGACTGGAGAACACTTGAATGACCCGAGCCCTCAGACTTGCGTGCGCAGCAAGGGTCACAGCGCCTCAGACTGGAGAACACATGAAAGACCCGAGCCCTCAGACTTGCGTGCGCGGCAAGGGTCACAGCGCCTCAGACTGTAGAACACATGAATGACCCGAGCCCTCAGACTTGCATGTGCGGCAAGGGTCACAGCGCCTCAGACTGGAGAACACATGAATGACCCGAGCCCTCAGACTTGCGTGTGCGGCAAGGGTCACAGCGCCTCAGACTGGAGAACACATGAATGACCCGAGCCCTCAGACTTGCGTGTGCGGCAAGGGTCACAGCGCCTCAGACTGGAGAACACATGAATGACCTGAGCCCTCAGACTTGCGTGTGCGGCAAGGGTCACAGCGCCTCAGACTGGAGAACAGATGAATGACCCGAGCCCTCAGACTTGCGTGTGCGGCAAGGGTCACAATGCCACAGACTGGAGAACACATGAATGACCCGATCCCTCAGACTTGCGTGTGCGGCAAGGGTCACAGTGCCTCAGACTGGAGAACACATGAATGACCCGAGCCCTCAGACTTGCGTGTGCGGCAAGGGTCACAGCGCCTCAGACTGGAGAACACATGAATGACCCGAGCCCTCAGACTTGCGTGTGCGGTAAGGGTCACAGCGCCTCAGACTGGAAAACACATGAATGACCCGAGCCCTCAGACTTGCGTGTGCGGTAAGGGTCACAGCGCCTCAGACTGGAAAACACATGAATGACCCGATCTCTCAGACTTGCGTGTGCGGCAAGGGTCACAGCGCCTCAGACTGGAGAACACATGAATGACCGGAGCCCTCTGACTTGTGTGTGCGGCAAGGGTCACAGCGCCTCAGACTGGAGAACACATGAATGACCCGAGCCCTCAGACTTGCGTGTGCGGCAAGGGTCACAGCGCCTCAGACTGGAGAACACATGAAATACCCGAGCCCTCAGACTTGCGTGTGCGGCAAGGGTCACAGCGCCTCAGACTGGAGAACACATGAATGACCCGAGCCCTCAGACTTGCTTGTGCGGCAAGGGTCACAGCGCCTCAGACTGGAGAACACATGAATGACCCGAGCCCTCAGACTTGCGTGTGCGGCAAGGGTCACAGCGCCTGAGACTGGAGAACACATGAATGACCCGAGCCCTCAGACTTGCGTGTGCGGCAAGGGTCACAGAGCCTGAGACTGGAGAACACATGAATGACCCGAGCCCTCAGACTTGCGTATACGGCAAGGGTCACAGCGCCTCAGACTGGAGAACACATGAATGACCCGAGCCCTCAGACTTGCGTGTGCGGCAAGGGTCACAGCGCCTCAGACTGGAGAACACATGAAAGACCCGAGCCCTCTGACTTGCGTGTGCGGCAAGGGTCACAGCGCCTCAGACTGGAGAACACATGAATGACCGGAGCCCTCAGACTTGCGTGTGCGGCAAGGGTCACAGCGCGTCAGACTGGAGAACACATGAATGACCTGTGCCCTCAGACTTGCGTGTGCGGCAAGGGTCACAGCGCCTCAGACTGGAGAACACATGAATGACCCGAGCCCTCAGACCTGCGTGTGCGGCAAGGGTCACAGCGCCTCAGACTGGAGAACACATGAATGACCCGAGCCCTCAGACTTGCGTGTGCGGCAAGGGCCACAGCGCCTCAGACTGGAGAACACACGAATGACCCGAGCCCTCAGACTTGCGTGTGCGGCAAGGGTCACAGCGCCTCAGACTGGAGAACAGAAAAATGACCCGAGCCCTCAGACTTGCGTGTGCGGCAAGGGTCAAAGCGCCTCAGACTGGAGTACAGATGAATGACCCAAGCCCTCAGACTTGCGTGTGCGGCAAGGGTCACAGCGCCTCAGACTGTAGAACACATGAATGACCCGAGCCCTCAGACTTGCGTGTGCGGCAAGGGTCACAGCGCCTCAGACTGGAGAACACATGAATGACCCGAGCCCTCAGACTTGCGTGTGCGGCAAGGGTCACAGCGCCTCAGACTGGTGAACACATGAATGACCCGAGCCCTCAGACTTGCGTGTGCGGCAAGGGTCACAGCGCCTAAGACTGGAGAACACATGAATGACCCGAGCCCTCAGACTTGCGTGTGCGGCAAGGGTTACAGCGCCTCAGACTGGAGAATCTATGAATGACCCAAGCCCTCAGACTTGCATGTGCGGCAAGGGTCACAGCGTCTCAGACTGGAGAATCTATGAATGACCCAAGCCCTCAGACTTGCGTGTGCGGCAAGGGTCACAGCGCCTCAGACTTGAGGATACATGAATGACCCAAACCCTCAGACTTGCGTGTGCAGCAAGGGTCACAGCGCCTCAGACTGGAGAACACATGAATGACCCCAGCCCTCAGACTTGCGTGTGCGGCAAGGGTCACAGCGCCTCAGACTGGCGAACACATGAATGACTGTTAGACGGGGACCCGGGGAAAATACTCTTTGAGCAAAATTTTTGCCGTGGATAAGGCAGTATTGTCCTTAAGGGGGTAAGCCTCGATCCATCTGGAGAAGGCACATACCACAACCAACACGTACTTCAAGTTATTACATCTCTCCAGGTGGATGAAGTCCAACTGGATAACTTCGAAAGGGCATGAAGGAGGGGCAAAATGGCCAGGTGGAGTGGGAGTGCCCTTACCAGGATTGTGCATCAAACACACCATACAATTCTTAACCACTCTCTCTGCACACTTAGTAATCCCATCATTCTTCCATACATGAGACAACAACTTGCATATGCCTTTCATGCTTATGTGTGCCGTACCATGAGCCATTGTAACGACAGCGAGCACATATGCATCCGGTAACATCCATCTCTGTTTTTCTGACAAATCAACCCAACATCCATTCTCATCCAATCTTCCCATGCTCTCTTTCCATCTAGTCCTTTCCGTCTCAGTGGCTTCATTCTGTATTCCCTTCACACTCTCAATTGTGTCTTCACACATACTAGTCTCTGTTGGCCATCTCACTGAACTCGTAACATACATACGATTCGTCAAATCTTTAGCTGTCTCTTTAGCCGTCTCATCAGCAAACGCATTACCACGACCCACGTCATCCGTCACTTTCTGATGTGCACTACATTTGATTACGGCCACCTGTTTAGGCAATGTGAGTGCATCTAATAGGTCATTCACAAGCTGACCATGCTGAATCTTCGTGCCATGCGACGTAAGGAATCCTCTTTCTCTCCATAATCGCCCAAAACTATGCGCCACACCAAACGCATACTGGCTATCTGTAAACACATTCACCCGTTTATCTTTGGACAACACACACGCTCTTGTCAATGCGATCAGCTCAGCAGCTTGAGCCGAATTCTGACTCAATCTTGCGCTTTCCACAACCGTACTCAATGTTACTACAGCATACGCAGTCGTCACATCACCATTCGGCAACTTAAAACAGGAACCATCCACATACAAAGTACCATCGGGATCTACCAATGGAGTATCTTTTAGGTCAATACGACCCTTTGTTTCCTCTTCAGTTCGAAGATAACAGTCATGTAGTGCTTCACCACTTGACTCCGTGTCGATCGGCAGCAATGTTGCTGGATTCAACACATTACATCGTTTTATCCGTATATGACTGGCCAGTAACGTTAACTCATATCCAGACAATCTTGCGCTTGTCAAATGTTGAGTCTTCGTTCGGTTCAAAAGAGTGTCAACTGTATGCGGGACCATCACCGTAAGCATATTATCCATGACCAGACCTGCGGACTGTCGAATGGACGCCGCAGCTGCCGCTGTTGCTCTTAAACAACTCGGCAAGGCTCTAGCTACTGGGTCTAAAGTCGAGGAAAAATAGGCGCATGGGCGTTGTTTGCCACCAAAAGGTTGTGTCAGAACACTCAATGCACAACCATCCCTCTCGTGAACGTATAGTGTAAACGGCTTACTGTAGTCAGGAGTACCCAACACAGGAGCCGAACACAACGCATCACGCAATTCAGAAAATCCTTTCTGACACTCTTCAGTCCAAGGCAATGGAGATGAAACATCCTTGCACGTAAGGGCTATCAATGGTTTCACCAACAATGAAAAATTTGGAATCCATTGTCTGCAGTAGGACGTAATACCTAAAAAGGCACGAACATCTCTCTGGGTTTTTGGCGCAGTCATTCGGGAAATCGCTGCGATTCTCTCTGGGGTCAACCTTCTCCCTTCTTTTGACAATAAGTGACCTAAATAGGTAACTTCTTGACAACAATATTGTAGCTTAGAAGGTGATACTTTGTGATGTAAGTCATGCAGATAATGCAATAATGATACTGTAGCCGTTTTGCAAATAGCTTCTGTATCAGCTGCCACTAGAAGGTCGTCAACGTATTGAATCAAAGCCGCACCCGTCGGTAAAACAAAGGCATCAAGCTGACTTTTAAGTGCTTGACTGTAGATTGACGGACTCTCACAGTAGCCCTGTGGAGCGCGTTTTAGCCTAAAACTGCGACCACCTAACGCGAATCCGAATAGGTCTCTGCTTTCCTCAGCAATCGGGATACTAAAGAAAGCATTCTTTAGATCGATCACCGTGAACCAGGAGGCAGGGGCCGGAATCATTGTTAGTAAGGCCGTGATATCAGGGACCACGGGAAATTGTGGAATCACTATTTTATTTACTTCTCTCAAATCTATTACGAAATGATACACAGGAGGTTTGGATGGGTCAGTTCGTTTCAAAATAGGCAATACAGGGCTATTACACACGTTTCCACGAGTTTCTTCAACCACACCTTTCTTAATTAGATCATGAACGATTGCTAACAGCGCTCGCTCACCATCAAGAGAGATACGATATTGAGGTAAACGTGGTAATCGCACATTTGGTTTCAATTGAATCACATAAGGTGGAATGTCTAACAGACCCACATCATTGGGACCTGTGGCCCATAGAGACGCAGGAAGGGAACTCAATTCCGGTGGGAATTTATCGATTGACAAGTACATGGGAGAGTTCACTCTCCGACCTAATGTAAGCTCCACTCCTTCAGGAGAGCAATACAAAGTCGCGTATAGTCGTTTCAACAAATCCAGACCCAAAAGATTCTCACCACAGCCGGTAGATAGAATCAGTGGAGCCTTCAGCTCACGAGGGCCAATCGTAAGGGGCAAAGGACTAGAGACGGGGTTGCTAACAGGGGCGCCAGAGAATCCAACGGAAACGTTCGTTAAGCCAGACAAAGGGGCGCCAGGGAGTTTCGAATGCATGATGGAACTTTTCGTCGCACCAGTGTCTAACAGAAAAGGCTCAACTATGCCCGATGTAGCCACTGCAACGTAAGGCCCACTCTGATCAACCGGAACTGATACTACTCCCTCTCTTTGTCGGTGGCCGTCCTAGTAATGGTCGTTTGCAACAGTCTCATGTTCTACGTAATAATCGTCCACATTATATTGTGCAGATCGAACTGACCCCGCATTTCGCTGGTCAAAACAATTATTCGTATCTGATTGATTTTGATGGCGATCAATCTGATTTTGGGGTGAACCACGACCTCTACCTCGTGATGTCTGTTGAGGACCACCACCACGGTTTCCTCGTGTCGACACACCATTTAGACGGTCCCGTAAAGCAGGACAATCATACTTTATGTGTCCCTCTCTTCTACAATATGCGCACTGATTATACCCAAGTGAAGATCTGTAGTCAGAGTTGTCAGAACGCGGCTGCATCCTATCGTGCTGTGCTCGCGGTCGATACTGCTGTTGTGAATCATTTTGGTTTGATCGTGGAGGATACGCTTGCTGCAACAAAACCTTCGTTTTGAGCTCCTTCGTTTTCTTATCTACACGATCACTTTCTTCCTTTTCCCTATTCTCATAGTATTGAGCCGTTGCTAATATCTGTGCAGTGGTTGAAACCGCCCACGCACTTTCTGAATTCTTTAATTTGTTGCATAGTTCAGGCAACAAATTCGACACGAACTTGTCGACAAATAACCGCTGGCCTCCCTCAGCGCCCATGTCCTGACCGCTGTGGTCGACAAACGCTTCCTCAAACCTTGTGAAGAAATCCGAGACACTCTCGTCTTTCTTTTGCTTACAAGCTGATAACTTATCCCAGTTCACCTTCATCGCTGGCATGAGAGTTTTCATGAGCGTAATGATTTTCTGAGGTAAATCCAAGATCAACTGCTCAGGCTTAGCCCCACCGACTTGCAATGCATCAGCCGCTATCAGTGCAGCCCAATCACCACCTAACTCATTTGCGTGGTTTGCCTGACGAATTTTTGCCCAAACTGGTTGTGGTACAACATTACCAAACAACATGTCGATGTCGGCAAGGTTCATAACAGAAGCTTCCACCAATTGGGATAGCTCCTTATAATAACCAGCCGGATTCTTACGCGGATCAGGTAAGGATTGCTTCACTTGCAAAACTTCTGATCGTTTCCATGGGAGGTGTATCCACACTCTTCGGAAGTGCGGTAAAACCGGAGGGACAGCTTGTGGATCACCAGGCACCCAAAGTGGCGGAACCTCTCTCATAGGATACTGACCAGGAGCCGCTTTCCAATTCTCAGTGGCATCATCAAATGACACTCGAGAATGCACTGTGGATCTGAACGCTAACAAACGTTCCAAGGCACGTCGTACATCTCCACCTACAATCATACCGTTCGAAAAGTGACTCTGGAGTTCAGTTATATCGGGCGGTACGTTATCTAGATCATCGTTATACCATTCTTCCCTCAAAAATTTACACATTTCTTCGAACACGAATCTCTGCGTAGGCTCATTAAACTGAGAAAACGTGTCGAAGACCACACGTGGAGTGTAGTTAGCAGGGTGTCTTATCCATCTATGTGCCATAGTCACTAATGTCTCTTTCTCCCTTCCACTAGGGATCTGACTCCGTCTCTGAGGAGTTTCGGAAAGATCAGACGGGAATAACTGACCAGAAAGCGGTGAATAAAGGGTAGCAACAGTGTTAGGGATACGATTACGAACAGAAGGAGAAGAAGAAAGAAGAGCAGGAGCAACAACATTAGCAGCGAAGGAAGGCATAGTAGGAACAGACAAGGTAGTCGGGGTAACAGAAATAACAGATTGAGGAGGTACAGGTACAGGGGCAGTAGGAGCAAGGACAGGTGGTGGGACAAACGTAGGGTTAACAACGGGCTGACCTGCAGCCGCTGGAACAACAGGAGGAACTATAGGAGGAGCTACAGGAGGAGCTACAGGAGCCGTAGCACCCTGTGCATAAGGAGGTGGCGATTTCATCAAATACGCTAACAAGGAATCCTCCTTCGAATCTTCTTCTTTCTTATCTAGACTAGTCGGTAAAACCGGATAACATTCGTCTACACTCATGTGATGCAATCTAGTGGAAACTTCCATTTCTTTTTCTTCTTTTTCTCGTTTACTTTGTTGTACAACTTGCATTATCGGAACAAACCCTTCTCTTCGATCCTTTTTAAGCTGTTTGATTTCCTTCTGCTTGGCCTCTTTACGCCACAGCCGAAAAGAATCAAACATAGCTGGCCTAGCTTTCTTTTGAAATAATTTAGCTTCAAGATTATCTAAAATCGTAAGTTCAAAACTTCCATGTGGTGGCCAACTAAGGACACCGTCTTTCTTCGTGTAACGGACCCAGTATTCATTATATATAATAGGGCCCACACCATGTCGACTGTAGAGCTCATATATCGGAGTTCCAACTGGAGGTATCGGACACGAGTCCTCCAACCGGGAATCCATTGCGCAACATTTGAAGATACCAAACAAACCACTATGGCTAGGCATCGTGCACACTAACCTAGTATCAAACTTCAAGGGTTACCGAAGTGCTAAATCTTCGTGTAAGACAAAACCCTCGGTTTTTGGCAATTGCAACTGTCAAATAAAATACTAAGAACTAATACTAAGAACCACAAATGCAATGGAACCATGCAATACAACAAAGCCTTAAAAGGCTACAACAAAGCTCAATGAGCTAGAACAACAAAGCTTTAATAAGCTACAACAAAGCTTCAAGAAGCTAGAACGACCACTAAGGACTGGGAGCGACCCACAAATACTTAACTCAGAACTTCAATGGCGTCACCAGGAAGGCCCGTCTATCGTCTCGCTTGTACGTAAGGTCTGCGCCGGGCGTCGAAGACAGGTCGACAGTCAGGGCATCGGTCCGTCGTAGCCGTCAGGAGGCGGGAATCTTCGCAGGGAAAATCTTCGGGCCACTTATTTCGACAACAGGATCGATGAAGCGGGGTGCACCTTCCCTCGGAGATTTCACACGAAGTTCCTCACGATCGTCAGGCTTTGGACCGGTACCGCTGATGTCGCCCCACGTTGGGCGCCAACTGAAGGACTGGACTTTTAACAGAACCAGCGGTGCCAGGGAACAACACCTATAACCTTCATGGGATACCTGTTTCGGCGCACAATGACAGAGACACGGGACACTTCCTTCGGCGTCAAAGATCAGCGTTTATTTACTGCAGGGAAAAAAGAGTCATTAGAAGTACATCGGCATGTAGGTTCTGCGAGTCTGCTTCCAATTGCACATGTAGGTCGCTCTCTTTTATACAAAATGTTGCCATTGCACAACATGTGAACAAAAGATTACAATTCAGTTCCCATAGTAAATTTCAAAAGGGTCGCTTTCATGTGTTCAGAATCCCGGAACATAATTACAGAAGCAATGCCGGTTCCCAACTGTAAAAGTACATCTTCCCACCATCAGGCACACCCATTAGAGTTGTAAATGACCAAGAAGAAGAGACAAGAGCAGCTGCAAGGAAGTCAGACACGTGTAGAGAAAAGAGTGTGGGGGTAATATCGGAAGCATGATCGTAGGATCAAAGAGCTGGATCCCATCGCCTGCACGGCTGTCACAATAGACCGGCACGGCCAGATTATCCTCAAGCTGAGCCATCTGCCTTCGCTGTGTCATTCCTCTGGCCATAAAGACGCATTAAAGGAATATGCGTCTTCCGCAAGGCTTGGGAACTAGAAGGTCAGGGGGCGAACAGTTACCTGCTCGCTGACTACGTGAGGGCAAGAAACAAAATGGATGCCGTATCTAAAATGGAACCCGAGGGTTCAGATGAAGAACACGTAATATTAGGCGAACCCTATCAGGCAGTGTAGCGAAAATGCGTACACCTATTGAACTCGCCATTTACGGTTCGTAGATACCAAACTCGTCCATATTCGGTAATGTCCAGAACGCCGTAATAATTTTTACGGAACCTCACCTCAGACAGGAGAATACATGAATGACCCAAGCCCTCAGACTTGCGTGAGCGGCAAGGGTCACAGCGCCTCAGACTGGAGAATACATGAATGACCCAATCCCTCAGAATTGCGTGTGCGGCAAGGGTCACAGCACCTCAGACTGAAGAACACATGAATGACCCAAGCCCTCAGACTTGCGTGTGGGGCAAGGGTCACAGGGCCACAGACTGGAGAATACATGAATGACCCGAGCCCTCAGACTTGCGTGTGCGGCAAGGGTCACAGCGCCTCAGACTGGAGAACACATGAATGACCCGAGCCCTCAGACTTGCGTGTGCGGCAAGGGTCACAGCGCCTCAGACTGGAGAATACATGAATGACCCGAGCCTTCAGACTTGTGTGTGCGGCAAGGGTCACAGGGCCTCAGACTGGATGTTAGAAGGGGCGATCTCAGAGGGCCAGGTTAGGCTCACCCGAGCACCCCAGGACCCACATCTCCCCCAAGTACTTCCGAGTCTTAACGTGAGGTCCTCATCGGGGAGGACTTTGAGTCTTGGATCGTACACACTGAGCTCACACCTCACTTACGAACGGACACCGCACCGTAGGTTTTCAGTAACAAGTTCTTTATGAACAGTAAAAAGGTATTAGCACTCTTATTTACAAGCGATCGAGGGATCGTAAAGTCTCAGGAATTCGGGAAGAGGGAAGCGGGACAGTCTCGGTCTTTAGGCCAGTACGAAGCGTACCCTGCGCACAGCTCTCAATCCTCGAGCCAGGGGATACGAAAGATGATGATAGTACTGGCTGCTTCACTCACTTTGAGTCGGCTCAGGTTGTGTTGGTAGCGTCGATTGTCCAGCCGGACCAGAGTACTCCTCGAGCCGCGACGAGGTCAGCAGGGCTCGATGCGGAGGTGTTCTTGAGGAGCCGAGACAGTATCAGCAGGGCTCAGGAGGTTTCACGAAGATGTTTTTAGAGTTCAAGCTCGAGACGCGACGAGGTCAGCAGGGCTCCGAGGTTCTAGTCGGTCTTTACGAGGACGAGCCGCAACAGTGTCAGCAGGGCTCCGATGTTCCAGTTCCGTGTTACGAGAGGGAGCCGCGACAGCGTCAGCAGGGCTCAAAGAGTTCGAAGGTTCAGTTTTCCCCAAGGGTCAGACGCGATCAGATCAGCAGGGCTTTCTTGTCCAGGATACAACTGCCCGCTAGTTGTTGGGTGGGCCTTGATATAGTCCAGTGGCCCTTTGATGTCCGGACCCTCGCAGGCGGAGGTCTCAGGCCTTGGGGGCTGGTCGTGGGAGAGGTCCGTCGGTTGGCTCTTTGATCCTTTTGAAGATGCGTCCGGGAATTCCCAGACGCTCAGCAGGGTCTGGAGCCAGCACACGGGGAGGCCAGAGGTGTGATCGAAACCGGCCCCCAGGGGAAGGCCAGCGGTGTGATAGAAAACCAGTCTCTCAGGGGAGGCCGGAGGTGCAATCGAAACTCCCTGTCTTATCTCACTCGGGGAGCCCTTTATCCCCAGCCGGGACTGGCGCGCCTTGGAGCCTAAGTTTCACTGGGGCCGGGGTCATGCTAAGCCCAGGGAGTCAGGGACCTCGGGAAGGGAAAATGGCTGCCGGGGGCCCTGTGGGGTGATGCAGGTTCTGGGCGCTCGGAGCCGGGAAGGAGGCCAGGGGCATGCGGGGCTGGTCGTCGGCTGGCGGGGTCGTGCAGGGAGTTTGGGCGTACAGGGAGCAGGACGACCAGGGGCTTCTGGGTGCAGGGCTAGGCTAACAGGGTGCTGAGGAATGGGGGGAACCACGCCATGAGGCCAGGTCCAACACGCGTTCCCCCTCGCTGAAAGGCGGATAGAACTACCCATCCCCTTGGGGGTTCTCTTCACTGAGGCGTAAGAATCGGGACAGGCCATCTGCGTTGGCGTGGTCAGCACCAGGCCGGTGCTCAACAGTGAAATCCATTCCCTGGAGGGAGATGGACCATCGCAACAGTTTGGGGTTCTCCCCTCTCATTTGCATTAGCCACCGGAGGGGTCGGTGGTCGTTTTGGACCCGGAAGTGAGTACCGAACAGGTAGGGCCTGAGCTTCTTCAGGGCCCAAACCACCGCGAAGGCCTCCCGCTCGATGGTGCTCCACCTTTGCTCTCGAGGGAGTAACCTCCGGCTAATAAATACTACTGGCTGGTCTAGGCCGCTTTCGTTCATCTGGGACAGGACCGCTCCGATGCCATGTTCCGACGCGTCCGTTTGAACCACGAAATCTCGGGAGTAGTCGGGGGCCTGGAGTACAGGAGCAGTGCACATGGCGTCTTTCAATGCTTCGAACGACTCTTGGCAGGCGGGGGTCCAGCTAACTTTCTTTGGCTGGTTTTTGGAGGTTAACTCCATGAAAGGGACTACGATGCTGCCGTACCCTTTTATGAATCTTCGGTAGAGTTGGACTTGGCCCTTATGGCAGGTTCACCCCTAGACTTTTTGCTTTTATTTGTGACCCAGTAGTAGTGATTTTTGGTTTCTGCGCACTTTCACTGTTTCCCAGTGGAAAGTACGTGTGCACTCTGAGTGCATGTGGTGAGATAGGCCTTCCCTCCCATAGGAATGCATAGGGAATGTGTGTGTCCCTGGTAGTTCCTGATCCGTGGGGTGTACAGGCTCGAGCCTGGTATGTGCGAACTCGTGGGAGTGAATGCTGCGCAATGGTATGTGCGGCTTGTATGTGTCTAGTGGGGAAGTGCCACTTCTAGACATGCCTGTACGTGTGCAGTGAGGGTGCTGGCGTGTGATTGGCTGGAGCTGGCTGGAATGCCAGGCTCCAGGATGTCTGGATGGGTCTGCCCAGTGGTGAGTGCTGAGATCAGCATGCTGATGTGAGGGGAGGGCTGCACCTGGTTCCTGATGGGGCTGGGCTTTCCCCACACAATGCTGGCTCCGCCCCCTGTGGTGCGTCTAACGACCCTAGCCTCCCTTGTGAATGAAAAGGGTGATTGGGCCATCAAGGGTGCTCCAAAACCAGCTGCGACTGGTTTCTCCCCCACCCTGCACCTACAGACAAAAGAATGTTGTGTATAAAAATGGGGCTGTGTCCCCTTGCAGTTGGTTCTGTTCTGTTCCAGGATCCTGCCTGAGGGGGCTTCTGCTGTTTGCTGGGGCCAGGAGGACCGCCACTTGGATTGTCTCCCTGCCTGGAGACCCAGTGAGCTGGCTCTGGGCCCAGCCTTGCCCCCCTACCTGCCTAGAGACCTGGCTGGAGCTTTGTCCTTGCCCCTGGCACCTGGGAGCGCTTCCCTGTCCTTGCCTAGCGCTTGGGAGCGCTTTGCCTTGCCCCTGGCACCTGGGAGCGCTTCCCTGTCCCTGCCTAGCGCTTGGGAGCGCTTCATTTCCCTGAAGCGCCTGGGGGGCGCGTTATTTTGGGGCCCCAGCGCTTAAGAGCGCTGTATTCTTGCTGAAAGCTCCTGGAAGCGCTTTTTCTCTCCCCCGAGTGCTTGGGAGCACTGTGGATGGCGTTTTAGAGCTGGACAGCGCTTGATTTCACTTGTAGCGCTGGGAGAGAGCTTAGGTTACTGAGCCGAGTGCACACCCTGCCTTTCGCGCTGTCGCGGACCTTGCCGCTTATTTGCCCCATTCTTTTTTAGCTATTGAAAGCCGGTGCCCACCCGGCATTGCCCCGTGATCACCGCCGCAGCCTGGGGCCGAGGAGACGCCGAGGCAAAGCCGAGGGAACCACCGCTGACGTCACCCGGGAGCCGCGCTGCCATTGGCTTAGGCTGCAGGAGGCTAACCGGGCGACCTGCGCGGTGATTGGTTCCCCCGGAAAGCAGCCGAAGGAGGAACAAAGGAGCAGGAAGCAGCCTGCCATGCCCTGCCGAGGCTCCCAAGCGAAGGGAGAGCCCCAGGAGAAGAAGCAGAGCTGCCGCGAGACCCGGTGAGTGCAGGGGGCATTGTGAATTCAGTCCCCTCGAGCGGGACTCCACCTACAGAGGCCGGCAGTGTTTCCCGCTCCCCCTGCAGCACCAGTGAAGTCCTGGTGAGTGCGGGGGCAGGTTCTCTTGGTTCTTCGATCGGCCCCAGTTGGCAGAGGGCCGCTTCAATGTGTGCGGCATTTCTTTGTTGGAGCCAAGAGGCTCATGGGGCATATCTTGTGTCGAGCCCCGAGCAGGGCTCTTACGTTACTTGGGGCATTTGTATTCACGAGCCTGCGAGGCTCGAGGCGCCATCCTGTGTTGCCGAGTCCCCGGACGAAGGACTCCAACGCCACCCCATTGTCGTTCAGAGCCCCGAGGCTCCTCACAGCCCATATTTGTTTTGCGAGCCCGAGAGGCTCAGGGTGCCATATTTGTTTCACGAGCCCTGAGAGGCTCTAGGCGCCCCAAGTTACTTCGAGTCTCCAGGAGGGGGACTCCCAACGGTGGGGGCCATTTTCTGTGCAGAGCCCACGAGGGCTCAGGGGGCATTGTATTTGTTCAGGAGCCCAGAGAGGTTCACAGCTCCCCATTGGTTCTTCAAGCGTAGAGCCTGCGAGGCTCCCACGTTGGCCCTATCATTGTTCGCACCAGTTGCCCAGCACTTTGTGGGCAACTGCTATGTTTAGGCCCCTGACTTTGGGACACAGGGCGTCCTAGCCCTAGAGAGGCCAGTTGGCCTAGGGACTGCCACAGGTTGTGGCTAATGTGATTTGTGGCGCAATTGCTTGTGCTTACACCTCTGAATGATTTTAGGCATCATGTGTTTTCCTTCCCTACACCTCTGAATGCATGTTATGCATCATGTGTTATGTGCTTATACCCCTACAGGTATTGTGATACTTAGGTTGTTGTTTTTCTCCTAGTGCAGGTGGTGCTAGTGAGGTCCTGGTTACCAGTAGTTACTGGTTGTGTGCTACAGGGATTTTACATTCTATGTGCTATGTTCTAAAAGTGTTACTTCTAAATGTGCTGATTCCTGACAGTGGTCCAGGTGGCCCTGTCTTGTATGTATCCCCTGTAAATTCTGCCCGTGCCTGTTGGCACATTGTAAAGTGTGTGTTTTTATGTAATGTTGTAGGAGAGTAGGGTCTGCTATCCTATGGTCACCCCAATTTTTGCTTTTTGCTTCACTGGTTTTCGACTTAATGTGGCTGTGGGCCTGCTAATCAGACCCCCAGCCTGCTGTTCTCTCTCTAAATTCACAGACATGTACTTTAGGCACATAACCAATTTGGTACTGGACACCTTGTCAGCCCCTATACAGTGCACTATAGGTGCCCAGGGCATAGGTGCATCCAAGGCCTACCGGGGGCTGCAGCATATCTTTTACCACCCCTGGCTGGTACTTAAATCGACACAACTGGCTGATCCCTCAGCTGGGGCAAGGTGGTGTAATCACCCCTTGCTTAGATATAGTATACCTATATCTAAACCTATATCTGGACACATATGAACCTATAAGTCACTCCTATGGCAGGCCTTAACAATCCTGGAGGCAGAGTCCTTGGTTTTATGTGAGATGGTGCTCTAGCATGAGCTGAGCCCGTCTGCAGTGTTGGGACCAATTCCTTAATGCTGTTCCAGTGATACAGCCATACCATATACTCTTAAGTGCATTATAATCCTTACGGTTATTGCAACTCCGGTTTGGCTTTATCAAAACATGTCATGTTTGGTGTCATACAACGTGGAATGCTACCCCCTCGATGATGCTGATGACGGGGGCAACATCCCACCCCTCTAGGAGGGGAAGACATGTTACTTACTGCAAATGCGGTTAATCCTAACCAGAGCCCCAGCATCACAAAATGGATGCTGCTGCCACAGACACATGTCTGACCTCCTGCTGCTGACCGAAACTTGGCAGAGGACGCCTGGACAAAGGGTTTCCTATCACAGGGAGGTGTCACACCACCCCAGACAGGAGATAGTGGATTGTAGCAGGGAGGGTTGAAAGAAACTAGACACTGCCTGGGGCACACTAGGTGTCCCTGGGCAGATTCCAGTCAAACCGGTTCTGGGGCACTCCAGCCCCAGTCCTGGCGGCAAAGTGGACATAGGAAAGGGGTGTAACCACCCCCTTCCTGGGTTCCACCCATAGGAGGGACCTAGCAGGTAATCCAGCCCCCAGATTTGGAATATAGGTGGGAGCAGTGCCAATGCACATCAGATTATCCTGACTGAAACTCATGAAACGAAACTCTGGACCCTTCGACATCCCACTCGACGTGGAAGACTGAAGAATCTCCCTTGTGGTCAAGGAGTGACCACCCTGTGCAAACAGGCACCATCCAGCACCTCGACATTTGCTTTGTTGCAGTTCCATCCGGAACTCGAGCGACAGAGACCAACAAGAGCCAGCTATCCTGACTTCCAACAGCCCGATCCACAGTCCATGCAGAGCTGGGACCCGTGGAGGCGACCTGAAGCGTGGGAGCGGCCATCTTGAATAAACCACAAAGCGCTGACCGTGCAGCACCCGAGGCTTCCTCGAAGCTGTGCATTGGAGTTTGAGAAGCTCCAGCCCCGAGCAGCTTTTGCACCAAAGCTCACCCCTCCACACTCGACGAGTGCTGCGTGGGGGCCTTTTGCATTTTCCTGCTCGATGCGTTGGTCCGGTCACTTGCCCGTTGGCTAGTGGCCCCAGAACCGACGAACCTTCAAACTTGAACAGCTAGTCTAGTTGCTCCAGACTGGCACTCACTCCCCTGAAAAGGAGCACCCGCTCAGACCTTGCTGGTCCGAGTGTT
The DNA here is from genome assembly GCF_964261635.1 of Lissotriton helveticus. Lineage (NCBI taxonomy): Eukaryota > Metazoa > Chordata > Amphibia > Caudata > Salamandridae > Lissotriton > Lissotriton helveticus. Next base: position 1,932,146,594 of record NC_136068.1, on the reverse strand, counting down.
AAGCCATCTTCGTAACCGGCGTGGGTTGCCTTTGCCAAGGCTTGTTGACTCCGATCTTGAAGCTGACACCGCCGACAGCGAGAGCCTTTGTGGGTCAGCTCGTGATTCACTCCAGGACATCCTCGGTGCCCCAGAGACCATGTGGCAGCGGAGAGAAGCTACATGACATCGACCTGATTGCGCCCGACATTGCCTGGTTCCTTCCTGGTTCCTTCCTGGTCACTGCCTAGTGACCCAGACTCTGTCCCCTCTGCTTTCAGGTACCCTTCAATTTCGATACACCCTTGGATCGCACCGGACACTTCTCTTCTGGACGCCTGCAGCATCTTCATCTCCAGGCACCTTAGAACTGCGTGACGAAACCCGACACATCTTTGCACCTGTGCACCCGCTTCCTGTGGGTGAGGTAACACTTGAACGCCGATGCTTTGGTAGAGGTTTACACCTCTAGTGTCTAACTCTAAAGTTTTGTCCTTCTAGTCCAGTCGAAGACTCTTAAAACTGTAAAACGATAACTTTTACGCACCATTGCCTTTACATTGGTGCAAGTTTGTGCTTTAGGCACTGCACCCGAATCCCGCGGGCTACTCCAGTCCTAACTGTGGTTAGTCCAGTGTAGTCCAAGCGATTTCCAAGGCCCTAGGCTTTACCCCCGATCGATTAGTGATTGTTATACCACTTTTTTGATATATCGTTTGAGTGGCCACCGGCCTGATCCAAAAACGTGCAACTTGTATATGTTATATTGTGCTTTTGTTTAAACGCATGTGCTTCATTGCTCATAAAGAGTAGTGGGGATTATTCTGAGAATAAATACATATATTTTTATAATATATAACTTGTGTGGTGTCCTTTCATTTGGTATTACAGGATTGCATATGGTAAAACATCTGGCTTCACATGCCCTCTTGAGTTAAGCCTTTAAGGCTGCTTAGTCCATGCTACCCCTAGGATAGCTTGTCTATAAGGTTGATTTGCAACCATCACCATAAGGGATTGTTTGGACTGATACATGGTGCCCACAGAACTGTGGACATCATATACCAGGCCAACTTCTCACATTGGTGAGCAGCGGTGCGGATTTGAGCTTGCTGTTGTTTTACCATTGCAATCTTTATATCAAATTGAAAGATCACATTAAGTACCTAGGTACATATAAACAAAGCTTAGCATATTTAAGTTCTACTGAACTTAGTAGTTGTAGGTAGAAGGGCTTAGCACACCCTGACTACAACTCACTAGTAAGGTACAGTAGGAAAACACTTAGTGTAGGTAGGCGCATCACTTACACCACACTAGACTCATGTCTGGCACAGGTGAAGCTACAGGCTCTCTACCTGTGACGGTTGACCCTCCACAGGCAACCTCCAACTATGACAAATTCAGCCACAGAGACTTGAGTGCCTTGTGCACTGCAAGGAAGCTGAGAAAGGGTCACAACCCTACCATTCCTATCATGATGGCCATCCTGGAGAAGGATGACCTTGAGAGAGCTAGAGTAGTTCCCTCAGGATCAGGAGAAGGAATAGACCCCCCAGATACTGAGAACACCACCCCAGAAGTAGAAGATGAGGAGGTGAACCCAGATTCAAATGGAGAAGATTCAGATGGAGATCAGGGGGATAACCAGGTACCAGTTGCAAGGCTTAGCCAAGCCAACTTGGACCTACATGGAAATGGAGAGGGCCAGCCCCTTCCCAGAGTACATAACAGGATTCTCCCAGGCAATAGAAGGGAGAGATCTCACTCTGGAGACTCTCACATTTCTAGTGCCTCTAGAGAATCTCAAAGGGGAATGACTCCTGCCCAGAAATTGGAGGATGAGGCCAGGATGAGAGCTGTTAAACTCCAGATAGAGAGTGAGGAAGTAGCCCTGGCCCAAGCTAGACTTGCCTTGACAAGTGAGCAGAAATTGAGTGGTGAAATACCCACTGGTGGCAGCAATATCCCAAGGGATAAAGACAGGTCCTATGACAATAGAAACCTGAGTAATATTGTGCCCCCCTAGAGAGATGGGGATGACATCCACAAATGGATAACTGCTCTGGAGAGGGCCTGCATGGTACAGCAGGTCTCTTCAGATCAGTGGGCAGCAATCGTGTGGCTCTCCTTTTCAGAGAAAGGGAGAGATAAGCTCCTCACAGTTAGACCTGAGGATGTTAAAAACTACTCTGTCTTCAAGAGTGCTCTTATTGAAGGGTTTGGCCTAACCACTGAGCAATACAGGTTGTTGTTCAGAGACACCCAAAAAGCACAGACTCAAGACTGGACTGATTTTGTTGATTGTGCCACTAAGGCTCTGGAGGGTTGGTTGCAGGGAAGTAAAGTCTCAGACTATACAGGATTGTACAATCTTATAATGAGAGAGCAGATCCTTAATAACGGTCAGAGCCAGCTGTTGCATCAACACCTTGTAGTCTCTGATCTGACCTCTCCCCAAGAATTGGGAAAGAAGGCAGACAAATGGGTCAGAACAAGGGTTAAGCAGAAACCCCAGAACCAAGGAGGTGATCAGAAGAAAGCAGACCAGAAGGGTAGTAATCAGAAAGATAAAGACCAGAAGTCTTCTACAGGCCCCCAAACTAATAATAAGGAGGGTGGTTCCCAAAATGGAAACAAGAAAAAGAAGAATGATGGCCCAAAGAAACCTTGGTGCAACTTTTGCAAGTCCACTTCTCATTGGGGAAGTGAATGCACTAAGAGAAACCCAGTTGCTACCACTGCAGTCCCTAAGACACCTGCACCCCCTAGTACAGTTAGCAGTGGTAGGGCACAACCCAAGGCTATAGTAGGGTTAACCCTGGGAGCTGAGATGGAGACTGGCTTAGTCAGGATCCCTACTCAGGCAGTTCTGATCTGTGAGGGGGACATAGCTATGTCCTCTACTATGAGTCCTAGTAACCTGGGCAAGTACAGGCAGACGCCTTTAATTAATGAGAAACTGGCTCAGGCCTACAGGGACAATTGGGCCAGTCACTATTGTGACACCTAACTTTGTGGACCCTGAGCAGATGATACTAGGTGAGAACTATCTAGTGACTAATGCTAGCAACACCACTACTACACATAGTGTGGCTGTTGTTAATTTCTCCTGGGGAGGGGTAACTGGCCTCAAAAGAGTTGTTGTTAGTGCAGACCTCCCAGTTGACTGTTTGTTGGGCAATGATCTGGAGGAATCAGTATGGTCAGAAGTGGAGTACAGGACTCATGCAGAAATGCTAGGGATATCAGCCCATGTCCTTGCTGTAACCAGGTCCCAGGCCAAGAAGTGCCTACCTGAACCTGTGGTGGATCTTGAAACAATAGACCAACCACAACCCAAGAGAAGGAGCAAGAGGGTGAAGGCAGATCCTTCACACTTGCCCCAGGTTGAGGATCAGACCTCACAGGAGGGTGATTCTGTGATCCAAGAGGAGACTGTCTCTGAAGAATTTGAACCTGATCAGGTTGAGTTTCTGGGGACAGGGGGACCCTCAAGGGCAGACCTGGGGCAGGCTCAGTTGACTTGCCCTTCACTTTAACCCCTCAGACAGCAAGCTGCTGCTGAGGCTGCAGGGAATGCTCAAGGTACCCATAAAGTATATTGGGATGATGGGCTCCTTTATTCAGAGGCTAGAGACCCCAAGCCTGGTACAACCAGGAGGTTGGTCATACCTTTGCAATGTAGGGGCTTCCTTCTAACCTTGGCCCATGATATTCCCCTTGCAGGACACTTAGGCCAGAACAAGACTTGGGACAGGCTTGTCCCTCACTTTCACTGGCCTCATATGTCAGAGGATACAAAGGAGTTTTGTCGCTCCTGTGTCACCTGCCAAGCCAGTGGCAAATCAGGTGGCACAACAAAGGCCCCCCTTATACCCCTACCTGTGGTGGGGGTGCCCTTTGAGAGAGTTGGGATTGACATTGTTGGACCAATGGATCCCCAAACAGCATCTGGGCACAGGTTTATCCTGGTGGTAGTGGATCATGCCACCAGGTACCCAGAGGCAATTCCCCTGAGGACCACAACAGCTCCTGTTGTGGCAAGGGCCCTACTTGGAGTTTTCTCCAGAGTGGGCTTTCCAAAGGAGGTACTTTCAGACAGAGGTACAAACTTTATGTCTGGATACTTAAAGGCAATGTGGAAGGAGTGTGGAGTGAACTACAAGTTCACCACACCCTATCACCCACAGTGCAATGGGCTTGTGGAGAGATTCAACAAGACCCTAAAGGGAATGATAAAAGGATTACCTGAAAAGCTCAGGCGTAGATGGGACATCCTTTTACCCTGCTTACTCTTTGCTTACAGAGAGGTCCCACAGAAGGGGGTTGGCTACAGCCCTTTTGAACTTTTGTTTGGCCACCCTGTGAGGGGTCCATTATGTCTTGTGAGGGAAGGATGGGAGTTACCTCTCAAAAAGCCCAAACTTGATATTGTGGACTATGTACTTGGTCTCCGCTCCAGGATGGCTGAGTACATGGAGAAAGCATCCAAAAACCTGGAGGCCAGCCAAGAATTACAGAAAGCTTGGCATGACCAAAAGGCTGTTCTGACTGAGTACCAGCCAGGGCAGAAGGTGTGGGTGTTGGAGCCAGTGGCCCCAGCAGCTCTCCAGGACAAATGGTCTGGACCCTACACCATACTGGAAAAGAAAGGGGAAGTCACCTACTTGGTGGACTTTGAAACCCCTAGGAGCCCCCACAGGGTGCTCCATGTGAACAGATTGAAAGCATTTGTTGACACGGAAAGCATGGGCTTTCTCTTGGCTACAGATGGGGATTAGGAGGAAGAGAGTGACCCTCTCCCAGACCTGCTTTCCCAAAACCCTGATGATGGCTCAGTTGATGGAGTAGCCTTGGCAGGCAGCCTCACTGACCAGCAACAGATGGACTGCAGACAAGTTTTGCAAGCCCATAGACACATGTTTTCACTCACACCCAGTCAGACTAACTGGTGCACCCATGTGGTGGACACTGGTGATAGTCTACCTGTGAAGAATAAAATGTACAGGCAACCTGACCATGTCAGAGATTGTATCAAGGCTGAGGTGCAGAAAATGTTAGAACTTGGAGTGATTGAGCCATCAGAGAGCCCCTGGGCCAGCCCAGTAGTCCTTGTGCCAAAACCTCATACCCAAGATGGAAAGAGAGAAATTAGATTTTGTGTGGACTATAGAGGTCTCAATGCTGTCACTAGGACAGATGCTCATCCCATTCCAAGGGCAGATGAGCTCATTGACAAATTGGCTTCTGCCAAGTTTCTGAGCACATTTGATCTGACAGCTGGCTATTGGCAAATCAGGTTAGCTGAGGAGTCAAAGGCTAAGACAGCATTCTCTACCCCCAGTGGGCATTATCAGTTTGTGGTGATGCCCTTTGGTTTGAAGAATGCACCTGCCACCTTCCAAAGGTTGGTGAATCAAGTCCTTTCTGGGTTGGATGACTTTTGTGCAGCATATCTAGATGATATTGCTGTCTTTAGCTCTACCTGGGAGGATCACCTGATCCACCTGAAGAAGGTTCTGGAGGCCCTGCAAAAGGCAGGCCTGACTATCAAGGCTACCAGATAGGGCAGAGCAAGGTTGTGTACTTGGGCCACCTAGTAGGTGGGGGTCAAGTTCAACCATTGGAGAGCAAAATCCAGGCCATACAGGACTGGGCTCCTCCAACTACCCAGACACAAGTCAGAGCCTTCTTGGGCCTGACTGGGTATTACAGGAAGTTTGTGAAGAACTATGGGTCCATTGTGACACCATTAAATGATTTGACATCCAAGAAGATGCCCAAAAAGGTTCAGTGGACAGTTAGCTGTCAAAAGGCATTTGATGACCTGAAGAAGGCCATGTGCTCTGCACCTATCCTGAAGAGTCCTGACTACTCCAAACAGTTCATTGTTCAAACAGATGCTTCTGAGTTGGGGGTGGGAGCTGTGCTTTCACAACTCAATGTAGATGGTCAAGACCAGCCCATTGCTTTTATTAGCAGAAGGCTGACCCCTAGAGAGAACCGTTGGTCAGCTATTGAGAGGGAGGCCTTTGCTGTGGTTTGGGCCCTGAAGAAGTTGGGACCATACTTGTTTGGCACTCACTTCCTAATTCAGACAGACCATAAGCCCCTCTTGTGGCTTAATCAGATGAAGGGTGAAAATCCCAAACTGCTCAGATGGTCCATTTCCCTACAGGGGAAGGACTTTACAGTGGAGCACCGCCCAGGGACTGACCATGGTAATGCAGATGGTCTCTCCAGGTACTTCCACTTAGAACATGAAGACTTATCTGGTCAAGGTTAAGTTTAATGTCCCTGCGTTTGGGGGGGGGGGGGGTTGTGTAGGAGAGTAGGGTCTGCTATCCTATGGTCACCCCAATTTTTGCTTTTGCTTCACTGGTTTTCAACTTAATGTGGCTGTGGGCCTGCTAATCAGACCCCCAGACTGCTGTTCTCTCTCTAAATTCACAGACATGTACTTTAGGCACATAACCAATTTGGTATTGGACACCTTGTCAGCCCCTATACAGTGCACTATAGGTGCCCAGGGCATAGGTGCATCCAAGGCCTACCAGGGGCTGCAGCATATCTTTTGCCACCCCTGGCTGGTACTTAAATCGACACAACTGGCTGATCCCTCAGCGGGGGCAAGGTGGTGTAATCACCCCTTGCTTAGATATAGTATACCTATATCTAAACCTATATCTGGACACATATGAACCTATAAGTCACTCCTATGGCAGGCCTTAACAATCCTGGAGGCACAGTGCTTGGTTTTATGTGAGATGGTGGTCTAGCATGAACTGAGCCCGTCTGCAGTGTGGGGACCAATTCCTTAATGCTGTTCTAGTGATACTGCCATACCATATGCTCTTAAGTGCATTATAATCCTTACGGTTATTGCAATTCCGGTTTGGCTTTATCAAAACATGTCGTGTTTGGTGTCATACAACATGAAATGCTACCCCCTCGACGATTCTGATGACGGGGGCAACATCCCACCCCTGTTATGTTATGTTATGTTATGTTAAACTTTTATTTATATAGCGCACGGCTACTCAACAAGAGTGTCACTCAACAAGAGTGTAACATGTCTTCCCCTCTAGGAGGGGAAGACATGTTACTTACTGCAAATGCGGTTAATCCTAACCAGAGCCCCTGCATCACAAAATGGATGCTGCTGCCACAGACACATGTCTGACCTCCTGCTGCTGACCGAAACTTGGCAGAGGACACCTGGACAAAGGGTTTCCTGTCACACCACCCCAGACAGGAGATAGTGGATTGTAGCAGGGAGGGTTGCAAGAAACTAGACACTGCCTGGGGCCCACAAGGTGTCCCTGGGCAGATTCCAGTCAAACCGGTACTGGGGCACTGCAGCCCCAGTCCTGGCGGCAAACTGGACAAAGGAAAGTGGTGTAACCACCCCCTTCCTGGGTTCCCCCATAGGAGGGACCTAGCAGGTAATCCAGCCCCCAGATTTGGAATATAGGTGGGAGCAGTGCCAATGCACATCAGATTATCCTGACTGAAACTTATGAAATGAAACTCTGGACCCTTCGACATCCCACTCGACGTGGAAAACTGAAGAATCTCCCTTGTGGTCAAGGAGTGACCAGCCTGTGCAAACAGGCACCATCCAGCACCTCGACGTTTGCTTTGTTGCAGTTCCCGCCGGAACTCGAGCGACAGAGACCGACAAGAGCCAGTTATCCTGACTTCCAACAACCCGATCCACAATCCATGCAGAGCTGGGACCCGTGGACGTGACCTGAAGCGTGGGAGCGGCCATCTTGAATAAACCACAAAGCGCTGACCGTGCAGCACCCGAGGCTTCCTCGAAGCTGTGCATTAGAGTTTGAGAAGCTCCAGCCCCGAGCAGCTTTTGCACCAAAACTCACCCCTCCACACTCGACGAGTGCTGTGTGGGGGCCTTTTGCATTTTCCTGCTCGACGCGTTGGTCCGGTCACTTGCCCGTTGGCTAGTGGCCCCAGAACCAACGAACCTCCAAACTTGAACAGCTAGTCTGGTTGCTCCAGACTGGCACTCGCTCCCCTGAAAAGGAGCACCCGCTCGGACCTTGCTGGTCCGAGTGTTAAGCCATCTTCGTAACCTGCGTGGGTTGCCTTTGTCAAGGCTTGTTGACTCAGATTGTGAAGCCGACACCGCTGACAGCGAGAGCCTTCGTGGGTCAGCTCGTGATTCACTCCAGGACATCCTCGGTGCCCCAGAGACCACGTGGCAGTGGAGAGAAGCTACATGACATCGACCTGATTGCGCCCGACATTGCCTGGTTCCTTCCTGGTTCCTTCCTGGTCACTGCCTAGTGACCCAGACTCTGTCTCCTCTGCTTGTAGGTACCCTTCAACTTCGATCCACCCTTGGATCGCATCGGACACTTCTCTTCTGGATGCCTGCAGCATCTTCATCTCCAGGTACCTTAGAACTGCGTGACGAAACCCGATACATCTTTGCACCTGTGCACCCGCTTCCTGTGGGTGAGGTAACACTTGAACGCCAATGCTTCTGTAGAGGTTTACACCTCTAGTGTCTAACTCTAAAGTTTTGTCCTTCTAGTCCAGTCGGAAGACTCTTAAAACTGTAAAACGATAACTTTTACGCACCATTGACTTTATATTGGTGCAAGTTTGTGCTTTAGACACTGTACCCGAATCCCACAGGCTACTCCCATCCTAACTGTGGTTAGTCCAGTGTAGTCCAAGCGATTCCCAAGGCCCTAGGCCTTACCCCCGATCGATTAGTGATTGTTATACCACTTTTTGAAATATGGTTTGAGTGGCCACCGGCCTCATCCAAAAACGTGCAACTTGTATATGTTATATTGTGCTTTTGTTTAAACGCATGTGCTTCATTGCTCATAAAGAGTAGTGGGGATTATTCTGAGAATAAATACATATATTTTTATAATATATAACTTGTGTGGTGTCCTTTCATTTGGTATTACAGGATTGCATATGGTAAAACAGCTGGCTTCACATGCCCTCTTGAGTTAAGCCTTTAAGGCTGCTTAGTCCATGCTACCCCTAGGATAGCTTGTCTATAAGGTTGACTAGCAACCATCACCATAAGGGATTGTTTGGACTGATACAAGGTGCCCACAGAACTGTGGACATCATATACCAGGCCAACTTCTCACAAATGTGTTTTGGTGTAATACAAAGGCTGTTTTGATATAACCTTGTGTGGAGTTTCCTTTGTGGTGGGTCTTGGGGGTTGTTGCTGGGGTGCGTGCGCAAATACTTAACTCACATCGCCTCCAAGTTTAGCCTTGCTGCTCGCGCCACGTTACCTAGAGGGTAAACAGGGGTTATCTTGACGTGTAACTCCCTTGCCCTGACTTGGGAGTGGTGGTCTCTGACTGACTTTGGTGCAAGCCTTGGCCAGCCAGAGATCCCATTTCTAACATTGGCGGCAAGCGGTGAGGATCCGGATTTGTGTTTGCGTTGTACCACAGTGGCAACTGGCCGCACTACAAAACTCTGCATTTTAGATAACCACATTTTGAGGATTATTGTTTTTGAAGTTCCATTATTTTCTTCTCCTGAAGGTATCATCGTGCAATTGTGTCCAGTACATTTGTTCCCCCACCCTGCGCCCAGAGTTGGTACCTGTGTCACGTGTGGTCAGGTTGAGTAATCAGGGGTGGTAGAAACTGCCTTACCAGTCCGAGGGGAGGGTTGTGTGTGGATGAATGGTGTGTGGCACTAGACAAGTGAGTGTGAGTTCCCTGGGATAGAGAGATTGCTGAATACCTTGTGAATTGTGTACTCCTGTGTTAAGCTCAGACCCCTAGGTTCCCTGTGTAATCTTGTCTCTAGAGCGCCTGCCAGGATGGAGCCTGTTTTTGATCTCAGTGATCTAGTTTGGTACAGTATGCAGGAGTTGGAAGGGTTCTGTAGAGAGAGAGAGACATAGGGGTGGATGGGTCAGATACTAAGTACGAACTTAGGAACCACCTGGTCCAATAGTGTAAGGAACAAAGGGATCTTGAGCGCAGTGAGGAAAGGGCCCGGGCCTCACACCAGGAGGGTGGTGGGTCTGTAGGGAGCCCTGAAGATTCAGAAGAGGAGGGAGAAGATGTCAGTACCTGGACGCCAGTAGAGAGTGAAGACCCCATGGATAGGGAGTCCCTTGCTGGGTCCAGCATAGGAGGCAGCGCCTCATCCCTTTCCCTGTCCCCAGAGGAGCTGGAAGATAGGAGAGAAAGGGAGCACCAGCTGGCTTTAGAAAAGCTCAGGTTAGAGCATGCCCAGGCTATGGCACAGCTGGAGCTTAGGAAGCAACAGCTAGAGACTTAGAGGGTCTTAGCGCAGAAAAGGATAGAGGAGGCTGAGAGGGCCCCCACCAGAGAGAAATTACCTCTGGAGGGTAGACTATCCCCTGCGCGCAGTTTTAATTTTCTGGGCTCCAAAGAGAGGGTTGAGTCCAGTGGTGGCAGCTATTTAAATCTCAGTGTAGAAAGTCCCACTCCCAGTTCCCCAAGTATGGTACCTGTTTCCCGAGAAGAGGAGTATCGGTTGAAGTTCAGGAACCTTAGGAGACTGTCTCACCAGTCTTGGGAAGAGTTTGAGGATGAATGTAATGCGACACTGATTGATTGGGTGCGAGTTCGCACGGAAGATGATTTTGATGTATTGCACGGAATGATTATCAAAGAGCAGTTGCTCAGTGTTTGTTGTCCAGAGTTGCGCCAACACCTGTTGGAATATGGGTCTCCTTGTTCAGAGCAGCTTGCAGCGGAAGCAGACCGCTGGGAGAGGGCCAGTGGTTCTTTAGAGTCCCTAGTGAGGGAGTCCAAAAGAAGTGGTTCAGATATCTTCCAGCCCAGCGTGGTGGAAGAGGCTCAGTGTAGCCCAGCTAGGTCCCAGGATAGCGAGGAGGGTGTAGGGGCTCACTGCCTGGCTCAGTGGAGCAGGAGTGAGGGGGAGACCGAGGGTCCCCAGACGCCCGAAGCCCTGCCTCAGGACTTGGATGGTTTCTGTAGGGAACACCAGGTTGGGGACCTAGGCTGTCCTGTTAGTCAATTTGAGGAAGATCTCCTAGTGAGTAGAGGACCTGGAGCGTCTGTAGCCAGAGCTCCTGTGGTTCTAGAGTCTGGCAGTACCGCTCCGGTAGGGAGAGTACAGGAGTCCAGCGTGAGGAGTGATTGGGGGATGAGTTTCCCAGTGGATGCACCAGTGGACCAGGGACTAGCCAGTTGGGCTAGATCTTCTTGGGGGGACCCGGGTGGCGCCACTTCTGGTCTGGGGGATCGTCACGCACTGTCAGGTAGACAGGGGACGGGAGATCTGCGCCAGACAGACAGTCACACAACATATGTGTCATTTGTTAGCCTCAGGGGGATGGTGTGTGAATCCCCAAAAGTCCTGGAGTGCCAGGCAATTGTTCCACCAAAGGTTTTAGACCAGAGGTTGGGAGGCATGGTTCAGGATCAGCCTGACCTGAAGGGTAGGACGACTGTAACCAGTGTCCTGACCAGTTCTTCTTCCAGAGGAACCTCTTCAGTTGGGAGAGGGCAGACCTCTGGAAGGGGGTGCAGAGGGTGGGAGAGCCCACCTCTGACCCCGGTGCAACCTGAGGGGTTAAACCCTGGGTTGGAATGGTGTTCTAGGTGTACCCCTCGCCTGAGGAGGAGGAACCCTAGGAGAAGCGGTAAGGGGAGGAGAGCCTTCCCTGAGACTCCTGGTCCGCCTGAGGTTGTAGACCCTAGGCTGGAGAACCAGTGGCAGTCTAGTCCTGTCTTGCAGACAGGAAGAGTGGAGAATGGCTACTATGTGCCAGGGGTTACTACCCCCCGTTCTGTGAATAGGCAAGGACCGATGGCACCTGGGTGGCCCAGGGCCTGGTCCTGGCCGCGGACAGCTCGGGAATACCAGTGGGGTAGCCCAGTTGGTCCAGACAGTGGTTTGAGAAGGAATCCCATGGGTTCACCGTGGCGTAGAACAGGAGGGTGTCCCTGCAGTTGCGGTCCCGCGTCCGTGTTCTATCGCCCGAAGCAGGGAAGTCCATCACGGTGGTGATAGGTCTACCCTGCGTTTTGGCTGGAAGGGGGTTGTGTTGGACTTGGCGCTCATGGCAGGTTCACCCCTAGACTTTTTGCTTTTATTTGTGACCCAGTAGTAGTGATTTTTGGTTTCTGCGCACTTTCACTGTGTCCCAGTGGAAAGTGCGTGCGCACTCTGAGTGCATGTGGTGAGATAGGCCTGCCCTCCCATATGGAATGCATGGGGAATGTGTGTGTCCCTGGTAGTTCTTGATGCGTGGGGTGTACAGGCTCGAGTCTGATATGTGCGAACTCGTGAGAGTGAATGCTGCGCAATGGTATGTGCGGCTTGTATGTGTCTAGTGGGGAAGTGCCACTTCTAGACATGCCTGTACGTGTGCAGTGAGGGTGCTGGCGTGTGATTGGCTGGAGCTGGCTGGGATTCCAGGATGTCTGGATGGGTCTGCCCAGTGGTGAGTGCTGAGATCAGCATGCTGATGTGAGGGGAGGGCTGCACCTGGTTCCTGATGGGGCTGGGCTTTCCCCACACAATGCTGTTGGTTCTGTTCTTTTCCAGGATCCTGCCTGAGGGGGCTGCTGCTGTTGCTGGGGCCAGGAGGACCGCCACTTGGATTGTCTCCCTGCCTGGAGACCCAGTGAGCTGGCTCTGGGCCCAGCCTTGCCCCCCTACCTGCCTCCAGACCTGGCTGGAGCTTTGTCCTTGCCCCGAGCGCTTGGGAGCGCTTTGCCTTGCCCCTGGCGCCTGGGAGCGCTACCCTGTCCCTGCTTAGCGCTTGGGAGCGCTTCATTTCCCTGAAGCGCCTGGGGGGCGCGTTATTTTGGGGCCCCAGCGCTTAAGAGCGCTGTATTCTTGCTGAAAGCGCCTGGAAGCGCTTTTTCTCTCCCCGAGTGCTTAGGAGCGCTGTGGATGGCCTTTTAGCGCTGGACGGCGCTTGATTTCACTTGTAGCGCTGGGAGAGCGCTTGGGTTACTGAGTCGGTGTGCACACCCTGCCTTTGGCGCTGTCGCGGACCTTGCCGCTTATTTGCCCCGTTCTTATTTAGCTATTGAAAGCTGGTTCCCACCCGGCATTGCCCCGTGATCACCGCCGCAGCCCGGGGCCGAGGAAACGCCGAGGAAAAGCCGAGGGAACCACCGCTGACGTCACCCGGGAGCCACGCTGCCATTGGCTTAGGCTGCGGGAGGCTTGCCGGGCGACCTGTGCGGTGATTGGTTCCCCCGGAAAGCAGCCGAAGGAAGAACGAAGGAGCAGGAAGCAGCCTGCCGTGCCCTGCCGAGGCTCCCAAGTGAAGGGAGAGCCCTGGGAGAAGAAGCAGAGCCGCCGCGAGACCCGGTGAGTGCAGGGGGCATTGTGAATTGAGTCCCCTCGAGCGGGACTCCACCTACAGAGGCCGGCAGTGTTTCCCGCCCTCCCCCCCCGCAGCACCAGTGAAGTCCCGGTGAGTGCGGGGGCAGGTTCTCTTGGTTCTTCGAGCGGCCCCAGTTGGCAGAGGGCTGCTCCAACGTGTGCGGCATTTCTTTGTTGGAGCCAAGAGGCTCAGGGGGCATATCTTGTGTCGAGCCCAGAGCAGGGCTCTTACGTTACTTGGGGCATTTGTATTCATGAGCCTGCGAGGCTCGAGGCGCCATCCTGTGTTGCAGAGTCCCCAGACGAAGGACTCCAACGCCGCCCCATTGTCGTTCAGAGCCCCGAGGCTCCTCACAGCCCATATTTGTTTTGCGAGCCCGAGAGGCTCAGGGTGCCAGTTCGTTTTACGAGCCCAGAGAGGCTCTTAAGTGCCATATTTGTTTCACGAGCCCTGAGAGGCTCTAGGCGCCCCAAGTTTCTTCGAGTCTCCAGGAGGGGACTCCCAATGATGGGGGCCATTTTGTGTGCAGAGCCCACGAGGGCTCAGGGGGCATTGTATTTGTTCAGGAGCCCAGAGAGGTTCACAGCTCCCCATTGGTTCTTCAAGTGCAGAGCCTGCGAGGCTCCCACGTTGGCCCCATCATTGCTCGCACCAGTTGCCCAGCACTTTGTGGGCAACTGCTACGTTTAGGCCCCTGACTTTGGGACACAGGGCGTCCTAGCCCTAGAGAGGCCAGTTGGCCTAGGGACTGCCACAGGTTGTGGCTAATGTGATTTTTGGCGCAATTGCTTGTGCTTACACCTCTGAATGATTTTAGGCATCATGTCTTTTCCTTCTCTACACCTCTGAATGTATGTTATGCATCATGTGTTATGTGTTTATACCCCTACAGGTAATGTGATACTTAGGTGGTTGTTTTTCTCCTAGTGCAGGTGGTGCTAGTGAGGTCCTGGTTACCAGTAGTTACTGGTTGTGTGCTACAGTGATTTTACATTCTATGTGCTATGTTCTAAAAGTGTTACTTCTAAATGTGCTGATTCCTGACAGTGGTCCAGGTGGCCCTGTCTTGTACATATCCCCTGTAAATTCTGCCCGTGCCTGTTGGCACATTGTAAAGTGTGTGTTTTTATCTAATGTGTTTTGGTGTAATACAAAGGCTATTTTTATATAACCTTGTCTGGAGTTTCCTCTGTGGTGGGTCTTGGGGGTTGTTGCTGGGGTGCGTGCGCAAATACTTAACTCACATCGCCTCCAAGTTTAGCCTTGCTGCTCGCGCCACGTTACCTAGAGGGTGAGCAAGGGTTATCTTGGCGTGTAACTCCCTTGCCCTGACTCGGGAGTGGTGGTCTCTGACTGACTTTGGCGCAAGCCTTGGCCAGCCAGAGATCCCATTTCTAACAGGTAGTACCCCGTGAGCCCTAGGAATGCCCGCACTTCCGTCTGGGTCGTGGGGTCCTCCCAAGCCACGATTGCATCGATCTTGGGGTGGAGGGGAGCTACTAGGCCGCGTCCGACCTGGTGCCCCAGGTAGACCACGGACCCTTGTCCGATTTGGCATTTGATTGCTTTGATTGTGAGGCCCACCCTCTGCAGGGCCATCAACACCTCCCAGAGGTGGTGGAGGTGCTCAGCCCATTGGGAACTGAATACCGCGATATCGTTAAGATAGGCGGCGCTGAATCCCTCCAACCCAGCCAATACCTGGTTAACCAGCCTCTGGAAGGTGGCGGGGGCATTTTTCATCCCGAAGGGCATCACCCGGAAGTGGGAGTGACCATCCGGGGTGGAGAAAGTGGATCTCTCTCTGGCCCCCTCAGTGAGGGCGATCTGCCAGTATCCGCTGGTCAAGTCGAACGTGCTGAGATAGTGAGCAGACCCTAGGCGGTCAATGAGCTCGTCTGCTCGGGGAATGGGGTGGGCGTCAGTTCTGGTGACTGCGTTGAGGCCGCAGTAGTCCACGCAGATCCTCAGCTCGGGAACAGTGCCGGGGGCGGCCGCCTTCGGAACCAGGACCACGGGGCTGGCCCATGGACTGTCAGAGGTTTCGACCACTCCTAGGGCTAGCATCTTGGAGACTTCGGCCCTGATGCAGGCCCGGACTCTGTCAGGGACGCGGTAGGCTCTGTGCCGTACCGGAGGGCTGTCCCCGGTGTCCACGTCATGGACGCACCAGCTGGTGACGCCGGGGATGAGGGAGAAAAGGTCAGGGAACTGTCCCAGTAACTGGCGACAGTCCTCGCGCTGCTCGGGGGTGAGGAAGGAGGAGAGACTCACTCCCTCCACGGAGCCATCTTTTTCTTTCGCACACAGGAGATAGGGGACAGGCTCCGTGTCTTCTTCCGCCCCGTTGTCGGTGGTGAGGAGCAAACTTAACTCGGACCGCACGAAGTGGGGTTTGAGGAGGTTCACATGAAGGACCCTCAAGGTGTTCCTGGGGGACTGCACATCTATGAGGTAGGTCACCTGGCTCTTGCGCTCTACCACCTTGAAGGGCCCTGTCCACTTGTCTTGTAAAGCACAAGGTTCCACTGGGGCCATCACCCAGACCTGCTGTCCAGGCTGAAACTCGACCAGAGTGCCATTCTGGTCATACCAACGTTTCATTTCTTCCTGACTGGCCTCGAGGTTTGCCAAGGCCAGTTCCCGGAACTTCCGAGTCTGATTTCGGAGGGCCAGGATGTATCGAAACACATCTGGAGGGGGCTCGGGGGCCGCCGATTCCCAACCTTCTTTGACCAGACTGAGGGGCCCCCGATCAGAGCAGCTCGAAGGGGCTAAACCCCAAGGATTTCTGGTGGACTTCTCGGTACGCAAACAGGACACAGGGAAGGAGGACGTCCCACTTGCGCCTCAGGGGTTCTTCGAGACCCATGACCATTCCCTTGAGGGTCCGGTTGAATCGCTCAACCAGGCCGTTACCTTGGGGGTGGTATGGGGTGGTGAACTTGTACGTCACCCCACACTGCTGCCAGAGGGACTTCATGTACTTGGAGATGAAGTTCGTCCCTCAGTCGCTCATCACTTCTCGCAGGAATCTCACCCGGGAGAAGATCCCCATGAGGGCCCGCCCCATTACGGGGGCCGTCACCGTTCGGAGGGGAATGGCCTCGGGTATCGGGTGGCATGGTCTAAGGAGGTCCGGGGGTCTAGAGGCCCCACTGTATCTATTCCCACCCGTTCAAAGGGGGTACTGACCACGGGGAAGGGTTGGAGCGGGGCCTTGCGCCTCCCTCCGCTCTGCCCGCTGGCCTGACACGTGGGGCAGGATTTGCAGTGGGCCTCCACATCGGAGTGCATGCCGGGCCAGTAAAAGTGAGTGACCAGGCGGTGGTAGGTTTTGTCTTGTCCCACGTGTCCCGCCAGGGGCATATCATAGGCCAGGTTCAGGAGGAAGCCGTGGAAGCGTAGGGGTACCACCAGCACCCGGGCTGATCCTAGCTCGGCGGACTTCTGTTCACTATATAATAGGCCGTTCTCCCAATAGACAAGGGGGGAGCCGGTCTGGTCACCGCCGGCCTGGGCGGCAGCCTGCTGCCGCAGCCCAACCAGGGAAGGACAGGCCCAACCAGAGAAGGACAGGAGATCTGTTCCAGGCAGAATTCTTCTCGGGAAGGTCTGCCTTCCTTGCGCCACTGTGCTAACTCAGGAAGGTCGTCCAAGTTCGTGGTCTGTTCGACAACAGGGCCTAGGGGATCTGCATCGGGGTCAATGCTCTCACTGGTGGGGAGCTCGGGGACTTCGGATTGCCCGCTGCCCTCCGGGTTGTCAGAGACCGGGCGAGGGTTCTCGGGTTCCATCCCCTCGGGGGTGGACAGTCGGGCGGTCATGGATCGGGTGTTCATGCAGGCCCACTCGGGCAGGCCCACCATCTCTAGGTGAGTTCTTCGCTCTACCTGCTTCCACGGGGAGCTCTCCAGGTCGTTACCCAGTAGGCAGTCCACGGGCATGTCGGTGCGGACCGCTACTCGTAACTCCCCAGAGACGCCCTCCCACTCGAACGGGACCTGAGCTATTCGGCAGGTGCGGACGGAATTGTCTGCTGAGATCACCCTGCAGGAGGCATGGGGTATAATTTGGTCCTCTGTGACTAGGTGACACCTTACTGCAGTAATGCTGGCCCCTGTGTCTCGGAGCGCCCCTATGCGGTGCCCGTTGACGGTCACCTGCTGTCAGTATTTTTCAATGTTGTCTGGCAAGGGGGCTCCGGGGACCATTTCCCTATCACCCAGGGAGACTAAAGTCATGGCTGCTGGTTCCCACCCTTCTGGATCCTCGATCTCTTCCTCCTCTAAGGCTACTGTGGCTAGCTGGCGAGCTGGGGGACCTGCAGCAGCGGGTTTCTTGAGCATGGGGCACAAGGGGTCACTGGCATAATGCCCTGTTTGCTGGCATCTGTAGCAGGCTGTGCTGATTCTGGGTTCTTGTCTAGCTGGGGGAACCCTGCTCTTGCTGCGGGAGGGGATGTTCCGGACTGGTTTCTGGGGGGGTCGTGTGGGCCCTGCCTGGGACCCCCTCTGTCTACCCTGACCTCCCCCTCCCCTCTGGCGGGAAGATCCTTGCTCGTGTCGGCCATAGTCTCCCCCGGGCCCCCGGGGGACTCTAGTGCTCACCCAGTGGTCTGCTTCGACAGCCAGCTTCCGGGGGTCGGCCAACTTGCTGTCCAGAAGGTGCTGTCTCAGTTCCACAAAGCAATTGGATGATAAGTGTTCATAGGCGATGAGATCAATGAGTCCTACAAAAGTGGTCACCTTGCTGCCCTTGATCCACCCTTCCAAGGCCCGGCTGTAGAAATTCACATATTCTACCCATGTGGTGCTGGGGATCTTCTTGCAGTCTCGTAATCGTTGTCGATACATCTCTGGGGTGAGCCCATATCTCGTGAGGAGGGCCTCTTTCATGTGGCTGTAGGAGGTTTGCTCGGAGGACGGTGGATCGAGTAAGGTGTCTCTCCCCTCGCTCAGGAATCGACCCCACAACCCGGCTCCCCAATCCTTCTGAGGAACTCGGTGGGAGGTCATGGCTACTTCGTAGGCCCTGAACCATTGCTGGATATCCTCGTTCTTGTAATACTCTTTTACCACATCTTTGGGGATGTGGACTTTTGGTTCCGCCGGGGGAACGGCTTCTCGGTTCTCCGAGGTTCGGTTGTCTCCGCTCCGGGCTTTTAGTTCAATCTCCTTCAGGCCGCGCTCGTGCTCCAGCTGGAGTCTCTTGCCTTCGTGTTCCCTCTGGAGCTTCTTCTCCTCCAGTTCTCCCTGCAGCCGTAACTGCTCGATGGCCAATTTCTTATCAGCCAACTTGAGTTCCCCTTCCATTTTAAGGCCTGCCAGTTCTATCTCGTGCCTTCGGTTGCGTTCTCGGTCTGTCATCACTTAACCCGGATAAAACAGAGTTGATTCTGACTGGAGGCAGTGGCAATCCCTGGTGGCCCTCCTTCTGGCCCTCTTCTCTTGGCCTTCCTCCCACTCCCTCTCACTCGGTTAAGACCCTTGGCATCACACTAAACGATCACCTGACACTTCACTCCCATATCAGTTCTGTTGTCTCTTCTTGTTTTTTTACTTTACGTATTATCAGGAAAGTATCCAGTTTTTTCTCTCTCCCTGCACTCAAGTTAATTGTAATGGCCATGGTTCTATCTAAGATTGATCATGGGAACATCATTTACAATGGAGCTCCCACTTACGCACTCCAACGCCTCCAGCTGATGCAGAACCAGGCAGCTCGCCTGGTGCATGGCCTATCGCAATATCACCACTCTTCCCCCTTCTTTCGGCCCTTCACTGGCTCCCAATTAAACAAAGAGCTCTTTTCAAACTTGGCTGCCTTACTTTCCAAGCCCGGGCGGGCACGGCCCCCGTTTTTATCAATTCTGCCATCCCTAACTATAGCCCGGCTAGGGACTTACGTTCCTCCACCCAATCTTTATTAGTTATCCCCCGGTTCAAGAAAAAACGATCCGGCGGCCAGAAATTTTCGGTACTTGCACCTACCTTTTGGAACTCCCTCCCCCTCCCTCTCAGATCCTCCCCTTCCTACACAGAATTTCGTAAAGCCCTTAGGACTTTTTTGTTTCAGCAAGCTTTTAGCCGATAGCCCCCGATATCTTCCTCAGTTCCGAAATCCTACAGCGCCAAGAAACTGCCTTGTGAATGTGCGCTCTACAAATTGTTAAAACATTCAAATTCAAATCTCCTCCGGTGACAGACCTCTCTCCGTGCTGGGACTCCGTGTCAGGGAATCGGCTCCCTCATCCTCTTGGAATTTGACTGGCTCACCTCTGAGGCGGAAAGCCGGAGGCTAGCGTGTATTTTTTAATCGTGTGCTTTGGAAATCTTATGTTCTTTCATTTATTTGGCGAAAGTTTTTAACTTTACCTGCCTCACTGCCGAGTACCTCTCTTCTCCCAGCACAGCAGACTACGTGCTGACGCTGTAGGAGAGAGTGCTGATAGCCGCCATACTGGACGGAGGAAAGGGTTGCGGTCCGGTTGCTGGCCGCATCCCGCCCTCCCAAGTTATTTAAACTGCTCTCTAGCGCGAGCGTGCTGAATTTGACTGGTTCACCTCTGAGGCGGAAAGCCGGAGGCTAGCGTGTATTTTTTAATTGTGTGCATTTGGAAATCTTATGTTCTTTCATTTATTTGGCGAAAGTTTTTAACTTTACCTGCCTCACTGCCGAGTACCTCTCTTCTCCCAGCGCAGCAGACTACGTGCTGACGCTGTAGGAGAGAGTGCTGATAGCCGCCATACTGGACGGAGGAAAGGGTTGCGGTCCGGTTGCTGGCCGCATCCCGCCCTCCCAAGGTATTTAAACTGCTCTCTAGCGCGAGCGTGCTGAATTTGACTGGTTCACCTCTGAGGCGGAAAGCCGGAGGCTAGCGTGTATTTTTTAATTGTGTGCATTTGGAAATCTTATGTTCTTTCATTTATTTGGCGAAAGTTTTTAACTTTACCTGCCTCACTGCCGAGTACCTCTCTTCTCCCAGCGCAGCAGACTACGTGCTGACGCTGTAGGAGAGAGTGCTGATAGCCGCCATACTGGATGGAGGAAAGGGTTGCGGTCCAGTTGCTGGCCGCATCCCGTCCTCCTCAACACCGGATATAAGGACGATGTCATCTCGTCCGCGCAGCGGGCGGGCGCAGCGGCGCGCCAGTGGTGCGCCGAAGGCGCGCCAAAGGCAAGCCCGTCTGCGCCCGTCCGCGCCAAGGTAGCGCCTTGTGCCAGTTATGCTGCCTGTTTTGGACCCATAGAAACTGGTCAATTACCATCCAGCCCTCCTTATTCGAGAGAAATTCTGCTCATACAATTAGGTAAGCTCCATGCAGACAAAGGAACGTTTACACTGTTGCACACGGCCCTCCCACGAGCAGACTTTCTGGCTGATAGTCTCTTGAAATGTGGGCTTTTGAATGTGAGGTCCCTGCCTAAGCACAGTATAGAGATCCAGCTATTGATTGAAACTCATGAATTGGATATCGTCTTCATGACGGAAACTTGGACTCGATCTGACTGTCTGGTTGACCCCGGCTGTGCTTGCCCTCCTGGGTTTAAATTTTTACATCTTCCTAGGTCTACTGGGAGAGGCGGAGGAGTAGGAGTTATTTTTAATGCAACTTGCAGAATCAATA
This sequence comes from Lissotriton helveticus, assembly GCF_964261635.1. Taxonomy (NCBI): domain Eukaryota; kingdom Metazoa; phylum Chordata; class Amphibia; order Caudata; family Salamandridae; genus Lissotriton; species Lissotriton helveticus. The sequence continues at coordinate 1,932,125,624 of NC_136068.1, read as the reverse complement.
TTATTGACCTAGATCCGGCGGGGGGTACAGAGCTACTGGGTCTATCTATCCGGACTCATTCCGGGACTATTGTTACTGGGGTATTATGTTACAGACCGCCAGGGGCTTTCAGCCTTCAGCAGCAACAAGCGATACTAGCTTCCCTGACTAATATCGCAGCCTCTCATCATAAGCTCGTTATTTTGGGAGATTTTAATCTATGGCGCAATGGCTCCCTTGACTTGGGTCTCCTTAACATACTGCAGTCTTGTGAAAGCTTTGGCCTTTCTCAGTAGGTCATGGGTGCTACTCACAAGGCGGGACACCTGCTAGATCTGGTGTTCGCGGCTCCTGACTTGTTGGTTATGGGGGAAATCCTACCCATGGATTGGACGGATCATTCCCTTGTCAAATTATTTGTAAATATTAACGGTGTGCATACTAAGGCTCCTGTGACTACTAAGGAATTTCGGCACAGAGACTGGAGGGCTCTTGCACGCTTGAATTCCTTAGGGGGGGTGTTTCATGTGAGAAAGCTTTTTGACACGGATAAGCAAGTAGAGGAAAATTACACCTCACTATGCACAGGAATCACAGCTGTCTTGGATGCCCATGCTCCCCAAAAAACACGCAGTTGCAGGGGAAACGGTTCTGCCCCCTGGTTCAATGATACATTGAAAAACTTGAAGCATGGCTGTAAACAAGCTGAAAGAAGGTGGAGACGGGAATATGAGGAAGCCTCTAAGGAGGTATGGAAAAACAAGGTTTTGGAATATAAGAATCTGATTAAGAAATCTAAGGCAGAATACTATTCCTTCTTGATTTGTAATTCAACTAATAGCTCTAGGAGCATCTTTAATATTTTGAACAGTTTTACCAACCCTGAGTGCTCCAAGAATGCAATTGTCTTGTCCCAAGAACTCTGCGAGAACCTTGCCAAATTCTTTAAAGAGAAAATTGAGCAAATCATTGGGGATTTGGAAGTTTCTCCTGGATCTGATCTTTCCCTGGACACGAGACTTGGGTCTTTGGTGGACAGGACGGTCATGCCAGCCTGGGTACTGAAGGAACTATTACTTGAGTTCCCACTCTTCACGCAAGAGGCTTTTAGGGGGCTAGCCAGGGGGATTTCCTCTGGGTCTCCTTTGGACCCTGTGCCACACAAAATTTGGAAAGAATATGATGAGGAACTATTTCCTTCACTCCGCCTAATATGCAATCAATCTATCGCTACTGGTATCGTTACAGCCCAGTGGAAACGGGCGGTGATATCTCCTTTGCTGAAAAAGCCCTCTTTGGACCCGGACTGTTCTAAAAACTACAGACCCATCACCTTGCTGCCTTTTCCAGCCAAGATTGTCGAGCGTCTGGTTAGTACTACCCTCTCCAAACATCTGGAACATCATCATTTATTAGAAGATGATCAATTTGGTTTCCGGCCAGCTCACGGGACAGAAACAGCCTTAATCACCGCCATGGACGAGCTTCAGAGGCGTGCAGATAGAAGGCAGGCAGTGTTTCTGATCCTGCTAGATATGTCTGCCGCCTTTGATACGATCAACCACAAGATCTTGTTGAATCGGTTATCTGAGGCTGGGGTGAGAGGTACTGCTTTGTTGTGGTTTCGATCATTTTTGCAGGATAGGCAGCAGGCGGTGTCTTTGCCCCCCTTTCAATCGGCCTTCACTCTGATATCTCATGGGGTCCCTCAGGGCTCAGCAATTAGTCCCATACTTTTTAATTTGTATCTCAGACCTCTGATTTCACTCATTAAAACCTATAACATCAGGATTGTAAATTATGCTGACGACACGCAGATGATCCTCTCCTTTGAGGGAGATTATTCAAGATCTGTGGAGGTTTTCCACAACTGTCTGCGTGATACGTCACGATGGCTAAAGGATAACTCCCTTCAGTTTAACGCTGGGAAGACGGAGGTGCTCTTTAGCGCCGGGAATAAGATCTCCCGTCCGTTTCCAGATAACTTTTGGCCTCCTTAAACTGGGACCAAAGTACGGCCTGTGGACTCAGTCCGTAATTTAGGGGTCATGCTAGACCAAAGGCTCAGTATGGAGACTCATGTAAAAAAGACGACCGCCTGTTGCTTTGCCATCTTACGCTCCCTGAGGAAAGTCTTGCCACTTTTACCATCTCAAGCTCGTGCTCAAGTGGTAAGGTGTACAATCCTCAGTAGGCTGGACTATTGCAATGCCCTTTTGCTGGGGTCCCCTGAGTTTGTGTTGGACAGGCTCCAAAGGGTCCAATCAGCGGCTGCTAGGTTGGCTCTGGGGCTTCCAAGAAGAGCACATGGGCTGTCCACCCTTGGGAAGCTGCATTGGCTGCCGGTGAGGCAGAGGATACAATTTAAGGCCCTCTGCCTAGTTTTTAGGGCTCTCCACGGAATCGGCCCAGCCCCCCTGCAATCGAAATTTGCTTGGTACACTCCAACTAGGCAGCTCTGATCTTCTGCGGCCAAGTTGGTGAAGGTACCTAGATTCAGGAAGGTCAGAGCTGGAGGCAGATCCTTCGAGGTGGCAGCTGCCAAACTCTGGAATCTGCTCCCGCTTGAGATTAGGCAAATCACGGAACTTCTTCCGTTTAGGAGAAAGATCAAAACATGGTTGTTTCCCAAGGCAACTTCCTGAAAGGTCACGCTCCTTCTGTTACCGTCCGTTTCTCTGAACCAGTCAGCGCCAGGATGCCTGCAAGGTGACAGTGCGCTTAATAAGTGTCTTAAATAATAAACTGAACACGGGTTTTGGTCGGTGGTCCTCCGTCTGACGAGCCGCGACAGCGTCAGCAGGGCTCTGATGTTCCAGTTCCGTGTTACGAGAGGGAGCCGCGACAGCATCAGCAGGGCTCGAAGAGTTCGAAGGTTCAGTTTTCCCCAAGGGTCAGCCGCGATCAGATCAGCAGGGCTTTCTTGTTCAGGATACAACTGCCCGCTAGTTGTTGGGCTGGCCTTGATATAGTCCAGTGGCCCTTTGATGTCCGGACCCTCGCAGGCGGAGGTCTCAGGTCTTGGGGGCTGGTCGTGGGAGAGGTCCGTCGGTTGGCTCTTTGATCCTTTTGAAGATGCGTCCGTGAATTCCCAGACGCTCAGCAGGGTCTGGAGCCAGCACTCGGGGAGGCCAGAGGTGTGATCGAAACCGGCCCCCAGGGGAAGGCCAGAGGTGTGATAGAAACCAGTCTCTCAGGGGAGGCCGGAGGTGCAATCGAAACTCCCTGTCTCATCTCACTCTGGGAGCCCTTTACCCCCCAGCCGGGACTGGCCTGCCTTGGAGCCTAAGTTTCGCTGGGGCCGGGGTCATGCTAGGCCCAGGGAGTCAGGGACATCGGGAAGGGAAAATGGCTGCCATGGGCCTTGTGGGGTGATGCAGGTTCTGGGGGCTCGGAGCCGAGAAGGAGGCTGAGGGCATGCGGGGCTGGTCGTCGGCTGGCGGGGTCGTGCAGGGAGTTTGGGCGTACAGGGAGCAGGACGACCAGGGGCTTCTGGGTGCAGGGCTAGGCTAACAGGGTGCTGAGGAACGGGGGCAACCACGCCACAAGGCCAGGTCCAACACTGGAGAATACATGAATGACCCGAGCCCTCAGACTTGCGTGTGCGGCAAGGGTCACAGCGCCTCAGACTGGAGAATACATGAATGACCTGAGCCCTCAGACTTGCGTGTGCGGCAAGGGTCACAGCGCCTCACTGGAGAATACATGAATGACCCGAGCCCTCAGACTTGCGTGTGCGGCAAGGGTCACAGCGCCTCAGACTGGAGAACACATGAATGACCCGAGCCCTCAGACTTGCGTGTGCGGCAAGGGTCACAGCGCCGCAGACTGGAGAACACATGAATGACCCGAGCCCTCAGACTTGCGTGTGCGGCAAGGGTCACAGCGCCTCAGACTGGAGAACACATGAATGACCCGAGCCCTCAGACTTGCTTGTGCGGCAAGGGTCACAGCGCCTCAGACTGGAGAACACATGAATGACCCGAGCCCTCAGACTTGCGTGTGCGGCAAGAGTCAAAGAGCCTCAGACTGGAGAACACATGAATGACCCGAGCCCTCAGACTTGCGTGTGCGGCAAGGGTCACAGCGCCTCAGACTGGAGAACACATGAATGACCCGAGCCCTCAGACTTGTGTGTGCAGCAAGGGTGACAGCGCCTCAGACTGGAGAACACATGAATGACCCGAGCCCTCAGACTAGCGTGTGCGGCAAGGGTCACAGCGCCTCAGACTGGAGAACACATGAATGACCCGAGCCCTCAGACTTGCGCGTGCGGCAAGGGTCACAGCGCCTCAGACTGGAGAATACATGAATGACCCGAGCCCTCAGACTTGCGTGTGCGGCAGGGGTCTCAGCGCCTCAGACTGGAGAACACATGAATGACCCGAGCCCTCAGACTTGCGTGTGCGGCAAGGGTCACAGCGCCTCAGACTGGAGAACACATGAATGACCCGAGCCCTCAGACTTGCGTGTGCAGCAAGGGTCACAGCGCCTCAGACTGGAGAACACATGAATGACCCGAGCCCTCAGACTTGCGTGTGCGGCAAGGGTCACAGTGACTCAGACTGGAGAACACATGAATGACCCGAGCCCTCAGACTTGCTTGTGCGGCAAGGGTCACAGCGCCTCAGACTGGAGAACACCTGAATGACCCGAGCCCTCAGACTTGCGTGTGCCGCAAGGGTCACAGCACCTCAGACTGGAGAACACATGAATGACCCGAGCCCTCAGACTTGCGTGTGCGGCTAGGGTCACAGCACCTTAGACTGGAGAACACATGAATGACCCGAGCCCTCAGACTTGCGTGTGCGGCAAGGGTCACAGCACCTCAGGCTGGAGAACACATGAATGACCCGAGCCCTCAGACTTGCGTGTGCGGCAAGGGTCACAGCACCTCAGACTGGAGAACACATGAATGACCCGAGCCCTCAGACTTGCGTGTGCGGCAAGGGTCACAGCGCCTCAGACTCGAGAACACACGAATGACCCGAGCCCTCAGACTTGCGTGTGCGGCAAGAGTCAAAGAGCCTCAGACTGGAGAACACATGAATGACCCGAGCCCTCAGACTTGCGTGTGCGGCAAGGGTCACAGCGCCTCAGACTGGAGAACACATGAATGACCCGAGCCCTCAGACTTGTGTGTGCGGCAAGGGTCACAGCGCCTCAGACTGGATAACACATGAATGACCCGAGCCCTCAGACTTGCGTGTGCGGCAAGGGTCACAGCGCCTCAGACTGGAGAACACATGAATGACCCGAGCCCTCAGACTTGCGTGTGCGGCAAGGGTCACAGCGCCTCAGACTGGAGAATACATGAATGACCCGAGCCCTCAGACTTGCGTGTGCGGCAAGGGTCACAGGGCCTCAGACTGGAGAACACATAAATGACCCGAGCCCTCAGACTTGCGTGTGCGGCAAGGGTCACAGCGCCTCAGACTGGAGAACACATGAATGACCCGAGCCCTCAGACTTGCGTGTGCAGCAAGGGTCACAGCGCCTCAGACTGGAGAACACATGAATGACCCGAGCCCTCAGACTTGCGTATGCGGCAAGGGTCACAGCGCCTCAGACTGGAGAACACATGAATGACCCGAGCCCTCAGACTTGCTTGTGCGGCAAGGGTCACAGCGCCTCAGACTGGAGAACACCTGAATGACCCGAGCCCTCAGACTTGCGTGTGTGGCAAGGGTCACAGCACCTCAGACTGGAGAATACATGAATGACCCGAGCCCTCAGACTTGCGTGTGCGGCAAGGGTCACAGCGCCTCGGACTGGAGAATACATGAATGACCCGAGCCCTCAGACTTGCGTGTACGGCAAGGGTCACAGTGCCTCAGACTGGAGAACACATGAATGACCCGAGCCCTCAGACTTGCGTGTGCGGCAAGCGTCACAGCGCCTCGGACTGGAGAACACATGAATGACCCAAGCCCTCAGACTTGCGTGTGCGGCAAGGGTCACAGCGCCTCAGACTGGAGAATACATGAATGACCCGAGCCCTCAGACCTGCGTGTGCGGCAAGGGTCACAGCGCCTCAGACTGGAGAACACATAAATGACCCGAGCCCTCAGACTTGCGTGTGCGGCAAGGGCCACAGTGCCTCAGACTGGAGAACACATGAATGACCCGAGCCCTCAGACTTGCGTGTGCGGCAAGGGTCACAGCGCCTCAGACTGGAGAACACATGAATGACCCAAACCCTCAGACTTGCGTGTGCGGCAAGGGTCACAGTGCCTGAGACTGGAGAACACATGAATGACCCGAGCCCTCAGACTTGCGTGTGCGGCAATGGTCACAGCACCTCAGACTGGAGAATACATGAATGACCCGAGCCCTCAGACTTGCGTGTGCGGCAAGGGTCACATTTCCTCAGACTGGAGAATACATGAATGACCCGAGCTCTCAGACTTGCGTGTGCGGCAAGGGTCACAGTGCCTCGGACTGGAGAATACATGAATGACCCGAGCCCTCAGACTTGCGTGTGCGGCAAGGGTCACAGCGCCTCGTACTAGAGAACACATGAATGACCCGAGCCCTCAGACTTGCGTGTGCGGCAAGGGTCACAGCGCCTCGGACTAGAGAACACATGAATGACCCGAGCCCTCAGACTTGCGTGTGTGGCAAGGGTCACAGCGCCTCGGACTGGAGAACACATAAATGACCCGAGCCCTCAGACTTGCGTGTGCGGCAAGGGTCACAGCACCTCAGACTGGAGAACACATGAATGACCCGAGCCCTCAGACTTGCGTGTGCGGCAAGGGTCACAGCGCCTCAGACTGGAGAACACATAAATGACCCGAGCCCTCAGACTTGCGTGTGCGGCAAGGGTCACAGCACCTCAGACTGGAGAACACATGAATGACCCGAGCCCTCAGACTTGCGTGTGCGGCAAGGGTCACAGCGCCTCAGACTGGAGAATACATGAATGACCCGAGCCCTCAGACTTGCGTGTGCGGCAAGGGTCAGAGCGCCTCAGACTGGAGAACACATGAATGACCCGAGCCCTCAGACTTGCGTGTGCGGCAAGGGTCACAGCGCCTCAGACTGGAGAACACATGAATGACCCGAGCCCAAAGACTTGCGTGTGCGGCAAGGGTCACAGCGCCTCAGACTGGAGAACACATGAATGACCCGAGCCCTCTGACTTCCGTGTGCGGCAAGGGTCACAGCACCTCAGACTGGAGAACACATGAATGACCCGAGCCCTCAGACTTGCGTGTGCGGCAAGGGTTACAGCGCCTCAGACTGGAGAACACATGAATGACCCAAGCCCTCAGAGTTGCGTGTGCGGCAAGGGTCACAGCGCCTCAGACTGGAGAACACATGAATGACCCGAGCCCCTAGACTTGCGTGTGCGGCAAGGGTCACAGCAGCTCAGACTGAAGAATACATGAATGACCCGAACCCTCAGACTTGCGTGTGCGGCAAGGGTCACAGCGCCTCAGACTGGAGAATACATGAATGACCCAATCTCTCACACTTGCGTGTGCGGCAAGGGTCACAGCGCCTCGGACTAGAGAACACATGAATGACCCGAGCCCTCAGACTTGCGTGTGCGGCAAGGGTCACAGCGCCTCGGACTGGAGAACACATAAATGACCCGAGCCCTCAGACTTGCGTGTGCGGCAAGGGTCACAGCACCTCAGACTGGAGAACACATGAATGACCCGAGCCCTCAGACTTGCGTGTGCGGCAACGGCCACAGCGCCTCGGACTGGAGAGCCCATAAATGACCCGAGCCCTCAGACTTGCGTGTGCGGCAAGGGTCACAGCACCTCAGACTGGAGAACACATGAATGACCCGAGCCCTCAGACTTGCGTGTGCGGCAAGGGTCACAGCGCCTCAGACTGGAGAATACATGAATGACCCGAGCCCTCAGACTTGCGTGTGCGGCAAGGGTCAGAGCGCCTCAGACTGGAGAACACATGAATGACCCGAGCCCTCAGACTTGCGTGTGCGGCAAGGGTCACAGCGCCTCAGACTGGAGAACACATGAATGACCCCAGCCCTCAGACTTGCGTGTGCGGCAAGGGTCACAGCGCCTCAGACTGGAGAACACATGAATGACCCGAGCCCTCTGACTTCCGTGTGCGGCAAGGGTCACAGCGCCTCAGACTGGAGAACACATGAATGACCCGAGCCCTCAGACTTGAGTGTGCGGCAAGGGTCACAGCGCCTCAAACTGGAGAACACATAAATGACCCGAGCCCTTAGACTTGCGTGTGCGGCAAGGGTCACAGAGCCTCAGACTGGAGAACACATGAATGACCCGAGCCCTCAGACTTGCGTGTGCGGCAAGGGTCACAGCGCCTCAGACTGGAGAATACATGAATGACCCGAGCCCTCAGACTTGCGTGTGCGGCAAGGGTCACAGCGCCTCAGACTGGAGAATACATGAATGACCCGAGCCCTAAGACTTGCGTGTGCGGCAAGGGTCACAGCACCTTAGACTGAAGAACACATGAATGACCCGAGCCCTCAGACTTGCGTGTGCGGCAGGGGTCACAGCACCTCAGACTGGAGAATACATGAATGACCCGAGCCCTCAGACTTGCATGTGCGGCAAGGGTCACAGCGCCTCAGACTGGAGAATACATGAATGACCCGAGCTTGCAGACTTGCGTGTGCGGCAAGGGTCACAGCGCCTCGGAATGGAGAATACATGAATGACCCGAGCCCTTAGACTTGCGTGTACGGCAAGGGTCACAGCGCCTCGGACTGGAGAATACATGAATGACCCAAGCCCTCAGACTTGCGTGTGCGGCAAGGGTCACAGCGCCTCGGACTGGAGAACACATGAATGACCCGAGCCCTCAGACTTGCGTGTGCGGCAAGGGTCACAGCGCCTCAGACTGGAAAAAACATGAATGACCCGAGCCCTCAGACTTGCGTGTGCAGCAAGGGTCTCAGCGCCTCAGACTGGAGAACACATGAATGACCCGAGCCCTCAGACTTGCGTGTGCGGCAAGGGTCACAGCACCTCAGACTGGGGAATACATGAATGACCCGAGCCCTCAGACTTGCGTGTGCGGCAAGTGTCACAGCGCCTCAGACTGGAGAACACATGAATGACCCGAGCCCTCAGACTTGCGTGTGCGGCAAGGGTCACAGCGCCTCAGACTGGAGAACACATGAATGACCAGAGCCCTCAGACTTGCGTGTGCGGCAAGGGTCACAGCGCCACAGACTGGAGAACACATGAATGACCCGAGCCCTCAGACTTGCGTGACGGCAAGGGTCACAGCACCTCAGACTGGAGAATACATGAATGACCCGAGCCCTCAGACTTGAGTGTGCGGCAAGGGTCACAGCGCCTCAGACTGGAGAACACATAAATGACCCGAGCCCTCAGACTTGCGTGTGCGGCAAGGGTCACAGAGCCTCAGACTGGAGAACACATGAATGACCCGAGCCCTCAGACTTGCGCATGCGGCAAGGGTCACAGCGCCTCAGACTGGAGAACACATGAATGACCCGAGCCCTCAGACTTGTGTGTGCGGCAAGGGTCACAGCGCCTCAGACTGGAGAATACATGAATGACCCGAGCCCTTAAAATTGCGTGAGCGGCAAGGGTCACAGCGCCTCAGACTGGAGAATACATGAATGACCCGAGCCCTCATATTTGCGTGTGCGGTAAGGGTCACAGCACCTCAGACTGGAGAATACATGAATGACCCGAGCCCTCAGACTTGCGTGTGCGGCAAGGGTCACAGCGCCTCAGACTGGAGAATACATGAATGACCCGAGCCCTCAGACTTGAGTGTGCGGCAAGGGTCACAGCCCCTCAGACTGGAGAATACATGAATGACCCGAGCCCTCAGACTTGCGTGTGCGGCTAGGGTCACAGCACCTCAGACTGGAGAATACATGAATGACCCGAGCCCTCAGACTTGCGTGTGCGGCAAGGGTCACAGTGCCTCAGACTGGAGAACACATGAATGACCCGAGCCCTCAGACTTGCGTGTGCGGCAAGGGTCACAGCGCCTCAGACTGGAGAACACATCAATGACCCGAGCCCTCAGACTTGCGTGTGCGGCAAGGGTCACAGCGCCTCAGACTGGAAAACACATCAATGACCCGAGCCCTCAGACTTGCGTGTGCGTCAAGGGTCACAGCGCCTCAAACTGGAGAACACATGAATGACCCGAGCCCTCAGACTTGCGTGTGCATCAAGGGTCACAGCGCCTCAGACTGGAGAACACATGAATGACCCAAGCCCTCAGACTTGCGTGTGCGGCAAGGGTCACAGCGCCTCAGACTGGAGAACACATGAATGACCCAAGCCCTCAGACTTGCATGTGCGGCAAGGGTCACAGCGCCTCAGACTGGAGAATACATTAATGACCCAAGCCCTCAGACTTGCATGTGCGGCAAGGGTCACAGCACCTCAGACTGGAGAATACCTGAATGACCCAAGCCCTCAGACTTGCGTTTGCGGCAAGGGTCACAGCGCCTCAGACAGGAGAATACATGAATGACCCGAGCCCTCAGACTTGCGTGTGCGGCAAGGGTCACAGGGCCTCAGACTGGATGTTAGAAGGGGCGATCTCAGAGGGCCAGGTTAGGCTCACCCGACCACCCCAGGACCCACCTCTCTCCCTAGTACTGCCCAGTATTAACGTGAGGTCCTCACCGGGGAGGACTTCGAGTCTAGGATCGTACACACTGAGCTCACACCACACTTACGAATGGACACCACACCATAGGTTTTCGGTAACAAGTTCTTTATGAACAGTAAAAAGGTATTAGCACTCTTATTTACAAGCAATCGAGGGATCGAAAGGCTCAGGAATTCGGGAAGAGGGAAGCGGGACAGTCTCAGTCTTTAGGCCTGTACGAAGCGTACCCTGCGCACAGCTCTCAATCATCGAGCCGGGGGATACGAAAGATGATGATCGTACTGGCTGCTTCACTCACTTCGAGTCGGCTCAGGTCGTGTTAGTAGCGTCGATGGTCCAGCCGGACCAGAGTACTCCTCGAGCCGCGACGAGGTCAGCAGGGCTCGATGCGGAGGTGTTCTTGAGGAGCCGCAACAGTGTCAGCAAGGCTCAGGAGGTTTCACGAAGATCTTTTTAGAGTTCGAGCTCGAGCCGCGACCAGGTCAGCAGGGCTCCGAGGTTCTACTCGGTCTTTACGAGGACGAGCCGCGACAGCAGGGCTCTGATGTTCCAGTTCCGTGTTACGAGAGGGAGCCGCGACAGCGTCAGCAGGGTTCGAAGAGTTCGAAGGTTCAGTTATTCCCCAAGGGTCAGCCGCGATCAGATCAGCAGGGCTTTCTTGTCAAGGATACAACTGCCCGCTAGTTGTTGGGTGGGCTTTGATATAGTCCAGTGGCCCTTTGATGTCCGGACCGTCGCAGGTGGAGGTCTTAGGCCTTGGTGGCAGGTCGTGGGAGAGGTCCGTCGGTTGGCTCTTTGATCCTTTTGAAGATGCGTCCGGGAATTCCAAGACGCTCAGCAGGGTCTGGATCCAGCACTCGGGGAGGCAAGTGGTGTGATCGAAACCGGCCCCCAGGTGAAGGCCAGAGGTGTGATAGAAACAAGTCTCTCAGGGGAGGCCAGAGGTGCAATCTAAACTCCCTGTCTTATCTCACTCGGGGAGCCCTTTACCCCCCAGCCGGGACTGGCGCGCCTTGGAGCCTAAGTTTCGCTGGGGCCGGAGTCATGCTAGGCCGAGGGAGCCAGGGACCTCAGGAAGGGAAAATGGCTGCCGGGGGCCCTGTGGGCTGATGCAGGTTCTGGGAGCTCGGAGCCAGGAAGGAGGCCGGGGGCATGCGGGGATGGTCGTCGGCTGGCGGGGTCATGCAGTGAGTTTGGGCGTACAGGGAGCAGGACGACCAGGGGCTTCTGGGTGCAGGGCTAGGCTAACAGGGTGCTGAGGAACGGGGAACCACGCCACGAGGCCAGGTCCAACACGCGTACCCCCCCAGCTGAAAGGCGGAGAGAACTACCCTTCCCCTTGGGGGTTCTCTTCACTGAGGCGGAAGAATCGGGACAGGCCGTCTGAGTTGGCGTGGTCAGCACCAGGCCGGTGCTCAACAGTGAAATCCATCCCCTGGAGGGAGATGGACCATCGCAACAGTTTGGGGTTCTCCCCTCTCATTTGCATTAGCCACCGGAGAGGTCGGTGGTCGGTTTGGACCCGGAAGGGAGTACCGAACAGGTAGGGCCTGAGCTTCTTCAGGGCACAAACCACCGTGAAGGCCTCACGCTCGATGGTGCTCCACCTTTGCTCTCGAGGGATTAACCTCCGGCTAATGAATGCTACTGGCTTGTCTAGGCCGCTTTCGTTCATCTGGGACAGGACCGCTCCGATGCCATGTTCGGATGCGTCCGTTTGGACCACGAACACTCGGGAGTAGTCAGGGGCCTGGAGTACAGGAGCAGTGCACATGGCGTCTTTCAATGCTTCGAACGCCTCTTGGCAGGCGGGGGTCCAGCTAACTTTCTTCGGCTGTTTTTTGGAGCTTAACTCCGTGAAAGGGACTACGATGCTGCCGTACCCTTTTATGAATCTTCGGTAGTACCCCGTGAGCCCTAAGAATGCCCTCACTTCCGTCTGGGTCGTGGGGGCCTCCCAGGCCACGATTGCATCGATTTTGGGCTGGAGGGGAGCTACTAGGCCGCTTCCGACCTGGTGCCCCAGGTAGACCTCGGACCCTTGTCCGATTTGCCATTTGCTTGCTTTGATTGTGAGGCCCGCCCTCTGCAGGGCCATCAACACCTCCCAGAGGTGGTGGAGGTGCTCAGCCCATTGGAAACTGAATACCACGATATCATCAAGATAGGCGGCGCTGAATCCCTCCAACCCAGCCAGTACCTGGTTAACCAGCCTCTGGAAGGTGGCGGGGGCATTTTTCATCACGAAGGGCATCACCCGAAAGTGGGAGTGACCATCCGGGGTGGAGAAAGCGGATCTCCCTCTGGCCCCCTCGGTGAGGGCGATCTGCCAGTATCCGCTGGTCAAGTCGAACGTGCTGAGATAGCGAGCAGACCCTAGGCGGTCAATGAGCTCGTCTGCTCGGGGAATGGGGTGGGCGTCAGTTCTGGTGACTGCGTTGAGGCCGCGGTAGTCCACGCAGAACCTCAGCTCGGGAACAGCGCCGGGCGGCCATCTGACAGAGCCCATGGGCTGTCAGATGCCTCGACCACTCCTAGGGCTAGCATCTTGGAGACTTCGGCCTTGATGCAGGCCCGGACTCTGTCAGGGACGCGGTAAGCTCTGTGCCGTACCGGAGGGCTGTCCCCGGTGTCCACGTCATGGACGCACCAGCTGGTGACGCCGGGGATGAGGGAGAAAAGGTCAGGGAACTATCCCAGTAACTGGCGACAGTCCTCGCGCTGCTCGGGGGTGAGGGAGGAGGAGAGACTCACTCCCTCTACGGAGCCATCTTTTTCTTTCGCACACAGGAGATCGGGGAGAGGCTCCGTGTCTTCTTCCGCCCCGTCATCGGTGGCGAGGAGCAAACTCAACTCGTACCGCACGAAGTGGGGTTTGTGGAAAAGTAAATTTTGTCATGTTCTGTGTCCCTACGTGTCCTCCATCTCATGTTATGTGTGCATGATTAATATGCATATGTATTCCCCATGTTTGATTAAAGACGCAATTATAGTTGTGTCCATCTCTAGTATGCCAGTTCCCAGTCCTCGTGAATACTACGAATATCAGGCCTATGTAAAGTTACGTTGCCACGTTTCTCAGTGTGCACGTTATTTCATTGTAAAGTCCCCGTTTCTAGGCCTCAAAAGGGCCTGGACACCAGATTCAGCTCCTGTCTCCTGAATCCTCGCTGAGGAGCGATACAGCCCCCACCTGTATTCCTGACCCTTCACTTACTTCCTGCCTCACAGTGCCCGGTTCAGCCTGGCTCTGCCTCTGAGTCTGCCAAGAGTATGTTATGATTCTAGTTATCAGTCCAGTCCTCCTTCTCTGCATTCCTAAAGCTACTGAATCGCATCAATAGTTCCGTCATTGTCTAGCCTTTACGTCTCCATGTAAGAGAAATACTGTATTTATGGTCATTTAATATTCTTCATCACGCACTACATGTAGAATAATGCATGCACTAGTCTTAGAGTCTGTTAGCCTTTGCCCCGATAACTTTTGGATTCTATCAACATGTTCTCTAAACATCAGATACTAGATACTGTTTAGGTACATGTCGCCCTGACTCTCCAGACTTCAGTCTCTGCTCCTAGCACAGAGTTCATAGCCCCCAGCTTTCCTGGTAACACGTCATTGTCAGTTTGCGCGCACCATTAGGTTAGAGGTCCCGGCTCCTTAGGTAGCCCCCTCCATGTTCCCGCCCCAATTATGACATATTCTGTTACGTTTACATCACATGTCTATGTATACGCCTCCTGTTACACCCACTTTCACCCTTATCTTTCGCGACTGCTATTGACCACACCCACTGCTCCGCCTACTGTAATTCACTGTAATGCAACTGTTTTAGTATATATATACTTATGTATTGTTATTGAGCTAGCGCGCTCATTCCCTGTCCCCCCTGCAGGGCCCTGTCCTCCTATTCCTGTGCAGGTTGTCCTGTTCCTGTCCTTTATGCTGTATTAAACCTGCAAACTCCTACTACCTCGAATCTTGACTCTTATTTATTGAGCTATCTGTTATTGCTATGTCCAGTAAAACCTAGATCCGGTATTATTTATTTATATACCACATAATGGCGCCCGAATAGGGACCTGCCCTTTCCCCACGCGCCGGTGAAGCCACGCCGGCCCCCTGACCCTCTGCAGCCGTGACGGAACTCTTCTGCGCACCGGCAGATATTTCTGCTTCAAGTATCCCTCAGGCCCAGGAGGAGACGGAGGTGGCGGTCCAGCATCCAGACGAGGCGGTGGAGGAACGCGGCGAGTCCCGACCAGAGCCCAAGCCGAGAGTCCAAGGTCCGAGGTATCCGGAGGCCCACCCGTAACAGAAGTCCAAAGTTCGTCCGTCCGGCGTCGAAGCAGTCCAGTCCAGTCCGAGGCCTTCCGTTCTTGCTGCCCGGTGAGTACCATTGCTGGGGTAGTATCTAGACAGGGTCAATTTAATTGACTCTGGTCCGTGGGTTGGTGGTACACAGACCCAAAACGAAGTGTCCACTTCGGTGGATGCGGGTCCTGACGTGTCTCTTTATGAGACCGATAAGTTTCGTACTGTTTTAGCAGTGCATCTAGTTTCTGTTCTAGTCAGTTCTGTTTCTCGAGAAAATTCATGTATTCTGTTTTCAGTATTCCAGGTAGTATTCTGTTCGAACTGTTATTTTAAATGTTCTTCATGTATTTTAATGTCGTGGTATGAATGTGGAGTAATTATCGTGTTCATTGTGTATTGTAATTACGTATTGTGTCTAGGTTACAGTTCAGTCATGCCCTTATTTTCTAAACTACGTCAGTTAAAAACCAGAAAAGGTCTGCTAGAAGCAGCAGTTCCTGTCCCGCCTAGGGACAGTCCAGGTCATTTTATGTATCAGAAGCATGGCATAAGTGCCATATTGTATCTAGATTTATGGGTAGAGTATACCAAACAGTTAGAAGAAAAGTATAGATGGCCCGTATCAGGTACGTGGGATGCCGAGTGCATCATGAGAGTAGAAGAGGCATTATGGAAAAAGAAAGCCAGACAGTCACAGAAAGATGCCATCGAGTTATGGCGCAAAGAATCTCATAAAAGAACCGAAAAAGAAATCAGAAAGTCAGAACTAAGTAGAGAATCCTTAGAACGAGCCCAAGAAAGGGAATTAATCGAGATAGGTGAACGAGTTAAAACCGAACAGTCAGACAGACAGAGGCATGCCCTTATTAAGGGTATGTATCCTCTTCTTGCCGAGGGTTTGCCAAAAGCGACCCCGGAGGCATCCAGTAATTTTCCCCCACCCTTAGTTCCGACCAAGCTACGTCACAAACCGACCGCAGCTGATATTTTCATTTCGTCCTATTTGGACGACACAGTCCCGGAATATGCAAATCCTGTTCCGCCGGTCCCTGTAAATCGTGCCATTCCGGCTCCTCCAGACACCGGAGTACCTGCTACGGTACCCCCGGTCCAGCCAACATTACAACTTCCCGCCACTCTGCCAGCACGAAGAATGTCAGTCGACGATTCTAGTTTAGGGGCCGCAGGAGGAGGTCCTCCTGGTACCCCGCCACCACACCAACGTAGAACGTTGGCCGAGTTACATGAATGTGCATTACAGCGTACTCCCAAATTTAAGTCCGTTGCAGATATCCGACGAGCTCTTACTGAATGCCGCTATGATCCAGTTGCAGGTGATGATAGTACAGTTATATATTCCATCCGTGTAAGACGGGTGACCGGGTATTTGGACACCCTACCTGATATGAAAAGAGATCTAGACAGAATATATCGCTTCATCCGTACAGGGGATGATCCAGAAAGTATTGGCGAAGCCATGTCTCAAAGGAAAGCTGAAATCCAGCTCATGATATTAAAGTTTCTGATTAATTGTCTAATAAGGGAACAAGATTATCCGACCAAAGATCCGGCCGAAATGAGAATCCTGACAAGGTGGAGTGATAATATAGCCGAGGGTAAGCACAAGACTATCAGTAGTATAGAGAGTATGTACAAGAAAATTCGTAAAGAAATACTAAAGTTACACGAACAACGTAAAGCAGCACAAGTAAGCGAGAAGGAAAATGACTCTACTGAAGAGGTAGAGGACGAGAATCCCGCCAGAATAGCGTATGTAGGAAAATCTAGATTTCCAGACCGCCATTTACGCCTAGAACACAAGTCCGTTTTTCATCATCCAGCACCAGAACAAGGTTCTCTGGAACAAGTATTTCAAGCTACCGATCACATTCTGAAATCACGAATCGGTTATAGTGAGTTAAGTACTATGCATGAACAAGAACTAGTCCGATCAGCAGTCCGATGGGCTACTGATTCTACCACTTTTCCAGACGAAATAGTGGCACAAATGTTTCTGAAACTGCCCCCAGCCGAGCAACGACTGGTGGGTATGTATATGATCCAGCACCTCATTACATTGTATGAGGGTCAACATTCTGATCCAGGTCCGTTACACGATGTCCTGAACGAGTTACTCCAGTATAAATGGAAAGGTTTAGGTACCGATTTAATTAGTGTCATTTTAGAACAGCGCCACAAATATAGAACGTTTTTGAACCCGCATTTTGTTCATGTCTCACCCCCAGAAAGTAAACCGTTTTACATAGACAGACAGAATCCGTTACGAGAAGTACACCCAGTTAGGACAACAGATGGTGAAATGCAACGAGTGTTTGTTTACACCCCGATTACAAAGATGGAACTCTTAGAGATGAAGAAATTAATTCCTTGTCACGACAAAGATCCAGCAGGGTTCCACCGAGAATTAAAAGACATGCTCCGTATGGGAGAATACACGTATCCAGATATTAATAAAATGCTAAAAGTCCTATTGCCCGCAGGGGTATACGAGAAACTCAAGGAAAAAGATTGGGAGGTGGGAGAGAAAAAGATCGATTGGGCAGTCCTAGAAGCTGAAGATAAGATACGAGTACCAGGTACCGGTCTTGGAGACAAATGTAAAGAATTACCAGAATTATTAATACAAGTTTTGCCCAGATTATTAACCACTAAAAAGGAAGACTGGGATGCAATCTCAGCCTGTAAACAGAAACAAGACGAAGACACTAGTGATTTTTATTCTAGGTTTGAGAAATGCTTTAGTATCAACAGTGGCCTCAAGACAAGTAGCGAGTCATACCCTCATCTTTTTGTTACTAAATTAGTCGAGAATTCAAGTCCACAAGTTAAGAATCGAGTTTTGAAAGTCGAAAGTACCTGGCAAGCTAATACCCCGTCCCAGATGTTGCAGATGCTTCAGTATCACCAGAATAGAATCAGAGAAGAGCAAGAACACGAGAGAAAGCGTATGAAAGACACGAAAATGAAAGTACTAGTTGCACAATCTGTTCCTCAAGACAGTCAGAAGAGGGGTCCGAATCAAGCCAGTCATCCTGCAGTTTCCGTTAAAGGGAACTGCAATTATTGTAAACAGCCAGGTCATTATATAAACGAGTGTGCAGTTCTGAAACACAACATAGCTACTGGTAAGACTAAAGAAAGACCACGTCCGCCTAGACAAGAACAAGTTTCACAGACTTCTCAACCACAGAATGCACAACAGACAGTTCCAGCACCGCAGCCTATTGCTGCAACACAGCATGTTACACAGCAGATGTACCAGTATGCACAGTCCGAGTATCCAGAGTATCAACCGTATTCATGAAACAGCCTAGAGAGGGAGGTAGGCTTGCCTCTCATCGAGATTCCTGTAGATCAAGAAGGTCCCTATGTTCATAGTCAAGTACTAGGGAAAGACAGAAAGTTTCTGATTGATACAGGGGCAAGTAGGACCACCATCAGTCACGCCGAAGTTCCAGGGGCTCCGCTCTCAGGCTCTAGAAATGTTTCCCTTGGATTTTCAGGAAAGCCTATTGTAAACGAGATATCTCAGCCAGTTACTCTAGAAGTGGGTCCATTGTCCCGCACTACTGATCTGTTACTTACGAAGTCATGCCCAGAAAATTTGTTAGGAATTAAGACACTGAAAGAATTAGGTGCAGTTATTTGCTGCTCCCCAGAGGGAATACGATTGTTCCTACGTGACTTCAAGGGTCACTATGTGTTACGAGATTTTGATCCGAGATTGTCTAATGTTCCGCAGCATCTATGGGCGCAAGGTCCAACTGATGTTGGCTATATGCAAATCACACCCCATCGTGTGACTCTCAAGCCAGGTGTAGTCCTGCCACGAATCAGACAGTACAGATTGCCACCTGAGGCTGTAGCAGCCTTATCCAAAATTATTGACGAGCTCATGGCTCAAGGAGTAGTTGTAGAAACTGACTCCAATGTATGTAATTCTCCGATTATTCCCGTCATGAAACGTACTGATCCGAATGCACCTCCAGTATATCGATTAGTAATTGACCTTCGAGAACTCAATAAATGTATTATTCCCCAGTACCCAGTTGTCCCAGATATTTCTTCCCTATTAACAGCCATTGATTCAGAAGCTTCATTTTTTACAGTCATAGACCTCAAGAACGCGTTTTTCAGTGTCCCCATTCATCCAGACAGCCAGTTTCTTTTCGGATTTTGTTTAAATGGAAGAAGCTATATGTTCACACGAGCTCCTCAAGGTTTCACAGAAAGTCCTAGTATTTACAGTCAAGCACTTAAGAGACAACTAGACAACATTCACATGCCAACTGACACTGCCCTGCTCCAGTATGTCGATGATCTACTGATCACAGCCCGTTCTGAACGTGCTTGCGAGCGAGCATCCCTTACAGTTCTGTATTTCCTTGCCGAGATGGGGCACAAGGTGTCCCCTTCGAAGCTTCAATTCTGTGTCCAGCAAGTGATCTATTTAGGCCACTTACTGTCCAAGAGGGGTAGGCAGTTGACACCTGACCGTATTCAGTTAATAGCTAGTCTTCCTCAGCCAAAGACCCAGAAGGAGGTACGTGCTTTTATTGGCCTCACTTCTTACTGCAGACAATGGATTCCTCAGTATGCATTTCTAGCCAAGCCACTGATACAGTTAACGACACAGGAGGCAGCCGTATCGACTGTTCTCCCTTGGACATCTGAACATACACTTAGTTTTAATGAGTTAAAGAAAGCCTTATGCCAAGCTCCAGTTCTAGCTACACCGAACTACAGTAAGCCTTTTACACTTTTCGTCACTGAACGCGAAGGTACAGCATTATCTGTTCTCACACAAGATCAAGCAGGACAATACAAGCCCTGTGCTTATTTTTCGAGCACACTAGATCCTGTAGCCCAGGCTCTGCCTGCGTGCCTCAAGTCAGTTGCAGCCACAGCACTAGCCATCAGACAAAGTGATTCCATAGTGTTAGGACATTCCCTGACAGTACAAGTTCCACACTCCGTGGAAGTTCTTTTAAACCGAACACAAACTCAGCACTTGACAATTGCACGTTTAACAGGTTATGAACTGACACTGTTCCAGCCACACATAGAAATCAGACGCTGCAACGTTTTAAATCCTGCTACACTGTTACCATCAGTTAATTCGAATCCTGCCACACACGACTGTGTGGAAGTAGTTAACATCATGACTAAGCCAAGACAAGATCTGACAGATATTCCATTACCAGATCCCGACCTGACACTTTATGTGGATGGTTCATGTATGAGAACAAGTACAGGAGAACTAGTAGCCGCGTATGCAGTGACTACTGACACTGAAGTTATAGAGACACACCGTATTGACACCCTGTCTGCTCAAGCAGCAGAGCTAGTTGCTCTGACACAAGCCTGCATACACGCCAAGAACCTGAAAGTTAATGTTTACACAGATTCACGCTACGCATTTGGAGTCGTACACGACTTCGGAGTGCTCTGGCAGGAGAGAGGTTTCATGACTTCTCATGGAACCAAGATTCAACATGGTCTCCTTATTCAAGCTCTGTTAGATGCCATACACTTACCGACATCTATTGCTATTATGAAATGCAAAGCACATACGAAAGTTACTGACACTATTTCTCAAGGTAATGATCTAGCAGATCGCACAGCCAAGCTTACAGCACAGACTCCAGACATGCCAGTTAATCCGACACAGACTCATATTCCAGATCTAACTACCTGTATGACAGTTAAGGACCCCACTCAAGATGTCATAGATATCCAGTTACATGCTACTCCCGATGAAATCAAGAAATGGTCCGAACAAGGAGGGGTCCAGACAGATCAGGGATGGGTAACGAAGGATAGAGCCACATGGTTTCTCCCCGACTCAATGGTTCAAGTCATTATCAATACCGCACATAGTCCAGCACATTTAGGAGAAAAAGCTATGTTAGACAGTATCCAGAACATTTGGTTCAACAAGCATTTACGAGCTGCAGCCAAGCAGAAAGTTCGTACCTGTATGATATGTTGCCAGTTTAATCCAGGTAAAAGTGTCTCGGTGGAACAAGGTGGATTCCAGCCCCCTGACCACCCTTTTGAAGTCCTCCAGATGGATTATATTCAGATGGAGCGATGTCGAGGTTTCAAGTATGTCCTTGTAGTTGTATGCGCTTTGTCCAGGTGGACAGAGGCATATCCAGTCCCAGATTACACAGCCGCGACCACTGCCAAACAGTTGGTTCGTGAGTTCTTCCCCCGCTACGGACTCCCAAGGGTCGTATATTCTGATAACGGCCAACCATTCTCATCCGAGCTTATGAAACACGTTTCCCTGTTGTTAGGGTACCAGTGGAAGTTCCATTGTGTACGCCATCCTGAAGCAGCCGGTCTCGTAGAGAGACATAATCAGACCCTGAAAATTCGAATTGCAAAAGTATGTAAAGAGAAAGGTGTGGACTGGCTAGTAGCTCTGCCAGTCGCTTTATTTTATATGCGCATGGTCGCACATTCCAGATCAGGTCTGTCCCCGTACGAGGTCGTATTCGGCCGCCCCCCTAACATGTGGGGTACACCTAGACCTCGAAGTATTACCGATGTTTCAAGTAATATGCTGACAGATTACCTAGCTTCCTTGATGTCTGCCCTCAACTCTTGTCGTTCACAGGTTGCCGCCGCATTTCCAGACAATACCGAGGTGGCACCGCATGAAATCGTTCCTGGATGCATGGTTTTGGTCAGGAACTTTGATCGTTCAAGTCCGCTGGAGCCTCGCTGGAAAGAACCCCGACAGGTCCTCCTAACCACCCGTACAGCCGTGAAGTTGGAAGGCAGGAAAGGCTGGGTGCATCTGTCGCACATAAAGAAGTTTTATGGACTGAAACCTGTTTCAAAGAACATTTCCGAGGATTCTAAAAATTGCCAAAGTACTATTCTTAAGGACTGTCCCGCAAAAGACAATGATACTGAACCCTCCCTGTTAGAGAAAACTCCGCAACAGGAGTATAAGCTCAAATTAAGGTCTAGTAAAATAAGTCAGCCAGTTTGATTGTCTAAGTCCTCCCCTAGGTGAAACGGTTAGACCGGTTTCTGACATGTATAAAATAGACCCCCATAGTGAGAGAGTTAGTCAAAACTCAATCCGATGTATCGTTTTTCTAAGTTTCATATTGTTTTTCAGCCTCATGTTTACCTGCACAGGTTATGCATTTTATTTGTATTTTCCAGTCTCTCATGTAAATAAGTCTTCTATTGCTACAGTAGAGCACACGTTTAGTGATCTGCCTCCTCATGAATTTTCTTATCGTCTTGCTATGCGTAATAATACCTTTATCCGCATGTTACATTATTCACACCAGACCAGCAATGCCACTAATTGTTGGGTGTGTGGTCGACTCCCCCCTTTCCAGACACCGAAGGGAGTTCTGCCACTCTTTCCTTATCCATTTTCACATAATGGTTCGTGTGGAGCATGGTCCACGTTAACGTCATCCTCAAATGATATGTCTTTTCTTAACAGTACATGTTTTCCAGACAAACAAGGTCTTCCCCACAGAACAGGGTTAGATCTAGAAAATGAAGTTTATAATCTAGGTAATTATTCCTCGAATTTCATGGTCCTGAATGTTCAGTCTGATACTACTCCAGACTTACCTGCTATATCAGTACTACCAGTCAAAGGCGAATTATGTGTCCGAAATTATGGTTCCGTACATGTAGGACATAGTGATTGTACTACTATTATTAAGTATTGTGACAGTGGGAAATCTATTTTCAAAGCTTCACGTCATTCTTATTTTGTTTGTGGTCAGACCGCATATGTTCGTCTGCCCCTCGATTGGGAGGGAACCTGTT
Source organism: Lissotriton helveticus (assembly GCF_964261635.1). Lineage (NCBI taxonomy): Eukaryota > Metazoa > Chordata > Amphibia > Caudata > Salamandridae > Lissotriton > Lissotriton helveticus. Next base: position 1,932,102,874 of record NC_136068.1, on the reverse strand, counting down.
ACATTGCCTTCCTACTGCCACCTGTTTTCCTAGCCCCATCTGATTATCATAGAAACACACATCTAGTACACATTAGACATAAAAGGGAGATCGAGTCCCCGATTGTCGATTATACTGAAACTGCTCTAGAACAGTATACAGATTTCAATAAAGGTTTCTTCTTCTTTATAGGACCTGTCCAGAATAGCAAGTTAATACGTAGATTAACCAGAACCCTTGAAGCAGTAGTGAATGAGACTGCCTCTGCCCTAGGTAACTTAACCGAAGAACAATCTGCTATGAGATTTGTCGTGCTCCAGAATCGTCTCGTCCTTGACGTCATACTGGCCGATAGGGGCAGGGCTTGTAGAGTCATCGGATCTAGTTGCTGCATTTTCATTCCTAATAACGCGCCGTCTGTTTATTCAGCTATAACCAGACTCCATAAAATTGCCCATATGTTACACCAAGATCCAGGCACCTGGACATGGTCCGGTTGGTTCTGGAATATAATTTCCGCCTGGGGATGGAAAGTATTGTCCTTTCTAGGTATTGCAGTAGCGGTCATATTCAGTTGCTGCCTCTGTATACAATGTGGCCCTGTGATTTGTGGCATTTGTGCTACCTCTTGTATTCCTAGTCCCAAGTCCCGTTCTAAATCCCGTTCCAAGACAATTCGAGACGAGCAAATGATACTGTATGAGATGATAGATGGTATCATGAATATTGATGTTTCCTGATGGAAACGTAGTGACAAGGAGGGAATGTGGAAAAGTAAATTTTGTCATGTTCTGTGTCCCTACGTGTCCTCCATCTCATGTTATGTGTGCATGATTAATATGCATATGTATTCCCCATGTTTGATTAAAGACGCAATTATAGTTGTGTCCATCTCTAGTATGCCAGTTCCCAGTCCTCGTGAATACTACGAATATCAGGCCTATGTAAAGTTATGTTGCCACGTTTCTCAGTGTGCACGTTATTTCATTGTAAAGTCCCCGTTTCTAGGCCTCAAAAGGGCCTGGACACCAGATTCAGCTCCTGTCTCCTGAATCCTCGCTGAGGAGCGATACAGCCCCCACCTGTATTCCTGACCCTTCACTTACTTCCTGCCTCACAGTGCCCGGTTCAGCCTGGCTCTGCCTCTGAGTCTGCCAAGAGTATGTTATGATTCTAGTTATCAGTCCAGTCCTCCTTCTCTGCATTCCTAAAGCTACTGAATCGCATCAATAGTTCCGTCATTGTCTAGCCTTTACGTCTCCATGTAAGAGAAATACTGTATTTATGGTCATTTAATATTCTTCATCACGCACTACATGTAGAATAATGCATGCACTAGTCTTAGAGTCTGTTAGCCTTTGCCCCGATAACTTTTGGATTCTATCAACATGTTCTCTAAACATCAGATACTAGATACTGTTTAGGTACATGTCGCCCTGACTCTCCAGACTTCAGTCTCTGCTCCTAGCACAGAGTTCATAGCCCCCAGCTTCTCCTGGTAACACGTCATTGTCAGTTTGCGCGCACCATTAGGTTAGAGGTCCCGGCTCCTTAGGTAGCCCCCTCCATGTTCCCGCCCCAATTATGACATATTCTGTTACGTTTACATCACATGTCTATGTATACGCCTCCTGTTACACCCACTTTCACCCTTATCTTTCGCGACTGCTATTGACCACACCCACTGCTCCGCCTACTGTAATTCACTGTAATGCAACTGTTTTAGTATATATATACTTATATATTGTTATTGAGCTAGCGCGCTCATTCCCTGTCCCCCCTGCAGGGCCCTGTCCTCCTGTTCCTGTGCAGGTTGTCCTGTTCCTGTCCTTTATGCTGTATTAAACCTGCAAACTCCTACTACCTCGAATCTTGACTCTTATTTATTGAGCTATCTGTTATTGCTATGTCCAGTAAAACCTAGATCCGGTATTATTTATTTATATACCACAGGTTTGAGGCAGTTCACATGAAGGACCCTCAAGGAGTTCCTGGGGGACTGCACATATATAAGGTAGGTCACCTAGCTCTTGTGCTCCACCACCTTGAAGGGCCCTGTCCACTTGTCTTGCAGGGCACAAGGTTCCACTGGGGCCATCACCCAGACCTGCTGTTCTGGTTGAAACTCGACCAGAGTGGCATTCTGGTCATAACAACGTTTCATTTCTTCCTGACTGGCCTCGAGGTTTGCCTCGGCCAGTTCCTGGAACTTCCGAGTCTGATTTCGGAGGGCCAGGATGTATCGAAACACACCTGGAGGGGGCTCGGGGGCCACCGTTTCCCACCCTTCTTTGACCAGACTGAGGGGCCCCCGGACGGGGTGCCCGTAGAGCAGCTCAAAGGGGCTAAATCCCAAGGGTTTCTGGAGGACTTCTCGGTACGCGAACAGGAGACAGGGAAGGAGGACGTCCCACTTGCGCCTCAGGGGTTCTTCGAGACCCATGATCATTCCCTTGAGGGTCCGGTTGAATCGCTCAACCAGGTCGTTACCTTGGGGGTGGTGAACTTGTACGTCACCCCACACTGCTGCCAAAGGGACTTCATGTACTTGGAGATGAAGTTCGTCCCTCGGTCGCTCACCACTTCCCTCGGGAATCCCACCCGGGAGAAGATCCCCATGAGGGCCCGCCCCACTACGGGGGCCGCCACCGAGGGGAATGGCCTCGGGGTATCGGGTGGCATGGTCCACCAGGACGAGGATAAACCGGTGGCCTAAGGAGGTCCTGGGGTCTAGAGGCCCCACTATATCTATTCCCACCCGTTCAAAGGGGGTACTGACCACGGGGAAGGGTTGGAGCGGGGTCTTGCACCTCCCTCCGCTCTTCCCGCTGGCCTGACACGTGGGGCAGGATTTGCAGTGGGCCTCCACATCGGAGCGCATGCCGGGCCAGTAAAAGTGAGTGACCAGGCGGTGGTAGGTTATGTCTTGTCCCAGGTGTCCCGCCAGGGGCACATCACGGGCCAGGTTCAGGAGGAAGCCGCGGAAGCGTAGGGGTACCACCAGCACGCGGGCTGACCCTAGCTCGGCGGACTTCTGTTCACTATATAATAGGCTGTTCTCCCAATAGACAAGGTGGGAGCCGGTCTGGTCACCGGCGGCCTGCTGCCGCGGCCCAACCAGGGAAGGACAGGAGGTCTGTTCCAGGCAGAATTCTTCTCGGGAAGGTCCGCCTTCCTGGCGCCACTGTGCTAACTCAGGAAGGTCATCCAAGTTTGTGGTCAGTTCGACAACAGGGCCTAGGTGATATGCGTCGGGGTCAATGCTCTCACTGGGGGGGAGCTCGGGGAATTCGGATTGCTCGCTGCCCTCCGGGTCGTCAGAGACCGGGCGAGGGTTCTTGGGTTCCACCCCCTCGGGGGTGGATAGTCGGGCGGTCATGGATCGGGTGTTCACACAGGCCCACTCGGGCAGGCCCACCATCTCTAGGTGAGTTCTTCGCTCTACCTGCTTCCACGGGGAGCACTCCAGGTCGTTACCCAGTAGGCAGTCCACGGGCATGTCGGTTCGGACTGCTACTCGTAACTCCCCGGAGACGCCCTCCCACTCGAACGGGACCTGAGCTATTCGGCAGGTGCGGACGGAATTGTCTGCTGAGATCACCCTGCAGGAGGCGTGGGGTATAATTTGGTCCCGTGTGACTAGGTGACACCTTACTGCAGTAATGCTGGCCCCTGTGTCTCGGAGCGCCCCTATGCGGTGCCCGTTGACGGTCACCTGCTGTCGGTATTTTTCAGTGTTGTCTGGCAAGGGGGCTCCGGGGACCATTTCCTGTCACCCAGGGAGACTAAAGTCATGGCTGCTGGTTCCCACCCTTCTGGATCCTCGATCTCTTCCTCCTCTAAGGCTACTGTGGCTAGCTGGCATGCTGGGGAACCAGCAGCAGCGGGTTTCTTGAGCATGGGGCACAAGGGGTCACTGGCATAATGCCCTGTTTGCTGGCATCTGTAGCAGGCTGTGCTGATTCTGGGTCCTTGTCTAGCTGGGGGGAACCCTGCTCTTGCTGCGGGAGGGGATGTTCCGGACTGGTTTCTGGGGGGGGCTTCGTGGGGGGCCCTGGCTGGGACTCCCCTGTCTACCCTGACCTCCCCCTCCCCTTGGCGGGAAGATCCTTGCTCGTGTCGGCCATAGTCTCCCCCGGGCCCCCAGGGGACTCTGGGACTCACCCAGCGGTCTGCTTCGACAGCCAGCTTCCGGGGGTCGGCCAACTTGCTGTCCAGAAGGTGCTGTCTCAGTTGCACAAAGCAATTGGATGAAAAGTGTTCATAGGCGATGAGATCAATGAGTCCTTCAAAAGTGGTCACCTTGCTGCCCTTGATCCACCCTTCCAAGGAAATTCACATATTCTACCCATGTGGTGCCGGGGATCTTCTTGCAGTCTCGAAATCGTTGTCGATACATCTCTGGGGTAAGCCCATATCTCGTGAGGTGGGCCTCTTTCATGTGGCTGTAGGAGGTTTGCTCGGAGGACGGTGGATCGAGTAAGGTGTCTCTCCCCTCGCTCAGGAATCGACCCCACAACCCGGCTCCCCAATCCTTCTGAGGAACTCGGTGGGAGGTCATGGCTACTTCGTAGGCCCTGAACCATTGCTGGATATCCTCGTTCTTGTAATACTCTTTTACCACATCTTTGGGGATGTGGACTTTTGGTTCCGCCGGGGGAACGGCTTCTCGGTTCTCCGAGGTTCGGTTGTCTCCGCTCCGGGCTTTTAGTTCAATCTCCTTCAGGCCGCGCTCGTGCTCCAGCTGGAGTCTCTTGCCTTCGTGTTCCCTCTGGAGCTTCTTCTCCTCCAGTTCTCCCTGCAGCCGTAACTGCTCGATGGCCAATTTCTTATCAGCCAACTTGAGTTCCCCTTCCATTTTAAGGCCTGCCAGTTCTATCTCGTGCCTTCGGTTGCGTTCTCGGTCTGTCATCACTTAACCCGGATAAAACAGAGTTGATTCTGACTGGAGGCAGTGGCAATCCCTGGTGGCCCTCCTTCTGGCCCTCTTCTCTTGGCCTTCCTCCCACTCCCTCTCACTCGGTTAAGACCCTTGGCATCACACTAAACGATCACCTGACACTTCACTCCCATATCAGTTCTGTTGTCTCTTCTTGTTTTTTTACTTTACGTATTATCAGGAAAGTATCCAGTTTTTTCTCTCTCCCTGCACTCAAGTTAATTGTAATGGCCATGGTTCTATCTAAGATTGATCATGGGAACATCATTTACAATGGAGCTCCCACTTACGCACTCCAACGCCTCCAGCTGATGCAGAACCAGACAGCTCGCCTGGTGCATGGCCTATCGCAATATCACCACTCTTCCCCCTTCTTTCGGCCCTTCACTGGCTCCCAATTAAACAAAGAGCTCTTTTCAAACTTGGCTGCCTTACTTTCCAAGCCCGGGCGGGCACGGCCCCCGTTTTTATCAATTCTGCCATCCCTAACTATAGCCCGGCTAGGGACTTACGTTCCTCCACCCAATCTTTATTAGTTATCCCCCGGTTCAAGAAAAAACGATCCGGCGGCCAGAAATTTTCGGTACTTGCACCTACCTTTTGGAACTCCCTCCCCCTCCCTCTCAGATCCTCCCCTTCCTACACAGAATTTCGTAAAGCCCTTAGGACTTTTTTGTTTCAGCAAGCTTTTAGCCGATAGCCCCCGATATCTTCCTCAGTTCCGAAATCCTACAGCGCCAAGAAACTGCCTTGTGAATGTGCGCTCTACAAATTGTTAAAACATTCAAATTCAAATCTCCTCCGGTGACAGACCTCTCTCCGTGCTGGGACTCCGTGTCAGGGAATCGGCTCCCTCATCCTCTTGGAATTTGACTGGCTCACCTCTGAGGCGGAAAGCCGGAGGCTAGCGTGTATTTTTTAATCGTGTGCTTTGGAAATCTTATGTTCTTTCATTTATTTGGCGAAAGTTTTTAACTTTACCTGCCTCACTGCCGAGTACCTCTCTTCTCCCAGCGCAGCAGACTACGTGCTGATGCTGTAGGAGAGAGTTCTGATAGCCGCCATACTGGACGGAGGAAAGGGTTGCGGTCCAGTTGCTGGCCGCATCCCGCCCTCCTCCACACCGGATATAAGGATGATGTCATCTCGTCCGCGCAGCTAGCGGGCGCAGCGGGCGGGCGCAGTGGCGCGCCGGTGGTGCGCCGAAGGCACGCCAAAGGCAAACCCGTCTGCGCCCGTCCGCGCCAAGGTTGCGCCTTGTGCCAGTTATGCTGCCTGTTTTGGACCCATAGAAACTGGTCAATTACCATCCAGCCCACCTTATTCGAGAGAGATGCTCATACAATTAGGTAAGCTCCATGCAGACAAAGGAACGTTTACACTGTTGCACACGGCCCTCCCACGAGCAGACTTTCTGGCTGATAGTCTCTTGAAATGTGGGCTTTTGAATGTGAGGTCCCTGCCTAAGCACAGTATAGAGATCCAGCTATTGATTGAAACTCATGAATTGGATATCCTCTTCATGACGGAAACTTGGACTCGATCTGACAGTCTGGTTGACCCCGGCTGTGCTTGCCCTCCTGGGTTTAAATTTTTACATCTTCCTAGGTCTACTGAGAGAGGCGGAGGAGTAGGAGTTATTTTTAATGCAACTTGCAGAATCAATATTATTGACCTAGATCCGGCGGGGGGTACAGAGCTACTGGGTCTATCTATCCGGACTCATTCCGGGACTATTATTACTGGGGTATTATGTTATAGACCGCCAGGGGCTTTCAGCCTTCAGCAGCAACAAGCGCTACTAGCTACCCTGACTAATATTGCAGCCTCTCATCATAAGCTGGTTATTTTGGGAGATTTCAATCTATGGCGCAATGGCTCCCTTGACTTGGGTCTCCTTAACATACTGCAGTCTTGTGAAAGCTTTGGCCTTTCTCAGTAGGTCATGGGTGCTACTCACAAGGCGGGACACCTGCTAGATCTGGTGTTCGCGGCTCCTGACCTGTTGGTTATGGGGGAAATCCTACCCATGTATTGGACAGATCATTCCCTTGTCAATTTTTTTGTAAATATTAACGGTGTGCATACTAAGGCTCCTGTGACTACTAAGGAATTTCGGCACAGAGACTGGAGGGCTCTTGCACGCTTGAATTCCTTAGGGGGGGTGTTTCATGTGAGAAAGCTTTTCGACACGGATAAGCAAGTAGAGGAAAATTACACCTCACTATGCACAGGAATCACAGCTGTCTTGGATGCCCATGCTCCCCAAAAAACACGCAGTTGCAGGGGAAACGGTTCTGCCCCCTGGTTCAATGATACATTGAAAAACTTGAAGCATGGCTGTAAACAAGCTGAAAGAAGGTGGAGACGGGCATACGAGGAAGCCTCTAAGGAGGTATGGAAAAACAAGGTTTTGGAATATAAGAATCTGATTAAGAAATCTAAGGCAGAATACTATTCCTCCTTGATTTGTAATTCCACTAATAGCTCTAGGAGCATCTTTAATATTTTGAACAGTTTTACCAACTCTGAGTGCTCCAAGAATGCAATTGTCTCGTCCCAAGAACTCTGCTAGAACCTTGCCAAATTCTTTAAAGAGAAAATTGAGCAAATCATTGGGGATTTGGAAGTTTCTCCTGGATCTGATCTTTCCCTGGACATGAGACTTGGGTCTTTGGTGGACAGGATGGTCATGCCAGCCTGGGTACTGAAGGAACTATTACTTGAGTTCCCACTCTTCACGCAAGAGGCTTTTAGGGGGCTAGCCAGGGGGATTTCCTCTGGGTCTCCTTTGGACCCTGTGCCACACAAAATTTGAAAAAGAATATGATGAGGAACTATTTCCTTCACTCCGCCTAATATGCAATCAATCTCTCGATACTGGTATCGTTCCAGCCCAGTGGAAACGGGCGGTGATATCTCCTTTGCTGAAAAAGCCCTCTTTGGACCCGAACTGTTCTAAAAACTACAGACCCATCTCCTTGCTGCCTTTTCCAGCCAAGATTGTCGAGCATCTGGTTAGTACTACCCTCTCCAAACATCTGGAACGTCATCATTTATTAGAAGATGATCAATTTGGTTTCCGGCCAGCTCACGGGACCGAAACAGCCTTAATCACCGCCATGGACGAGCTTCAGAGGCGTGCAGATAGAAGGCAGGCAGTGTTTCTGATCCTGCTAGATATGTCTGCCGCCTTTGATATGGTCAACCACAAGATCTTGTTGAATCGTTTATCTGAGGCTGGGGTGAGAGGTACTGCTTTGTTGTGGTTTCAATCATTTTTGCAGGATAGGCAGCAGGCGGTGTCTTTGCCCCCCTTTCAATCGGCCTTCACTCTAATATCTCATGGGGTCCCTCAGGGCTCAGCAATTAGTCCCATACTTTTTAATTTGTATCTCAGACCTCTGATTTCACTCATTAAAACCTATAACATCAGGATTGTAAATTATGCTGACGACACGCAGATGATCCTCTCCTTTGAGGGAGATTATTCAACATCTGTGGAGGTTTTCCACAACTTTCTGCGTGATACGTCACGATGGCTAAAGGATAACTCCCTTCAGTTTAACGCTGGGAAGACCGAGGTGCTCTTTAGCGCCGGGAATAAGATCTCCCGTCCGTTTCCAAATAACTTTTGGCCTCCTTAAACTGGGACCAAAGTACGGCCTGTGGACTCAGTCCGTAATTTAGGGGTCATGCTAGACCATGCTAGACCAAAGGCTCAGTATGGAGACTCATGTAAAAAAGACGACCGCCTGTTGCTTTGCCATCTTACGCTCCCTGAGGAAAGTCTTGCCACTTTTACCATCTCAAGCTCGTGCTCAAGTGGTAATCCTCAGTAGGCTGGACTATTGCAATGCCCTTTTGCTGGGGTCCCCTGAGTTTGTGTTGGACAGGCTCCAAAGGGTTCAATCAGCGGCTGCTAGGTTGGCTCTGGGGCTTCCAAGAAGAGCACATGGGCTGTCCACCCTTGGGAAGCTGCATTGGCTGCCGGTGAGGCAGAGGATACAATTTAAGGCCCTCTGCCTAGTTTTTAGGGCTCTCCACGGAATCGGCCCAGCCCCCCTGCAATCGAAATTTGCTTGGTACACTCCAACTAGGCAGCTCTGATCTTCTGCGGCCAAGTTGGTGAAGGTACCTAGATTCAGGAAGGTCAGAGCTGGAGGCAGATCCTTCGAGGTGGCAGCTGCCAAACTCTGGAATCTGCTCCCGCTTGAGATTAGGCAAATCACGGAACTTCTTCCGTTTAGGAGAAAGATCAAAACATGGTTGTTTCCCAAGGCAACTTCCTGAAAGGTCACGCTCCTTCTGTTACCGTCCGTTTCTCTGAACCAGTCAGCGCCAGGATGCCTGCAAGGTGACAGTGCGCTTAATAAGTGTCTTAAATAATAAACTGAACGCGGGTTTCGGTCGGTGGCCCGCCGTCTCCACCGTCTTCTTCTGGCGGGGGAAGATGGGCCTACGGCCTCTACCCATACTGTCAGGGCTTTTTGGAAGTCCACTTTGGTGCTTAAACCAGTGGTAGCGTTATGGAAATCTTTGCAGAATTGCTTCAGCTCTTGGTGGGTATACTCTTCCACACGGTTCTTCTGGAATGTAGTCTTTGTTACAATGAGACTCATGGTTGTGCTTCGTTCAGGTAGTGTGTCAGTCGTTTTACTGTACGATCCCTAGACGTGGGCTCTTAGCTCGTCGCTGCCACCAATGTTAGAAGGGGCGATCTCAGAGGGCCAGGTTAGGCTCACCCGACCACCCCAGGACCCACCTCTCCCCCAAGTACTGCCGAGTCTTAACGTGAGGTCCTCACCGGGGAGGACTTCGAGTCTAAGATCGTACACACTGAGCTCACACCACACTTATGAACGGACACCACACCGTAGGTTTTCCGTAACAAGTTCTTTATGAACAGTAAAAAGGTATTAGCACTCTTATTTACAAGCGATTGAGGGATCGTAAAGTCTCAGGAATTCGGGAAGAGGGAAGCGGGACAGTCTCAGTCTTTAGGCCAGTACGAAGCGTACCCTGCTCACAGCTCTCAATCCTCGAGCCAGGGGATACGAAAGATAATGATCGTACTAGCTGCTTCACTCACTTCGAGTCGGCTCAGGTCGTGTTGGTAGCGTGGATGGTCTAGCCGGACCAGAGTACTCCTCGAGCCGCGACGGGGTCAGCAGGGCTCGATGCGGAGGTGTTCTTAAGGAGCCGCGACAGTGTAAGCAGGGATCAGGAGGTTTTACGAAGATCTTTTTAGAGTTCAAGCTCGAGCCGCGACGAGGTCAGCAGGGCTCCGAGGTTCTAGTCGGTCTTTACGAGGACGAGCCGCGACAGCGTCAGCAGGGCTCTGATGTTCCAGTTCTGTGTTACGAGAGGGAGCTGCGACAGCGTCAGCAGGGCTCGAAGAGTTCAAAGGTTCAGTTTTCCCCAAGGGTCAGCCGCGATTAGATCAGCAGGGCTTTCTTGTCCAGGATACAACTGCCCGCTAGTTGTGGGGCGGGCCTTGATATAGTCCAGTGGCCCTTTGATGTCCGGACCCTCGCAGGCGGAGGTCTCAGGACTTGGGGGCTGGTCGTGGGAGAGGTCCGTCGGTTGGCTCTTTGATCCTTTTGAAGATGCGTCCGGGAATTCCCAGACGCTCAGCAGGGTCTGGAGCCAGCACTCGGGGAGGCCAGAGGTGTGATCGAAACCGGCCCCCAGGGGAAGGCCAGAGGTGTGATAGAAACCAGTCTCTCAGGGGAGGCCGGAGGTGCAATCGAAACTCCCTGTCTTATCTCACTCTGGGAGCCCTTTACCCCCCAGCCTGGACTGGCGTGCCTTGGAGCCTAAGTTTGGCTGGGGCCGGGGTCATGCTAGGCCCAGGTAGTCAGGGACATCGGGAAGGGGAAATGGCTGCCAGGGGCCCTGTGGGGTGATGCAGGTTCTGGGCGCTTGGAGCCGGGAAGGAGGCTGGGGGCATGCGGGGCTGGTCGTCGGGTGGCGGGGTCGTGCAGGGAGTTTGGGCGTACAGGGAGCAGGACGACCAGGGGCTTCTGGGTGCAGGGCTAGGCTAACAGGGTGCTGAGGAACGGGGGCAACCACGCCACAAGGCCAGGTCCAACACTGGAGAATACATGAATGACCCGAGCCCTCAGACTTGCGTGTGTGGCAAGGGTAACAGCGCCTCAGACTGAAGAATACATGAATGACCCGAGCCCTCAGACTTGCGTGTGCGGCAAGGGTCACTAGGCCTCACTGGAGAATACATGAATGAGCCGAGCCCTCAGACTTGCGTGTGCGGCAAGGGTCAAAGCGCCTCAGACTGGAGAACACATGAATGACCCGAGCCCTCAGACTTGCGTGTGCGGCAAGGGTCAAAGCCCTTCAGACTGGAGAACACATGAATGACCCGAGCCCTCAGACTTGCGTGTGCGGCAAGGGTCACATCGCCTCAGACTGGAGAACACATGAATGACCTGAGCCCTCAGACTTGCGTGTGCGGCAAGGGTCACAGCGCCTCAGACTGGAGAACACATGAATGATCCGAGCCCTCAGACTTGCGTGTGCGGCAAGGGTCACAGCGCCTCAGACTGGAGAATACATGAATGTCCCGAGCCCTCAGACTTGCGTGTGCGGCAAGGGTCACAGCACCTCAGACTGGAGAATACATGAATGACCCGAGCCCTCAGACTTGAGTGTGCGGCAAGGGTCACAGCGCCTCAGACTGGAGAACACATGAATGACCCGAGCCCTCAGACTTGCGTGTGCGGCAAGGGTCACAGCGCCTCAGACTGGAGAACACATGAATGACCCGAGCCCTCAGACTTGCGTGTGCAGCAAGGGTCACAGCGCCTCAGACTGGAGAACACATGAATGACCCGAGCCCTCAGACTTGCGTGTGCGGCAAGGGTCACAGCGCCTCAGACTAGAGAACACATGAATGACCCGACCCATCAGACTTGCTTGTGCGGCAAGGGTCACAGCGCCTCAGACTGGAGAACACATGAATGACCCGAGCCCTCAGACTTGCGTGTGCGGCAAGGGTCACATCGCCTCAGACTGGAGAACACATGAATTACCCGAGCCCTCAGACTTGCGTGTGCGGCAAGGGTCACAGCGCATCAGACTGGAGAACACATGAATGACCCGAGCCCTCAGACTTGCGTGTGCGGCAAGAGTCACAGCGCCTCGGACTGGAGAACACATGAATGACCCAAGCCCTCAGACTTGCGTGTGCGGCAAGGGTCACAGCGCCTCGGACTGGAGAACACATGAATGACCCAAGCCCTCAGACTTGCGTGTGCAGCAAGGGTCACAGCACCTCGGACTGGAGAATACATGAATGACCCAAGCCCTCAGACTTGCGTGTGCGGCAAGGGTCACAGCGCCTCATACTGGAGAACACATGAATGACCCGAGCCCTCAGACTTGCGTGTGCGGCAAGGGTCACAGCGCCTCAGACTGGAGAACACATGAATGACCCGAGCCCTCAGACTTGCGTGTGCGGCAAGGGTCACAGCGCCTCAGACTGGAGAACACATGAATGACCCGAGCCCTTAGACTTGCGTGTGCGGCAAGGGTCACAGCGCCTCAGACTGGAGAACACATGAATGACCCGAGCCCTCAGACTTGCGTGTGCGGGCAAGGGTCACAGCGCCTCAGACTGGAGAACACATGAATGACCCGAGCCCTCAGACTTGCGTGTGCGGCAAGGGTCACAGCGCCTCAGACTGGAGAAAACATGAATGACCCGAGCCCTCAGACTTGCGTGAGCGGCAAGGGTCACAGCGCCTCAGACTGGAGAATACATGAATGTCCCGAGCCCTCAGACTTGCGTGTTCGGCAAGGGTCACAGCGCCTCAGACTGGAGAACACATAAATGACCCGAGCCCTCACACTTGCGTGTGCGGCAAGGGTCACAGCGCCTCAGACTGGAGAACACATGAATGACCCGAGCCCTCAGACTTGCGTGTGCGGCAAGGGTCACAGCGCCTCGGACTGGAGAACACATGAATGACCCGAGCCCTCAGACTTGCGTGTGCGGCAGGGGTCACAGCACCTCGGACTGGAGAATACATGAATGACCCGAGCCCTCACACTTGCGTGTGCGGCAAGGGTCACAGCACCTGGGACTGGAGAACACATGAATGACCCGAGCCCTCAGACTTGCATGTGCGGCAAGGGTCACAGCGCCTCGGACTGGAGAACACATGAATGACCCGAGACTCAGACTTGCGTGTGCGGCAAGGGTCACAGCGCCTCGGACTGGAGAATACATGAATGACCCGAGCCCTCAGACTTGCGTGTGCGGCAAGGGTCACAGCGCCTCAGACTGGAGAATACTTAAATGACCCAAGCCCTCAGACTTGCGTATGCGGCAAGGGTCACAGCGCCTCAGACTGGAGAACACATGAATGACCCGAGCCCTCAGACTTGCGTGTGCAGCAAGGGTCACAGCGCCTCAGACTGGAGAACACATGCATGACCCGAGCCCTCAGACTTGCATGTGCGGCAAGGGTCACAGCGCCTCAGACTGGAGAACACATGAATGACCCGAGCCCTCAGACTTGCATGTGCGGCAAGGGTCACAGCGCCTCAGACTGGAGAACACATGAATGACCCGAGCCCTCAGAGTTGCATGTGCGGCAAGGGTCACAGCGCCTCAGACTGGAGAACACATGAATGACCCGAGCCCTCAGATTTGCGTGTGCGGTAAGGGTCACAGTGCCTCAGACTGGAGAACACATTAATGACCTGAGCCCTCAGACCTGCGTGTGCGGCAAGGGTCACAGCACCTCAGACTGGAGAATACATGAATGACCCGAGCCCTCAGACTTGCGTGTGCGGCAAGGGTCACAGCGCCTCAGACTGGAGAATACATGAATGACCCGAGCTCTCAGACTTGCGTGTGTGGCAAGGGTCACAGCGCCTCCGACTGGAGAATACATGAATGACCCGAGCCCTCAGACTTGCGTGTGCGGCAAGGGTCACAGCGCCTCGGACTGGAGAATACATGAATGACCCGAGCCCTCAGACTTGCGTGTGCGGCAAGGGTCACAGCGCCTCATACTGGAGAACACATGAATGACCCGAGCCCTCAGACTTGCGTGAGCGGCAAGGGTCACAGCACCTCAGACTGGAGAACACATGAATGACCCGAGCCCTCAGACTTGCGTGTGCGGCAAGGGTCACAGGGCCTCAGACTGGAGAACACATGAATGACCCGAGCCCTCAGACTTGCGTGTGCGGCAAGAGTCACAGCGCCTCAGACTGAAGAACACATGAATGACCCGAGCCCTCAGACTTGCCTGTGCAGCAAGGGTCACAGCGCCTCAGACTGGAGAATACATGAATGACCCGAGCCCTCAGACTTGCGTGTGCGGCAAGGGTCACAGCGCCTCAGATTGGAGAACACATGAATGACCCGAGCCCTCAGACTTGCGTGTGTGGCAACGGTCACAGTGCCACAGACTGGAGAACACATGAATGACCCGAGCCCTCAGACTTCCGTGTGCAGCAAGGGTCACAGCGCCTCAGACTGGAGAACACATGAATGACCCGAGCCCTCAGACTTGCGTGTGCGGCAAGGGTCACAGCACCTCCGACTGGAGAACACATGAATGATCCGAGCCCTCAGACTTGCGTGTGCGGCAAGGGTCACAGCGCCTCACACTGGAGAATACATGAATGACCCGAGCTCTCAGACTTGCGTGTGTGGCAAGGGTCACAGCGCCTCATACTGGAGAACACATGAATGACCCGAGCCCTCAGACTTGCGTGTGTGGCAACGGTCACAGTGCCACAGATTGGAGAACACATAAATGACCCGAGCCCTCAGACTTGCGTGTGCGGCAAGGGTCACAGCACCTCAGACTGGAGAACACTTGAATGACCCGAGCCCTCAGACTTGCGTGTGCGGCAAGGGTCACAGCACCTCAGACTGGAGAACACATGAATGACCCGAGCCCTCAGACTTGCGTGTGCAGCAAGGGTCACAGCGCCTCAGACAGGAGAACACATGAATGACCCGAGCCCTCAGACTTGCGTGTGCGGCAAGGGTCACAGCGCCTCAGACTGGAGAACACATGAATGACCCGAGCCCTCAGACTTCCGTGTGCGGCAAGGGTCACAGCGCCTCAGACTGGAGAACACATGAATGACCCGAGCCCTCAGACTTGCGTGTGCGGCAAGGGTCACAGCGCCTCAGACTGGAGTACACATGAATGACCCGAGCCCTCAGACTTGCGTGTGCGGCAAGGGTCACAGCGCCTCAGACTGGAGAACACATGAATGACCCGAGCCCTCAGACTTGCGTGTGCGGCAAGGGTCACAGCGCCTCAGACTGGAGAATACATGAATGACCCGAGCCCTCAGACTTGCGTGTGCGGCAAGGGTCACAGCGCCTCATACTGGAGAACACATGAATGACCCGAGGCCTCAGACTTGTGTGTGCGGCAAGGGTCACAGTGCCACAGACTGGAGAACACATGAATGACCCAAGCCCTCAGACTTGCGTGTGCGGCAAGGGTCACAGTGCCTCAGACTGGAGAACACATGAATGACCCGAGCCCTCAGACTTGCGCGTGCGTCAAGGGTCAAAGCGCCTCAGACTGGAGAACACATGAATGACCCGAGCCCTCAGACTTGCGTGTGCGGCAAGGGTCACAGCGCCTCAGACTGGAGAACACATGAATGACCCGAGCCCTCAGACTTGCGTGTGCGGCAAGGGTCACAGCGCCTCAGACTGGAGAACACATAAATGACTCGAGCCCTCAGACTTGCGTGTGCGGCAAGGGTCACAGCGCCTCAGACTGGAGAACACATGAATGACCCAAACCCTGAGACTTGCGTGTGCGGCAAGGGTCACAGCGCCTCGGACTGGAGAACACATGAATGACCCGAGCCCTCAGACTTGCGTGTGCGGCAAGGGTCACAGCGCCTCGGACTGGAGAACACATGAATGACCCGAGCCCTCAGACTTGCGTGCGCGGCAAGGGTCACAGCGCCTCGGACTGGAGAATACATGAATGACCCGAGCCCTCAGACTTGCGTGTGCGGCAAGGGTCACAGCGCCTCAGACTGGAGAATACTTGAATGACCCGAGCCCTCAGACTTGCGTGTGCGGCAAGGGTCACAGCACCTCAGACTGGAAAACACATGAATGACCCGAGCCCTCAGACTTGCGTGTGCAGCAAGGGTCACAGCGCCTCAGACTGGAGAACACATGAATGACCCGAGCCCTCAGACTTGCATGTGCGTCAAGGGTCACAGCGCCTCAGACTGGAGAACACATGAATGACCCGAGCCCTCAGACATGCCTGTGCGGCAAGGGTCACAGCGCCTCAGACTGGAGATAACATGAATGACCCGAGCCCTCAGACTTGCGTGTGCGGCAAGGGTCACAGCGCCTCAGACTGGAGAACACATGAATGACCCGAGCCCTCAGACTTGCGTGTGCGGCAAGGGTCACAGCGCCTCAGACTGGAGAACACATGAATGACCTGAGCCCTCAGACTTGCGTGTGCGGCAAGGGTCACAGCGCCTCAGACTGGAGAATACATGAATGACCCGAGCCCTCAGACTTGCGTGTGCGGCAAGGGTCACAGCGCCTCAGACTGGAGAATACATGAATGACCCGCGCTCTCAGACTTGCGTGTGCGGCAAGGG
Organism: Lissotriton helveticus; assembly: GCF_964261635.1. Lineage (NCBI taxonomy): Eukaryota > Metazoa > Chordata > Amphibia > Caudata > Salamandridae > Lissotriton > Lissotriton helveticus. The sequence goes on along the minus strand of NC_136068.1, from coordinate 1,932,086,316 downwards.
TCACAGCGCCTCGGACTGGAGAATACATGAATGACCCGAGCCCTCAGACTTGCGTGTGCGGCAAGGGTCACAGCGCCTCAGACTGGAGAATACATGAATGAACCGAGCCCTCAGACTTGCGTGTGCGGCAAGGGTCACAGCGCCTCGGACTGGAGAACAAATGAATGACCCGAGCCCTCAGACTTGCGTGTGCGGCAATGGTCACAGCACCTCAGACTGGAGAACACATGAATGACCCGAGCCCTCACACTTGCGTGTGCAGCAAGGGTCACAGCGCCTCAGACTGGAGAACACATGAATAACCCGAGCCCTCAGACTTGCGTGTGCGGCAAGGGTCACAGCGCCTCAGACTGGAGAACACATGAATGACCTGAGCCCTCAGACTTGCGTGTGCGGCAAGGGTCACAGCGCCTCGGACTGGAGAATACATGAATGACCCGAGCCCTCAGACTTGCGTGTGCGGCAAGGGTCACAGCGCCTCATACTGGAGAACACATGAATGACCCGAACCCTCAGACTTGCGGGTGCGGCAAGGGTCACAGCGCCTCAGACTGGAGAACACATGAATGACCCGAGCCCTCAGACTGGCGTGTGCAGCAAGGGTCACAGGGCCTCAGACTGGAGAACACATGAATGACCTGAGCCCTCAGACTTGCGTGTGCAGCAAGGGTCACAGCGCCTCAGACTGGAGAACACATGAATGACCCGAGCCCTCAGACTTGCGTGTGCGGCAAGGGTCACAGCGCCTCAGACTGGAGAATACATGAATGACCCGAGCCCTCGGACTTGCGTGTGCGGCAAGGGTCACAGCGCCTCATACTGGAGAACACATGAATGACCTGAGCCCTCAGACTTGCGTGTGTGGCAACGGTCACAGCGCCACAGACTGGAGAACACATGAATGACCCGAGCCCTCAGACTTGCGTGTGCGGCAAGGGTCACAGCGCCTCAGACTGGAGAACACATGAATGACCCGAGCCCTCAGACTTGCGTGTGCGGCAATGGTCACAGCACCTCAGACTGGAGAACACATGAATGACCCGAGCCCTCAGACTTGCGTGTGCAGCAAGGGTCACAGCGCCTCAGACTGGAGAACACATGAATGACCCGAGCCCTCAGACTTGCGTGTGCGGCAAGGGTCACAGCGCCTCAGACTGAAGAACACATGAATGACCTGAGCCCTCAGACTTGCGTGTGCGGCAAGGTTCACAGCACCTCAGACTGGAGAACACATGAATGACCCGAGCCCTCAGACTTGCGTGTGCGGCAAGGGTCACAGCGCCTCACACTGGAGAATACATGAATGACCCGAGCTCTCAGACTTGCGTGTGCGGCAAGGGTCACAGCGCCTCGGACTGGAGAATACATGAATGACCCGAGCCCTCAGACTTGCATGTGCGGCAAGGGTCACAGCGCCTCGGACTAGAGAACACATGAATGACCCGAGCCCTCAGACTTGCGTGTGCGGCAAGGGTCACAGCGCCTCGGAATGGAGAATACATGAATGACCCGAGCCCTCAGACTTGCGTGTGCGGCAAGGGTCACAGCTTCTCAAACTGGAGAACACATGAATGACCCGAGCCCTCAGACTTGCGTGTGCGGCAAGGGTCACAGCGCCTCAGACTGGAGAACACATGAATGACCCGAGCCCTCAGACTTGCGTGCACGACAAGAGTCACAGCGCCTCAGAATGGAGAACACATGAATGACCCGAGCCCTCAGACTTGCGTGTGCGGCAAGGGTCACAGCGCCTCAGACTGGAGAACACATGAATGACCCGAGCCCTCAGACTTGCGTGTGCGGCAAGGGTCACAGCACCTCAGACTGGAGAACACAAGAATGACCCGAGCCCTCAGACTTGCGTGTGCGGCAAGGGTCACAGCGCCTCAGACTGGAGAACACATGAATGACCCGAGCCCTCAGACTTGCGTGTGCGGCAAGGGTCACAGCACCTCAGACTGGAGAATTCATGAATGACCCGAGCCATCAGACTTGCGTGTGCGGCAACGTTCGCAGCGCCTCATACTGGAGAACACATGAATGACCCGAGCCCTCAGACTTGGGTGTGCGGCAAGGGTCACAGCGCCACAGATTGGAGAACACATGAATGACCCGAGCCCTCATACTTGCGTGTGCGGCAAGGGTCACAGCGCCTCAGACTGGAGAATACATGAATGACCCGAGCCCTCAGACTTGCGTGTGCGGCAAGGGTCACAGTGCCTCGGACTGGAGAATACATGAATGACCCGAGCCCTCAGACTTGCGTGTGCGGCAAGGGTCACAGCGCCTCGGACTGGAGAACACATGAATGACCCGAGCCCTCAGACTTGCGTGTGCGGCAAGGGTCACAGCGCCTCGGACTGGAGAATACATGAATGACCCGAGCCCTCAGACTTGCGTGTGCGGCAAGGGTCACAGCGCCTCATACTGGAGAACACATGAATGACCCGAGCCCTCAGACTTGCGTGAGCGGCAAGGGTCACAGCACCTCAGACTGGAGAACACATGAATGACCCGAGCCCTCAGACTTGCGTGTGCGGCAAGGGTCACAGGGCCTCAGACTGGAGAACACATGAATGACCCGAGCCCTCAGACTTGCGTGTGCGGCAAGAGTCACAGCGCCTCAGACTGAAGAACACATGAATGACCCGAGCCCTCAGACTTGCCTGTGCAGCAAGGGTCACAGCGCCTCAGACTGGAGAATACATGAATGACCCGAGCCCTCAGACTTGCGTGTGCGGCAAGGGTCACAGCGCCTCAGATTGGAGAACACATGAATGACCCGAGCCCTCAGACTTGCGTGTGTGGCAACGGTCACAGTGCCACAGACTGGAGAACACATGAATGACCCGAGCCCTCAGACTTCCGTGTGCAGCAAGGGTCACAGCGCCTCAGACTGGAGAACACATGAATGACCCGAGCCCTCAGACTTGCGTGTGCGGCAAGGGTCACAGCACCTCCGACTGGAGAACACATGAATGATCCGAGCCCTCAGACTTGCGTGTGCGGCAAGGGTCACAGCGCCTCACACTGGAGAATACATGAATGACCCGAGCTCTCAGACTTGCGTGTGTGGCAAGGGTCACAGCGCCTCATACTGGAGAACACATGAATGACCCGAGCCCTCAGACTTGCGTGTGTGGCAACGGTCACAGTGCCACAGATTGGAGAACACATAAATGACCCGAGCCCTCAGACTTGCGTGTGCGGCAAGGGTCACAGCACCTCAGACTGGAGAACACTTGAATGACCCGAGCCCTCAGACTTGCGTGTGCGGCAAGGGTCACAGCACCTCAGACTGGAGAACACATGAATGACCCGAGCCCTCAGACTTGCGTGTGCAGCAAGGGTCACAGCGCCTCAGACAGGAGAACACATGAATGACCCGAGCCCTCAGACTTGCGTGTGCGGCAAGGGTCACAGCGCCTCAGACTGGAGAACACATGAATGACCCGAGCCCTCAGACTTCCGTGTGCGGCAAGGGTCACAGCGCCTCAGACTGGAGAACACATGAATGACCCGAGCCCTCAGACTTGCGTGTGCGGCAAGGGTCACAGCACCTCAGACTGGAGAACACATGAATGACCCGAGCCCTCAGACTTGCGTGTGCGGCAAGGGTCACAGCGCCTCAGACTGGAGTACACATGAATGACCCGAGCCCTCAGACTTGCGTGTGCGGCAAGGGTCACAGCGCCTCAGACTGGAGAACACATGAATGACCCGAGCCCTCAGACTTGCGTGTGCGGCAAGGGTCACAGCGCCTCAGACTGGAGAATACATGAATGACCCGAGCCCTCAGACTTGCGTGTGCGGCAAGGGTCACAGCGCCTCATACTGGAGAACACATGAATGACCCGAGGCCTCAGACTTGTGTGTGCGGCAAGGGTCACAGTGCCACAGACTGGAGAACACATGAATGACCCAAGCCCTCAGACTTGCGTGTGCGGCAAGGGTCACAGTGCCTCAGACTGGAGAACACATGAATGACCCGAGCCCTCAGACTTGCGCGTGCGTCAAGGGTCAAAGCGCCTCAGACTGGAGAACACATGAATGACCCGAGCCCTCAGACTTGCGTGTGCGGCAAGGGTCACAGCGCCTCAGACTGGAGAACACATGAATGACCCGAGCCCTCAGACTTGCGTGTGCGGCAAGGGTCACAGCGCCTCAGACTGGAGAACACATAAATGACTCGAGCCCTCAGACTTGCGTGTGCGGCAAGGGTCACAGCGCCTCAGACTGGAGAACACATGAATGACCCAAACCCTGAGACTTGCGTGTGCGGCAAGGGTCACAGCGCCTCGGACTGGAGAACACATGAATGACCCGAGCCCTCAGACTTGCGTGTGCGGCAAGGGTCACAGCGCCTCGGACTGGAGAACACATGAATGACCCGAGCCCTCAGACTTGCGTGCGCGGCAAGGGTCACAGCGCCTCGGACTGGAGAATACATGAATGACCCGAGCCCTCAGACTTGCGTGTGCGGCAAGGGTCACAGCGCCTCAGACTGGAGAATACTTGAATGACCCGAGCCCTCAGACTTGCGTGTGCGGCAAGGGTCACAGCACCTCAGACTGGAAAACACATGAATGACCCGAGCCCTCAGACTTGCGTGTGCAGCAAGGGTCACAGCGCCTCAGACTGGAGAACACATGAATGACCCGAGCCCTCAGACTTGCATGTGCGTCAAGGGTCACAGCGCCTCAGACTGGAGAACACATGAATGACCCGAGCCCTCAGACATGCCTGTGCGGCAAGGGTCACAGCGCCTCAGACTGGAGATAACATGAATGACCCGAGCCCTCAGACTTGCGTGTGCGGCAAGGGTCACAGCGCCTCAGACTGGAGAACACATGAATGACCCGAGCCCTCAGACTTGCGTGTGCGGCAAGGGTCACAGCGCCTCAGACTGGAGAACACATGAATGACCTGAGCCCTCAGACTTGCGTGTGCGGCAAGGGTCACAGCGCCTCAGACTGGAGAATACATGAATGACCCGAGCCCTCAGACTTGCGTGTGCGGCAAGGGTCACAGCGCCTCAGACTGGAGAATACATGAATGACCCGAGCTCTCAGACTTGCGTGTGCGGCAAGGGTCACAGCGCCTCGGACTGGAGAATACATGAATGACCCGAGCCCTCAGACTTGCGTGTGCGGCAAGGGTCACAGCGCCTCAGACTGGAGAATACATGAATGAACCGAGCCCTCAGACTTGCGTGTGCGGCAAGGGTCACAGCGCCTCGGACTGGAGAACAAATGAATGACCCGAGCCCTCAGACTTGCGTGTGCGGCAATGGTCACAGCACCTCAGACTGGAGAACACATGAATGACCCGAGCCCTCACACTTGCGTGTGCAGCAAGGGTCACAGCGCCTCAGACTGGAGAACACATGAATAACCCGAGCCCTCAGACTTGCGTGTGCGGCAAGGGTCACAGCGCCTCAGACTGGAGAACACATGAATGACCTGAGCCCTCAGACTTGCGTGTGCGGCAAGGGTCACAGCGCCTCGGACTGGAGAATACATGAATGACCCGAGCCCTCAGACTTGCGTGTGCGGCAAGGGTCACAGCGCCTCATACTGGAGAACACATGAATGACCCGAACCCTCAGACTTGCGGGTGCGGCAAGGGTCACAGCGCCTCAGACTGGAGAACACATGAATGACCCGAGCCCTCAGACTGGCGTGTGCAGCAAGGGTCACAGGGCCTCAGACTGGAGAACACATGAATGACCTGAGCCCTCAGACTTGCGTGTGCAGCAAGGGTCACAGCGCCTCAGACTGGAGAACACATGAATGACCCGAGCCCTCAGACTTGCGTGTGCGGCAAGGGTCACAGCGCCTCAGACTGGAGAATACATGAATGACCCGAGCCCTCGGACTTGCGTGTGCGGCAAGGGTCACAGCGCCTCATACTGGAGAACACATGAATGACCTGAGCCCTCAGACTTGCGTGTGTGGCAACGGTCACAGCGCCACAGACTGGAGAACACATGAATGACCCGAGCCCTCAGACTTGCGTGTGCGGCAAGGGTCACAGCGCCTCAGACTGGAGAACACATGAATGACCCGAGCCCTCAGACTTGCGTGTGCGGCAATGGTCACAGCACCTCAGACTGGAGAACACATGAATGACCCGAGCCCTCAGACTTGCGTGTGCAGCAAGGGTCACAGCGCCTCAGACTGGAGAACACATGAATGACCCGAGCCCTCAGACTTGCGTGTGCGGCAAGGGTCACAGCGCCTCAGACTGAAGAACACATGAATGACCTGAGCCCTCAGACTTGCGTGTGCGGCAAGGTTCACAGCACCTCAGACTGGAGAACACATGAATGACCCGAGCCCTCAGACTTGCGTGTGCGGCAAGGGTCACAGCGCCTCACACTGGAGAATACATGAATGACCCGAGCTCTCAGACTTGCGTGTGCGGCAAGGGTCACAGCGCCTCGGACTGGAGAATACATGAATGACCCGAGCCCTCAGACTTGCATGTGCGGCAAGGGTCACAGCGCCTCGGACTAGAGAACACATGAATGACCCGAGCCCTCAGACTTGCGTGTGCGGCAAGGGTCACAGCGCCTCGGAATGGAGAATACATGAATGACCCGAGCCCTCAGACTTGCGTGTGCGGCAAGGGTCACAGCTTCTCAAACTGGAGAACACATGAATGACCCGAGCCCTCAGACTTGCGTGTGCGGCAAGGGTCACAGCGCCTCAGACTGGAGAACACATGAATGACCCGAGCCCTCAGACTTGCGTGCACGACAAGAGTCACAGCGCCTCAGAATGGAGAACACATGAATGACCCGAGCCCTCAGACTTGCGTGTGCGGCAAGGGTCACAGCGCCTCAGACTGGAGAACACATGAATGACCCGAGCCCTCAGACTTGCGTGTGCGGCAAGGGTCACAGCACCTCAGACTGGAGAACACAAGAATGACCCGAGCCCTCAGACTTGCGTGTGCGGCAAGGGTCACAGCGCCTCAGACTGGAGAACACATGAATGACCCGAGCCCTCAGACTTGCGTGTGCGGCAAGGGTCACAGCACCTCAGACTGGAGAATACATGAATGACCCGAGCCATCAGACTTGCGTGTGCGGCAACGTTCGCAGCGCCTCATACTGGAGAACACATGAATGACCCGAGCCCTCAGACTTGGGTGTGCGGCAAGGGTCACAGCGCCACAGATTGGAGAACACATGAATGACCCGAGCCCTCATACTTGCGTGTGCGGCAAGGGTCACAGCGCCTCAGACTGGAGAACACATGAATGACCCGAGCCCTCAGACTTGCGTGTGCGGCAAGGGTCACAGCGCCTCAGACTGGAGAACACATGAATGACGCGAGCCCTCAGACTTGCGTGTGCGGCAAGGGTCACAGCGCCTCAGACTGGAGATCACATGAATGACCCGAGCCCTCAGACTTGCGTGTGCGGCAAGGGTCACAGCGCATCAGACTGGAGAACACATGAATGACCCGAGCCCTCAGACTTGCGTGTGCGGCAAGGGTCGCAGCACCTCAGACTGGAGAATACATGAATGACCCGAGCCCTCAGACTTGCGTGTGCAGCAAGGGTCACAGCGCCTCAGACTGGAGAACACATAAATGACCCGAGCCCTCAGACTTGCTTGTGCGGCAAGGGTCACAGCGCCTCAGACTGGAGAACACTTGAATGACCCGAGCCCTCAGACCTGCGTGTGCGGCAAGGGTCACAGCGCCTCAGACTGGAGAACACATGAATGACCCGAGCCCTCAGACTTACGTGTGCGGCAAGGGTCACAGCACCTCAGACTGGAGAATACATGAATGACCCGAGCCCTCAGACTTGCGTGTGCGGCAAGGGTCACAGCGCCTCGGACTGGAGAATACATGAATGACTCGAGCTCTCAGACTTGCGTGTGCGGCAAGGGTCACAGCACCTCGGACTGGAGAATACATGAATTACCCGAGCCCTCAGACTTGCGTGTACGGCAAGAGTCACAGCGCCTCGGACTGGAGAACACATGAATGACCCAAGCCCTCAGACTTGCGTGTGCAGCAAGGGTCACAGCGCCTCGGACTGGAGAACACATGAATGACCCAAGCCCTCAGACTTGCGTGTGCGGCAAGGGTCACAGCACCTCGGACTGGAGAATACATGAATGACCCGTGCCCTCAGACTTGCGTGTGCGGCAAGGGTCACAGCGCCTCAATCAATCAAAGAATTTGTATAGCGCGCTACTCACCCGGAGGGTCTCAAGGCGCTTGGGGAGGGGGGTCCGCTACTGCTCGAACAGCCAGGTCTTGAGCTGCTTTCTGAAGGCGAGGTGGTCCTGGGTCAGGCGGAGGTGGGTCGGGAGGGAGTTCCAGATCTTGGCGGCGAGGTAGGAGAAGGACCTTCACCCTGTGGTGACTCTTCGGATGCGGGGGACGGCGGCAAGGGCGTGGCCGGTCGATCGAAGCTGGCGTTTGGGAGCGTAGAAATTGAGGGGGCTGTTGAGGTATCCTGGTCCTTGGTTGTGCAGGGCTTTGTGCGCGTGGGTGAGGAGACGGAAGGTGATTCTCTTGTTGACCGGGAGCCAGTGCAGGTCTCACTGGTGTCCGGAGATGTGGTTGCGACGGGGGATGTCCAGGATGAGTCTTGCTGAGACGTTCTGGATCCGCTGGAGTCTCTTCTGGAGTTTGACGGTGATTCCGGCGTAGAGGGAGTTGCCGTAGTTCAGTCGGCTGGTGACGAGGGCCTGGGTGACTGTCTTCCTGGTCTCGGTGGGGATCCACCGGAAGATCTTGCGTAGCATGCGTAGGATGTTGAAGCACGACGAGGAGACGGCGTTGACTTGTCTGGTCATGGAGAGGGATGAGTCCAGGATGAATCCCAGGTTGCGTGCGTGGTCTGTTGGTTTGGGTGCGCTGCCCAGGGCGGGGGGCCACCAGGAGTCGTCCCAGGCGGAGGGTGAGGATCCCAGGATGAGGACTTCTGTCTTGTCCGAGTTCAGTTTCAGGCGGCTGTTCTTCATCCATTCGGCTACCTCCTTCATCCCTTCGTGTAGGTTGGCTCTGGCGGTGGCAGGGTCGTTGGTGAGGGAGAGGATCAGCTGGGTGTCGTCGGCGTAGGAGATGATGTTGAGGTTGTGCTGTCATGCGAGGGCTGCGAGGGGACTCATGTAGACGTTGAAGAGGGTTGGGCTGAGCGAGGAGCCTTGAGGAACGGCGCAGATGACTTTGGTGGCTTCTGATCTGAAAGGGGGGAGGCGGACTCTCTGTGTCCTTCCGGCGAGGAAGGAGATGGTCCACTGCAGTGCCTTCTCCCGGATTCCGACATTGCTGAGGTGCTGTACTAGGCTATATAGCCAGTGTCTAACCCAGGGTGGTGTGGAGTGCAAAAAAACGATGGATTTAGGCCCAGATCCTTGTACTGGGGTGAATGTATGACATTGTTCTACATTCTGTCCATCAACTGTGTTTTTTGCAATTTTCACCCCGAGTGGGCTGGGTATGCTCAGACGTGAGTCCCAGGCTCTCCACACCACTGGAGTCAAGCTATCCAGGCTGAATGAAGGCTGATAGCCAGAAACCGGTCCTTGGATGCTTGATTCCGGTCTGGGAAAGACATGGCTTGGTAGTTCGGACTGGACTGTTCCCATGAGGCACAGGGTCAGAGCTGATTTGCATATAGCCAGTGTCTAACCCAGGGTGGTGTGGAGTGCAAAAAAACGATGGATTTAGGCCCAGATCCTTGTACTGGGGTGAATGTATGACATTGTTCTACATTCTGTCCATCAACTGTGTTTTTTGCAATTTTCACCCCGAGTGGGCTGGGTATGCTCAGACGTGAGTCCCAGGCTCTCCACACCACTGGAGTCAAGCTATCCAGGCTGAATGAAGGCTGATAGCCAGAAACCGGTCCTTGGATGCTTGATTCCGGTCTTGGAAAGACATGGCTTGGTAGTTCGGACTGGACTGTTCCAATGAGGCACAGGGTCAGAGCTGATTTGCATATAGCCAGTGTCTAACCCAGGGTGGTGTGGAGTGCAAAAAAACGATGGATTTAGGCCCAGATCCTTGTACTGGGGTGAATGTATGACATTGTTCTACATTCTGTCCATCAACTGTGTTTTTTGCAATTTTCACCCCGAGTGGGCTGGGTATGCTCAGACGTGAGTCCCAGGCTCTCCACACCACTGGAGTCAAGCTATCCAGGCTGAATGAAGGCTGATAGCCAGAAACCGGTCCTTGGATGCTTGATTCCGGTCTGGGAAAGACATGGCTTGGTAGTTCGGACTGGACTGTTCCCATGAGGCACAGGGTCAGAGCTGATTTGAATATAGCCAGTGTCTAACCCAGGGTGGTGTGGAGTGCAAAAAAACGATGGATTTAGGCCCAGATCCTTGTACTGGGGTGAATGTATGACATTGTTCTACATTCTGTCCATCAACTGTGTTTTTTGCAATTTTCACCCCGAGTGGGCTGGGTATGCTCAGACGTGAGTCCCAGGCTCTCCACACCACTGGAGTCAAGCTATCCAGGCTGAATGAAGGCTGATAGCCAGAAACCGGTCCTTGGATGCTTGATTCCAGTCTGGGAAAGACATGGCTTGGTAGTTCGGACTGGACTGTTCCAATGAGGCACAGGGTCAGAGCTGATTTGCATATAGCCAGTGTCTAACCCAGGGTGGTGTGGAGTGCAAAAAAACGATGGATTTAGGGCCCAGATCCTTGTACTGGGGTGAATGTATGACATTGTTCTACATTCTGTCCATCAACTGTGTTTTTTGCAATTTTCACCCTGAGTGGGCTGGGTATGCTCAGACGTGAGTCCCAGGCTCTCCACACCACTGGAGTCAAGCTATCCAGGCTGAATGAAGGCTGATAGGCAGAAACCGGTCCTTGGATGCTTGATTCCGGTCTGGGAAAGACATGGCTTGGTAGTTCGGACTGGACTGTTCCCATGAGGCACAGGGTCAGAGCTGATTTGCATATAGCCAGTGTCTAACCCAGGGAGGTGTGGAGTGCAAAAAAGCGATGGATTTAGGCCCAGATCCTTGTACTGGGGTGAATGTATGACATTGTTCTACATTCTGTCCATCAACTGTGTTTTTTGTACTAGGGTACGGTGGCAGACGGTGTCGAAGGCCGCGGAGAGGTCTAGGAGGATGAGGGCTGCTGTTTCTCCGTTGTTGAGCAGAGCCCGGATGTCATCGGTGGCTGCGATCAGGGCGGTCTCGGTGCTGTGGTTGGCCCTGAAGCCAGACTCGGAGAGGTCGAGGGATCCGTTCGTCTTGAGGAAGGCGGCCAGCTGCTTGTTGACGGTCTTCTCGATGACTTTTGCGGGGAACGGGAGCAGCGAGATGGGTCGGTAGTTCTTGAGGTCGGAGGGGTCAGCTGATGGCTTCTTTAGTAGGGCACTGAGTTCGGCGTGCTTCCAGCTCTCCGGGAAGGTAGCGGTGTCGAAGGAGGTGTTGATGATGTCCCGCAGGTGGGGTACGATGACGGCGTCGGCCTTGTTGAAGACGTGGTGAGGGCAAGGGTCGGTCGGAGATCCGGAGTGGATGGTGTTCATCGTGCGGATGGTGTCTTCGGTGCTGATCGGGGTCCAGGCGCGGAGGGTGGTGGTGGGGGGCGGTGGTTCAGTCGTGGCGTGCGTCGGTAGAGTGCTGAAGCTGTTGTGTATGTCCGTGATCTTGTCGTGGAAGTAGGAGGCGAGGGAGTTGCAGAGGTCTTGCGAAGGGGTGATGTCGTTGTTTCCGGCGTTGGGGTTGGAGAGCTCTTTGACGATGTTGAAGAGTTCCTTGCTGTTGTGTGCATTGTTGTCCAGTCGTTCCTTGAATGCAGTTTTCTTGGTGGTGTGGATCAGTTGGTGGTGTTTTCGGGTGGCGAGCTTGAGGGTAGTCATGTTGTCCGGTGTTGGGTCTCTGCGCCAGGCTTTCTCAAGCGCTCTGCAGTTCTTTTTTGAGTTCTTGAGTTCGTCGGTGAACCATGGGGCTTTCTTGCTGCCGGGTCTGCTAGGCGGGGTCCTCAGAGGGGCGAGGTCGTCTGCGCAGTCGCTGATCCACTTCGTGAGGTTGGTGGCCGCTTGGCTGGGGTTCGCTGCGCTGGTGGGTGGGTTCTTGCTCAGGGAAGTTGCGAGTTGATTGGCTGTGATCTTGTTCCAGCTTCTGCGTGCAACCTGTTGCTGGTGGTGGTGGATCGTGGTCCTTTTGAAGCTGAAGTGGACGCAGCTGTGGTCCGTCCAGTGGAGTCCGGTGGCGTGGCTGAAGGCGATGTCCTTGCTGGAGGAGAAGACGGGGTCGAGAGTGTGTCCGGCGTAGTGGGTGGGGGTGGTCACCAGTTGCTTGAGTCCGAGGTTGGCGAGGTTGTCCAGCAGGGTGGTGGTGTTGCGGTCGTTGTTGTTCTCCAGGTGGAAGTTGAGGTCCCCGAGGAGGATGTAGTCAGCAGAGGGGAGGGCATGCGGGCTGATGAAGTCGGCGATGTCCTCGCTGAATTGTGTGCGTGGTCCCGGGGGTCTGTAGATGAGGGTGCCTCTGAGGGTGGTCCTGGGTTTGATGTGGATCTGGAAGTGCAGGTGCTCGGCGGGTGCGAGGGTGTCGTCGGTGTTGGACGTGATGCGGATGGAGTTCCTGTGGATGATGGCGATGCCTCCTCCTGTCTGGTTGATGTGGTCCCTCCGGATGATCTTGTAGCCGTCCGGGATGGCGATGGCGATGTCGGGCGCTGAGGAGGCGTTCATCCAGGTTTCCGTGAGGAAGGCGACGTCTGGGGCTGTGGTGTCGAGCAGGTTCCAGAGCTCGACGCCTCATACTGGAGAACACATGAATGACCCGAGCCCTCAGACTTGTGTGTGCGGCAAGGGTCACAGCGCCTCAGACTGGAGAACACATGAATGACCCGAGCCCTCAGACTTGCGTGTGCGGCAAGGGTCACAGCGCCTCAGACTGGAGAACACATGAATGACCCGAGCCCTCAGACTTGCGTGTGCGGCAAGGGTCACAGGGCAACAGACTGGAGAATACATGAATGACCCAGCCCTCAGACTTGCGTGTGCAGCAAGGGTCACAGGCCCTCAGACTGGAGAATACATGAATGACCCAGCCCTCAGACTTGCGTGTGCGGCAAGGGTCACAGCGCCTCAGACTGGAGAATACATGAATGACCCGAGCCCTCAGACTTGCGTGTGCGGCAAGGGTCACAGGGACTCAGACTGGATGTTAGAAGGGGCGATCACAGAGGGCCAGGTTAGGCTCACCCGACCACCCCAGGACCCACCTCTCCCCCTAGTACTGCAGAGTCTTAACGCGGGGTCCTCACCGGGGAGGACTTCGAGTCTAGGATCGTACACACTGAGCTCACACCACACTTACGAACGGACACCACACCGTAGGTTTTCGGTAACAAGTTCTTTATGAACAGTAAAAAGGTATTAGCACTCTTATTTACAAGCAATCGAGGGATCGAAAGGCTCAGGAATTCGGGAAGAGGGAAGCGGGACAGTCTCGGTCTTTAGGCCAGTCGAAGCGTACCCTGCGCACAGCTCTCAATCCTCGAGCCGGGGGATACGAAAGATGATGATATTACAGGCTGCCTCACTCACTTCGAGTCGGCTCAGGTTGTGTTGGTAGCTTCGATGGTCCAGCCGGACCAGAGTACTCCTCGAGCCGCGACGAGGTCAGCAGGGCTCGATGCGGAGGTGTTCTTGAGGAGCCGCGACAGTGTCAGCAGGGTTCAGGAGGTTTCACGAAGATCTTTTTAGAGTTCAAGCTCGAGCCGCGACGAGGTTAGCAGAGCTCCGAGGTTCTAGTCGGTCTTTACGAGGACGAGCCGCGACAGCGTCAGCAGGGCTCTGATGTTCCAGTTCCGTGTTACGAGAGGGAGCCGCGACAGCGTCAGCAGGGCTCGAAGAGTTCGAAGGTTCAGTTTTCCCCAAGGGTCAGCCGCGATCAGATCAGCAGGGCTTTCTTGTCAAGCATACAACTGCCCGCTAGTTGTTGGGCGGGCCTTGATATAGTCCAGTGGCCCTTTGATGTCCGGACCCTCGCAGGTGGAGGTCTCAGGCCTTGAGGTCCGTCGGTTGGCTCTTTGATCCTTTTGAAGATGCGTCCGGGAATTCCAAGACGCTCAGCAGGGTCTGGAACCAGCACTCGGGGAGGCAAGAGGTGTGATCGAAACCGGCCCCCAGGTGAAGGCCAGAGGTGTAAGAGAAACCAGTCTCTCAGGGGAGGCCAGAGGTGCAATCGAAACTCCCTGTCTCATCTCACTCGGGGAGCCCTTTACCCCCCAGCCGGGACTGGCGCGCCTTGGAGCCTAAGTTTTGCTGGGGCCAGAGTCATGCTAGGCCGAGGGAGCCAGGGACCTCGGGAAGGGAAAATGGCTGCCGGGGGCCCTGTGGGGTGATGCAGGTTCTGGGCGCTCGGAGCCGGGAAGGAGGCCGGGGGCATGCGGGGATGGTCGTCGGCTGGCGGGGTCGTGCAGTGAGTTTGGGCGTACAGGGAGCAGGACGACCAGGGGCTTCTGGGTCCAGGGCTAGGCTAACAGGGTGCTGAGGAACGGGGGTAACCATGCCACGAGGCCAGGTCCAACACGCGTCCCCCCCAGCTGAAAGGCGGAGAGAACTACCCATCCCCTTGGGGGTTCTCTTCACTGAGGCGGAAGAATCGGGACAGGCCGTCTGAGTTGGCGTGGTCAGCACCAGGCTGGTGCTCAACAGTGAAATCCATCCCCTGGAGGTAGATGGACCATCGCAACAGTTTGGGGTTCTCCCCTCTCATTTGCATTAGCCACCGGAGAGGTCGGTGGTCGGTTTGGACCCAGAAGGGAGTACCGAACAGGTAGGGCCTGAGCTTCTTCAGGGCCCAAACCACCGCGAAGGTTTCCCGCTCGATGGTGCTCCACCTTTGCTCTCGAGGGATTAACCTCCGGCTAATGAATGCTACTGGCTGGTCTAGGCCGCTTTTGTTCATCTGGGACAGGACCGCTCCGATGCCATGTTCGGACGCCTCCGTTTGGACCACGAACACTCAGGAGTAGTCGGGGGCCTGGAGTACAGGAGGAGTGCACATGGCGTCTTTCAATGCTTCGAACGCCTATTGGCAGGCGGGGGTCCAGCTAACTTTCTTCGGCTGTTTTTTGGAGGTTAACTCCGTGAAAGGGACTACGATGCTGCCGTACCCTTTTATGAATCTTCGGTAGTACCCCGTGAGCCCTAGGAATGCCCGCACTTCCGTCTGGGTCGTGGGGGCCTCCCAGGCCACGATTGCATCGATCTTGGGCTGGAGGGGAGCTACTAGGCCGCTTCCGACCTGGTGCCCCAGGTAGACCTCGGACCCTTGTCCGATTTGGCATTTGCTTGCTTTGATTGTGAGGCCCGCCCTCGGCAGGGCCATCAACACCTCCCAGAGGTGGTGGAGGTGCTCAGCCCATTGGGAACTGAATACCGCGATATCATCAAGATAGGCGGCGCTGAATCCCTCCAACCCAGCCAGTAGCTGGTTAACCAGCCTCTGGAAGGTGGCGGGGGCATTTTTCATCCCGAAGGGCATCACCCGGAAGTGGGAGTGACCATCCGGGGTGGAGAAAGCGGCTCTCTCTCTGGCCACCTCGGTGAGGGCGATCTGCCAGTATCCGCTGGTCAAGTCGAACGTGCTGAGTAAGCGAGCAGACCCTAGGCAGTCAATGAGCTCGTCTGCTCGGGGAATGGGGTGGGCGTCAGTTCTAGTGACTGCGTTGAGGCCGCAGTAGTCCACATAGAACCTAATCTCGGGAACAGCGCCGGGGGCGGCCGCCTTCGGAACCAGGACCACGGGGCTGGCCCATGGGCTGTCAGAGGCTTCTACCACTCCTAGGGCTAGCATCTTGGAGACTTCGGCCTTGATGCAGGCCCGGACTCTGTCAGGGACGCGGTAGGCTCTGTGCCGTACCGGAGGGCTGTCCATGGTGTCCACGTCCTGGACGCACCAGCTGGTGACGCCGGGGATGAGGGAGAAAAGGTCAGGGAACTGTCCCAGTAACTGGCTACAGTCCTCGCACTGCTCGGGGGTGAGGGAGGAGGAGAGACTCACTCCCTCTATGGAGCCATCTTTTTCTTTCGCACACAGGAGATCGGTAGAGGCTCTGTGTCTTCTTCCGCCCCGTCGTCGGTGGTGATGAGCAAACTCAACTCGGACCGCACGAAGTGGGGTTTGAGGCGGTTCACATGAAGTACCCTCAAGGGGTTCCTGGGGGACTGCACATCTATGAGGTAGGTCACCTGGCTCTTGCGCTCCACCACCTTGAAGGGCTCTGTCCACTTGTCTTGCAGGGCACAAGGTTCCACTGGGGCCATCACCCAGACCTGCTGTCCGGGCTGAAATTCGACCAGAGTGGCATTCTGGTCATACCAACGTTTCATTTCTTCCTGACTGGTCTCGAGGTTTGCCACGGCCAGTTCCCGGAACTTCCGAGTTTGATTTGGGAGGGCCAGGATGTATCGAAACACACCTAGAGGAGGCTGCCATTTCCCAACCTTCTTTGACCAGACTGAGGGGCCCCCGGACGGGGTGCCCGTATAGCAGCTCGAAGGGGCTAAACCCCAAGGATTTCTGGGGGACTTCTCCGTACGCGAACAGGAGACAGGGAAGGAGGACATTCCACTTGCGCCTCAGGGGTTCTTCGAGACCCATGATCATTCCATTGAGGGTCCGGTTGAATCGCTCAACCAGGCCGTTACCTTGGGGGTGGTATGGGGTGGTGAACTTGTACGTCACCCCACACTGCTGCCAGAGGGACTTCATGTACTTGGAGATGAAGTTCATCCCTCGGTCGCTCACCACTTCTCGTGGGAATCCCACCCGGGAGAAGATCCCCATGAGGGCCCGCCCCACTACGGGGGCCATCACTGTTCGGTGGGGAATGGCCTCGGGGTATCGGTTGGCATGGTCCACCAGGACGAGGATAAACCGGTGGCCTAGGGAGGTCCGGGGGTCTAGAGGCCCTACTATATCTATTCCCACCCGTTCAAAGGGGGTACTGACCACGGGGAAGGGTTAGAGCGGGGCCTTGCGCCTCCTTCCGCTCTTCCCGCTGGCCTGACACGTGGGGCAGGATTTGCAGTGGGCCTCCACATCGGAGCGCATACCAGGCCAGAAAAGTGAGTGACCAGGCGGTGGTAGGTTTTGTCTTGTCCCAGGTGTCCCGCCAAGGGCACATCATGGGCCAGGTTCAGAAGGAAGCCGCGGAAGCGTAGGGGTATCACCAGCACCCGGGCTGACCCTAGCTCGGCGGACTTATGTTCACTATAAATTAGGCCGTTCTCCCAATAGACAAGGTGGGAATGACCCGAGCCCTCAGACTGGCCCCGCCAATTCCGGGGATGCCTGGCTCCACCTTGGGGACTCCCAGCAAGGGACCATCCCACAGAGAAAGCCAGGACGGGTTCCCCAGAGTTATACAGCGCCGGGACGCCCCGTTGCTGGGGCAGCTGTGCGCTTTACAAGTATACTACATTTACATTTACATTTACATTTACATTTACATTTACATTTACTTGCGTGTGCGGCAAGGGTCACAGCGCCTCAGACTGGAGTACACATGAATGACCCGAGCCCTCAGACTAGCGTGTGCGGCAAGGGTCACAGCGCCTCAGACTGAGAATACATGAATGACCCGAGCCCTCAGACTTGCGTGTGCGGCAAGGGTCACAGCGCCTCATACTGGAGAACACATGAATGACCCGAGCCCTCAGACTTGCGTGTGCGGCAAGGGTCACAGCGCCTCAGACTGGAGAACACATGAATGACCCGAGGCCTCAGACTTGCGTGTGCGGCAAGGGTCACAGCGCCACAGACTGGAGAACACATGAATGACCCGAGCCCTCAGACTTGCGTGTGCGGCAAGGGTCACAGCGCCTCAGACTGGAGAACACATGAATGACCCGAGCCCTCAGACTTGCGTGTGCGGCAAGGGTCACAGCGCCTCAGACTGGAGAACACATGAATGACCCGAGCCCTCAGACTTGCGTGTGCGTCAAGGGTCACAGCGCCTCAGACTGGAGAACACATGAATGACCTGAGCCCTCAGACTTCAGTGTGCGGCAAGGGTCACAGCGCCTCAGACTGGAGAACACATGAATGACCCGAGCCCTCAGACTTGCGTGTGCGGCAAGGGTCACAGCGCCTCAGACTGGAGTACACATGAATGACCCGAGCCCTCAGACTTGCGTGTGCGGCAAGGGTCACAGCGCCTCAGACTGGAGAACACATGAATGACCCGAGCCCTCAGACTTGCGTGTGCGGCAAGGGTAACAGCACCTCAGACTGGAGAATACATGAATGACCCGAGCCCTCAGACTTCCGTGTGCAGCAAGGGTCACAGCGCCTCAGACTGGAGAACACATGAATGACCCGAGCCCTCAGACTTGCGTGTGCGGCAAGGGTCACAGCGCCTCAGACTGGAGTACACATGAATGACCCGAGCCCTCAGACTTGCGTGTGCGGCAAGGGTCACAGCGCCTCAGACTCGAGAACACATGAATGACCCGAGCCCTCAGACTTGCGTGTGCGGCAAGAGTCACAGCGCCTCAGACTGGAGAATACATGAATGACCCGAGCCCTCAGACTTGCGTGTGCGGCAAGGGTCACAGTGCCTCATACTGGAGAACACATGAATGACCCGAGGCCTCAGACTTGCGTGTGCGGCAAGGGTCACAGCGCCACAGACTGGAGAACAGATGAATGACCCGAGCCCTCAGACTTGCGTGTGCGGCAAGGGTCACAGCGCCTCAGACTGGAGAACACATGAATGACCCGAGCCCTCAGACTTGCGTGTGCGGCAAGGGTCACAGCACCTCAGACTGGAGAATACATGAATGACCCGAGCCCTCAGACTTGCGTGTGCGGCAAGGGTCCCAGCGCCTCAGACTGGAGAATACATGAATGACCCAGCCCTCAGACTTGCGTGTGCGGCAAGGGTTCCAGCGCCTCGGACTGGAGAACACATGAATGACCCGAGCCCTCAGACTTGCGTGTGCGGCAAGGGTCACAGCGCCTCGGACTGGAGAACACATGAATGACCCAGCCCTCAGACGTGCGAGTGCGGCAAGGGTCACAGCGCCTCAGACTGGAGAACACATGAATGACCCAAGCCCTCAGACTTGCGTGTGCGGCAAGGGTCACTGCGCCTCAGACTGGAGAACACATGAATGACCCGAGCCCTCAGACTTGCGTGTGCGGCAAGGGTCACAGCGCCTCAGACTAGAGAACACATGAACGACCCAAGCCCTCAGACTTGCGTGTGCGGCAAGGGTCACAGCGCCTCAGACTGGAGAACACATGAATGACCCAAGCCCTCAGACTTGCGTGTGCGGCAAGGGTCACAGCACCTCAGACTGGAGAACACATGAATGACCCGAGACCTCAGACTTGCGTGTGCGGCAAGGGTCACAGCGCCTCAGACTGGAGAACACATTAATGACCCGAGCCCTCAGACTTGCGTGTGCGACAAGGGTCACAGCGCCTCAGACTGGAGAACACATGAATGACCCGAGCCCTCAGACTTGCGTGTGCGGCAAGGGTCACAGCGCCTCGGACTGGAGAACACATGAATGACCCGAGCCCTCAGACTTGCGTGTGCGGCAAGGGTCACAGAGCCTCGGACTGGAGAACACATGAATGACCCGAGCCCTCAGAATTGCGTGTGCGGCAAGGGTCACAGCGCCTCAGACTGGAGAACACATGAATGACCCGAGCCCTCAGACTTGCATGTGCGGCAAGGGTCACAGCGTCTCGGACTGGAGAATACATGAATCACCCGAGCCCTCAGACTTGCGTGTGCGGCAAGGGTCACAGCGCGTCGGACTGGAGAATACATGAATGACCCGAGCCCTCAGACTTGCATTTGCGGCAAGGGTCACAGCGCCTCGGACTGGAGAACACATGAATGACCCGAGCCCTCAGACTTGCATGTGCGGCAAGGGTCACAGCGCCTCGGACTGGAGAATACATGAATGACCCGAGCCCTCAGACTTGCGTGTGCGGCAAGGGTCACAGCACCTCGGACTGGAGAACACATGAATGACCCGAGCCCTCAGACTTGCGTGTGCGGCAAGGGTCACAGCGCCTCAGACTGGAGAACACATGAATGACCCGAGCCCTCAGACTTGCGTGTGCGGCAGGGGTCACAGCGCCTCAGACTTGAAAACACATGAATGACCCGAGCCCTCAGACTTGCGTGTGCGGCAAGGGTCACAGCGCCTCAGACTGGAGAACACATGAATGACCCGAGCCCTCAGACTTGCGTGTGCATCAAGGGTCACAGCGCCTCAGACTGGAGAACACATGAATGACCTGAGCCCTCAGACTTGCGTGTGCGGCAAGGGTCACAGCGCCTCAGACTGGAGAACACATGAATGACCCGAGCCCTCAGACTTGCGTGTGCGGCAAGGGTCACAGAGCCTCAGACTGGAGAACACATGAATGACCCGAGCCCTCAGACTTGCGTGTGCGGCAAGGGTCACAGCGCCTCAGACTGGAGAACACATGAATGTCCTGAGCCCTCAGACTTGCGTGTGCGGCAAGGGTAACAGCGCCTCAGACTGGAGAACACATGAATGACCCAAGCCCTCAGACTTGCGTGTGCGGCAAGGGTCACAGCGCCTCGGATTGGAGAACACATGAATGACCCAAGCCCTTAGACTTGCGTGTGCGGCAAGGGTCACATCGCCTCAGACTGGAGAACACATGAATGACCAGAGCCCTCAGACTTGCGTGTGCGGCAAGGGTCACAGCGCCTCAGACTGGAGAACACATGAATGACCCGAGCCCTCAGACTTGCGTGTGCGGCAAGGGTCACAGCGCCTCAGACTGGAGAACACATGAATGACCCGAGCCCTCAGACTTGCGTGTGCGTCAAGGGTCACAGCGCCTCAGACTGGAGAACACATGAAATTAATGACCCGAGCCCTCAGACTTGCGTGTGCGTCAAGGGTCACAGCGAATCAGACTGGAGAACAACACATGAATTACCCGAGCCCTCAGACTTGCGTGTGCGGCAAGGGTCACAGAGCCTCAGACTGGAGAACAACACATGAATTACCCGAGCCCTCAGACTTGCGTGTGCGGCAAGGGTCACAGAGCCTCAGACTGGAGAACACATGAATGACCCGAGCCCTCAGACTTGCGTGTGCGGCAAGGGTCACAGCACCTCAGACTGGAGAACACATGAATGACCCGAGCCCTCAGACTTGCGTGTGCAGCAAGGGTCACAGCGCCTCAGACTGGAGAACACATGAATGACCCGAGCCCTCAGACTTGCGTGCGCGGCAAGGGTCACAGTGCCTCAAACTGGAGAACACATGAATGACCCGAGCCCTCAGACTTGCGTGTGCGACAAGGGTCACAGAGCCTCAGACTGGAGAACACATGAATGACCCGAGCCCTCAGACTTGCGTGTGCGGCAAGGGTCACAGCACCTCAGACTGGAGAACACATGAATGACCCGAGCCCTCAGACTTGCGTGTGCAGCAAGGGTCACAGCGCCTCAGACTGGAGAACACATGAATGACCCGAGCCCTCAGACTTGCGTGCGCGGCAAGGGTCACAGCGCCTCAAACTGGAGAACACATGAATGACCCGAGCCCTCAGACTTGTGTGTGCGGCAAGGGTCACAGCGCCTCAGACTGGAGAACACATGAATGACCCGAGCCCTCAGACTTGCGTGTGCGGCAAGGGTTACAGCGCCTCAGACCAGAGAACACATGAATGACCCGAGCCCTCAGACTTCCGTGTGCGGCAAGGGTCACAGCGCCTCAGACTGGAGAAAACATGAATGACCCGAGCCCTCAGACTTGCGTGTGCGGCAAGGGTCACAGGGCCTCAGACTGGATGTTAAGAAGGGGCGATCTCAGAGGGCCAGGTTAGGCTCACCCGACCACCCCAGGACCCACCTCTCCCCCAAGTACTGCCGAGTCTTAACGTGAGGTCCTCACCGGGGAGGACTTCGAGTCTAGGATCATACACACTGAGCTCACACCACACTTACGAACGGACACCACACCGTAGGTTTTCGGTAACAAGTTCTTTATAAACAGTAAAAAGGTATTACCACTCTTATTTACAAGCGATCCAGGGATCGTAAAGTCTCAGGAATTCGGGAAGAGGGAAGCGGGACAGTCTCAGTCTTTAGGCCAGTACAAAGCGTACCCTGCGCACAGCTCTCAATCCTCGAGCCGGGGGATACGAAAGATGATGATCGTACTGGCTGCTTCACTCACTTCGAGTCCGCTCAGGTCGTGTTGGTAGCGTCGATGGTCCAGCCGGACCAGAGTACTCCTCGAGCCACGACGTGGTCAGCAGGGCTCGATGCAGAGGTGTTCTTGAGGAGCCGCGACAGTGTCAGCAGGGCTCAGAAGGTTTCACGAAGATCTTTTTAGAGTTCAAGCTCGAGCCGCGACGAGGTCAGCAGGGCTCCGAGGTTCTAGTCGGTCTTTACGAGGACGAGCGGCGACAGCGTCAGCAGGGCTCCGATGTTCCAGTTCCGTGTTACGAGAGGGAGCTGCGACAGCGTCAGCAGGGCACGAAGAGTTCGAAGGTTCAGTTTTCCCCAAGGGTCAGCCGCGATCAGATCAGCAGGGCTTTCTTGTCCAGGATACAACTGCCCGCTAGTTGTTGGGCGGGCCTTGATATAGTCCAGTGGCCCTTTCTTGTCCGGACCCTCGCAGGCGGAGGTCTCAGGCCTTGGGGGCTGGTCTTGGGAGAGGTCCGTCGGTTGGCTCTTTGATCCTTTTGAAGATGCGTCCGGAATTCCCAGGCGCTCAGCAGGGTCTGGAGCCAGCACTCGGGGAGGCCAGAGGTGTGATCGAAACCGGCCCCCAGGGAAAGGCCAGAGGTGTAATAGAAACCAGTCTCTCAGGGGAGTCCGGAGGTGCAATCGAAACTCCCTGTCTTATCTCACTCGGGGAGCCCTTTACCCCTCAGCCAGGACTGGCGCGCCTTGGAGCCTAAGTTTTGCTGGGGCCGGGGTCATGCTAGGCCCAGGGAGTCAGGGACCTCGGGAAGGGAAAATGGCTGCCGGGGGCCCTATGGGGTGATGCAGGTTCAGGGCGCTCGGATCCGGGAAGGAGGCCGGGGGCATGCGGGGCTGGTCGTCGGCTGACGGGGTCGTGCAGGGAGTTTGGGCGTACAGGGAGCAGGACGACCAGGGGCTTCTGGGTGCAGGGCTAGGCTAACAGGGTGCTGAGGAACGGGGGGAACAACGCCATGAGGCCAGGTCCAAAACGCGCCCCCCCAGCTGAAAGGCGGAGAGAACTACCCATCCCCTTGGGGGTTCTCTTCACTGAGGCGGAAGAATCGGGACAGGCTGTCTGCGTTGGCGTGGTCAGCACCAGGCCGGTGCTCAACAGTGAAATCCATCCCCTGGAGGGAGATGGACCAGCGCAACAGTTTGGGGTTCTCCCCTCTCATTTGCATTTGCCACCGGAGGGGTTGGTGGTCGGTTTGGACCCGGAAGTGAGTACCGAACAGGTAGGGCCTGAGCTTCTTCAGAGCCCAAACCACTGCGAAGGCCTCCCGCTCGATGGTGCTCCACCTTTGCTCTTGAGGGAGTAACCTCCGGCTAATGAATGCTACTGGCTGGTCTAAGCCGCTTTCGTTCATCTGGGACAGGACCGCTCCGATGCCATGTTCGGACGTGTCCGTTTGGACCATGAACTCTCGGGAGTAGTCGGGGGCCTGGAGTACAGGAGCAGTGCACATGGCGTCTTTCAATGCTTCGAACGCCTCTTGGAGGCGGGGGCCAGCTAACTTTCTTCGGCTGGTTTTTGGAGGTTAACTCCGTGAAAGGGACTACGATGCTGCCGTACCCTTTTATGAATCTTCAGTAGTACCCCGTGAGCCCTAGGAATGCCCGCACTTCCGTCTGGGTCGTGGGGGCCTCCCAGGCCACGATTGCATCGATCTTGGGCTGGAGGGGAGCTACTAGGCCGCTTCCGACCTGGTGCCCCAGGTAGACCACGGACCCTTGTCCGATTTGGCATTTGCTTGCTTTGATTGTGAGGCCCGCCCTCTGCAGGGCCATCAACACCTCCCAGAGGTGGTGGAGGTGCTCAGCCCATTGGGAACTGAATACCGCGATATCGTCAAGATAGGCGGCGCTGAATCCCTCCAACCCAGCCAGTACCTGGTTAACCAGCCTCTGGAAGGTGGCGGGGGCATTTTTCATCCCGAAGGGCATCACCCGGTAGTGGGAGTGACCATCCGGGGTGGAGAAAGCGGATCTCTTTCTGGCCCCCTCGGTGAGGGCGATCTGCCAGTATCCGCTGGTCAATTCGAACGTGCTGAGATAGCGAGCAGACTCTAGGTGGTCAATGAGCTCGTCTGCTCAGGGGATGGGGTGGGCGTCAGTTCTGGTGACTGCATTGAGGCCGCGGTAGTCCACGCAGAACCTCAGCTCGGGAACAGCGCCAGGGGCTGCAGCCTTCGGAACTAGGACCACGGGGCTGGCCCATGGGCTGTCAGAGGCTTCGACCACTCCTAGGGCTAGCATCTTGGAGACTTCGGCCTTGATGCAGGCCCGGACTCTGTCAGGGACGCGGTAGGCTCTGTGCCGTACCGGAGGGCTGTACCGGTGTCCACGTCGTGGACGCACCAGCTGGTGACGCCGGGGATGAGGGAGAAAAGGTCAGGGAACTGTCCCAGTAACTGGCGACAGTCCTCGCGCTGCTCGGGGGTGAGGGAGGAGGAGAGACTCACTCCCTCTACGGAGCCATCTTTTTCTTTCGCACACAGGAGATCGGGGAGAGGCTCCGTGTCTTCTTCCACCCCGTCGTCGGTGGCGAGGAGCAAACTCAACTCGGACCGCACGAAGTGGGGTTGAGGGCAGTTCACATGAAGGACCCTTAAGGAGTTCCTTGGGGACTGCACATATATGAGGTAGGTCACCTAGCTCTTGTGCTCCACCACCTTGAAGGGCCCTGTCCACTTGTCTTGCAGGGCACAAGGTTCCACTGGGGCCATCACCCAGACCTGCTGTTCTGGCTGAAACTCGACCAGAGTGGCATTCTGGTCATACCAACGTTTATTTCTTCCTGACTGGCTTCGAGGTTTGCCTCGGCCAGTTCCTGGAACTTCCGAGTCTGATTTCGGAGGGCCAGGATGTATCGAAACACACCTGGAGGGGGCTCGGGGCCGCCGTTTCCCACCCTTCTTTGACCAGACTGAGGGGCCCCCGGACGGGGTGCCCGTAGAGCAGCTCAAAGGGGCTAAATCCCAAGGGTTTCTGGGGGACTTCTCGGTACGCGAACAGGAGACAGGGAAGGAGGACATCCCACTTGCGCCTCAGGGGTTCTTCGAGACCCATGATCATTCCCGTGAGGGTCCGGTTGAATCGCTCAACCAGGTCGTTACCTTGGGGGTGGTATGGGGTGGTGAACTTGTACGTCACCCCACACTGCTGCCAGAGGGACTTCATGTACTTGGAGATGAAGTTCGTCCCTCGGTCGCTCACCACTTCCCGCGGGAATCCCACCCGGGAGAAGATCCCCATGAGGGCCCGCCCCACTACGGGGGCCGTCACCGTTCGGAGGGGAATGGCCTCGGGGTATCGGGTGGCATGGTCCACCAGGACGAGGATAAACCGGTGGCCTAAGGAGGTCCGGGGGTCTAGAGGCCCCACTATATCTATTCCCACCCGTTCAAAGGGGGTACTGACCACGGGGAAGGGTTGGAGCGGGGTCTTGCGCCTCCCTCTGCTCTTCCCGCTGGCCTGACACGTGGGGCAGGATTTGCAGTGGGCCTCCACATCGGAGCGCATGCCGGGCCAGTAAAAGTGAGTGACCAGGCGGTGGTAGGTTATGTCTTGTCCCAGGTGTCCCGCCAGGGGCACATCATGGGCCAGGTTCAGGAGGAAGCCGCGGAAGCGTAGGGGTACCACCAGCACCCGGGCTGACCCTAGCTCGGCGGACTTCTGTTCGCTATATAATAGGCTGTTCTCCCAATAGACAAGGTGGGAGCCGGTCTGGTCACCGGTGGCCTCCTGCCGCGGCCCAGCCAGGGAAGGACAGGAGGTCTGTTCCAGGCAGAATTCTTCGCGGGAAGGTCCGCCTTCCTGGCGCCACTGTGCTAACTCAGGAAGGTCATCAAAGTTCGTGGTCTGTTCGACAATAGGGCCTAGGGGATCTGCGTCGGGGTCAATGCTCTCACTGCGGGGGAGCTCGGGGACTTCGGATTGCCCGCTGCCCTCCGGGTCGTCAGAGACCGGGCACGGGTTCTCGGGTTCCACCCCCTCGGGGGTGGATAGTCGGGCGGTCATGGATCGGGTGTTCCCACAGGCCCACTCGGGCAGGTCCACCATCTCTAGGTGAGTTCTTCGCTCTACCTGCTTCCACGGGGAGCTCTCCAGGTCGTTACCCAGTAGGCAGTCCACGGGCATGTCGGTACGGACCGCTACTCGTAACTCCCCGGAGACGCCCTCCCACTTGAACGGGACCTGAGCTATTCGGCAGGTGCGGACGGAATTGTCTGCTGAGATCACCCTGCAGGAGGCGTGGGGTATAATTTGGTCCCGTGTGACTAGGTGACACCTTACTGCAGTAATGCTGGCCCCTGTTTCTCGGAGCGCCCCTATGCGGTGCCCGTTGACGGTCACCTGCTGTCGGTATTTTTCAGTGTTGTCTGGCAAGGGGGGTCGGGGGACCATTTCTTGTCACACCGGGAGACTAAAGTCATGGCTGCTGGTTCCCGCCTTTCTGGATCCTCGATCTCTTCCTCCTCTAAGGCTACTGTGGCTAGCTGGCGCGCTGGGGGACCTGCAGCAGCGGGTTTCTTGAGCATGGGGCACAAGGGGTCACTGGCATAATGCCCTGTTTGCTGGCATCTGTAGCAGGCTGTGCTGATTCTGGGTCCTTGTCTAGCTGGGGGGAACCCTGCTCTTGCTGCGGGAGGGGATGTTCCGGACTGGTTTCTGGGGGGGCTTCGTGGGGGCCCTGGTTGGGACCCCCTCTGTCTACCCTGACCTCCCCCTCCCCTCTGGCGGGAAGATCCTTGCTCGTGTCGGCCATAGTCTCCCCCGGGCCCCCGGGGGACTCTGGTGCTCACCCAGCGGTCTGCTTCGACAGCCAGCTTCCGGGGATCGGCCAACTTGCTGTCCAGAAGGTGCTGTCTCAGTTCCACAAAGCAATTGGATGATAAGTGTTCATAGGCGATGAGATCAATGAGTCTTTCAAAAGTGGTCACCTTGCTGCCCTTGATCCACTCTTCCAAGGCCCGGCTGTAGAAATTCACATATTCTACCCATGTGGTGCCGGGGATCTTCTTGCAGTCTCGAAATCGTTGTCGATACATCTCTGGGGTGAGCCCATATCTCGTGAGGAGGGCCTCTTTCATGTGGCTGTAGGAGGTTTGCTCGGAGGACGGTAGATCGAGTAGGGTGTCTCTCCCCTCGCTCAGGAATCGACCCCACAACCCGGCTCCCCAATCCTTCTGAGGAACTCGGTGGGAGGTCATGGCTACTTCGTAGGCCCTGAACCATTGCTGGATATCATCTTTCTTGTAATACTCTTTTACCACATCCTTGGGGATGTGGACTTTTGGTTCCGCCGGGGGAACAGCTTCTCGGTTCTCCGAGGTTCGGTTGTCTCCGCTCCGGGCTTTTAGTTCAATCTCCTTCAGGCCGCGCTCGTGCTCCAGCTGGGGTCTATTGCCTTCATGTTCCCTCTGGAGCTTCTTCTCCTCCAGTTCTCCCTGCAGCCATAACTGCTCGATGGCCAGTTTCTTATTAGCCAACTTGAGTTCCCCTTTCATTTTAAGGTGTGCCAGTTCTATCTCGTGACTTCGGTTGCGTTCTCGGTCTGTCATCTCCTCCGGTGACAGACCTCTCTCCGTGCTGGGACTCCGTGTTAGGGATTCAGCTCCCTCATCCTCTTGAACACGGGTTTCGGTCGGTGGCCCTCCCTCTCCACCGTCTTCTTCTGGCGGGGGAAGATGGGCCTCTACCCATGCTGTCAGGGCTTTTTGGAAGTCCTCTTTGGTGCTTAAACCAGTGGTAGCGATATGGAAATCTTTGCAGAATTGCTTCAGCTCTTGGTGGGTATACTCTTCCACACGGTCCTTCTGGATTGTGGTCCTTTCGTTTGTTACAATGAGACTCATGGTTGTTCTTTGTTCGGGTAGTGTGTCAGTCGTTTTACTGTACGATCCCTAGACGTGGGCTCTTATCTCGTCGCTGCCACCAATGTTAGAAGGGGCGATCTCAGAGGGCCAGGTTAGGCTCACCCGACCACCACAGGACCCACCTCTCCCCCAAGTACTGCCGAGTCTTAACGTGAGGTTCTCACCGGGGAGGACTGGATTATTCCAATGCCCTCTTTAGCGGTCTCCCTAAATATCTCATCAACCGAATGCAGATTATTCAGAATGCGGCGGTTCGACTTCTATTCCATCTCCCGAGAAGAACTAGCGCTTCTGCTCATCTCCGAAAGCTCCATTGGCTTCCAGTGGCCCACCGTATTGTGTTCAAATCTTTGGTCCTGGCCTTCCGTGCCCTGCACCAACAAGGTCCACAATATTTGCACAAGAGGTTCACGTTTTATACCCCTCGCCGTGCACTCCGATCAGCTAATCTCCTTCTGATGTTTACGCCTAAAATCAGATATGTGAGATTGGGTGGTCAGTCTATTTCTGTCCAAGCAGCTCAATCCTGGAATGCCCTGCCGCTCTCTTTGCGAGCGTCAGCCACACTGACATAATTTAAGAAGGGGTTAAAAACCCACCTTTTTAATCTCAGTATCTAGTTGCTTCCCTTCTCCCTTGGTTCGGCTCTGTTTTTAGTTCACATATCGCGCCAGGATACTCTGTAGTAGCAGAGCGCGTAATTAAATATTTTATACATACATACATATACATACATACTTTGAGTCTAGGATCGTACACACTGAGCTCACACCACACTTACAAACGGACACCACACCGTAGGTTTTCAGTAACATGTTCTTTATGAACAGTAAAAAGGTATTAGCACTCTTATTTACAAGCAATCGAGGGATCGTAAAGTCTCAGGAATTCGGGAAGAGGGAAGCGGGACAGTCTCATTTTTTAGGCCAGTACTAAGCATACCCTGCACAGAGCTCTCAATCCTTGAGCCGGGGGATACGAAAGATGATGATCGTACTGGCTGCTTCACTCACTTCGAGTCGGCTCAGGTCGTGTTGGTAGCGTCGATGGTCTAGCCGGACCAGAGTACTCCTCGAGCCGCGACGAGGTCAGCAGGGCTCGATGTGGAGGTGTTCTTGAGGAGTCGCAACAGTGTCAGCTGGGCTCAGGAGGTTTCACGAAGATCTTTTAGAGTTCAAGCTCGAGCCGTGACGAAGTCAGCAGGGCTCCGAGGTTCTAGTCGGTCTTTACGAGAACCAGCCGCGACAGCGTCAGCAGGGCTCCGACGTTCCAGTTCCGTGTTACGAGAGGGAGCCGCAACAGCGTCAGCAGGGCTCGAAGAGTTCGAAGGTTCAGTTTTCCCCAAGGGTCAGCGGCGATCAGATCAGCAGGGCTTTCTTGTCCAGGATACAACTGCCCGCTAGTTGTTGGGTGGGCCTTGATATAGTCCAGTGGCCCTTTGATGTCCGGACCCTCGCAGGCTGAGGTCTCAGGCCTTGGGGGCTGGTCGTGGGAGAGATCCATCGGTTGGCTCTTTGATCCTTTTGAAGATGCGTCCGGAATTCCCAGGCGCTCAGCAGGGTCTGGAGCCAGCACTCGGGGAGGCCAGAGGTGTGATCAAAACCGGCCCCCAGGGAAAGGCCAGAGGTGTGATAGAAACCAGTCTCTCAGGGGAGACCGGAGGTGCATTCGAAACACCCTGTCTTATCTCACTCGGGGAGCCCTTTACCCCCTAGCCGGGACTGGCGCGCCTTGGAGCCTAAGTTTCGCTGGGGGCCGGGGTCATGCTAGGGCCACGGAGTCAGGGACCTCGGGAAGGGAAAATGGCTGCCGGGGGCCCTGTGGGGTGATGCAGGTTCTGGGCGCTCGGAGCCGGGAAGGAGGCCGGGGGCATGCGGGGCTGGTCGTCGGCTGGCGGGGTCGTGCAGGGAGATTGGGCGTACAGGGAGCAGGACGACGAGGGGCATCTGGGTGCAGGGCTAGGCTAACAGGGTGCTGAGGAAAGGGGAGAACCACGCCACGCTGCCAGGTCCAACACTGGAGAATACATGAATGACCCGAGCCCTCAGACTTGCGTGTGCGGCAAGGGTCACAGCGCCTCAGACTGGAGAATACATGAATGACCCGAGCCCTCAGACTTGCGTGTGCGGCAAGGGTCACAGCGCCTCAGACTGGAGAATTCATGAATGACCCGAGCCCTCAGACTTGCGTGTGCGGCAAAGATAACAGCGCCTCAGACTTGAGAATTCATGAATGACCCGAGCCCTCAGACTTGCGTGTAAGCTAGGGTCACAGCGCCTCAGACTGGAGAATACATGAATGACCCGAGCCCTCAGACTTGCGTGTGCGGCAAGGGTCACAGCGCCTCAGACTGGAGAATACATGAATGACCCGAGCCCTCAGACTTGCGTGTGCGGCAAGGGTCACAGCGCCTCAGACTGGAGAATACATGAATGACCCGAGCCCTCAGACTTGCGTGTGCGGCAAGGGTCACAGCGCTCAGACTGGAGAACACATGAATGACCCGAGCCCTCAGACTTACGTGTGCGGCAAGGGTCACAGCGCCTCAGACTGGAGACCACATGAATGACCCGAGCCCTCAGACTTGCGTGTGCGGCAAGGGTCACTGCACCTCAGACTGGAGAACAAATGAATGACCCGAGCCCTCAGACTTGCGTGTGCGGCAAGGGTCACAGCGCCTCAGACTGGAGAACACATGAATGACCCGAGCCCTTAGACTTGCGTGTGCGGCAAGGGTCACAGCGCCTCAGACTGGAGAACACATGAATGACCCGAGCCCTCAGACTTGCGTGTGGGGCAAGCGTCACAGCGCCTCAGACTGGAAAACACATGAATGACCCGAGCCCTCAGATTTGCGTGTGCGGCAAGGGTCACAGCGCCTCAGGCTGGAGAATACATGAATGACCCGAGCCCTCAGACTTGCGTGTGCGGCAAGAGTCACAACACCTCAGACTGGAGAATACATGAATGACCCGAGCCCTCAGACTTGCGTGTGCGGCAAGGGTCACAGCGCCTCAGACTGGAGTATACATGAATGACCCGAGCCCTCAGACTTGCGTGTGCGGCAAGGGTCACAGCGCCTCAGACTGGAGAATACATGAATGACCCGAGCCCTCAGACTTGCGTGTGCGGCAAGGGTCACAGCGCCTCAGACTGGAGAACACATGAATGACCCGAGCCCTCAGACTTGCGTGTGCGTCAAGGGTCACAGTGCCTCAGACTGGAGAACACATGATTGACCCGAGCCCTCAGACTTGCGTGTGCGTCAAGGGTCACAGCGCCTCAGACTGGAGAACACATGAATGAGCCGAGCCCTCAGACTTGCGTGTGCGGCAAGGGTCACTGCGCCTCAGACTGGAGAACAAATGAATGACCCGAGCCCTCAGACTTGCGTGTGCGGCAAGGGTCACAGCGCCTCAGACTGGAGAACACATGAATGACCCGAGCCCTTAGACTTGCGTGTGCGGCAAGGGTCACAGCGCCTCAGACTGGAGAACACATGAATGACCCGAGCCCTCAGACTTGCGTGTGGGGCAAGCGTCACAGCGCCTCAGACTGGAAAACACATGAATGACCCGAGCCCTCAGATTTGCGTGTGCGGCAAGGGTCACAGCGCCTCAGGCTGGAGAATACATGAATGACCCGAGCCCTCAGACTTGCGTGTGCGGCAAGAGTCACAACGCCTCAGACTGGAGAATACATGAATGACCCGAGCCCTCAGACTTGCGTGTGCGGCAAGGGTCACAGCGCCTCAGACTGGAGTATACATGAATGACCCGAGCCCTCAGACTTGCGTGTGCGGCAAGGGTCACAGCGCCTCAGACTGGAGAATACATGAATGACCCGAGCCCTCAGACTTGCGTGTGCGGCAAGGGTCACAGCCCCTTGTACTGGAGAATACATGAATGACCCGAGCCCTCAGACTTGCGTGTGCGGCAAGGGTCACAGCGCCTCAGACTGGAGAATACATGAATGACCTGAGCCCTCAGACTTGCGTGTGCGGCAAGGAACACAGTGCCTCAGACTGGAGAATACATGAATGACCCGAGCCCTCAGACTTGCCTGTGCGGCAAGGGACACAGTGCCTC
This sequence comes from Lissotriton helveticus, assembly GCF_964261635.1. Taxonomy (NCBI): domain Eukaryota; kingdom Metazoa; phylum Chordata; class Amphibia; order Caudata; family Salamandridae; genus Lissotriton; species Lissotriton helveticus. The sequence goes on along the minus strand of NC_136068.1, from coordinate 1,932,054,124 downwards.
AGACTGGAGAATACATGAATGACCCGAGCCCTCAGACTTGCGTGTGCGGCAAGGGTCACAGCGCCTCAGACTGGAGAACACATGAATGACCCGAGCCCTCAGACTTGCGTGTGCGGCAAGGGTCACAGCGCCTCAGACTGGAGAACACATGAATGACCCGAGTTCTCAGACTTGCGTGTGCGGCAAGGGTCACAGCGCCTCAGACTGGAGAACACATGAATGACCCAAGCCCTCAGACTTGCGTGTGCGGCAAGGGTCACAGCGCCTCAGACTGGAGAACACAGGAATGACTCGAGCCCTCAGACTTGCGTGTGCGGCAAGGGTCACAGCGCCTCAGACTGGAGAACACATGAATAACCCGAGCCCTCAGACTTGCGTGTGCATCAAGGGTCACAGCGCCTCAGACTGGAGAACACATGAATGACCCGAGCCCTCAGACTTGCGTGTGCGGCAAGGGTCACAGCGCCTCAGACTGGAGAACACATGAATGACCCGAGCCCTCAGACTTGCGTGTGCGGCAAGGGTCACAGCGCCTCAGACTGGAGAACACATGAATGACCCGAGCCCTCAGTCTTGCGTGTGCGGCAAGGGTCACAGCGCCTCAGACTGGAGAACACATGAATGACCCGAGCCCTCAGACTTGCGTGTGCGGCAAGGGTCACAGCGCCTCAGACTGGAGAACACATGAATGACCCGAGCCCTCAGACTTGCGTGTGCGGCAAGGGTCACAGCGCCTCAGACTGGAGAATACATGAATGACCCGAGCCCTCAGACTTGCGTGTGCGGCAAGGGACACAGTGCCTCAGACTGGAGAATACATGAATGACCCGAGCCCTCAGACTTGCGTGTGCGGCAAGGGACACAGTGCCTCAGACTGGAGAATACATGAATGACCCGAGCCCTCAGACTTGCGTGTGCGGCAAGGGTCACAGCGCCTCAGACTGGAGAACACATGAATGACCCGAGCCCTCAGACTTGCGTGTGCGGCAAGGGTCACAGCGCCTCAGACTGGAGAACGCATGAATGACCCGAGCCCTCAGACTTGCGTGTGCAGCAAGGGTCGCAGCGCCTCAGACTGGAGAACACATGAATGACCCAAGCCCTCAGACTTGCGTGTGCGGCAAGGGTCACAGCGCCTCAGACTGGAGAACACAGCAATGACTCGAGCCCTCAGACTTGCGTGTGCGGCAAGGGTCACAGCACCTCAGACTGGAGAACACATGAATAACCCGAGCCCTCAGACTTGCTTGTGCATCAAGGGTCACAGCGCCTCAGACTGGAGAACACATGAATGACCCGAGCCCTCAGACTTGCGTGTGCGGCAAGGGTCACAGCGCCTCAGACTGGAGAACACATGAATGACCTGAGCCCTCAGACTTGCGTGTGCGGCAAGGGTCACAGCGCCTCAGACTGGAGAACACATGAATGACCCGAGCCCTCAGACTTGCGTGTGCATCAAGGGTCACAGCGCCTCAGACTGGAGAATACATGAATGACCCGAGCCCTCAGACTGCATGTGTGGCTAGGGTCACAGCGCTAAGACTGGATACATGACCACGCACTCAGACTGCATGTATGGCACGTGTCACAGCGCTCAGATTGTATACATGATACATGACCGAGCCCTCAGACTGCATGTGTGGCAAAGGTCACAGCGCTCAGACTGGATACATGACCGAGCCCTCAGACTGCATGTGTGGCAAGGGTCACAGCGCTAAGACTGGATACATGACCACACACTCAGACTGCATGTATGCCACGTGTCACAGCGCTCAGATTGTATACATGATACATGGCCGAGCCCTCAGACTGCATGTGTGGCAAGGGTCACAGCACTCCGATTGTATACATGATACATGACCGAGCCCTCAGACTGCATGCGTGGCAAGGGTCACAGCGCTCAGACTGGATACATGACCGAGCCCTCAGACTGCATGTGTGGCAAGGGTCGCAGCGTTCTGACTAGATACATGACCGAGCCCTCAGACTGCATGTTTGGCAAAGGTCACAGCGCTCAGACTGGATACATGACTGAGCCCTCAGACTGCATGTGTGGCAAGGGTCACAGCACTCAGACTGGATGCATGACCGAGCCCTCAGACTGCATGTGTGGCAAGGGTCACAGCGCTCAGACTGGATACATGACCCAGCCCTCAGACTGCATGTGTTGCTAAGGTCAGAGCGCTCAGACTGGATACATGACAGGTCCCTCAGATTGTATGTGTGGCATGTCACATTGTCACAGCCCTTAGACTGTATATATGATACATGACAGAGACCTCAGACTGCATGAATGCCACGTGTCACAGCGCTCAGATTGTATACATGAAACGTGACAAAGCCCTAAGACTGCACGTGTGGCACATGTCCCAGCACTTCGACTGTATACATGAATCATGACTGAGCCCTCACAAGTTCTAGCGCCGCTGCGGTAAACTACACTTCACTGTACGTCACTAGACTCTACACTTCCATGAGTTGAACGATACTTTACTGTACGTTATTTCACTTTATGGCACTCCAGTGTACGTCAGAACACTTAACGCTACTAAACGTTATCACACTGTACCCTACTGAATTCCAAGCTACTCCACTGTATTGCACTACAGTTTATGTTTCTCCACTATACGCTACTGCATCGTACCGTATTGCACTGTATCCCACGGTACTGTGCGCTATTCCACTCAGCACCACTGCACTCTACAGCACTCAAAAAATAGCCCTCCATTTTACGCAATTTAACTTTACAACACTACACTGTATAACACACCACTTCATGCAAGCCCACAGTACACAACTCAACTGGACCCCACTTCACTGTATAGGTTCTCCATTCCACCCCACCCCAGTGTACGCTATACCAGTTTACGCCACTCCACTGTACCACACTCCTCTCTACCCCACTAGCTGTAAGCCAGGCCATGCGGCTAAACCCATAACTCACGTGACGAAAGACTGTGCACAGCATGGGGTTGGCTGCCTGTGGGGGCCTTGGCTGCTTGCAGGTGGGTGGGCACAGCCAGGCCCTGTTTGCAACCGTCCACATGCATGCCCTATGCCCGTGCGCGGCAGGGGGTTGGCTTTACATATGGTAATAAAATAATAGTTTACCTTAAAAAAAACTAGAAATTCACTGAAAAAAACAAAGGCCAATATGTCAGTGACAACAATAACTAAAAAACACAACGTTTCACCAGTTATGGTTAACCAGAGCTCACTATAACTTGCACCCCTGCCATGCACTGCCTACGACATCACATATTAAATCACTCATGACATGTCCTATGACATAATTTACAACATCATAAACCCCAGCATAGTCTTCTGTGACAATAGAAGGGTGTCGCCATCCCACGTGGACAAGGAGGCCTAGTGTTGTGCTACCTTGACAAACAACATCCCAGCCTGACGGCCTCGCCCTCAGACAGGGCCACTCCCCAAGAGTGCTATAGGAACCCTTTCTAACCCAAAACCCTTTCTTCCAGAGACAATCCCGTATCACACGTTCATGTCGGATGTATGACGTTTCAACGCATGCTTTTACAACGCATGTCATTACGACGCAGGTTTTACAATGCAAGTCGTTACAACGACTTGCGTTGGGGGGGCGCTGGATAGTGAATAGTTTAATTTACTATTCCAACTCCAGTCCCCGTGGATAGTAGGGAAGGTGTTGGATAGTAATTAAACTATTCCCTATCCTAGAGCGCCCCCAGCGCAATGCGTTGTAATAACTTGCGTTGTAATGGTAGTGCAATGTAAAAGTTGCATTGTAAAGGATGTTCCCCGTTCATGTCAGAGTCAAGTAGCCACTCTCTTGCCACGGGCTCTCAATCAGCATGTGGTGCCAACACAGCCTGTTCTGCTAGTCTCCCACATAGCAGGGATCCCCTGAGCAGAGGTCTCCCCTCACCACAGGGGTTGGGAAGTCTTCAGGAACTGCTCAAACACACCTATGAGTCCTGGGTCATCCTACAGATACCTTGCTCTGATAAGCTGCGGCACAAGTAACCCTTCAAATACTTTAGACGCTGTTCATGGTCCATCCGGGGTCTTTGCCTCCCTCAGACACCCTTCTCTGCTCTCCACACTAGCCATGAATTTAGTTCCTCAAACATAGGGCTTTGGCTTGGACTTCAGCCCTTGCCCATGATTGCCAGGGCTCAGAAACAAAGGTTCTGCTGCTCCAAACACACAGATGCAGCGGAGCAACACTTGCAGGCCTTGATGGTCATCAGAGTTTAATCAAAGATGTGAAAGCAGTTGAGGTGTTACTGAGAGTCTGAGTAGAAGCAGCAGCAAAAGAAAAAGATGTACTAGCAGCAACAGTAACACGAATGGTGCTAGTAGCAGTAGGCGGGGTAATAGGAGTACCGCCCACAACAGTAGTAGGGATACTACTACTAACAGTAGCAGCAGCAGCAGTACAGCTGCAGGAAGTGACAGCATTATCAGCAGCAGCTGCTGTTCAATCAGTATTAAAGTGATGGATATTAGAGAAGTGTGGCTCAATGGTTAGAGCGGCAGACCCTGATGCAGAAGTCTGGCCCGGGACCAGGGTTCAATTCCCGCCTCGGCGGGTCTCGGGCACAATTTCCTCGGACCTGATAATTCTCGCCCCGGTGTCTATTCTTATCAGGAGTCCCACTCTGCACCTCTGGGCAATAGCTTGCTTAATCTCCACAACGGCCCCAACAACGCTGAGGATGCCTGACTTCACCTTGGGGGTGCCCAGGAGTGGGCTCCTCACAGGGAAAGGCCAGGAAGGGTTCCTCGGCAGTATTCGTACAAGCGCCGAGATGCCTACGGGTAGTCATGCGCTATACAAGTGCGTAATCATCATATTAAGCTTGCATGAAGGGATGAAGAGAGTCTAAACCAAACATGAAAGTGTTAAATGCAAGACTACAAGCCCCACAATGCAACCTGCTGTTGCCAGAAATGCTAGCAGGGGCTGATTGCATCAGATGTCATGGTGACACTTAGCAAACTTGTGAAATGCAAAATAACATTTCAGGAAAGACCTCTTGTGGACCATGCTAAAAACTTGCGTTTGTCCCGCCCATGGAGCACAGCCTCTACATCCCCCTGATTGGCTGACTCGTATCCTTCTACTGATCACATTTATCCAATTACTGTTTTCCTTTTCATGAAGCACTCCATGGGAGTGCACTGGTTTTCTTGCTCTGTCTTGCGTTGATTTCACCCCTCAAATACCCACCTCCCTGCTGCTTCCCCTTCAACCACCTCCCTCCTCGCTCCTCTCCCGCGCCTCCATTGCTCCTCTACCGCTCAGTCCTTAAAATCTTTTAGAATTTTAATTTACCTGGAGAGCCTGCCAGCTGCCATTTGCGGCAAAAAGATTTTTGGCACCAGCCTCTGTGTGCTCCCCACCCTTGCAGCCCCTTCAAAAATGGTTTTATTTTATTTTTGGATGGTCCGACAGCTGCCATTTACTACAAAAAATATTTTTTTGTGTTATTAAATGTTTTTTTTACAGATCTAAGTAGCTTCCATTATCAGTGCTTAAGGGCTGACACTGACACTCCTTGTCAAACAAACTGTGGGGTAAAAAGGAGTTCATTAAAAGCACAATGCAAGCAGCTGCAGCCGGATGAGAAGTGAAACCAATGCTGGCCCCATTCCCCCAGCACTCCCTCCGCCTAGAGTGAGAGCTGCTAACTCTAAGGGTGGCAGCACACTGCCCCCTCGTGGCCGTTCTTTGGAGTGCGTGCCCCCCCCTGAGGTAATGCTGCGCCCCCCCCCTGGGGGGCGCGCCCCACACTTTGAAGACATATGGCCTAGAGTGAGAGCTGCTAACTCTAAGGGTGGCAGCACACCGCCCCCTAGTGGCCGTTCTTTGGAGTGCGTGCCCCCCCTGAGGTAATGCTGCGCCCCCCACCCCCCGGGGGGCACGCCCCACACTTTGAAAACATATGGCCTAGAGTGAGCGCTGCTAACTCTAAGGGTGGCAGCACACCGCCCCCTGGTGGCCGGTCCTAGGAGAGGGTCTACAGATGAGGCCACCAACAAGGGTGTGAGGACAATCTAGAAGCAGTCATCTGCACAGGCAATGGCACTGGCCTTTGGGACCTACTGGCTTTGCCAATGCTATAAACAGGGCTGTCGCGAGCCGGGACCCGATGAAGCATCGTCGAAGCAAAGGCGCAATGGCGGTCGCATCATTGCACGGAGGCGCGCCAGCAGAATAACGCAGGCGCCAATTCTATTCATCGCTAGAAGATGTAAAATGCTACTTAGATCGGTAAATAAAAAATATACGTTTTTTACTACTACTAAAGCGTCAATTAAAAAAAGACACTGGCAAAGCCAACAGGTCTCACCTTTTAGACCTATACGCTTTGCCAATGGCTTTTGGAGATGCGTGTAGCATCATCGATACAGTGCAGCATGGCTAAAAAAAAAACATGCATTTGCAATGCTGTAGGTCTCGCATTAGTTAAATTTACAGCAATTGGCTTTGTAAATGAGAAAGTTTGTTAGAATTTTTTCCTCAAAATCCATGAAGCAAGGAAAGGGTGCAGTACCGTTGCCTGTTACTAGGTGACCTTGCAGACCTCTATTAACCATACAATGTACTGCTCCGTGTAAAAATGAATATAACTCCTTCCCAGGTCTGGGTCCAGGCCCGCCTTCTTTATTTCCAACCAAAAGGGCTGGCTGACACTCGCAGGAAGCATGGTAGAGATTAGCCTGCTACTGCGACCTTCGTCGTGTTCATTCCCACTGAAATCCATGATGCACACACTGAAATTCCAGCGTGCAGGATGGAGGAAGATGTAAAACTGCGCGGACGCAAGAAAAGACAGCAGAAAGGCATTTGCCTAAGGCCGCACTTTAACTTCAGATGTCCATAGCTAAAGCGCTGCGTGCCGCCATTAGTACAAAAGTAAACAAATGGAAAAGAAATGCAATAGCCGTGCACAGTTTTTCTTCTATTTATTTACTTTTGTAGCAATCACGGCACACCGCGCTTTAGCTTAAGACGTTTAAAACGAAACCTCTACTTGCCCCCAATGGTACAAACGAAAATATATGGAAATCAAATATCGGCGTCCACCCACCGTTTTTTCTATTTACTGACTTTTGTAGAAAAGGCGACACGCTGCACTTCAGCTTCAGATGTTTAAAGCTAAAGCGCTGCGTGCCGCGATTGATACAAACATAATAAATGAAAAATAAATGTGGTGGCCGCCTGTGCAGCATGTCGTATTAGCTGCAGCAAGACATTAATCAGCTAAATAGTGCTCCCTAACTGTAAATGAAACCTAAAGTGTAAGGCCACATGTAAGAAAGGGCTGTCCTCATTGGAGGTAACAACAGAAGAGAGGGAGGTACTAAAGAGGGACTACTAGGCCTATTCACCAATCAAAAGCCATCATTTACAAAGGACAGTAAGAGGAGCCAATTGAAAAGATGGGCAGAGCTAAAAGTCCATATCTGAAAACAGCATGTCTCGAAGAGACAGTGCAAGTGCTGCCTAGGCGAGACCTAAAAAGATAACTTACAATAGGGTGTGGCTGGGCCACCTGCGCAAACCTAGTAAGTATTCCTACAGTAACTGCACGTTTATCTAATTCCGTGGTGCTTCAAGGGAGAGAGCGGCCGCCTGCGCTCTCACAGTGGCTGAGAAAACCTAGTCCTTGCAATATACAGAAAGTCCACAGCAACCACCTCAAATAGCAATTATAAGAAATAAATTGCTTCAAATCTTCTTGTTTTTAGGTCGATTTATTCAGACCCCTGTAGCCAGACTACACAGGTGCCAGGAGCACACGGGTGAGAGTCAGCCACACAGGGGCCGGGAGCACACAGGTGAGTCAGCCACACAGGGGCAGGGAGCACCCAGGTGAGAGTCAGCCACACAGGGGCCGGGAGCACACAGGTGAGAGTCAGCCACACAGGGTCCGGAGCACACAGGTGAGAGTCAGCCACACAGGGGCCGGGAGCACCCAGGTGAGAGTCAGCCACACAGGGGCCGGGAGCACCCAGGTGAGAGTCAGCCACACAGGGGCCGGGAGCACCCAGGTGAGAGTCAGCCACACAGGGGCCGGGAGCACACAGGTGAGAGTCAGCCACACAGGGGCCGGGAGCACACAGGTGAGAGTCAGCCACACAGGGGCCAGGAGCACACAGGTGAGAGTCAGCCACACAGGCCCGGAGCACACAGGTGAGAGTCAGCCACACAGGGGCCGGGAGCACACAGGTGAGAGTCAGCCACACAGGGGCCGGGAGCACACAGGTGAGAGTCAGCCACACAGGGGCCAGGAGCACACAGGTGAGAGTCAGCCACACAGGGGCCGGGAGCACACAGGTGAGAGTCAGCCACACAGGGGCCGGGAGCACCCAGGTGAGAGTCAGCCACACAGGGGCCGGGAGCACCCAGGTGAGAGTCAGCCACACAGGGGCCGGGAGCACCCAGGTGAGAGTCAGCCACACAGGGGTGTAAGGAGCACCCAGGTGAGAGTCAGCCACACAGGGGCCGGGAGCTCCCAGGTGAGAGTCAGCCATACAGGGGCCAGGATCACACAGGTGAGAGTCAGCCACACAGGCCCGGAGCACACAGGTGAGAGTCAGCCACACAGGGGCCGGGAGCACACAGGTGAGAGTCAGCCACACAGGGGCCAGGAGCACACAGGTGAGAGTCAGCCACACAGGCCCGGAGCACACAGGTGAGAGTCAGCCACACAGGGGCCAGGAGCACCCAGGTGAGAGTCAGCCACACAGGGGCCGGGAGCACACAGGTGAGAGTCAGCCACACAGGCCCGGAGCACACAGGTGAGAGTCAGCCACACAGGGGCCAGGAGCACCCAGGTGAGAGTCAGCCACACAGGGGCCGGGAGCACCCAGGTGAGAGTCAGCCACACAGGGGCCGGGAGCACCCAGGTGAGAGTCAGCCACACAGGGGCCAGGAGCACCCAGGTGAGAGTCAGCCACACTGGGGCCGGGAGCACACAGGTGAGAGTCAGCCACACAGGCCCGGAGCACACAGATGAGAGTCAGCCACACAGGGGCCCGGAGCACACAGGTGAGAGTCAGCCACACAGGGGCCGGGAGCACACAAGTGAGAGTCAGCCACACAGGGGCCGGGAGCACACAGGTGAGAGTCAGCCACACAGGGGCCGGGAGCACCCAGGTGGGAGTCAGCCACACAGGGGCCGGGAGCACACAGGTGAGAGTCAGCCACACAGGGGCAGGGAGCACACAGGTGAGAGTCAGCCACACAGGGGCCGGGAGCACACAGGTGAGAGTCAGCCACACAGGGGCCGGGAGCCGACGGGTGAGAGTCAGCCACACAGGGGCCGGGAGCACATGGGTGAGAGTCAGCCACACAGGGGCCAGGAGCACACAGGTGAGAGTCAGCCACACAGGGGCCAGGAGCACACAGGTGAGAGTCAGCCACACAGGGGCCAGGAGCACATGGGTGAGAGTCAGCCACACAGGGGCCAGGAGCACACAGGTGAGAGTCAGCCACACAGGGGCCAGGAGCACACAGGTGAGAGTCAGCCACACAGGGGCCAGGAGCACACAGGTGAGAGTCAGCCACACAGGGGCCGTAACACACAGGTGAGAATCAGCCACACAGGGGCCGGGAGCACACAGGTGAGAGTCAGCCACACAGGGGCCAGGAACACACAGGTGAGAGTCAGCCACACAGGGGCCCGGAGCACACAGGTGAGAGTCAGCCACACAGGGGCCAGGAGCACACAGGTGAGAGTCAGCCACACAGGCCCGGAGCACACAGGTGAGAGTCAGCCACACAGGGGCCAGGAGCACCCAGGTGAGAGTCAGCCACACAGGGGCCGGGAGCACACAGGTGAGAGTCAGCCACACAGGCCCGGAGCACACAGGTGAGAGTCAGCCACACAGGGGCCAGGAGCACCCAGGTGAGAGTCAGCCACACAGGGGCCGGGAGCACCCAGGTGAGAGTCAGCCACACAGGGGCCGGGAGCACCCAGGTGAGAGTCAGCCACACAGGGGCCAGGAGCACCCAGGTGAGAGTCAGCCACACTGGGGCCGGGAGCACACAGGTGAGAGTCAGCCACACAGGCCCGGAGCACACAGATGAGAGTCAGCCACACAGGGGCCCGGAGCACACAGGTGAGAGTCAGCCACACAGGGGCCGGGAGCACACAAGTGAGAGTCAGCCACACAGGGGCCGGGAGCACACAGGTGAGAGTCAGCCACACAGGGGCCGGGAGCACCCAGGTGGGAGTCAGCCACACAGGGGCCGGGAGCACACAGGTGAGAGTCAGCCACACAGGGGCAGGGAGCACACAGGTGAGAGTCAGCCACACAGGGGCCGGGAGCACACAGGTGAGAGTCAGCCACACAGGGGCCGGGAGCCGACGGGTGAGAGTCAGCCACACAGGGGCCGGGAGCACATGGGTGAGAGTCAGCCACACAGGGGCCAGGAGCACACAGGTGAGAGTCAGCCACACAGGGGCCAGGAGCACACAGGTGAGAGTCAGCCACACAGGGGCCAGGAGCACATGGGTGAGAGTCAGCCACACAGGGGCCAGGAGCACACAGGTGAGAGTCAGCCACACAGGGGCCAGGAGCACACAGGTGAGAGTCAGCCACACAGGGGCCAGGAGCACACAGGTGAGAGTCAGCCACACAGGGGCCGTAACACACAGGTGAGAATCAGCCACACAGGGGCCGGGAGCACACAGGTGAGAGTCAGCCACACAGGGGCCAGGAACACACAGGTGAGAGTCAGCCACACAGGGGCCCGGAGCACACAGGTGAGAGTCAGCCACACAGGGGCCGTAACACACAGGTGAGAATCAGCCACACAGGGGCCAGGAGCACACAGGTGAGAGTCAGCCACACAGGGGCCGGGAGCACACAAGTGAGAGTCAGCCACACAGGGGCCAGGAGCACCCAGGTGAGAGTCAGCCACACAGGCCCGGAGCACACAGGGGAGAGTCAGCCACACAGGAGCCAGGAGCACACAGGTGAGAGTCAGCCACACAGGGGCCCGGAGCACACAGGGGAGAGTCAGCCACACAGGCCCGGAGCACACAGGGGAGAGTCAGCCACACAGAGGCCGGGAGCACACTAGTGAGAGTCAGCCACACAGGGCCTTGGAGCACACAGGTGAGAGTCAGCCACACAGGGGCCGGGAGCACACGGGTGAGAGTCAGCCACACAGGGGCCGGGAGCACACGGGTGAGAGTCAGCCACATGGGGGCCAGAAGCACACAGGTGAGTCAGCCACACAGGGGCCAGGAGCACACAGGTGAGAGTCAGTCACACAAAGGCCAGGAGCACCCAGGTGAGAGTCAGCCACACAGGGGCCAGGAGCACACAGGTGAGAGTCAGCCACACAGGGGCCAGGAGCACACAGGTGAGAGTCAGCCACACAGGAGCCAGGAGCACCCAGGTGAGAGTCAGCCACACAGGGGCCGGGAGCACACAGGTGAGAGTCAGCCACACAGGGGCCGGGAGCACACAGGTGAGAGTCAGCCACACAGGGGCCAGGAGCGCACGGGAGAGAGTCAGCCTGTGAGGAAATCATAGGAACGTAAGGACTCACCGGACTATCACCAGGGGGGGAACAACAGCAAAACCTTCCTTATCGGGACCATACTCAGAGACTACCGCTACCATGCTCCTCTCGTGTTTTTCCCCAGGACAACGCGGACGATAACCCGGAAGTGACCCCTTGGGAATCCGGAAACAGTAAAGTCAGTCCAATGAAAAGCGACCCGGTTCCAGAGGCGGAGTCAGAGAAGTTTGGCGCGGAAAGAGCGGAAGAGAGTTGGAGCGAGGCAGTACAGAGAGAAGACACAGGCCCGAGGAAGAAGATGCGGGACCCGAGGCACCGAACGCGAGATCCTCGGCCGACCACGAGGAGGGAGAGGAGAGCTGGTGCGAGGACTGGTGGTGTCCGGAGGATGCTGGAGAGCGTTGCGGCGGAGCCGGTGAGTGATAACGGCTCAAGGGTATCGGGAGGCGGGGTGGTGAAGGCGGGAGGGACAACCGGGTGGGGTTAGGAATAGAGGGAGGTCTGGAGGTATTTCCTGACTAAGACTTTGGTGTCCTTGCAACATACCGTCACTTGTATCGCACAATATCTTTCGGCATTTTTCCCTCACCGTAAACCTTCCTAAAAGCACTATTCTGACCCTAGGCACTTAATTCCTACCTCTCTCCTTTCACGAACCTCGATCCGGACATCACGACTTTCCTGCCCTTCATTGGTTTTTCATGGTCAAGATTAGAACACTAAAGGTGTGGTGAAGGTAGAAACCCACGACCTAAGCAAAGCATTTTCTTACGCTTCCCTCATTTGGTTTCTCCTCCTATGAGCCTCCGGGGAGACCACCTCAATCAAGAGGAAAACGAGAGCGAGTCATCATCTCTACGAGTCTCAAAAACCTCCAGCTCATCAAAGGAATCGTCCGAGGAAGAAGAACCCGAGGGACAGTCAGCCCCACAAGCAGTAACTCCTTCTGTTATCAATAAAACTCCTTCTTTTAGACCCATCCTACAGCCTCCCCGCCTGTTTATAAAACTCGCACTCCCACAAGTGGTGTCAGAAGTGGGATATAAAGGAAAGATGGAGGCTGCACTGGCAAAGATGGCCGAAAACCAGGAGCACCTGGGCAAAGTAATGGAACGTTTTTTGACTGTTGTGGAAGAAGACCGGGGCAAGTTACAAGTACTAGCAGGTCAAGGTCAGACCCACAGAGCTGCCATGGACAAACTTACTGAAGCTTTGGGGCAACAAAGAGGCCCAACCACATTACCATCAGTAGTTTTGCAGCGATACGTAGCTGGGGAGGACCCCCATTTCTTTTTCAACAACTTCGAGAGAATGGCAACGGCTGCTTCCTGGCCTGCAGAGAAGTGGGGGCAATATTTAGGTCCTCTGTTATCAGGAGACCTGCAAGCAGCTTATCAGGCAGCTACTCTTCAAGGGTCGGGCCCCTATGCCGATATAAAAAAATGTATCTTGGAAAGGTTAGGAGTAGATGATGAAACCTATAGGTTGAAATTAAGACAAATGAAGGGAGGACCACAGGAAACCCCTCGTGCCTTGTATTTTAGGGTAAACGACATGGCGGATCGTTGGTTAAAACTCGCCACCACTGACAAGGATGGGATCATGTCCAAGATCTACCTAGAACAGTATTCAACGTCACTTCACCCTCTCATCCAACGCTGGGTCCGGCAGCAAGCTAACCTTACCTTAGAAACAGCTGTGGAGATAGCTAGTGCATACAATAGTGCACAGGACATCCAAAAAGGACGAGAAGAGCCCTCGAGCAAAGCTGGGGGACACATGACCCATCGACCTCCCAGACCCCTGTTAGCCAAGAAACCCGAACCCCTTGCTATAGTACCTAGTACCCCTCTACCCAGTGCCCCGCTTATACAAACCCCTTCTGTGGGACCTCAGTGCTTTCAGTGTGGGGGGATGGGACACATAGCTAGGTTTTGTCCACAAAAAGAAGAACCAATGGAAATTGGGATGGCCCGCAATTATTATTGTTCACCTACAGAAAAAAAAACACCCCCATATCGGTGTACAGTCTCTGTAAATGGGCAACCTGTAACTGCTTTAGCTGACACGGGGTGTTTGCATAGTGTAGTAAGACCACAAGACCTTGGTAATAACATAGGACCCATAGGAGTGGTGGCCATTCGGTGTGTACACGGGGACACAAAATCATATCCCGCTGCTCGTGTTCGGATACAACATCCCCAGGATTCAGGAACAACATTAACTGAAGGACTAATACCCCGTTTACCTGAACAAGCCATTCTAGGAAATGATTATCCTAAGTTACCCCAGCTGTTACAGGGCCCCTCTCTAAATGAAGATGACTGGTTGTCGTCTGCACCTTTTTCCAATGAGACAGGAAATGAATGGCCATCTTCCAAACCACGAAAAAGTCGAAGACAAAGAAGGGCCGAAAAAGGAAAAGAGTTAATGGCGATGCCCGTCATCCCAGATGAAAACCCCTGGGAAACAGATAGGAATTTCCACGCGGCTCAACTAGAGGACCCTGTCCTACAAGAAGCATGGAATAAAGCCATTGAGGATGAAGACCCACAGCAAGTAGGTCCTTATTTCTTTAAAAGAAATGGTCTATTGTACAGGAAAGGTAGTTCTACCCAGAAAGCACAGCTCCTCATTCCAGAACCATTCAGAGAAAAGGTCCTATATCTAGCTCATAGCCATCTATTGGGGGGACATTTCAGAGCTGAAAAGACAGAGAAGTTGATCCTAGAAAACTTCTATTGGCAAGGGATATACCAGCAGGTTAAGCGATATTGTAGGCAAGGCCCAGTATGCCAACGGCATAGCAGTTATCAACCTCCAAGGGTACAGTTGCTTCCCCTTCCTATCATTGATGAACCCTTCCGTCGTGTAGGTATGGATATAATTGGACCCTTACTACCCTCTCGAAGTGGGTGTAGATACGTCCTTGTTATAGTAGACTATGCTACACGTTTCCCGGAGGCCATTCCCCTTCACCGTCCAGACACGACCAATATTGCCAAGGTTATGATTGGTATTTTTTCTAGGGTAGGATTCCCAAAAGAAATCCTGATTGATCAAGGGACACCCTTTGTCTCCAAAATGAGGAAACACATCTGCACACAGCTAGGGGTTAAACCAATCAGAACATCGGCCTATCACCCACAAACAGATGGGCTGGTGGAAAGATACAACGCCACCATTAAGACCACTCTTAAAAACCTATTGGCGTTAGAGGCACGGAAATGGGAAGAGATCTTAACTTTGGCCTTATTTGCCATTAGATGTAAGGAACAGAAAAGTACTGGGTATTCCCCTTTCGAATTGTTATATGGCCACAAACCCCGTACACTGCTTGACATGGCCCAAGAACAGAGGGAGAAAGAACCAAACAATACAAAACCTCTGCCCGAATACGTGTCCAATTTAAAGACACATTTAACCCAAATCCGAAACATTGTCAGGAATAACCTAGAAAATGCACAGATTGCCCAAAAGGGATAATATGACAAAAGAACAAAAGTCCGGTCTTTCAAAGGGGGAGACCTTGTATTGCTTATGATGCCTTCTTCTGACCAAAAGTTACTAGGACAATGGCAGGGACCTTATAGAGTAGTAGACCAAGTGACACCGGTGACTTATCGCATCGAAATAGATCCCACCAAACATCTATCCCAAATATACCATGTCAATTTACTTAAAAAGTGGGAAGGCCCTCTACCTATTTCGGTGAGTGTGGTGGAGACACAAACACCTTTATTTCATCAATGCATTGATCCTGAGTTACCCTTTACTCTGAAGGAGGGTTTGTCCAAAGTATTGCAGCCTCTTACCCCTGTTTTTTCTACCTCCCCAGGGAGGACCTCTCTCATTGAACACACCATTAAAACACCACCGGGGAAATGGGTTAGGCTGAGACCATATCATATCCCGGAAGCCCGGCGTCAGGTTATAAAGGAGGAAATACAAAAGATGTTGCAAATGGATATTATAGAACCATTCAAGAGCGAATGGAATTCACCCATTGTGCTCGTGCCAAAACCTGATGGATCGGTGCGATTTTGTATCGATTTTCGGGAGGTAAACAAAATCTCAGAATTTGACACATATCCCCTTCCTCGGGTGGATGAAATGGTGGAGAGAATTGGCCGAGCAAAGTATATCAGTACTTTGGATTTATGCAAAGGGTACTGGCAGATACCACTTAAAAAACAGGACAGAGAAAAAACGGCCTTTTCAACCCCTGATGGATTGTATCAGTTTAAAGTTTTGCCATTTGGTCTGCATGGGGCACCCGCAACGTTTCAAAGGGCCATAAATGTGATACTAAGACCCCACGAAAGCTATGCAGGTGCCTATATCGATGATTATGTGATATATAGCAATACCTGGGAACAACATCTGACACACCTCTTCCAAGTCATTCAGACGTTAGGGTTACACGGGCTGAAAATAAATCCGGCAAAAAGCCACTTGGCAACCCAAACAGTTAAATACTTAGGATACCTATTGGGAGAAGGAGTCATAAGACCTCAGGTGTCAAAACTAACAGCCATATCACAAATACCTTTACCCAGAACAAAAAAAGACTAAAGAGCTTTTCTTGGGTTACTAGGGTACTATAGACGATTCATCCCTAGATTCTCACAAACAGCAGCTCCCTTGACTGATCTGCTTCAAAAGAATATCAGAACTGAGGAAATCTTGAAAACCCCTCCTGCCGAGGTATTACACTCTTTTGAATCCCTAAAGAAATCCCTGACTTCAGATACTGTCCTGGCGAGCCCTGATTATTCCTGTCCCTTTATACTACAAACTGACGCCTCGGACCAGGGGCTAGGAGCTGTCTTATCTCAAGAAACACTACAAGGGGAAAAACCAATTCTATACATTGGTCGTAAACTGTTTCCCCGAGAGAAAAACTATGCCACCATCGAGAAAGAGGCTTTGGCTATCAAGTGGGCCATAGAATCTTTGTGCTACTATTTGGAAGGGGGAGAATTCACTCTTTTTACAGACCATGCACCCTTAGAATGGTTAGCCAGGAATAAGGGTCACAATGAGAGGGTACTTAGATGGTTTCTTTCACTACAGCCATTCAGATTCCAAACGAAACATAGGAAAGGGAAGGAACAAGGGAATGCAGACTACTTGTCTAGATATCCCCAAAATCCAAACCCTAGAAGAAGGACAGCTAGGGAAAGGGGATGTGAGGGAATCATAGGAACGGAAGGACTCACCGGACTATCGCCAGGGGGGGAACGACAGCAAAACCTTCCTTATCGGGACCGTACTCAGAGACTACCGCTACCATGCTACTCTCGTGTTTTTCCCCAGGACAACAAGGGTGATAACCCGGAAGTGACCCCTGGGAATCCGGAAACAGTAAGGTCAGTCCAATGAAAAGAGACCCGGTTCCAGAGGCGGAGTCAGAGAAGGTTGGCGCGGAAAGAGCTGAAGAGAGTTGGAGCGAGGCAGTACAGAGAGAAGACGCGGAACCCGAGGAAGAAGACGCGGGACCCGAGGCACCGGACGAGAGATCCGCGGCCGACCATGAGGGAGAGGAGAGCTGGTGCGAAGGCTTGTGGTGTCCGGAGGATGCTGGAGAGTTGCAGCGGAGCAGGTGAGTGATAACGGCTCAAAGGTATAGGGAGGAGGGTTGGTGAAGGCGGGAGGGACAACCGGGTGGGGTTAAGAATAGAGGGAGGTCTCGAGGTATTTCCTGACTAAGACTTTGGTGTCCTTGCAACATACCGTCACTTGTATTGCACAATATCTTTCGGCGTTTTTCCCTTACCGTAAACCTTCCTAAAAGCACTATTCTGACCCTAGGCACTTAGGGCCAGATGTAGGAGCCAAAATACCGGTCGGTAACGGCCAATTTCAGCCGTTACCGACCGGTATTTAAGAATTGGCATGTAGGGGCCATATTTTACTGATTCAGTAAATTTACCGATTCGGTAAATTTACCGAATCTGTAAAATACCAAATCGGTATTTTTACCGATTCGGTAACTTCAAGATGTAGGTGGGACTCTTCTGAGTCCCACAGGCCTTACAGATTCTGTATTTTACCACCCAATCCAATTGGGTGGTAAAATACCGAATCCAGGTGTGCATGCACATGTGTGCATGCACACCTATGCCATGTGACAGACAGACATGCCCTTAGGGCATATCTGTGTGCCACATGGCACACATGCCTGTATTTGGGGTGCAAGAGGGTGTTAAAGTGACACCCCCTGCACCCTTGCAGAATTCGGTATTTACCGATTCGGTAATAACCGAGTCGGTATTTTCCATTGATTCCTATGGGCTTCACAGCCCATAGGAATCAATAGGAAATACCGATTCGGTATTTACCGAATCGGTAAATACCGAATATTAACGAATCGGTATTTCAACATCTGGAAATACCTACATCTCCCCCCTTCATATTTACCGATTCATAAATACCGAATCGGTAAAATTCGGTATTTATGAATCGGTAAATAACATTTACCTACATCTAGCCCTTAATTCCTACCTCTCTCCTTTCACGAAACTCGATCCTAACATCACGACTTTCCTGCCCTTCACTGGTTTTTCATGGTCAAGATTAGAACACTAAAGGTGTGGTGAAGGTAGAAACCCATGACCTAAGCAAAGCATTTTTCTTACAGTACCCTCATTTGTTTCTCCTCCTATGAGCCTCCGGGGAGACCATCTCAATCAAGAGGAAAACGAGAGCGAGTCATCATCTCTACGAGTCTCAAAAACCTCCAGCTCATCAAAGGAATCGTCCGAGGAAGAAGAACCCGAGGAACAGTCAGCCCCACAAGCAGTAACTCCTTCTGTTATCAATAAAACTCCTTCTTTTAGACCCATCCTACAGCTTCCTCGCCTATTTATAAAACCTGCACTCCCACACAGCCACACAGGGAACAGGAGCACACAGGTGAGAGTCAGTCACACAGGGGCCAGGAGCACACAGGTGAGAGTCAGTCACACAAGGGCCGGGAGCACACGGGTGAGAGTCAGCCACACAGGGGCCGGTGCACACGGGTGAGAGTCAGCCACACAGGGGCCGGGAGCACACGGGTGAGAGTCAGCCACACAGGGGCAGGGATCACACGGGTGAGAGTCAGCCACACAGGGGCAGGGAGCACACAGGGGAGAGTCAGCCACACAGGAACCGGGAGCACACAGGTGAGAGTCAGCCACACAGGGGCCGGGAGCACACAGGTGAGAATCAGCCACACAGGGGCCGGGAGCACACAGGTGAGAGTCAGCCACACAGGGGCCGGGAGCACACAGGTGAGAGTCAGCCACACAGGTGCCGGGAGCACACAGGTGAGAGTCAGTCACACAAGGGCCGGGAGCACACGGGTGAGAGTCAGCCACACAGGGGCCGGGAGCACACAGGTGAGAGTCAGCCACACAGGGGCCGGGAGCACACGGGTGAGAGTCAGCCACACAGGGGCAGGGATCACACGGGTGAGAGTCAGCCACACAGGGGCAGGGAGCACACAGGGGAGAGTCAGCCACACAGGAACCGGGAGCACACAGGTGAGAGTCAGCCACACAGGGGCCGGGAGCACACTGGTGAGAATCAGCCACACAGGGGCCGGGAGCACACAGGTGAGAGTCAGCCACACAGGGGCCGGGAGCACACAGGTGAGAGTCAGCCACACAGGGGCCGGGAGCACATGGGTGAGAGTCAGCCACACAGGGGCCGGGAGCACACAGGTGAGAGTCAGCCACACAGGGGCCAGGAGCACACGGGTGAGAGTCAGCCACACAGGGGCCCGGAGCACACAGGTGAGAGTCAGCCACACAGGGGCCGGGAGCACACAGGTGAGAGTCAGCCACACAGGGGCCGGGAGCACATGGGTGAGAGTCAGCCACACTGGGGCCGGGAGCACACGAGTGAGAGTCAGCCACACAGGGGCCAGGAGCACCCAGGTGAGAGTCAGCCACACAGGCCCGGAGCACACAGGTGAGAGTCAGCCACACAGGCCCGGAGCACACAGGGGAGAGTCAGCCACACAGAGGCCGGGAGCACACTAGTGAGAGTCAGCCACACAGGGCCTGGGAGCACACGGGTGAGAGTCAGCCACACAGGGGCCCAGGAGCACACGGGTGAGAGTCAGCCACACAGGGGCCGGGAGCACACGGGTGAGAGTCAGCCACATGGGGGCCAGGAGCACACAGGTGAGAGTCAGCCACACAGGGGCCAGGAGCACACAAGTGAGAGTCAGTCACACAGGGGCCAGGAGCACACAGGTGAGAGTCAGTCACACAAAGGCCAGGAGCACACATGTGAGAGTCAGCCACACAGGGGCCGGGAGCACACGGGTGAGAGTCAGCCACACAGGGGCCGGGAACACACAGGTGAGAGTCAGCCACACAGGGGCCAGGAGCACACAGGTGAGAGTCAGCCACACAGGGGCCGGGAGCACACAGGTGAGAGTCAGCCACACAGGGGCCGGGAGCACACAGGTGAGAGTCAGCCACACAAGGGCCAGGAGCACCCAGGTGAGAGTCAGCCACACAGGGGCCGGGAGCACACAGGTGAGAGTCAGCCACACAGGGGCCGGGAGCACAAGGGTGAGAGTCAGCCACACAGGGGCCAGGAGCACACGGGTGAGAGTCAGCCACACAGGGGCCAGGAGCACACGGGTGAGAGTCAGCCACACAGGGGCAGGGATCACACGGGTGAGAGTCAGCCACACAGGGGCAGGGAGCACACAGGGGAGAGTCAGCCACACAGGAACCGGGAGCACACAGGTGAGAGTCAGCCACACAGGGGCCGGGAGCACACAGGTGAGAATCAGCCACACAGGGGCCGGGAGCACACAGGTGAGAGTCAGCCACACAGGTGCCGGGAGCACACAGGTGAGAGTCAGTCACACAAGGGCCGGGAGCACACGGGTGAGAGTCAGCCACACAGGGGCCGGGAGCACACAGGTGAGAGTCAGCCACACAGGGGCCGGGAGCACACGGGTGAGAGTCAGCCACACAGGGGCAGGGATCACATGGGTGAGAGTCAGCCACACAGGGGCAGGGAGCACACAGGGGAGAGTCAGCCACACAGGAACCGGGAGCACACAGGTGAGAGTCAGCCACACAGGGGCCGGGAGCACACTGGTGAGAATCAGCCACACAGGGGCCGGGAGCACACAGGTGAGAGTCAGCCACACAGGGGCCGGGAGCACACAGGTGAGAGTCAGCCACACAGGGGCCGGGAGCACATGGGTGAGAGTCAGCCACACAGGGGCCGGGAGCACACAGGTGAGAGTCAGCCACACAGGGGCCAGGAGCACACGGGTGAGAGTCAGCCACACAGGGGCCCGGAGCACACAGGTGAGAGTCAGCCACACAGGGGCCGGGAGCACACAGGTGAGAGTCAGCCACACAGGGGCCGGGAGCACATGGGTGAGAGTCAGCCACACTGGGGCCGGGAGCACACGAGTGAGAGTCAGCCACACAGGGGCCAGGAGCACCCAGGTGAGAGTCAGCCACACAGGCCCGGAGCACACAGGTGAGAGTCAGCCACACAGGCCCGGAGCACACAGGGGAGAGTCAGCCACACAGAGGCCGGGAGCACACTAGTGAGAGTCAGCCACACAGGGCCTGGGAGCACACGGGTGAGAGTCAGCCACACAGGGGCCCAGGAGCACACGGGTGAGAGTCAGCCACACAGGGGCCGGGAGCACACGGGTGAGAGTCAGCCACATGGGGGCCAGGAGCACACAGGTGAGAGTCAGCCACACAGGGGCCAGGAGCACACAAGTGAGAGTCAGTCACACAGGGGCCAGGAGCACACAGGTGAGAGTCAGTCACACAAAGGCCAGGAGCACACATGTGAGAGTCAGCCACACAGGGGCCGGGAGCACACGGGTGAGAGTCAGCCACACAGGGGCCGGGAACACACAGGTGAGAGTCAGCCACACAGGGGCCAGGAGCACACAGGTGAGAGTCAGCCACACAGGGGCCGGGAGCACACAGGTGAGAGTCAGCCACACAGGGGCCGGGAGCACACAGGTGAGAGTCAGCCACACAAGGGCCAGGAGCACCCAGGTGAGAGTCAGCCACACAGGGGCCGGGAGAACACAGGTGAGAGTCAGCCACACAGGGGCCGGGAGCACAAGGGTGAGAGTCAGCCACACAGGGGCCAGGAGCACACGGGTGAGAGTCAGCCACACAGGGGCCAGCAGCACCCAGGTGAGAGTCAGCCACACAGGGGCCGGGAGCACACAGGTGAGAGTCAGCCACACAGGGGCCGGGAGCACAAGGGTGAGAGTCAGCCACACAGGGGCCGGGAGCACACGGGAGAGCGTCAGCCTGTGAGGAAATCATAGGAACGGAAGGACTCACCGGACTATCACCAGGGGGGGGAGCAACAGCAAAACCTTCCTTATCGGGACCATACTCAGAGACTACTGCTACCATGCTCCTCTCGTGTTTTTCCCCAGGACAACGCGGACGATAACCCGGAAGTGACCCCTTGGGAATCCGGAAAGAGTAAGGTCAGTCCAATGAAAAGCGACCCGGTTCCAGAGACGGAGTCAGAGAAGGTTGGCGCGGAAAGAGCGGAAGAGAGTTGGAGCGAGGCAGTACAGAGAGAAGACACGGGCCCAAGGAAGAAGACGCGGGACCCGAGGCACCGGACGCGAGATCCTCGGCCGACCACGAGGAAGGAGAGGAGAGCTGGTGCGAGGACTGGTGGTGTCCGGAGGATGCTGGAGAGCGTTGCGGCGGAGCCGGTGAGTGATAACGGCTCAAGGGTATCGGGAGGAGGGTTGGTGAAGGCGGGAGGGATAACCGGGTGGGGTTAGGAATAGAGGGAGGTCTCGAGGTATTTCCTGACTAAGACTTTGGTGTCCTTGCAACATACCGTCACTTGTATTGCACAATATCTTTCGGTGTTTTTCCCTTACCGTAAACCTTCCTAAAAGCACTATTCTGACCCTAGGCACTTAGGGGCCGATTATGATTGCGGTTTTTCCGCATCCTCCGGGCCGGCGGAAGCCACCCCCGGCCCAGAGGATGCGGAAAAACCGCAGCGGACCTCCCAAAGACCCACCGCCACATTAGGATGGCTGGTGGGTCCTGGTTACCGTCCGCAGCTTTTCCGCCGTGGTTGGCTTACAACCACGGCGGAAAAGCTCTAATATGGTGGCGGTGTCTCTCAGACACCGTCCACCATATTAGGAAGGGCTTGAAAAGATGCTTTTCCGCGGCGGATTTTCCGCGGCGGATTTTTTGCCGTGGAAAAGCATGTGGAACTTCACTGCGGGGGCCCGTTGCGGGCCCCGTAGGTGAAGGTCGGGTGGGGGGTACCTATGGTACCCCCCTGCATTTGTATGCAGAAATCAGCAGGCACAGCGCGGTGCCTGCCGCTTTCTGCATACAAATGCAATGTATGCATTTTTAACATTGCGGCGGGTGCAGCTTGAAGCTGCAACCGCCGCAATGTTAAAGATAGAGGATGTGACCGCCACCCTGGCGGTCACGTCCTAATCTGCATGGGGGGAACGCCGCTGCCCATGCGGATGTTCCCCCCTACTCTATGGTGGCGGACGGACTCAGGTCCGTCCGCCATCATAATGTGCCCCTTAATTCCTACCTCTCTCCTTTCACGAACCTCGATCCGAACATCACGACTTTCCTGCCCTTCATTGGTTTTTCATGGTCAAGATTAGAACACTAAAGGTGTGGTGAAGGTAGAAACCCACGACCTAAGCAAAGCATTTTCTTACGCTTCCCTCATTTGGTTTCTACTCCTATGAGCCTCCGGGGAGATCACCTCAATCAAGAGGAAAACGAGAGCGAGTCATCATCTCTACGAGTCTCAAAAACCTCCAGCTCATCAAAGGAATCGTCCGAGGAAGAAGAACCCGAGGGACAGTCAGCCCCACAAGCAGTAACTCCTTCTGTTATCAATAAAACTCCTTCTTTTAGACCCATCCTCCAGCCTCCTCGCCTGTTTATAAAACTCGCACTCCCACAAGTGGTATCAGAAGTGGGATATAAAGGAAAGATGAAGGCCGCACTGGCGAAGATGGCCGAAAACCAGGAGCACCTGGGCAAAGTAATGGAACGTTTTTGGACTGTTGTGGAAGAAGACCGGGGCAATTTACAAGTACTAGCAGGTCAAGGTCAGACCCACAGAGCTGCCATGGACAAACTTACTGAAGCTTTGGGGCAACAAAGAGGCCCTACCACATTACCATCAGTAGTTTTGCAGCGATACGTAGCTGGGGAGGACCCCCATTTCTTTTTCAACAACTTCGAGAGAATGGCAACGGCTGCTTCCTAGCCTGCAGAGAAGTGGCGGCAATATTTAGGTCCTCTGTTATCAGGAGACCTGCAAGCAGCTTATCTGGCAGCTACTCTTCAAGGGGCGGGCCCCTATGCCGATATAAAAAAATGTATCTTGGAAAGGTTAGGAGTAGATGATGAAACCTATAGGTTGAAATTAAGACAAATGAAGGAAGGACCACAGGAAACCCCTCGTGCCTTGCATTTTAGGGTAAACTACATGGCGGATCGTTGGTTAAAACTCGCCACCACTGACAAGGATGGGATCATGTCCAAGATCTACCCAGAACAGTATTCAACGTCACTTCACCCTCCCATCCAACGCTGGGTCCGGCAGCAAGCTAACTTTACCTTAGAAACAGCGGTGGAGATAGCTAGTGCATACAATAGAGCACAGGACATCCAAAAAGGACAAGAAGAGCTCTCGAGCAAAGCTGGGGGACACATGACCCATCGACCTTCCAGACCCCTGTTAGCCAAGAAACCCGAACCCCTTGCTATAGTACCTAGTACCCCTCTACCCAGTGCCCCGCTTATACTAACCCCTTCTGTGGGACCTCAGTGCTTTCAGCTAGGTTTTGTCCACAAAAAGAAGAACCAATGGAAATTGGGATGGCCCGCAATTATTATTGTTCACCTACAGAAAAAAAAAAAAAACATATCGGTGTACAGTCTCTGTAAATGGGCAACCTGTAACAGCTTTAGCTGACAACGGGTGTTTGCATAGTGTAGTAAGACCACAAGACCTTGGTAATAACATAGGACCCATAGGAGTGGTGGCCATTCGGTGTGTACACGGGGACACAAAACCATATCCCATTGCTCGTTTTTGGATACAACATCCCCAGGATTCAGGAACAGCATTAACTGAAGGACTAATACCCCGTTTACCTGAACAAGCCATTCTAGGAAATGATTATCCTAAGTTACCCCAGCTGTTACAGGGCCCCTCTCTAAATGAAGATGACTGGTTGTCGCCGGCACCTTTTTCCAAAGAGACAGGAAATGAATGGCCATCTTCCAAACCACGAAAAAGTCGAAGACAAAGAAGGGCCGAAAAAGGAAAAGAGTTAATGGCGATGCCCGTCATCCCAGATGAAAACCCCTGGGAAACAGATAGGAATTTCCACGCGGCTCAACTAGAGGACCCTGTCCTACAAGAAGCATGGAATAAAGCCATTGAGGATGAAGACCCACAGCAAGTAGGTCCTTATTTCTTTAAAAGAAATGGTCTATTGTACAGGAAAGGTAGTTCTACCCAGAAAGCACAGCTCCTCATTCCAGAACCATTCAGAGAAAAGGTCCTATATCTAGCTCAGAACCATCTATTGGGGGGACATTTCGGAGATGAAAATACAGAGAAGTTGATCCTAGAAAACTTCTATTGGCAAGGGATATACCAGCAGGTTAAGCGATATTGTAGTCAAGGCCCAGAATGCCAATGGCATAGCCGTTATCAACCTCCAAGGGTACCGCTGCTTCCCCTTCCTATCATTGATGAACCCTTCCGTCGTGTAGGTATGGATATAATTGGACCCTTACTACCCTCTCGAAGTGGGTGTAGATACGTCCTTGTTATAGTAGACTATGCTACACGTTTCCCTGAGGCCATTCCCCTTCACCGTCCAGACACGACCAATATTGCGAAGGTTATGATTGGTATTTTTTCTAGGGTAGGATTCCCAAAAGAAATCCTGACTGATCAAGGGACACCCTTTGTCTCCAAAATGAGGAAACACATCTGCACACAACTAGGGGTTAAACAAATCAGAACATCGGCCTATCACCCACAAACAGATGGGCTGGTGGAAAGATACAACACCACCATTAAGACCACTCTTAAAAACCTATTGGCGTTAGAGGCACGGAAATGGGAAGAGATCTTACCTTTGGCCTTATTTGCCATTAGATGTAAGGAACAGAAAAGTACTGGGTACTCCCCTTTCGAATTGTTACATGGCCACAAACCCCGTACACTGCTTGACATGGCCCAAGAACAGTGGGAGAAAGAACCAAACAATACAAAACCTCTGGCCAAATACTTGTCCAATTTAAGGACACATTTAACCCAAATCCGAAACATTGTCAGGAATAACCTAGAAAATGCACAGAATGCCCAACAGGGACAATATGACAAAAGAACAAAAGTCCGGTCTTTCAAAGGGGGAGACCTTGTATTGCTTATGATGTCTTCTTTTGACCAAACGTTACTAGGACAATCGCAGGGACCTTATAGAGCAGTAGACCAAGTGACACCGGTGACTTATCGCATCGAAATAGATCCCACCAAACATCTATCCCAAATATACCATGTCAATTTACTTAAAAAGTAGGAAGGCCCTCTACCTATTTCGGTGAGTGTGGTGGAGACACAAACACCTTTATTTCATCAATGCATTGATCCTGAGTTACCCTTTACTCTGAAGGAGGGTTTGTCCAAAGTATTGCAGCCTCTTACCCCTGTTTTTTCTACCTCCCCAGGGAGGACCTCTCTCATTGAACACACCATTAAAACACCACCGGGGAAATGGGTTAGGCTGAGACCATATCGTATACCGGAAGCCCGGCGTCAGGTTATAAAGGAGGAAATACAAAAGATGTTGCAAATGGATATTATAGAACCATCCAAGAGCGAATGGAATTCACCCATTGTGCTCGTGCCAAAACCTGACGGATCGGTGCGATTTTGTATCGATTTTCGGGAGGTAAACAAAATCTCAGAATTTGACACATATTATTATTATTATTATTATTATATAAAATTTATAGCGCGCTCAGTTACCCAGGGGCATCCCGGCGCTGTAAGGAACGAGAAGGGAAAGCTCAAACTCAGTCACTACACCGGAAGCAAATGAGTCTTCAAGAGTTTCCTAAAGTGCAGGATATTGGGCTCTGAACGAATCTTAAAGGGCAAGGAGTTCCACAGTGCCGCCACTTGCACTGAAAAACGACGGCCCCCAGAGCGAGCTCTTTTTACTCTGGCTGACTGCAGAAGATGTCTTTGGTC
Source organism: Lissotriton helveticus (assembly GCF_964261635.1). Classification (NCBI taxonomy): domain Eukaryota; kingdom Metazoa; phylum Chordata; class Amphibia; order Caudata; family Salamandridae; genus Lissotriton; species Lissotriton helveticus. The sequence continues at coordinate 1,932,027,294 of NC_136068.1, read as the reverse complement.
CGAACGCAGTGGGCGTGTGGGCTTGTAGGGGCGTGCCATAATGGACAGGATAGAGGGGCCCCTACCATGCAAGATTTTATGAGCCGTGCATAACGCTTTGAATTTCACCCGCTTTTTAACGGGGAGCCAGTGAAGCGTTTTCAAGGCCGGGGCAGCTGAGTGTCTTCTAGGAACCTCCATCAGCACTCTAGCGGCTGCATTCTGCACCTGTTGAAGGGTTTTAAAAGTCGCTTCGGGAGCACCGAGAAACAGCGCATTCCCGTAGTCAAGCCTCGACAAGATTAAACCACGAATCAAGAGCTTCCTAGATGGATTAGGGAGCAGTGGTAGCACCTTGCGAGCTGACCGCAACAGACCAAAACACACCCCCGCGGTCTTCCTGGCGTGCGTCCTGAAGGACAGATCTTCCTCCAACCAAACTCCCAAGCTCTTGATCTCCTTCTTGGGGGATGGTGGGTCACCCAGAGACCGAGGCCAACAGCTAGCGATGAGTGAGGGACTAGATTTGCCCAGCAGCATAAGCTCAGTTTTCTCTCCGTTGAGCTTAAGGGCAGAGTGGGACATCCAACGATGGACATTGGCAAGGCAGTCATGAAGAACTTCAGGTTGTTCCGTCAGCTGGGTTAGGCCTACAACCAGCTGAGTATCATCAGCATAGCTGATGATCTTCACTCCTGAAGGGGAGACCACTCTTTCAAGAGGAGCCATATAAATATTAAATAAAGTAGGGCTCAAAGATGAGCCCTGAGGGACTCCACATTGAAGAGGGAACAAGGTCGACTGCTCTGCCCCTTCCCAGACTTGATAGAAGCGGTTGGAGAGGAAGGATTCGAGCCATTTCAAGGCCATCCCTGTCACACCCACCTCTGACAGACGTTGGAGGAGCACCTGATGACTTACGGTGTCAAAGGCAGCACTCAAGTCCAGGAGGATCACTGCCACTGACCCCCCTGTATCAAGAATGCTCCTTGCTTCCTCCACCACTGCCAATAAGGCTGTGTCCGTCCCCTGACCAGGGCGAAAGCCCGTCTGGGAGTCTCCCAGCAGATGATGGGATTCTAGATGATAAGAGAGCTGGCGGTTAACCATCTTTTCTGCGACTTTTGAGAAGCCGGGCAAAAGTGAAATAGGCCTGAAATTGGCCAAATTTGAGGAGTCTAATCCTGTTTTTAGGTCTCGCCTGTCGATGCGCATGCGCATCGAGCAAGCGAGAGTATTGGGACTTATCCACTCTTTATCCACACTGCAAGGAATCGTGGCGATTCCTTGCAGTGCCCGTGACTTTTAAGCTCAATGCGCATGCGCATTGAGCTTAAAAGCGCGTGCACGTCCGTCTTTGTTTACCCGCTCCGCCCCCTCCCCGCCGTCTCGCATTTCCCCTGCCGCATCAAAGGCTTTCACGGCCGGCCGGCCATGCTTTCAGTTTCACGACCGGCCGGCCGTGTCAATTACATTACAAAGCCCGCTCTCCCTGCTCCGCCCCCTGCTCCGGCCGAGACGCATTTCTCCTCCCTCCTCCCCCCATTCACGTTTATTCTACTTCTTATCTGGCCTGGAAAGCCTCGACAATGCTTTTTCTTTCTCTCTACTCAGTTCCTTCTTCTCCTCATTTAATTCCTCTTTCTTTTGCTTCATTTCAGCTCACCTTGTTTTACCTCCCCCTCCCCTCTGCCCTGCGCTTCCCCTCTCGCCTCTGCTTCATGTCTCCTTGGCTTCTCCTTTTCTCTATTATCCTTTTGCTTCCACCATATCTCTCCTGTGCTTCCTCCCTCTTCTTGCTTACCCCGTGCCTCGCGTCACAGGTTTTCCTTCTTTTTTCCCGCCTTTCTCCCTCTCCTCGCTCACTCCATAGATGATGCCGGCGCCTGTGCTCAGCACAGAAACAATTATATGGTCTAAGACTCAGTTTAATAGCGTGCCTCCCGCGAGTGCCCCCCCCCCCTGCAGCAATCAGTGTCTAATCCGCCATCACTGCTGACAGACGCAGGCCCTCGTGCTCCGCTCCGGTGCTGGCTTCCCGAATCCTCTCAGCGGGTCCCAAATCCCGACATGCTCGGGTTGAGTTGCCTGCAGTGCAGTGCTCTGCTCCTGTACGGTGGAAATGATTTACCATTGTCTCTGTATAATCCGGATTTATTTGCTCTCGTGTTCCCTTCGAGGGTGCTGTGACATTTGGCGAGATCCCACGGGATTTCCCTCTCGACTTCGAAAGTTAAGTAAAAGGTATAGTTATTAAGATACTCCCCTGAAATGACAGAGCCAATGGTTGGAGCTACAGAGACTCTTTCGGGCTAAGAAGGCGCCTGGAAGCCCACGGCACAGAGACATGGCACAGCAGAGCTGCCGGCCAGTCCTTCAGGCTCACCGGGCATGTGAGTAAATGTAATATCGATTTATCATACAGAACACAGCAGACTAAAAGTGTCCAGCTCTTAAATAATAGGTGTTATTACTGCCCAAATCAATTGTACCCATTATATCGACCTCTGAAGCCTGGAAGGCTGAGTCAATCCCGCTGGGATGGGAACTGTAAATGCTCAGTGGACACAGATGTAGCATCTAGGCGCCCAAAACTACTGTAGTGTTTTAATAGTGGATACACTTTTTAATTAAGTGTACTGTGCTGAACCCAACCGTGGTAAATTGCTTAAAATCACGGTTCCTCTATTAGTATAAAGTGTTTTAATAATACACGCAAGGCCTGCCTATGAAACCATTTGTGCGGGGCAAAGTCCCTTTATCTTCAAGGGTCCATTCTAAATTATGTGCGGTTGTCAAGGGACCAGACTTACTTAAAGGCAAACATGGAGCTAAGAACCAAAAAATGAACAACATTGTGTACAACTCATCAAACTAAAAAGGCCTTAATGTGCTACTGGCTGCTAGCAGCAAACTTACTGAGAATTCGAGCAGAATGGGATTTTATTTGACTTCAATATAGGCGTGTTAGTTGTTGGCGCTGATTTGCCGGAGATCGGTCGTTTGATCAGGTTTGTGACAAATGCTTGTTAGTGGATAACTGGACTGTTCCCTCCGTTTTAAGATTGGTAAATGAAAGGATTCTTAGGACCAAGATGCCAGTACCCTCGGCAGCTGGTTAAGTGTGACTCGTTGATGTACTGTCACTATTATTTCTGATGATGTCCTTTGGTGTCAGTCTATGGACCCAGTAGGGAGGCAAGTAGGAATCTATTTAGTTGTCAGTTTTATTTTTTATTCAGGGTTGTTTTCTGGGCGATTTTGACCGGGGTTTTACAAAATTGTTACAGGGCATTAACTTTTCTAGATTTTGAAAGTTGGCCGTTTTCACCAATTGCCGGGTTTGTTCAGCATTGCATAGTGACTGTTGGTATGTAATGTTTAAGAGTGAGGTTTAGAATATGCCAATGGCAAAGTTTGGAACTTTCTGTTTGGGGACACCCCTCACCCTCAAACCCTCACCCTCACTCACCCACCCTCAACCCCTCACCCTCACTCACTCACCCTCAACCCCTCACCCTCACTCACTCACCCTCACTCACCCTCAACCCCTCCCCCTCGACCCCTCCCCCTCAACCCCTCACCCTCACCCTCACTCACCCTCAACCCCTCACTCACCCTCACCCTCAACCCCTCACCCTCAACCCCTCACTCACCCTCACTCTCACTCATCCTCACTCACCCTCAACCCCTCACCCTCACTCACCCTCAACCCCTCACCCTCACTCACTCACCCTCAACCCCTCACCCTCAACCCCTCACTAACCCTCACTCTCACTCATCCTCACTCAACCACCCTCCACCTCACTCACCCTCAACCCCTCACCCTCAACCCCTCACCCTCACTCACTCACCCTCAACCCCTCACCCTCAAACCCTCACCCTCACTCACCCACCCTCAACCCCTCACCCTCACTCACTCACCCTCAACCCCTCACTCTCACTCACTCACCCTCACTCACCCTCAACCCCTTCCCCTCGACCCCTCCCCCTCAACCCCTCACTCACCCTCAACCCCTCACTCACCCTCAACCCCTCACCCTCAACCCCTCACCCACCCTCAACCCCTCCCCCTCAACCCCTCACCCTCACTCACCCTCAACCCCTCACCCTCACTCACCCTCAACCCCTCACCCTCACTCACTCACCCTCAACTCCTCACCCTCAACTCCTCACCCTCAACCCCTCACCCTCAACCCCTCACCCTCACTCACTCACCCTCAACCCCTCACTCACCCTCACTCACCCTCACTCTCACTCACTCTCACTCACTCTCACTCACCCTCACTCACCCTCACTCACCCTCACTCACCCTCACTCTCACTCACTCTCACTCACTCTCACTCACCCTCACTCACCCTCACTCACCCTCACTCACCCTCACTCACCCTCACTCACCCTCACTCACCCTCCCTCACTCACCCTCCCTCACTCACCCTCCCTCACTCACCCTCACTCACCCTCAACCCCTCACTCACCCTCACTCATCCTCACTCACCCTCAACCCCTCACCCTCACCCACCCTCAACCCCTCACCCTAACTCACACTCACCCTCACTCACCCTCACCCTCACTCACCCTCACTCTCACTCACCCTCAACCCCTCACTCACCCTCAACCCCTCACTCACCCTCAACCCCTCACTCACCCTCACTCACCCTCACTCACCCTCACCCACCCTCACCCTCACTCACCCTCAACCCCTCACCCTCACACAGTGCAATAGGTCTCGGAGCATTTGAGTTAGAGCTTTTAGAATTGTTTATGGCTTTTTTTATTTGTAATTCTTTAGCATTGGCTACAGGAAACAAAAATGCTAAAGATTTACAAAAAAAACCCATAAACAATTCTAAAAGCACTAACTCTAATGCTGCGAGACCTATTGCATTTCCAATGCTTGTTTTCAGTAGTGCTTTGACAACTGCCTTTTTCCATCTCTGAGGCACCGTGCCCTGGGAGAGTGAAAGGTTAATGAGGTCAGTAAGCGGAGTGGACAGAGTGTTTGCCACTTGTTTTTTGTTTTCACAACCAAGTTTATTGAGCGTAAAAGTATCAAGGAAGTGGCATCTTCACACACCAAGATCACCACAACAGTATCAATGTAAAGGTGACACACATAAGATTCACAAAGCTAGTGTCAATGAAGCTCAGCTTTAAAAATGCCCTAACAACCCTCCCCAACCCCAACTACACCCCAACCCGTACCCACCAACCCCCCCCCCACCACACATGTACAGAGGCAACACAAAAACGATTCACATAGAGGATGCAGGTGTAATGCAACCAGGGTCGTGCCATTCGGGCCAGAAAAGTCACTGCGATCAAATGTCCTCCTCCTGCTCCGCCGGGGGTTCCAAGGTCAGGTCACGGTAGTCGGCCCACCGCCTCCAGATCTTGTAGTGTTTGCGTGGGCAGCCCCGCGCCTCAAAGATTGGTTTCTCAAGACCCATAAAGTAGTCCAGCCCAGCCTTCCACGCAGACAGGGGGGGGGCCCTCACAGATTTCCAGGCCCGAGCTAGGTCGCGCTTAGCAACCACCAGGCCCAGTAGCAGCAAGTGACGCTTGTATATGTTGCCCCCAACCCCCTCCATAATGTGCAGCAGGCCGAGCCTGTGAGTTCGAGGAAGATCCCAGCCCAGGACCTCAGCCAGGCAACTCCATACGCCCCTCCAGAATCCAGCCAGGCGACCACACGACCACACCGTATGTATTAGGGAGCCAGGCACTTCCCCACAACGCAGGCACTCCGATGACGCAATCAACCCAGCCTTCCACAGTCGTTCACGTGTGTAGTAGGCACGATGCAGGTATTTGAACTGTATCAGGCGAAGCCGGACCGCAATTGCGGTGCCGCGCGGGGACTCCAGCGCCTCCCTCCAGTCGTCCTCATCCAAGGCGCCCACGTCTACCTCCCATGCGTCCCGAAGGGAGCGAAGAGTGGACGAGCAGTGAATAACAAGGGACCGATAAATCCCAGAGACCTTCTTGTCTCCCATGTCTCCCATAAACACTTTCGCCTCAATAGGGTTGAACTCCGGCAGGGAGTCGAGGCCGGCAATGCTGGGGGCGAGGGCATGCCTCAGCTGGAGGTAACGGAAGAACTGGGACTGGGGCATCTGGAACTCTACTCGGAGTTCCTCAAAGGATTTGAGGGTGGCGCCTGACATGACCTGGCCCAGTTGTGTAATTCCAATAGCCTCCCAACCCCCGAACCCGGCTAGGGCCGCCAGTTCTGGGAGCAGACCGTTGTGCCACAGCGGCGTTTCGGCCGTTAATTTGCCCCACCAACCCATGCGGCGCAAAGACTGCCGCCACACTGCAAAGACCACTTTTGTTACTGACGGCAGCCCGCGGCGCATACGGGCCGAGTAGAGAACGGTGTGGAGCGTATGGTCACCCATCAGATGCCTCTCCAGGGCATAGGCCGGGTCACTCCTGTCCCCGTACCACCATTCATTGAGGACAAGAAGATGTGACGCCTGGTAGTAGGAGAGGAGGTCGGATGTGGCCAGACCACCACAGTAAGTGGACAAAAAGCATGTCCTCAGGGCCACCCTGGCCGCACCGCCATCCCACAGGAAGCGGCTCAGCACAGAGTTCACCTGACGGAACCACTCCATGCCAATGGGGTGCGGGAAATGCTGGAGTTGGTACAGCAGTCTCGGCAGCGCCACCATCTTAAAAATGGCCGACCTCCCAAAGATCGTAAGGGGCATTCTGGACCACGTCTTGACATCAGCCTGAACCCGTTCCCACACCGGCAAGACACTGCGCGTCCAGACCACGGCTCGCGAAGTCGAGAGGAAAACACCCAAATATCTCAGGCCGTCCGTCGCCACGCGCAGGTCGGCGGCCCAAGGGTCGGTAACCGTTCCGCCACGTAGAACCCACAGGGTCGACTTAGACAAGTTAAGGCGAAGCCCTGAGACTTCGCCAAACCCCCGCATGATCTCCAATACCCGAGGGCCCGAGCGCCGCAGGTCGGTAAGGAAAAGGAGGACGTCGTCCGCGTAAAGCGCAATCCTATCCGTTAGGGTATCGTTCCAGACAAAGCCACGCAGATGGGCATCCAATCGTATCCGCGACGCCAGGGGCTCCATGGCCAGGGCGAATAGATAGGGGGACAGTGGGCAGCCCTGCCGAGTACCACGGCCTATCCGGAAACGTCCCGAGACCGCACCGACTACCCGGACCGACGCCGTAACATTAGTATACAGGAGACGGATATAGGACAAGAAGACAGGCCCTAAATTGAGGCGGGCCAACAAGGTGAACAAATATGCCCAACTCACCGAGTCAAAGGCCCGGTCCATGTCCGCGAGGAGCAGTGCGGCCCGGTCATCTCTAGCCCCCATGGCGTCGATCGCTGCCTGCGCCCGCCGGATATTATGCCTGGTGGCCCTGTGCGGCATGAACCCGGCCTGGTCAGGGTGGACCAGGTCGGCGATGTGGGGCAGGAGGCGATTCGCCAGGGCTTTCGCCAAGATCTTGGCCTCGATGTTGATGAGGGAGATTGGCCTGTAAGAGTCATGTCGGTCCGGCGCCCTGCCAGGCTTCAAAAAGACCACAATCTCGGCATGGCGCCAGTCAGGTGGCAACTCGCCTCTAGACCGCGCCGCCTCCAGGGCGCTGCGAAAGTGGGGTCCCAGCTGGACATGGAACTTTTTATAGAATTCGGCGGGATAACCGCTCGGGCCGGGCGCTTTCCCAGTATTCAATTGGCCAAGGGCCTCCCCAAGTTCCTCGGACGTTAGCGGGGCCTCCAAGGCCGTTCTAGTCTCCTCCGGAACTGCCTGCGGGAGCAGGTCGTCCAAGTAAGAGGCAATCTCGCCCTCCATCAATGGGTCACGAGGAGCGTATTGTGCCTCGTAATAGCGGGCGAAGCTAGCCGCCAACCGATCCGGGTCGGTCATAACCGAGCCATCCTCCGCCGTAATGCCGGGTAGCTCAAGGGGCTGGAAGGTCGCCTGGCAAAGCCTATGTAGCATGGTGCAGGACTTATCACCCCATTGATACACCCTGCTACGCGTGGCAAGCCACGCCTGCCGGGCCTCCTCATAGAGGACCGAGGAATACGTCTGCTGGGCCTGCAGGAGCTGTCGCACGACGCCATCGCCACCCCCGAGTCGACTACGCTGCTCCAGCTCCTCCACGCGGGCCGCGGCAGTCACAATGGCCTCCCGGTGTTCCCGCCGAGCGGCTGCACACCAAGTTATATCAATGCCCCGGATCGTGGGCTTCAGCGCCTCCCACACAACAATGGCATCGACATCCCCAACCAAGTTCTCGCGCCAGAAATGGTCGATCTCTTTGCGTAAGTGCGCCACATACTCCGGCCGCTGCAACTGCCAGGCGGACATCCGCCAACGAAAGGGTTGTCGTTTAGACAGGAGGGTCACGGTGGCTAGAACAGGGGAATGATCCGAGAGGCCTCTGGGGAGTATCGTGGCGTCCCTGACACGGTTCAGATAGGCACCCGGTACAAACAAGTAATCGAGTCTCGAGAATGACCCATGTACCGCCGATACATACGTGAAGGCCTGCACTGCGGGATGAAAATGCCGCCACACATCGATCCAGCCCAGACTACGCACAGTCGCACACAACCGGGTGGGGGCAGCCGCGGGGGGGGGGGGGGGTCAGCCACTCCACACGCTCGCCTCAGGCGGTCCAGGCCCACATCCATAACTGCATTCCAATCACCCCCCACCACAGTCAGGACCTCCGGGATTTCGTCCCACAGCGCAAACAGCCGCTCAGACAGTGCCCATTGCAAGGGGGGAGGGGCGTAAACACTGCCAAAGACCACCGGCTCGGAGCCCAGTAGGCCCTTAACAAAGGCAAACCTTCCCTGAGGGTCAATCCATTGCTTCTCATGAACATAGGCCACCCTACGATGTATCAAAATGGCCACTCCCCGTGATCCCCTCGTAAAGCCAGCATGATAGACCTGGTGGTAACCGAACCTCTGGAGGCAAAGGGCCTTAGAGCCCAGCATGTGAGTTTCCTGAAGCAGGAGTACATCCACCATCTCCCTCTTCCCCCATCGCAGTACAGCCCCACGCTTGATCTTATCTAGGATACCCCGCACATTCCACGTTACCACCCGCAGAGTCTTCGAAGGAGACAGAAGCGCAGCATCAGCCATTGTCAATATACAGTCCAAAATCCGGCCCTCCCTCCCACCCAGGTGCAACCCGCAACCCGATAAGAACTACAGCCTCAGACATGTGTGGACCCACCCCCCCAGCCCGCAAACTCAGTGCCCCCAACCCCACCCAGAACCCCCCCAACAAGTACAACACTAGAACACCCTTCCAAACCCCACACCCACCACCCCAATACCTCAGAAAACAGTGAAGTATCTGTCGCGGTGTGGAGAGACCCGGGCCCATAACAGAGGACCCAGGGCCCGCCACACCAATGGATCCCCACAACCCCACAATGACACACACACACCACCCCCCCAACAACACTCACATCTGTGAGGGTCTGAGGCCCATGTATGGTACCCTCCGAACCCCACTGCGCCCCCATGACAATGACTAAAGTCTGCACACGGGAGCCGACTGGCACATCAAGGACAAAATGAAACAGTCTCACCAGCCTAAGCAGAGCAATTCAGTATGCAGCATACAAAGTGCATGTAGGCCCAGCAGTGTTCAGCTGCCCGCATCAGAGAGTTCCGAGTCCCTGGCACCACCCGATTGCGACGCACTGGCTGAGGCCGATCTTTTCTTGGAGCGAGACCCCCGATGGCGGCCCCTCCTGGGCGGGCGATCCGTCCGCTCCGGCGACGATCTCTGAGACCCGCCCGGGTCCAGCCCCGGTTGGGCATGGGGCCGGAGACGCACCGCCTCGTCGGTCCAGCGGAACACCTCCTCCGGCGACTCGAAGAAGTGGGTCCGAGACTGATAGATTACTCGCAGGCGAGCCGGATACAGGAGCGAGTATTGGAGCTTGAGGCCCCGAAGTTTAGCCTTAGCGTCCATGAAGGATTGCCTTTTCTGCTGCACCATTTTCGTGTAATCCGGGAAAATCATGATGGTATGATTCTCGAAGGCGAGGGAGCCCTTGTTCCTCGCCTCCCGGAGGATAACATCCCGGTCGTGGTAGTTCAGTAGGCGAGCGATAACTGGCCGTGGGCGCTCACCCTCCGGTGGCCGCTGGGTCAGAGCCCTGTGGGCCCTCTCAATGACGAAGCACGTAGACAGTGCCCCCTCGGGGAGCCAGCTCTCCAGCCACCCGGACAGGAACCGCTCCATGTTGTCCTTCTCGCACCGCTCCGGAAAACCAATGAAGCGGAGGTTGTTGCGCCGCGCGCGCCCTTCTGCATCTTCCACGCGGGCTGCCAGTGTCTTTTGGATGCTTTCAACCTCCGCCAGTCGCTTCTTCAGACCACTAACGTCCGCCTCTGTCTCCGTGATACGGGTCTCGGCCCCAGCGATCCTCTCCACCGCGCTGCGAAGGTCCTGGCGCAGGAGCGCGACATCTGCCCCAACCGCTCCAATCTTGGCATCAAGTGCGTCTCGGGACTGGGTGATGGCCGTTAGGATAGCTGCAGTGTCCGGCCCGGGGCCGCCGCTACCACCGGCCGCCCCGGCGCCACCACTCGGCCCGGTGAATTTATCAATGGGGCCATGTTTAGGCGGGCCACCTCCCTTGTCCCTGGTCATGATAAGCATTGGGCAAGGCGGGCACCACCCCCGAATCTTCGGGCACTGCCACCAATCTTGAGCGGGACGGCCCGGATGAGGCCCCAGGGAGGGACGGATGCGGGCCGGCTGCCGCGATCGGATGTCGCGGAAATCGAGGTCCCGGCGTCACCCCGGCAGGACAGGCCGCATCCACACTCGACCCCACAGGCCGCTGTCCAGGGCACAATTGGAAGAGTCCGCGGGTCCGCCGTCAGTGGGCAGGCGTATCCAGTGGGCCAAGCCAGGAGAGGCGGATCAGCTGCCCCACCGGCCACTAATCTATCCTCGGCCGCCTCAGGGCACAAGGGGCCCCGGCCCCGGTCTCCCAACCGCCGTGGGACCACGCCTCACCGCCACCGCTTGTTGGTCCTCCAGAGGGTGAGTCGAGGGGTAAAAGTTGTTGGCGCCGGCCCGACCTCCAGGCGGTCGCAGACAAAGAGATAGGCCAGGGGCGGCGCAGCGGACGTCTCCCGCACCCGCCAGGTCGCAGCCGCCACCCGGCGTCACGAAACTCGAGGTCCCCGGTCTCCGGCCGGCCACCAGGCCGCACGCCGCCGCCGCCTCCCTCCGACCGCCGGAAGGTAGGAAAGACAGGATCAGCACACCAAAGTAGACCGGAGGCTCCCTCGAATCAAAATCAATCACGGGGCACCGACAGTGGGCTCGGAGGTCAGGATAAATGTTCAAATTAGGTCCGGGCCGGCGGGAGCTCTACAAGGCTGCGACCGCCATCTTCGCCCGCGAAGCCACGCCCCCGTTTGCCACTTGTTTGAGATATTTCATAGGCACTGGGTCACTGGGAGACCCACTCTTCATCCCTTTCAGGACTTTTACGACCTCCTCCTCCGAAAAAGGGCCGAAAGAGGACAGCTCAGCGGGGCATATTACTGGGCTAAAGTCCATCTCCGGGATCTGAGAGGTCGCAGGCAACGAAGACAAAATTTTCTCTATTCTCGAATGAAAAAAGTCAGCCAGCTCTTCACATTTTTCTTGAGGGTTGTCGTGCACAACTGAAGGGACCGGAGCCTTCAGGAGTTCCTTAAAAATGTTAAAGGATTCCCCTGGTGAGTTACTTGCCCTCTCGATCCTATCGCTGAAAAAGTTCCTTTTGGCGTCTTTCAAAGCGACTTTATACTTCCTCATCGATATTTTGTAGTCTTCCCGACTTTCTTCCGTCCGCTCTCTCCTCCATGCCCGTTCTGATCTTTTACATGATGTTCTGAGACCCCTAAGTTCGGGAATATAACAGGGAGCGGAACCGACTCTTCTTTCCCTGATGGGCCTCCTCTTTTTCGGAATCAACGAGTCCAGAGTATTAGTCAGCCAGTTTCCCACATGCTGGTCGGCAATACTGGGGTCAGTGACAGGGGGAGGACAGATTCTTGCCAATTCGGCCGCCCAGCTATCCACTGGCAGCCTCGACCAGAGTCGTTCCACTGTATACCGTCTAGGTACCGGATCTCTCCCCTTCCCCAACTGCCATCTAAGGGGGACTAGACAATGGTCCGTCCAGGGAAGAGCCAAAGGCTGGAGGGCTTGCAGGTTCTCTGAGTTAGCAAAAGCAACATCCAGCTGATGACCCCTATTATGGGTGGCACCAACATTAGCAAGGTGTAGATCGAGTACACCCAGCATGCCTTGTAGGTCTCTCGCCACTACATCACAGGGATCATCAAAATGTAAGTTGAGGTCTCCGAGAACTATAAAGTTGGAGGACGCGGCAGCCAGTGGTATCACCGCCTCAATAAAGGAATCTAAGAAATTTCCCATCGTTACAGGAGGCCGATAGACAAGAAGGTCAGAGATAGAGGTAGTAGAAGATATGCGTAGCGAAAATTGACAGCCTTCAGAGTTATTAATACCGCAATCTACATATCCCCTTCCTCGGGTGGATGAAATGGTGGAGAGAATTGGCCGAGCAAAGTATATCAGTACTTTGGATTTATGCAAAGGGTACTGGCAGATACCACTTAAAAAAAGAGGACAGAGAAAAAACTGCCTTTTCCACCCCTGATGGATTGTATCAGGTTAAAGTGTTGCCATTTGGTCTGCATGGGGCACCTGCAACGTTTCAAAGGGCCATGACCGTGATACTAAGACCCCACGTAAGCTATGCAGGTGCCTATATCGATGATTATGTGATATATAGCAATACCTGGGAACAACATCTGACACACCTCTTCCAAGTCATTCAGACGTTAGGGTCACACGGGCTGAAAATAAATCCGGCAAAAAGCCACTTGGCAGTCCAAACAGTTAAATACTTAGAATACCTATTGGGAGAAGGAGTCATAAGACCTCAGGTGTCAAAACTAACAGCCATATCACAAATACCTTTACCCAGAACAAAAAAAGACTAAAGAGCTTTTCTTGGGTTACTAGGGTACTATAGACTATTCATCCCTAGATTCTCACAAACAGCAGCTCCCTTGACTGATCTGCTTCAAAAGAATATCAGAACTGAGGAAATCTTGAAAACCCCTCCTGCCGAGGTAATACACTCTTTGAATCCCTAAAGAAATCCCTGACTTCAGATACTGTCCTGGTGATCCCTGATCATTCCCGTCCCTTTATACTACAAACTGACGCCTCGGAACAGGGGCTAGGAGCTGTCTTATCTCAAGAAACACCACAAGGGGAAAAACCAATTCTATACATTGGTCGTAAACTGTTTCCCCGAGAGAAAAACTATGCCACCATCGAGAAAGAGGCTTTGGCTATCGAGTGGGCCATAGAATCTTTATGCTACTATTTGGAAGGGGGAGAATTCACTCTTTTTACAGACCATGCACCCTTAGAATGGTTAGCCAGGAATAAGGGTCACAATGAGAGGGTACTTAGATGGTTTCTTTCACTACAGCCATTCAGATTCCAAACAAAACATAGGAAAGGGAAGGAACAAGGGAATGCAGACTACTTGTCTAGATATTCCCAAAATCCAAACCCTAGAAGAAGGACAGCTAGGGAAAGGAGATGTGAGGGAATCATAGGAACGGAAGGACTCACCGGACTATCGCCAGGGGGGGAAGGACAGCAAAACCTTCCTTATCGGGACCGTACTCAGAGACTACCGCTACCATGCTACTCTCGTGTTTTTCCCCAGGACAACAAGGGTGATAACCCGGAAGTGACCCCCTGGGAATCTGGAAACAGTAAGGTCAGTCCAATGAAAAGCGACCCGGTTCCAGAGGCGGAGTCAGAGAAGGTTGGCGCAGAAAGAGCGGAAGAGAGTTGGAGCGAAGCAGTACAGAGAGAAGACGTGGAATCCGAGGAAGAAGACGCGGGACCTGAGGCACCAGACGAGAGATCCGCGGCCGACCAGGAGGGAGAGGAGAGCTGGTGCGAGGGCTGGTGGTGTCCGGAGGATGCTGGAGAGTTGCAGCGGAGCCGGTGAGTGATAACGGCTCAAGGGTATAGGGAGGCAGGTTGGTGAAGGCGGGAGGGACAACTGGGTGGGGTTAGGAATAGAGGGAGGTCTCGAGGTATTTCCTGACTAAGACTTTGGTGTCCTTGCAACATACCGTCACTTGTATTGCACAATATCTTTCGGCGTTTTTCCCTTACCGTAAACCTTCCTAAAAGCACCCAAGGCAATTAATTCCTACCTCTCTCCTTTCACGAACCTCAATCCCAACATCATGACTTTCCTGCCCTTCACTGGTTTTTCATGGTCAAGATTAGAACACTAAAGGTGTGGTGAAGGTAGAAACCCATGACCTAAGCAAAGCATTGTTCTTACAGTACCCTCATTTGTTTCTCCTCCTATGAGCCTCCGGGGAGACCACCTCAATCAAGAGGAAAACGAGAGCGAGTCATCATCTCTACGAGTCTCAAAAACCTCCAGCTCATCAAAGGAATCGTCCGAGGAAGAAGAACCCGAGGGACAGTCAGCCCCACAAGCATTAACTCCTTCTGTTATCAATAAAACTCCTTCTTTTAGACCCATCCTACAGCCTCCCCGCCTGTTTATAAAACTCGCACTCCCACAAGTGGTGTCAGAAGTGGGATATAAAGGAAAGATGGAGGCCGCACTGGCGAAGATGGCCGAAAACCAGGAGCACCTGGACAAAGTAATGGAACGTTTTTGGACTGTTGTGGAAGAAGACCGGGGCAAGTTACAAGTACTAGCAGGTCAAGGTCAGACCCACAGAGCTGCCACGGACAAACTTACTGAAGCTTTGGGGCAACAAAGAGGCCCTACCACATTACCATCAGTAGTTTTGCAGCGATACGTAGCTGGGGAGGACCCCTATTTCTTTTTCAACAACTTCGAGAGAATGGCAACGGCTGCTTCCTAGCCTTCAGAGAAGTGGGGGCAATATTTAGGTCCTCTGTTATCAGGAGACCTGCAAGCAGCTTATCAGGCAGCTACTCTTCAAGGGGCGGTCCCCTATGCCGATATAAAAAATGTATCTTGGAAAGGTTAGGAGTAGATGATGAAACCTATAGGTTGAAATTAAGACAAATGAAGGAAGGACCACAGGAAACCCCTCGTGCCTTGTATTTTAGGGTAAACGACATGGCGGATCGTTGGTTAAAACTCGCCACCACTGACAAGGATGGGATCATGTCCAAGATCTACCTAGAACAGTATTCAACATCACTTCACCCTCCCATCCAACGCTGGGTCCGGCAGCAAGCTAACCTTACCTTAGAAACAGCTGTGGAGATAGCTAGTGCATACTATAGAGCACAGGACATCCAAAAAGGACGAGAAGAGCCCTCGAGCACAGCTGGGGGACACATGACCCATCGACCTCCCAGACCCCTGTTAGGCAAGAAACCCGAACCCCTTGCTATAGTACCTAGTACCCCTCTACCCAGTGCCCCGCTTATACAAACCCCTTCTGTGGGACCTCAGTGCTTTCAGTGTGGGGGGATGGGACACATAGCTAGGTTTTGTCCACAAAAGAAGAACCAATGGAAATTGGGATGGCCCGTAATTATTATTGTTCACCTACAGAAAAAAAACACCCCCATATCGGTGTACAGTCACTGTAAATGGGCAACCTGTAACTGCTTTAGCTGACACGGGGTGTTTGCATAGTGTAGTAAGACCACAAGACCTTGGTAATAACATAGGACCCATAGGAGTGGTGGCCATTCGGTGTGTACACGGGGACACAAAACCATATCCCACTGCTCGTGTTCGGATACAACATCCCCAGGATTCGGGAACAACATTAACTGAAGGACTAATACCCCGTTTACCTGAACAAGCCATTCTAGGAAATGATTATCCTAAGTTACCCCAGCTGTTACAGGGCCCCTCTCTAAATGAAGATGACTGGTTGTCGCCGGCACCTTTTTCCAAAGAGACAGGAAATGAATGGCCATCTTCCAAACCACGAAAAAGTCGAAGACAAAGAAGGGCCGAAAAAGGGAAAGAGTTAATGGCGATGCCCGTCATCCCAGATGAAAACCACTGGAAAACAGATAGGAATTTCCACGCGGCTCAACTAGAGGACCCTGTCCTACAAGAAGCATGGAATAAAGCCATTGAGGATGAAGACCCACAGCAAGTAGGTCCTTATTTCTTTAAATGAAATGTTCTATTGTACAGGAAAGGTAGTTCTACCCAGAAAGCACAGCTCCTCATTCCAGAACCATTCAGAGAAAAGGTCCTGTATCTAGCTCATAGCCATCTAAGGGTGGACATTTCGGAGCAGAAAAGACAGAGAAATTGATCCTAGAAAACTTCTATTGGCAAGGGATATACCAGCAGGTTAAGCGATATTCTAGGCAAGGCCCAGTATGCCAACGGCATAGCCGTTATCAACCTCCAAGGGTACCGTTGCTTCCCCTTCCTATCATTGATGAACCCTTCCGTCATGTAGGTATGGATATAATTGGACCCTTACTACCCTCTCGAAGTGGGTATAGATACGTCCTTGTTATAGTAGACTATGCTACACGTTTCCCCGAGGCCATTCCCCTTCACCGGCCAGACACGACCAATATTGCCAAGGTTATGATTGGTATTTTTTCTAGGGTAGGATTCCCAAAAGAAATCCTGACTGACCCTTTGTCTCCAAAATGAGGAAACACATCTGCACACAGCTAGGGGTTAAACAAATCAGAACATCGGCCTATCACCCACAAACAGATGGGCTGGTGGAAAAATACAACGCCACCATTAAGACCACTCTTAAAAACCTATTGGCGTTAGAGACACGGAAATGGGAAGAGATCTTACCTTTGGCCTTATTTGCAATTAGATGTAAGGAACAGAAAAGTACTGGGTACTCCCCTTTCGAATTGTTATATGGCCACAAACCCTGTACACTGCTTGACATGGCCCAAGAACAGTGGGAGAAAGAACCAAACAATCCAAAACCTCTGCCCGAATACGTGTCCAATTTAAGGACACATTTAACCCAAATCCGAAACATTGTCAGGAATAACCTAGAAAATGCACAGATTGCCCATAAGGGACAATATGACAAAAGAATAAAAGTCCGGGCTTTCAAAGGGGGAGACCTTGTATTGCTTATGATGTCTTCTTCTCACCAAAAGTTACTAGGACAATGGCAGGGACCTTATAGAGTAGTAGACCAAGTGACACCGGTGACTTATCGCATCGAAATAGATCCCACCAAACATCTATCCCAAATATACCATGTCAATTTACTTAAAAAGTGGGAAGGCCCTCTACCTATTTCGGTGAGTGTGGTGGAGACACAAACACCTTTATTTCATCAATGCATTGATCCTGAGTTACCCTTTACTCTGAAGGAGGGTTTGTCCAAAGTATTTGCAGCCTCTTACCCCTGTTTTTTCTACCTCCCCAGGGAGGAACTCTCTCATTGAACACACCATTAAAACACCACCGGGGAAACGGGTTAGGCTGAGACCATATCGTATACCGGAAGCCCGGTGTCAGGTTATAAAGGAGGAAATACAAAAGATGTTGCAAATGGATATTATAGAACCATCCAAGAGCGAATGGAATTCACCCATTGTGCTCGTGCCAAAACCTGACGGATCGGTGCAATTTTGTATCGATTTTCAGGAGGTAAACAAAATCTCAGAATTTGACACATATCCCCTTCCTCGGGTCGATGAAATGGTGGAGAGAATTAGCTGAGCAAAGTATATCAGTACTTTGGATTTATGCAAAGAGTACTGGCAGATACCACTTAAAAAAAGAGGACAGAGAAAAAACGGCCTTTTCCACCCCTGATGGATTGTATCAATTTAAAGTGTTGCCATTTGGTCTGCATGGGGCACCCGCAACGTTTCAAAGGGCCATGAATGTGATACTAAGACCCCACGAAAGCTATGTAGGTGCCTATATCGATGATTATGTGATATATAGCAATACCTGGGAACAACATCTGACACACCTCTTCCAAGTCATTCAGACATTGGGGTCACACAGGCTGAAAATAAATCCGGCAAAAAGCCACTTGGCAGCCCAAACAGTTAAATACTTAGAATACCTATTGGGAGAAGGAGTCATAAGACCTCAGGTGTCAAAACTAACAGCCATATCACAAATACCTTTACCCAGAACAAAAAAAGACTACAGAGCTTTTCTTGGGTTACTATGGTACTATAGACGATTCATCCCTAGATTCTCACAAACAGCAGCTCCCTTGACTGATCTGCTTCAAAAGAATATCAGAACTGAGGAAATCTTGAAAACCCCTCCTGCCGGGGTATTACACTCTTTTGAATCCCTAAAGAAATCCCTGACTTCAGATACTGTCCTGGTGATCCCTGATCATTCCCGTCCCTTTATACTACATACTGACACCTCGGACCAGGGGCTAGGAGCTGTCTTATCTCAAGAAACACCACAAGGGGAAAAAACAATTCTATACATTGGTCGTAAACTGTTTCCACGAGAGAAAAACTATTCCACCATCGAGAAAGAGGCTTTGGCTATCAAGTGGGCCATAGAATCTTTATGCTACTATTTGGGAGGGGGAGAATTCACTCTTTTTACAGACCATGCACCCTTAGAATGGTTAGTCAGGAATAAGGGTCACAATGAGAGGGTACTTAGATGGTTTCTTTCACTACAGCCATTCAGATTCCAAACGAAACATAGGAAAGGGAAGGAACAAGGGAATGCAGACTACTTGTCTAGATATCCCCATAATCCAAACCCTAGAAGAAAGACAGCTAGGGAAAGGGGATGTGAGGGAATCATAGGAACGGAAGGACTCACCGGACTATCACCAGGGGGGGAACGACAGTAAAACCTTCCTTATCGGGACCGTACTCAGAGACTACCGCTATCATGCTACTCTCGTGTTTTTCCCCAGGACAACAAGGGTGATAACCCGGAAGTGACCCCCTGGGAATCCGGAAACAGTAAGGTCAGTCCAATGAAAAGCGACCCGCTTCCAGAGGCGGAGTCAGAGAAGGTTGGCGTGGAAAGAGCGGAAGAGAGTTGGAGCGAGGCAGTACAGAGAGAAGACGCGTAACCCGAGGAAGAAGACGCGGGACCCAACGCACCGGACGAGAGATCCGCGGCCGACCAGGAGGGAGAGGAGAGCTGGTGCGAGGGCTGGTGGTGTCCGGAGGATGCTGGAGAGTTGCAGCAGAGCCGGTGAGTGATAACGGCTCAAGGGTATAGGGAGGCGGGTTGGTGAAGGCGGGAGGGACAACCGGGTGGGGTTAGGAATAGAGGGAGGTCTCAAGGTATTTCCTGACTAAGACTTTGGTGTCCTTGCAACATACCGTCACTTGTATTGCACAATATCTTTCGGCGTTTTTCCCCTACCGTAAACCTTCCTAAAAGCACTATTCTGACCCTAGGCACTTAATTCCTACCTCTCTCCTTTCACGAACCTCGATCCGAACATCACGACTTTCCTGCCCTTCACTGGTTTTTCATGGTCAAGATTAGAACACTAAAGGTGTGGTGAAGGTAGAAACCCATGACCTAAGCAACGCATTTTTCTTACAGTACCTTCATTTGTTTCTCCTCCTATGAGCCTCCGGGGAGACCACCTCAATCAAGAGGAAAACGAGAGCGAGTCATCATCTCTACGAGTCTCTAAAACCTCCAGCTCATCAAAGGAATCGTCCGAGGAAGAAGAACCCGAGGGACAGTCAGCCCCACAAGCATTAACTCCTTCTGTTATCAATAAAACTCCTTCGTTTAGATCCATCCTACAGCCTCCTAGCCTGTTTATAAAACCCGCACTCCCACACAGCCACACAGGGAACGGGAGCACACAGGTGAGAGTCAGTCACACAGGGGCCAGGAGCACACAGGTGAGAGTCAGCCACACAGGGGCCGGGAGCACACGGTTCAGAGTCAGCCACACAGGGGCCGGGAGCACACAGGTGAGAGTCAGCCACACAGGCCCGGAGCACACAGGTGAGAGTCAGCCACACAGGGGCCAGGGGCACACAAGAGAGGAGTAGACAAGGCTCTGGTACAAAGTCCTGAAGACGTCCAAAGATACCCACAATCCCACATCTCTGGCAGGCATCGCCGGGGCTTAAGGTGTGGATACTGAAACCCAATCAGAATCTGAGGACAATCTAAAAAGACTACACAAGAAACCAACAGTGAGCTAGGGTATGTTTGTTGGAGGGCATAGGATCAAATGTCAAAATGAGATTTCCAGACACATTAATCCATTCCCCAGAAGGACTTCCACCAGACAAGATACAAATGCTTATCTACCCAGGATGTGAGTTAAATACTGAGAATTGATCAATATATTCCTCCAAGCAAAGTATCTCAATTTCTCCTCTCTTCCCAAGGTGGAAAAAACATATTTTTTGTGATTCCAGGAGCAGATATTCAAGGAACAAACTGGGGAGGAATGAGGTGGAAACATAGTCGGGATGTGGGAGGTGTCTGATGATAAATAAAGCACAATGTTTGCATCACAATCTATAGTTTTATTTGTAGCTTGACAATCTCAGAAGAGAATGGGGCTTTTAAAATCTTAAATGATTAACCTTGTTTTGCAACAAGGCACCATTTTAGATTTTCTCTCTGACCGATTCCAGGATGCTTTATTAGCAACAGACACCTTCCATAGAAATGTGATTCAATTAAGAGAAAAGACTTCACTGGAGCATCAAAACCAAACATGTTGGGGGGTGATAGTGGGCCGGAAAATGAACTAAAATATAATTAATGCTGGTTACGAACACCGCTTCTCTTTCTCAGACAAGATACATTTTAAAAATCCCTCCACTATTAATATGTCCTTTCTTGATAGACACAATCTTTCCTTTTTCCTGTAAATCAACCTTCTTTCTATTTCATAAATTCTGTGGCTCACCTGGGGGGTGGTTTTTCTGAAGGTGTCTTCTCCCTTTATCACCTCGGTCAAGACTTCTTCTTTCAGGGTCTGGTACTGCTCCAGGCTCAGCTGAATGGACTCCAGCTGTCGGTTGCATGACCGGCACTGACCGGCACTGACCACTGCAATGGGGAAGAGCACGAGCTGTGATGAGCGGTGCTTGGACATCTTGTAAGGAAGGGTAATTAGAAAAAGTTCTTGCAGGTGAGAGACAAGCAGACACTACAAATCAAAAGGAACCTCAAATGACCTCTAGGTAACAGCCCAGCAATCCAACATCTTGGTGTAAATGACAATCATATCCCACCCAAGACCACCTCAGCTAAACATTCCCATCAGAAAACTAGACACTAAATTAAAATCTCTAAAAACAAAGAAGGGAAAGACACTGGAAGAAAACTTACGAACATAATGACAAGTCTGCTTTCTGACACCATTTCAAAAGGTATGAAGCCACTGCAGAAATATATCTTCACTAGCAGCATCACTCAGTATCGTAGATAGCACGAGCAGATTTCATCCATGTCAAACACTGCACGCAACAGGCAAACTGAGCAAAATGTATCTTCCAAACAAGTGTCTCTACTGTCCAAATGGAGCCTCTGTCGAGTAGCCAGCGCTGTTTCCAGGATACTGACAGCTACTGACTTCACCTGATTGGATCCCTGCACCGCCTCTGCAACCAAACTTTATCAATAGTGATTCTGCTCAATCTTAACGCACTCCTAGGCTGCAGACTTAGCATAAAATGCTGCACACATTATCAGAGTCACCAGCCTTAGCTTACACACCCACTGACAGTTACCAGCCTTAGCTTACACACCCACTGACAGTCACCAGCCTTAGCGTACACACCCACTGACAGTCACCAGCCTTAGCTTACACACCCACCAAAGTATAACCAGCCTTAGCTTACACACCCACTGACAGTCCCCAGCCTTAGCTTACACACCCACTGACAGTCACCAGCCTTAGCTTACACACCCACTGACAGTCACCAGCCTTAGCGTACACACCCACCAAAGTATAACCAGCCTTAGCTTACACACCCACTGACAGTCACCAGCCTTAGATTACACACCCACCAAAGTATAACCAGCCTTCGCTTACACACCCACTTACAGTCACCAGCCTCAGCTTACACACCCACTGACAGTCACCGGCCTTAGCTTACACACCCACTGACAGTCACCAGCCTTAGCTTACACACCCACTGACAGTCACCAGCCTTATCTTACACACCCACTGACAGTCACCAGCCTTAGCTTACACACCCACTGACAGTCACCAGCCTTAGCTTACACACCCACTGACAGTCACCAGCCTCAGCTTACACACCCACTAACAGTCACCAGCCTTCTCTTACACACCCACTGACAGTCACCAGCCTTAGCTTACACACCCACCGATAGTCACCAGCCTTAGCTTACACTCCCACTGGCAGTCACCAGCCTTAGCTTACACACCCACTGGCAGTCACCAGCCTTAGCTTACACACCCACTGACAGTCACCAGCCTTAGCTTACACACCCACTGAAAGTCACCAGCCTTAGATTACACACCCAGTGACAGTCACCAGCCTTAACTTACACACCCACCAAAGTATAACCAGCCTTAGCTTACACACCCACTGACAGTCACCAACCTTAGCTTACACACACACCAAATCATAACCAGCCTTAGCTTACACACACACTGGCAGTCACCAACCTTAGCTTACACACCCACAGACAGTCACCAGCCTTAACTTACACACCCACTGAAAGTCACCAGCCTTAGATTACACATCGACTGACAGTCACCAGCCTTAGCTTACACACCCACCAAAGTATAACCAGCCTTAGCTTACACATCCACTAACAGTCACCAGCCTTAGATTACACACCCACCAAAGTATAACCAGCCTTCGCTTACACACCCACTTACAGTCACCGGCCTTAGCTTACACACCCACTGACAGTCACCGGCCTTAGATTACACACCCACTGACAGTCACCAGCCTCAGCTTACACACCCACTGACAGTCACCAGCCTCAGCTTACACACCCACTGACAGTCACCAGCCTTCTCTTACACACCTACTGACAGTCACCAGCCTTAGCTTACACACCCACCGATAGTCCCCAGCCTTAGCTTACACTCCCACTGGCAGTCATCAGCCTTAGCTTACACACCCACTGGCAGTCACCAGCCTTAGCTTACACACCCACTGACAGTCACCAGCCTTAGCTTACACACCCACTGAAAGTCACCAGCCTTAGATTACACACCCAATGACAGTCACCAGCCTTAGCTTACACACCCACCAAAGTATAACCAGCCTTAGCTTACACACCCACTGACAGTCACCAACCTTAGCTTACACACCCACTGACAGTCACCAGCCTTAGCTTACACACCCACCAAAGTATAACCAGCCTTAGCTTACACACCCACTGGCAGCCACCAACCTTAGCTTACACACCCACAGACAGTCACCAGCGTTAACTTACACACCCACTGAAAGTCACCAGCCTTAGATTACACACCCACTGACAGTCACCAGCCTTAGCTTACACACCCACCAAAGTATAACCAGCCTTAGCTTACACACCCACTGGCAGTCACCAGTCTTAGCTTACACACCCAGCAAGGAGTCACCAGCCTTAGCTTACACACCCACTGAAAGTCACCAGCCTTAGATTACACACCCACTGACAGACACCAGCCTTAGCTTACACACCCAATAAAGTATAACCAGCCTTAGCTTACACACCCACTGGCAGTCACCAACCTTAGCGTACACACCCACAGACAGTCACCAGCCTTAAGTTACACACCCACTGAAAGTCACCAGCCTTAGATTACACACCCACTGACAGTCACCAGCCTTAGATTACACACCCACTGACAGTCACCAGCCTTAACTTACACACCCACTGAAAGTCACCAGCCTTAGATTACACACCCACTGACAGTCACCAGCCTTAGCTTACACACCCACCAAAGTATAACCAGCCTTAGCTTACACACCCACTGACAGTCACCAGCCTTAGATTACACACCCACCAAAGTATAACCAGCCTTCGCTTACACACCCACTTACAGTCACCGGCCGTAGCTTACACACCCACTGACAGTCACCAGCCTTAGATTACACACCCACTGACAGTCACCAGCCTCAGCTTACACACCCACTGACAGTCACCAGCCTTAGCTTACACACCCACTGACAGTCACCAGCCTTATCTTACACACCCACTGGCAGTCACCAGCCTTAGCTTACACACCCACTGACAGTCACCAGCCTTAGCTTACACACCCACTGACAGTCACCAGCCTCAGCTTACACACCCACTGACAGTCACCAGCCTTAGCTTACACACCCACTGACAGTCACCAGCCTCAGCTTACACACCCACTGACAGTCACCAGCCTTCTCTTACACACCCACTGACAGTCACCAGCCTTAGCTTACACACCCACCGATAGTCACCAGCCTTAGCTTACACTCCCACTGGCAGTCACCAGCCTTAGCTTACACACCCACTGGCAGTCACCAGCCTTAGCTTACACACCCACTGACAGTCACCAGCCTTAGCTTACACACCCACTGAAAGTCACCAGCCTTAGATTACACACCCAATGACAGTCACCAGCCTTAGCTTACACACCCACCAAAGTATAACCAGCCTTAGCTTACACACCCACTGACAGTCACCAACCTTAGCTTACACACCCACTGACAGTCACCAGCCTTAGCTTACACACCCACCAAAGTATAACCAGCCTTAGCTTACACACCCACTGGCAGCCACCAACCTTAGCTTACACACCCACAGACAGTCACCAGCGTTAACTTACACACCCACTGAAAGTCACCAGCCTTAGATTACACACCCACTGACAGTCACCAGCCTTAGCTTACACACCCACCAAAGTATAACCAGCCTTAGCTTACACACCCACTGGCAGTCACCAGTCTTAGCTTACACACCCAGCAAGGAGTCACCAGCCTTAGCTTACACACCCACTGAAAGTCACCAGCCTTATATTACACACCCACTGACAGTCACCAGCCTTAGCTTACACACCCACCAAAGTATAACCAGCCTTAGCTTACACACCCACTGAAAGTCACCAGCCTTAGATTACACACCCACTGACAGTCACCAGCCTTAGATTACACACCCACTGACAGTCACCAGCCTTAGCTTACACACTCACTGACAGTAACCAACCTTAGCTTACACATCCACTGACAGTCACCAGCCTTAGATTACACACCCACTGTAAGAACTGGGACCACCAGTTCTCCGGGGGGGTAGCTTGGCTCGAGCAGGAAGGCAACCAGGGGCTTAAGTGTAAAGTAGCTACACAACACACTCATCCACTGAGACATTAAGTGGGCGCAATAATGGAGACCACACCAGTACTTTTGATTTAAAATCAATATTTTTTTATATATGATTCAGATCAGGATAATCAATTCATCAACATTTCCAAGAACACTTCAATAAAGCATTTTCATCAGGTGAGCAACAGTAGCAAATCATTAAGTAACACAGCCTGTCGCAGGAACCTTTTCAGCAGGCAAAGGGGATACTTTCATGGACCTTGACTAGCATTTCAGGAAGAAGCTATGAGCATTTCATCTTATAACATACAGGTAATTCATTACATTAGGGCTAAACCACTTCCGGTCAAATCGACTGGTCATTAGGCATAAACAGTTAATTAAGCATGAGATTGTTGCCAGGCATTAAACAGTCAAAGAGGATGAATAACCTTGTCATCAATTCGGGCCTAAACAGCTAATCAGGCATAAATCGTTAATAAGGAATGAGCCTGTCCCCAGGGCATGCACAGTTAATTGGCCAGGGTAACCTGGAAGTTTAATCGAGGCCTCACAGTCTCTGGGGGCTCATCGGGGGCCAACAGGGGCCCAGTCACCGTTTTCCCCAGGGGAGGGGCGAACTCGGGGCCTTGACCGGCCTTCCGCCCTCCTCCCCTGGGGTTACCTGTTGCCTTCGGCCCTCCGGGGCCCTTGCGATGGCTCGGCGGCTGGGGAAGGGGCTCGGGCCCTCCCGTGGGCCTCACTCGGCCCAGCGCGGTGCAGGCGACAGATGCGGAGCCCTGGCGCTCGAGGAGGGGCAGGCCCTGTGCTCTCCGACCCCCTCCGCTACAAGTCCGGACTTGGCTGGGCCTTTCCCGGGTGCCAGGCCTCGTTGAAAGGGCCCGATCTTGGCAGCCAATGGCTGCGCGGCTCTGGTGGGGGCGCGGCCGATGACGCGGCCGCTTCCCCCGTCACGTGAGGAGGGCTCTCACTTCCTAGTTCAAACTGACTACCGGCCCCTTCGCTGGCTCATGCAGATGAGAGGCGGAAATTCCAAGTTACTAAGGTGGTCCATTTCCCTACGGGGGATGGACTTTAGGGTGGAACATCGGCCCGGAGTTGACCACGCCAATGCTGACGGTCTCTCCCGGTTTTTCCGCCTTAGTGACGAGAACTCCCTAGAGGTTGGGTAGCTCTCCCCACTTTCAGCTGGGGGGACGCATGTTAGACCTGTCAGCCCTAGGGTGGTCTTTCCCTATTTTTTTCGCCCTTGCCTCATTTTTCCCACCTTCTTTTTGTTGGACCTTAGGTCTCCGGGCACCTTTCCATGGCCAATCCATGTTAAGGTGCAGGTGCTCTCTACTCCAAACATGGCTGCCACTGGCCCCTGCTACTGAGGCGTGGTCTTTTTCTAGTAGCACCCTAGTTGCCAGGAGCTGGCTGGATCCCCATACATTGTTGCAATGCCAGCCTGCGATCCCCTGTCCATAGGTAGAGTGGGGAAGCTCCTGGTACCTTCCAGAAGAAAGGCGGAGCCTCTTTTTGCCACCTTAGATAGTGGTCACCTGACCTGGGCATACTTAAGCAAGGGAAGGTACTTTTTTTAGTCAGTTGTGGCATCACTGACCTGGGGGACCCACGCAGGCAGGAGATTTAGGCAGGAGGGCCTAGTCAGGGACTTATGCTACTGGGAGTGACAGGATTTAGGTGCTGCCTCTTAAGCTGAGTGAAGTATCCTAGACTAGCCCCCTGATCTGGCCTTCTCGCAGATGCGGCGGCCTACCGCAGGCTCCGGAGGCCGCCGCGGGAATCCCTCACTCTCCGGCCGGGCTGCGGTGGTGACAGCGGCCCCGGGATACGCCGGAAAATGGCGCCTTCTCTTCCTCACTCCTCCGAATGCAAGGGCGGCCCTCTCCTGGCACTGGGGGCCGCCCGGGGGCAAAGCACAGTGCCCAACGAGCCCAGTCAGGTGAGCGCTTGAGGTGAGCGTTACAGCGCTCTTCCACGGGGTCTAGCGCCGGGGGCTTGCAAAGCGCTACAGGAACAGTCTCAGTCAGCTCTCACACGGGCATAAACATGAGGGCGCTCTAGCGCTTGAGGGGCACTTTACAGCGCTCGTTGCAGGCAGGATAAGGGGGGGCACCCTCAGCAGTTAATGACAGGGCAGGCAGTCTCTGACACAGTGCTTGACAGGGAAGCAGAATACAGCGCTTTTCAAGCTATTCAGCAAGTAGCGCAGGCAGGATGGAAATCAGAGCAATTCAGTCAGGGGGAGGCAGGCAGGTCAGGCCCAGATGGAGGCAGGGAGTGTGCAAGGGCAGCACAGTCCAGTACCTGGTCGATCCCCCAGTAGTCTCTGTATGAAGGGCAAGTAGTCTTCTCGGCGTTTGGTTGGTTCTGCGCCCTTATGAGGTGATTTCTTGAAGAGGGGTGGGGGGCTTGAGTTGGATAAGTTTCCTCAGTTCACTGAAGATGGTCCCTGGGTTCCCCTACCGCTGGGCCAGATGAGGGGGCTAGTCTAGGATACCTCACTCAGCTTAAGAGGCAGCACCTAAATCCTGTCACTCCCAGTGGCATAAGTCCCTGAATAGGCCCTCCCGCCTAAATCTCCTGCGCGGGTCCCCCAGGTCAGTGATGCCCCAACTGACTAAAAAAAGTTCCCTCCCTTGCTTAAGTATGCCCAGGTCAGGTGACCACTCTCTAAGGCGGCAAAAATAGGCTCCGCCTTTCTTCTGGAAGGTTCCAGGAGCTTCCCCACTCTACCTATGGACAAGGGATCGCAGGCTGGCATTGCAACAATGTATGGGGATCCAGCCAGCTCCTGGCAACTAGGGTGCTACTAGAAAAAGACCGCGCTGCAGAAGCAGGGGCCAGTGGCAGCCATGTTTGGAGTAGAGAGCACCTTAACATGGATTGGCCATGGAAAGGTGCCCGGAGACCTAAGGGCCAACAAAAAGAAGGTGGGAAAAATGAGGCAAGGGCGAAAAAAATAGGGAAAGACCACCCTAGGGCTGACAGGTCTAACATGCGTCCCCCCCAGCTGAAAGTGGGGAGAGCTACCCAACCTCTAGGGAGTTCTCGTCACTAAGGCGGAAAAACCAGGAGAGACCGTCAGCATTGGCGTGGTCAACTCCGGGCCGATGTTCCACCCTAAAGTCCATCCCCTGTAGGGAAATGGACCACCTTAATAACTTGGGATTTCCGCCTCTCATCTGCATGAGCCAGCGAAGGGGCCGTTGGTCGGTTTGAACTAGGAAGTGAGAGCCAAAAAGGTATGGCCTCAGCTTCTTCAAGGCCCAGACCACAGCGAAGGCTTCTCGATCGATGGTACTCCATCGCTGTTCCCGAGGGAGGAGTCTTCTGGAGATGAAGGCCACAGGTTGGTCTTGGCCATCATCGTTGAGTTGCGACAGCACGGCGCCTACGCCATGCTCTGAGGCATCTGTCTGCACGATGAATTCTTTTTAGAAGTCCGGAGTGACCAGCACCGGAGCGATGCACATCGCGCGCTTCAGTGTTTCAAATGCCTCCTTGCAAGCAGCCGTCCAGATCACCTTGCGTGGCTGCTTTTTGGACGTTAACTCGGTCAAGGGGGCCACGATGGTGCCATATCCCTTGACGAACCTGCGGTAGTAGCCAGTGAGGCCGAGGAAAGCTCGGACCTCAGTCTGAGTTTTGGGGGCTCCCAGGCCATGATGGTCTAAATTTTGGCCTGGAGGGGTTGCACCTTACCCCCGCCCACCAGGTCTCCCAGGTAGACGACAGATCCCTGTCCAATCTGGCACTTGCTAGCCCTGATGGTGAGGCCAGCACGTTGCAAAGCCTGCAGCATCTCCTGGAGCCTGGAGATGCTGCAGATGGTCCTCCCAGGTGCTACTGAAGACAGCTATGTCATCCAGGTACGCCGCTGAGAAGGACTCCAGGCCAGATAGCACCTGGTTCACCAACCTCTGGAAGGTGGCCGGAGCATTCTTGAGCCCGAAGGGCATCACTCGGAATTGGAAGTGGCCCTCGGGGGTGGAGAACGCTGTCTTCTCCTTCGCTCCATCGGCCATGGCAATCTACCAGTACCGTGATGTCAATTCGATGGTGCTGAGGTACTTGGCTGCTCCCAGCCGGTCAATCAGCTCGTCTGCCCGTGGGATCGGGTGAGAGTCTGTCTTGGTGACAGAGTTCAAGCCCCGATAGTCCACACAGAACCGAAGTTCTGGTGTGGTGCCCGGTGGGGCCGCTTTCGGCACCAGCACGACCGGACTAGCCCACGGGCTGCTGGCGGGTTTGATCACCCCCAGCTCCAGCATTTTGGCCACCTCACCCTGGATGCTGTTCTTCACTTTCTCGGACAGCCGGTAAGACTTGGTTTTTACTGGCGGACTGTCCCCTGTGTCCACATCATGGGTACACAAATGTGTAATTCCAGGCGTGAGGGAGAACAACAAGGCGTGCTGTGCCAATACCTGGTGGCAGTCCCTCTGTTGCTCTGGGGTCAAGGATGGGGAGAGGACAACTCCCTCCACTGAGCCATCCTTTTCCTGAGCCGCCAGAAGGTCAGGAAGAGGCTCACTCCTCGCTCCGATCCGTCACCATGAGGAGAGCAAGCTCCGATCGCTCATGGTGAGGCTTCAGGCGGTTGACGTGGAGCACCCGATGGGGCTGACGGGGGGTCTTCAAGTCAACGACGTAGGTGGTCTGGCCTCGACGCTCCACAATCTCGTATGGACCAGTCCACCGGTCCTGGAGGGTACTAAGCTCCCCAGGCTCCATGACCCACACCTTCTGTCCAGCGTCCAACTCCACCGACCGAACGTTGCGGTCATACCACTCCTTCATGACGGCTTGGCTAGCCTCTAAGTTGTTTGAGGCTTCCTTCCATAGCTTGGCCATCTGGCTGCGGAACGCCAGCATATAGTTGACAACATCACGGGGAAGCTTCTTCGAAGTCTTCTCCCATCCCTTTTTGACAAGACTGAGGGGTCCCCTAACGGGGTGGCCATAGAGCAATTCGAAGGGGCTGAACCCGACTCCCTTCTGTGGTACCTCGCGGTATGAAAACAGCAGGCAAGGGAGGAGGATGTCCCATTTCCGCCTCAAGTCCTCTGGCAGGCTCCGGATCATCCCCTTCAAGGTCTTGTTGAAGCGATCTACGAGCCCGTTAGTCTGGGGGTGGTAAGGAGTGGAGAACCGATAGGTCACTCCGCACTCCTTCCACATGGCCTGCATGTAGGCCGACATGAAGTTTGTGCCCCTGTCCGACACCACGACCGTGGGGAATCCCACTCGGGTAAATATCCCCATCAGGGCCCGCGCCACCACAGGTGCAGTAACGGTCCTCAGAGGAATGGGCTCCGGGTACCGAGTGGCGTGGTACACTAACACCAAGATGAACCGGTGTCCCGCAGAGGTCGGAGGGTCCAACGGGCCAACGATGTCAATACTGACCGCTCAAAAGGGGTCCCGACCACCGGGAGCGGTTCCAATGGGGCCTTCACTTTGGTCCCCGTCTTGCCACTTGCCTGGCAAGTCTTGCAGGTCTTGCAGTAGGTGTCAGAGGC
Organism: Lissotriton helveticus; assembly: GCF_964261635.1. Classification (NCBI taxonomy): domain Eukaryota; kingdom Metazoa; phylum Chordata; class Amphibia; order Caudata; family Salamandridae; genus Lissotriton; species Lissotriton helveticus. The sequence continues at coordinate 1,931,996,471 of NC_136068.1, read as the reverse complement.
AACTCTCATCCTGGGCCAATAAAAATGTGGGACTAGCCTCGCAAAGGTCTTGTCCTGGCCCATGTGTCCGGCTAAGGGTATGTCATGCGCCAGTTCCAACAAAAAGGCCCGGTAGCATTGGGGGACCACTAAGGCCCTCGAGGATCCATGTACCGGAACCTTAGGCTCACTGTACAGGAGGCCATCCTCCCAATACACGTGAAAACTGCCGGTCTCCTGATCAGCCGCTTGGGCTTCGGCCTGTCGCCGCATGCCTTCAAGCGTGGGGCACTCCTGCGCCCGACAGAATTCCTCCCGGGTAGGCCCTTCTTCCACATGCCACTCAGCAAGGGTCGGCAAGTCCCCCACGGGAACGACATCCACCTCCACGGACTCCGGGGGTACCTCCGCGGGATCCCCATCCATCACACGGGGCGTGTCCTCCACTCCATTCTCCTTTGGACCGGCATTGGGTTGGGCCGTTGTCTCAGGCTCCAACCCGGGTTGAGCTTCCTGCCGGGCAGCCATGGACCGCGTGAATACGCAAGTCCACCCTGGTAACCCCAGCATCTCAGTGTGGGCCTTAAACTCCACTTCCTTGCAGGTGGTATGTTCCAGGTCATTACCTAGCAGACAGTCCACAGGCAAGGCAGGGCTTATCGCAACTCTCAACGGGCCTTTCACTCCTCCCCACTCAAAGGGAACTTGAGCCACGGGATAGTAGCTCATACTGCCGTCAGCCAACACGGCCGGATGGAACACATCAGGTACTACCTGCTCAGGGGACACCAGCCGCCTCACTACGGTGGTCATGCTGGCACCTGTGTCCCTCAGAGCGTCCACCTCCTCCCCATTGACCTTCACCCTTTGCTGGTACTTAGCAGTATTTGATGGTAAGGGCGTCACTGGGACCATCTCTCTATCCCCAAGTGAAACCAGGGTCAGGCCTGTCCACTCCCCTTCCCTATCTAGGAGCAGCTCCACCCCAAGCGCTACACTAGCCACCCCAGGACTCTTGCCACCAGTGGGGGCTGGGGGTTGTTTGCGACACTGGGCATCTCCCTTGTAGTGTCCGACCTCTTCGCACTCATAGCACCGGACCACTTTTGGCTGCTGACTCTTGTCAGGGTAAGTGGGTTTCGGGGAACGGGTCTGAGGTGGGGTACCTACTCCTCTCCCAAACTGTCTAGTTTGTGGGCCTCGTGAGAACTCCGTCCTTTTATCTCCATCCTCTTTCTTCTGGGGGGCGCCCTGTCCGACTTTCGGGCATCTCCCCCGGGGCCCTTTTGTGACACCCGGGTGCTAACCCAAGTATCCGCCTCCTCCGCAAGCTCATGGGGATCAGTAAGCTTGCGGTCCACCAGATGTTGGCGCAGCTCCAGAAAACACTTATCCAAGAGGTGCTCTCTCAAAAAAAGATTGTACAGGCCCTCATAATCACGCACCTCGCTGCCACGCACCCAACCATCCAGAGCCTTACGGGCATACTCAAAAAAATGCACCCAATTCTGCGTGGACAGCTTATGGCTGCCACGGAACTTCTGGCGATACCTTTCGGGGTTGAGGCCAAAGTGTTTAATGAGCGCCTCCTTCATGGGGGAATACCTGAACTGGTCTGCCTTATCCAAATACAGGAGGGTGTCCCTGACGTCGGGAGGTATATAACGGTACAGGCCACCTCCCCAATGTTTCTCGGGCACCCCATGGGCGGTCAAGGCCACTTCATACGCCTCCAACCACCTCGCAATGTCATCCCCCTTGGTGTAGCTCGCTATCACCTCCTTAGGTAACCAGAATCTGGCTCCTGGTGAGCCCCTAGTACGCTGCCACCATTAGGACTTCCTGGCGCACCCAACTGCAATGCTTGCAGCTCTAATTCTTTCAGCTGGAGCTCGCGCGCCAATTTCCTTTCCTCCATAGCTAGTCTTTCCCTCTCCAAAGCAAACTTCTTATCTTCCCTCTCTCTCTCCCTCTCGTGTCAAACACTTCCACGCGACCCACCTGGTTGTTTCTGCTGATGCCTGAGGAAATTCTAACTGACACAACAAAAAGCATCTTGCAGCCTGCATTTCTGCCCAGGAACTGTCGCACACCCAACCCCCCCTGTTCTTTGCAGTTCGACAGAAAGCCATGAGACACTCACGCCTTGTGTAAATGATTTGTTTTCCATCTCCTGCTCCCTGCCTGGTTAACATCCTTGACACCGTGATCAGGTTATCTGGACAATGGTCTGACTGCTGGACCTTGATCAGGGTGGTTGGACAATGGTTTGAATGACCGAGCTTTGATCAAACTGATCGAACAATGACCTGAATGACCGTGCTTTGATCAAGCTGAGTGAACAATGATTTGAGTACCAATCCTTGACCAGGTCACCAACTGCAAACATCGTCTGGATCTGGTTATCAACTGCAAACACTGCCCTGATTGAACAATGGACTAACAGCCAAAAGACTGGAATGAAAAAGTATAAAAGGCTTGTAAACTGTGGAGTAAAGCAGCAGCCTCCTCTGTCTTGTTTCTAACGAGCTTGGGACTCTGTTCCATAGTCTGGGCTAATTGAATAAATCTGTGTTCCTCCTGCAGACGAAGGCTCCTGTGTCTCCTTTTACTACGAATGAAGGGTATGGAAGACTTGGGCGGTTCCCCTGCCGCCGAGACCCTGTAAGTGGGTTATTCCGGTTCTTCACAGGTCTTGAACTAAAAAATGACACCTATTTTGTTTCAATGTTGTACCATATTTTTTTAATACATTCAAACTTTTGTTGTGCTCCTGGACAGATTTCCCAAAAATAAACTCATCATCCTGATATGCTTAAGTACCCTGAATGTCAGCTAAAAGTGTCCATGAATTTTTGCAACATGCTCGCTGCAAAAGCCAGTCCAAAAGGAAGTCTTAAAAATGTGTTCGCTCCAAATGGAGTGTCAAAAGTTGTCAAATCTTGGGATTCTGCAGCGACAGTAGTTCAAATAGTGAAACATATTTTGCATCTGACAGATTAGCTAAAAGGTCTTGATTCTTGGATAAAGGATGGCATTCGACAATTATGTTATTGTTCATTGTGCGCCAGTCTGCACATAGACGAATATCGCTATCTTTATTGCGCAGAATAACAATGGGACTGACCCATTTGGAAGAGTCAGCGGGAGCAAGCACTGATTCTAACACTAATTTCTGAAGTAAAGTTTGCAACTCCGCTCTGACTGACAATGGTACCGGCCTGGGTTTGTGTGATATTGGAATGGCATGAGGTTTTAGTTTAATCTTATGTTCAAAAGAAGAAATCGTTCCTATTTTGGATTGAAAAACCTCTGGGAAAGACTTCACAATACCTTTAATACTTTTGTCTGTTACGAGTAAAACATCGTAAACAGTTGCCACAAAATTAGGATTAACCACCACTTGAACGCTTGATCCAGGGACTAACATAAGATCTAGTTTAGCAAGATCTTACCCCCCAATGATCAGCTCAGCTTTAAGCGCCACATACATTTTAGTTGTAATCTTCCAAGATACTCAAGTATGTCAATAAAATAACCTAACAAAGTAATGTCCGGATCTCCATATGGTTTTTGGGTTGCTATCAGTTGGGGAAAGGACTTTGGGGTCTCCCCAATGTTGTGCATAAAGAACATCTGACACAATTGTGATAGGGGCACCTGAATCAGCCATCATTTGAAGAGGTAAACCAGCAACCTTGGCTTCACAAAAAGGTCCTTTGTAAGACTTGTCATTAGGCACACAGGTATCCAGTGTGAGGAGCAATTTAGAGAGATCTTGTCACATAAGATACAGAAGGGTCAATATCAACATTGTGCACCTGGACATTATTTTTGCCCCTGCAGACATCTTGAAAGTGTCCTATATTGCTAAACTTGTTGCACCTTTTGCCAAGTGCAGGGCACCGGGTGAAGTTACTTAGATGAAATTTCGAACCGCACCTAAACCAAATACCAGAAGACCTCCTCCGTGTTTTCTACTTAAAAGATATAATGTTAACTGTATCAGGTTCTTGTACAACATTCACATATGAATTGTTTGAATCATTAGCATCTTTCTGCGGAAATGATAGACCTCTCAATGGATTTAGCCACATCTATAACCTTAGAGAGAGTGGGATCCCTACAGCTTAATAACCTCACTTGATTTTTTTTAGACTTACAATCAAACACAAATTGATTGCTAATGCTGCAATCCAATGTCATCCCAAAATTACAATTAGCTGCTGCATGGCGTAACGCTGAAATATAGTCCTTCACATATTCATCTGAATGTTGATTTCTTTTTCCAAAATTAAATAATTCCGAAAGTACACTTGTGTGCTCAGTAAATTTCTTCTCTAATCTTGCAATGCTTTCCAGATATTCATTTCATCCTTCTGGTTCAGTAGCCTGCGTAATTTTTGGTAAGTCACTAAAAACTTGTTGACCTTCAGTACCTAGGGTATTAAAAAGTATTGCAGCTTTTCTCTTTGGAAAGTACTTCTCCCTTTCCAGAGCAACCAAGTAACATTCAAACACTTTGAACCATTGTTTCCATGCAAATGGGGGTTTACCAGGTGATTGCAGAAATGGTTGAAGATGAACAAGTTGGGTTAAATTGCTCATGGCGAGTATTATGATGATGCGGAATGTGAAATTTACTGCTTAGAATTATGGAGAGACCACAGTAAATGTAGCAGGTTGCTTGTTAAGAATTTTAAATTGCAAGTTGAAAGTTATAACCATTGCCCCTTTTAAAACTTCATGCATTTAATCCAGGGAAAGCCTCTTGATGATGCTTATAAACTCTTTGTAAGAATAAAGGTGATCCTTAAATTAAATAATGTTGGAAGTTTTTTTTATTTATGTTCTGTTTTTTTTTTAAGTCCTGGAAACTGTTAAAAATGCTGAAAAGCAGAATAAATACTTAAACTACCTTTCAATCCGGTAAAGACAACACGGTTAACTGCAGGCAGCCAGTTCCCGTGTCAGTTGCCAGGGCCGGTTGCTAAGGAGGACCCGGCTCTGGGAACAGTTCAGAGGAAATCCTTGGTTATCTTGGAAACATTCAAAGCAACACTTGAGCTCCTCCTGGGGGGCTTGCATCAGTCAGGATTACACAGGCTGATGACATAAGCGATGCCTCCCCCAGGGCTCATCCAGCGTTAGAAAGAAGAAATGCAGGCAATCTTTGTGACAAGTGTCCTGCTGAGTCAAAGCGAAAGAGACGGAAAGACAGCAACGGTCGCCTCAGATAGAGTGCACTTCAACATGAAGTTAAAAAAGGCTCCTTAAAAGAATACAGCTCGTCACCAAATGAAGTGATGAACATTCTTGGTGGCTTCAAGCAAGCAGATCACGCGGCTGTAGGAGCCCAGCTCCTGGTCATTTACTCAGGGCAAGTGGGGAAGTAGAGAAGGGTAGTAGTGGCACGTCCAGCGGCACTCGGGCGGCTGGGGGCAGGGTGCTTTTGAGCCGTCAGGCGCTCAATGTTAGCCAATTGGAAAGTTAAAAAGTGAACAAAGGCTGCAGGCCTGGGGACGGAGATTCTTCGGGTGCGACCACCACTTCCAGAGGTAAGTTGGGATCTTGGAGAAGAGGTAGGTACCCCAAAGTAAGGCGCAAGGAATCGGGGGGCGCCGGGTACAGTGGTGTGTTTTGGCGTCGGGAAAGCTTACCCTCAGCTGGTCGCATTGGGGGGGTCCTGGTTCTGAGGCTGCAGGCGTCGTCTGGGTCGTCACGGAGGGTCTTTGGGCACTGGACTTCGGGTCCCAGTCGCCGGAGGGATGCCCTCGTGGTCTTGGATCACTCGGGCATGGGCCGGGTTTGCGGGTGCAGAGTGGGCTGGATTCACGGTTCCTGGCTGGCACCAGGGGTATTGCTGTTGGAGCAGAGTCTCTGCTCATGGGAGTCCCAGTCTGTTAGAGGGTCAAGGCAGGCAGGTCCTTCGGGTTGTCCAAGGTTGCTGTCCGCAGGAGTCGCCGGGATTAAGCAGGAGCAGGTTCCAGGATCAACAGGCCAGTAGGGCTGGGGCCAAGTCAGTTGGTGTCATCCTGTTGTTAGCAGCTGCACGGCGGGTCTTCGTCTTCTTGATCTTCTTTCTTCTTTTCTTATCGGGATCTGAGGAAGGAAGGTTCAGGGTGCCCCTAAATACTAAGTTTAGGGGTGTTACATGTAGGGCAAGGGCAGGGACCAATAGGTCCCTGTCCTGGGGCGGGTACACCCCCTAACCTGCTCCTCTCCTGTGGGAGGGGGGCAGGAGCCTAGCTGTGATTGGGCAGGGCTCCCCATCTTCAAGATGGTGGGAACCCGGGGTCGTGCTTCACCTCGCCTCTCCCACCTGAGGGGTCGGGTTGGCATAGGCTGGCACCCCCCCTTCCTGACGTAGGGTTTCCCGCCAGCCTTCCCGCCAGAATGGGGGTTAGAACTGGTGGGGGCCAGTTGCTGGGTACAGCAAGTGGCCTGGAGAAGCTCACAAAGGCGGCATGCCTTTGAAGCTTCCCCCTGCCCATCCTGGGGGAGGAGACCTAGTACCTCGCCCAGGATGTGCATTGTTGCAGGCGCAGGAGAGCGGGGGGCTCTCCACCCAGGGGTCCAGCAACATGTCTGCTTTGTGGCAGCCTGGGCAGCCACTCAGACCAGACGTGGATTGTAGGTTAGGTTTCAGGGGGCATCTCTAAGATGCCCTCTGTGGTGCAAATTACATTAAATCCCACACTGGGATCAGTGCGGGTTTAATGTGCTGAGAAGTTTGATATCAAACTTGTCAGTCGTCAGTGTAGCCATTATGGTGCTGTGGAGTTCGTAATGAAAACCTCCCAGCACCATATACTCTTAATGGCATCACTGCACTTACAGTGCCCAGGAATGGCCCTGGGTACTGTAGGGGCACATCGCTCATGCACCTGTGCCCACACTACTGGCATAGGGCACCCAGCTAGAGGGGTGACTAATGTATGCCAAGGCAGTGGGTTTGTGGGCATGGCACACAGGGATGTGTGCCATGTCGACTCTCTGTTTAGTTCTGTACTTAGACACAGACTGCAAAGGCAGTGTGTGGGTGTCAGGTTACAGGGCCCCCTAAGGGTGGCACAATAAGTGCTGCAGTCCTTGGGGGTCTTCTCTGGTCACTATGTCCTGGGTACCTAGGGTACCATTTACTAGGGGCTGACAGGTGGCCAGAGATGCCAATTGGGTTTTAGGTTCAATAAAGTTTAAGGGAAGGAACACAGGCCCTGGGTACCTGGTTGGCAGGAGCCCAGGGCACACTCCGTCAAAGCACATCAGCAGTTCAGCAAAAGGTGGGGGCATACCAATGCAAGAAAGATGGCACTTTCTCACAGGATGGTCTGAGAGGAGTTGGCCTAAGCGCTAGGCAGTCGACCTCGTATCTGGGGAACTGGGTTCGAGTCTCGGCAATGGTGCTGAACATCCTGTGATTCTGGGCAAATCACTTAATCTCCCCGTGCCTAACAAAAATGACTGTGTCCTCATGTAACGCAACTGATGCTATGTAAAGCGTTCTGATACCCGATTCGGGTCAAGTTCGTGCCATATAAAACTCTAAAATAAAAAGAAAATACAGAAATATTTCTAATAGAATCCACAGAGATTAAGGAAATTCCGCCCAACATCTTTATTTTATTTTTTATTTATTTCACCTCCTGCACCAAAAACCCAGGTGCCATTAAGTCAAATTGAATCCTAATGGATGTTGTCATGTCGTGTATAGCAGTCTAGTGTTTGGGGATAGACTCGTGGGAGGAGCAGGAAAGGGAGGAGCAGGAAACGGAAAATGGGAAGTTAGTTATGAGTAGGACAGACACGAATAAAGAAGTGTCGAATACTACTCCTGGCTCCTGTCCTATTTGGGGGGGCATGACAATGGCGACGAGGGTGGGATAATGCTGAAACCCACATCTGCCCAAAACCCCTGCCGTCCGTGAACGGCCCGAGACCTGAGAGCCTGCAGCCTGTGTCAGCGCCGAGTGCCAGAAGCGCGAAAACGAAACGCGCTACACGTCGCGCCTGAATGCTGCCCCATGAACTTAACTTGAAGTCCTGGCAAGTGAGCCAACTCCACGATCAGGTGATTGTGTGAAGCCCGACCAGCAAGCGCGTTGAGCGCTGGAGCCGCCTGAAGCCGAGCGCTGTTTGGCGCCCAAAATCGGGAGCTCACCCCCGATGCGTGAGACTTGGCATGCAGTCGCCGAGTGAGCGCGCGACCGAGGAAAGTGAGGTGGGAGCCCACCCCGACCTCACCTGGATACTGCAGCGCTGCAAGGGTGAAGGGACCTGGAGAAGAGTTGCTGCCTCTGCGACCAGCGGTCGGTGAGTCCTGGATGAATCAGCACTGACCGGAATGAATGGAAAGGAAGTCTCGTGTGAACTGAGACTTCAGTGTCGGCGGCCATCTTTAAGTCAGGCAGCCCATAGCGACACCCCTGTTCAAATGCCTAAGCGGCCATTTTTAAGTCAGGCAAGCAGAATTTGGAATTGAGCATTCAACAGACATCAGAAACAAGCATTGGCGCACAGAATAAACAAACACTGCAATAGCAAACATAATAAGCACATGCAAATGCAAGAGACAAAATAGCAAACATAATAAGCACATGCAAATGCAAGAGACAAAATAAGAAAATAAGCACGAGCCAAGGCAAAGTGTGAAGCAACAAACCCAAGCAAATGCAAGCCTTAAACGCAACGAACACAAGCAAATGCAAATCCTGAACATAGCAAGCACAAGCAAATGCAAACTTCAACACAAGAAGCGAAAACAACAAGCAAAGACGACCTTGAGCGCAATCAAGCGTTGATACAAGCAACAAGAAGTGTGACGAACCTACAGTCGCAAGTGCAAGAATTGCAACGAAGCAAGTACAAGCAAATGTAAGTCGCGATTACAAAGAACGCAGATAAATACAAGTCACGCATGCAACACTCAAGCCAATACCAAGCGCAAAGGCAACAAGCACCAGCTCATACAAGCCCCAGGTGCAACAAGCCCGAGCAAATGCAAGTCCTGAATGCAACAGGCATAAACAAATCCCGATTTCAGAGTAAGTTCCAGTGCTAAGTGAAAACAAGCGATTAAAATCAAAGAGGAACTAAATGTACATAAGATTTCGACTGCAGAGAATTCTAGAATAACGCGGACAGCTCAAGGGAACAGTTTCGTGACGGTAGCATACTAGGACTCTCCTCCGCCATGTCAGTGAGAAAAGGAAAACACAAACCCAATATCTGCATTGAGGTGCCACCCCCAGTGACACAGACCAGTGACCAGAGTCTGGGTTCTAGATGGACTAAGTGGCTAGAATCATTAGATGCATTTCTTGAAACAACCGGAGAGGGAAGAGATAGCAACCGTTTACTGTTACTACTTCGGCTGGTGGGTCACGAAGGTCGACGTCTAATCAGGACGTTCTCAGCAAAGGACACAGAGACATATAGAAACCTCAAAGAGACGCTACGCACTCACTTCAACACACAGGAGAGTGTGGATCATGAACGCATCGCCTTCAACGCGGCACGGCAGGAACCCGGAGAATCATTACCACACTTCATAATAAGGCTACAAAGTCTAGTGCACCACTGCCCCTTCAACACATTTACAGACGAGGAAGCAGTTCGACTCCGGGTGATTGAAGGCTGCTCAAAACCTGAAACAAAACACAAGATCCTTCAAGGGCAGTTCTCGCTAAAAGAAATCATCAGGAGGGCTGATGTTGGAGAGCGGGTTAAAGCAAGACAATCGGCAAAAGAACTGCACCCGAATGCAAGTCATGAAGATAAAAGAATGGAGACGCCTATCATGTCTCTGGAGAAAGCCCAGGAAACAAACAAAACCAGAAAGAGGGAGGGCGAAGGCAGAATAGAGACGAGACAATGGAAGAAACCAAGTGACGTGAAACACCCTGAGTCAACCATACGAAAGGCGGTGAAGGATGGTTACGACAGTCTCACTGATACGTCTTCATTGAATCATTCAACAGACACCACAAACGATTCGGATGAAGCCTCAAGTGGGACAGACCACACAAAAGAGACAGATGACAGTCTGCTCAATGGATATGTGGAAAGGACCAAATACAAACGAGCGGACAAGTCACGCCAACTCTGGACATCGGCATACGAGCACACTCAAGCAACCCACTGCCCATCAAATGCTATAGGCACTCCTAAAGAAGCACCAAGCAGGAAGACACGTCACACAAGTGTCACTGCCGTTATTACACCTAACAAACGAGAAGAAGAAACAAATCACATGAGGTGTGGTAAGCCACTCAGGCACCGGAAAGGGACAGGTATGTGCACTAAAGACATCCACGACAATGAGAATACCGGGGACAGACAGTCAATGTCATGTGAGAGAGACGGTGACCAAATGCTCCACGACCAAACCAAAGGAATAAATGCGTGGCTAGCAAATAACCCATTCACAGCAACAACACAAAAGACACCTCAAAATTCACACTCACAAATATATTTTACAGATGACTCTGACTCCAGGAGCATGTCTTCACAGACCACCAGCTCAAGAAATTTATCAGTCAAAACACTCTCAAAGAAACGTTCTCAGAGGAAACCAGCAAAAGGTTCCTCCAATTCAGAAAACGTGTCTGTACGGTCATCTCGATCAACCGAGTCAAGGTTTTTACAACACTCATGGCACCAATCACCAAAATGTACAATAACATCGGAGAACATTCTCCCTGTCCAGAGCAACATATTTCACATCAATGAATCAAAACATTTGATCACCCCACAATACAACACGTCATGTCAGTCACGGATATCTCAAGATGTAAAGAACATGCCGGCACCCCTGAAGGGGTTCGCGAGGCTGACTCAACGCGCTGGCAGAAGGAAACCAGAGATACGGGACAGCACCCATCGGGTGAGGAAGAACTACCCTACCACTCAACAAGGAGGGCAAAATGCGTGGATAAGAAAGAAACAAGAGTCCACCACCACCAGTCCCAAATGCGAGTGGGAGTGGGAGAGACAAACAGGGCCAACAAATGAGTCCCGAGACCAAACCGGGTCACCCATGTCAGACAGTTCCCTGCTGACCGGTATGCACGACTCGGAACAAGAGGACAGTGCTGCCCCCGACTCAAAGAGACAGAAGGAAGTAAGATCTCGTACAGATGCTCGGAAGAGAACCAGAACACCGTCCACTCCTGAAGGAGATCGAGCGTCAGTCGAACGAGAACTACCAAGAAAGACAGATTGCCGCTATCGAGCTGAGTCACCAACTGTCATCTCACACAAAGCAGCCACAATTGTGTCAGAATCTGTAAATGGGTGGATAACCCGGAAGACTATTGAAACCCGCAACGAATCTGAGAACCAGAAGACCACACACAATACTTCGCACTTTCAAAGGCACACTCCCGCAGTCAAGGATATTCTTGTCGAGGCGGCCGACAGCAGCTCGAACAAAGCAGTGCCCCCAATAGACTATACATTGCCAGCGCCTAAGAAGCTGACTGAGTCTAAGCCTGGAACGGCAATGTGTCTATGACCCATGCGGACTCCCGCAGACCTGTGTGTGGACAGTCAAGAAACTACAAACATGTTGAAGATGACTATTTTGTTAAGAAAGGGGGAGATGTCATGTCGTGTATAGCAGTCTAGTGTTTGGGGATAGACTCGTGGGAGGAGCAGGAAAGGGAGGAGCAGGAAACGGAAAATGGGAAGTTAGTTATGAGTAGGACAGACACGAATAAAGAAGTGTCGAATACTACTCCTGGCTCCTGTCCTATTTGCGGGGGCATGACAGATGTCTAGCCCATCTATCCTGATAATGTATACATTCAATTGGTCTACACAATTTCCCCAGATGATATTCTTTATTTCTGTTGTATACTGTGAATTATTACATGCACAATACAGCCAATGCGTTTCGAGGAACACTCCTCTTTTTCAAGGCTGTAATAAAAAACAAATATATGTCAATATGGTATAGACATATTCACATAACTGAAAAAATTCAAACAGGTTTCCTGTACTGACATACCACTTCAATTCATCAAATTATTAACATATCAATAATTCCCATATGTGAAAGAGTACATTTCAAAGCTCTCTGCATGGCCTATTGGCCTATAAAATCATGTAGGGCAAGCCCCCCCCATCCTAAAAGATCTCATTGTTCCATATAATACCATTAGAACTCTTTGCTCTACATATCTCCACCTGGCATTAGTACCCATGATCAAAAGGACGCGATCAGGAGGCCGCCTCTTCTCATACAATGCCTCCAAACTATGGAACTCACTCCCAATGGACATCCGTGCTCAGCCTAACCTGCTCTCATTTCGCCGACTCTTGAAGACCTGGCTGTTCCCCTAATTCCGTCCCATCTGTCTCACTGACTCTATCACTAGCGCTGGGACGCTTGCGGGCAGCCGTGCGCTCTAGAAATCTGCAAACATAAATATAAACAAAAACTTACCTGGTAATTCCCAAAACCACCTCCATATTAAATAAAGGATGAATCATGCACGTTTATGTGATATTCTCGATAGGGAAATAACTAAACGATCCTAAAATTCATAGTCAATATAAAATTTTAAATGTATCCTTTTAGATATGTCATTTTGAATCAAGACGGGCCGGAGCGACGCAAAACACATCCTTTGCGGTCGCCATCTTGAACACGCCCCCCCAATGACTTACTTTAAACGATTGGTAAGAGGCCAAGTCTGAATTCCAGAGGAATTGAATAAGGGGGAGCAACACTTTGTGCACCAAATATATGTAGAAATAAGCTCCTCTGCCCAGCTGTATTCAGAGTTATTCTAGCCCAAAGGGCGTAAATGAGCAACTAATAATTATTGAACCTGCACCCGGCTAGGGCCTTCACTTCTCTTCTAGCCTGGAAAAGGGCGTCCGTCTACACAGGGAAAGCACTTTCCTCTCCCATGTACAGCTCTGTTCAAAATTAGCGTGGAGCGAGGAGGAACGGAAATTGGGTGTCGCGTAGCCCAAAAGGAGCCCAAAGGAAACCCAATTGGAGCCCACTTGGGCTAAGCGACGCGTGGCTCAAATAACTTTCGCGGGCCTGATGAGGGAAGGCTCCGCGTTGTTGACGTTGAAAGCGCCGGAAAACACATTTGAGGGTCAACTGGTTTGGTGGAGGTGAGCAGCAAAGCGGGAGAATGCGTAAATCGCACTTGCCTCCATCCAACTGTGAAAATTACAGAATGCGTTCACCGTGTGACAGCAGCACAAAACCAGGTATGCTAAGGAAATAGGCACAACAAATACCACAGTGTGTAAACATTCAAATATTACCACAAATTGAAATACATACATATGCCACACCCTGAAACAATAAAGTGAAAAGGAAAAATGGATCTTAACTTGGCTGCAAGCAGCAAAGAAAGAGGAAGTGCTAATGGATGACGTTACATATATAGGGCATAGTCTCTAAGGTTATTGGACTGCACCAGTGCAACAAGAGAAATGTAGTTATTATAAGTGTTTGTTTTTCATTTGCTGCTGTAAAAATAAACAGCGAAGAAAGAGAAAGCATAATCTGAAGCCTCCGGTCTAGTAATAGAACGGTAAATGGTGTAGGCAAAAATATATAAATAAAAATAAATAAAAATAGGCATGGTATGTGTGGTGGGCGAGGTCAGGGCCTCGCGCACAGTATTGAGCCACAGTAACTGGACACACACAACTAGTAAACTGGTATACCGGAAAGACCCCGAGCGGTCTTCCGCGCTTTTAATATATACCTCGGGGCGTGCCCGTCCCGAGGGTGAAGGCGTGCGTGTGTGTGTGTAGATACAATGTAGGTGAGAGGCCGGGTGGCTCTCTACATCCCTCCTTCAATTTAGTTCACATGTAAACTGTCCCAAACATAGTGGCTACGGGGAGGTGCACACAAAGTCCCGGAGTCTTTGGCTTGGCCCAGGATTGGGCCGCAGATGGTATCGGTGGTTGGACCGGGCAGGAGATTCACCAACCCCGGCCGGGGTTGTCGCTCCACCTCGGGAGGAAGAGGTGCACCCAGTTGTTTCACTTTGGGGCACACCACGGTGACGCCTGTCTTCTCCTGGCTGGTCACGGCGCGGGAGGGGCACTGAGTTTTGGGCCCCCGCTCTTTCATCAACCGGATCACCTGCGCCGACATCGATGGTTTCGTCGGCCTCCTGGGGAGTGCCATCCGGCACCCCGATCCGTTTGAAACAAGATACATTCCGCGTGACAGTCTGATGGCCAAAACGGGCCGTCACCATTGTTCCCTGAATTTTCTCCACGATCCACCGCTCTGGTTCGAACGGGGTTCTAAATTTCCACCCGGGGTGCCGATCTTGTACCACTACAATGTCTCCTTCTTGCAACCCTGGGTGTCGAGCATGTCTCTTTTCGCTTGCTTTCTGGTTTGTGATAATTCTCCGTGCTTGGATGGCATCACCATCTCTCTCTTCCGGGGTCCATGTAGAGGATGCCGGGATGTTGCCTCTCGGTGCACTTTTGAACAGGACATGCGCCGGTGCGCAGTGGGTGGTGCTGTGCGGGGTCTGTCGGTAGGCACTCAGGAATTGGTCTAACGCAGCTTCAGGATCTTTGCCATCGTTGACGGCGATGCGGAGTGCCCTGTTGAGAGTCCGCATGAGCCTCTCCACTTCGCCGTTTGCTTGCGGCCACAACGGTGTGATCCTGCGGTGCTTTATCCCTAGGCCCTCCAGGTATGTTTGGAACTCTCGCCCTTGAAAAGGGGGTCCGTTGTCCGACTTCACCTCCTCCGGGAGTCCCATAGTGGCAAAGATGTGGTCCAACGCTTTCTTGACTGGTCCAAAGGCTGTGGAGGAGAGTAGTTCCACTACGGGGAACTTTGAAAAGGAATCCACGACGACCAGCGTGTGCCGACCATCCGGGAAGCTCCCGAAGTCTATGCTCAGCTGGGTCCAGGGTGTTGTCGCCGCTTCTTCAGTGATGACTGGGGCTGGGGCCGGATCTGACCCCGTGATGGCGCAGGCATGGCAAGAGTGCACCATCTCATCGACCATGCGATCCATGGCCGGGAACCATACTTTGTTGCGAAGCCTGGCCTTCGTTTTGGCTGTACCTTGGTGACCCGTGTGAGCGATCACGAGGGTCTGTTGTTGGAGGCTTGCAGGCACCACGATGAGATGTCCTCTCAGTATAATGCCTTCATCGCCGACGCTCAATTCATGGCGGATTTGCCATAGTTGTTGTCTGGCATGGCTGATCTCCGGACGAAGTCCTTGAGCCCCTTCCAGAAACCGGGTCCAGCTTCCAGTGTCCAGGGCATTCTTGACACGGATCAGAGTCTCATCTTCAGCGGTGGCTCTTCCAATCTCTTGCAAGGTGAGGGTCTCCGGGCATGCAGCCACCGACACCATGTGTACGAATTCCTCCACCAAAGGACTATCAGCCAGTGAGATTGCTCTTCTGGTGACGTCCGGATGCCTGGACAGATAGTCCGCGGGATTATGGGCGCCGGGCCGGAAGATTAGGGAGAAGTTGTAGCCTTGTAGCTGGACGGCCCATCGTTCAATCCGCGGTGGTGCAAGCCTGGAGGACCCGGTGAATAGGGGCAGGAGTGGCTTGTGGTCGGTCACAATGGTGAAGGGTTGACCGCAGAGGTACAAGTGAAAATGTTGGCAGGCCCACTTGATGGCTAGCGCCTCTCGCTCGATTTGAGCATATCGCGTTTCAGTGTCCGTGAGAGCCTTGCTCGCATATGCGACAGGTTTCCAGTCATTCTGGCCATATTCCTGCAGTAGAACAGCGCCGAGGCCTACGGGGCTGGCGTCCACGACCAATTCGGTCTTCCTGCGTGGCTGGAAGTAAGCCATCGTGGCCTTGTCCAGAAGGCTCGCCTTGATCTCCTGAAAGGCCTGGTTTGCTGCGCCTGTCCATTCCCATTCGTGGTCCTGTCTAGTGAGAGCGCGGAGGGGCTCGGCCAGGTCGGCTAAATTGGGTATGAATCGGCCACAGTACGTGGCCATCCCGAGGAAGCTTCTCACCTCGGTGGGGTTTCTGGGCGTGCTGGCATTCTGGATAGCTTCTGCCTTCTTTGGGTCAACTCGGAGCCCTTCGCGCGTGAATCGGTAGCCGAAGAAATCCACCGCTTCTTGGTAGAACGAGCACTTTTCCCTGTGGAGGGTCAGGCCATGTTCCTGTAGCCTTTGGAGGGTGTCCCTCAGATGTGCGTGGTGCTCCTCCAGCGTGTTCGAGTATATCAGAATGTCATCGCTCAAGTTGATGACCCCACACAGCCCGGACAGAACTTCATTATGGCGTCCTGAAACACTTCGGCCGCCGATGACACTCCAAAGCTTAACCTCTTGTATCTCCGGAACCCGACATGGGTGGAGAATGTCGTGATGTATCGGCTGCTCTGATCAAGTTCTAGCTGGTGGTAACCCGCGTTGAGATCAAGTTTGGAGAACCACTTTGCTCCATTGAGGTCGGCGACGATGTCGTCCATGGTGGGCGTGATGTGGCGCTCCCTTTTCACGGCAGCGTTTGGCAGCCTCATGTCGACGCACAGCCTGATGGCCCCAGGCTGCTTGGGCTTCGGGGCAACCACCAGTGGAGACACCCACGGAGTCGGTCCCGACACGTTCTCAATGACATCGAGGTCTTCGAGCTTCTTCAGCTCCTCTTCGACCTGAGCACGGAGGTTAAAAGGCACTCTTCTGTGACGCAAGGCGACGGGACGGATGGAAGTGTCTATGTGTAGTTTGATCTTCTTGTCTTTGAGCTTTCCGAGGCCACTGAAAAGCGCAGGAAAGTCTCCTAGTATGGTATCAGCGTGTGATTGGTGGACTTGGTTGGCGAAGAAGACCAGGCCGAGGTCTTCCGCTGTGTTGCAGCTGAGTAGTGTCCCTTTCTTCCCCTCGGTTACGTGGAACCGGGCTTCCGTCGTGTACTCCCCATTGCGAATGGTGGCGTTGATGACACCGCGTAGCGGCATGGGCTCGGTGCCTCCATATGTGTATATCCGAGCGTTCGTCGGGGCCAGTGCGGGTTTTGGCGACATCTGATCATACTGGTCAGAGTCCATGACATTCACGGAGGCTCCGGTGTCAATCAATGCTCTGATTTCCGATCCTTCCACCGAGATCGTGCACATGGGTGGTGGTCTCTTCCGGGTGGATATCCTGCTGACGTAAGATACTACATATACTTCGTCGTCTTCCTCGTCCTCATAGTACGGTTTCCGTTCTTGGGCCTTCGTGTCGGGCGGCGGGTGCTCTGGTTCCAGCGACAGTTGTCTCACCCTGGATGTCATCGACCGAGATCCATATCCGCCTCGCGCCCTTTGAGCATTGGGCCTGTATCGCCCTCCTTGGCACACCGCGGCAAAGTGATTGAGTCTGCCGCACTTCGAGCACGTCTTTCCCTTCGCGTTGCACACAGCGGACGCTGCATGGTCTCCCCCACAGTAGGCACACTGCGCGTCCCGGGTCTGCCACTGTCGAGCTCTGCCTCCCGTCGGCCTCCTCTGTATCGCGTCGACAGTTTCTTCCTTGATGGGCGCCATCTTGGGCACGGCTTGCGGGGCTATGGGGGACCGGAGCGCCAGCTCCATCTCATCTGCCCTGGAATCCGACAGCTCATGTGAACGGGCGAGGACGAGAATGGCATCTAACGTGATGCCCGGTTGCCTGAGGATGAGCTTCCGTAGAAGCTTTGACTTGCACCCGACGATGATCTGGTCTCTGATTTCCTCACGTGGTTCTGCAAACGGGCAGCTGCTGGCCAGCCGGCGCAGCCTCGCGTAATACATGTCCACTGATTCGACCTCAGTTTGCCACGCCCGCTTAAACTTGAACTTCTCGTAGTCGGTGTTGACCTGGGGGTCAAAGTGGGTATTCAGGGCGGCCACCGCCGCGTCATAGTCGTCGTCCTCCCTGGTGTTCGGGAGAGACTCGAAAAGGTCGTAGATTTCGGGGCCACCATACAGGATCAGAAGTGATCTTTTCACGGAGTCATCCGTTTCTCTGGTGCCTTTAAAATATAGGTTCAAACGGCCCAGCCACGCCTTCCATCGCGGCGCCGCAGTCGCTGGGTCTGCCGTCTCGCTGAACGGCGGAAGCGGGGATACTCCAGTGTGTGCATGGCTGACTGTGTGAGTGGCTGCTCCGCGCCGTGGAGGTGGGCGTGGCGTAGCGGCATGAGCGGCCGTCCACGTGGGCGCACCTCCTGTGGCAGCGCCGTCCATGATGGTGACCCTTCCTTCGGATCACACCCCACCTGCGCGGGCCGCGCCGCGTGGAGCGGAGTTGGGGAGCCGAGCACGTGACCGACTAGCTCCCTGACACGGGACCCCTTCGTGACGTGGAGGTTGAGTTTGCCAGTGCTTGTTTGTCCCAGAGCTGCACGACGCTGTGCTGCGTGGAGGCTGGGCGGACGGTATCCCAAGAGACTCGCCCCCTGGACGTGGCGTGGGTGTTGGCAGGACAGCCACCCTGTACCGAAAGTCCCACAAAGGTGGATCGGTTGCACTTGCCAATGCTTTATTGAACAGTTGATCCCTGTGTTCAGTAGCTGGAATCTGACCCCCGTGTTAGAAGTTATTTATGTGGTCCTGTCCTCATGCTGCAGGCATCGACATTCCCCCACCTGCTCCCGGAGAGCGCAGACGCGCAGGACACCGCAGGCTGAGGCGGAGGGCCAGACACGCGTTGGAGGCACCACGTGGTCGGGCCTCGGGGCTGACGTGCAGCGTCTCCCCTGTTCACCCCTCCCCCACCGGGGCAGCACGCTAGGGCAGCGCACTCGCGCTGGAAGCGGAGCAGGGTAAACCCCAGACGGCAGCTCTCGCAGCGCGGGGGCCGGGCAAAAGCCGCGGGGCGAGGCACTCACCAGGCGGCTCCCGCCAGCTGAACGCGCTCCACCCAGGGAGGCGCGTGGGCGGGGAGCCGACTTCGAGCAGGCACAGCAGGCCGGCGGACGAGCTCCGCGGCCCGGGAAAACAGCAGAGCAGGGGCGGCCGGCAGCAGGCGACAGGTGAGGAGCGGACAGCCCCAGCAGGGCGGCCAGGCACGCGTAGGAGCGGAACCGGCCTCGTCGCCAATGTGGTGGGCGAGGTCAGGGCCTCGCGCACAGTATTGAGCCACAGTAACTGGACACACACAACTAGTAAACTGGTATGCCGGAAAGACCCCGAGCGGTCTTCCGCGCTTTTAATATATACCTCGGAGCGTGCCCGTCCCGAGGGTGAAGGCGTGCGTGTGTGTGTGTAGATACAATGTAGGTGAGAGGCCGGGTGGCTCTCTACAGTATGTAAAGCATATGCAACCAGGAGTATTCAAAGAGGCCCTTGTGCGCATGCTCAGAAACGAAAACACTGTCCTACCAAAGCGTATGCGGACATGACAGATGGTGTACAAAGAAGGCCTGTGCGCATGCTCAGGAACGGAACGCAATTTCAAGGCGAACGTCGAAAGTAGTGCACGCGCACAGTTGGGTCACTTATGCGTTCGGCGCATGCTTATAGCACATCAAGACTCGGAAGCGGAAGTACGGTCCATACGCGCATGTATGGAAAGCGGACACTTCTTTTGAGCGCAAACGCAAAGGGGTCCGTGTCAGACGCGCATGCCCCGGACGGCAGACACTTCTCACGCGCGCATGCGCAGTGTGGGTTCCGCTTCCTGTATTGTATTGCTTTGCTGAGTGGTGTTGTGCTCCCCGCAGCTTCTGACATAACGTCGGCCTGGAGGAGAGCTGTGCGCGCCCCCGGAGCCCTGTGCGCGCCCCCGTGTGACCCCTGCCCCCTGAGCTGCAGCGGCGGGGCCCCTGAGGAGCCATGCCCGGGAGCGGCCCCCAGCCGGTGAGTGGAGCCCCAGGCCTCGGGAAGAGCAGAGCTCTCAGAGCCCCTCAGCAGCCCCAGCAGCTGCCTGGACCCAGGATGCAGCCGGACACGGCTGTTCCATCATTTTACTTTATTATCATTGTAATTGCATCTATATAGCGCTTACCACCCCAGATGAGGCGTCGAAGTGCTATTCAGCAAGCTGCAGGCTACTCTGGAACCCACAAGGATAGAGTTAATTTGAGCCGGGGCTTGCAGGTCTGTTCGTTAGATTGCATAGGACACTGCAGGGATAGAAGAGGCCAGAGTGCAGGCTTCTGCTCGTGAGCTCTCCTGGGCGCAGACCAGCCTCCAAATTACAAGTATGTGCTTGATTGAATTTACCTTAATGTTTCAAAATAGAGAATGAACGTTTGATAGATAAATGTGTTGATTTTTTTAGAACCCATGAGCTAATATTTGGAGAAAAATGGCTTCAATTCAAAAATATATTTAAAGCTGATATTTGAGCGATAAATCATGTGGCATTGGAGAGACTTTTTACAAATGGTATTAACTTGCCGCTGTGGCTCCATTATGCATGTAGAGGATTTCCATATTGACAAAGATCTCTTACATTAGTACTGGTAGCCGTGCCTGATGCACTGAGGTGATTGTGAATCGTAATCTGGCATATGGAGGCCGATAACAATCTTTATTTTATTTATTCATTTAAAGTTTTATACAGCGCTAGCTTGACCCGTAGGTATCAGAGCGCTTTACATGCACACAGTAAAAAACAGAAGGACATTACATTGCATTACATAGTAGGCCGGCAGTAAGGAAGCAAACCAAAGACAAAAATACAGCATGGGAAATAAATCTGCAGTGCAGCGGACTGGGAGAGAACAATAGAAAGAAAAAGGTGAAAATGACATAGTCCGGTCACCCACTATCCTTGAATGTCCAAAGAGAGAGAAGACATCTCCTATAGAAGTCCAGGTTAGTTGACGTTTGCAGTCCCTATTACTACACCAGTAGTATTAGTAGCTTTTGATGTGTTTTATTGAACATAAGTGACTCTTATTACAGAAAAGGTGAAGACCCCCTGGTCTAGAAAGTGTTATTTGGGCAATCATAGCAGTGAGATGAGCTTTTGGATAAATAAAAGGGATGGAGGAGGAGAGAGAGTGCAAACACGGGTATGGACAAGCCCAGGATCTTCTGTTCGCATACATTTTATGAGTTTGTGTCCAAAAGTACAACGTTGATCCGCTCTGCAGATACCTTGGATGATTCATGGTTGGTGTCCATAGTTCAGGTAATGCATCTGGAACGTTGCAGGAATGGATTGCACAGCTTGTATGTGCTGGGTTGCCTGACTCCAAAGATAGTCTTGCTGTGAAATTGTCAACAAGCTTCTGATGTCTTCCTCTGGACCAATGACAAGGCCATCACTCACGTGTGGAAGCACCTTCAGCGTATCACCAATGGGATTGCATGTGCGCTGTGTAAGGTTTGCCTGTGTGCTGTGTGTGGGCACTGCAAGGCTACTGATGAGCCACTGCCTAGCCGCTTGTGCAACCTTTGGGGTAAATGGGTAAAGGTCTGGACATGCTGAATATTGGACCAGGATGTAGACAGGGAAGTCTGAGTGTCACTGGTCGGTTGTTACTTGGAGTTTCAAGGGTGCTTCCCAGCGTTTGATGGAATGCTGGTGTTCAAAATTCATTGTCATAATACACTCTACAGATGGCAGTGGTGGTGCATTTTTACAGGAACTGATTCAATAGTGTTGTCATTTGGGCCACGCTTGAACATGGCGAGGATGACCTAGACTTGGAGTAATGAAGATGTCCGGTAAGTATCCGGGCGTTAACTGCATGTGTAAGGAATGGGACGGGAAGACCAGGACTCAGACTAATGAAGATTACCTATGAGTAACCGGGCATTAACTGCACATGTAAGGAATGGGACGGGAAGACCTGGACTAGGACAAATGGAGATGACCGGTGAGTAACTGGGCATTAACTGCACGTGTGAGGAATGGAAAGGGAAAACCTGGACTTGGAGTAATGAAGATGACCGGTAAGTAATCGGGTCATTAATACAACTACTAAAGCTTTAAACAGGCATTGCACTTATAAAGAAGTGGTAAGAGGAGAGTTAAGTGAGGTGGAAGATCAACATGCTGAATTATTAATGGTATAGATGCAGTTTACTTGGCAGTGCACACAATGCAGAAGGGAAATTCAGAGACCTGCAAATGTGCCAAGCACTGCTGCATCAGCATCATGGCAGTGGGTCAGACCCCCAAAGCACATAACATTTATGAAGCACAAACTATTCATCAGCACTAGAAAGGGGTCTACTCTGTGAGGCTAACTAAGGGCAACAAGATTCGGATATTTTACAGGTGGTTTAATAAGAGGTGCGGTGCAAAACGGAGGTAAGAAGGAATTATGCCACATTGTTGGGACTATTTGCAGATAAAGGTTGTACCATTGTTTTGAACACCTTAGAAAATGGAATCTCAAGATGGAAGGAGTCACCTCTTTTGTCTGCAACTGAGGCAAGGAAAAGCATAGGAGCGAGGTGAGGTAAATGCCTGAGCTCAAGCAGTTTTGGATGAGGGGTTATATTTCTAACCACATTCACAGAAGCTGGTGTAGGATCAGACATGAAGGGAATTATATCATTGCTTGTTCTGACTTCGGAATTCATTTGAGTAGTAGAGTGTGACACAGCTATGAGGGAAAACCAGCATGAGATAGTAAGACTGGGGAGGAGAATGTTTTCTCTTATCAAGATTTCTCTCTGATTCACCAGTTTTATCATTCAATTAAACAGCATTTGTAACCCCTGGTGATATCTGGGCTCTGAGTCTATGTCAAAGAGCCAGGTCTTGAGTCTCTTAGTTTTAGTGATTACATTTTCATTTGTATTTAATTTCGCTGAATACACAATTTTACATTTTCTGTTCCAGACCGACATAACATTCCAGGATGCTTCCAGTTATTTCTCTGAAGAGGAGTGGACGCTTTTGCAAGATTGGCAGAAGGAACTTTACAGGAATGTGATGAAGGAAATTCATCAAGCTTTGATCTCACTAGGTAAAGTTACACTTTAATGTTTGTTTTCAGTTGTTTACAGCGTGCAAAGCCTAGTTTCATAATTCTTCGGTCTCAGAATGGGGTTTGTTTTTATTAATTTTGCATGTCCTTATAATCTATACTATCACGCGCACTGCCTTCATTCTGATATCCTGTTTGAAATCTTTATTTCGACCAATAAGATCATAAAAGATATACATACATTGCAATCACAAAAATTTATACAATGGCTCAAAAGTGTAGTTAAAATTGATCTTTGCGGTCTAAATCGAATTGTCTAAAATTAGTTACCATCTAAAATTAAAAAAAAGAAACATAATTAATAATCCGCATCCAATTTAAGAAAGCGTGAACGTGCCAGCCACATTGCCATTAAATACTTCGCCATTGCAAACACTATCTGCGGGGAAAGATCAGTTTTCAGGATTCTATATGCAGATAAAAAGTTTCTAAAACCCATGTTTTTAAGAAGGGGAATAAACCAGTATTTCCTGATTTTTTGATAAGGCTCACAGAAAAATACCACATGTAATTCATTTTCTTGGGGGTGTGCACATGCCGGGCAACACTCAGTGGTCGGGGGGGAAGACCATGAACTTGTAAATGACCTTAAAGGTAAGGTGCCATACCTCCACTGCAAAAAGAGTTTCCTGGCGAGGGCTGGAGACATACCATCCAAAACACATTCAAACAAGTAATGGTCTTTGTTTTGGATAAATGAATTTGTCAAAGAGCCCACCCGCGTCTCATTCACGGCGGCAATCAGCTTTAGATTGTAATAAGCCTTTGATAGTTCTTTCCGTGAGATCTTGATGCTTGCTTTTGCCGGATCAGTCCAAAGTTCAGGTAAGCCAAGGCTCTCAAGCGACCTTTTTATATAGGTTAACCATGGAATAGAGCTAGCGTTTGGTGTATTTAAGAACTCCTGCAGCTCAGTCCTGTATTTAATTAAATCTATGCTGCTCCAGAGTCGTCGCCAGAACATTAATGGCTTGAGTCCCAGTTCATCTGCAATCGGCCTGATGTCTAGATCGAGTCTCAAAGGAAGCAGTGGAGTACTTGTGGGTAGAGCTACCGACTGCCTGATAAATTTGTTTTCTGTGGACATTAGTTTTTGTGCAGTAGTATGGCCCCACAGTTCTGCCCAGTATGTGACTGCCCCCCGAGCCTGTGCTTTGTAAGTTTGGATGATTGGGCCAAGTGGGCGGTATGTAAAGTTCTTAACCATCCTTGAGATGCCACCCGCTAACTGCACAAGTTTCATATTGGCTTTGGTCTTTTGTGTTTCCCAGGTCATTTTCTCGTTTAGGGTTACCCCCAGGTACTCAAACGTTGAGACCCTCTCTAAGCGGACTGAACCAAGCATGGGGTTGGGACGTGTTGAGGGAGTGGGGTTTAAGATCATATATTTTGTTTTTAGTGCGTTGATCTCGAGTCCCCTTTCCGTACAAAATTCAAGGAAACCATCCAATACCCTTTGGATTCCCATGGGGGATTTCGATAGCAGCAGGGTATCGTCCGCAAACATAATAGCGGGGACCCTGCTGCCATCTAGTTTAGGAGCATCAGTATCTGCAATCCTGGACAGGTGGGCGATTACCCCGTTCACAAAGAGGCAGAACAGGGTCGGTGCGAGCACGCAGCCCTGTCTTACCCCTCTGTTAACGGGGAATCTGTCTGTAAGGTCCCCGTTCCTGCCACACCTGACACGTGCAAAGTTATTGTGATGTAGTTTAATCAAGATGGATAGGATTTCTACTGGGACACCCACATCTGCCAAAACACTCCATAGTTTTGGTCTTGGGACCAAATCGAAGGCGGCTCGCAAGTCCACAAACACAGTGTACAAGCTGCCGCCCTCGATTAAGGCAGTCCTCCAGTAAATAAGATTTAGACGGAATATTTGGTCTGTTGTGGATATCCCCCTTCTAAAACCTGCCTGATATGGGCTCAGAATAGCACATTCCTCCAACCAGCTCTGGAGGCGGTCTAGTATAAGCCTCCCAAAAAGCTTCTGGGACACGTCTATGAGGCTGATGGGCCTGTAGTTGGCTGGGAGCAGAGGCGAGCCCTTCTTAAATATAGGAACAACCTCTGCTCCCAGCCAAGTACTAGGCACATCCATGCCCCCCAGAACTGCATTAAATAGTAGCAGTACGTAGGGGGCCCATACATCCGGTTCCTGTTTAAACAGATCACCTGGAAGACCATCCAAGCCTGGCGCTTTGCCCAGTGGTAGGCCCGCAATCGCATCTCTGACCTCCGATATGTTTAAGTGCCTGTGAATTGAAAGTGCTTTGAACTACTACATTTTGGTGGCAGCTTGGCACAGGCCTCTGTGAAAATAAGCACAAAAAAACGTTACCACCAATAAACCATTATCATAATATATTTAAATATAGTTGGAACTATTGCTCTTTTTATTTTGGTGGGAGTCTCCTACAAAAACCCCATTCCCTCATACCTGTGTAGGTGATGTCTGGTTTATCTTCCCTACCTCCAAAAGTTGTGGTAATGTTTTTTATTGTAGGTTTTCGAGACAGGGTTTTTTATTTACGGAATAGAGATTTTCACATGATGCTGTAGGACTCTGGGTTAGATAATGACTTGTTAGATATATTTATATTAATGCCCTCCCTTCTGTAATGCAGTGAATTGTGCACGATTAGGTATAGTTTAAAGTTAAATGTTTTAGTTGATATGCTTTAGTTTTCTGTAGTGTGACAGTAATTGTAATTTTGCACACTAACATTTATGTCTCTTTATCATTAACATGTAACGTTTCTTGATTGCAAGAATGTTCTGTTTGATTGTTTTTTTATTGTATTTGTTTATGTATTAAACGTAGTGACAACCCATTATAGGGTCTCTGTGGGTTCCTGCTGTTCCCACTGGGTCTGTTGTGCAGATTTGTCGAGCGCACTATCACCTGGGAGGGTATCCTGTCGCTCTGCAGGTGTGTCTAGACGTAGGGTCTCCAACATTTTCTGCCGCGCAAGCTACTTCTGATCAGTTAAAATCATTGTGAGCTACTGAAGGCCAGGCAACGTGCACATTGTTACCAGACACCCTCCCGCCCCAGCTCCATAGACTTTAAGACTAATGTCTTTGGAGCTAGATCTTATGGTTTGAACAAAATACTTTGACTAGGGGCACTATGACATGGTCTGTAGGGATGTATGAACGTGTGTGCGTACGAGTGGGATAAATGTGTATGGGTGACCAGCAGCCTATGTCGTATGTAATTTTGGCACTCGAATACCTTTCATCATATGTTGCACTGTTGTTATTTTTTTGTAGAGTTTTATATATCTCGATCTAGACCTGAGACATCGGGTATCAGAGCGTTTTACATGAGCACCAGTTTTGTTACAGATTGAACACTCACTTTGTTAGGCACGGGGAGATACAGTGATTTGCCCAGAATCACAGGATGTTGAGCGTCGTTGACGAGACTCGAACCCGGTTCCCCAGCTTCGAGGTCGACCGCTCTAGCCATAAGGCTACATCCTCTCCCTCATCCTCTCACCACTGTTACATGTATAATACAAACATATACCCATTCTAAAGTACAGAAAACGGTCTGCAAAAATGTTCATGATATGGGACAACTTTCTGCCCTTCAACTTAAATAATGGCTGTATTTTTCAGCTATAAAGTATGACAGTGTTTAACAGCCACTGGGAGTAAGATGCCCGCGGTGTGAAAAGGGAACACTTTGAAATGAGAGAAAATTAAACTGAAGAGTTAACTTTATGTTTACATGGATTCCTTAAAAGTCATCATTTGAATTTAATCCAATTTCCCAGTGTCACATTTACAAACAACATGCCTCCTGCTCCTAGTTGCCTGAAGACAAAGTGCCATATTCATAACAGAAAAATACAGCAATTTTTTTAAATGAGTGACATTTTAAGTAAAGAAACCTGCTTTATAAAACATTAAGACATAATTGGCTTAGTTGAAAGTGGAGAAAAACATTGACTTAATGTTTCATAGAAATATTTTTCTGCACTTGAAATTTCTCCTATTTTAAAAAAGGATTCACTGCTGTTTGAATGTGACACTTTAAAATGGAAGAAAATTCAAATGAAGAATTCACTTAATCATTAGGATAATTTTTCATTTTAATTTTCTACCATTTAACGTAATGTTTTTTCTCACACTTCAATATTAAGAGCTTCAGCTTCTTGCAGAAGTTAAGAAGCGAGGAGGAGGATCTTATGTGTAGCGGCAGTCATTCCATACTTACGGAGCAACGTAGGGGAAGGCTGCCAGAACGAATTTTTTGTATGCGTGGGATTTGTGCAAGTAGGAATCCGGATCCACTTCTTATCGAGAACTACTTTATTTTCCAATCTGCACTCCATGAGTGTGCATGCTTGTTATTGCCTCTCTGTTGTGTGCTGCTTCCCCTCTCGACTACCCGCTCTCCTTATTGCCACTTCAGATTGCTCCCTTGGTCCCTCAACCCAAGCTCGTTTATTACTTCATTTAATAGATTTTTTGTGGGAGGGTCTAGCAGTTGCATACAGCTATGGGCCACTTGCACTTTTTAACTCCTCACCCCTGCTCCATTTATTTTTATTTTTAAATCTTTTTGAGGGCCCGGGGATTGCACACTGCTTCATGCAGCGCTCTGCAGTGTACACCGATCCAAGGGAGGCATGTGTGGCAGGGGGTGTGAACCAGAGTGCACCATGGGATCTCCTTTTATAGCATTTCAAAAAAAGGAAAGCCAAATCAGTACTTAGCAGCTTTTTGCATTATTATTGTCGCTGCAAGTTTTACATAAAGGTGTTTCTTGCAGTTTTCCAAGCTCTGTTGCCAGCAGTTGGGTAATTATCTTGCCCTTGGTGTATTGTTGTGCATATAAACAGATGTTAATAATGACATAACAATAGTCGCTGCTGTTTGAAATAAGTCGGCATCATGCACCTCGCTGCAGTCTGGCGTGGGACAGGACAGACATCTCATTTTTATTTTCTACGTTAAAGCTTTTTAAAGGTCTTGTGCATTGTTGCCCAGCATTCTTATGCAAGACACTTTCAGCGCACATTTTACAGCCGTCAGTGAGGAGTTTGGAGACTTCATCCTGAAAGCATACACAAACATTTTCATTATCACAGCCGGTGATCATGCATGCAATGCCGGGCCACTGGAATTATGCGATTGTTCCGTTGTGGCTTATTGGTGCATAATTATTGATTTCCCACATCTGTGACGTAATCCATCATCTGCTGCATAATCTGCAAATTTTATCCCAAAACATTCTAGTTCAAAAGTTATGAAAAACTTTGCGACAAGTGTTGCAGTGCAGTTCAAGGCCCTTTGCAAAGCTGGACTGGTCACTTTTCTGTTGTTTATTATTCAATTTAGGTGTTCAGCATATGTGGTGCAACCAGTGCCTTGATAGTGTTAACAAGAGTAACCAGCATTGGCATAGCCAATAGGTCTCGCCTTTGGGACCTTGTAAGTACAAAAAAAAATCTGAAGTGTAAGACTTCACGTTTACATTTACTGCATCCTAAATACGAAGTAAATGTAAACGTGAAGTCTCCTCTTTCTATGCCAGGCCTCTATGCTCAGTAGAGTGCTGGGCTCCGCAGTGCCATGATAACGGATATGTGGGAGATGAGCTGCTTGCGCAAGAATAGGTAGGGATGTTTCTGACCTGCAGGTTCTCTGCTGCATGCAGGGGGGGCAGTTTCCATTGGTGTAGCGGGTGCAGTGGCACCGGGGCCCAGAGGGCCCCACTGAACCCTGGTTATTGCTGTATTTCACAGATAAAACAGAAGCTAGGGGCCAGTGTTCGTCCCTGCACTGGATCCCAGGCACACGGGCTATGCTACTGGGTGCGTGCCATTTTTGTGCACATAAATGAGCGGGTAGGCATCTGCCAAGCCGGTTTGTGAATGAAAGATGGGAGCATCAAGAGGGTAATGAGCTGTGGAGGGCACAGAGGCGAGAAGAAGAGATATTGGATGGGATAGGAAAGCGGACAAGCGAAAGGGAGCGAGAGAAGGGTGGGCATGAACAGAGAAGAAGGACGAGGGAGATAAACAGGTGGGTGGAGTGAACACGGGGTGATGTTGAAAACGGGGGGAAGCAAGAGATGTAAACATGGGATGCACGGGATGACGAGAAGAGAGACAGGATGGAGTGAATGAGAAGAGGACACTGGATAGACAACAGATATAGATAGGGATGGAAGAGACTGTATGGGGCCCGTACGAAACTAGAGAGACAGACACGGGAGGGAAGAAGATGGAGAGAATAGAAGAAGGAAGAGGGGCTGAAAAGGCAACACCACATCTGCTGCAGGAACTGCAGAAGGGAGAGGGGAAAACAAGCCGAAATGTCGGAATTGAATGAATGAATGAATATTGAACTTACAGAGCGCTAATTTAGCCCAAGGGCGTCCAGGCGCAATTTGCAGGACTGAAAGTGCAGACAAGATGACAAGCTCAAACTGAAATATGTGAGAAAAGCCAGGTCTTTAAGGCTTTACAGAAGAGAGAGTGGGACACCTGACTAGAGAGCTCTTCCGGATGGGAGTTCCACAGCTTAGCAGCAGCAGTAGAAAAGGCTCTACCTCCTCATTTTGCCTTTTTTAAACCTCGGTATTGTGGACAGATTTTTATCTGAGGACCAGAGCTGTCTGCTGGGAACATAGCGATGGAAAATTGCCGTAATTGCATCTGGGCCTGAGCCATAATGGGCATCATGAGCCAGGCACAGTGTTTTGAAAAGGATCCTACGGTCGTAGAACTTTGCCACAGGGCTACTCATCCTTGGACTCCCTCTTGCTGTCCTGTTGCCGCCACTTGCCCTGTCCTGTTGCCGCTTCCTTCGGCTTGCCGTCCTAGCCAGCCCGTGGGGGGCTGGATCTCACACCGACTGCGCCGGGACTACATTACCCAGAGTCCCCGGGGCGCGATCGATCAGTATAACCTGCAGTGCCGGGAGGCGCATAAAGACGCATCGGCCCTCCCGCAGCACGGGACGCGCCCGGCCAAGGGCGGACCCGTCCGCGCCCGTCAGCGGCCGGCAGAGGTTGGGCTAGGCCACCCCCCTAAAGTCGCCATCAAGACCTGAAGTAAGCAGTTTTATAATCTTGGCCCTGGTACCGAGAAGAACATTGTTGACATTTATCCATCAGCACGCACACAAAGTTAACTGCGCTATATTCGCCTTGGTCATTCCCTGGTTAGATAGAAACTTATCTTGAATAGTTGATTAGTGTACGTCCAAGAAAAGTAATCATCTAGGGCATGAGCAAGTCGAAAAGTAAAGGAGGAAGTGAGGGGAGAGTTGTGGGGACCTTGGATGCATTTCTTATCAGGGTGAACCTAAGGGTGGAGACCATATTTCTTCCCAGGTTGTGAGCTCGATAATTGCTCCTGCCGCATCCCTAGGGCACAAAGTTGTTCATAATGTAATCTCCTGGAATGTCGCTGGACTGGCAGGGAAATTTCAAGACCCAAAGTGGTTAGAGTTTATTAGGAAATTTCCTGTGATCTGTTTACAAGAGACCTGGCTGGTGGATTGTGAACTCTTTTTAGAGGGTGACAAGGCTTTCTTTGTCCCGGCCGAACGTTCACCCAGTGGCAGAGCCAAAAGTGGTCTGGTCATATACACCTCTATAGCCCTGAAATGCGTAATCACCCCCATAAGTAGCACCAACAGTAATATCCAAGCAGTCATCTTGAAGCGAGGGAACGTGAAGGTGTTTCTGATTAATATTTACAATGCAGTAAACACATCAGGGACATGTCAGATCGATCAATTGGGTACCTTTAGAACAGCACTGGAGAAAAGCTACACATTGTATGATGCTAACGGGGGATTTTAACATCCACCCATGCGGTAATCCAACAAAACTGCAATGGGTGAACTGGGCTGTGACAGAATGGGGGGCATACATTTTGAACACTCCCGTCAGGGCGACGCCCTTAACCTCTTAATGAATGAATATGATCTGATAAGCACCATGTTTTTGGTAGGCGTTGGTAGCAAACTGGTTGTCCCCACATTTAAGGGCCATTCAGGGGGGTCCTTTATAGATCATATTCTAATTACGGAGGGTATTCGAACCCGCTTATTGGGTTTCGAAATTTTAGACAGCATATACAGTGATCATAACCCTGTTTGTATCCACCTGGCAGGGAACTTATTGTCTTTACAGGAAAAGTCCATACCTGTAGGGGTGCTGAAATCTACAGACGGAAGACTCTGTCTCAAGTGTTCGAAAGTAAACCCGGAGGCTCTTTATGATGGAATTCATAATACATGTGCCCAGGAACTCGAATCCTGTGTATCTCCCGCCTCTGCCCCCATGGACATTCTTAGGGCCTTTGAGACGATTACAATCAAAGTGGGTACGATGCTGTCCACCCCAATAACAGCCCTGAAGTCTAGGGACCCAAGATGGTTTGACCACAATTGTTCTAAGGCCGCCAGGGAGTTAAAGTCAGCATTGAAAAGTACTCAGAGAGACCGCCTTCAGATTTGTTCACTACGCTTATCGTACAAAAAAGCGCTGGCAAAGTGTAAGGGTGAACTTAAAGAAACAACCTGGAAGGATCTCTTAGACCCCAGTACTTTGAACAACAGTGAGAAATTTTGGGGCATGGTCAACAGACCACTGTTTGACATAGGTGGGGTACCCGAACTAGGCACTAACATCCCGAACATGATGGGGTACTGCACTTTAGCTCCATATTTAAGGCCAATGCCACCTAATTAGACTTGTGTGAGGGCGGGCAGGGTGCATTACGACCGCACTTCACCCCAAATGAAATCGAGAGAGGAATTATGGGGTTGACAAGTAACAAAGCACCGGGCCCCGATGCAATGCCCCCGGATCTTTACAAGTCAAATATGGCACTATGGGTGCCGGTTCTCACATCAGTAGTCAATGCAGCAGCAACCCAGGGTTGTCCTGGGTCCAGAACATCCACGATCGTACCAGTTTTCAAGAAGGGAGACCGGAATAGCACTACTTGCTATAGACCGATCTCCCTGATTGATTCTGTGGTTAAGGTCGTGGGAGGGGTGGTCCTGAACAGACTGTCAACTTGGGCTGAGGAAAACAGGATTATATTGGATATTCAATACGGGTAGGGGCATTTCTTCTCATCGAGCCCTTGGTGTCCGAGGGGTCTTACCTTGTTGTGACCTGAAGCCCAGTAACAACACCATTGCCAGCATTTTCCCCTCGCCGCCGCCGCACTTGGGACCTGTGTGCGGCCGCCGAGCAGGGGAAAACTACGTTTCCCAGCATTCCCGGCACCAGGAAGCCGGACGGGACCACGCCTACAACACGCCTGGTGGCGCTAAAAGCGCAAGAGATTACCGGCGGAGCGGGGCATTTCTTCTCATCGAGCCCTTGGTGTCCGAGGGGTCTTACCTTGTTGTGACCTGAAGCCCAGTAACAACACCATTGCCAGCATTTTCCCCTCGCCGCCGCCGCACTTGGGACCTGTGCGCGGCCGCCGAGCAGGGGAAAACTACGTTTCCCAGCATTCCCGGCACCAGGAAGCCGGACGGGACCATGCCCACAACACGCCTGGTGGCGCTAAAAGCGCGAGATATTTCCCGCTCGCGGGCTAAGCCCGGGCAAAGGGCGGGCCGTCTGTGGCCGTCCGGGGCAGACAGAGGCAGGGCAGGGCCACATATCTACACCCAACAGGATGCAAACGTTGATCCTCGCCTAGAAGGCCAAGGCCAGCTACGAGGAAAAGTGATTCCTGTTATCTTTAATAAAAAGCCATCACAAAACTCTACAATCTGTATTGTCCATAATCCACAAGAGGGCACCCCTGGATTAGACATACCTAAAACCCCTGAAGAGATTAATTTAGCAAATGTGATCTGTGGAAACACTGACCATGGGAGTATACAGACGGACGTAGGGGAGTTAGCTATTAGTTGCACCAATAATTTCGCCCTTTTTTGAAGGTGAATCAGGGGAAGCTGCAGATGTAATTGCGCACGTAGCCAAGAGGGTTAACATGGCAAAAGATGCAAGCGTAGAGCTAAACGAAGACTGCCCAAGGTGTGGGTCCTCTAATAGGGTCATCCTGAAGAAACTAGAGAAGTTAGAAAGGGATATGATCTTCATTAAAAAGTTACTCAATCCCCAATCCCAGAAAGGAATAATCGATCACGCAAATAAAACCCCGCAGCCTAAAACAGATACACTAGCCACGACAAACTCCACAAAACCCTCAGTTCCCAGGTTGCTCCCAGCGGGTGCATTACCAAAAAAAGGCCCGCTGCTCAGTAGTCTGGGGGTTATGGATACACCCGCTGTACAGCGTAGTCCTAGTACTATGTCATATGCTGAAAATGTGAAGTCGCGGGGCATAGTACCGGAAAGCAAGCCCTCACACCAGAGCGTATTACCCCTCAAGGTTCCAAGGTTAGGAGGTGATGGGAAGTTTAAGGCAGGTCAAAATACAATACCTCAACCAAGTGCTGTAAGAAATTTAGGTACAACAGTTTACATGACAGGGGTCCCTAAACTAAATCTGAATTCAGGGTATGAATCGAGAGAGTCTATTCACAACAAAACAATTCACTGGCTTAGACATGTGAGGGGTTGCAGATCCATCATCAGGGAGGACATAACTAGCATCAAGAGACTATCCCTGTTCAGCTCCCACACAGATTGTATCGAAATTCAACTCTGTAATAAATTACTGGCAGACAATCTAGTGGCTTTAGAGTTTCGGACCTGCTCCCCCAATCACTCTAACATCCAGATTAGATCCTCCCCCCTCTGGCAATAGGAAAAGATAATGATTGTTCAGATTTAAACAGAGTAGATTGACTATCCAAAGATAACAATAGTAGCAATTTGGAAAAAAGCCTTAACACGTGCACTGATGAAAACATACACATTATAGATAATGAACCCCCTGCCCTCTACAGTACAGAACCCCGAAACCAGAATAGAAGAGGACATAATATGGAAGAGGAGGTCAACTCAGGCACAATCCGTATCCTCTCCTGGAACATTGCAGGCCTAAAACCAAAAATGGCCATCCCAGAATGGAACGACTTTATTGAGAAGCATGAGGTATGCATGTTCCAGGAGACCTGGAGCACGACACCCCTGTATAAAACAGGATATTCCAGCTTTTTTGTCCCTGCTGTAAGCCAAGGCAGGGGCCGCCCATCGGGAGGACTCATTATATGGTTTAAGGTAGCATTGAATTGGGTTATCACCCGTCATAATTGAAATTTAGAAGATATCTTGCACCTATCATTCAGGGGCCTCTTGAAGGGCAACCGAGTAGATCTGTTTAACGTGTATGCTAGAGGAATGCCAGCCTCTAAAAATTCGGTCACAATATCACTACTGAAACTGGCCCTAGAGGGCATCCCCCGCAATCTAACATCATTGTGGGAGGAGACCTCCATTGCATTTATGAACCCCTGAGTGAGGATGATTTACTGGGGGTTACTGAGGAAGATACTAAACGGTCCATTCCTGCATTGAATCTGAGACCTATTAAGAGATGGTCGGTTAGGGCATTGCAGATCAATGCCCTGACATTGGAATACAATCTCCGTGCACTGAATGGCAGAACGACCTCAGACCCCAATGGGGCAATGACCTTTAATAGACTCAATGGACAGTCCCGCATTGATTATATCCTCCTGGATACAGGATTATGGGGGAATGTGGTCGATATGAAAGTTAAACAGATGCCGGACAGTGACCATAATCCTCTTTGTGCTGAAATTAAATGGGATTTAAAAAGGGAGGCCTTAAGCTACCTACCATGCACTAAAGAAGTAGTCCCATCTAATTGCAATAGAAGGTTAAAGTGGCACAAGGTGGCATGTCGAGAGGAAACTTTGACTAGTATACGCCTGTTGGTGACATCAAAGGGCGTAGAACTTAGTATGCTCAATGTTGTGCAGGATGATATCCCTAGTTTAGATTTTAGTGAAACTTATAAGAACTTCATAGAAAACATAGGTTCCTTTTTCAAGACCACATGGCCTGGAGGACGGGAAAACAATTCACCTAAAAGTGGCAACCCATGGTTTACAGTAGACTGTAAGAAAAAGAGAAAGGCCATTTCATTAGCTGTCCGTAAAAAGGATCCCACAGCCTTAAGGATAGCTAGAAGGGAATATAAAAGTACAATAGAATTGGCAAAACGGTCATGGGAGGAAGATCATTGGGAGGAACTTAGGAGGGCAGCCTTCCAAAAAGATTCAACTGTTTTTTGGGATCTCATAAATAAACTAACAAGAAGGGGAGTGGACTCTGCCCTAAATCACATAACGGGAAAGCAATGGTATTCCCATTTTTTGAACCCCTATTGCTGTGAGGTTGACCCTGAACAACCGCTAGGCGTACAACTGGAACCAGAATCAGCCAATACAAATATTGAACCGGCTGACCCCTTTACCTTTCTCGAGGTCCAAGCAGCCATTAAAAATATAGCCCCTGGAAAGGCCGCCGGCCCGGATGGTTTACCTGGTGACCTTTTATTACATGATCCAACCGCATGGGCTAACCTTATTTCTCTTCTGCTGAATCTTCTGATACAGGGTTACCCAGTCCCTGAGTCCTGGAAAGGAGCAGAAGTGGTCACAATATACAAGAAAGGGGCTAGAGAGGACCCTGCCAACTACAGACCGATAAGTCTGATCGATGTAATACAGAAGGTGGTTGGCAGGGTTATCATATCCAGAACGGTGGCATGGCTAGAGGAGGGAGACATTTTGACACATCTACAGGCGGGGTTTAGGCAGAAGGTGGGCACAATAGACCAAGTCTTCAGATTTACAGCGATATACTGGAAAACTGTGTCCATTGGCAAAGGCTCATTATAGCTGGCTTTTATAGATCTGAAAACCGCCTTCGACCTTGTCCCACGCACCAAATTATGGCAGGTACTTCAGGATATGGGCTTCCCACGTTATCTCCTCGATTTGATAAAAAGATTACATGAAGGCACCTATGCAAGGATCAGATGGGGGAGTGAGGGTCAACTGACTGATAAGATACCAGTGAATAGGGGGGCTTGCCAGGGATGTGTGATGGCCTCCACTCTGTTCTCCCTCTTTATAAATCGGGTGGCAGACCATTTGAGGGAGGACCCAGTGGACGCCCCCTCCCTGGCGGGTGAGAAAATACTGAACCTCCTCTTCGCAGATGATACCCTCCTCATGTCTAAAACCCCCTCTGGTCTTCAGAAACTTTTGGATAGGTTTGATATGTTCTGCGAGGAGCGTGGGCTAATAATCAATACCACAAAAACAAAATTAATGGTATTATCTCAGATCAAGAGACCCAGGAAGATTAATGTGGCACTCAATGGATCCCTATTGGAAGAGGTGGATGCTTTTGACTATTTGGGAGTAAGGGTAAATTGCAGAATGAAGTGGGACTCCCATTTAGCCAAAATGCTGCTAAATCTGAAAAGAGTCACGGGAGACATCTCGAGAGATCACCGGGCCTCCACCAGTAGGCCCATTGCCCCAGCTCTTGTTGTTTATGAGGGAAAAGCTCTAGCTGCAGCAACCTATGGGTCGGAATTATGGGGTTTTGACAACACCCAAGAACTAGCAAAAACTGAGAATATGTTTTTAAGAGATCTGGTGGGCCTCCCAGTTTCTACCCCCTTGAAACCACTTTTTCATGACATGGGCCGCCGCTCAATTAAAGATATAGCCAGGCTCCGCCCATTATTATATTGGGTGCGCTTGAGAAGGACACCAGAGCTGGCTCATTACGCAGTAGTTCTAGACTAACTCATTACCTTGAACAGGTCGGCAAAAAGTGTATGGTTGAACAATTTGAGGGAGTTGGTTAACAAGTTGGGGCTGAGTGAAGCATGGTTGTCCCAGTCACCGCCCCCGAAAGAAACCATTAAGAAAATATATTGGGAATGGGTTCAAGCTGGGAGCTTGAAAAATCAAATTGGGGTGTTCTAACTGATCAGTTTTTAGAGTGTAAGCCGGTGAGGAAGTTGGAAGCTTTTTTAGATTTTATTAAAGTACCTAGAGACAGAACCTTGTTTTTAAAACTAAGACATGGAACACTTCCCCTGAATGTATTTACAAGGCGCTGGAAGGCCTCTCTGTCCAATCACGCTAGTTGCCCTGGATGTGCAAACCCCATTGAGTCCGTAGCCCACTTTTTGTTTGCCTGTACGGCATATAGTGGGCACAGGAGAAGATGGTTAAAGCCAGTTTGCAGAGAACTGGGAGTAAGGCACCATGCGACTGCACTCCGTATATTGGTAACGGCCACATCGCCTACGATGGTCGTCTGTGGAGTCGCAAAGTACTTAGGGGAAGCTTGGCAGATACGTTTGAGGCTTGTAAAACTGAGAATGGGGTAGGAAATTGAGTATGATAATCAACTAAACAACCCAAAGAAACAAATATCTGTATTTCTCTGTCTGACAGTTTTTTAAACATTATTATCTAGTTTTAATTGTTTATTGCCCTTGTATATTGTAAAGGAAAATACTTTTTTAAAGTTTTTATATTCTTTTATGATGAAATGGTATGTACTTTTATGATAATTTTTATCGAATAAAGTATTACAACAACAACAATACGGGTTTCGTCCTGGTCACTCCACACTAGCACAATGCCTAAATCTATATATGGTCCTTGGAAAGTATACCATGGCTCGACGGGGCACCATCTATATGGCTTTCATGGATCTCTCCTCCGCGTTTGACTGTGTAAACCGGGGGAAATTATGGGATCTCATGGGCGCTATGGGGGTGGAACCCTCCCTGGTCGTTTCGTTTCAAAATGCTTTATTCGGTTTGTACAAGTACAACCATATAGCAACATTCATAAATGCAATTGAGGTCACATTTATAAAGAAGAAAGAATAATGAAACTTTCTAAAACAATTACTTTGATCCAAGCCAATCAAGTTAAAACCTGCAATATATCACATTTGTAATACGGTAGAAAATAATCACTATATATAACAGCAATTTAAACGTTTGGTGCAAAGCATGCCAAGTGGGATGGTACTAAACAAGAGGCCTATGCTGGGCATAAAGTGCAATAGTGTGTGCAAAATATGCAAAAATTGAACATTGTATTTAGCAGCAATTTAGAAATTTAGTGCAAAACATGCCAAGTGAGGTAACACAAGTCAGAGAAAAGCCTGCGCTGGGCATAAAGTGCAATAGTATATGCAAAATATGCAAGGATATAACTAAAGTGCAATGTCTATATAATCTCTTACGTAATAATCTCTTACATATGTTAGCAGCAATTTATATGCAGAAAATTAAAAAGACATTAGTCCAGAAGGGTACAGAGCCGGGCAACAATCATTACCCGGATACAAAGTATAAAATACATAATAACCAAAATTCATGTATAAGAGAAATGCATGTGGTTTAACAGTGGTTCACGGTTGATCAGTAAGTGTCTTTACCAACGAGGATCATATAATGATTGATTTCCTGTGCCCGATGCATTTAAGAACATAGGTGGCTACACGATAACACACATTGGGGGACGACAGGTCAAACAACAATTGCATTGCAGCTCTTATATCACGCATACTGTATTCTAAAAATAATTGCTTTAAATAAAACTTTCTAAAACCAGATTAAAAATTACAGAATAATAAAAAGTGGCAGATACTCTGTTTAGATTTCCCATCGCATGGGCACGGGCAAGACCCGGGCTTTTTTACAGTAGGGAAAGCCACCAAATGGTGAACTATGCCCAGCCTCAGGCGTGCCAGAACGAAGCGATGGGAATTAATATTGACAAATGTAAGATAAGATGGAAATCCTGTACTTAGATTATATTCCAGGTACAATTTAAATGTACTTTGTGTAACATACCCCTTCATTCTAATCCCTTTTGCATGATCCATATAGGTGGTTTTAAGGTCACGCTTCGTTAAAACTAATTCTGTTGGGATATCTTTAAAAATATCCTGACCAAAAAGGGCATTGTACCAATGGAACATTTTTTTTTAGCCAAGGGATTTTGGAGTGCTGATCCAATTTAATGCAATCTAAAATTACTTCCTGAGTAAACTGGGTTTCATCTTTAGCCCAAATGGATCGCCAAAGGGAAAGGGGGCGTAGTGCAATCAAATCTGTGGCATGATGTATGCCCAGCTCCCTATGGATAATTTCATTTGATGCTGAAGCAGGAAGACATAATAAGCGTTTAAGGTACTTATTTTCTTCCTGCTGAATGGATAGGGCAATCTGCGAGTTGTATCCCCATATCCCTGCTCCATATAGAGCAGAGGACATACACCTGGCATTATAGATAGAGATCATCTCTCTTATTCTACGCCCACCCAGTTTTGAAGCGAATCTGAAGATACAGTTTGTATTTCTAGTCATCTTCATGCCTACACAGGATTGCTCGTTTACCCATCTCCCATCCCCTGAGAAAGTAATGCCTAAATAACAGAAGTGTTGCACAGATTCAAGTTTATCCCCATCAAGGAAGAATGACTTACTTTTCTTTAATTTCTTTCCACAGGTCATGGTCATAGTCTTGCCCTTGTTAATTTTGAGCTTTCTGCCCTTAATAAAAATATTAAATTTGTCAATTAGCTTTTGGAGCCCATTCGCGGTCCTGGAAATCAGGACCGCGTCGTCCGCATATAAGAGGACGGGTATTTGTTTACCATTTATCATAGGGGCGTCAGCAAAAGATTCTTGTAGGGACTGGTCAACCTGGTTTATAAAAAGGGAGAACAACAAGGGGGCGAGAACACACCCTTGCCTAATCCCTCTGCCAATTTTAAAAAAGGGGGTGCATTCTCCATTCGGTCCAAATCTGACTTTACTTGATAAGCTGCTGTACATTCTGGCCAGCAAATGAATAATTTCAGGGGGTGCGCCCATAGCAAGTAATGTTGGCCAGAGCAGTGTGTGTTCCACATGAACAAATTCCCTTCCTTGGCTTTTGTGTACTTGCCGATAATAAGCTCAAGGTTCACACACTGCTCCATGGTTCCTATGCCCCTGCGGAACCCGTACTGGATTGGTGACAGGACATTTTTGTCCTCGACCCAGGACTCTAATCTTCCCAGAAGCACGCGACTCAATATTTTTAGTGACGAGTCCAAGAGCGAAATTGGGCGATAATTTCGTGCTTCAGCCCTTGAACCTTTTTTAAAAAGTGGCACCAAAATAGATTGACCCCATGAGGTAGGTAGCTCGTCCTCAATAGCAGCATTAAAGTAGCGTGTTAAAATAGGGGCCCATAAATCAATCATAGATTTAAAAAAAGTCCACAGGGACCCCATCTGGGCCCGGGGCTTTCCCCCCCTTGCTTTTCTCAATTGCATCCCGCACCTCATTTAAAGATACCAAAAACGATAATTTCTCCCAATTAAAACTGGTTGGCATTACAGTTAAAACATTAGAGTCTGGGGCCGGAATAGAATCAAAAGTAAAATCAGAGTTAAAAATCCCAGTGAAGTGTACAATCCAGGCTTGACAACTGACATGCGAGGTTAGTTCGGGAATGTTGTCGTTTTTTAAAAACGGGCTGTTTACAGTGTCCCAGAAAAGTTTATGATCTTTTGTTTCTGCAGCCTGATCTAATTTAGCCCATGCCTCGTCCTGAAGTTCTCTCTTCCGAGTGGCTAATACGATTTTGTAATTATAACGCTCTTCCCTGAATTAGACAAGCGCTGGGTGGTAGAGACAATCGTCTCTCGGTGTTTTCAATTGCATTTGCTACCACTACGATTGTCTGTTGAAGCATGCGGTCAATAGCAGTTAGCGTTGGTAACGGTGTTTTGGTTTGGGCGGTGATCCTTGCAACAGAACGTGTGTTAATGGGCGTTTTTTGACCATGTTTTTAGTGGTAGATTTGGATACAGTTGGAGCCATTTGCAATATGTTTTAAATCACAAAATGTAATACCTTAACGGGCAGTGCAGAATTGGCCAGGGGGTGGTGCCCAGCCCAGTCTCTTCAGGCCTCTGAGGGCCACAGAGGGCCCACCCTTTGCCCGGGCTTAGCCCCGCGCGCGGGCCCGCGACGCGGGAAGGCCAGCCCCTTATGCAGCGCCTCCGGGCGCCAAGCCTCTACGCGACTTCCGCTCGTGTCGCGGAGGCTGCTGGATGTTGTAGTCTCTACTCCCCCTGCTCAGCTGCAGACCCGATGGTGGAGGGCTGCAGCGGGGGGAGGAGACAGCAGGCAGCAGGCGCGGTAGTGAAGGCTCTGGATTCCCGTCCCGTGTGGCTGATGGTAGACCTGGGTCCCTGGATGTTGACCGGCAGGCTGATGGGCAGACCGTCGAGCAGGTATAAGTTGTACCAATAAAACATTGGATTGGCCGAAAGAGACATATATAAAGATAACGAAGGATAAACATGCATAGAGTAAGAGAGAGAAGCAGGAGCTAAAGACTAAAGGAAGAAACAAGATAACAGATGGCACACTGTGCGCCGAAGGCAGAGTTGTGGACAAGGTTTCAAACGGGGGCGAGACTCGCACAGCGTTTACCTAGTGAGAGCGAGCAGCCGCGTCGTGTGTTTACAAAGCACAAGCGCGATAATTTTAAACAGATGGAGCCGCTGCTCGCTCCCGCAAGGTAAACTACGTACATGCACGAGGGCTCATTGGAAACAGTGCAAAACATGCGTGAGTTTCCAATAAAGCCTGCAGGGATTCCAAGAGGTCACTCCAGCGACTTAAAAATGAAAAAATAATGAAATAATACTTTCATAAAATGTGCGGTATTATGCTGCAAAATTTGCCCTTTCTTGCCGCATACTACCAGTGGCCATGATGTTATGTGATGGTCTGCTAAGGATTTCTTCTTCTGAACTAGTGGGAGTCTTGTACCCTTAACCTGGGCTTGAAATCTGTTACAGCTCATTTGCCATGTAGTTCGCACCTAGCACCTCACATGGGCAGTGTTCTTTTTTTTTAGCATTGGGAAATTACGTGATTTGCCCAGAATCAAAGGATTTTGAGGTCACTCCATGACTCAAACCTGGTTCCCAAGTTCCAAAGTCGCTGTTTGGGCAGTTATGCCACATCTCCTTCCCTTGTAATCTAAATAGCGACATGCCATCTCCAAATATTTAATTTCATGTACACAAAGCCTCTGTTAGTCCTACTGAACGCAATCTCCATGTATTCACAATGTTCCTTTAAGGAGAGCATTCCAAACGTATATCATATTCTTGGAAACCTCTCCCACAAAAGAGAGAATCGCTGGTAAAGGGTGATTTTGGTGGCCTAACATTGTGTCTCGAGCACAATTTTCACCAGTCGCCACTGAGTCAAGAATTCCTTTCTGGCAAGCACCCTGGCACTGGATGAGCAATGAGTTCCAACTCTTGAATATGAAAATAGTGCTTTCTTTTTGGTGCTAATTCACAAAAATGTCATATCTTATGCAGACATGTGGATCATTCCTCAGAAACTTCAGTGCGATAAGGATTTTTCACCCTGGTCTATGGAATCCTTCACATGTAAATTGGGAGAATGTATGACCTTCTTGATACTACTCGCAGGCTCTCCAACATTCATCCCTTCAACCAAACGTAAATTCATTTCCCATAGTTACTACTCATTCTGCAGCTTTAAAAGAGCTTTTCAAAACCTGTCACCATTCTTCAGGTAGGATTGTTGCCTTGTTTTTTATTTCCGGTTTGAAAATATTAAACTTAAGTAACCTAAAAAATCAGTTACATTCTGTGATTGTCATATGTTGCGTAAATTAGATCGAATGAACCCCGTCCGCTGGGTCCCCCGAGGCGAGGCCTACTGGCTTACACGTTCTTTGTTGACTCCTGACTTAATGCAATTTATTTTGTATTATGACTCTGGTTCTGTTTTCATTCATCCCCTTTGATATAACAGCAGGGGAAAATATATATTTTATCACTACCACAAGGTGTAATACAAAGGTATAAACTCATTTGAGTAATATATATATTTGTATTTGTTACTGTATAAATGCTTTTAGAGTAATATTACTCTGACTTCAGTGTGGTCTGTTTTAGTACCATCATCTCTATAACCTTTTTTATAGATTTCATTTTGTTTTGTCCCATGTTAAGGTTCCTCGTATCTATGGTACTTCGCACAATATGCTGGTAGTCTGTAGAGTTTAGTTCTTTCTCTAACTTTTCTAGATCTGTTGATCGTAGTAGTTACTGAGGAATGTGCATGAACTGGTCTTTGCTTTTCTTGTTCGAACAGGGCCTCTTATTGCCACCACGGTCTGCTCTCTGAGAACTAAAGTAAAGGAAGAGGTGTACCCTAGTGATGGCCCATGCTCTGAGAGAAGACCCAGGTGTAAAGCTTCCCCACGTGAGTAAGAAGTTTATTCGCTATGACTGGGTGGTTGTTGTTTAAACCCCTCCTTTTCACGCTCACTACACTTACGTTGAAGTCACAGAGGGACCCTGTGTACCTTTAATACAGATCGCTAACAATTTATATCATTTTTCTTTTTTAAAACAAATGTTATTGGGTTTTACAATGTCCGCAT
Source organism: Lissotriton helveticus (assembly GCF_964261635.1). Lineage (NCBI taxonomy): Eukaryota > Metazoa > Chordata > Amphibia > Caudata > Salamandridae > Lissotriton > Lissotriton helveticus. The sequence goes on along the minus strand of NC_136068.1, from coordinate 1,931,953,097 downwards.
TACATGTTCACAACCACCATCTATCAACTCAAAAGATCATGCCCAACACATGTTGGGTACCCTTAGTCTCTAACCTCTCCAATACGTTCCATCACAGAACCATTATAACACTATGACTAACAATTTATGTCATACCTGCATCATGTAAACAATATTTCAGTTTCAAACACAGCCATCATCTCGGGTTTTCAATACACTCTTACTGCTTAAAAAAATTGAACCCACAACACATTGCATAGTAATTCTCACGTGTAATTGCATCCCCAACGCAGTTATTCAAATAAAGCGAAAGGTTAAACGGGCAAATTAAAGAAAAACATGACTTGGACGGTAAATCCCCGATCGCACTCCCGAGGAACGGTTGCCAGCTGGGAGCAGGACCAAAGGCAAGAGCAGCTTGGAGCTGCGCCATCGGGATGACCAGTGGAACCGTGAACGCGGAGGGGGAATGCGGGGACTGACAACAGGTGAAGCACCAAAAACAAAAGAAACATAAGTGCCAAAGAGCGAAGCCCGGCCCCTGCACGCTCCCCGCCTGCGGGACAACCAAAAGGAACCATTAGTGAAGTTGCCATGGGAGGGAACAACCTACACAAAGTAGGGACAATTCCAGTAATAGACCAATAAAAAGTAAGCGTTTCAGAATGCCACAGAAAACAACCAATGGCAATCAATGGGCTTGCCAAAAACACCCCACTGGATACCCGTTTTTATTGCTTTCTTAAAATAGCCTGTTTCCCCAACTCACTTTATTACTTTTTCTTTTTTTATGTGCGAGTCCTTCGTCTTAACCGCATTCCTCATCTTAGGCCCTCCCCACGCACTGCCTCTTTTCCTGTTTCCTTCTAATGACATTTTGGAGCTTCGTCTCTGGTATAGAAGACTCTAGAGTTTTTTTTGTTTTTGGTTGGACCGCAGGGATGAAAATTGGGTTTATGCTTACGGCCAGCAAAGTGAGAGCAAAACGGAGGTGAGAACCATGTTAAGTGCACATGGGTTACAAGAAAGTGAAGAGAAGAAGTGATAGTAATTAGAAAGAAGAGGGATATTACTAGACATTCTGTTGTTTCACAAGCATGCAGTTATTTGAGAATTATTTGGCTTGTTAGTGGGGCACACACCAAAGGCAGGATGACAGGGTAAATTGTGGAATCTTATCTTCAAAATGCAGATAATTCTGTGGCTGATCCTGATGCGGCTTTCAGGGAAAATAGTGAAAAATCCATATGCTTGAAGAATCCTCAAGGCTCTGGAAAAAGAAAAAGGACTCATCACAGGAGCACTAAGAAGGAAGAAGGTATGTGAGGGGTTATGTTTTTCATTCAAAAGGTTTTACAAAGAATCCCGTCTGCAACTTATGTTCATGATAACAACATTCAACTGAAACCCACACCTCCTGCCCCTTCCTCCCCAAGGTGACCCAAGAGGGCTCTCATTTTCACGTAACATTCATAGGTGTACACTTACAGATGTTGAGATCGAGCTGGCGCAATAGAACATCTATGGCCCTGTCTTGAACCAAAGTGCACCTTGTTTTCAAACAGATGATCGAGCTTGTAGGGTGCCTGAGTTTGGTCACCTGGCTCACATAAGCCTTCGTCAACCTTCACTTGCAGGTCCGTCTTCTCTAAAGTCTCTGCATGGTCCCTAGACCATCTTATATTTCTGCGTGCGGTACCTTGCCTGGTAGACCATTTTTTTTCAGCCTGCATGCTCCTGTCCATATTAAGCATCCATTGCTGTACCAGTGGTAGCGTCTCGTTACCGCACAGTCGGATTACGTCTCTGCGGGCCACCTTCAGTGCAACATTACAGAACAGCCAGGTTGTATTTTGGCAGCGTCGGCTCTCCCCAATTTCCCAAACAAAATAGCCGGACATTCAAGACCAAATCAATGTCAATGTCAAGGTCATTCGCCAGAGACCTCCCAATGCCCTGCAGGTGTGGGCATGACCACAGAGTATGTAAGATCGTACCATCCTGGTGGCATCACCTCAAGCACTTGTTATTATCCAGCTTTCCCATATGTAATATGCCCGTTGTTAGGTTTTTAGGTACCGTTCTGAAGCCCGCCGTAATGGACTCCTCCATCGGATATTGACATGCATTGGCACAATGGGAATATTCCATACATCCTAGATCTTGCTCCCATCTCTCTCTAAGGGCACACTGTATTCTAGTGGGGACTCCTCAGGCAAGCCCTGCAATTGGTTGGAGTATTAATGCAGTGCGTGACTCAGCTGCATATATTTATATCTTTATGAGTCTGTGTGTTCGTACCGTTTCTGAAGGTCCTGGAATGAGACTATCCCCTGAGTCTTCCAGGTGGCATGTAAGCGGCTGATCCTGATTGGATCCCACTGCTTAATTCCGTCTATTTTTTTTATATTGTCCTCATATCTCAGTAGCGTCTGCAAGTCTCGGGACGTATTTACAATTGCTATCCGCCACATGGTCCACTGCATTCACGTTGGGCCCAACCGAACTGACCCAGCCGATAGGCCCGTTACCTAGAGCGGTGTCTTGGTGTAATTATAGGACCTCTTGTTCTATCGATTCTGCTCACAAGATACCACTCCACCTAGTGAAAACGGCCCATACCTTGTTACTCTTCCAGGCTTGCCCTGTGTATCCAGACGACAAATCTGATTTGCCACTTTGAGCCAGTCTGTGCACATGAAGCAGATGGATCAGTCCAGCGTTTACAAACCCTCCTGGTTAGAAGCACCAGATAGAACAAGAGGCCTCTCTGTTCTCTGCTCAGAAGGCGCGCAAGGCCATATCCACCCCGTTAGAACTAAAACTGGGTTTAGCGTTCTAACAACCCCCATGATATCCTTTAGAATGTCCTCAATGTCCTCCCAAAACACCTTGATCCCAGGACGAGTAAAAAATACATGTTCATCATAAGCTCTTAAAAAACCTCATCTTCTACATCTGGAGGTTGGCTGCAGTACAAACTTTGAGATCTTTTGGGAGGCCCAGTATAGTCTATTGATAGTAAAAAAGGATTTAGTTTTAGATTTGCTGGCTTAACCACTCAATACAATAATTTTAGGGAATGTTGCCAGTCTTGGCTCTTAAAACTTCCTAGGGTAGTACCTCCAGCTCTGTCATCAGCCTCCCCCCACCCCCCCCCACCCCCATGTACCAATCGTAGCCGCCTTAATGGAAGACTCTGCCCATCTCTCAGGCAGGTACAAGGGGAATCCAAGATGGGTGCAAAATCGGATAATAAAAAATACCCGTGCAATACAGATTCAGGTCATGGAGAGCTAGGCCACCCTTCTCAAGCCTAAGCCTCATATTTTTCCACGCCAGCTTGCCCCACGAGAAGCCCATAAAAAGCTAGTTATTTTTCCCTGAATTTTATTGATTGCTGATCGTGGAAATATAAGGGGTATACTATTAAAAAGCCACGTAAATTTAGAGAGGATCAACATCCTGATCAAATTCACACGCCCGTAAATTGTCGGTGGCAGATTCTTCCATCTAGCCAGTAACACATCCACCTCCTTTGCCACACTTTTCAAATTGTGTAGCGGTATTGCATCCACAGGGTTGACAATAACAATGCCCAAATATTTAATCTCTGCGCGTGTCTCCCTCCTCCAACCTTCCACATTACTTCTGACTTAGCACGATTCACTAAATATCCAGATGGGGCTCCAAACTTCTCCGTCAGACTCTCCACCCTAAGAGTAGTTTGAGCAGAGTCTGATTTATAGAGGACCAGGTCATCTGCGTATAACACAATCTTATTGCAAAAAGGGGAGGTGTGAAACGGAATTACCTTACTATCCCTTTTAAGTAGCTGGGCAAATGGCTCAATCTGGATGTCAAAAAATAGAGGAGACAAGGGCCAACCTTGCCATGTACCTCTATAAATACTGAAACTTCTGGTCAATGTCCCGTTAAGGAGGATTCCAGACGATGAATTCTCATAAAGCCTCCGGAGAGTAGAGAGAAAACAAGGACTAAAACCCAATACTTCCAATACCCCTCACAGATATACCCAACATACTCGGTTGAATGCCTTGGCCGCATCTATTGTGACCCCGGCCAGGGGAATGGACCAAGAAGTGGCTAGGTTAATCGATCTCATCAAGTGCTGAGTACGTTTTTGGATTTGCCTCTTTGGCACAAAGCCCTTCTGATCCGGGTGAATTAACTAGAGGGGCTAATTTAGCCAATCTCCCTGCAAAAATGCTTGTGAAAACCTTATAATCTGCATTCAACAGGGAGATTGGGTGGTAGGAGTCTGCCTTCCTGGGGTCTTTAGCAGGTTTTAAGACCACGATTTTAGGATCTGCCTAACCCCCTGCTATATCGAAATAAATAGTGTCTCCCACTCTAATAAGAGCTTATAGAATTCTAATGGGATGGCATCTGGACCAGCAGCCTTCCCGTTCTTAATAGGTGACAGATGCTCCCTAATTTCCCCCTGAGTAGTTGCTGCTTACAGGCTTTCTTTACCCTCCACTGTAAGCCTCGGTAGCTCAATACCAGTCAACCAATCTCCGAGCCTATCCGGAAAGATCTCTTCCGAATACAGTTCAGAAAATAAGGAGACCAAAAGTACCTGCATATCCTCGACCTTATTCGAGACATCTCCCTGTGGATTGACAACCAGTTCCCTGATATCCTGGACCTTTTAAACCCTTGCCTTCCATGCCAACCAAACACACATTCTCTCTATATTCAAACTGTCTCATACACCCAGTATGCCACCATTCTCTACACTTCATCCCCTACTTGATTTTATAGTTTAACCGTGTCTCCTCCAATTGTTTAAAGAGCCTTTCCCTATCACTATTGGACCCCTTACTTAGCCGCTGTGTAGCAGCCACCTTGAACTCTACTTTTTCCTCCTTATTTTTAAAATGTGCCTGGCTTTACAAAACCCATCAGCTGTAGGCATTAAAAGCGTCGCATATTACCTCAAGCGAAGCTAATCCAGCATTAACAAGAAAAAACAGCACTAGTTTTTTTCACAGTGGAAACCACCTCAGAGGATAGCTCTTTTTAACGTCCAACTTGAATTTTGTTTGTCTTCAAAAGGCCCAAGGGACATAGACTGCTGCGTGATCTGAGATATGCCCAGGAAATTGGTTGACCTCTTTTATTTTGCCTGCCAAAACTCTACAAAGAAATAATCCAACCTAGAATAATGCCCATATTTTTTACTATGAAAAGTGTAGGCCCTCATCGGGCCCTTTAAATATCTCCATGCATCAGCCAGCCCAGCATCCTGGAGCAAACTTCAAACAGCCTGTCTCGTCCTGGGGGCTTGAGTACAATTCCTCCAGGTGGCTTTGTCTAAAATGGGGTCCAAAAGAGTAAATGAAATCACACCCGATAACCTACAGGGCCATCACCTCAACTAGATCCAACTTCAAGTTTGCAATATAATAGGGATCATACGAATTCGGACCATAAAATCCAACCCATACAAACGTAGAGCCAGCACACTACGTAGTTGCCAAGACTCACCTCCCTGAGCTAACAGTCTTTGAGGATATTACCTTGAGCCCAGCGCGCCTCCTTACCACGATCGTCACCCCCTTACAATACTCAGTCTCGTCCGAAGTAACATAGCTCTCCATTCATCTAAATTTAGAGAAGAGAGCTCTACACTCGCTAGCAGTCGAATGAGACTCTTGAAAAATAATAATGTGGGCAAGGCTTTTTTCTAGGTAACGCATCACCAATCTCTGTCCGCCCCGGGTTCTGAGACCATTAACATTCCATTTTTAAAAAGATGACTCCTTACTGCCACCAATCATCTTCAAATTCATCAAAGCCCTTCTTCAAAGGTGTTATCCGAGGCTTGCCGACACTGAAGCAGCCACATGATGCTATTGAGGACATGTTTTTTTCTTTTTTTCCCCAATGCTCACCGCCATGTGCCCAATCCCTAACCCATTCCCAGACCCACCCCTTGGTCCCTCCCTGGGGAACCCTCCCAAGACTAGCAGGCATAAGAATGCCAGGAAAGTCTTAGTTACACTCAGGATGTGCTTAACCACAGTGCGTCCCCCACCCCGCCCCCGCGTTCATGATCTCCCTAAGACTCAAGATACAGCCCCCTTTTTAATGGTATCAATCAATGCATCTGTATCGTCCACTGCTTTATACTTATGCACCTGGTTGTTCCACATGGTACGGAGCATTGCCGGGAACTTTAGTTGTACCTTTGCCCCTAGTTTAAGCAGCTCCTCCATTCTCCTGCCCAGCGCCCACCGCCTCTGATCTGTTGCCTCGCATACATCTGATCTAATAGCAAAATAGAACCCTCCAACCGAAAAAGGACCATTCCTTCAAGCTATACTCAGTATTGCCACCTTCACTACATAAGAGAGAAAATTCTCCAGGATATTCATTGGTTTCTGCCTTTGAAGGTTCCTTTTAAAAGGGTCTCTATGTACACACTGTATCTCTGGGTCACGGTTAATATCTGGCATGTCTTTCAGGACTGTGTCCCACAACAAAGAAATGACAAAAGACTTGATATCCGCACCTTCATTGGCCTCCGGAAACTTCAAGAGCCTAAGATTATTCTTCCGGGAATGATTTTCAATCCTCTCGAGATCCTCCCTTAATCCTTGATTCTGCTTAGTCAACATGCCTATCCCAGAGGTGTTTTTTGCGACATCCTGTCTAATAAAAACTACCTCCTCTTGTAATGCTCCAGTATGTGCAGTCACCTCATCAAGCTTCTGTGTTAGGGCAGATCAGGAGGCTTGAATGTGCGCTTGGTTGGCCTCCGATACTTTTTTATTCTACTTTTCATCTCTTCTTTTGGGCCCAGGAGAATGGCAGCCAGTGAATCCTCAGGTTGCTTCCTAGCTACTCCGCCTTCTTCCATCACCTGCAGACCGTGCTTTTCTATCAATTCTGCCTCTCCTACTGCGAGAGTCTCAAACTTGTTGCTTGTGGGGCACTGGGCTACACTGCACCAGCCTTCAGCCGACCCACTTCCTGCTTCAGGGGTGGTGATTTTGCTGCCGGAGGGATTTATGCCAGAAACAGTAGCAGTAGGTACATTCTCCATGCTCAAAACCTGCTGGCTCGCCACCTCTTCCGAACCTCCCTTTGCGCTTTGTGAGGTTGGCAGAGTCAGAACTTTAAAAAAGTATTTAAAAGAAGGGGTTGCCTTAATCTGGTGGATCGGAGTCATTCTCCCACTACTACCAGGGCTCTTACCAGGCAGCCTTGTTGGCTTCTCAAATTTAGGAGCAATGGTCTCAACATCTCGTGCCCTTCCTGGCAGGCATTGCTGCCCCTTCACTATATCCTTTACAGTGGTATAAACATATGAAGGGGGGAAATTCAAACCCAGAACTTACCCTCGCTGCCTCTGTAGTCCTGGTACGCAGTGTGTACCTTGAGGTCATACCGCCAGCCTTGCCCATAGATTGACCGTTCCTTTGCATATGGCTAGGGCACTGGGCCCACTGGCCTTCTTCTGCTGCCTCCTAGTCACTCCACGTACCACTCCCCTGGGGCTGGGAGCTGTTGTATGCCTCCGACAGCATTGCTGTATGCGGTGGGAGGATTTCCTGGTTTCCCTGCTGACATGTGCTGCCGCAGCAGCCATGAGTCTGTGCACGGGTCGCCCAGTTACGCTACATCTCCCTTGTGGCTTCCTCTCAGCGTGAAATTCCCGTGATGGCTGCTTCAGGCGAGAACGCAGCTGCAACCGCCAAAGAGGGCCCCCAGAGTAAAATCATCAGGACCAAGATCTGTGGGCTACATTAGCCTTTTCTGCTGGGTACGTGCAGTGAGGGTGGGGCCACACCAGTGAATACATTCCTCTCATGGTCTTGCGGCCGCTCAGTGCACGGCCGCCATGTTCTAGTTTTTTAAGCTCTGCAAGGAAGTCTGCATCCCATAGGGGAGTTTCCATTTTCAGTCTCCCGTGCACCCTGTTTCACGTATAGCTTTCTTCCATATTTTAATAACCACGTTTGCAGGGCTATGCATCACCCCAGTCCACCCTACTCTATAGAGCTCTCTTATGTAGCCTCTTTCTGGCATAGCTCTCCTGTCGCCAGCAGGGACAGCTCAGACTGGTCCACAAATGCCCAGTTGTTTCTCCCCAGTAGCTGTGTCGCCCAGGAGTAGTCCCAAGTAAGGCAGCGCAGTGCTCCCTCTTGTTGCCCCCTAGTAAGTGTTACCAGCGCAGCTCTCGGCACGCTCCCCCCATCCCACAGTAAAGAACATGTGACTGCATTAACCGCTGTGAAAAAGGAGTCAGAGACAGCAAATAATGTATTCTGCAGCCCAGACAGGAACTTGGGCAGCACTCGGCCCCCCTCAACAAGGATAGCGGGAGGGTCCTCCTCTACCCCTCATCTGCTTTGTATCCGTCAAGGACCCGCCCCAAGTTGCGACACTGGAATTCTTTGGGCTCTGTCAATATGTACATCCCCAAGTGTTTGAACCCCTGCGACAACCATTTCAGAGGGCACCCCCAATCATGTTGTGGTCTCCACCCAACGGGGGAGTACGCTACAGCCTTGTGCCAGTTAATATGCACTCCGGCATACATTTTGTGAATGTATTGCGAATTTCGTGGAATCAAACTCACTGGGTCGGCCAAGTACAATAGCATGTCACCTGCATATAATGAGATGCTATCCTCCCAGCCGGGGTCCCAGTGGAGGCCTTGCACCGGAGCATTTTTCCTCACCCATTCTGCCATCAGTTCAACCGCTAGCTCAAAAAGACAGGCACCCCTGTCGGATTTCTCATCCCAGTCCAAATTTCCGGGGCACCCCTGGGTCAGTGAATAAGACCATTACATAGTTGGGAGGGTCTCAGGTACCCTGATGTGGATGAGAACAATGAAGATTATTGCTCATTAGTCAGCACAATATCACCCCATCTCTTTTCCTTGTCAGTCACCAAAAGTAGAAGATACATTAATGCAGTTCTTGGATTTTAACCACACGTTGTAGCATAAATGGAACAAAACTGATTTCAGGGTAGTGCATCGGTGTTATTTAGAAAACCCCAATGCAGGTACCACCAACCTCTATTTTCTGATGTTGAACAAAGTAATTGAAAGTGACTCGAAAAATGTCATTGTATATGTTGTTCTGGAAAACCGAGCCTAGAAGTCTCCCTTCCCCACATACAGCCACCCTGAATCAATGTAACAAGTATAAAACATGTTTGTTTCATGTGATGTAGCTACAACTCACCGAACGAACCAGCTAAAGGTAGGTCTCCTATAAGAAGTTTTTTATACGTTCAACTCATTCCAAAATTCATAAATCTAATTTGTAGTTCTGAAAAATTTGTTGGTGTGCCTGGAATGAAGCTTGGTTAAGAGATTCTAAGGGCGAGATGAGTTTCAAATTTTCTAGAAGGAACATTTACAAAAAACCTTCTGCGTTACGGTTGTGCGTTCTCGCTTGCCATCTGGTTCCCTTGAGAACAGCAGCATAATAGAGGTGAAAATTGGCTTTTGCCTTCAGGTAGGCGGGAGACTTGAAAAATACGAGCAGTGAGCTGATATGCACGTGTGCCATCCAGGAAAACGGCTGATGTTTGGAAAATGTAAACCTTAACCTGGACTAGGGAAGAAGGGATTCCACTAAAGACTACCATCTATTATGCTCTTAATTTTCGTATCTATAAATATTCTATCCTAAAACCGGGCTTTAATACAACCTTTCAACATAATAGTGTAGATTTCTTGTGTGTGTGTGCATCCTTTGGGGAAAAGTTTTCCAGTAACCCACTAAAATAAACCGTTGTTCTAGACATTCTCTGGCGGTATCTGATAGTTGCCTAATAAACATTATCTGCAGGTAAGTTGTGGGCGATGCATGTCTGTTCCTCCTGCTCAAGCTGGTAAGTTGACACAAACATGTTCTTACCTAAGGGCCAAGGTTACCCTACTGGGCTGTGGTTACAAGACTTGTTAAAACTTTATCGTAATACCAGTCCAAACAGTGAAGAGCCTCGTTTAAAAACACTGACGGAGAAGAGAATGGATACCACAATGCAGTGGACAGAAGGGGTCTTGGTAGAGAATTCTGGCCCAGGAATACTAACCCTCCCAGATGACAATTAGATTAAATATATCCAAAAACACATTACACCACATAATGTTTTGTGTTTCAAGAGGAGATTTATTGTTTTAGCAAAGCTTCCAGCAAATGGGGGAGATCAATGAATTATCCCAGGTCATCAAGTGGGGTTGCCTGGCCTTGCAAAATCCACTAATTTAAATTTAGGAAGTTAATCTAGCTCTCGCGTGAATCGTTTATTTACTCAAGTAGAGGAGAAGTTTAGACTAGAGTTTGTGACGGGCGTTAGTAAGGGATGAGGGAGGCAACAAACAGCAATAGTAGAAATCACTTTCTATACTGTTGGGATTGTGTTCCAGTGGAGGGAGCCAAATAACGATTGGAAACTGAGTGGGTGGTTTGGATGCTGTGAGGAGATGAGGGTTGGCTCAGAAGGGGGTTTGTGAGGGATTGTGATGTGCAATATTTTTGGCGGGTGTAAAAATGAGGGGAGATGCGCCTGGATCACCTGCAGACCCGGTTCGGGAGCTTGTATATAGCCCTACTTTTAAGGGAGGATAGGCCAGCTTGATTACAGTATGAGGAGGTGAGATTGATTGTGTCTTGTGAGGTTAAACAGAAGGCCATAATGCAAAACTGATCACCTGAGGCCAGGGTGAGTATAATATTGTCATCAACCTGGAGGTTTTTCCTTTGCTCAGATTTGCTCAGGGCTAAAGCGTTGATGAGAGATGTGCTGGTCCAGAATAGGAGGTGGGGGTACATCTGTTGTATGCCTTGAAGATGATGGTAGAAGCACAGCTTATGCTACTACACAAAGCCTGCTCTCTATAGGGGAGGAGCCAGCACTATGTATTTTTTCAGGATACATATTCATATGCGATTAATGATGTAGTCCTATGTTTATTATTTTGTTAGTACGAACCCTTCTCTTTTTTCACGTGTTAATACTTGTCCTTCGTTCTCTGTTCCTAATCACGCCACTAACCATCCTGTTTCTCATGTTTACATTCTATTGTATTTCTGTCCCTACCCTTTTACCGTACCCTTTCCTTATACTTACCACATTCCCTAACTTTTTAAAAAATCTATTTATCACCCATATTTCATTACTTACCGGTACCTTCTCCAATTTGCTTGCGGTGCTTTTATTCTTCCTTTTTCCACAGATCGCAAGGTAGGTAGAGCAGGAGCAGCAAAGAAGTAGTTTATTTCTGGCCTGTAAGAGATTGGCCAGCTAGTGATAGATGGCAGTGTGAACTAAAAGCCCGGATGTGGAAGAAGAAAGATGATAAAGAGAGCGACCTCTGACCCTGCTCGCAGGCAGATCGCTCCCCACGCCACCACATGGCCGCCAGCTGCCTCGTACCTGCTCCCTGCCGCCCTCCTGTTTTCCTGCCGTTTCCCGCTCCTTCCCGCCGCTGCGTCAGTGCTGCCCCGCCCCCTTGCTCCCCATTGGCCACCACGCTCCCGCCTCCCAGCTGCTCCTCCCTCCCTCTCCCCCTCTTAAGGAGGCCACGCAGTGGCGTAGGAGCGACCTCTGACCGTGCTCGCAGGTACTTTGCTCCCCACGCCACCACACGGCCCCAGCTGCCTCGTACCTGCTCCCTGCCGCCCACCTGTTTTCCCACCGTTTCCTGCTCCTTCCCTCCGCTGCGTCCCTGCGGCGCGCCCCCCTGCTCCACATTGGCCACCCGGCTCACGCCTCCCAGCTGCTCCTCCCTCCCTATCCCCCTCTTATGGAGGCCGGGCAGGAGACGCACGCAGCGGGCGCGCCGATGGCAAGCCCGTCCGCGCCTGGACCCCGCCCAGCTTCAGAACCTCTGGACCCCGCAAACGCCACAACACCAGACTCTGCTACGACGCCAGCACCCTCTACGCACTCAACGCCGGCCGAAACCACACCTACTTCCAAGCCGCCCCGAAACAGACTCACGGACCTTTCTCCTGCCACACCTGCAGCTTCACCTGCGACCGAGCCATTAAACCTGTAAGGACTGGACCCAACCACCTCCGCTGCATACTCCTCAACACCCGCTCCGCACGCAAACACGCCGTCGAACCCTCGGATCTGCTCGACACCTCCGCCCCAGACGTGGCCTTCCTGACCGAGACCTGGTGGAATGACTCCTTGGTGCCCAACATCGCCATAGCCATCCTGGACCCACCAACGCCGCTGGCCACACGCTGCACCCCGTCTTCTCCACAGGCACCCACATCACCTTTGACCACACCACCGTACTCCACTGGACCGACCACCGCTGCATCTATTTCACCTTCAATAAACCAACCACACACCACAGCACCCAAAGCTACCTCGCCGCTGCTGGAGCAAAGTCACCGAAGACCAGCTGATCACCATCCTCGCCCAAAACCCACCAACCGACCCCACTACCCGGACACTGCAGCCCGCAACCTCAGACGGTGGATCGACGACTGCACCAACACCCTGGACGGCTACAAGATCACCCGCAGGGATCGCGCCAACGGAATCGGAGGAGGAATAGCCATCGTCCACAAGTCTACCGTGAAGGTCGGCACCCACGCAGACGACACCCTCAACACCGTCGAACACCTGCACTTCTGGATCCACACCGACCCCAACACCACCCTCAGAGGAACACTCCTCTACAGACCCCCGGACCCCGAGCTCAAGTCAGCGACTCCATCGCCGACCTCGCCAGCACCCACGCACACGCCTCCACGGACTACATCCTCCTCGGGGACCTGAATTTCCACCCTCGAAACAACAACAACGCCAACTCTGCCACCCTGATCGACAACCTCGGCCTCTGACAACTCGTTACCGCACCCACCAACGCCGCTGGCCACACGCTGGACCCCGTCTTCTCCACAGGCACCCACATTACCTTTGACCACACCACCGTACTCCTCTGGACCGACCACCGCTGCATCCATTTCACCTTCAATAAACCAACCACACACCACCGCACCCAACAGCTACCTCGCCGCTGCTGGAGCAAAGTCACCGAAGACCAGCTGATCACCATCCTCGCCCAAAACTCACCACCCGACCCCACTACCCGGACACTGCAGCCCGCAACCTCAGACGGTGGATCGATGACTGCGCCAACACCCTGGACGGCTACAAGATCACCCGCAGGGATCGCGCCAACGGAATCGGAGGAGGAATAGCCATCGTCCACAAGTCTACCGTGAAGGTCGACACCCACGCAGACGACACCCTCAACACCGTCGAACACCTGCACTTCTGGATCCACACCGACCCCAACACCACCCTCAGAGGAACACTCCTCTACAGACCCCCCGGACCCCGAGCTCAAGTCAGCGACTCCATCGCCGACCTCGCCAGCACCACGCACTCGCCTGCACGGACTACATCCTCCTCGGGGACCTGAATTTCCACCTTGAAACAACAACAACACGAACTCCGCCACCCTGATCGACAACCTCGGCCTCTGACAACTCGTCACCGCACCCACCAACGCCGCTGGCCACACGCTGGACCCCGTCTTCTCCACAGGCACCCACATCACCTTTGACCACACCACCGTACTCCACTGGACCGACCACCGCTGCATCCATTTCACCTTCAATAAACCAACCACGCACCACCGCACCCAACAGCTACCTCGCCGCCGCTGGATCAAAGTCACCGAAGACCAGCTGATCACCATCCTCGCCCAAAACCCACCAACCGACCCCACTACCCGGACACTGCAGCCCACAACCTCAGACGGTGGATCGACGACTGCGCCAACACCCTCGCCCCACTTAAGAAACCCTCCAACAACCACGCCAGCAAGAGAGCCACCTGGTTCACCAACGAGCTGCAGACCTCCAAACACACATGCCGGAAACTGGAGAAGATATGGCTCCACGAACGCACTCCGGACAACCACGCAGTCCTCAAGGACGCCACCCGCAGACATCACCACCTCATCAGATTAGACAAGAGATCCTCCTTCAAAGACCGCCTGGATAACAACGCACACAACAGCAAAGAGCTTTTCAGCATCGTAAAGGAACTCTCCAACCCCAGCGCCAACGCCTACGACATACCGCCCTCACAGGAACTGTGCAACTCACTGGCCATCTTCTTTAACAGCAAGATCATTGACATCCATGACAGCTTCAACACCTTGACCGCCCCGACTACGCCAGACCCCACCTCCCCTGCGAACACCACCAGCGCCAACCGCCTGACCTCCTGGTCCAACGTCAACGACGACGAGACACGCAAGGTCATGAACTACATCCACTCATGATCTCTGTCAGACCGTACCCACACCACGTATTCAACAAAGCAGACGCTGCCATCGCACCCCAACTACGGAAGGTCATCAACATCTCCTTCGAAACAACGACATTCTCGGAAAGCTGGAAACACGCCGAAATCAACGCCCTCCTCAAGAAGCCCAAGGTGGACCCCAAGAACTTCCGGCCAATCTCCCTGCTCCCATTACTGGCGAAGGTCATCGAGAAAATCGTCAACATGCAACTGGTCCGCCACCTGAAAGACAACAAGATCTTGGACCGGTCCCAGTCCGTGTACAGACGAAACCACAGCACCGAGACAGCACTCATCACCGCCACAGACGACATCAGGTGCCAACTAGACCACGGTGAAACATCAGCCCTCATCCTCCTGGACCTGTCAGCGGCCTTCGACACGGTCTGCCATCGCACTCTAAAGACACGCCTCCTAGAAGCCGGAATCCAAGAGAAGGCCCTTGACTGGACCACGTCGTTCCTCTCCGACAGAACCCAGAGCGTCCGCCTCCCACCCTTCCGATCCGAGGCCACCGACATCATCTGGCGTCCCCCAGGGCTCATTCCTCAGCCTGACGCTGTTCAACGTCTACATGGCCCCCCTCGCACAAGTGGCCTGCCAACACGACCTCAATGTCATCTCCTACGCTGATGACACCCAGCTCATCCTCTCCCTCACCAAGGACCCGCACACCGCAAAAACCAACCTCCACGAGGGAATGAAGGCTGTCGCCGACTGGATGAGGAACAGCCGTCTGAAGCTGAAATCGGACAAGGCTGAGGTACTCCTCCTCGGACCCACCCCCTCAGCCTGGGACGACTCCTGGTGGCCGACCACACTGGGAACAGCACCGACACCCACAGACCATGCACGCAACCTAGGATTCATCCTCTACTCCTCCCTCTCCATGTCTAAACAGGTCAACGCTGTCTCCTCCTGCTACAACACCCTCTGCATGCTCCGCAGGATCTACAAGTGGATCCCGACCGAAACAAGAAGAATGGTGACAAAGGTCCTCGTCAGCAGCAGACGCGACTACTGCAACGCACTCAATGCAGGAATCCAAGCCAAACACCTACGACGACTACAACACATCCAAAACGCCTCTGCCCGACTGATCGTCAACGTCCCCCGCCGCAGCCACATCACCCCCCACCTGAGAGAACTCCACTGGCTCCCCGTCGACAAGAGGATCACCTTCAAGCTCCTCACCCATGCACACAAAGCACTCCACAACGCCGGACCAGCCTACCTGAACAGCAAACTCCCCTTCTACAACCCCGCTCCGCCAGCCTCGCCCTCGTCGCTGTTCCCCGCATCCAACGAATAACCTCCGGCGGCAGATCCTTCTCCTACCTCGCCGCCAATACCTGGAACACCCGCCCTACCCACCTACAGCAGACCCAAGACCTACTCGCCTTAAGAAGACTCCTCAAAACCTGGCTTTCGAGCAGTGGGGGCACCCCCTCCCCTCAGTGCCTTGAGACCCTCACGGGTAAGTAGCGCGCTTTACAAGTACTTCGATTGATTGATTGATTGATTGATTGATTGAGAAGGCTAGTGACATTCAATCATTTAGGCACTTTTACCATGAGAAGCAGTTACCCAGTGCCACAGAATCAGAAAAGGAAACAGATGAATTCATATGAACGACAAGGTTTTTAGGACCTTTGTAAAAGGGAAATGGCCGAGTAGCCGACAAATAAGGATCCAGAGCTCGTTCTGACCTTTGGGTCCCAGATATGCGTGTCCCTGGCCTAGAGAAAACGAGAACAACCAGATGAAATGATATCAGAAAGAGAGGTGGTGAAAAGAAGAGTGACACCCAGGGCAGATCCTCGAGGAGTGCCTGCTAGCGCAGGTTAGTGGGGAGTCCAGTGCCAGTGATGCCAAGAGATGCCCTGGTGGCTAACATTGTGGGGTGTTTACCAGCAGGAAAGCCAGAGAAAACCTGATAAGGACAGAATAGAAAGTAGGTGATCATGGTGAGGGAGGTGATAAAGTGATATGAAAGCCAGATTGGAAGTGGTTAAGGATTGTGCGAGGTAAGTAGGGAGACGCTTGAGTCGTGTGTGAGTCAGATAGGGAGGAGGTAAGTTGTTTAAACATCAGCCAAACCAGAAAACCTCTGGTTTAGCATCAGTGGGATATCCACAAACAATGGTCTCCTGCCTTGTTGAAGTGACCAGGTACACATAAGTAGATTGAGAAACAGTCTTTAATACCGTTCAACTCCTCATCTTCCAGGGAATGAGATAACGGTCCCAGAAGCTTAACTACAAACATTCTATCACCAAGGGAATGACAACCTGGTGAGAGCAGAACATTAAATGCATCATGGAAACATGACTGACGTTACCTCACTTTTCTATAAGAGCTACTTATGTTCAATGAAAACACTCCAGAGCTACTAGTCTTATTAAAGATTTAACAGTAACCACATCAGACAAGATTACATTCATGACTACCATATGCAAGATTATCAGAGGCAATTGCCTCAGTCCATCAGGTATGGTTGCCGGCAGTAATGTAAAAAATGCTTTCTCGGCGTGGCATGCCTCCACATGGGTAATACATACAGCTATCGCTGCAGTGCCCCTACCACCAAGTTAATCATGTTTCTAATATTCTCCCCAACACCTTTGTTTTTATCACTCAGATATCCGTTTTAAACATACTTTGGGCATTCAACCATTTTTCTCCAAATATCAACCTTTGAATTTGGAAAATACTCACTTTTTCTAGTTACAAATACATACTTTTCAATTTTGATAGAGATATACTAATTCAGTTAAACAAAATCTTCTAATGTACTTCACACAGAAGAGCTACTTTCAGGTAGCTGAAGAATTACCAGTAGATCACAAGCTCCTCGTTGGAGAAGCCTGTACTAAACTCAAAATATAGCTGTATGTATTTGTTTTCAAATCATGATTTAAATCTGGGGTTGCGTTACGTGGCAGAGTCTGGTAGTAGCCACGCTCCGTAATACAAAGGAGCATATTTACATCTTTCCTTTAGGGTCTTGAGGGACTTGCACAAGTTCCAAAGTATACGCATTTGTATGGTAAATCTCCGTAGATGCAGAAGGAAGAGCCTTCAATGTGGGCGCAACATAAGGAAAACAGTACATAACTATCTAAAGAGATACCCGGAAGAGCTTCAGGGAAAATACAAATGGGCTTTATCTTATCCAATGTTTTAATGGTTTTGAATACATTGTTTACAATATTGTGGGCTCAAATTTAGTTTTTCAGCAAACTAAGATTGTTATCTTGTTCCGTAGGATCTCCGTTTACCAACACTGACATTCCTTTGCATAAAGATGAGCCCGTTTCAATTTTTATTGATCATCTCGGTGCAGAAGTAGAGGAAAACAGAATCCACACCAACCCAGGTAATTTGAATTATCAGTTCATTCTCTCTCTCCAGTGAGGCATAGTTGCACCTGCGGTATTTAATTTCTCAGATTTGTCCAAACCTCTTCTCTATTTCGCTGAATTAAAATGTGTGCTTGAGGTATCAAATTGTTAGGAACTGGTAGAGCATAAGCCCCTTCTACCAGTTAAATGGATGTGTGTATACATAGTGTCTTTGTCTACTTCAAGCTCACTCTTTTTGTTTAATTCAAGACCAGTCTAATGCATTTTATGACTAAGTGAAGGAACAAAGCGATACAAAAGGGGATGATGGACGGAGCGTTTGAACAAATCAAACACTCACCCCCAGTTAACTGATCTGGGTTTAATCCATCACCATTCTTTAGCTCACTCCGCCACCCTAGTTCAGACATAGCCATACGCAAATCAGTCTGACCCTGTGCCTCATGGGAACAGTCCAGCCCGAACTGCCAAGCCATGTCTTCCCTGGACCGGAAACAAGCATCCTGGGACCGGTTTCGGATTCATAATCCTCATCAGCCAGGCTATCTTGAATCCAGTGGCCAAGTGAGCAAGGGACTCACATCTGAGTATACCCTGCCACACTTAGGGCAAACAAAGCGATACAAAAGGGGATGATGAGCGTTGAACAAATCAAACACTCACCCCCAGTCAACTGATCTGGGTTTAATCCATCACCATTCTTTAGTTCACTCAGCCACCCCAGTTCAGACATGGCTATATGCAAATCAGTCTGACCCTGTGCCTCATGGCTGGAATGCCAGAAACCGGTTCTCGGAAGCTTGTTTCCGGTCCAGGGAAGGCATGGCTTGGCAGTTCGGGCTGGACTGTTCCCATGAGGCACAGGGTCAGACTGATTTGCATATAGCCATGTCTGACCTGGGGTGGCAGAGTGGGCTAAAGAACGGTGATGGATCAAACCCAGATCTTTTGACTGGGTGTGAGTGTTTGATTGGTTCTGATGCTCCGTCCATCACCACCCCCCTTTTGTACCGCTAAGTGAAGGAACAGACATTACTGGTCCGTCAGTCTCAAGACAGATGCTTTAGAACATAAACTAGTGAGGTCCTCTTTCCAAAGTTGCCAGTCTGTGAAATGGATGTTGCCTCTTCTTATCAGCTGTGTGTGCATGACTGTCAGGGGTTCAGCAAGAGGCCTGTTAATAGACCACTAAAGAGTGGCTACGTCTTACACTTCCAGCCTGGCACAGGAGGGCTGAGAGGTGATTATATTTTAGATGTGCTGTAATCACACAGTTCAACCAATCACTCATTGATAACAGTTACACAGCGCCATGATATCCTGGTGGGTGAAAATGATCTTTACAAATACACATAACATAACAAGGCAGAAATCAAACAGCGGTCTACGTCAGCTCATGTAAATGCACTGTGAAGTGTTTGACGAGGCGATTCCCTCCCTCTGCCACTACTAGAGAATGCTCCATGATGAATAGCTTGTGAAGTAATGTTCTATCTAAATGTCTCTTACATAGCAGACTATGAAGTTGTTTCATTCTGCATAAACGATGAGATGGAGACCAGCTGCATCGACCGTGAGGACAGAAAGACTTCAGAAAGCCCCCACAGTCCCACCGGTGAGTATGTTGGAATCGACCAAATTATTATTATTTTTTTAAATCCCACGATCTATGCAAACACACAAACTTGTTCACTTTCATTGCTTTCTATATTCTCGGAAAAATACCCTCTATATATGAATGTGTCCTCTGAGCGGTGGACTTTGTTTGGTGATGTATAGTAGTGTAATAGACCATAGAAATACCTCCTCAACCGGTCTGTGGAGGAGGCGGCGAGATGGGGCGATGAAGGGGTGTTTCAGGGCCTTCTGTCGTGCTCTTGCTTGTATTTGCATTATGTGATCCTGAGTATCTCATCACATTTCCTCTGTACTACATATGGAATTTCACTTCTTCAGCAAAATAGATTTGCTGTGTTCAAAGTTAGATTTGTAGATGGACTATAACTGCATGGAGCCAGCAGGGTAGCCCTGGAACTGATATTCATTGCAGACATCAGGTGTGTTTTGTAGGTCTCCGGGTTGACTCAATATAAGGACATCCCTGTCTTCCATTCTTGCGAGGTTGGTAAATTAAGTAGTATTAAAATGGGTAAATGTAACTTGTGTTATTTACCGCATTTGATATAAAAATACATTACTAGTCTTGACATCATGAACGTACAAGTCTTAAGCTTTCAGTGAAAGCACCCGCCAAGAGTTCTGTACATATTGTTAAAGTGAAATAAAAGTCAAATACGTGTGTTGTTGAAGGTAAAACTCCACAAAAGTTTTTCTACTACATTTGTAATGGTGCATTACAAAGTAGGACAGTGCAAGCCCAATATCTCTGACTGTTTGAAGCAGCATAGGCACATAACCGTAAGTGGGCTGAGGCAGCATAACCGTCAGTGGCCTGAGCCAGCATAAACATCAGTGGTTTGAGGCAGCGTAACCGTCAATGGCCTGAGGCAGCATAGACATCAGTGGTTTGAGGCGGCGTAATCGTCAATGGCCTGAGGCAGCGTAACCGTCAGTTGCCTGAGGCAGCACAGACGTCAGTGGCCTGAGGCAGCATAAACATCAGTGGCCTGAGGCAGCATAGACGTCAGTGGCAAGAGGCAGCATAAACGTCAGTGGCCTGATGCAGAATAATGGCCAGTGACCTGATGCAGCATAACAGTCAGTGGCCGGAGGCACCATAACCGTCAGTGGCCTGAGGCACCATAACCGTCAGTGGCCTGAGGCACCATAACCGTGAGTGGCCTGAGGCACCATAACCGTGAGTGGCCTGAGGCACCATAACCGTGAGTGGCCTGAGGCAGCATAGATCAGTGGCCTGAGGCAGCACAGACGTCAGTGGCATGAGGCAGCATAAACGTCAGTCGCCTGATGCAGCATAACCGTCAGTGACCTGATGCAGCATAACCGTCAGTGACCTGATGCAGCATAACCGTCAGTGGCCTGAGGCAGCATAACCATCAGTGGCCTTAGGCAGCATAAACATCAGTGGCCTGAGGCAGCATAAACATCAGTGGCCTGAGGCAGCATAAACATCAGTGGCCTGAGGCAGCTTAGACGTCAGTGGCCTGAGGCAGCATAAACCTCAGTAGCCTGAGGCAGCATAAACATCAGTAGCCTGAGGCAGCATAAACGTCAGTAGCCTGAGGCAGCATAAACGTCAGTGGCCTGAGGCAGCGTAAACGTCAACGGCCTTAGCAGTATAAAAGCCAGTGGCCTGAGGCACTATAACTGTCAGTGGCCTGAGGCAGTTTAAACGCCAGTGGCCTGAGGCAGCATAACCGTCAGTGGCCTGAGGCGGCATAACCGTCAGTGGCCTGAGGCGGCTTAACAGTCAGTTGCCTGAGGCAGCATAACAGTCAGTGGCCTGAGGCGGCATAACAGTCAGTGGCCTGAGGCGGCATAGATGTCAGTGGCCTGAGGCGGCATATACGTCAGTGGCCTGAGGTAGCATAACCGCCAGTCGCCTGAGGCAGCATGACCGCCTGAGGCAGATTAACCGCCGGTGGCCTGAGGCAGGATAAACGTCAGTGGCCTTAGCAATATAAACTCTAGTCGCCTGAGGCACTATAACTGTCAGTGGCCTGAGGCAGCATAAAAGTCAGTAGCCTGAGGCAGCGTAAACGTCAGTGGCCTGAGGCAGCGTAAACGTCAGTGGCCTTAGCAGTGTAAACGCCATTGGCCTGAGGCACTATAACTGTCAGTTGCCCGAAGCAGTGGCCTTAGCAGTTTAAACGTCAGTGGCCCGAGGCAGTTTAAACGTCAGTGGCCCGAGGCAGTTTAAACGTCAGTGGCCTGAGGCAGTTTAAACGTCAGTGGCCTGAGGCAGTTTAGACGTAAGTGCCGTGAGGCAGCATAACTGCCAGTGGCTTGAGGCAGCGTAACTGTCAGTGGCCTGAGGCACTATAACTGTCAGTGGCCTGAGGCAGTTTAAACATCAGTGGCCCGAGGCAGTTTAAACGTCAGTGGCCCGAGGCAGCATAGACGTCAGTGGCCCGAGGCAGTTTAAATGTCAGTGGCCCGAGGCAGTTTAAACGTCAGTGGCCCGAGGCAGTTTAAACGTCAGTGGCCCGAGGCAGTTTAAACGTCAGTGGCCCGAGGCAGTTTAAACGTCAGTGGCCTGAGGCAGTTTAAACATCAGTGGCCTGAGGGAGTTTAAACGTCAGTGGCCTGAGGCAGCATAGACGTCAGTGGCCTGAGGCAGCATAGACGTCAGTGGCCTGAGGCAGCATAGACGTCAGTGGCCTGAGGCAGTTTAAACGTCAGTGGCCTGAGGCAGTTTAAACGTCAGTGGCCTGAGGCAGTTTAAACGTCAGTGGCCTGAGGCACCATAGACGTCAGTGGCCCGAGCCAGTTTAAACATCAGTAGCCCGAGGCAGTATAAACGTCAGTGGCCCGAGGCAGCGTAGAAGCCGGTGGCCCGAGGCTGTGTAAACGTCAGTGGCCCGAGGCAGTTTAAACGTCAGTGGCCCGAGGCAGTTTAAACGTCAGTGGCCCGAGGCAGTTTAAACGTCAGTGGCCCGAGGCAGTTTAAACGTCAGTGGCCCGAGGCAGTTTAAACGTCAGTGGCCCGAGGCAGTTTAAACGTTGTGGCCTGATGCAGTTTAAACGTCAGTGGCCCGAGGCAGTTTAAACGTCAGTGGCCTGAGGCAGTTTAAACTTCAGTGGCTTGAGGCAGTTTAAACATCAGTGGCCTGAGGCAGTTTAAAAATCAGTGGCCCGAGGCAGTTTAAACGACAGTGGCCCGAGGCAGTTTAAACGTCAGTGGCCCGAGGTAGTTTAAACGTCAGTGGCCCGAGGCAGTTTAAACGTCAGTGGCCCGAGGCAGTTTAAACGTCAGTGGCCCGAGGCAGTTTAAACGTCAGTGGCCCGAGGCAGTTTAAACGTCAGTGGCCCGAGGCAGTTTAAACGTCAGTGGCCCGAGGCAGTTTAAACGTCAGTGGCCCGAGGCAGTTTAAACGTTGTGGCCTGATGCAGTTTAAACGTCAGTGGCCTGAGGCAGTTTAAACGTCAGTGGCCTGAGGCAGTTTAAACGTCAGTGGCCTGAGGCAGTTTAAACGTCAGTGGCCTGAGGCAGTTTAAACGTCGGTTTAAACGTCAGTGGCCTGAGGCAGTTTAAACGTCGGTGGCCTGAGGCAGTTTAAACGTCAGTGGCCTGAGGCAGTTTAAACGTCGGTTTAAACGTCGGTGGCCTGAGGCAGTTTAAACGTCGGTGGCCTGAGGCAGTTTAAACGTCAGTGGCCTGAGGCAGTTTAAACATCAGTGGCCTGAGGGAGTTTAAACGTCAGTGGCCCGAGGCAGTTTAAACGTCAGTGGCCCGAGGCAGTTTAAACGTCAGTGGCCTGAGGCAGTTTAAACATCAGTGGCCTGAGGCACCATAGACGTCAGTGGCCCAAGCCAGTTTAAACGTCAGTGGCCTGAGGCACAATAGACGTCAGTGGCCCGAGCCAGTTTAAACATCAGTGGCCCGAGGCAGTTTAAACGTCAGTGGCCCGAGGCAGCGTAAAAGCCGGTGGCCCGAGGCTGTGTAAACGTCAGTGGCCCGAGGCAGTTTAAACGTCAGTGGCCTGAGGCAGTTTAAACTTCAGTGGCTTGAGGCAGTTTAAACATCAGTGGCCTGAGGCAGTTTAAAAGTCAGTGGCCCGAGGCAGTTTAAACGACAGTGGCCCGAGGCAGTTTAACCGTCAGTGGCCCGAGGCAGTTTAACCGTCAGTGGCCCGAGGCAGTTTAAACATCAGTGGCCCGAGGCAGTTTAAACGTCAGTGGCCCGAGGCAGTTTAAACGTCAGTGGCCCGAGGCAGTTTAAACGTCAGTGGCCCGAGGCAGTTTAAACGTCAGTGGCCCGAGGCAGTTTAAACGTCAGTGGCCCGAGGCAGTTTAAACGTCAGTGGCCCGAGGCAGTTTAAACGTTGTGGCCTGATGCAGTTTAAACGTCAGTGGCCCGAGGCAGTTTAAACGTCAGTGGCCCGAGGCAGTTTAAACGTCAGTGGCCTGAGGCAGTTTAAACGTCAGTGGCCTGAGGCAGTTTAAACGTCAGTGGCCTGAGGCAGTTTAAACGTCGGTTTAAACGTCGGTGGCCTGAGGCAGTTTAAACGTCGGTGGCCTGAGGCAGTTTAAACGTCAGTGGCCTGAGGCAGTTTAAACATCAGTGGCCTGAGGGAGTTTAAACGTCAGTGGCCCGAGGCAGTTTAAACGTCAGTGGCCCGAGGCAGTTTAACCGTCAGTGGCCCGAGGCAGTTTAACCGTCAGTGGCCCGAGGCAGTTTAAACGTCAGTGGCCCGAGGCAGTGTAAACGTCAGTGGCCCGAGGCAGTTTAAACGTCAGTGGCCCGAGGCAGTTTAAACGTCAGTGGCCCGAGGCAGTTTAAACGTCAGTGGCCCGAGGCAGTTTAAACGTTGTGGCCTGATGCAGTTTAAACGTCAGTGGCCCGAGGCAGTTTAAACGTCAGTGGCCTGAGGCAGTTTAAACGTCAGTGGCCTGAGGCAGTTTAAACGTCAGTGGCCTGAGGCAGTTTAAACGTCGGTTTAAACGTCGGTGGCCTGAGGCAGTTTAAACGTCGGTGGCCTGAGGCAGTTTAAACGTCAGTGGCCTAAAGCAGTTTAAACGTCAGTGGCCTGAGGCAGTCTAAACATCAGTGGCGATTGGCTGTAACAAACTTAAGTGGCACCTGCAAGTACGAGTCTTAACAACTTGACCCAGGTGGCTAAGAGTATTCCAAGATCAGCGTGGTCGGGCATTTCTTCATCCAGACACAGCTCGGGGGGGACACAGATATCACCCCTGTGACTGTTCCACGGTCCCCAAATCTTCCCCCACTTCCCAGGGCACCCCCTGGCCACATACACCGACTTTTCACGCAGCATGCACCAGTCAAGATCCTCCGCCCACTTGGTGACCCCCGGCGGCTGACTAGCACCCCAAAGCTGGGCAATGTTACGTTTGGCTACCATATTCGCTAATGTCACCCATTGTTTCTGGGACTCATTCAAGTCAGACGGCTCCCACACATTCAGCACACAACGCCGAGCCTCAGGTCTCATGTCAGTGCCCAACGCCTGATTCAATTCCACATAAATGGCCGCCCAAAATGCCTGCACACGCTCACAGTGCCACAATATATGCATTAGGGTACCATCTTCCGCACATCTCCTCCGGCACGTAGCGTTATCAGCCCGGCCCATACGGATCAGGCCCAGTAATGTATGACCTATGCAGGATTTTCAACTGAACCAATCTCAGTCGCATCTGGATCGCCACCTCTTTAGGAGAGGCAACGGCAGCCACCCAGTCCTAGTCATCCAGTTCAAAGCCATCCTCACACCACTGGGCTCTGATTTTACGCAGTGGGTCATCAGAATGGTTCACCAATTTACGATAAATCAGGGAGATCGTCTTTTCAGGAAGATGACCATCCAGCACCCGGTCCTCTAGAGGGGAAGCCTCCGGAAGAGCCGTGCCTTTAGGGACATGCGTGGCCAAGGAGTGCCGCACCTGTAAATACCTGAAATATTAGTTCTGGTGCAGTTGGTACTGGGCCGCAAGGGACTCAAACGTATGCATTGCATCCTTCTTCCAGACATCTCCTATCTTAACTATACCAATCAAATCCCACTTGTCAAATCCTTTCGATTTCCACATATTGCCCAGCTTCTCAGAGTTCAATAAAGGAGTGGCTAGTGTTAGTCTACCCTCCCAACCCAAACATTTATTAGCTATGTGCCAAATCCGGACCACGTGATCTGTGGGACCCGTCAATGGAAATCTACCAGGTCTGGAGTATAGAGCCCTCTCTAGTGAGCCACCAGGTGCCTGCCCCCGATCCATCGCGTAACCGGGGTCGCCAGGAATACCGAATATTATGTTATTCACAGCTGCTAGTTGTGAGTCCCAATAATACTTGCGGATATCTGGGAGCCCAATTCCCCCGTCATACCAGGGAAGGGTCAGCTTACTATAGGCTATCCAAGCACTACCTCCCCAAAGGAGTCTCCTCTGAAGGGATTCTATCTCTCTGAAATAAGCCACCGGGACCAGGTCCATCGAGTTCTGCAACGCATACAAAAACCGGGGAAGCACCATCATCTTAAACAAGACCACCCTCCCTAACAGAGAGAGCGGAAGAGATCTCCAACGCTCCACATCTGCCCTGCACCTAGTCAAAGGAGCGACCAAGTTTCTCTCATATCGCAGCCGGGGGTCCAGCGTCACATAATTGCCCAGGTATCGAAATCCCACTGTTTGTAGTCGCACGGGACAAGACTGGGGGACCACCGGAGGATCACCTGCCACTATAAACATAACCGACTTATCCCAGTTGATTACCAGGCCGGAGTACCTACCAAAAATAGCTAACACACCCAGAAAGACCCGAACGACTCCCTGGGTCTAGTGAGGTAGAGCAAGACGTCATCTGCGTATAGCGAAATCTTGTCTTCCCAATCCAACGTCCAGCGCAACCCTCTAATCGACCTATCCCAGCGCACCCACGCTGCCAATGGCTCCATCGCAAGAGCGAATAACAGGGGGGATAGCGGACATCCCTGCCTCGTCCCCTTCTCAAGCTGGAAATCTCGGGACTTGCAGTTGTTGACAATTATTCTAGCCAGAGGTCTAGAGTATAACAGACGGACCCATCCAATGAATTCACTGCCAAATCCCAACTTGCCCAACACCGCAAATAAATATCGCCACTCCACTCGATCAAAGGCCATCGACGCGTGGGGAGGAGCCTAGCTCGCGACCGAGATGGCCGCGCTTTAGCTCGGCTCCGTTCGCCCGCCTGGGTTTTCACATTTATCCTGCTGTAATCCTGCCCCGGGAAGCCCTGTTTGCTGAGTGGTGGTGCTACGACGCCTTGCAGACACTTACCTCTTGTTCCGGTTATCCTGGCTGCTGTGGATCCGGTGCAGTGCCCCCGATTGTGTTGGGGTGTCGGAGGCGGACTGGCCTGGATCTTCTTGCCGGCTCCCGGGCCAGACGGAGCCTGCGGATCTGCCCTCCGGGGCGCGGAGGAGGTGGTCGGAGGGCCGTTGTTCGTGTGGGCCGGAGGTCCTTCCTGGCCGATTCCTGTGGGGAGGAGGCCTATGGTGGAGGCGCTGCCTTCCGTGGTCGAAGCTCCTCGTGTGTCCGGCTTGCTCTCCCTTTGTTCTCCGGTCCGGCCATTTTGATTTTGCCGCCCGGACTCGGAGAACGGGACCGGCGGCGTTGGGTGGCCGGCGAATCCCTTTCTTCTGGTGGCCCCCCTTCCTGCCCGGGGTGCTCTGTTGCCGGTCAGCGGGACTTTGTTTGCCTTACTGCCGCCCCGGCGGAGATTTACAGCCGCGCTGCCTTGTCGGACTCTCAAAATGGCGACCGACCCCGAGTGTCTTGACCGGGCCTGGGCGAGCGCTGGGGGCCCGCCGCATGGCCCGGGTGCCGGATACTGTGAAGGTTTTCCTACACTTAAGGAGTTACTGGACACCCTGCTCTCCTGGCGGCTCTGTGTGACCGCGCCTATCCTAGCTTCGGAGATGGTTCCTCACGGCGGGCCTCCTGGGCCCCCACGGCCAGATGTGATTGTGCCGCCGCGGGGTGCGGCTGGAATTATCCTGGCGGAATTGGCCCCGGCTCCGACCGCGTCTGCTGCTGTACGGAACTTGATGGCGCCTCCTCCTCCTGCGCTACCTTCTTTTTCTCGGGCCCGGGAGCTGGATTTTACTTGGCCTGGCCTTCATGACTCTCCCGCTTCCTTTCGGTCGCTGCTGCCCGGCGATGTCTCCTGTGCTGGCCCAGATGGGTCGGTTCTTCTGGACATATCCTTGGACTTGTGCCTGCATCGTTTGCTACACTTCGTGACTTTCCTGGATCGTCCGTGTTCCACTTTACGTGCCTTTTCCGGACTGCCGTTGGATCTTCCTGCTGTCTGTCTCCTGTTCTTCGTAACCTGGTCCTCGCTGGATCGGACCGTTTCCACTTTGGACAAACAAGGACAGGGCTGATGTATATTGGCATCTGTGTGCGGTAGTCTTGCACTGGTTTGGATGGTCAACCTGTCCCGGTATGGTTCTGTGTGATTGACTGGTGCCCCTGGACTTTAACCCGATGTTCTTTGGCTTCCCCGGGACTTGGCTCCTCGACTCAGGCGGGTGGCTGGGTGCGTTTACTCCTGTCTCCCGGCCCTCCCCCGTGTATGTCTGTGTGTGTTTCCCATCCCTCGTTTCCTTCTCTTCCCTTCCCATTTTTGTCTTTGTTTCCGACTTAACTTTGCTCCGCTATATTTCGGGTTCTAATTAGGGCGACAGGCACGCTGCGGGGGGGTAGGCCGTAGCCTTCTGCAGGGGTGCAGGGTGGGCTTTAGGGGTGGGTTGGGGGGGTCTGTCCGTATTGGGGGGTCTTTTTCCTCCCTTATTTCCTCTTTTTCTGTTCTATGGCTCTTGTGTGTTCACTTTTTCCGGGACTCCGTCTCCTCCTGTATCCCCCTGGGGAGTTTCTGTGACTTTTGTATTCCGGTATGTATCTGATTGTAGCTCGCTGGGTACTTCGGTATCGATTTTTGCTATGTCGCTTGCCGGACTCTATTATCCTGCTTTCACTCCTGGGGGTGCGTGGTTTGGTGGGAGTCCCTTCTTTCGTTCCCTTTTTCCCTCTCCCCTTTTTCCTCCTTTATGGGGGTCCTTTTATTTTGTTGGGATGCGTATCGTATTGTCTTTTATTATGTGGGCCTTTTTGATCATGTCTCCTCAATTTGGGTGGGGGCGGCGACGGGTAGGTGCGGTTTGATTGATGCCATTGTCGTTTCTTTATATTCCGATTACGTTTATACTCTTTGATAGCTATGTTGGTATGGCCTCTTTTGTCATTCTGTGATCGTAAGATGGCGGCTTGCCGCGGCCCCTCCCTGGTTGTTTTTTGCACGGCCCATGATTCTTCTGTTTCCCCACCCCGCATTAGAAAATTAACCTTTTATTGTCCTGTTCTTGCTGATTGCTCGATGCTCTTATTGTTTCTCCTGTGCTCCTGGTGACATATCCTGTTGAAAATTTGTTTTTCATTTATTACGTTATCTACCATGTGGTGGCCAGCCCTCGTGGGTTGTAGGCCCGTATTTGTGAGCTTTCTTTGTACAATAAAGGTTTTCAAAAAAAAAAAAAAAAAAAAAAAAAGGCCATCGACGCATCCACGAGACCAACACCATCTGCTCATGTATTTTAGAGGCACATCCCAGGACTCCCTGCAGCCGTCTCAGATTCAACGGCATGTTACGATGTGGCATGAATCCGGACTGATCCGGGTGTACTAAAGTCGTGATAACCTTGACTAGCCTGATCGCCAAAAGCTTCGCGAGGATTTTGGGTTCCGCATTCAACAGAGATATAGGCCTATACGAAGAACACTGCGTCCTGGGTTTACCCTCTTTATACAGAACCACCACATTCGCTATTCGTTGATCGTACGGGAGCTCACCCACCTTCCTACTCTCCAGGAACATAGCCCGCAAATATGGGGCCACCTTGTTAGCATTCAATTTACACAATTCAATGGTAATCCCATTTGGACGAGTCGCCTTACCAGATTTAACCTGTCTAATCGCTTGGGCCACTTCATCCTCTGTAAACTGAGAATCCAAGTAATCCCTATGTTCCTCTGACAAGCGGGCATGATAATGTCTCTGATCCTATCGCCACATTCGACCTCCGAATAGGCATTCCCAGCTGTATATATTGTCTGGTAATAATAGGCAAACTCGTCAACTATTTCTTTAGGGTGAGTCAGCAGACGGGACGACTTATCTTCTAATTCAGGCACTAACACCGAAGGCCTGGTCCCCTTTTCAAGCCAAGCGATCAATTTGCCTGCCTTATCTCCGTGCTCATATATTCTACTTTGGACTCCCGCCTGTGCCTCTACAGCCCTGCTGCGCAGCAACACCCGGTATTCCTCCTCACGAAGGCGCACCTGATGCAGGTCCTCCGGTGTTCTAGATTCATTAAAGTTCTCCTCCAAGTCTAACAGTTTTGTCTCTAACCGGATCACTTCTGCCAGCGCCCTATTCTTCTTCCCGGCAACCAGCGAGAGCACCTCCCCCCTCGCCACTGTCTTATAGGCCTCCCACAATGTCCGCGCTGACTCAACAGAACCTGCATTCTCCTGGAAATACCTATCGGACATACGAAGAACGTCTTTCCGAATAACCGTGTCTTTCAGTTGCCAAGCGCTGATAGGAGCCACCCTACCAGCCGCCGGCAAGTCCAGTCGAATAACCATCCACAACTGAGAGTGATCAGAGACGCCCCTACCGAGATAACACGCTTCCCTAATGTTAGACGCCATCCCAGCGGGGAGCAGTACTTAGTCGAGCCGGGAAAGGCTACCATGAGCTGTGGAAACATGTGAATAGTGAACAGACGTCGGACTGCGTATGCGCCATCCATCAATCAAACCCATCGACTCTAGGAAGTCCGGCAGCCACTGCTGCGACAAACGAAGCGTTCGAGGAGGGCAGCGATCCAGTTCCCCGTCCAGCACGGAGTTGAAGTCTCCTCCCACCACCAGGTCACCCAAGGGAAACAAAAGAAAAACAGTCCCCAGATCACGATAGGTTTCGGTTTGCAGTATCGGCGGCACATACACAGATATCAGGGTCACAACACGACCCTCTACCAATCCTGAGATACCAGCATATCTCCCCCTCTGATTAACCCAAGTATGTTGCACCGACAATGGGAAGGAGTTCCTAACCAAAATCCCCACACCTCTCGACCCAGTCGTAAAACCGGCATGTACTACTAACTTATAGCCCCCCCCCTGTGAAGAGCTAAACACGTATTTCCAACTAGATGTGTCTCTTGGAGCAGCACTATGTCCGGACCGTGTCTCCGAACTAACTGATTCACCATCCCTCTTTTAATCTTATCCCCCAAGCTGTTAACATTCCAACTCAACACCCTCATTCCAGACCCCTGTGAACTACGTATCTCCGCACCCACACAGTCCAAGATACAATAGCATGGCCGTTCCTGAGATCAAAAAATAAAAGGAAAAAAGAAAAAAACACACTCTCACCACCACACCCAAACCCCCACCCCCCACCCCCCACCCTGCACTCGGCATTCGCCAAACCCCAACTCGCAGTGTGCCTGTCCCCCCTCACTCAAACAAACCCCTATCTAAATATAGATTCGAGGAGGAGTCCAGTACCCCGGATCCCCATCACTCCGCCATAATTGACACTGGTACCAAAGTCAGACAGGATTATGCATAGTCCCCCAAACCCCCCCCCCCCCCACATCACAACTGCGCAAAATTGTCACTGGTCTTCCGTCGCCTCCGTGACTCTTTCACCTCGATCCCGGGATTCAGTCTGAGATGCAAGTCCATCGACCCAGTCCGATGCCACCTCCGGATTAACCAAAAACCAAGTCTTTCCATGAGCCTCCACTCAGAGCTTTGCCGGAAACATCAAGGAGTACTTGTATCCCTTAGCACGCAGTCTCTGTTTCACTCCCTGGAAGCTCTGCCGCTGTTTCTGGACCTTTTGCGTGAAGTCGGGATAAAAGTTCAGCGATGAATTCTCAAATTGCAGAGGCCCCTGGGATCTGGAGGCCTGAAGGATGGTGTCTCTATCCCTAAAGTTAAGGAGCCGCACGATCATAGGCCGAGGGGCAGTTCCTGTATGTGGTTTCCCTCCTGGGACCCTGTGCACCCTCTCAACCGTAAAGAAGGAACTCAAGCCTTTGGGCTGCAGATATTTAACAATTAAGTCCTCAACAAATAAGTCAGGGGCTTGTCCCTCGGCATTTTCAGGGACACCGGTCAGACGGACGTTGTTTCGTCTGGCTCTTCCCTCGTACTCATCCAGCTGCCGGCCCTGCACCTCTCCAGCCATTCTCAGGTCGCGCACCTCTCTCTGGAGCTCACCCACATCGTCCGTCAAGCTCGAAGTCTTCATATCGATAGACTTCACCTTTTCATTCGTTTTGGTGAGATCCGCCCGGAGCAGGTTGACCTCAATAGTGACAGTATCCAATTTGTGGTCCAAGGATTGGATCTGTTGACCAAGAGCAGTGCGAACCCCCTCGATGGCCGCCATCACATCGTGTAGTGTGGGTTCCAATGTCGGGCTTGGGTCCGCCACTCCGCCATCCTGCAATCGGTTAGACGCTCCGGGCGAGCCCTCCATGACAGTGTACCTGTCCAGCTTGTTGGATTGCACTGTACGGGTCGTTCTGGACGATTTGAGTTGAGGCTTCTCCGTCTCTGGTTTAGACGCCATCACCAGTACCACTCCAGGCCCAAAGGGCACCTCCGTCGTTCGGCACAACAGCGGATAATTTGTCGCTAGGTATCGCTCCTAAGGATGACGTAGTTGTATGCCAGTGTCAGACCAGTAGGGGGGACGGTTCTCCCAAGGGGGGAGAAAGGGCACTCCGTGGATGGAAGGCACCTCAGGTGAAACCCCGCGGCCGAAAGTTCAGAAAGGGGGGTGCAGGCCGGGCACTTCCGTTCAGTCAAGCCGATGTTGTTCAACTCGGAGCCGGGTCACCTCCCATCCGAGACCTCGGCCCCTCTCCGGCTCAGGCCCCAACCTCGCAGACGACCCAGCTTCACTTTTCGCCAACCGATTTGGACGCGGAAAGTCTCATTCGGCGCCTCCACCACTCTGTCGACCTAAACTGTGTCAAGATATCAGGATAAGTTGCAGGATAACTCTGGCGGTTACGGGGGTCTCGGGAGCCCCGAGCTCACGCCGCCATCTTGGACGCGCGCCAAGCTCCTCCGGGTCAACCATTTTTATTGTAAAGACAGATGCTCTGGAGTCAGTTGCTAGTTTTCAGAATGGTTTCTGCTTCCATACTTTAACACCGGCTTCCCAGACTTCTAACTGTTTAAATGTGGCCAGTGTGCTGGCTCTGATCTCCAGCCTAGAAAGAATCAAATCTTGGAACGAGTAAAGAAAACCTGTCTACCAGAGGAAGAAGTCATTCTTTCACCAGAGCCATCAGCACATAAATTACACCATAGAAGAGACACCATCTTAGACAGTGTACCTCCTACTTATATTGATGTCTGCGGCTGGGATGCAGAACAGGAATCACTGCAACCATTACTCATTTCAGAGAACCCATGTGTTGAACCAGGTGCTAGCTAATAGGTGAGAACGGTTCTAGAGTCACTGTGAGCTTCCCCTCCCACATTCCCAAAGGAGGATCCAGTGCAAATCTCACATTTATCGAGCATTCTACTAAACTAACACAGTGGAGAACATTTTGGTGAAATCCAAAAGACTATCAGCAAAGTACCTTTTCAGATTAGCTTCTGATTTTAATCTGAAAATGTCTGCCTTCAGGGAAGCCAAGTCCAAAGGCACAGCTTTCAGTGTGCAGGCAACAAATATCTATCTGTCTGTCTATCCATCCATCTATCTTTGATGCTGTTTATATGACCAACTATACCCTGTCAACAAGGTTTCTTGTTACAGAATAAATTGCATCAGCTGAAGATCTGCAAGGTGTTTTTAAGCTGCCCATCTATTCTCTAACTGGGGGATCTGCTCGTAACATCAACTTCTCCGTGTTTCTACAGCGGTGTGGAGCTTGGATGAAAGATTTCTTAATAAAGGCATTAAACGTCTAAAATCCTCCGCTAGGAGCACCATCTCTGTAATCTATCGCTCCCTACTTGTGCCTGGCAGACATTCAGTCATTCACTGCACAAGTTGAGCTAGGTTCTAGTACTTTCAGTCTGTTTCTGTGCACCATCAGCCGGGCTCATTTGCGATTTAGTGGTAAGTTGGAAAAAACATCTGCAATTGGGTAAAGGTTGACAATCAGAGGTCTGGGAGGGTGGCGAGAGTTGCTCTGGGAGGGAGGAGAGAGATTCTCTATGAGGGAGGAGAGAGTTGCTCTGGGAGGAGAGAGTTGCTCTGGGGAGGAGAGAGTTGCTCTAGGGGGGAGGAGAGAGTTGCTCTGGGAGGGAGGAGAGAGTTGCTCTGGGAGGGAGGAGAGAGTTGCTCTGGGAGGGAGGAGAGAGTTGCTCTGGGAGGGAGGAGAGAGTTGCTCTGGGAGGGAGGAGAGAGTTGCTCTGGGAGGGAGGAGAGAGTTGCTCTGGGAGGGAGGAGAGAGTTGCTGTGGGAGGGAGGAGCGAGTTGCTGTGGGAGGGAGGAGCGAGTTGCTCTATGAGGGAGGAGAGAGATGCTCTATGAGGGAGGAGAGAGATGCTCTATGAGGGAGGAGAGAGTTGCTCTGGGAGGGAGGAGAGAGTTGCTCTGGGAGGGTGGAGAGAGTTGCTCTAGGGGGAAGGAGAGAGTTGCTCTGGGAGGGAGGAGAGAGTTGCTCTAGGGGGGAGGAGAGTTGCTCTAGGGGGAGGAGAGAGTTGCTCAGGGGAGGAGAGAGTTGCTCTAGGGGGAGGAGGGAGTTGCTCTGGGCGGGAGGAGAGAGTTGCTCTAGGGGGAGGAGAGAGTTGCTCTGGGGAGGAGAGAGTTGCTCTGGGGAGGAGAGAGTTGCTCTAGGGGGGAGGAGAGAGTTGCTCTAGGGGGAGGAGAGAGTTGCTCTGGGAGGGAGGAGAGAGTTGGTCTGAGGAGGAGAGAGTTGGTCTGGGGAGGAGAGAGTTGCTCTGGGGAGGAGAGAGTTGCTCTGGGGAGGAGAGAGTTGCTCTAGGGGGGAGGAGAGAGTTGCTCTAGGGGGGAGGAGAGAGTTGCTCTTGGGGGAGGAGAGAGTTGCTCTGGGGGGAGGAGAGAGTTGCTCTGGGAAGGAGGAGAGAGTTGCTCTGGGAAGGAGGAGAGAGTTGCTCTGGGGAGGAGAGAGTTGCTCTGGGGAGGAGAGAGTTGCTCTGGGAGGGAGGAGAGAGTTGCTCTGGGGAGGAGAGAGTTGCTCTGGGAGGGAGGAGAGAGTTGCTCTAGGGGGGAGGAGAGTGTTGCTCTGGGGGGGAGGACAGAGTTGCTCTGGGAGGGAGGACAGAGTTGATCTGGGAGGGAGGAGAGAGTTGCTCTAGGAGGGAGGGGGGAGTTGCTCTGGGGAGGAGAGAGTTGCTCTGGGGAGGAGAGAGTTGCTCTGGGGAGGAGAGAGTTGCTCTGGGGAGGAGATAGTTGCTATGGAGGAGGAGAGGTGCTCTGGGAGGGAGGAGAGAGTTGCTCTGGGAGGGAGGAGAGAGTTGCTCTGGGAGGGAGGAGCGAGTTGCTCTGGGAGGGAGGAGAGAGTTGCTCTGGGAGGGAGCAGAGAGTTGCTCTAGGGGGGAGGAGAGAGTTGCTCTGGGAGGAGGAGAGAGTTGCTCTGGGAGGGAGGACAGAGTTGATCTGGGAGGGAGGAGAGAGTTGCTCTAGGAGGGAGGGGGGAGTTGCTCTGGGGAGGAGAGAGTTGCTCTGGGGAGGAGAGAGTTGCTCTGGGGAGGAGAGAGTTGCTCTGGGGAGGAGATAGTTGCTATGGAGGAGGAGAGGTGCTCTGGGAGGGAGGAGAGAGTTGCTCTGGGAGGGAGGAGAGAGTTGCTCTGGGAGGGAGGAGCGAGTTGCTCTGGGAGGGAGGAGAGAGTTGCTCTGGGAGGGAGGAGAGAGTTGCTCTAGGGGGGAGGAGAGAGTTGCTCTGGGAGGAGGAGAGAGTTGCTCTGGGAGGGAGGAGCGAGTTGCTCTGGGAGGGAGGAGAGAGTTGCTCTGGGAGGGAGGAGAGAGTTGCTCTGGGAGGGAGGAGAGAGTTGCTGTAGGGGGGAGGAGAGAGTTGCTCTGGGAGGGAGGAGAGAGTTGCTCTAGGAGGGAGGTGAGAGTTGGTCTGGGGAGGAGAGAGTTGCTCTGGGGAGGAGAGAGTTGCTCTGGGGAGGAGAGAGTTGCTCTAGGAGAGTTGCTCTAGGGGGGAGGAGAGAGTTGCTCTAGGGGGGAGGAGAGAGTTGCTCTAGGGGGGAGGAGAGAGTTGCTCTAGGGGGAGGAGAGAGTTGCTCTGGGAAGGAGGAGA
This sequence comes from Lissotriton helveticus, assembly GCF_964261635.1. Lineage (NCBI taxonomy): Eukaryota > Metazoa > Chordata > Amphibia > Caudata > Salamandridae > Lissotriton > Lissotriton helveticus. Next base: position 1,931,917,444 of record NC_136068.1, on the reverse strand, counting down.
GAGTTGCTCTGGGAAGGAGGAGAGAGTTGCTCTGGGAAGGAGGAGAGAGTTGCTCTGGGGAGGACAGAGTTGCTCTGGGGAGGAGAGAGTTGCTCTGGGAGGGAGGAGAGAGTTGCTCTAGGGGGGAGGAGAGTGTTGCTCTGGGGGGGAGGACAGAGTTGCTCTGGGAGGGTGGAGAGAGTTGCTCTGGGAGGGAGGAGAGAGTTGCTCTAGGGGGAGGGGAGTGTTGCTCTGGGGAGGAGAGAGTTGCTCTAGGGAGGAGGAGAGAGTTGCTCTGGGGAGGAGAGAGTTGCTCTGGGAGGGAGGAGAGAGTTGCTATGGGGGAGGAGAGAGTTGCTCTGGGAGGGAGGAGAGAGTTGCTCTGGGAGGGAGGAGCGAGTTGCTCTGGGAGGGAGGAGCGAGTTGCTCTGGGAGGGAGGAGCGAGTTGCTCTGGGAGGGAGGAGAGAGTTGCTCTAGGGGGGAGTTGAGAGTTGCTCTGGGAGGAGGAGCGAGTTGCTCTGGGAGGAGGAGCGAGTTGCTCTGGGAGGGAGGAGCGAGTTGCTCTGGGAGGGAGGAGCGAGTTGCTCTGGGAGGGAGGAGAGAGTTGTTCTAGGGGGGAGGAGAGAGTTGCTCTGGGAGGTGGAGCGAGTTGCTCTGGGAGGGAGGAGCGAGTTGCTCTGGGAGGGAGGAGCGAGTTGCTCTGGGAGGGAGGAGAGAGTTGCTCTGGGAGGGAGGAGAGAGTTGCTCTGGGAGGGAGGTGAGAGTTGCTCTGGGGGGAGGAGAGAGTTGCTCTGGGAGGAGGAGAGAGTTACTCTGGGAGGGAGGAGCGAGTTGCTCTGGGAAGAGGAGAGAGTTGCTCTGGGAGGGAGGAGCGAGTTGCTCTGGGAGGGAGCAGAGTTGCTCTGGGGGGAGGAGAGAGTTGCTCTGGGGGGAGGAGAGAGTAGCTCTGGGCGGAGGAGAGAGTTGCTCTGGGAGGGAGGAGAGCGTTGCTCTGGGAGGAGGAGAGAATTGCTCTGGGAGGGAGGAGAGCGTTGCTCTGGGAGGGAGGAGCGAGTTGCTCTGGGAGGGAGGAGCGAGTTGCTCTGGGAGGGAGGAGCGAGTTGCTCTGGGAGGGAGGAGAGAGTTGCTCTAGCGGGGAGGAGAGAGTTGCTCTGGGGAGGAGAGAGTTGCTCTAGGGGGGAGGAGAGAGTTGCTCTGGGGAGGAGAGAGTTGCTCTGGGGGAGGAGAGAGTTGCTCTGGGGGAGGAGAGAGTTGCTCTGGGGAGGAGAGAGTTGCTCTGGGGGGGAGGAGAGAGTTGCTCTAGGGGGGAGGAGAGAGTTGCTCCGGGGAGGAGAGAGTTGCTCTGGGGGGAGGAGAGAGTTGCTCTCGGGGGGAGGAGAGAGTTGCTCTGGGAGGGTGGAGAGAGTTGCTCTAGGGGGAAGGAGAGAGTTGCTCTGGGAGGGAGGAGAGAGTTGCTCTGGGAGGGTGGAGAGAGTTGCTCTAGGGGGAAGGAGAGAGTTGCTCTGGGAGGGAGGAGAGAGTTGCTCTAGGGGGGAGGAGAGTTGCTCTAGGGGGAGGAGAGAGTTGCTCTGGGGAGGAGAGAGTTGCTCTAGGGGGAGGAGGGAGTTGCTCTGGGAGGGAGGAGAGAGTTGCTCTAGGGGGAGGAGAGAGTTGCTCTGGGGAGGAGAGAGTTGCTCTGGGGAGGAGAGAGTTGCTCTGGGGAGGAGAGAGTTGCTCTAGGGGGGAGGAGAGAGTTGCTCTAGGGGGGAGGAGAGAGTTGCTCTGGGAGGGAGGAGAGAGTTGCTCTGAGGAGGAGAGAGTTGGTCTGGGGAGGAGAGAGTTGCTCTGGGGAGGAGAGAGTTGCTCTGGGGAGGAGAGAGTTGCTCTAGGGGGGAGGAGAGAGTTGCTCTAGGGGGGAGGAGAGAGTTGCTCTTGGGGGAGGAGAGAGTTGCTCTGGGGGGAGGAGAGAGTTGCTCTGGGAAGGAGGAGAGAGTTGCTCTGGGAAGGAGGAGCGAGTTGCTCTGGGAAGGAGGAGAGAGTTGCTCTGGGAAGGAGGAGAGAGTTGCTCTGGGGAGGAGAGAGTTGCTCTGGGGAGGAGAGAGTTGCTCTGGGAGGGAGGAGAGAGTTGCTCTGGGGAGGAGAGAGTTGCTCTGGGAGGGAGGAGAGTGTTGCTCTGGGGGGGGAGGACAGAGTTGCTCTGGGAGGGAGGACAGAGTTGATCTGGGAGGGAGGAGAGAGTTGCTCTAGGAGGGAGGGGGGAGTTGCTCTGGGGAGGAGAGAGTTGCTCTGGGGAGGAGAGAGTTGCTCTGGGGAGGAGATAGTTGCTATGGAGGAGGAGAGGTGCTCTGGGAGGGAGGAGAGTTGCTCTGGGAGGGAGGAGAGAGTTGCTCTGGGAGGGAGGAGCGAGTTGCTCTGGGAGGGAGGAGAGAGTTGCTCTGGGAGGGAGGAGAGAGTTGCTCTAGGGGGGAGGAGAGAGTTGCTCTGGGAGGAGGAGAGAGTTGCTCTGGGAGGGAGAAGCGAGTTGCTCTGGGAGGGAGGAGAGAGTTGCTCTGGGAGGGAGGAGAGAGTTGCTCTGGGAGGGAGGAGAGAGTTGCTCTGGGAGGGAGGAGAGAGTTGCTCTGGGAGGGAGGAGAGAGTTGCTCTAGGAGGGAGGTGAGAGTTGGTCTGGGGAGGAGAGAGTTGCTCTGGGGAGGAGAGAGTTGCTCTGGGGAGGAGAGAGTTGCTCTGGGGGGGAGGAGAGAGTTGCTCTAGGGGGGAGGAGAGAGTTGCTCTAGGGGGGAGGAGAGAGTTGCTCTAGGGGGGAGGAGAGAGTTGCTCTAGGGGGAGGAGAGAGTTGCTCTGGGAAGGAGGAGAGAGTTGCTCTGGGAAGGAGGAGAGAGTTGCTCTGGGGAGGACAGAGTTCCTCTGGGGAGGACAGAGTTGCTCTGGGGAAGAGAGAGTTGCTCTGGGAGGGAGGAGAGAGTTGCTCTAGGGGGGAGGAGAGTGTTGCTCTGGGGGGGAGGACAGAGTTGCTCTGGGAGGGTGGAGAGAGTTGCTCTGGGAGGGAGGAGAGAGTTGCTCTAGGGGGAGCGGAGAGTTGCTCTGGGGAGGAGAGAGTTGCTCTAGGGAGGAGGAGAGAGTTGCTCTGGGGAGGAGAGAGTTGCTCTGGGAGGGAGGAGAGAGTTGCTATGGGGGAGGAGAGAGTTGCTCTGGGAGGGAGGAGAGAGTTGCTCTGGGAGGGAGGAGCGAGTTGCTCTGGGAGGGAGGAGCGAGTTGCTCTGGGAGGGAGGAGCGAGTTGCTCTGGGAGGGAGGAGCGAGTTGCTCTGGGAGGGAGGAGAGAGTTGCTCTAGGGGGGAGGAGAGAGTTGCTCTGGGAGGAGGAGCAAGTTGCTCTGGGAGGGAGGAGCGAGTTGCTCTGGGAGGGAGGAGCGAGTTGCTCTGGGAGGGAGGAGAGAGATGTTCTAGGGGGGAGGAGAGAGTTGCTCTGGGAGGGAGGAGCGAGTTGCTCTGGGAGGGAGGAGCGAGTTGCTCTGGGAGGGAGGAGCGAGTTGCTCTGGGAGGGAGGAGCGAGTTGCTCTGGGGGGAGGAGCGAGTTGCTCTGGGAGGGAGGAGAGAGTTGCTCTGGGAGGGAGGAGAGAGTTGCTCTGGGAGGGAGGAGAGAGTTGCTCTGGGAGGGAGGTGAGAGTTGCTCTGGGGGGAGGAGAGAGTTGCTCTGGGAGGAGGAGAGAGTTACTCTGGGAGGGAGGAGCGAGTTGCTCTGGGAGGGAGGAGCGAGTTGCTCTGGGAGGGAGGAGCGAGTTGCTCTGGGGGGAGGAGAGAGTTGCTCTGGGGGGAGGAGAGAGTAGCTCTCGGCGGAGGAGAGAGTAGCTCTGGGCGGAGGAGAGCGTTGCTCTGGGAGGGAGGAGAGCGTTGCTCTGGGAGGAGGAGAGAATTGCTCTGGGAGGGAGGAGAGCGTTGCTCTGGGAGGAGGAGCGAGTTGCTCTGGGAGGGAGGAGCGAGTTGCTCTGGGAGGGAGGAGCGAGTTGCTCTGGGAGGGAGGAGAGAGTTGCTCTAGGGGGGAGGAGAGAGTTGCTCTGGGGAGGAGAGAGTTGCTCTGGGGGAGGAGAGAGTTGCTCTGGGGAGGAGAGAGTTGCTCTGGGGGGGAGGAGAGAGTTGCTCTAGGGGGGAGGAGAGAGTTGCTCCGGGGAGGAGAGAGTTGCTCTGGGGGGAGGAGAGAGTTGCTCTCGGTGGGAGGAGAGAGTTGCTCTGGGAGGGTGGAGAGAGTTGCTCTAGGGGGAAGGAGAGAGTTGCTCTGGGAGGGAGGAGAGAGTTGCTCTGGGAGGGTGGAGAGAGTTGCTCTAGGGGGAAGGAGAGAGTTGCTCTGGGAGGGAGGAGAGAGTTGCTCTAGGGGGGAGGAGAGTTGCTCTAGGGGGAGGAGAGAGTTGCTCTGGGGAGGAGAGAGTTGCTCTAGGGGGAGGAGGGAGTTGCTCTGGGAGGGAGGAGAGAGTTGCTCTAGGGGGAGGAGAGAGTTGCTCTGGGGAGGAGAGAGTTGCTCTGGGGAGGAGAGAGTTGCTCTGGGGAGGAGAGAGTTGCTCTAGGGGGGAGGAGAGAGTTGCTCTAGGGGGGAGGAGAGAGTTGCTCTGGGAGGGAGGAGAGAGTTGCTCTGAGGAGGAGAGAGTTGGTCTGGGGAGGAGAGAGTTGCTCTGGGGAGGAGAGAGTTGCTCTGGGGAGGAGAGAGTTGCTCTAGGGGGGAGGAGAGAGTTGCTCTAGGGGGGAGGAGAGAGTTGCTCTTGGGGGAGGAGAGAGTTGCTCTTGGGGGAGGAGAGAGTTGCTCTGGGAAGGAGGAGAGAGTTGCTCTGGGAAGGAGGAGAGAGTTGCTCTGGGAAGGAGGAGAGAGTTGCTCTGGGGAGGAGAGAGTTGCTCTGGGGAGGAGAGAGTTGCTCTGGGGAGGAGAGAGTTGCTCTGGGAGGGAGGAGAGAGTTGCTCTGGGGAGGAGAGAGTTGCTCTGGGAGGGAGGAGAGAGTTGCTCTAGGGGGGAGGAGAGTGTTGCTCTGGGGGGGGAGGACAGAGTTGCTCTGGGAGGGAGGACAGAGTTGATCTGGGAGGGAGGAGAGAGTTGCTCTAGGAGGGAGGGGGGAGTTGCTCTGGGGAGGAGAGAGTTGCTCTGGGGAGGAGAGAGTTGCTCTGGGGAGGAGAGAGTTGCTCTGGGGAGGAGAGAGTTGCTCAGGGGAGGAGATAGTTGCTATGGAGGAGGAGAGTTGCTCTGGGAGGGAGGAGAGAGTTGCTCTGGGAGGGAGGAGAGAGTTGCTCTGGGAGGGAGGAGCGAGTTGCTCTGGGAGGGAGGAGAGAGTTGCTCTGGGAGGGAGGAGAGAGTTGCTCTAGGGGGGAGGAGAGAGTTGCTCTGGGAGGAGGAGAGAGTTGCTCTGGGAGGGAGAAGCGAGTTGCTCTGGGAGGGAGGAGAGAGTTGCTCTGGGAGGGAGGAGAGAGTTGCTCTGGGAGGGAGGAGAGAGTTGCTGTAGGGGGGAGGAGAGAGTTGCTCTGGGAGGGAGGAGAGAGTTGCTCTAGGAGGGAGGTGAGAGTTGGTCTGGGGAGGAGAGAGTTGCTCTGGGGAGGAGAGAGTTGCTCTGGGGAGGAGAGAGTTGCTCTGGGGGGAGGAGAGAGTTGCTCTAGGGGGGAGGAGAGAGTTGCTCTAGGGGGGAGGAGAGAGTTGCTCTAGGGGGAGGAGAGAGTTGCTCTAGGGGGGAGGAGAGAGTTGCTCTAGGGGGGAGGAGAGAGTTGCTCTAGGGGGGAGGAGAGAGTTGCTCTAGGGGGAGGAGAGAGTTGCTCTGGGAAGGAGGAGAGAGTTGCTCTGGGAAGGAGGAGAGAGTTGCTCTGGGGAGGACAGAGTTGCTCTGGGGAAGAGAGAGTTGCTCTGGGAGGGAGGAGAGAGTTGCTCTAGGGGGGAGGAGAGTGTTGCTCTGGGGGGGAGGACAGAGTTGCTCTGGGAGGGTGGAGAGAGTTGCTCTGGGAGGGAGGAGAGAGTTGCTCTAGGGGGAGGGGAGAGTTGCTCTGGGGAGGAGAGAGTTGCTCTAGGGAGGAGGAGAGAGTTGCTCTGGGGAGGAGAGAGTTGCTCTGGGGAGGAGAGAGTTGCTCTGGGAGGGAGGAGAGAGTTGCTATGGGGGAGGAGAGAGTTGCTCTGGGAGGGAGGAGAGAGTTGCTCTGGGAGGGAGGAGCGAGTTGCTCTGGGAGGGAGGAGCGAGTTGCTCTGGGAGGGAGGAGCGAATTGCTCTGGGAGGGAGGAGAGAGTTGCTCTAGGGGGGAGGAGAGAGTTGCTCTAGGGGGGAGGAGAGAGTTGCTCTGGGAGGGAGGAGCGAGTTGCTCTGGGAGGGAGGAGCGAGTTGCTCTGGGAGGGAGGAGCGAGTTGCTCTGGGAGGGAGGAGCGAGTTGCTCTGGGAGGGAGGAGAGAGTTGTTCTAGGGGGGAGGAGAGAGTTGCTCTGGGAGGTGGAGCGAGTTGCTCTGGGAGGTAGGAGCGAGTTGCTCTGGGAGGGAGGAGCGAGTTGCTCTGGGAGGGAGGAGAGAGTTGCTCTGGGAGGGAGGTGAGAGTTGCTCTGGGGGGGAGGAGAGAGTTGCTCTGGGAGGAGGAGAGAGTTACTCTGGGAGGGAGGAGCGAGTTGCTCTGGGAGGAGGAGAGAGTTGCTCTGGGATGGAGGAGCGAGTTGCTCTGGGAGGGAGCAGAGTTGCTCTGGGGGGAGGACAGAGTTGCTCTGGGGGGAGGAGAGAGTAGCTCTGGGGGGAGGAAAGAGTTGCTCTGGGAGGGAGGAGAGCGTTGCTCTGGGAGGAGGAGAGAATTGCTCTGGGAGGGAGGAGAGCGTTGCTCTGGGAGGAGGAGCGAGTTGCTCTGGGAGGGAGGAGCGAGTTGCTCTGGGAGGGAGGAGCGAGTTGCTCTGGGAGGGAGGAGAGAGTTGCTCTAGCGGGGAGGAGAGAGTTGCTCTGGGGAGGAGAGAGTTGCTCTGGGGGGAGGAGAGAGTTGCTCTGGGGGGAGGAGAGAGTTGCTCTGGGGGGAGGAGAGAGTTGCTTTCGGGGGAGGAGAGAGTTGCTCTAGGGGGGAGGAGAGAGTTACTCTAGGGAGGAGGAGAGAGTTGCTCTAGGGAGGAGGAGAGAGTTGCTCTGGGGGAGGAGAGAGTTGCTCTGGGGGGAGGAGAGAGTTGCTCTGGGAGGGAGGAGAGAGTTGCTCTGGGAGGGAGGAGAGAGTTGCTCTGGGGGGGAGGAGAGAGTTGCTCTGGGGGGGAGGAGAGAGTTGCTCTAGGGGGGAGGAGAGAGTTGCTCTAGGGGGGAGGAGAGAGTTGCTCCGGGGAGGAGAGAGTTGCTCTGGGGGGAGGAGAGAGTTGCTCTCGGGGGGAGGAGAGAGTTGCTCTAGGGGGGAGGAGAGAGTTACTCTAGGGAGGAGGAGAGAGTTGCTCTAGGGAGGAGGGGAGAGTTGCTCTGGGGAGGAGAGAGTTGCTCTGGGGGAGGAGAGAGTTGCTCTGGGAGGGAGGAGAGAGTTGCTCTGGGAGGGAGGAGAGAGTTGCTCTGGGAAGGAGGAGAGAGTTGCTCTGGGGAGGAGAGAGTTGCTCTGGGGAGGAGAGAGTTGCTCTGGGGAGGAGAGAGTTGCTCTGGGAGGGAGGAGAGAGTTGCTCTAGGGGGGAGGAGAGTGTTGCTCTGGGGGGGGAGGAGAGTGTTGCTCTGGGGGGGGAGGACAGAGTTGCTCTGGGAGGGAGGACAGAGTTGCTCTGGGAGGGAGGAGAGAGTTGCTCTAGGGGGGAGGGGAGAGTTGCTCTGGGGAGGAGAGAGTTGCTCTAGGGAGGAGAGAGTTGCTCTAGGGAGGAGGAGAGAGTTGCTCTGGGGAGGAGAGAGTTGCTCTGGGGAGGAGAGAGTTGCTCTAGGGGGGAGGAGAGAGTTGCTCTGGGAGGGAGGAGAGAGTTGCTCTAGGAGGGAGGTGAGAGTTGCTCTGGGGGGGAGGAGAGAGTTGCTCTGGGGGGAGGAGAGAGTTGCTCTGGGAGGAGGAGCGAGTTGCTCTGGGAGGGAGGAGCGAGTTGCTCTGGGAGGGAGGAGCGAGTTGCTCTGGGAGGGAGGAGCGAGTTGCTCTGGGAGGGAGGAGCGAGTTGCTCTGGGAGGGAGGAGAGAGTTGCTCTGGGAGGGAGGAGAGAGTTGCTCTGGGAGGGAGGTGAGAGTTGCTCTGGGGGGAGGAGAGAGTTGCTCTGGGAGGAGGAGAGAGTTACTGTGGGAGGGAGGAGCGAGTTGCTCTGGGAGGGAGGAGAGAGTTGCTCTGGGAGGGAGGAGAGAGTTGCTCTGGGAGGGAGCAGAGAGTTGCTCTGGGGGGGAAGAGAGAGTTGCTCTGGGGGGAGGAGAGAGTTGCTCTGGGGGGAGGAGAGAGTAGCTCTGGGCGGAGGAGAGAGTTGCTCTGGGAGGGAGGAGAGCGTTGCTCTGGGAGGAGGAGAGAATTGCTCTGGGAGGGAGGAGAGAATTGCTCTGGGAGGAGGAGAGAGTTGCTCTGGGAGGGAGGAGCGAGTTGCTCTGGGAGGGAGGAGAGAGTTGCTCTAGCGGGGAGGAGAGAGTTGCTCTGGGGAGGAGAGAGTTGCTCTAGGGGGGAGGAGAGAGTTGCTCTGGGGAGGAGAGAGTTGCTCTGGGGGAGGAGAGAGTTGCTCTAGGGGGGAGGAGAGAGTTGCTCTGGGGAGGAGAGAGTTGCTCTGGGGAGGAGAGAGTTGCTCTGGGGGGGAGGAGAGAGTTGCTCTAGGGGGGAGGAGAGAGTTGCTCTAGGGGGGAGGAGAGAGTTGCTCCGGGGAGGAGAGAGTTGCTCTGGGGGGAGGAGAGAGTTGCTCTGGGGGGAGGAGAGAGTTGCTCTCGGGGGAGGAGAGAGTTGCTCTAGGGGGGAGGAGAGAGTTGCTCTAGGGGGGAGGAGAGAGTTACTCTAGGGAGGAGGAGAGAGTTGCTCTAGGGGGGAGGAGAGAGTTGCTCTGGGGAGGAGAGAGTTGCTCTGGGGGGAGGAGAGAGTTGCTCTGGGGGGAGGAGAGAGTTGCTCTGGGGGGAGGAGAGAGTTGCTCTGGGAGGGAGGAGAGAGTTGCTCTGGGAAGGAGTAGAGAGTTGCTCTGGGAAGGAGGAGAGAGTTGCTCTGGGGAGGAGAGAGTTGCTCTGGGGAGGAGAGAGTTGCTCTGGGAGGGAGGAGAGAGTTGCTCTAGGGGGGAGGAGAGTGTTGCTCTGGGGGGGAGGAGAGTGTTGCTCTGGGGGGGAGGACAGAGTTGCTCTGGGAGGGAGGACAGAGTTGCTCTGGGAGGGAGGAGAGAGTTGCTCTAGGGGGGAGGGGAGAGTTGCCACGGGGAGGAGAGAGTTGCTCTAGGGAGGAGGAGAGAGTTGCTCTGGGGAGGAGAGAGTTGCTCTAGGGGGGAGGAGAGAGTTGCTCTGGGAGGGAGGAGAGAGTTGCTCTAGGAGGGAGGTGAGAGTTGCTCTGGGGGGGAGGAGAGAATTGCTCTGGGGGGAGGAGAGAGTTGCTCTGGGAGGAGGAGAGAGTTGCTCTGGGAGGGAGGAGCGAGTTGCTCTGGGAGGAGGAGAGATTTGCTCTGGGAGGGAGGAGCGAGTTGCTCTAGGGGGGAGGAGAGAGTTGCTCTGGGGGGAGGGGAGAGTTGTTCTGGGGGGAGGAGAGAGTAGCTCTGGGCAGAGGAGAGAGTTGCTCTGGGCAGAGGAGAGAGTTGCTCTGGGAGGGAGGAGAGAGTTGCTCTAGCGGGGAGGAGAGAGTTGCTCTGGGGAGGAGAGAGTTGCTCTAGGGGGGAGGAGAGAGTTGCTCTGGGGAGGAGAGTTGCTCTGGGGGAGGAGAGAGTTGCTTTAGGGGGGAGGAGAGAGTTGCTCTGGGGAGGGGAGAGTTGCTCTGGGGGGGGGAGGAGAGAGTTGCTCTAGGGGGGAGGAGAGAGTTGCTCTAGGGGGGAGGAGAGAGTTGCTCTGGGAGGGAGGAGAGAGTTGCTCTAGGAGGGAGGTGAGAGTTGCTCTGGGGGGGGAGGAGAGAATTGCTCTGGGGGAGGAGAGAGTTGCTCTGGGAGGAGGAGAGAGTTGCTCTGGGAGGGAGGAGCGAGTTGCTCTGGGAGGAGGAGAGATTTGCTCTGGGAGGGAGGAGCGAGTTGCTCTAGGGGGGAGGAGAGAGTTGCTCTGGGGGGAGGGGAGAGTTGTTCTGGGGGGAGGAGAGAGTAGCTCTGGGCAGAGGAGAGAGTTGCTCTGGGCAGAGGAGAGAGTTGCTCTGGGAGGGAGGAGAGAGTTGCTCTAGCGGGGAGGAGAGAGTTGCTCTGGGGAGGAGAGAGTTGCTCTAGGGGGGAGGAGAGAGTTGCTCTGGGGAGGAGAGAGTTGCTCTGGGGGAGGAGAGAGTTGCTTTAGGGGGGAGGAGAGAGTTGCTCTGGGGAGGAGAGAGTTGCTCTGGGGGGGGAGGAGAGAGTTGCTCTAGGGGGGAGGAGAGAGTTGCTCCGGGGAGGAGAGAGTTGCTCTGGGGGGAGGAGAGAGTTGCTTTCGGGGGAGGAGAGAGTTGCTCTAGGGGGGAGGAGAGAGTTACTCTAGGGAGGAGGAGAGAGTTGCTCTAGGGAGGAGGAGAGAGTTGCTCTGGGGAGGAGAGAGTTGCTCTGGGAGGGAGGAGAGAGTTGCTCTAGCGGGGAGGAGAGAGTTGCTCTGGGGGGGAGGAGAGAGTTGCTCTGGGGAGGAGAGAGTTGCTCTGGGAGGGAGGAGCGAGTTGCTCTGGGAGGGAGGAGCGAGTTGCTCTGGGGGGGAGGAGAGAGTTGCACAAGGGGGAGGAGAGAGTTGCTCTGGGAAGGAGAGAGTTGCTGTGGGGGGAGGAGAGAGTTGCTGTGGGGGGAGGAGAGAATTGCTCTGGGAGGGAGGAGAGCGTTGCTCTGGGAGGAGGAGAGAGTTGCTCTGGGAGGGAGGAGCGAGTTGCTCTGGGAGGGAGGAGCGAGTTGCTCTGGGAGGGAGGAGCGAGTTGCTCTGGGAGGGAGGAGAGAGTTGCTCTAGCGGGGAGGAGAGAGTTGCTCTGGGGAGGAGAGAGTTGCTCTAGGGGGGAGGAGAGAGTTGCTCTGGGGAGGAGAGAGTTGCTCTGGGGGAGGAGAGAGTTGCTTTAGGGGGGAGGAGAGAGTTGCTCTGGGGAGGAGAGAGTTGCTCTGCGGGGGGGGGGGGGAGGAGAGAGTTGCTCTAGGGGGGAGGAGAGAGTTGCTCCGGGGAGGAGAGAGTTGCTCTGGGGGGAGGAGAGAGTTGCTTTCGGGGGAGGAGAGAGTTGCTCTAGGGGGGAGGAGAGAGTTACTCTAGGGAGGAGGAGAGAGTTGCTCTAGGGAGGAGGAGAGAGTTGCTCTGGGGAGGAGAGAGTTGCTCTGGGGGAGGAGAGAGTTGCTCTGGGGGGAGGAGAGAGTTGCTCTGGGGGGAGGAGAGAGTTGCTCTGGGAGGGAGGAGAGAGTTGCTCTGGGAAGGAGGAGAGAGTTGCTCTGGGGAGGAGAGAGTTGCTCTGGGGAGGAGAGAGTTGCTCTGGCGAGGAGAGAGTTGCTCTGGGAGGGAGGAGAGAGTTGCTCTAGGGGGGAGGAGAGTGTTGCTCTGGGGGGGAGGAGAGTGTTGCTCTGGGGGGGAGGACAGAGTTGCTCTGGGAGGGAGGAGAGAGTTGCTCTAGGGGGGAGGGGAGAGTTGCTCTGGGGAGGAGAGAGTTGCTCTAGGGAGGAGGAGAGAGTTGCTCTGGGGAGGAGAGAGTTGCTCTAGGGGGGAGGAGAGAGTTGCTCTGGGAGGGAGGTGAGAGTTGCTCTAGGAGGGAGGAGAGAGTTGCTCTGGGGGGGAGGAGAGAGTTGCTCTGGGGGGAGGAGAGAGTTGCTCTGGGAGGAGGAGAGAGTTGCTCTGGGAGGGAGGAGCGAGTTGCTCTGGGAGGAGGAGGGATTTGCTCTGGGAGGGAGGAGCGAGTTGCTCTAGGGGGGAGGAGAGAGTTGCTCTGGGGGGAGGGGAGAGTTGTTCTGGGGGGAGGAGAGAGTAGCTCTGGGCAGAGGAGAGAGTTGCTCTGGGAGGGAGGAGCGAGTTGCTCTGGGAGGGAGGAAAGAGTTGCTCTAGCGGGGAGGAGAGAGTTGCTCTGGGGAGGAGAGAGTTGCTCTGGGAGGGAGGAGCGAGTTGCTCTGGGAGGGAGGAGCGAGTTGCTCTGGGAGGGAGGAGAGAGTTGCTCTAGGGGGAGGAGAGAGTTGCTCTGGGGAGGAGAGAGTTGCTGTGGGGGGAGGAGAGAGTTGCTGTGGGGGGAGGAGAGAGTTGCTCTAGGGGGGAGGAGAGAGTTGCTCTAGGGGGGAGGAGAGAGTTGATCTAGGGGGGAGGAGAGAGTTGCTCTGGGGAGGAGGGAGTTGCTCTGGGGGGAGGAGAGAGTTGCTCTAGGGGGATGAGAGAGTTGCTCTGGGGAGGAGAGAGTTGCTCTAGGGGGGAGGAGAGAGTTGCTCTAGGGGGAGGAGAGAGTTGCTCTAGGGGGAGGAGAGAGTTGCTCTAGGGAGGAGGAGAGAGTTGCTCTAGGGGAGAGGAGAGAGTTGCTCTGGCAGGAGGAGAGAGTTGCTCTAGGGATGAGGGGAGAGTTGCTCTGGGGGAGGAGAGAGTTGCTCTGGGGGAGGAGAGAGTTGCTCTGGGGGGAGGAGAGAGTTGCTCTGGGAGGGAGGAGAGAGTTGCTCTGGGAGGGAGGAGAGAGTTGCTCTGGGAGGGAGGAGAGAGTTGCTCTGGGGAGGAGAGAGTTGCTCTGGGAGGGAGTAGAGAGTTGCTCTGGGAGGGAGGAGAGAGTTGTTCTGGGAGGGAGGAGAGAGTTGCTCTGGGAGGGAGGAGAGAGTTGCTCTGGGAGGGAGGAGAGAGTTGCTCTGGGAGGGAGGAGAGAGTTGCTCTGGGAGGGAGGAGGGAGTTGCTCTGGGAGGGAGGAGAGAGATGCTCTGGGAGGGAGGAGAGAGTTGCTCTGGGAGGGAGGAGAGAGTTGCTCTGGGAGGGAGGAGAGAGTTGCTCTGGGAGGGAGGAGGGAGTTGCTCTGGGAGGGAGGAGAGAGATGCTCTGGGAGGGAGGAGAGAGTTGCTCTGGGAGGGAGGAGAGAGTTGCTCTGGGAGGGAGGAGAGAGTTGCTCTGGGAGGGAGGAGCGAGTTGCTCTAGGGGGAGGAGAGAGTTGCTCCGGGGAGGAGAGAGTTACTCTAGGGAGGAGGAGAGAGTTGCTCTAGGGAGGAGGAGAGAGTTGCTCTGGGGAGGAGAGAGTTGCTCTGGGGGAGGAGAGAGTTGCTCTGGGGGGAGGAGAGAGTTGCTCTGGGGGGAGGAGAGAGTTGCTCTGGGAGGGAGGAGAGAGTTGCTCTGGGAAGGAGGAGAGAGTTGCTCTGGGGAGGAGAGAGTTGCTCTGGGGAGGAGAGAGTTGCTCTGGCGAGGAGAGAGTTGCTCTGGGAGGGAGGAGAGAGTTGCTCTAGGGGGGAGGAGAGTGTTGCTCTGGGGGGGAGGAGAGTGTTGCTCTGGGGGGGAGGACAGAGTTGCTCTGGGAGGGAGGAGAGAGTTGCTCTAGGGGGGAGGGGAGAGTTGCTCTGGGGAGGAGAGAGTTGCTCTAGGGAGGAGGAGAGAGTTGCTCTGGGGAGGAGAGAGTTGCTCTAGGGGGGAGGAGAGAGTTGCTCTGGGAGGGAGGTGAGAGTTGCTCTAGGAGGGAGGAGAGAGTTGCTCTGGGGGGGAGGAGAGAGTTGCTCTGGGGGGAGGAGAGAGTTGCTCTGGGAGGAGGAGAGAGTTGCTCTGGGAGGGAGGAGCGAGTTGCTCTGGGAGGAGGAGGGATTTGCTCTGGGAGGGAGGAGCGAGTTGCTCTAGGGGGGAGGAGAGAGTTGCTCTGGGGGGAGGGGAGAGTTGTTCTGGGGGGAGGAGAGAGTAGCTCTGGGCAGAGGAGAGAGTTGCTCTGGGAGGGAGGAGCGAGTTGCTCTGGGAGGGAGGAAAGAGTTGCTCTAGCGGGGAGGAGAGAGTTGCTCTGGGGAGGAGAGAGTTGCTCTGGGAGGGAGGAGCGAGTTGCTCTGGGAGGGAGGAGCGAGTTGCTCTGGGAGGGAGGAGAGAGTTGCTCTAGGGGGAGGAGAGAGTTGCTCTGGGGAGGAGAGAGTTGCTGTGGGGGGAGGAGAGAGTTGCTGTGGGGGGAGGAGAGAGTTGCTCTAGGGGGGAGGAGAGAGTTGCTCTAGGGGGGAGGAGAGAGTTGATCTAGGGGGGAGGAGAGAGTTGCTCTGGGGAGGAGGGAGTTGCTCTGGGGGGAGGAGAGAGTTGCTCTAGGGGGATGAGAGAGTTGCTCTGGGGAGGAGAGAGTTGCTCTAGGGGGGAGGAGAGAGTTGCTCTAGGGGGAGGAGAGAGTTGCTCTAGGGGGAGGAGAGAGTTGCTCTAGGGAGGAGGAGAGAGTTGCTCTAGGGGAGAGGAGAGAGTTGCTCTGGCAGGAGGAGAGAGTTGCTCTAGGGATGAGGGGAGAGTTGCTCTGGGGGAGGAGAGAGTTGCTCTGGGGGAGGAGAGAGTTGCTCTGGGGGGAGGAGAGAGTTGCTCTGGGAGGGAGGAGAGAGTTGCTCTGGGAGGGAGGAGAGAGTTGCTCTGGGAGGGAGGAGAGAGTTGCTCTGGGGAGGAGAGAGTTGCTCTGGGAGGGAGTAGAGAGTTGCTCTGGGAGGGAGGAGAGAGTTGTTCTGGGAGGGAGGAGAGAGTTGCTCTGGGAGGGAGGAGAGAGTTGCTCTGGGAGGGAGGAGAGAGTTGCTCTGGGAGGGAGGAGAGAAAACTCTGGGAGGGAGGAGGGAGTTGCTCTGGGAGGGAGGAGAGAGATGCTCTGGGAGGGAGGAGAGAGTTGCTCTGGGAGGGAGGAGAGAGTTGCTCTGGGAGGGAGGAGAGAGTTGCTCTGGGAGGGAGGAGCGAGTTGCTCTAGGGGGAGGAGAGAGTTGCTCCGGGGAGGAGAGAGTTGCTTTAGGGGGGAGGAGAGAGTTGCTCTAGGGGGGAGGAGAGAGTTGCTCTGGGGAGGAGAGAGTTGCTCTGGGGGGGAGGAGAGAGTTGCTCTAGGGGGGAGGAGAGAGTTGCTCTAGGGGGGAGGAGAGAGTTGCTCCGGGGAGGAGAGAGTTGCTCTGGGGGGAGGAGAGAGTTGCTCTGGGGGGAGGAGAGAGTTGCTCTCGGGGGGAGGAGAGAGTTGCTCTCGGGGGGAGGAGAGAGTTGCTCTAGGGGGGAGGAGAGAGTTGCTCTAGGGGGGAGGCGAGAGTTACTCTAGGGAGGAGGAGAGAGTTGCTCTAGGGGGGAGGAGAGAGTTGCTCTGGGGAGGAGAGAGTTGCTCTGGGGGGAGGAGAGAGTTGCTCTGGGGGGAGGAGAGAGTTGCTCTGGGAGGGAGGAGAGAGTTGCTCTGGGAAGGAGTAGAGAGTTGCTCTGGGAAGGAGGAGAGAGTTGCTCTGGGGAGGAGAGAGTTGCTCTGGGGAGGAGAGAGTTGCTCTGGGAGGGAGGAGAGAGTTGCTCTAGGGGGGAGGAGAGTGTTGCTCTGGGGGGGAGGAGAGTGTTGCTCTGGGGGGGAGGACAGAGTTGCTCTGGGAGGGAGGACAGAGTTGCTCTGGGAGGGAGGAGAGAGTTGCTCTAGGGGGGAGGGGAGAGTTGCCACGGGGAGGAGAGAGTTGCTCTAGGGAGGAGGAGAGAGTTGCTCTGGGGAGGAGAGAGTTGCTCTAGGGGGGAGGAGAGAGTTGCTCTGGGAGGGAGGAGAGAGTTGCTCTAGGAGGGAGGTGAGAGTTGCTCTGGGGGGGGAGGAGAGAATTGCTCTGGGGGGAGGAGAGAGTTGCTCTGGGAGGAGGAGAGAGTTGCTCTGGGAGGGAGGAGCGAGTTGCTCTGGGAGGAGGAGAGATTTGCTCTGGGAGGGAGGAGCGAGTTGCTCTAGGGGGGAGGAGAGAGTTGCTCTGGGGGGAGGGGAGAGTTGTTCTGGGGGGAGGAGAGAGTAGCTCTGGGCAGAGGAGAGAGTTGCTCTGGGCAGAGGAGAGAGTTGCTCTGGGAGGGAGGAGAGAGTTGCTCTAGCGGGGAGGAGAGAGTTGCTCTGGGGAGGAGAGAGTTGCTCTAGGGGGGAGGAGAGAGTTGCTCTGGGGAGGAGAGAGTTGCTCTGGGGGAGGAGAGAGTTGCTTTAGGGGGGAGGAGAGAGTTGCTCTGGGGAGGAGAGAGTTGCTCTGGGGGGGGGGGGAGGAGAGAGTTGCTCTAGGGGGGAGGAGAGAGTTGCTCCGGGGAGGAGAGAGTTGCTCTGGGGGGAGGAGAGAGTTGCTTTCGGGGGAGGAGAGAGTTGCTCTAGGGGGGAGGAAAGAGTTACTCTAGGGAGGAGGAGAGAGTTGCTCTAGGGAGGAGGAGAGAGTTGCTCTGGGGAGGAGAGAGTTGCTCTGGGAGGGAGGAGAGAGTTGCTCTAGCGGGGAGGAGAGAGTTGCTCTGGGGAGGAGAGAGTTGCTCTGGGGAGGAGAGAGTTGCTCTGGGAGGGAGGAGCGAGTTGCTCTGGGAGGGAGGAGCGAGTTGCTCTGGGAGGGAGGAGAGAGTTGCTCAAGGGGGAGGAGAGAGTTGCTCTGGGAAGGAGAGAGTTGCTGTGGGGGGAGGAGAGAGTTGCTGTGGGGGGAGGAGAGAATTGCTCTGGGAGGGAGGAGAGTGTTGCTCTGGGAGGAGGAGAGAGTTGCTCTGGGAGGGAGGAGCGAGTTGCTCTGGGAGGGAGGAGCGAGTTGCTCTGGGAGGGAGGAGCGAGTTGCTCTGGGAGGGAGGAGAGAGTTGCTCTAGCGGGGAGGAGAGAGTTGCTCTGGGGAGGAGAGAGTTGCTCTAGGGGGGAGGAGAGAGTTGCTCTGGGGAGGAGAGAGTTGCTCTGGGGGAGGAGAGAGTTGCTTTAGGGGGGAGGAGAGAGTTGCTCTGGGGAGGAGAGAGTTGCTCTGGGGGGGGGGGAGGAGAGAGTTGCTCTAGGGGGGAGGAGAGAGTTGCTCCGGGGAGGAGAGAGTTGCTCTGGGGGGAGGAGAGAGTTGCTCTGGGGGGAGGAGAGAGTTGCTCTAGGGGGGAGGAGAGAGTTACTCTAGGGAGGAGGAGAGAGTTGCTCTAGGGAGGAGGAGAGAGTTGCTCTGGGGAGGAGAGAGTTGCTCTGGGGGAGGAGAGAGTTGCTCTGGGGGGAGGAGAGAGTTGCTCTGGGAGGGAGGAGAGAGTTGCTCTGGGAAGGAGGAGAGAGTTGCTCTGGGGAGGAGAGAGTTGCTCTGGGGAGGAGAGAGTTGCTCTGGCGAGGAGAGAGTTGCTCTGGGAGGGAGGAGAGAGTTGCTCTAGGGGGGAGGAGAGTGTTGCTCTGGGGGGGAGGAGAGTGTTGCTCTGGGGGGGAGGACAGAGTTGCTCTGGGAGGGAGGACAGAGTTGCTCTGGGAGGGAGGAGAGAGTTGCTCTAGGGGGGAGGGGAGAGTTGCTCTGGGGAGGAGAGAGTTGCTCTAGGGAGGAGGAGAGAGTTGCTCTGGGGAGGAGAGAGTTGCTCTAGGGGGTAGGAGAGAGTTGCTCTGGGAGGGAGGTGAGAGTTGCTCTAGGAGGGAGGTGAGAGTTGCTCTGGGGGGGAGGAGAGAGTTGCTCTGGGGGGAGGAGAGAGTTGCTCTGGGAGGAGGAGAGAGTTGCTCTGGGAGGGAGGAGCGAGTTGCTCTGGGAGGAGGAGGGATTTGCTCTGGGAGGGAGGAGCGAGTTGCTCTAGGGGGGAGGAGAGAGTTGCTCTGGGGGGAGGGGAGAGTTGTTCTGGGGGGAGGAGAGAGTAGCTCTGGGCAGAGGAGAGAGTTGCTCTGGGAGGGAGGAGCGAGTTGCTCTGGGAGGGAGGAGCGAGTTGCTCTGGGAGGGAGGAGCGAGTTGCTCTGGGAGGATGGAGCGAGTTGCTCTGGGAGGGAGGAAAGAGTTGCTCTAGCGGGGAGGAGAGAGTTGCTCTGGGAGGGAGGAGCGAGTTGCTCTGGGAGGGAGGAGAGAGTTGCTCTAGGGGGAGGAGAGAGTTGCTCTGGGGAGGAGAGAGTTGCTGTGGGGGGAGGAGAGAGTTGCTGTGGGGGGAGGAGAGAGTTGCTCTAGGGGGGAGGAGAGAGTTGCTCTAGGGGGGAGGAGAGAGTTGCTCTAGGGGGGAGGAGAGAGTTGCTCTGGGGGGAGGAGAGAGTTGCTCTGGGGGGAGGAGAGAGTTGCTCTAGGGGGAGGAGAGAGTTGCTCTGGGGAGGAGAGAGTTGCTCTAGGGGGGGGAGAGAGTTGCTCTAGGGGGAGGAGAGAGTTGCTCTAGGGAGGAGGAGAGAGTTGCTCTAGGGGAGAGGAGAGAGTTGCTCTGGGAGGAGGAGAGAGTTGCTCTAGGGATGAGGGGAGAGTTGCTCTGGGGGAGGAGAGAGTTGCTCTGGGGGGAGGAGAGAGTTGCTCTGGGAGGGAGGAGAGAGTTGCTCTGGGAGGGAGGAGAGAGTTGCTCTGGGAGGGAGGAGAGAGTTGCTCTGGGAGGGAGGAGAGAGTTGCTCTGGGAGGGAGGAGAGAGTTGCTCTGGGAGGGAGGAGAGAGTTGCTCTGGGGAGGAGAGAGTTGCTCTGGGAGGGAGTAGAGAGTTGCTCTGGGAGGGAGGAGAGAGTTGTTCTGGGAGGGAGGAGAGAATTGCTCTGGGAGGGAGGAGAGCGTTGCTCTGGGGAGGAGAGAGTTGCTCTGGGGAGGAGAGAGTTGCTCTGGGGGGGGGGGGGGAGGAGAGAGTTGCTCTAGGGGGGAGGAGAGAGTTGCTCCGGGGAGGAGAGAGTTGCTCTGGGGGGAGGAGAGAGTTGCTCTGGGGGGAGGAGAGAGTTGCTTTCGGGGGAGGAGAGAGTTGCTCTAGGGGGGAGGAGAGAGTTACTCTAGGGAGGAGGAGAGAGTTGCTCTAGGGAGGAGGAGAGAGTTGCTCTGGGGGAGGAGAGAGTTGCTCTGGGGGGAGGAGAGAGTTGCTCTGGGAGGGAGGAGAGAGTTGCTCTGGGAAGGAGGAGAGAGTTGCTCTGGGGAGGAGAGAGTTGCTCTGGGGAGGAGAGAGTTGCTCTGGGGAGGAGAGAGTTGCTCTGGCGAGGAGAGAGTTGCTCTGGGAGGGAGGAGAGAGTTGCTCTAGGGGGGAGGAGAGTGTTGCTCTGGGGGGGAGGAGAGTGTTGCTCTGGGGGGGAGGACAGAGTTGCTCTGGGAGGGAGGACAGAGTTGCTCTGGGAGGGAGGAGAGAGTTGCTCTAGGGGGGAGGGGAGAGTTGCTCTGGGGAGGAGAGAGTTGCTCTAGGGAGGAGGAGAGAGTTGCTCTGGGGAGGAGAGAGTTGCTCTAGGGGGGAGGAGAGAGTTGCTCTGGGAGGGAGGTGAGAGTTGCTCTAGGAGGGAGGTGAGAGTTGCTCTGGGGGGAGGAGAGAGTTGCTCTGGGAGGAGGAGAGAGTTGCTCTGGGAGGGAGGAGCGAGTTGCTCTGGGAGGAGGAGGGATTTGCTCTGGGAGGGAGGAGCGAGTTGCTCTAGGGGGGAGGAGAGAGTTGCTCTGGGGGGAGGGGAGAGTTGTTCTGGGGGGAGGAGAGAGTAGCTCTGGGCAGAGGAGAGAGTTGCTCTGGGAGGGAGGAGCGAGTTGCTCTGGGAGGGAGGAAAGAGTTGCTCTAGCGGGGAGGAGAGAGTTGCTCTGGGGAGGAGAGAGTTGCTCTGGGAGGGAGGAGCGAGTTGCTCTGGGAGGGAGGAGGGAGTTGCTCTGGGAGGGAGGAGCGAGTTGCTCTGGGAGGGAGGAGCGAGTTGCTCTGGGAGGGAGGAGCGAGTTGCTCTGGGAGGGAGGAGAGAGTTGCTCTAGGGGGAGGAGAGAGTTGCTCTGGGGAGGAGAGAGTTGCTGTGGGGGGAGGAGAGAGTTGCTGTGGGGGGAGGAGAGAGTTGCTCTAGGGGGGAGGAGAGAGTTGCTCTAGGGGGGAGGAGAGAGTTGCTCTGGGGAGGGGAGAGTTGCTCTGGGGGGACGAGAGAGTTGCTCTAGGGGGAGGAGAGAGTTGCTCTGGGGAGGAGAGAGTTGCTCTAGGGGGGAGGAGAGAGTTGCTCTAGGGGGAGGAGAGAGTTGCTCTAGGGGGAGGAGAGAGTTGCTCTAGGGAGGAGGAGAGAGTTGGTCTAGGGGAGAGGAGAGAGTTGCTCTGGGAGGAGGAGAGAGTTGCTCTAGGGATGAGGGGAGAGTTGCTCTGGGGGAGGAGAGAGTTGCTCTGGGGGGAGGAGAGAGTTGCTCTGGGAGGGAGGAGAGAGTTGCTCTGGGAGGGAGGAGAGAGTTGCTCTGGGAGGGAGGAGAGAGTTGCTCTGGGGAGGAGAGAGTTGCTCTGGGAGGGAGGAGAGAGTTGTTCTGGGAGGGAGGAGAGAGTTGCTCTGGGAGGGAGGAGAGAGTTGCTCTGGGAGGGAGGAGAGAGTTGCTCTGGGAGGGAGGAGAGAGATGCTCTGGGAGGGAGGAGAGAGTTGCTCTGGGAAGGAGGAGAGAGTTGCTCTGGGAGGGAGGAGAGAGTTGTTCTGGGAGGGAGGAGAGAGTTGCTCTGGGAGGGAGGAGAGAGTTGCTCTGGGAGGGAGGAGAGAGTTGCTCTGGGAGGGAGGAGAGAGATGCTCTGGGAGGGAGGAGAGAGTTGCTCTGGGGAGGAGAGAGTTGCTCTGGGAGGGAGGAGAGAGTTGTTCTGGGAGGGAGGAGAGAGTTGCTCTGGGAGGGAGGAGAGAGTTGCTCTGGGAGGGAGGAGAGAGTTGCTCTGGGAGGGAGGAGAGAGATGCTCTGGGAGGGAGGAGAGAGTTGCTCTGGGAAGGAGGAGAGAGTTGCTCTGGGAGGGAGGAGAGAGTTGCTCTGGGAGGGAGGAGAGAGTTGCTCTGGGAGGGAGGAGAGAGTTGCTCTGGGAGGGAGGAGAGAGTTGCTCTGGGAGGGAGGAGAGAGTTGCTCTGGGAAGGAGGAGAGAGTTGCTCTGGGAGGGAGGAGAGAGTTGCTCTGGGAGGGAGGAGAGAGATGCTCTGGGAGGGAGGAGAGAGTTTCTCTGGGAGGGAGGAGAGAGTTGCTCTAGGGGGGAGTGCTCTGGGAGGGAGGAGAGAGTTGCTCTGGGAGGGAGGAGAGAGTTGCTCTAAGGGGGAGTGCTCTGGGAGGGAGGAAAGAGTTGCTCTGGGGGGAGGAGAGAGTTGCTCTGGGAAGGAGGAGAGAGTTGCTCTGGGAGGGAGGAGAGAGTTGCTCTGGGAGGGAGGAGAGAGATGCTCTGGGAGGGGGAGAGAGATGCTCTGGGAGGGAGGAGAGGGATGCTGAGAGGAAAGGGGGTCTTAGAGGGGAAGTAAAAACAAAATAGGTTGTTCCTGGTCAGTGTCTGTGGCAGGTTGTGTGTTACCGTCTGCTCTATGTTATGTATGTCTTTCCACTGCTCACATAAATGATCATGGGAGACCTTCAAGGACTGGTCAGCAACAATACAATCCTCACAGGTCCACATCTGATTCAGAAAACTCTACAACCAGCAGAGCACAGGCTCACTCTGACTTTCATCCATGGGAGGTTGGTAAAAGTGTACCATCTAGTGATACGTATTATTATAAGGAACTCATTTTAGTTTTTATGTTCAAGCAGAACAATAATTTTACTGAATTATGCTGGTTCATCTGCTGAATGTTAACTACAGACTTTCTTCATTTTAAACAGGTAATGAAAGCACGAAAAGGAAAAGAAATATTGAAGATTCTGTAAAATGTTCAGAAAGAGCTTCGAAGCATAACGTTTTGTCAAGAGAAATGAACACAACTGATCTCCAGCTCTCCAACAAGGAAGCAAACACTAGAATTGATATGTGGTCACAATGTTTTCAGGATCTCAGGGAAGAGAAAACGGGTCAATATAATAGTAGTTTCACCAATCCATCCCCTTTGAGCTCACCACACGAAAGCCCCAGCAGAGACGGATCCGATAGGTATGATGAATTTGAGGGCAATCTGCCATATCCACCGTTTCCTGAAGATCATCCAAACACCCTGCAAAATCCGAAACCAAACGCATGCAGCGAAGGCGACAAAAGCTACAAAGTGAGGCCGTACGCATGTACCGAATGTGAGAAGACCTTCTCCCACAGGAGCTACCTGGTTATGCACCAGAGAATACATTCTGGCGAAAAACCATTTGTGTGTCCTTTTTGCCACAAAGGATTCAATCGAAAAGACTATCTTGGTGAACACATAAGAACACACACTGGCGAGAGGCCGTATAAATGTACTAACTGTGATAAACGCTTCATTCAGAAAAGTCATCTCAACGAACATCAACGAAAACAAGCCTGTATCAAACCTGCTAAAGCAACAGCACAGGAATAAGAATTGTTAGAATTTAAAAGCAAACTGAATGGGCTTCAGGCGCAATGGAAAAACTACAGACTATCGAGGAAGCATTATAAACAAGAATTGACAAAGCCATTAATTTAGATTTGGAATAGTGCATGCACACATGTAAACCAAGACCCCAACATTGATCAGTCCATGCATAGAGACCAACGAAGAGCTATGTCATTTATACGGACAGACCTATGATACAAGTACACACTCACCGCAACAGGCAGGCACGCCATGCATGCACAGAGATCAAGAGCCTTACTTGGACATGTGCAGTAGGAAGCATATTATTAAGTACAGCTTGATGCAAAGGTGGCATGCATCACCAGATTTGTAAGTTCTCTGCTGTAGGGCGCAGGTTGTTGCGCACAAATACAGTTCAATGTCAGAGATCTGCATTACGTTAACACATAGTGATACAAAACTGTTGTTTTTGACATAATTGACCATAGATGAGGCGCCTACAGGAAGCTTCACATGTGCTTGCCCTTTCACTGGCGCTTCCATGCATGTCACGGTGCACACTGATGAAAGCATTGTGTATTGATCTGTTTTACTTAATTCAAGGATATGTTATAAATGGCACTACGTTCCTTGAAAGGAACGCATCCCCATGTCTTAATAATAATAATAATAATACTGATATTTATTAAGCGCGACAGCTACCCCTAGGCACAGGGGTGTCCCGGCGCTAAAAGCAGCTGGGGTGAAAACAAGTGGCAAGCGCAGGAATGCGACTATTAGTTCTGTAACGCTGCTGTCTTGAAGAGCCATGTCTTCAAGGCCTTTTTAAAACAGAGTTCTGACTCGGCGCTTCGAAGTGAGGCGGGGAGGTTGTTCCACAGTACAGCTGTTTTCACTGTGAAAGCTCTTCCCCCCCAGTCGTGCTTTCGTAAAGCGCGGAGTTTGCAGCCAATTGAAAGAGTTCGAGCGCAACACCCTATTTTGTTGGTAGGGGCAGAGTCTTTCCTTCAGATACTTCGGGCAGTTTCCATTTAGAGCCCGATGGCCATTATCATGGACTTAAATATGATTCTTTTTTCCACTGGTAGCCAGTGGAGGTTGTCTAAATGCGGAGAGACATGTTGTCGGAAAGGGATCCGGCAGACCAGTCTCGCAGCCGCATTTTGAATCATTTGAAGGCGGTGGATACCATATTTTGGGAGGCCAAGGTACAGCGCATTGGCATAATCTA
Organism: Lissotriton helveticus; assembly: GCF_964261635.1. NCBI lineage: Eukaryota > Metazoa > Chordata > Amphibia > Caudata > Salamandridae > Lissotriton > Lissotriton helveticus. The sequence goes on along the minus strand of NC_136068.1, from coordinate 1,931,894,086 downwards.
GCCTAGATGTCTTCAGATGCCAGTCATCACTGCAGCTATTATATCCCTCTCTGCCCCAGAGCCTGATTTTTTTTTCTACTCCCGCTGGGCTACGCTATATCAGACGAAATTTGTTCTAGTATCCTTGAAACACAGAAAAGGCCAAAATGTGTCCATAAACTGCCTCCAGGTGGTAGGGTGCCTCTGAGAAGGTAGATTGAAACAGGATACCCCAGAAGAAGTAAATGGTGCCTTTGGTGCACTGAGCCTCTTTCAGTGTCCTGGAGTACTTGTAAGATCTTATTACGGTCTACTGGAGGACTAGCTTCTGTTTATCAGAAACAAGGGCAGTGCCTAATGCTTGGTTGAAGGGTGTGGCTAACTGATGAGTTGAACCATTTGCTGAGCAGTAGAGAAATCAGACCCTTTGCATGTGACCTGTGTCTGTGCTGCTGCCAGCTCCAGGGGCATGGGAAACATTTAAAACCACTCTATCCTTCCATTCATTAGTTCTCAAAATGGAATGTGTTTTCAATTTGTACAAATTGTTTTCATCTTTGAATTGCATTCAAATGTTAATATAGCTGCCACACTCTTCTTGAGGAACCTGGTTGTGTGTTTTTTTACGAACAGGTCATAGTTTAAAGAAAGTGATTGTGTTTTTTTATTAAATGTAACTTCGATCGACTTCACTGAACATTTAAATAATGTTGTAAAGCTTCAGATGTAGCATCCGGAACTCTTCAGACACTGGAGGGGATCTTTCGGGCAGTACCACCTCCAGGAGGAAGTTGGTTTTTACCTCGACAGAGAGTAACTGGAGATCTAAAACCTCAGCCACTCGTCAAATTATTATGGCAAATAGGGCAGATTCTCTGTGAGAGTGCCGGAGGGGTCAAGGGATGGTTTGGGAGGCTAGCCCTGTGTCAGACGAAGTGCTCAGCCTGCTGGCATCCTGTCGTCCATATAAATGTCATCATCATCATATTGAGGGACAGATTAGTTATCCTCAAAAGGTGCTTCGCTCTGATCAAAGTCCGATAACAAAAGTTGGCTGAGCACTCGAGGATGGTAGAGTGGGCACCAACCAATGACTAAAAAAACCAAGTCTTCACTTTCTTTCGGAAGAGCTCTAAGGAGGTGGTGGTACTGACCCGAGAGAAAGGGCATTCCATAGTTCGGGACCTAAAAACTTACATGAGTGCCCTTCCTGCACCACTTTTACCCAATGGATGATCGCGAAACCCAGAAAGCGTAAGGACATGCTTTGGGCACTGAGTGACCAAACTGTTTATGTGGTTAGGGGCCTTGTGTGCCATTGCCTTATACATAAAACATAATGCTTTTACCATGACTCACTTCTCAATGATCAGCTGGTGAAGTTCACACAAATGGGTGGAAACTAAAACATGCCAGGGGAGATGGCATAGAAGGCTAGCAGCTGCATTCTGCACAAATTGCGTAGAGACTTCAAAACTCCCTGACAGAAAACATTTCCATAGTCCAGACGCAATGCTATTGGAGCACGTGAGATAGTTCTTTGAGCTGAAGCAGGGAGAAACCCTAACATTTTTCGCTGACATTTAAGAAGCCCAAGGCACGTAGTGGACACCTTGTTAATCTGCTGGTCCATCATCTGTCTTCTATCTAAGGAGAAACCCATGTCTTTGACCACCTGCTTAGGAGTAGGCACCAGACCTAGGATCTCAGGCCAGCCCAACGGACCCTAAAGTTGAGGCTGGTTACCTACAACCAAAACCTGTTTTATTTCCATTCAGCTTTAAACAATTATTTTTCATCCAATGGGCCACTGTCCTGGGGTAAGACCTCAGTTTGGAGCCACAGTTACCCTTTGTAGAAGGTAGAGAGAAAATAATTTGGGTGTCATCGGTGTAAGAGAATAAGAGTACTGCCCAACGCCTCTACTGTGTCAGCTAAAGGTCGAACATAAACACTGAAGGGCGTAGAGCTCATGGAGTATCCCTGAGGGACACCAAATGAGATGTTGTGAGCTGAGGAGGAGAACGGCTAGAGGGCACTTGAAAGGTTCCATCTTATAAACAAGCATTTGCAATGCAATAGGTCTCGCATTAGGAAAGTTTGAGCTATTGGTATTGTAAATTACAAATTTTGTATTTATGTGTTGGTTTTGAAAATAGCCAAATTAATAGCTTTGTCATTTACAATTCCAATAGTTTTAACTTTTGCAAATGTGACACCTATAGCATTTGTAATGCAATATGTGTTGTATTTACGTGACTTAGATGTATTGATATTACAAATAACAATGGCTTTTAATTTTTTAAAATATTTAAAACTTAAATAAAAGTTATTGGAATTCATAATGGCAATAGCTTAAACTTTTGTAAATAACTTTTGTGAAGATTATGTTCAGTGTATTTTATTGTGACGAAAATACAAGAACAGAAGTGAAATATTAACATCTTTTTGTGACATTTGAAATGAAGCTTGAAACATTGAGAGAACATATTTGAACCAGTTGTTGTTGAATGGTTGCACAGATTGATGTTGTGGTGGCGCTGAGTGATGTTGTGGTGGCGACGAGTAATGCTGTGGCGTTCAGTGATGCTGTGGTAGCGCATAGTGATGTTGTTGTGCCCCTGAGTGATGCTGTGGTGGTGCTGAGTGATGCTGTGGTGATGCGATAGAGTGAGTGCGATAGATACACCTAAGACCACACACCTAAGACCACACACCTAAGACCACACACCTAAGACCACACACCTAAGACCACACACATAAGACCACACACATAAGACCACACACATAAGACCACACTCTCACCACCGCACTCTCACCACCGCAGACTCACCACCACACACACAACCACACACACACACACACCACCAGGCGTCCGTGCACTCTTTCACCGGGCACAAACACCACCAGCCATCAGTGCACGCTTTCACCGGGCACAAACACCACCAGCCGTCAGTGCACGCTTTCACCGGGCACAAAGACCACCAGCCGTCAGTGCACACTTTCCCCGGGCACAAACACCACCAGCCGTCAGTGCACGCTTTCACCAGGCACAAACACCACCAGCCGTCAGTGCACGCTTTCACCGGGCACAAACACCATCAGCCGTCAGTGCACGCTTTCACCGGGCACAAACACCATCAGCCGTCAGTGCAGGCTTCCACCAGGCACACACCACCAGACGTCAGTGCACGCTTTCACCGGGCACAAACACCACCAGCCGTCAGTGCACGCTTTCACCGGGGACAAACACCATCAGCCGTCAGTGCAGGCTTCCACCAGGCACACACGCCACCAGCCGTCAGTGCACGCTTTCACCGGGCACAAACACCATCAGCCGTCAGTGCACGCTTTCACCGGGCACAAACACCATCAGCCGTCAGTGCAGGCTTCCACCAGGCACACACCACCAGACGTCAGTGCACGCTTTGACCAAACACACACACCACCAGTCATCAGTGCACACTTTCACCAGGCACACACACACCACCAGCCGTCAGTGCACACTTTCACCAGACACACACACCACCAGCCGGCAGTGCACGCTTTCACCGGGCACAAACACCATCAGCCGTCAGTGCAGGCTTCCACCAGGCACACACCACCAGACGTCAGTGCACGCTTTGACCAAACACACACACCACCAGTCATCAGTGCACACTTTCACCAGGCACACACACACCACCAGCCGTCAGTGCACACTTTCACCAGGCACACACACACCACCAGCCGTCAGTGCACACTTTCACCAGACACACACACCACCAGCCGGCAGTGTACGCTTCCACCAGGCGCACACACCACCAGCCGTCAGTGCACAATTTCTACAGGCACACACACCACCAGCCATCAACGCACACATCAATTGTTAACGCATCCACGATTAACTATTGTAGCAATCGCAGTATGGCACACTTTACTTTTAAACATGTTCATCTAAAGCGCAGCATGCCACCATTGCTACAATTCAACTCCAACTCACATAATTCCACTACACACCACATGCATACACTCCATAAAACATGGCTAAAAGACATTGCCATTTACAATGCCATTAGCACAAACTCAAATAAATCTGAGACCTATTGCATTTCCAATGCTTGTTTTAGGACTTGTGTCCTGCAAACATTGCACATTGAAACATCCTCAATAGACTGGGAAAGCTCTAGTTTCAATTGAGCTCTTCTTTTTGTGGTATATAAATAAATAATACCGGATCTAGGTTTGACTGGACATAGCAATAACAGATAGCTCAATAAATAAGAGTCAAGATTCGAGGTAGTAGGAGTTTGCAGGTTTAATACAGCATAAAGGACAGGAACAGGACAACCTGCACAGGAATAGGATGGCAGCGCTGCCTGGGACAGGATTGGACTGGCGTAAGGGAATGGGTAACATTTAATAACAGTGCACAAGCATATATACTAAAACAGTTGCATTACAGTGAATACAGTAGGCGGAGCAGTGGGTGTGGTCAATAACAGTCGCGAAAGATAAGGGTGAAAGTGGGTGTAACAGGAGGCGTATACATAGACATGTGATGTAAACGTAACAGAATATGTCATAAATGGGGCGGAAACATGGAGGGGGCTACCTAAGGAGCCGGGACCTCTAACCTAATGGTGCGCGCAAACTGACAATGACGTGTTACTAGGAGAAGCTGGGGGCTATGACTTCTGCGCTAGGAGCAGAGACTGAAGTCTGGAGAGTCAGGGCGACATGTACCTAACCCACTATCTAGTATCTGATGTTTAGAGAACATGTTGATATAAACTAAAAGTTATCGGGGTAAAGGCTAACAGACTCTAAGACTGGAGCATGCATTATTCTACATGTAGTGCGTAATGAAGAATATTAAATGACCATTAAATGCAGTATTTCTCTTACATGGAGACGTAAAGGCTAGACAATGACGGAAACTATTGATGCGATTCAGTAGCTTAGGAATGCAGAGAAGGAGGGCTGGACTGATAACTAGAATCATAACATACTCTTGGCAGACTCGTAGGCAGAGCCAGGCTGAGCCGGGCACTGTGAGGCAGGAAGTAAGTGAAGGGTCGAGGATACAGGTGGGGGCTGTATCGCTCCTCAGCGAGGGCTCAGGAGACAGGAGTTGAATCTGGTGTCCGGGCCCTTTTGAGGCCTAGAAACGGGGACTTTTCAATTAAATAACGTGCACACTGAGAAACATGGCAACGTAGCTTTACATAGGCCTGATATTCGTAGTATTCACGAGAACTGGAAACTGGCATACTAGAGATGGACACAACTGTAATTGCGTCTTTAATCAAACATGGGGAATACATATGCATATCAATCATGCACACATAACATAAGATGGGGAACACGTAGGGACACAGAACATGGCAAAATTTACTTTTCCACATTCCCTCCTTGTCACTACGTTTCCATCAGGAAACATCAATATTCATGATACCATCTATCATTTCATACAGTATCATTTGCTTGTCTCGAATTTTCTTGGAACGGGATTTAGAACGGGACTTGGGACTAGGAATACAAGAGGTAGCACAAATGCCACAAATCGCAGGGCCACATTGTATACAGAGGCAGCAACTGAATATGATCGCTACTGCAATACCTAGAAAAGACAATACTTTCCATCCCCAGGCGGAAATTATATTCCAGAACCAACCGGACCATGTCCAGGTGCCTGGATCTTGGTGTAACATATGGGCAATTTTATGGAGTCTGGTTATAGCTGAATAAACAGACGGCGCGTTATTAGGAATGAAAATGCAGCAACTAGATCCGATGACTCTACAAGCCCCGCCCCTATCGGCCAGTATGACGTCAAGGACGAGACGATTCTGGAGCACGACAATTCTCATAAAGGATTGCTCCTCGGTCAAGTTACCTAGAGCAGAGGTAGTCTCAATCACTACTGCTTCAAGGGTTCTGGTTAATCTACGTATCAGTTTACTATTCACGACAGTACCTAAATAAGGGAAGACACCTTTATTGATATCTATGTATTGTTCTAGAGCAGTTTCAGTATAATCGACAATCGGGAGGTCTCTTTTGTGTCTAGTATGTACTAGGTGGGAATTCCTATGATAGTCAGGTGGGGCTAGAAAAACTGGTGGCAGTAGGAAGGCAATGTAACAGGTACCCTCCCACTCGAGGGGCAGACGAACATATGCGGTCTGACCACAAACAAAATAAGAATGACGTGAAGCTTTGAAAATAGATTTCCTACTGTCACTATACTTGACAATAGTAGTACAATCACTATGTCCTACATGTACGGAACCATTCTTTCGGACACATAATTCGCCTTTAACTGGTAGTACTGACATAGCAGGTAAGTCTGGAGTAGTATCAGACTGAACATTCAGGACCATGAAATTCGAAGAATAATTACCTAAATTATAAACTTCATTTTCTAGATCTAACCCTGTTCTGTGGGGAAGACCTTGCTTGTCTGGGAAACATGTACTGTTAAGAAAATACATATCTGTTGAGGATGACGTTAACGTGGACCATGCTCCACACGAACCATTATGTGAAAATGGATAAGGAAAGAGTGGCAGAACTCCCTTCGGTGTCTGGAAAGGGGGGAGTCGACCACACACCCAACAATTAGTGGCATTGCTGGTCTGGTGTGAATAATGTAACATGCGGATAAAGGAATTATTACGCATAGCAAGACGATAAGATAGTTCATGAGGAGGTAGATCACTAAACGTGTGCTCTACTGTAGCAATAGAAGACTTATTTACATGAGAAACTGAAAAACACAAATAAAAAGCATAACTTGTGCAGGTAGTCATAAGGCTGAAAAACAATATGAAACTTAGAAAAACGATACATCGGATTGAGTTTTGACTAACTCTCTCACTATGGGGGTCTATTTTATACATGTCAGAAACCGGTCTAACCGTTTCACCTAGGGGAGGACTTAGACAATCAAACTGGCTGACTTATTTTACTAGACCTTAATTTTAGCTTATACTCCTGTTGCGGAGTTTTCTCTAACAGGGAGGGTTTAGTATCATTGTCTTTTGCGGGACAGTCCTTAAGAATAGTACTTTGGCAATCCTTAAAATCCTCGGAAATGTTCTTTGAAACAGTCTTTAGTCCGTAAAATCTTTTCACATGAGACAGGTGGACCCAGCCCTTCCTGCCTTCCAGCTTGACGGCAGTACGGGTGGCCAGGAGGACCTGTTTTGGCTCCTTCCAGCGGGGCTCCAGCGGACTTGAACGATCAAAGTTCCTGACAAGAACCATGCATCCGGGAACGATTTCATGCGGTGCCACCTCGGTATTGTCTGGAAATGCGGCGGCAACCTGTGAACGACAAGAGTGTAGGGCAGACATCAAGGAAGCTAGGTAATCTGTCAGCATATTACTTGAAACATCTGTAATACTTCGGGGTCTAGGTGTACCCCACATATTAGGGGGGCGGCCGAATACGACCTCGTACGGGGACAGACCTGATCTGGAATGTGCGACCATGCGCATATAAAACAAAGCGACTGGCAGAGCTACTAGCCAGTCCACACCTTTCTCTTTACATATTTTGGCGATGCGGATTTTCAGGGTCTGATTATGTCTCTCTACGAGACCGGCTGCTTCAGGATGGCGTACACAATGGAACTTCCACAGGTACCCTAACAAAAGGGAGACATGTTTCATGAGTTCAGATGAGAATGGCTGGCCGTTGTCAGAATATACGACTCTAGGGAGTCCATAACGGGGGAAGAATTCACGAACCAACTGCTTGGCAGTGGTCGCGGCTGTGTAATCTGGAACTGGATATGCTTCTGTCCATCTGGACAAAGCGCATACAACTACAAGGACATACTTGAAACCTCGACATCGCTCCATCTGAATATAATCCATCTGGAGGACTTCAAAAGGGTGGTCAGGGGGCTGGAATCCACCTTGTTCCACCGGGACACTTTTACCTGGATTAAACTGGCAACATATCATACAGGTACGGACTTTCTGCTTGGCTGCAGCTCGTAAATGCTTGTTGAACCAAATGTTCTGGATACTGTCTAACATAGCTTTTTCTCCTAAATGTGCTGGACTATGTGCGGTATTGATAATGACTTGAACCATAGAGTCGGGGAGAAACCATGTGACTTTACCCTTCGTTACCCATCCCTGATCTGTCTGGACCCCTCCTTGTTCGGACCATTTCTTGATTTCATCGGGAGTAGCATGTAACTGGATATCTATGACATCTTGAGTAGGGTCCTTAACTGTCATACAGGTAGTCGGATCTGGAGTATGTGTCTGTGTCGGATTAACTGGAATGTCTGGAGTCTGTGCTGTAAGCTTGGCTGTGCGATCTGCTAGATCATTACCTTGAGAAATAATGTCAGTAACTTTCGTATGTGCTTTGCATTTCATGATAGCAATAGATGTCGGTAAGTGTATGGCATCTAACAGAGCTTGAATAAGGAGACCATGCTGAATCTTGGTTCCATGAGAAGTCATGAAACCTCTCTCCTGCCAGAGTACTCCAAAATCGTGTACGACTCCGAATGCGTAGCGTGAATCTGTATAAACATTAACTTTCAGGTTCTTAGCGTGTATGCAGGCTTGTGTCAGAGCAACTAGCTCTGCTGCTTGGGCAGACAGGGTGTCAATACGGTGTGTTTCTATAACTTCAGTGTCAGTAGTCACTGCATACGCGGCTACTAGTTCTCCTGTACTTGTTCTCATACATGAACCATCCACATAAAGTGTCAGGTCGGGATCTGGTAATGGAATATCTGTCAGATCTTGTCTTGGCTTTGTCATGGTGTTAACTACTTCCACACAGTCATGTGTGGCAGGAGTTGAAATAACTGACGGTAACAGTGTAGCAGGATTTAGAACGTTGCAGCGTCTGATTTCTATGTGTGGCTGGAACAGTGTCAGTTCATAACCTGTTAAACGTGCAATTGTCAAGTGCTGAGTTTGTGTTCGGTTTAAAAGAACTTCCACAGAGTGTGGAACTTGTACTGTCAGGGAATGTCCTAATACTATGGAATCACTTTGTCTGATAGCTAGTGCTGTGGCTGCAACTGACTTGAGGCACGCAGGCAGAGCCTGGGCTACAGGATCTAGTGTGCTCGAAAAATAAGCACAGGGCTTGTATTGTCCTGCTTGATCTTGTGTGAGAACAGATAATGCTGTACCATCACGTTCTGTGACAAAAAGTGTAAAAGGCTTACTGTAGTTCGGTGTAGCTAGAACTGGAGCTTGGCATAAAGCTTTCTTTAGCTCATTGAAACTAAGTGTATGTTCAGATGTCCAAGGGAGGACAGTCGATACGGCTGCCTCCTGTGTCGTTAACTGTATCAGTGGCTTAGCTAGAAATGCATACTGAGGAATCCATTGTCTACAATAAGAAGTAAGGCCGATAAAAGCACGTACCTCCTTCTGTGTCTTGGGCTGAGGAAGACTCGCTATTAACTGGATACGGTCTGGTGTCAACTGCCTACCCCACTTGGACAGTAAGTGGCCTAAATAGATCACTTGCTGGACACAGAATTGAAGCTTCGAAGGGGACACCTTGTGCCCCATCTCTGCTAAGAAGTACAAGACTGTAAGAGATGCTCGCTCGCAAGCACGTTCAGAACGGGCTGTGATCAGTAGATCATCGACATACTGGAGCAGGGCAGTGTCAGTTGGCATGTGAATATTGTCTAGTTGTCTCTTAAGTGCTTGACTGTAAATACTAGGACTTTCTGTGAAACCTTGAGGAGCTCGTGTGAATTTATAGCTCCTTCCATTTAAACAGAATCCGAAAAGAAACTGGCTGTCTGGATGAATGGGGACACTGAAAAACGCGTTCTTGAGGTCTATGACTGTGAAAAATGTTGCCTCAGAATCAATGGCTGTCAATAGGGAAGAGATATCTGGAACAACTGGGTACTGGGGAATAATACATTTATTGAGTTCTCGTAGGTCAATCACTAATCGATATACTGGGGGTGCATTTGGATCAGTACGTTTCATGACTGGAATGATCGGAGAATTACATACATTGGAGTCAGTTTCTACAACTACTCCTTGAGCGATGAGCTCGTCAATAATTTTGGATAAGGCTGTTACAGCCTCAGGTGGCAATCTGTACTGTCTGATTCGTGGTAACACTACACCTGGCTTGAGAGTCACACGATGGGGTGTGATTTGCATATAACCTACATCAGTTGGACCTTGCGCCCATAAATGCTGTGGAACATTGGACAATCTCGGATCAAAATCTCGTAATACATAGTGACCCTTGAAGTCACGTAGAAACAGTCGTATTCCCTCTGGGGAACAACATATGACTGCACCTAATTCTTTCAGTGTTTTAATACCTAACAAATTTTCTGGACATGACTTAGTAAGTAATAGATCAGTAGTGCGGGACAATGGACCTACTTCTAGAGTAACTGGTTTAGATATCTCGTTTACAATAGGCTTTCCTGAAAATCCAAGGGAAACATTTCTAGAGCCTGAGAGCGGAGCCCCTGGAACTTCGGCGTGACTGATGGTGGTCCTACTTGCCCCTGTATCAATCAAAAACTTTCTGTCTTTCCCTAGTACTTGACTATGAACATAGGGACCTTCTTGATCTACAGGAATCTCGATGAGAGGCAAGCCTACCTCCCTCTCTAGGCTGTTTCATGAATATGGCTGATACTCTGGATACTCAGACTGTGCATACTGGTACATCTGCTGTGTAACATGCTGTGTTGCAGCAATAGGCTGCGGTGCTGGAACTGTCTGTTGTGCATTCTGTGGCTGAGAAGTCTGTGAAACTTGTTCTTGTCTAGGCGGACGTGGTCTTTCTTTAGTTTTACCAGTGGCTATATTATGTTTCAGAACTGCACACTCGATCTTTTTCTCTCCCACCTCCCAATCTTTTTCCTTGAGTTTCTCGTATACCCCTGCGGGCAACAGGACCTTTAGCATTTTAATAATATCTGGATAAGTGTATTCTCCCATACGGAGCATGTCTTTTAATTCTCGGTGGAACCCTGCTGGATCTTTGTCGTGACAGGGAATTAATTTCTTCATTTCTAGGAGTTCCATCTTTGTAATCGGAGTGTAAACAAATACTCTTTGCATTTCACCATCTGCTGTCCTGACTGGGTGTACTTCTCGTAACGGATTCTGTCTGTCTATATAAAAGGGTTTACTTTCTGGAGGTGAGACATGAACAAAATGCGGGTTCAAAAACGCACTATATTTGTGACGCTGTTCTAGAATGACACTAATTAAATCGGTACCTAAACCTTTCCATCTATACTGGAGTAACTCGTTCAGGACATCATGTAACGGACCTGGATCAGAATGTTGACCCTCATACAATGTGATGAGGTGCTGGATCATATACATACCCACCAGTCGTTGCTTGGCTGGGGGCAGTTTCAGAAACATTTGTGCCACTATTTCATCTGGAAAAGTGGTAGAATCAGTAATCCATCGGACTGCTGATCGGGCTAGTTCTTGTTCATGCATAGTACTTAACTTACTATAACCGATTCGTGATTTCAAAATATGATCGGTAGCTTGAAATACTTGTTCTAGAGAACCTTGTTCTGGTGCTGGAAGATGAACAGTTTTCTTGCGTTCTAGGCGTAAATGTCGGTCTGGAAATCTAGATTTACCTACATACGCTATTCTGGCGGGATTCTCGTCCTCTACCTCTTCAGTAGAAGAGTCATTCTCTTTCTCGCTTACTTGTGCTGCTTTACGTTGTTCATGTAACTTTATTATTTCCTTACGAATTCTCTTGTACATACTCTCTATACTACTGATGGTTCTGTGCTTACCCTCGGCTATATTATCACTCCACCTTGTCAGGATTCTCATTTCGGCCGGATCTTTGGACGGATAATCTTGTTCCCTTATTAAACAATTAATCAGAAACTTTAATATCATGAGCTGGATCTCAGCTTTCCTTTGAGACATGGCTTCGCCAATACTTTCTGGATCATCCCCTGTACGGATGAAACGATATATTCTGTCTAGATCTTCTTTCATATTCGGTAGGGTGTCCAAATACCCGGTCACCCGTCTTACACGGATGGAATATATAACTGTACTATCATCACCTGCAACTGGATCATAGCGGCATTCAGTAAGGGCTCGTCGGATATCTGCAACGGACTTATATTTGGGCGTACGCTGTAACGCACATTCATGTAACTCGACTAACGTTACTCGTTGGTGTGGTGGCGGGGTACCAGGAGGACCTCCTCCTGCGGCCCCTAAACTGGAATCGTCGACTGATACTCTTCGTGCTGGCAGAGTGGGAAATTGTAATGTAGGCTGGACCGGGGGTACCGTAGCAGGTACTCCGGTGTCTGGAGGAGCAGGAATGGCATTATTTACAGGAGCTGGCGGAACAGGATTTGCATATTCTGGGACTGTGTCGTCCAAGTAGGACGAGATGAAAATATCAGCTGCGGTCGGTTTGTGACGTAGCTTGGTCGGAACTAATGGTGGCGGAAAATTACTGGATGCCTCCGGGGTTGCTTTTGGCAAGCCCTCGGCAAGAAGAGGATACATACCCTTAATAAGGGCATTCCTCTGTCTGTCTGACTGTTCGGTTTTAACTCGTTCACCTATCTCGATTAATTCCCTTTCGTGGGCTCGTTCTAAGGATTCTCTACTTAATTCTGACTTTCTGATTTCTTTTTCGGTTCTTTTATGAGATTCTTTGCGCCATAACTCGATGGCATCTTTCTGTGACTGTCTGGCTTTCTTTTTCCATAATGCTTCTTCTACTCGCATGATGCACTCGGCATCCCATGTACCCGATACGGGCCATTTATACTTTTCTTCTAACTGTTTGGTATACTCTACCCATAAATCTAGATATAATATGGCACTTATGCCATGCTTCTGATACATAAAGTGACCTGGACTGTCCCTAGGTGGGACAGGAACTGCTGCTTCTAACAGACCTTTTCTAGTTCTTAACTGACGTAGTCTGGAAAATAACGGCATGACTGAACTGTAATCTGGACACAATTACAATACACAATGAACACAATAATTACACCACTCTCATACCACGACATTAAAATACATGAAGAACATTTAAAATAACAGGTCTGACAAAATACTACCTGGAATACGGAAAACAGAATACATGGATTTTCTCGAGAACAGAACTGACTAGAACAGAAACTAGATGCACTGCTGAAACAGTACGAAACTTACCGGTCTCATAAAGAGACACGTCAGGACCCGCATCCACCGGAGTGGACACTTCGTTTTGGGATCTGTGTACCACCAAACCCCACGGACCAGAGACAATTAGATTGACCCTGTCTAGATACTACCCCAGCAACGGTACTCACCGGGCAGCAAGAACGGAAGGCCTCGGACTGGACTGGACTGCTTTGACGCCGGACAGACAGACTTCGGACTTCTGTTACGGGTGGGCCTCCGGATACCTCGGACCTTGGACTCTCGGCTTGGGCTCTGGTCGGGACTCGCCGCGTTCCTCCACCGCCTCGTCTGGATGCTGGACCGCAACCTCCGTCTCCTCCGTGGGCCTGAGGGATACTTGAAGCAGAAATATCTGCACGTGGCCGGTATGGTTCCGTCACGGCTGCAGAGGGTCAGGGGGCATACGTGGCTTCACCGGCGCGTGGGGAAAGGGCAAGCACCTATTCGGGCGCCATTATGTGGTATATAAATAAATAATACCGGATCTAGGTTTGACTGGACATAGCAATAACAGATAGCTCAATAAATAAGAGTCAAGATTCGAGGTAGTAGGAGTTTGCAGGTTTAATACAGCATAAAGGACAGGAACAGGACAACCTGCACAGGAATAGGATGGCAGCGCTGCCTGGGACAGGATTGGACTGGCGTAAGGGAATGGGTAACATTTAATAACAGTGCACAAGCATATATACTAAAACAGTTGCATTACAGTGAATACAGTAGGCGGAGCAGTGGGTGTGGTCAATAACAGTCGCGAAAGATAAGGGTGAAAGTGGGTGTAACAGGAGGCGTATACATAGACATGTGATGTAAACGTAACAGAATATGTCATAAATGGGGCGGAAACATGGAGGGGGCTACCTAAGGAGCCGGGACCTCTAACCTAATGGTGCGCGCAAACTGACAATGACGTGTTACTAGGAGAAGCTGGGGGCTATGACTTCTGCGCTAGGAGCAGAGACTGAAGTCTGGAGAGTCAAGGCGACATGTACCTAACCCACTATCTAGTATCTGATGTTTAGAGAACATGTTGATATAAACTAAAAGTTATCGGGGTAAAGGCTAACAGACTCTAAGACTGGAGCATGCATTATTCTACATGTAGTGCGTAATGAAGAATATTAAATGACCATTAAATGCAGTATTTCTCTTACATGGAGACGTAAAGGCTAGACAATGACGGAAACTATTGATGCGATTCAGTAGCTTAGGAATGCAGAGAAGGAGGGCTGGACTGATAACTAGAATCATAACATACTCTTGGCAGACTCGTAGGCAGAGCCAGGCTGAGCCGGGCACTGTGAGGCAGGAAGTAAGTGAAGGGTCGAGGATACAGGTGGGGGCTGTATCGCTCCTCAGCGAGGGCTCAGGAGACAGGAGTTGAATCTGGTGTCTGGGCCCTTTTGAGGCCTAGAAACGGGGACTTTTCAATGAAATAACGTGCACACTGAGAAACATGGCAACGTAGCTTTACATAGGCCTGATATTCGTAGTATTCACGAGAACTGGAAACTGGCATACTAGAGATGGACACAACTGTAATTGCGTCTTTAATCAAACATGGGGAATACATATGCATATCAATCATGCACACATAACATAAGATGGGGAACACGTAGGGACACAGAACATGGCAAAATTTACTTTTCCACATTTTAACTGCAGAGTACCAGGGCAACTGCGACAATGGGTGCCCGGGTGCAGCTAGAGCGGGCTCACCAGTGTCGGACAGTCGGACGTTAGTGTTTCCTTGAGCCTGAGCGCAGCTCGAGATGGTGTCAGGTGTGAACCCTGGTTTGAAATCGGTCTTTTCGTAAATAAAGGCTTCTGACGAATGAAATGTATGATAAGTGGGACATAATGTTTGCAGAAGGGGGGAGCAGCAAAGAGAGTAGCACCGAGGGCTGATGACAAAATAAAACAGTGAGAGTTGAGGATTATCCAAGAAAAAGTCAGTGACCTTGCAGGGATGCTAATATGCGACCTATAATTTCGAATGCACCCGTTTATGCACGCGTGCGCACTGCGTCGTTCTAAATATATAGCAGCACCTTGGCATTACGAACACCTAGAGACATAATTAGTTCAGCGGCCTAGATACTCCACAATGATGTCACCCCGAACTCGGCCCCCTCCACCCCATGTGCCCACAAAAAATGGGCGCCAGAAATTCAGAGCAGCAGACATTGTAGGTAGGTACCATGCTGGGTCACCGTACCCCAGTGCCCTTTATCGACGTTCTGTACCTCCTACATACGACGTTCTGTACCTCAACACACGCTCGGTCCACAGACACGCAACGGAACTCTGGGACCTAATCGATTCTGCGTCACCTGACATCGCCTTCCTTACTGAAACATGGATGAACACATCATCAGCCCCCGACATCGCCATAGCCATACCGGACACTTACAAGATTATCCGAAAAGACCGCACCAATCAAACAGGAGGAGGCATCGCCATCATCCACAGGAACACCATCAAAATCACAACCAGCTCCGACGACAATCTTGCTACCACCGAACATCTCCACTTTCAGATCCACACCGACCCCAGGACCACACTGAGAGGCACCCTCATCTACAGGCCTCCAGGCTCCCGCACCCAATTCAGCGACGACATCACGGACTTCATCAGCCCACACGCCCTAGCCTCCGAGAACTACATTCTTCTAGGAGACCTCAACTACCACCTTGAAAACAAACACGACAGCAACTCCAACACCATCCTGGACAACCTGGCCAACCTCGGACTCAAACAACTTGTGGACACCCCCACCCATGTAGCCGGACACACGCTCGACCCTATCTTCACATCCAGCAAGCACATCTCCTTCGATCGCACCACAGCTCTCCACTGGACGGACCACAGCTGTGTACACTTCAGCTACAAAACCTCCCTTACCCACAATCGTCCTCAACCTATTCCTCGGAGAAACTGGAACAAAATCACCTCCGACCAACTCCTCACATCACTCAACCAAAACCCTCCCACCCTCTCATTGGACCCAGACCAAGCGGCCACCAAACTCAAGCAATGGATCACCCACAGCGCTGACGAATTAGCACCCTTGAAAAAGCACCAGATCAATTCAGCCAGCAAAAAGGCTCCCTGGTTCAATGACGACCTTAAAAATTCCAAGAAGCTATGCCGCACTCTGGAGAAGATATGGAGAAAAAACCCAACCTCAGACAACATGGCCTCCCTCAAGTCAGCCACCCGCAAACACCACCAACTGATTCGATCTGCTAAGAAATCAGCATTCAAGGACCGTCTAGACAACAACACTCACAACAGCAAGGAACTCTTCAACATCGTCAAAGAATTTACCAACCCCACCGCAGCATCTAACGACATCACCCCCTCCCAAGACCTCTGCGACGCGTTATCCTCCTTCTTCTACAACAAAATTGCCGACATCCACAATAGCTTCGAGAATTCTCCCAGCGATCAACCCTCCCCACCCCCCCCCAGATCCTACTCCGCCAACTAGCATCCTCAGCGCCTGGAACCCAATTACCACTGAAGACACCATTCGCCTCATGAACTCAATCCACTCTGGATCGCCCACTGACCCCTGCCCCCACCACATCTTCAACAAAGCTGACTCCATCATCGCACCCCATCTCCGTGATGTCATCAACTGCTCGTTCAACTCCGCCACCTTTCCAGAAAGCTGGAAACACGCCGAACTCAGCGCCCTTCTGAAGAAACCCACAGCAGACCCCTCTGAACTTAAAAACTACAGACCCATATCCCTCCTTCCATTCCCGGCCAAAGTCATCGAGAAAGCCGTCAACAGCCAACTCGCCGCCTTCCTTGAATCCAACAACTCCCTTGATCCATCTCAATCTGGATTCCGAGCCAAACACAGCACCGAAACCGCCCTCATTGCAGCGACCGACGACATCCGAATACTCCTGGACAACGGAGAAACAGTGGCCCTCATCCTACTCGACCTATCCGCCGCTTTCGACACAGTCTGCCACAGCACCCTCATACATCGCCTCAGCAGCATCGGCATAAAAGAAAAAGCCTTGAACTTGATCACCTCATTCCTCGCTGGGAGAACTCAAAGAGTCCGACTTCCCCCATTCTACTCAGAGGCCACCGAAGTAATCTGCGGCATACCTCAAGGATCCTCACTCAGCCCCACCCTCTTCAACGTCTACATGAGTCCTCTCGCCTCCATCGCGCGTCAACACAACCTCAACATCATCTCTTACGCCGACGACACCCAGTTAATCCTCTCCCTCACCAAAGACCCCAACACCGCCAAAACCAATCTTCACGAAGGCATGAAAGAAGTAGCCGATTGGATGAAACTTAGCCGCCTAAAACTCAACTCAGACAAGACGGAGGTACTCATCCTGGGATCTTCCCCCTCGGCTTGGGACGACTCCTGGTGGCCTTCCGCGCTGGGCACAGCACCCACATCCACTGACAATGCTCGTAACCTTGGCTTCATCCTGGACTCCTCTCTCTCGATGTCCAGACAAGTCAACGCCGTCTCGTCCTCCTGCTTCAACGTACTTCGCATTCTCAAAAAGATCTTCCGCTGGATCCCCCTCGAGACAAGAAAGACTGTCACCCACGCACTGGTCACGAGTCGACTGGATTATGGCAACACACTTTACGCCAGAATCACAGCAAAATTACAGAAAAAACTCCAGCGCATCCAAAACGCGTCAGCGAGGCTCATATTAGACATCCCACGCCAAGATCACATCACCGAACATCTAAAAGACCTCCACTGGCTCCCCGTTAACAAAAGAATTATTTTCCGCCTTCTCACCCACGCACACAAGGCCCTCTACAATCTAGGTCCCGAATGCCTCAACACTCGACTGTCCTTCTACAAACCCACCCGCCAACTTAGATCGTCCAATCATGCCCTCGCCGCAGTCCCGCGCATCCGGAAATCCACCATGGGTGGCAGATCCTTCTCCTTCCTGGCTGCCAAGACCTGGAACTCACTCCCCACCTACCTCCGCCTTACTCAGAACCACATCTCTTTCAGAAAAGAACTCAAAACCTGGCTCTTCGACAAATAGCGAACCCCTTCCCATAGCGCCTTGAGACCCTCTGGGTGAGTAGTGCGCTCTACAAATGCCTGAACTTGAACTTGAACATGAGCCTCACTTCCCGCCATCTGCTACATGGGCTGGAGGTGTTCAGCCGAGGTGACAAAAAGTATAACACCTGTTAATCATTAGCGCCAGCTGCTAATTATGAAGTCTGGATACGGCCTGAGCGAGGGATTAATGAGAGGTGGTGTTAATGATCACCGGAGTTGAGGCGGAGGGTTACACTGTGCTACTAGGTGATGCCTTCCTGGAGGGGAGTTGTAGCGAGACTTTCCTGTGAAGAGGAATTTCCCCAAAGGTTTCCTGCTATAAAGGGGCCTCCTCTTGAACACAGCATAGCCACCTACCTGCGAGGCAGTAAGGGAGCGGCCATATTGAGACCAGTGCCTGCCAGCCTAACATCACCGGTGTTAACTCTCTGAGCCTCGAACCTCTTCTAAGGTCGCATTGCCAAGAACATGTATTAATTAAACATCTTCCGGCTGCGGAGGAAGACAAAGTTCCTTGCGAAATTAGGTTTCACCACTCGCCCAAATTCCCATCGGCTCTCGCCGACCTTCAACGAGAGAACGGCTTCCCTCGGAGCTGCGGACTCCGAATGGGGCTTTGGGAGGCGGTGACAGCCCTTCTGTAGGTCCTCGGAGAGGGAGCCTCACCGAGCAAGACTCAGACCTCAGACGTCCGTCAGTGAGGAGTAATGCAACCCATGACCTTGTCAGACGAGCCCCAAACCTCAGGTGTATAACACCGAGGACACATCCTAAGCAGACAGCATCCTAAGGGACTCGCCGAGCCTCGTCGAGAAAGTATCACACCGCAGAGTCGTATCACTGAGGGTTATTCCAACCTGGACCAACCAGGCAGACGTCAAGCCTCAGCCAGACTCTGTGCGCCTCATTACCCAACCCCAATATCAGAGCTGCATCAGTGAATCCATCCGCACAGGTACCTACTAGCTAGAAAGCTTCTGTTTTGTGTACTTTCATTGAGGTTTGTGGAAACAGCATCGCCTGTGACATCTCATCGCAAAGACCAAACCCCTGTAAGGACCCATGGGCTTTTGTTGACTCGTGTGTATTCTACGTTCTTTCTCTGACCCCCATTACAGAGGTCAACATTCCAGGAGGGCCCGAGCCAGACGTTCTCTCTCCCTTCCTTCTCCCTGGTCCAGTGGTGGTGAGGTGACCCCAATAATTTGATGATAGTTCCTAGCCTTCATCACCCAACAGTGTGAATTAATAATAATTCATATTTGTAAAGCGGGAGCATATCAACCATTAATGGTTTCAAGGCGCTGGGGGCCATCGAGCAGATTAAGTGAGCGGTTGCCTAGAGTCACATCGTGCTGAGCTGCCGCCGGCGACTGGGACCGAACCGCGAGTCAGCCGCTCTGACCGCTGCGCCACACCTCTCCCTGGCTTAAAATACACATTATCATCCAAATAGGAGTGGTCAGGTTGTCCTTAGACAATTTTTTGAGCTGTGGCACAGGTACCACCCTTTCACACGAGATGTTGCGATCACAGCACCCTCTCAGCTGTGGGTGACAAGAATCTGACCCAGCTCTACGTCAAAGCTGTGACCACAGGACTACTTTCTCCCAAGCCTACTGGACAGAATCAGCCTCAGGCTCGTTCCCTCGAGACGTGTGATCTTGTACTTTCAATACCACTCTTGCCCAGCATTCAGGGCCGTGATCAAGCCATGGTGACGGCCTCTGTGGTACTTGGCCTGGCATTGGCTCGCCACGGTGACCCCTCAGTGGCGAGAACTGCCCCAGAGGCCAGACCATCCATGGGATACTGCGTTCTTTGACGGCCTGTGGGAGAGCTGCACGGAGACCAGCAGCGCGGGGACGAGCCAGCGCTGAGGGGCGCTCAGCCAATGGCATGCTAGCAGGGAGGAGCCCCGGAGGCGGCCGAAGGGCAGGGGCTACGAATCCTGCGCAGCCGCCGTCCTGCCCCGCCCGTGCACCACAGCGCCGCTCCCGCAGCAGAAAGTTAGCAGGCTGGAAGTTGTCAGCCTGTCCTAGGCCACGTAGCCCCCGCCCGCCCAGCCATCGGGAGCCGAGGACCCGGTGCTCCAGAAATGACTGTCCCCAACAGCAGCGGTGAGGAGCGGCTATCGGAAGCAGGTGAGAGGGAGGCCCCGCGGGGGCCCGTGCAGGAGCGGACTCCCATAGACACAGACTCCACCCTCCCTCCATGCGCGTGTGTATGCGCACGTGTGTGTGTGTGTGCCTGCGCGTGTGTGTTTGCATGCGTGTGTGTGTGTGTGTGTTGGCATGCGTGTGTGTGTCTGTGTGTGCATGCATGAGTGTGGCTGTGTATGCGCGCGCGATTGCGAGAAGCTGACTTGCGGTGAATGTTGAACAGGAGATGTGTACGGCGCCGGGCTGGGCGTGCGCGCCCACGAGGTGAAATCGCCGAGGGAAAGCGCGTGCCCATCCCCTATCCAACATTCCCGGCAAGTCGGCAATAATAGATCTTTCGCTAGACGCGAGACCTAAAAAGACCAGAACCCGTGAAGGACAATACCCCTCACATTGGTGTGGGCAGCTATTAAAGAAGGGTGGAGTGAACACCTTATCAAATGCTGCGCTGAGATCCAAAATGATCTGCGAAGCTGTGTCTCCAGTGTCAAGAGCCACTCTAAGATGTTCAGTGACCACTATCAGAGCGGACTCGGTGCTGTGGCCGGATCAAAAACCAGATTGCAAGCCATGAAGAAGGTTGTTGAGTTCTAAGTGAGATGAGAGTTGGGAAGCGATATGTCTTTACAGCAGTTTGGTAAAAGCCAGAAGGTGTGATATGGGATTATTGTTTTCTGATTTGGATGTATCCAAGGGTAGGTTTAAAAAAAATTGGAACAACCATAGTGTGTTTCCATGAAGTGGGGACCAATGCTTGGGTTATAGACATATTGAAAAGATCCAGCCAAGAGAGAGAGTACCTCATGTCAAGTTTAGGTATACGCAGAGGTGCAAGGTGTCAGATGGCGATTGTTAGAAAGGCGATTCCAGGGGAGACAGAAGATGTCTGACTGTCCGCCCCGAGACCCACCTCTCTCTATGGAATAGGCCGAGCGCCGTAGGGAGGCCTCCTTGGCGAGGCTCCTCTCCTACAATCGTAACAGCTGAGCAATCACACTACTACAGATGGACACCACACGAAGGAATATTCACAAGTATTTTTATATAATAAAATGAAGGCACGTTCTTGGCAGGTTAGCAGGCAGGGATCGAGGGATCCGTAAAGTCTTGGTTTCGGGAGTAAGGGGGTAGCGGGACAGTCTTGGCACCAACTGGTGCGTGGATAGTTCAAGGGGTCAGGCCGCGACAGCGTCAGCAGGGCCTTGGTGTAGTTCAGCGTTGGTTAGGCCGCGACAGCGTCAGCAGGGCCTCGAAGATGGTTCAGCTCGGTCAGGCCGCAACAGCGTCAGCAGGGCCTCGAAGATGGTTCAGCTTGGTCAGGCCGCGACAGCGTCAGCAGGGCCTCGAAGATGGTTCAGCTTGGTCAGGCCGCGACAGCGTCAGCAGGGCCTCGAAGATGGTTCAGCTTGGTCAGGCCGCGACAGCGTCAGCAGGGCCTCGAAGATGGTTCAGCTTGGTCAGGCCGCGACAGCGTCAGCAGGGCCTCGAAGATGGTTCAGCTTGGTCAGGCCGCAACAGCGTCAGCAGGGCCTCGAAAGTTCCAGGGCATGAGTTCGGATCAGGATCAGCCGCGACAAAGTCAGCAGGGCTTCGACTCCAAGATACAACTGGAGTCCTAATCCAGGGCTGGCCCAGATATAGGGACCGCATATACTTCGATATAAAGTTTGTGCCCCGATCGCTCACGACTTCTCGGGGGAACCCCACTCTGGAGAACATCCCCATCACGGCTCGGCCCACCACGGGAGCCGTTATGGTTCGGAGGGGGATGGCTTTGGGATAGCGGGTGGCATGGTCCACCAGGACGAGGATGAAGCGATGCCCTTGCGAGGTTCGGGGGTCCAGAGGCCCCACGATGTCGATCCCCACCCGCTCGAAAGGAGTGGTCACTACTGGAAAGGGTTGGAGCGGGGCCTTCACCCTTCCCCCGCTCTTTCCGCTGGCTTGGCATGTCGGGCAGGTGCGGCAGTGGTTATGCACATCGTTGCGCATTTTCGGCCAGTAGAAATGGGTCACCAGGCGGCTGTAAGTTTTGTCCTGCCCCAGGTGCCCGGCGAGGGGCACATCGTGTGCCAGGTTCAGAAGGAAGTCTCTGAATCGTAGGGGGACCACCAACACTCGGCTGGCCCCCAGCTCGGCAATTTTTTGTTCACTGTATAGGAGGCCGTGGTCCCAGTAGACCCAGTGGGACCCCGAGGTGTCCCCGGCAGCTTGGGCTGTGGCTTGCTGCCGGGTCCCCTCGAGGGAGGGGCAGGTCTTCTGTTCCTGCCGGAATTGTTCTCGGGTGGGACCACCCTCCTGGCGCCATTGGGCTAGTTCAGGTATGTCGCTGAGTCCGGCGCTGCCTTCTCGGTCCTGCTCCGGTGGCTCGGGCTCGGATTCTTCATTGACTGCGGGCGGTGGTGGCGCGGGCCACTCCGGTTCTTCCGTCGGGGTGGCCTCGGTTGCCGCCGGGGCCCGGGCAGTCATAGATCGGGTCGTAGCGCAGACCCACTCTGGTAGTCCCATCATTCCTAGATGCTCTCTCTGCTCGACTTGGGCCCAGGGAGAGCTCTCGAGGTCGTTTCCGAGGAGGCAGTCCACGGGGGCGTCGTCCCGGATGGT
The DNA here is from genome assembly GCF_964261635.1 of Lissotriton helveticus. NCBI lineage: Eukaryota > Metazoa > Chordata > Amphibia > Caudata > Salamandridae > Lissotriton > Lissotriton helveticus. The sequence goes on along the minus strand of NC_136068.1, from coordinate 1,931,871,070 downwards.
CACCTTGAGGGTGCCCGACACCCCCCCCCCCACTCGAAGGGGATTCGGGCCATCTGACACAGAGTCTCGGAGTTGTCGGCGGCCCTCACGGGGCATCGTACGTTTGGTATGATCTGTTCGGGGGTCACCAAGTGGCAGCGGACGGCCGTCACACTGGCTCCCGTGTCTCGGAGGGCTTCGGTCCGCCGTCCATTGATGAGGACCCACTGACGGTATTTTTGAGTGTTGCTCGGTAGCGGGGCCTGGGGGACCATGTCTCTTTCGCCCAGGCAGGCTAGGGCCATGGCGGCCGGTTCATACTCGGTCTGATCGTCATTGTAGACCTCTTCGTCTTCTTCTCCCCCTTCCCCCAGGGCAGCAGCAGCGAACTGGCGGGTCGGAGGCCCGGTGGTGCCGGGACGCTGGTTCATGGGGCAGAGGGGGTCACTGGCATAGTGACCGGGCCGCTGGCATCTGTGACAAGTAATGTTTGGGCGGGGCCCCGGCCGTGTTGGAGGAGGCCCTCTTCTGGTCAGGGATGGCGAAGTGTTATTCCGGGGTGACCCCCGGGGCGGACTCCGGCCCGGGGCCGATGGGAAGTCTCGGCTCCTGTTCTGGCCTCCTCCGCCGCCACGCTGGCGGTGGTGCCCCTGGCTGTTTCGTCCCGTTTCTCCTATCGGGGTCCGGGGGACCCGGGTGCTCACCCATCGATCGGCCTCGACGGCGAGTTTTCGAGGCTCGGTCAGCTTGCTGTCGAGGAGATGCTGTCTGAGCTCAACAAAGCAGTTGTTGGAGAGGTGCTCCCAAACGATGAGGTCGAACAGCTGCTCGTAGGTGGACACTTTGCTGCCCTTTATCCACCCTTCCAGGGCCCGGCTATTAAAGTGTACGTATTCTACCCACGTGGTACCGGGGATCTTTTTGCAGTCTCTGAACCGCTGTCGGTACATCTCGGGGGTGAGGCCATACCGGGTGAGCAGGGCGTCCTTCATGTGGTCATAGGAGGACATCACGTCCTCGGCCAGCTCAAGCAGGGTGTCTCTTCCTTCGCTGACAAATCTCCCCCATAAGCCGGCACCCCAATCTTTTCGCGGGATGCGGTGCGCGGTCATGGCCACTTCATACGCTTTGAACCATTGCTGGATATCGTCATTTTTGTAGTATTCCTTGACGATATCCTTGGGAATGTGGACCTTTGGGTCGGCAGGAGGTGGGGGGTCCCGGGTTACCGCGGCGCCAGCCTCTTCGATCTTGGCTTTGATCTCGAGTTCTTTGAGGCCGCGCTCGTGTTCGTACGTGAGCTTTCTTTCTTCCAATTCCCTTTGCCTCCGCCTTTCTTCCAGATCTCCCTCTAATCGTAGTTGCTCAATGGCCATTTTCTTTTCTGCTAGTTGAAGTTCTCCATCCAGCCGGAGTCGGACGAGCTCTAGTTCATGGAGCCGACTCCTCTCTCGTTCCCGGGCGTCTTCGTGGGAGAGGCCCGGTTCTCTGTTGGCGGTTCTTTCTTCCACGGGGGCCATGACTGTACTCAGGGGTACTTCTAGGACAATGTCATCGTTAGCTTGGGGTGGGGTCGCTCCGGTTTCCACCCACGTTTTCAGCGCGTCTTTGAAATCGTCTTTCGTGCTTAGTCCGGTGGTAGCGATACCCAGGGCTTTGCAGAATTGTTTGAGTTCTTTATGGGTGTAATCCTCTAATCGTTCCTTCTGGAATTCTGTGGTCGTTCCGGCTTCCTTAGTAGTCATCGTGGTTGTGGGTCTCTGTTAGTAGTGGCGAGTTACTCGCTGTACGATTTGCGTGGGCTCGGACCCCACCGCTGCCACCAATGTTAGAAAGGCGATCCCAGGGGAGACAGAAGATGTCTGACTGTCCGCCCGAGACCCACCTCTCTCTATGGAATAGGCCGAGCGCCATAGGGGGCCTCCTTGGCGAGGCTCCTCTCCTACAATCGTAACAGCTGAGCAATCACACTACTACAGATGGACACCACACGAAGGAATATTCACAAGTATTTTTATATAATAAAATGAAGGCACGTTCTTGGCAGGTTAGCAGGCAGGGATCGAGGGATCCGTAAAGTCTTGGTTTCGGGAGTAAGGGGGTAGCGGGACAGTCTTGGCACCAACTGGTGCGTGGATAGTTCAAGGGGTCAGGCCGCGACAGCGTCAGCAGGGCCTTGGTGTAGTTCAGCGTTGGTTAGGCCGCGACAGCGTCAGCAGGGCCTCGAAGATGGTTCAGCTCGGTCAGGCCGCGACAGCGTCAGCAGGGCCTCGAAGATGGTTCAGCTTGGTCAGGCCGCGACAGCGTCAGCAGGGCCTCGAAGAGGGTTCAGCTTGGTCAGGCCGCGACAGCGTCAGCAGGGCCTCGAAGAGGGTTCAGCTTGGTCAGGCCGCGACAGCGTCAGCAGTGCCTCGAAGATGGTTCAGCTTGGTCAGGCCGCGACAGCGTCAGCAGGGCCTCGAAGATGGTTCAGCTTAGTCAGGCCGCGACAGCGTCAGCAGGGCCTCGAAGATAGTTCAGCTTGGTCAGGCCGCGACAGCGTCAGCAGGGCCTCGAAAGTTCCAGGGCATGAGTTCGGATCAGGATCAGCCGCGACAAAGTCAGCAGGGCTTCGACTCCAAGATACAACTGGAGTCCTAATCCAGGGCTGGCCCAGATATAGGACTGGAGTCCTTTGATGTCCGGACCCTCGCGCCTGGGGGTCAGCGGGCCGGGATGAAGGTGTCCAGACACCCAGCAGGGGGGTGGAGCCAGCGCCCAGGGAGGCTGGAGGGCGATCGATACCAGGCGTCCGGGGACGGCTGGAGGCCCATTGAAACTCCCCTCCTCCGGGATCCGTCAAGTGGCTACTCTACCACCTGGGAGGATCTTGGTGCCTCGATGTCGGGGCTTTGCTGGGGCCGGGGCCAGGGATGGCTGTGGCCACGTGCTCGGGACGTGACGGGCCCAAGATGGCGTCGGGCCGGGAATGGTGGCCTGGCATGGTCGCCAGACCGACAGGGTTGACGAGCAGGGTCTGCTGGGGTTTCCAGGGGGGCGAGCCGTGGGTTGCCAAGGGGGCTGCTCTTGTCGATGGTTCGTGTTCAGGGGGGTCGACGGCGGGTCGACGGAGGCCCGATGTCGTCCCGGGCCCGCCATGCGGGAGGGGTAGGACCACGCCACGAGGCCGGGTCCAACAGCGATCCTGATGTAATAAATTTCAGCAGACGCTCAAAGCTTTGGCAGTCAAGTAAAGTAAACCACTTCAAGATGGTAGCGATACCTATTTTTTCCGTGGTCGTGGGAAGAGTCCCTTCATCCATGGTGGATAAAATAAAATAGCATAAACGTCTGATACTTTGTCCAAAAAACGTTACAGCTAGTTCATCAAATGTGCCCATGGATATAGTTAGCAAAGGAGCCATGCACGCTGTGCACAAAAGGGATTTGACTATCTGAAATAGCTCCTTAGCTGTGTTCCTGTCAGCAGATCTTATTGTTGGAGTAAACACACACTTCACAACATGCCATGCCTTATGATAAGATTTCAGAACTCCCAGATTATTCAGTTTATCGTCAGTGTTGTAATTTCTTCGCTAAATGTGCTCCATGACCTTGCAGATTTTCTTAAGCAATGGCAGTCTGCATGGGATCGGCGAGGGGTCCCTTAGGGTGGCACAATGAATGCTGCACCCTTAGAGACCCTCTGTGAGAAGTTAGCCTGGCATATGATATCCACTATTCTAGTGGGCACTTTGCACCCGTCTAATCGACGCTTATTGATGGTGGTTGTAAAGTCAACCTTATAGACAAGCTATCCTAGTGGTAGCATGGACCAGCAGTCATAGGGTAAGACTTCAGAGAGAATGTAAAGTAAGCTGTTTTACCAATTATAATCCCTTGAGTACCAAATGAAAGGACACCACACAAGGTATATATCAAATATTTAGTATTTATTTCTAACACAACCCCTGTGTACATCACAAGTTACTCAATTAGCATACGATAAGTTGCACAAATACAGTTTTGCCCTAGGGGCCTCATAAACCATATACTAAGTAAGTGGTATAAGAACCACTTCAGGAATAGTGAATAGCCCTAGGGAATCGCTGGTGCTACACTAAACAACCAAAGGTTAGGAAGTTTAGAGACCCACAGGAGACGCGTGCAGTGTCTAAACACAGTCGTGAGTTGCCATTGACTTATAATGGAGAACGAAGAAGTTACAAAGTTACTGTTTAAAGGCAATTCCGGATGTACTACGACAAAACCTCTTTAGACTAGGACACTTCGAGAGTCAAGACCCACGGTAGCACCGGAGTTCTCGTGTTACCTCACCCAGGGAAGCCGGGTGCATAGGTGTCTTTTAGTGTCGGGTTTCGTCGATGCTTTCAATGGAGATCTGCAAAGAAGTGCTGCAGGCGACCAGAGGAAGAGTGTCCGGGTGGATCCAAGGGTGGATCGAGGAACTGAAGAACCTGAAAGCAGAGAGGACAGAGTCTGGGTCACTAGCCAGTGACCAGGAAGGAGCCAGGCGATGTCGCGATGATCTCAGGTGAAGAGGTGAAGCTTGTCTCTGCAGCCACGAGGACCAGGAGGTGTCGACGACGACCAGGAGCTGGATTCGAGCTGTCCCACGAAGGATCTAGTTGACTGCGGTGTCTGTATCCGTACTGGACCCAACAAGCCTTGGCAAACGCAATTCACGTAGGAAGTGAAGATTGGCTTTGGTGCATACCTGCAAGATCTGAGGAGCTTCTCCTTTGCAGGGAAGCTGGAGCAAGCCTGGAGCAACCAGGAAAGCAGTTTGGTTTCAAAGGTTTGTCTTCAGGGGGCTCACTAGCCAGCGGGCTAGAAACCGGGAAGACGCGTTGAGCTGAAATGCAAGAGCGGGCCCCACGCGGCACTCGTGGAGTGTGGAGGGCTGAGCTTCGGTGCAAATGGCGCTCAGGTCTGGGGATTCTCGTACTTCAATGCACAACTGCGAGGGTAACTCGGTAGTCGAGCTGTTAGCAAAATGCAGGATGTCCAGGTTGTCCGGTTCCACGTCTCTCGTGTCCGCCACGGGTCTCAGCTTTGCTGCGGATGTGGATCGGAGTCAGAGAAGTCTGGAAGTCCAGTTCCTGTGTCGCTGAGTCTTCGCGTTCCGGAAGGAGCGTCGACAAAGCAGACCGGCAAGTTACTGATGGTGCCTGTTTGCACAGGGTGGTCACTCCTTGACCACAAGGGAGATGTCTTCAGTCTTCTAGTCGAAATAGAACGTTGAAGGTCCAAGAGTTCTGCATCAGAGTTTCATTCTAGGATAATCTAAAGTCCTGGGGACACAGCTCCTATCTTTATACTAAGAAAATGGGCTGGATTACCTGCTAGGTCCCTCCTATGGGTGGACTGGGAAGGGGGTGGTTACACCCCTTTCCCTTTGTACAGTTTCGCGGCAGAGCGGGGCTGGAGTGCCCGAGCAACTGGTTTGAACCGGGCTATGCATGGAGCACCTTGTGTGCCCCAGGCAGTGTCTCAAAAAGCATCTGCTGGCGCAGCCCTCCTTGTCCCAATAAACATCAGCACGTCTGGGGAGGTGCTGGCACCTCCCTGGACAGGAAACCTGTTGTCCAGGCCTCCCCTCCCGGAGTTTCGTCTAGCAGCAGGAGGTCAGACTTGTGTCTGTGGCAGCAGCATCCATTTTGTGATGCTGGGGCTCTGTTTAACTTTAACCGGGTAAAGCAGTAACATACATGTCTTTTCCCTCTAGAAGGGTGGTATGCTACCCCCGCCGCCATAATTGGCGGGGGGGGAGGGTAGTATTCCAAAGTGTTTGACACCTTACACGACATGTTTTGATAAAGCCAAACCAAAGTTAGCATTAACCGCGAGGATTATAATGCACTTAAGAGTATATGGTATGGCTATATCATAGAACAGCTATAAGGAGATGGTTCCCAAAGCTGCAGAGGGGCTCAGCTCATGCTAGGGCACCATGTCACATAAAACCAAGCACTCTGCCTCCAGGATTGTCGAGGCCTACCATAGGAGTGACTTATAGGTGCATATGTGTCTATACATATGGGTAGATATAGGTATGCTACATCTAAGTAAGTTCAAGTTCAAGTTCAGAGATTTATAAAGCGCACTACTCACCCAGAGGCTCTCGCTTGGGGGAGGGGGGTGCATTTACTTATCGAATATCCAAGTTTTTAGTTGTTTTCTGAAGGAGAGGTGGTTCTGAGTAAGGCGGAGGTGGGTGGGGAGAGAATTCCAGGTCTTGGCCGCTAGGTAGGAGAATGATATTCCCCCCATGGTGGATTTACGGATGCGTGGGATAGTGGAGAGGGCTTGATTGGATGATCGTAGTTGGCGGGTGGGGGTGTAGAAGGTTAGTCGTGTGTTGAGGCATTCGGGTCCAAGGTCGTAGAGGGCTTTGTGTGCGTGGGTGAGGAGACGAACGTTATTCTCTTGTTGACGGGGAGCCAGTGGAGGTCTTTCAGGTGACCGGAAATGTGAGCTTGACGAGGAATGTCCAGTATGAGTCTGGCTGAGGCATTTTGGATGCGTTGGAGTTTTTTCTGTAGTTTGGCTGTGGTTCCGGCGTAAAGGGTGTTTCCGTAATCTAGACGGCTGGTGACCAGGGCGTGGGTGACCGTCTTTCTAGTTTCGGTGGGGATTCAACGGAAGACTTTTTTGAGCATGCGTAGGATGTTGAAGCAGGATGATGAGACGGCGTTGACTTGTCTGGACATCGAGAGAGAGGAGTCTAGGATGAAGCCCAGGTTGCGTGCGTGATCCGTAGGTGTGGGTGCGGTTCCCAGGGCATGTGGCCACCAAGAGTTGTCCCAGGCAGAGGGGGATGAACCTAAGATGAGGACTTCCGTTTTGTCCGAGTTTAGTTTTAAACAGCTGTTCTTCATCCATTCTGCTACATCTTTCATTCCTTCGTGTAGGTTGGTTTTGGCGGTGTTTGGGTCTTTGGTGAGGGAGAGGATTAGCTGGGTGTCGTGTGCGTAGGAGATGATGTTGAGGTTGTGTTGGCGTGCGATGGATGCGAGGGGGTTCATGTATACGTTGAAGAGGGTGGGGCTGAGTGATGATCCTTGTGGTACGCCGCAGATGACTTCGGTGGCCTCTGATCTGAAAGGGGGAAGGCGGACTCTCTGCGTTCTTCTGGTGAGGAACGAGATGATCCATTCCAGTGCTTTTCCTTGTATTCCGACATTGTTGAGACGTTGTATGAGGGTGCTGTGAGAGACTGTGTCGAAGGCTGCGGAGAGGTCAAGTAGGATGAGGGCAACCGTTTCTCCGTTGTCCAGTAGTGTTCTAATGTCGTCTATTGCTGCGATGAGGGCTGTTTCGGTGCTGTGTTTGGCTCAGAAGCCGGACTGTGAGGGGTCACGGGATTTCTTGGATTCAAGGAAGGCGGCGAGCTGATTGTTGACGGCTTTCTCTATGACTTTGGCGGGGAATGGGAGGAGCGAGATGGGGCGGTAGTTCTTAAGTTCAGTGGGGTCTTCTGTGGGTTTCTTTAGAAGGGCGCTGAGTTCGGCGTGTTTCCAGCTTTCCGGGAAGGTAGCGGAGTTGAAGGAGCAGTTGATGGCATCGCGGAGATGGGGTGCGATGATAGAGTCTGCTTTGTTGAAAATGTGGTGGGGGCAAGTGTCGGTTGGCGATCCTGAGTGGATGGAGTTCATCAGGCGGATGGTGTATTCGGTGGTGATTGTGTTCCAGGCATAGGGTTGTTAGAGTGCGGTTTCGGTTCGGGGGTGGGTGAAGTGGTCTGGTCTTCGGATTGGTTTTTGAAGCTGTTATGTATGTCGGCGATTTTGTTGTAGAAAAATGAGGATAGAGAGTCGCAGAGGTCTTGGGAGGGGGTGATGTCGTTGGAGCCGGCGTTGGGGTTGGTAAATTCTTTGACGATGTTGAATAGTTCCTTGCTGTTTTGGGCGTTGTTGTCAAGTCGATCCTTGAATGCTGATTTCTTGGTGGATCGGCTGAGTTGGTGGTGTTTGCGGGTGGCGTTCTTGAAGGAGGCCAGGTTGTCGATGGTTGGGTTTTTTCTCCAGGCTTTCTCGAGGGTACGACAGAGCTTCTTGGATTTCTTAAGGTCGTCGTTGAACCAGGGGGCTTTTTTGTTGCCTTGCTTGATTAGATGGGTTTTCAGGGGTTCTAGTTCGTCAGCGCTGTGGGTGATCCATTGTGTGAGGTTGGTGGCTGCTTGGTTTGGGTCCGATGATTTGGCAGGGGGGTTTTGGTGTAGCGATGTGAAGAGTTGGTCGGTGGTAATTTTATTCCAGTTTCTTCGGGAAATAGGTTGTGGGGGTTGTGGGTCGAGGTCTTTTTGTAGTTGAAGTGAACGCAGCTGTGGTCCGTCCAATGGAGAGTAGTGGTGAGATCGAAGGAGATGTGCTTGCTGGAGGTGAAGATTGGGTCGAGCGTGTGTCCGGCGAGATGGGTGGGGGTGTCAACAAGTTGTTTGAGTCCGAGATTGGCCAGGTTGTCTAGAAGGTTGGCGGTATTGCTGTCGTTCTTCTTTTCCAGGTGGAAGTTCAGGTCTCCCAGTAGGATGTAGTTTTCGGAGGGGAGGGCATGTGGGCTGATAAAGTCAGTGATATCTTCGCTAAATTGTGTGCGTGGTCCTGGTGGTCTGTAGATGAGGGTGCCTCTGAGTGTGGTCTTGGGGTCGGTGTGGATCTGGAAGTGAAGGTGTTCGGCGGCTGCGAGGTGATCGTCGGAACTGGTCGTGATGCGGATGGTGTTCTTATGGACGATGGCGATGCCTCCTCCTGTTTGGTTGGTGCGGTCCTTCCGGATGATCTTGTAGCCGTCCGGGATGGCTATGGCGATGTCTGGAGCTGAAGAGGCGTTACTACATGTTTCTGTGAGGAAGGCGACGTCCGGAGATGTGGTGTTGAGGAGATTCCAGAGTTCAATGGAGTGTTTGTGGATCGAGCGGGTGTTGAGGAGGATGCACTTCAGGTAGTTGTTGTCGGGGCACTGGTTGGAGTTAGTGGGTTTGGTGTGGGTTCTGACACAGTCGTATTTGCAGGAGTGGCAGGTGAAGGGTCCATGGGTGTGTCCCGGGGCAGCCTGGTAGCATTGTGGTGAGCGGCCGGGGTTCAGAGCTGAGAGGGTTGCAGCGTCGTATGTAATGCGAGCGGAGTGGGATTTGCGAGGGCCAGGGGATTTGGCGCTGGGCGCGGTCCAGGCGCGGACGGGCGTAGACGGGCTTACCTTTGGCGCACCTTCGGCGCGCATGGGGCGCGACCGCAGCGCGTGAACGCTGCGCGCAGAAGCATCTGTCATATGTGGTTAGTGGAAGGGGAGGGGCGAGGGAGGGTCAGCTGGGAGGCGGGAGTGGGGTGGAGATCAGGGCAGGGAGGCACAAACAACAACACAAAATGGCTGCAAGCCAATAACGAAACAGGACAGGGGCACAATCGGCAATAGCGCAATGTAAATGGCAGTGGCGTAGGCACAATCAGGCACAAAATTAATCTGCAGGCAGCACAGCACAAGTTTGAAAGTCGTACAAGCGCACCTTGGCAATCAAGCGCTACGAGCAAATTAACCTCAGCAATTTAATTATTAATAACAGGCAGGCGTGGCAATCTATCGCTACGAATTGAAATTAAATAATTATGCAGGCTAGAGCAGTGCGAGGCGAGATCGCTACGATACCAGGTGAGGCAGGGAGCAGCGTGTGGAGCGACCGCTTCTGCTGGGAGCAGTAAGGGTGATTACACCACCTTACCCAAGCTGAGTGATCAGCCTGTGGTGTCAGTTTGGATGGTCAGCCAGGGGTGGCATAATACATGCTTCAGCCACTGGTAGGCCTTGGATGCACCTATGCTCTGGGTACCTATGGTACACTATACAGGGGCTCACAAAGGTGACCCAATACCCAATCAGGTATGTACCTAAGGTACATTGTATCAATTTAGAGAGAGAACAGCTGGGATGTGGGTCTGATTAGCAGGCCCACAGCCACACTAAAGTCGAAATATCAGAGAATCACAGCAAAAAGTGGGGGTGACCATAGGAAGCAGACCCTACTCTCCTACACCCTCTTTAGTACCCAATGTCCTATGTACCAGGGGTAGTATTTACTAGGGACTTACAGAGGGTGCTAAAGGTTTTGCCAGTTGGAAAAACACGTGCACAGTTTAGGGAAAGACTTCTGGCACTGGGAACCCGGATAGCAGGAACCCTGTGCACTCTATCAAAATTGCATCATATACCAGTCAAAAAGTGGTGGTGACCATGTCATAAAGCAGCACTTTCCTACGTAGACTATCCACCAGAAAGAGCGTTACCAAAGATGAGGAACTTGTTCTTCTGATGGATACTTCTAGCTCCAGATTCCTCACCAAGGCGGAAGGTCGGTGTACTGGAATCAGACCAAAAGGTCATGCAGGACCGAACATGTGCAATGCCATTGCACCTCGTTGTCAAGTCAGTAGTGCTTAGTGAACATGTGCAATCTGCCCATGTCACGGCCTGACCGATATCAGGACGAATACTCTGCGTGCCAACACAGAGGTGGCAGCCTTGGCCCTAGTAGAAGGGGCCCTCAGACCTTCTGGTACCTGCTTCTTGCCCAGTGCATAGCACATCTTAATGCAGAGGACCAGCAACATCGACACAGGTCATTTCTGCACCACCTTCCCTTTCTTCGTCCCAGAAAACCCACAGCTGACGGTCCTTGGCATGATCAATGTGAAAACTTAAAGCTCTTTAGGAATCGAATCAATGGAACCTCTCCTCTTGTTTCGAGGGGTGAGTGCAAATAACGCTTGGAGAGTGATGGATTGCCCAATGTGGAAAGGAGTCATGATTTTTGGCAAGAAAATGGCCCAAGTCCTCAGCACCAGTTTTCAAAACAAGCCTTTGCAATGCAATTGGTCTCACCATTGGGACTTAAGTATTTAGCCATGCAGCCCAATATTGTCTGCCTGCTGTTTTTTCATTGACTTTTTGTGAATAATTCAATGGCAAGCAGTTATTAATTTCAGATTTGCCTCCCTTCTCCACTAGAGCAGTGCGCTGACATCAAGCAGCAGCTAAAACAACTGCCTAGTGAAATTGCATGCCGCTGTGCATGCCTGCGATGGCCTCTCTTGTGCCAGCCTGTCGTTGATGTGCCAGCTTTCTGCTGAGACAGTAATGTGTGAATCTGCTGTTTACCGTATTACTGTGAGCAGCAAGGCTACCTTGACAAGAAAGTTGTGAATAGCAACAACATAGAACAGTGTAGAATCATTCACAGTCTGGGTGACTAACAACAGAGGAGATTGAGTGACGGCTGAGAGGCGGTAGCTACAGTATGCATTCCGTTGTCAGAGATATACATTCACAGCAGGAGGCATTGAGCAGTACTGGAGTTTGGGGGGGGAGGATGTAGTGGAGGGAAAAGAGGCAGCGAGAAGCTTACAACAAGGGGAAACATCCATTATAATGCAGTCATTACATCGCACTGCTTTTACAACACACTTGTTACAACGCAACTGCCTTTACATTGCATGCCATTACAACGCATGCCACTACAACGCATGCCATTACAACGCATGCCACTACAACGCATGTCACTACAACGCATGCCATTACAACGCATGCCATTACAACGCATGTCACTACAATGCATGCCATTACAACGCATGTCACTACAACGCATGTCACTACAACGCATGTCACTACAACGCATGCCATTACAATGCATGCCATTACAACGCATGCCACTACAACACATGTCACTACAACGCATGCCATTACAACGCATGCCATTACAACGCATGTCACTACAACGCATGCCATTACAACGCATGTCACTACAACGCATGCCATTACAACGCATACCATTACAACGCATGCCATTACAACCCATTATAAGGTAAGTCATGGAGATTTTTTAGTCTTAGGGTGGGTATGGGTTTTGGGGTAGATGGGAATAGTAATTTTTACTAAAGAAACACCAGTATTTTGAGGGTCAAGGGGACAATATTTACCGACCTCGCCTAGTCAAAAACCCCTACTGAGAACGTGAATAACAAGAAATAGACTAGGAGGTCTTTGTTAAATGAAGGAAAATGACCACAAAAAAGTTGACCAACACTTCTATCACAACTAACGGTGAGGGTCCATCAGTGATGAAAGAGTCCTATCAGCCCACCCATTCGGCGGAACCTCGTCATCTAGGACCTTTCCAGCAGGTGTACATCTGGCCAAGTTCAGTTGTATTTACTTGTTGCCAACAGTTCCCATGCTGAAAAAAGATGAGTCCTCACTGCGAGTGGTACTGATAGGGTGCAGTGCTCAAGAAAAAATTATATGTGCATAATTAAAATGGCGATCAGGGTAGAAAAAATTATTTAATGGTATCTCCCTGGACGCCAGGTTAAAACAGATGTGGCAACAGTGTGAAAATATCACTGTCAAGAAAGCATCTATAAATAGGCCAACATGTTTCTGCCTTTCATGTATCGTTTTACAGGCATTCGTCAGGGCCAAGCTGTGAACATAGGCTACTGCAACATCTAATTAAATTATCATTATGGAAAAATTTAAAGAACACAAAACAAACTATACAGCATGGTATGGGATGGTAAGTCTTAGTCGTGTGGCTCAGTCAGCCACCTTACCGTCTCCGATCTGGCCACCATGCAAAGTACAATCCTTTCCTGGAAAATATAATGACAGAAAAAGAAAAAACACACTGATTTCGCATCTATTGTACATATGTGAATATCAACATGTTGTGAAGGTCAAAATTAAGTGGTCTGTAAACACTTCTACTGACTGCACTAGCGGGAGCCAGACTATATCATGACTATTGGATAGTCAAATACTAGAAAATCTAGTGAATCAAATACTTTTGAAAAAGGATAACAACTCACCCAACTCTGTGTGGGAGTCAAGCCTCACCTCACCTGGCAACGGCTCGGATAGAGAGGCCCCGCTCTACGAGACATACAGAGAAAGACAAATTGGCAGTCATAAATGTCATACTCAATGTATCTGTTGTGGTATAAACACACCCACATCAAACTTGGTTTTGACTCTGACCGATCTATCAACCCAGACTGAATAATGGCGCGAAAAAGGCAAGGGAGTCATTTGACTAGGACATTAAATATAACGTACCTCAGATCTAAATGGTAGCTGATGGAACAGCTCTTTACAAATGCCATTTAATCACTACAAATCTGTCAAGCAGGTTTTCTTTAGCTTGATTACAAATTCAGCTAAGAGTGACTACAGGTCTAACAGGCGAATTTACTCAACTTGATTGTTAGTTAAGCTGAGGGGAGAAGGGAGTGAAATACTTTCCTGTTCCCCTTCCGCTTTTTAAAAAAAAAAAAAAAAAAAAAAAAATTTTATACAAAGTAGTTGTTGAATACAGGGAAATTTCTTATTGATGCTCCTCTGAGCAGCTAGTGTGGTTAAACAAGTCAAAACCCCTGTATAACTAGTATTAACACCAAGACTAAGACCAAGGTGTCTGAAGGGATTCCCTTACCTGTCCGTCGGTACCTCGGTGTGGGTTCCAGAACCGAAGGGGAGGCGCCGACGGACAGGATGCAGGAAGTATATATACCCATCTTGATTGGGTGATTGATAGTTAAACGACTAACACCTGTGGGAAGGCGGATGCGTCTGCGACGCGTAACTCCGTCTCCCCGCTCGGCGTTGCAGTAGTGTAGCTGCATCGCGCATGCGCCTGGAACCAGGGTTCGGACCCAGCGCTGCCAAACGCATGCGGCAATGTATAGTGATCACAGCGCACTCACGCGCATGCGCAGTAGGTCTCAATATGCCCTGGTACGAGGAGACAGAGTGCGTCTGCGTGCTCCTAGGGACAGTTAATACTGTGACCACTGCGGAGCTATGGGAGTATGTTAGCACAACCCCGGAATCACTTATATTCAGGAAAGATCAAATTACCGGAATAATGTGGAGCATCAAATGACCGTTTCTGAAGGGCAGATAGTCCCGATATAATTGGGATGCCTATGGGGAAAACCACCACTGCCTAGACAAAGCTGCTGGCGTGGCTATGTGGAGAACATCATCCCTGTTGAACCAATATAAAACCCCCTGTGGCATGAGTGATTCGAGTAGATGCAAACAGGAGATGATGTGACAAAAAATTAATATAAATTCTCTAGTCACATATGCAACCTTGCTGGTGTATGAGGTATATAACTGTCATTGTTGTGAAAGTTAAAGGGTGATACCTATAATGATCACTCCTACAGGCAGTACAAAAACGCCTTCATGGAACGACTAGCATAGTCGACCAATTGACAGGGCATGTTTTGATGTTTATGCTCCGCCATGATTATAAAACACATGACGATGTGGATAGAGTGTAGTGTACAAACAGACCGTATGTCAAAAGGGCTCACAGCACTAACATCATGAGTCCCGCATGCATAAAGACAAGAGGACAAGAGGACAAGGGTCCGCACGTGAATCTAAGCAACTATATAGTTCCTATACCGATGGACAAGGACTATGTACAAACATCATATACATAACCATATATTTAGGAAAAAATTATGGTAATCATAGAGAAATCCATGGTATGGTGTCATTCAACCCCAAGACGTCCGTCTTGAGCCTATGTATCCAGCGTTGCTCTCTGACAAATAGAAAATGTGATACATTGGTTACATGAGGTGGAATGAATGGTCGCTCTAACACCACCCACTTCAATTCGTCTGCCTTATGTTTTTGAATCAAAAAGTGGTTTGTGAGGCGAGTAGATTGCTTGTTGCACCGAATTGTGCACTTGTGCTCGCTAATCCGGAGCTTAATCTTCCTAGTGGTGTGACCTATGTAGATAAGGTTACAGGGACATGTTATCATGTAAATCAGTTTGTCTGAGTTACAATTGGTGTGGGAATTTAAACGCCACGGTTTGGGTGTCCCTATATCTATTGTCACAGTTTTGGAAGTTTGGGGACAAGCTGCACAACCTCCGCATGGGTAGTGTCCTCGTACAGGTTCGGTATTCCACAGAGTGTTAGTGTCTGGCTTCGGATGGTGTCTTGGCCTCGTGTGTACGATTTGATCTCGTATACTGGAACCACGTTTGAAGGCAAAGAGAGGACGCGGAATGTTACCCGTAGCTGTGTTCAGTATCTTCCAATGTTTGAGGATGGTTTTTTTCACTTCATTGGAACGGGTATTGAACGTATGAACCATGGTGATACGGTCATTGGAAGTTTGTGTGCTCTTAGGCTCCAGAAGAGCCTCTCGGTTATTGTTAGCTGCTCTTTTGCATGCACGCCGAACAAGATGGTTCGGGTAATGTCTTGCTCTGAGCTGTGCTGTCAGGTCTCGAGCATGCTGTTCATAAAGGGACTTAGAAGATCAATTTCTCCTTACTCTTAAAAACTGGCCTACTGGCAGGTTGTCTCTAAGCGCCTGAGGGTGGAAACTATGGTAGGACAACAAAGAATTACGCGCCATAGGCTTGCGGTAAAGTTCGCTATGTAAGCCACCTGTTCCTGCATGGATCAAGATGTCCAAGAATGGTAGTTGTGCATCACTTGAATCCATTGTGAAATTGAGGAATTGATTACGTGAGTTCAGCCATGTGTGAAAAAGTCATAGCGAACTTTACCGCAAGCCTATGGCGCGTAATTCTTTTTTCCCAACCCCAGAAAGAGCTTTACGTCTGCCATTGTCAGGAGTAAATTTCCAACCTTTCTCAATATGGGAAAAGATTAGAGAAGAGACAACATGCAAGTTAGTAGGTTTGTGCAGACTCAAAGGTGCCTTCCAAACCTGGAACTATCGCTTACCACTGCCTTCAGCCTCAATATGTAGATTTGCAGAAATGTGTCAACATAAGGGGATTGCAAGTATTCAAACACTAACGTAGTATGAGCCCTGGCATAATCAGAGAGGCTGTATCAGAACTCCTATATAATCAGATTGCTGCCATAATTTGTCACCGCATTACATGACACAAAAGGGGCAAGTGGATTTTGTTCCAGGACAAGTAGATTTATGAAGCAACCTGCCCCATGGACAAGTAGATATTTGATTAAATTCCACATCCCTGAAACCAGCAAGGTAGAGGGGTCTGCCGCTGGTCCAGTTTTGGTCAAGCAGCCACCACTGAAGATAGCGTATAGTCTCCTGTGAAACCTGAATGGAATCGGACAGGTTTCCTTGGTGCTGGGCCCACTAGGACTTTAAATTCCACTGCAGAGCCCACACATGCAACCTGGCGCCAATAAGGACAATTGCCACAGCAGTAAAGCACCAATTACATTAACATTTCTTCTGCAATTCAATGTGCAACTCAAAAACACTTCTGGTACGTGTCTGTTGTAAACTGGGGTGTACATCAATAGCAGCCTTTGGCGTTTTTGTAGCAGTAGGCTCTAGTCTTGTGGCCAGTCCAATTCAAGGTTTTAGGAAAACTGTATCATGAGAGGATACCACCTTTTGGGGTTGTGGGGCAGCTTCACAGCCACCAAAGGACCCTGTAGCCTTGGAGTGTTGACATGTGTTAGACCTGTCAGCCCTAGGGTGGTCTTTCCCTGTGTTTTTTCGCCCTTGCCTCATTTTTCCCACCTTCTTTTTGTCGGCCCTTAGGTCTTCGGGCACCTTTTCATGGCTAATCCATGTTAGGGTGCAGGTGCTCTCTACTTCAAACATGGCTGCCACTGGCCCCTGCTACTGCGGCGTGGTCTTTTAGTGTAGCACCCTAGCTGCCAGGAGCTGGCTGGATCCCCATACAATGTTGCAATGCCAGCTACCCATCCCCTGTCCAAAGGTAGAGTGGGGAAGCTCCTGGAACCTTCCAGAAGAAAGGCAGAGCTGGTTTTTGCCGCCTTAGAGAGTAGTTACCTGACCTGGGCATACTTAAGCGAGGGAACTTTTTCTAGTCAGTTGGGGCATCACTGACCTGGGGAACCCACGCAGGAGTTTTAGGCGGGAGGGCCTAGTTAGGAACTTATGCCACTGGGAGTGACAGTATTTAGGTGCTGCCTCCTAATCTGAGTGAGGTGTCCTAGACTAGCCCCCTGATCTGGCCCAGCGGTAGGGAACCCCAGGGTCCATCTGCAGTGACTGAGGAAAACACATCCAGCCTCCAACTCACCCCCCCCTCTCTTCAAGAAACCATCACCTAAGGGCGCAGAACCATCCAAGCGCCAAGAAGACTACTTGCTTTACCCAGAGACTGCTGGGGGATCGACCAGGTACTGGACTGTGCTTCCCTGCGCACCCCCCTGCCTGCAGTGTGGAGAAGTGTGGCTCAATGGTTAGAGCGGCAGACTCTGATGCAGAGGTCTGGCCCGGGATCAGGGTTCAATTCCTGCCTTGGCTGGTCTCGGCGGATCTTGGGCTCATAATTCCTCGGACCTGATTTCTCGCCTCGGTGCCTACTCTAAGCATGGGTCCCACGCTGCAACTCTGGGCAATAGCTTGCTTAGTCTCCACAATGGCCCCCTACAGCGCTAGGGATGCCTGGTTGCACCCTGGGGATGCCCAGGAGTGGACATTTCACGGGGAAAAACCAGGAAGGGTTCTCTAGCGGTATGAGTACAGCACCAGGACACTCAGGAGTATCAGTGCGCTTTACAAGTACGTCTACATTTACATTTACATTTACATTTGCAGTGGGCCCACCTTGCCCCACCTGTCTCCCCCCTGACTGAGCTGCTCTGCTGTCCATTCAGCCTGCAGTCCCTGTTGAACTGTGTGAAGAGCGCTATATCCTGCCCCCCCTGTCCAGCGCTGTATCTAAGACTGTCTGCCCTGTTGAGGGTACCTTCCTTGCCCTGCCTGCAACGAGCGCTGGATTGCCCCGCGGGAGCTGTGTTTGACCCTGCCCCGTAGCGCTGGGAAATCCCTTCGAGGAGCGCCGAGGCGCCCCCTTCAAGCGCTTACCTGTAGCGCCTAGTGAAGCGCCGAAATTGCCCCCAGGCGGCCCTCGGTGCCAGGAGAGGGCCGCCGCTGTGTGCGCGTGTGCCGCACCCGGCCCGAGACGCTGCCTTCTTTTCGCCGGCCTCCGGAGCCCTGTGGAGGCCGCCGCCACGAACATCGGCCCAGCTGGGTCATGGTTGGAGGCCCCTGTCCCCGGGCCTAGCCGAGTCCTGTCAGGGCGGAATCCAGTCAGGCCGCGGTAGGCCTGAAGCCAGTGCGCGCCCCACGTGACCGGGGAGCTCCTCCGCCCCGCCCCTAAGCGCCGCGCAGCCATTGGTCTTGGCTGGCGCGCCCTCGAGGCGGGCGTCCTGATTGGTTGTGACAGCCAACCCTGCCCTGATTGGTCCCCGGGCCGTAGCTGTGTGAGGAGGCCCGGGGAAAGTCCGGTCTCGTCGTGGAGGGGGCCGGGAAGCAGGAAAGCCCCCTCCAATTTCCCCACAAGAGAAGTCCCTCGTTCCCGGCGCCGGTGCCCCGCCTGGCTTCCTGCACCGCCCCGGGCCGCGAGAGTCTCCAGAGGGACCGGAGCCACTCCGCCTGCCCCCCTTCGCCTGCTAGGCCTGCCAGAGGGCCGAAGCCCCCCCATCCCACAGCGTACCATCGCAAGGGCCCCAGAGGGCCGAAAACCCAAGGTAACCCCCGGGGAGGAGGGCGGAAGGCCGGTTTAAGGCCCCGAGTTCGCCCCTCTCCCTGGGGATCGCTGTGACTGGGCCCTGTTGGCCCCATTGAGCCTCAAACAGTCGTGAGGCCTGATTTATGCACCAGGAGTGCTGGGGCCATATAACTGTACATGCCTGAAGAGCAGGCTCTACTGAATTAACTGTTTCCGGCCCACTGGGTGATAAGATCGTTCAGGTCATTGATTGTTGATGCATGGTGGCCGTCTTATGCTGCCTGTAATGCTCATGCCTGCCTAAATGTTTTCAAGCCTGCAGATGAAGTGGTTATCTTTTTCCCTGTACTGAATTTCTTGCAGGGGCGGGCTTCTACAGTTCCTGATGGGGTTAAATTCTGATCCCTAGTGATTTATTCCAGGACTAGTTTGATGATCTGACTTTGGTTACTAAACTGTTGATATTTACAAGAGGAAATGTTTATAATTGCTTCCTGAATGCTAGTCCATGGTTTATGAAAGTACCCTCTTAGCCTGCTGAAGAGTATAACGCGACAGGCTGTGTTATTTGAAGTTTTCTGCTTTACTGAAAATATTTAATGAAATGTTTTACCATTTTAAAGGAAATGCATTTTGAAAGGCTTCCGTGAAATGCTTTAATGAGGTACTTAATGAAATGCTAATGATTTGCTAATGCCCGAATTGCTTTGATCTAAAGCCTACATAAAAGATCTTGATTTTCAAACACAACTACTGGTGTGGTCTCCATTATTGCGCCCACTTCTTGTCTCAGTGGATGAGTGTGTTAAGTAGCTGCTTTAAACGTAAGCCCCTGGCCGCCTTCCTGCTCGAGCCAAGCTACCCCCCCCGGAGAACTGGTGGTCCCAGTTCTTACAACATGTTAATACAGCGTCAATGGCAGGTAAATCTACCAACAGCAAACAATGCGCACATCTTTCGGGGAGGGCATTTAGTGGGGCATTGAGCAGAAGAATGTGCTAATGCGGCACCTCTAACTAAGGGCGGAACTCGCTGTGAGTGTACCGGGTGGCGCGCCCTCTGCCACTGCAATGACTGATGCACAATTGTAGCTATTGAGCATCAATCACATATCTTTAAGAAACACTGGGGCAGATTTACAAGGCCCTTGCGCCACATTTGCGTCACTTTTAACATGGAAAAAGTGGTGCAAGGGGCTTGTAAATCTGCCTCACTGTACATATCATAACGTGGAGTGCATTCCACTCGATGGATATGATGCGCAGGTGCGTTACATGCTCCAGGAGCTGGCACAAACAGGGAAGGACTGGAACAGCCGGTGCACTAGTCCAGGGTTTTGCAGGTGAAGGGGACGGCTCTGGCGAAAGAAGTTGCTAACTTCAGTTACTAGAGGGTTCTCCAAAGCAACACTAGTTTGGTTCCTCTGTTCCAGGGCCTCTCTACTGCAGACAGATTTGTGGTGTTGGTGCTCCACTGTGAATCAGAGGTGGCACCTCTGAACAGCAGGGATCAGCAAATGGACACAGGAGACCTAAAGATCCATAGATCCAGTCCCCCACATAGTGAGTCAGACAGCATTTTCAAATTCTCCTTCCAGATGAATAAGTTTAGGAGTCTCAGGTGAGGAATGGACTTGAGACTTGGTCTATCCCAGGGACCAAGAAGAAAACAGAGCAACATCCAATGCTCCTCTCCTCCAAAAAATACTCTGCTTCCAAAATCCAGGCATTGAAGGCATGCATCAGAGAGCACTTCCTTGCAAAAAAAAGCACGCACCAGGTAGGAGTCCAAAAAAAAAGGGAGGTCGTAGCTCTTGTAGATAAACGTAGGCACCCACTGATTCACTGTGAACATGCCCTAATAGGCGGTGGCGAGAGTGGGCCTAAAGGTAGCTGGTGATAAAAGGAAGATGAGTCAAAGGGTACTTGAAGCAACACCCAGCAGAAGATGGGGGGGAGGTGCTGGAGCTGCTGCTATGGGCATCCTTTAGGGTCATGTACATCATGAAAGATCAGGCAGAACTGCTGTGGAGGCTGACTACTGGTAAGGTGGAAACTGCAGTCAAAGTTGTACCTTGAAGAAGCCTCGGAAGCGAAGGTGTTGTTGGTGGAGCTGTTTCGCAATGGAGAGAAGGCTCAGAGAACAGTGGTGCGCATGTTCTTAAAGTGTTCTATGGAGAAGCCCGCCTTCTCCCTGGACAGCCTCTCGCCATTGAATGGCATGCCCGATTGTAGTGTGTGGGCATCTCCACAGAAGCTTGTTGAATGCATCCAGGTTTGTTTTTCACAAGTGACTGCCACAGCAAGTGATAGCGCCACGGGTAAACAGCAGGCGAGGGTATTGTGGTTGCAACTCTGAAACCACTTTTTACAGCACCTGGGGCCATATTTATCATTGAAATTCGCATTCGCAAAGGCCGAAATTCACAGAATTTTGGCCTTTGCGAATGCGAATTCGCAAAATTATATATATGAAGGAAATCCCGATGCAAAATAACGAATCGCAAAATTTGCGATTCCTTATTTTGTGATTGCATTTAAGGAATCGCAAATTTTGCGATTCCTTAAATGCAATGTAAGAAGGCAAAAAAATGTGATAAATGGCCTTAAGGAATCGCAAATTACCACCAACTTCCAGTTGGTGGTAAGTTGCGAATTCCTTGAAAAATGCAAATTTTTGCATTTTTCAAAGTGCCATGTGACGCACATACATGCCCTTAAGGCATGTATGTGCACCACATGTGCATCTATACTTATTTTAGGGGTGCAACAAGGTGTCCTTTGGACACCCCTGCACCCTTGAAATTATTCTCAATTTGCGATTAGCAAATTGCGAATTGCAAATTGAGAGAACATTCCCATTCCTTCCTATGGGCCTCCTGGCTTATAGAAATGAATGGGAAAGTATTCCTTAATTGCGAATTCGCAATTTCGCAATTAAGGAATATCAAGAAATCGCTAAAAAATTGCGCTTTTCTTGATACATGCCATTTTGCGATTCTGAAATAGTGATTTCTTAAAAATCGCTATTACAGAATCGCAAAATGGTTCCTTGATACATATGGCCCCTAGAGTCTAGTTCAATGGCTTTTACATTTACTGTTGTGACAAGGTAGTGATCTGTTCCAAATGTTTGAATTGTCAAACTCTCCGTAATGGGAGAGATCGGAAATTGTACCTGATTTACTTGCTTTGGTGGCTCACAATTTTTAATTCAAATTTTCCAAGTGTAGCTCAGCGGGTTTTAGCCTGGCACAGCTAGCCCATTACCCAGAAACGCCTAGATATACCCTAGGTGGAGACTTGGGCCTGGGCTCATCAAGGGTATGAACGAATGAAAAGTTAATTTACAAAAGAAATTAAACAATGAGGAATATAACAAACACTGGTTGAAATGTGAAGACTTTTTTTGTAGGATCCAGTTTTATCCTTGATCACACTTACACAAGAGCCCTGGAAATTGAGTGAAGGCAGAAACACATCTTCCTTTCCTCCCATTCTTTTTAGTTGTTACTTCAGTACATGTTACTCATTCTCCTTGATGTGACCTCCTAAGCATGGGTTCCTTTACTCTAATATCCGGATGATCGTGCAGTAGTAAGGATGTCGGACTGGGGTCTCTAAGTAGGTGATGTGAATCACCTGGTGTCTCTTTATGCAGGCGACGCTCTCTTTTATCTTGCTCTCCAGCGGGGGTCCTTACCTCTGCTTCTACAATATCTAGACCCCTTGAGGGCGCTTATGAGTCTTAAGATCAATTAGCTGCTATTTTTGCCTGGTGCGCTGGCGACTTGGGACCCGGCTGCCTTGCCTCTCCTGCCTCTGAGATGGGAAACTGAGAAATTTGGTTATTTGGGGATCATGGTGGCACGCACTGCCCTGCAGCGACAGTGCTGCCATATTGACAGAGTTGTGGAGGGTCTGGGTTCTTCGATCTGATTTCGGAACACCCTCCCGCAGTTCCCATTGGGATGAGTAGCCGTGGCTAAGATGGTGTTTATACCCTGGTGTCTGTGTACTGTGCAGTATTCGTTTGACACTCTTCCGCGGGCCATATTTGGAGATTGCGCTCTCTTCTCACGGTGCTGGGCAGGCGGCAGGAGTAGGGTGGCACATGAATTCCTGATTTTGCGCAAGATGGAGGGTGGGCTGGAAGTGTAAATGCAAAAACAAATGGAATTGAAATTTATGTACCTGCTCTTGCTATTGGTGAAGAGGAGAGTCACAAATACCTGGATGGGGTTGGCTGGGCCTAGTGTGGATGGGTGGGCAAGGTTTGTATGTGAGAGGGGGGGTTGCAGAAGAAGTACACCTCCAGAAATGCAGACATGATGATAAGGTGGAGGACAACCTGCAGGCTTGGGGTGAGCGGCTGACTAAGTTTCTGGGACAGGAGGGGGGCTCGCAGAAGGATTCTTCTGAGGATGAGGCATGGGTACCCTCTGTTACAGATGCAGTTGTGCCTGCTGTGCAATGAGAGGAGAGTGTTGGGACATGATACTTATGATTTTTAGGCCGAGCCTAGGCAGCTCATTCAAGGTTTCTTCTAGACATGCTGTATTCACTCTGTGGGCTTACAGCCCGCCCATTGCCTTTTCATTCATTACTGCGATTGTCCTTTAGAAAGGCGTGATTGCTATCGGGTAATCTTTCCTCTTTGTCCCGCCTTTTGTTCCTTTGTTTCCTCCCACAGAGCAGTGCCCAACTACTCGTACTGTTCCAGCTTTGTAGTTAGTGGCTATCTGTTCGTGTCTGGGAATATTTCTTTCTTTCTTTCATACGCGTCTTTGAGGTGGCAGCTTAAAGGCATCCAGCCACTACTGCTCACCCTCATCCCTGCAGCACTATCCCCAGGCTTCCTCATAAACAGGCCTGTAAATATTGGTCTTATTACATTTGCACGCTGTTTTTCAGGAGTGCCTGGCGTGCGCTGTCCGTCCAGTCTTGCCTCTGCAGCGCTGCCGGCTGCTCCCCGGTACTACTTGTTTGGCTTTCTGACGAAAACGCGCTCAGCTAATGCCATCTTTAGTCTACAAACACACATGGCATTTTTTGTGTACAAACACACATTTTGGTTTGTTTCCCATGGCTTCTGTTTTATTTTTTGGGGCTTTTTGAACAAAAGACGCTTAGCTGTTGCAATTTATTTTTTATGAATGTTGTCTTTTTGGACTTTCCGTACCCCCATTTGCCTTTGATGTCACACGAATCATTCTTATCAGCAGGCCCGGTTCTAGCGGGTGGGCTGGGTGGGCCAGTCCCACCCAAACATGAGCCTGGCCCACCCAAACAGGAGCCATGGCCCTCGCAGTGAGGGCTTGAAGGCAGGCGTGCAACGCAGAGGTCGTGTGTGTCAGCCCAGACAGCTTCCCGGGCGCACACACACAGTTTTAGAAATTATCGCAGCCACACCCAAGTACTTCACAGGTCTTTAAAAGACCGTTTACATGTCAACGAGACTTTGTTTATTTTTTCACCCCTTAATCTCTGCATGGCGAAAGGGACAACTCCTTTCTTTGACAATGGTAACCTTTGCCTACTGTTCTGCTGCATGGATATTTCTTTTTCTATGCAGTGCAGGAAAAAAGAAGTTTGTTTATTCCTAGTCACCTTTCCTGATCCCTGCAGCAGCTTATCACGTCAGGCTGTGACACAAAGTTTGACTAATGGAGTGGGTTAGAGAATGTGTTACTACACTTTTTTCTTTTTAAAATCTGCACAGGCCCAGCAGGAGACATACTTCGTGTGTGCTTCATTTAAACAGTTTTTATCATTATCATGGCCGATGCAGGACAACAATAAGACAATACAAAATGCTCAGATAATGTTGGTGAATAATGATCCTGCTGGAGAGCAATCATTTGTCTGTTAGTAGTTTTTAAATGCAGATGAACTGTATTTTATCTGGATAGCTCAGTGTGTTACTGCCTTTGTCACAGAGATCCTTGTGTTACTTGCAGTTCAGAAGTTACAATCCTAACATAGGACAGTGACCAATGAACTGTCCCCAAAGAGCTGCATACAAACATGAATGGTATAGTTAGAACTTCCCCAGTCTTTCATTATTCAAATGTTGCTAAAATGAGTATGTTTGGGCAGATATACATTTGTATCAGTAAAGCTGACCCCCATGGAATTCTCTTTAAATCCCAAGGTTGTGTTTCCCCAGACCTTTATTTTACTGAATTTAACACTGGCGACGAGGTAAAAAATGACCAATTTAAAAGAAAAAGGACTTCATTGAATTTAAAAAGACATTATTGCAACCAAAGACAAGAAGAGAAACGTTTAAAGTTACTTTCCTGCTTCTGGGTACCCCACCGGTGTCTGAATCCAACCGACAGCCTCAACCCAGAGAATTGGAATAACCTTTGCTGAAGTAATACTACTACTATATCATCTGGCACTAGAGCAAACGTAAAGGACTCCCTGTTTTCATCTAGTGAGTCAGCGTTTTACGTGAGTAACGTTGCTGCTGCTGTCTGTCCTAGGTGTGCCTGTGCTACTTCTGCAACCTCCTGTTTAAATGAAAGTGTGCCTGTGCTATTTCTGGAATCTGCTGTTTAAAAGATTGTCAGCTCACTTTGTGACTTCAGTTTATTGCTTGCGCGACTTGTGCCAACCTGCTGTTTAAATGTCTCCTGTTTACAAAAGCGCTGCTTACTGGGACCGTTACAACCTGCAGTTAAAACTGAAGTCTGCCTGCATCAATCTGTGTGAACTCCGTGTTACGGTACCTTGGAGGTTGTGCACTGGCAGTTTGAGTGAAGAGACGGCTATTCTACTTTGTTATTTGGCTTGCCGTGTGGCCTACGCTGAGACCTGAAGCCTATTTCTTGCCAACTGTCTTTTTCAAAATTTAAAAATAAAGATGTGGCTCGAGCTCCAGGGCACACTCACCTTACTTCTAGCATCGCGTGGAGGCAGAGTGCTTCTGTTACGTCTTTCTCTCCTCGTTCCTCCATGACGCCTGTTCAGCTGCCTATCGACGCCTGCATGCTTCTGCGTGCCTTGAGCCACCCAGCTTGGCGTCAAGAAACGTACCGCCACAAAAAATGTACGGCCAACCACGTCCTGAGCATACTCTGCAGCAGTACTACGTGTACTTCTGGTGTGTACTTTTGTCAACTTCTCTGTCATGCAGCACTACGGCGTTACTTCTTTAACTTCCAATATTTGATATTTGTGCACTGTCGTCTGGAATTCACATGCCAGCACTTGGCTTTACACCATTTGGGAGTCTGTCTACATTCCTGACTTCGAGAACTTGATCTGCACACCATTTCACTACGTTTGGATCTACAACCCGGGTGAGAGATCGCTCACCGGTGTTTGCTGTTTCATGATTTATTTATTTATTTATTTTCCTTAAACAAAAGGGTGTTCTCCAACAAGGTACTGTTTGATTTTCTTTACATTTTCCCATGGAGATTTCTACAGAGCTGTTTGTGTCTCCCTTCATTCAAATGACAACGGTGACTACTTTTATTATTTTGATTTGTTATGTTTAAGATGTTGTGTACAATTTTACATTTTTCCTAATTTATGCAATGTGTAGTTTACGCTGTAATTTACCCTTGAGTGCATTTCTTCTAAGTACTGTGGTGTGCTAAATATCGATTTTTATGCTCAATGCTTAGAATTCTGTTTCTAGGTTATGTATGTATGCTGTTACATGTTCTTTTCTGTGTGGATTTGCAAGTGATACATTTTGAAATAATTTATTCTATTATTGCCTACTTTACTGGAGCCACGTTTGTGCTCAACCTTTGTTGAGGTGCTCATTTGCTTTCATTTTCGTGAAGATTTGTAGGCGTTATGCTTATTGGGGTCATTTATGTGCTCAACTATGTTGAGGTGCTCCAGTTTGTTTTCATTCTTAGTGATGATGAGCTAGTGGGATGCTCAATTTTGATGTTTATTTCTGTTATGAACCACTTTATAGTGCTCTATTGTTAGAGGTGTTCATGTGCTCGCTATTAGAAGCCGTAGGGGCTCAATTTTATTGTCATTTCAGATGAACCACTTATAGTGCTCTATGGTTAGAGGAGTTCATCTATTTACTGTCAGGAGCCGCAGGGCTCAGTTTTATTGCTGATTTTCTGTTACTTACTGTGAGGAACTGCATGGGCTCAGTTTTATTCTATTGATAGAGAAGCTTTGCATTTTCTGTGAAGAGCCGTTTTGTCATGAACCACTTTTACTGTGCTCTATGTTTAGAGGAGTTCATGTATTTACTTTGAGGAGTTGGGCTCGTTTTTATTGTGCTTTATTTTAGAGGAATCAAAAATATTCGAATTTGAGGAGTTGATAGTTCATTTTCTATCTACGGTACTGAGCCATACTGTACCTTTGCTCATTTGTATTGAAATGTTCAGTTTTCATTTCATTTAAGCTTACATTCTTTTGTTAGCTTACGGTGCTTGTACAACCTTTGTACCTGCGCCCCTTTGATATTACCTCTTCTTTCTATCATGTTGAAGAGGGTTTTATTTCTGGTGCATTTATGTTCTTTCTTTCTTCTGCCATCTTCTGTTTCATCTTATCCATTTTTTCAATTAAAGGAGGGAGGTGTGTTATATCCTGCTCTTCCTCTCTCTTTGTCCCTTCTTAGTGTCAGTGTCTGCTTGTCTATGTGATGTCTCTGTGATGTCATCCATGATTCTACCTGTTGCTGTTCAAGGGATTCATCAGTTACCTGGAGGCTGAGCAGGAGGTTATCTGCTTCCGGTGGGGTTTCTTACCATATTACATTCCTACTTGAATGCTGTACCTTCTATCTAATCTCAAGAATAAATATACTACATGAACATTACAACAAGGACCCATCATCTTTATTTTACTGAATTTAACAGATCCGTTCCCAGTCTCTGTGTGAACATGCTTACGGAGTCAGAGCAGTTTATTGAATCATTCGTTCCTGCCCGGTCTTCGTTTCCCGCTCATGTCTGCCGTGTGTTCGTCGGCGTGTGCCTCACCCCAACTATTTCTACGATAATCCACAGCAGTGTATATTTAAAAAACGCTAAGGCACTGTCAACGGTGGCCACGTCATATTGCTTTCTTCTTTACTTAGAGCATGTCAAAAAACACATTTGCCAATAATTGTTATTGACGTTTTGCAAGGTGCTGTATCTTGATTGGAGAAGCTTGCTTCCTTGACAGTTCAGTTTTTGCAGTTTTATATAGTGCAATCTCAACCAAGGTCATTGAAGTGCTTTACTTGAAAACCGAATATATTACACAAGGTCACATTAATTTTTTTAAAGCAGAGAGAGGCTTATTTACAAGGCCTTGCACCACTTTTGCGCCATTTTCAACATGGGAAAAGTGATGCAAAAGTGGCGCAACGGGCTTGTAAATCTGCCCCAGGGTGTTGAAGTGCTTTGCCCAGAATCATGGGCTATTGAGCTGATGCCGAGACTTGAACCTGTTTTCCCAGCATTTTATTTAATTTTTTGCATTTTAAGTCTGCCCAGACTAAGAGACTCTGCTGCTCTTAGATGCTAAAGAAAATCTTTTCAACAGCCCTATGAGCTACAGTTCTTTTTTCCATTTACTGATACATTGACAGAACTGTGACTCATTATCAGATGTCAATTAACAGTGCAGATTGTACATGCCGATCCTTCCACCTGGCCCGTGACATCAAGAACAGTATTAAAAGCAAACAACTTTTTTTTCATTTTTTGTGCTTTTAAAGTATGAATACATCACAGGTATAAATTACAGCGACTGTCAGCAGACATTATACAGTGATAAAAAAAAAGGAAATGTCAGCTCCACACAGGCACATATATGACACAAAGCCCATTTGGGTGAAGTATAGGCACATTGCAACATATGTGTACATTGTTTGTTCTACTCGGGTCTAGAGCCGCATATCGGTAATGCTTAACCCCTTTAGTGCTGCCGTCGGCCAGCGGTCGTCACACTACCTTGCCAGTGCTGCGCACGTCCGTTGGGCGACGCGGCCGCACCCGTTTCTTCGAACGTTCAGCACTGGCGATGAACATTCGAAGCAGTAAACGGGTTAAAGATACAGTACTCCTGGGCAGCTAAGTAAGCATAGCAGAGGCTGTTATTTCTTATTCTAGATCACCATTGGCCTTTACGATATATGAGTAAAACCGTACGCACCCCTCACTGGGTTCAGTACAATAATCAGACATTTATCAAATGGTGAAGGCAACAGCTATATCTTAACATATCTTCTGTTCCGCGCTACAGCAATGTCTCTGGCAAATCCACTTGAGAGTCTGGGGAGTGTATTAGAAGGTAGCTTTGCAACGGCTCCATATATCCTTTGGTCTTGAGGCAAGAGGCAGTGTTTCGGCATACAGAGTCAGTTGGTGTAGGCAGTATACTAGATCAGTCAGCCATTCCTTCAATTTGGGCGCCCTCCCCTACCCCACCTGCACGCAACTCTACGTTTAGCTAACAACAATGCTATTACTAGATATTTCTGACAGGACCTGGGTATGGGATTAGTGTATCCCAACAACGCTAGTAGAGGCATACGGTTTACAGTAATGTGCACCATCTGATCTAGGGCGTCGAAAACCTGAGACCAATATTCACTCACTCGTGGGCACTCCTATTTATTTTATTTATAAAGTTTTATATAGCGCAAACTTAATCCCGAGGGATATCAGAGCGCTTTACACTTGAGGGAATGAGGTAACATAACAGTACGAGAGACATATAGGGAGTATACAAGAGCAATACGATAGTTGTACATGTAGAAGATTCAAGAAAGGCCTTGGCTAGGAGTATAATGTGCTATGCATTGAAACAAAACGACAAAGGGGAGCCAATAAAACAGTAAAATACCAGAATAGTGTCCTTTCTTGTAGTGTGTCCGATTCACTAATGGCTGACATTCGCACGTCTTATAAAGGTAAGAACTTGTTCACGAGGAATCGTTTTGCTTCCCATTTGAATGTAACCTTGGAGGAGATTCTCCGGATTTCCGGTGGGAGAGAGTTCCAGATTTTTGGAGCAGAACCCTAGAAGGCTCGTTGCCATGTTCTCTTTTTGCGGAAGTTCTGGGATTTCAGGAGGAGGGAGTTAGCACTCCTCGATGGTCTACCCCCACTGGATAGTGTTAACATTTGCGCCAGGTAATTGGGGGGTTTGTAGTGGAGGGCCTTGTGCGCTAAGCATGCAATTTTCAGTTGAATTCTTGCTTCGTAAGGCAGTCAGTTTAGCGATTTTAGGACCGGGGAGATGTGGGCAAGTGAGTACAATACACCATTCAGTGGAATGGGATGTGCAAGCCAATGTTCCGCTGCAATCTGAGGCATATACCTAGGAGGATGGATCTAGTAAAAAGTATAATGTGCCTGTGCACATGTGTAGTATAACTCAAAATCTGGGATATCAAAGCCCCCCTGCACATATGGTTGTGTGAGTATTTGCCATTGTAATTGTGGCTGTTTGCCTCCCCATATCAACCATACCATTTCAAATCTGAGTGGTTGGAAGAAACGACGAACAGGATAGTAAGGGATATTTAAAAAAAAAAAGTTTAGTGAGAGGATCACCATCTTGATCTATGCAGCTCGCCCTGCCAGTGAAAGCTGTAGTGATATCCATCGCGTGACCCGATCTGTAATGCGATCTATGGCTGTGCCATAATTAAGGTGCATTAGCTCCTCCCTATCTTTAGTGACCACTATCCCAAGATATCTGAGATCAGAATCGCACCATTCCAAGGGAAAGTCTAGGGAAATCTAGATGTTGCTTGCGTCAGGGGAACATTTTGCGACTTCCCCCAATTGATTTAATTCCCAGAGAGCTTTAGAATATTATAAATTCTCGCGATAGTGGATTTAAATAATGCTCTGGGTCTCTCACTTAGAGGGTCATATCATCTGCATATTGTGATATGAGGATTTGTCGCAAATAGCGTCTCAGTGTTGTCTGAAAGAGACACATTAGTGATCGATTCCTTACCTTACCTTAGAATATTCCCAGGCGTCAGACTGGATCCGGAAAGTTTTGCTTAGCAGTACCCCTGCGCGTCAGTAGGTGGCGTCCTGTGGCTCCACGTCCGTCACTGGCATCGTATGCGCCGAGATGATGTCACGGAGGCTACTTAGGCGCCACCCATGCGTGCTGGTGTCACTTCATTTTTTTCCCGCACCAGTAAACGCAGATCCGGTTAGATCACGTACCCTAGTCATTTTTTGACTATCTTTTTTATACTTTTGTCTCGTGTTGGTTTTCTCTGGTGCTAGCAGGGATGCCTGGTTTTAAGTCTTGCGGGACCTACCGTCGCAATATGTTGGTGGCGGACCATCATGACGTCTGTCTCTACTGCCTGGAGCGCCTGACTCCCAGTCCTGTCTGGACTGTAGGGCTATGGCGCCGAAGGCCCTGAGGGAACGGCGCCGGAAGTGGTTTGAAGTTTGGCACTCGTCCCCGCGCCGTTCGAGATCCAGGAATCGTTCCTGTGACCACTCGTGGAGTCGTCACCACCATTCCTCTTCCCCCTTGGACATGGGTAAGAGACGACACAAGAAAAAGTCGAAGAAGCGTGTTCGCTCTCTGACGTCTCCCGGTTGGTACCTGGATGCGGATGAGGGGGACAGGGACTCCGCCTCTGCGGCTCCTTTGTAGCCTGGGAGTCCCGAGGCCTACCCGCTTTACTCTGGTCCATCGGCAACTCCCGCAAAAATGCAAGAATTCCTTGCTGCCATGGACCGCCTGTTTTGGCCTCGGGCTCCCACCGGTGCGCCTTCGGGCCCGTGGTCCTGTGTCTGGATCCTGCTGGTCCGTCGACTCCTGCGGCGGATCCAGCCCCGGCGTCCCTAGTGGCTCTGGCCCCGGCGCCGCAGGATCCTGCACCCCTGGCTCCGGCCTCGGCGCCTAGAGGTCCCATGCTGCCGGCTCCGGTGCCGCCCCTGGCGCCTCAGTGAATACCCCTGGTTCCGGCTCTGCCCCGGTTCCCGGAGGGATTTGTCCGTGCCTGGGATCCGAATTGGGAACCGGCACTGGCTCGGCCCCGCTGGGCCCAGATCCTGGCGCCGTTTTTTCCTTCACCGACTCCGGCCCCGCCACCGAGGCCTGTACCTACGGCGCCATCGGAGGATAACTGGGAAGTGAGTGAGGACCCACTTGCTTGTCAGTGTGATTCTAAGCAAGACTGGGTGGACGACTTGGAGGAGGCCGGCAGCCTTGACGTCTCCTCTAATCCGGGGTTTGCCTCTCCCCCGCCCACTATGGAGGAAGGTACCTCGTATACGGTGGTGCTCCGTAGGGCTGCTGAGGTCCTTAACCACGGTGACCCTGAAGACAAATCTCACTGAGGTGCTCCAGCCGGCGTCCACTTCGTCGGAGCCGCTGCTACCTTTTAATGATGCCCTCACTGAAGCCTTGTTAGGCACTTGGTCACAGCCCGCCACAGGGGCCCCTGTGGATAAGAGCGCGCCGGGTGTCATCGCCTGGCACAGGGTGACCCTGCCTTTTTGACAACTCATCCTACACCTGAGGGTCTGGTCATTCAAGCTTCTACAGAGTACCTTTCCCACAGCTCCGCCGGATAAGTACTCTATGAGATTGGAGCAGTTTGGCAAGCGGTTGTTCTCTTTGGCCAGCTTAGGTCTACGGTCAGTGAACACCCCATGCCTCCTGGGCCGCTATTCCCATGCGGTGTGGGATTCTGTGGCTGAGGTGTTGCCTCGGTGCACGGAGGAGGTCCAAACTGTGCTGTCTCGGGCTGTGGCTGAGGGTAAGGACGGCTAGGTTCACCATTCGTTGTGGCTTGGACACCGCAGACTCTCTCGGTAGGGCAAGCTCCACCACCGTGGCGCTTCATCGCCACGCGTAGTTGAGGTCCACCGGTCTCCCTGGACGTCCAGAGCTTGCTCATGGACATGCCTTTTGACGGCACTCGCCTGTTTGGTGATAAGGCCTTCACTGCCCTGGAGCGCTTTAAGGACTCTTGAGCTATTGCCAAGTCTTTCGGCCTTTCCACCACGCGCCCAGCTGCGTCTACCTTTCATTCCTTTCGTGGCCATGGCTGAGGCACCCCTGCTCGTTCGTTCAGCCAAAAGCATGCGCAGAATCAAACTCAGGGCGCCCGTGGGTGGGGAGGTCGCCGGGGTGGCTCCGGGGGCTGGCATGAGGGTCAGTCCACTTCCACCCCCACGACATCCACCTCGAAACCTTCCTAGTCTGCGCTTCAGATTGCACACCACGCCTGTGGGTGGCAGGATTCGTCATCACCTTCCCCATTGGCGTTCTGTCACTTCCGACAAGTGGGTGCTACAACTCATCCGGAGGGGCTACTCCCTCCCCTTCGAGTCTTTCCCCCCAGCCATGCCACCCCAGGTCCACCGCATGTTGGGGGATCACTTTGCACTTCTCCAGCAGGAAGTTATGGCTCTCTTGGCCAAGGGGGCCATCGAGCGCGTTCCTGGGCCAGAAGTAGGACGTGGTTGTTATTCCCACTACTTTCTGGTCCCCAAGAAGGACAAAGTGGGTTTGCGCCCCATTTTGTACCGCAGGGACGTCAATCGCTTCCTACGGAAGAATAAGTTCAAGATGTTGACTCTGGCTCAGGTCTTGGCTGCCCTCGACCCTGGAGACTGGACGGTAGCGTTGGACTTGCAGGATGCATATTTTCACATCCCCGCCCTGCCGGCCCACCAGTGCTACCTGCGGTTCGCGGTAGGCCAGGAACATTTTCAGTTTGCCGTGCTCCCCTTCGGCCTTACCAGCGCCCCTCGGGTATTCACGAAAGTGATGGCGGTGGTTGCAGCCTTCCCCTACCTCGACGACTGGCTGTTGAAGGCAGGTTTCCCCAGGAGATCGTCACCCACCTTCAGGCTACGGCCGACCTCCTGCATTTTCTGGGGGTTCTCCATCAACGTGCCGAAGTCGCACCAGAGCCCCTCTCAGAAGCTCCTTTCATCGGAGCGGTTCTGGTTTCGGGTTTATCCTCCCGAGCAGCAAGTCTGGGATATTCAGGCAGATCTTTCAGCCTTTTCCGGGATTTCAGTCAGGATGACCCTCCGGCTCCTGGGCCTGATGGCCTCTTGCTTCCTACTAGTGCCCGATGCCAGGTGGCATATGCGGACTCTCATGTCCAGATCTCGGAGGGCACTGCACGACACTTGCAGTGGTGGCTCACGAATGGCGATTGGGTCAATGGCAGATCCCTCTCCCTTCCCCAACTGGAGCACACCGTGGTGACAGATGCGTCCCTCCTGGGATGGGGAGGCCACTTGGGAGAGGCGGAGATCAGAGGCCTCTGGTCTCCAACGGAGTCCTGGCTCCATATCAACCTTTTGGATCTTCGGCAATCCGACTTGCACTGAAGGCATTCCTTCTCTCTGTCCGGGGAAGTGTGGTGCAGGTGTTCTCAGACAACACCACTGCCATTTGGTATTGCAACAAACAGGGTGGGGTGGGGTCCTTGGCCCTATGTCAGGAGGCTCTATGCCTCTGGACATGGCTGGAACATCAGGGCATTACCTTGGTGGTTCAACACCTGGCAGGTTCCCTGAACGCCAGGGAGGACGAACTCAGCCGCCGGTGCTTGAAGGATCACGAATGGCGTCTGAACTTGGATGTGGCACAAGGTCTCTTTCTGCAGTGGGGAGAGCCTTGGTTAGATCTATTCGCCACCGAAGAAAACGCGCAATGTCATCAATTCTGCCTGTTGGAATTTCCAAGGTGGCACTCGCTCGGCTACACTTATCGTCCTGAGTGGAGCTGCAGTCTGTTGTACACCTTTCCGCCTATACCACTTCTACCCAGAGTGCTGAAGAAGATCAGTCGCGACCGGGCCCAGGTCATTCTTGTAGTTCTGGATTGGGCACGAAGATACTGGTATCCCGAGCTACTCAACATGACGATCGATGCCCTGTTCCGACTGCCTCTTCGGGAGGATCTCCTGTCACAGCAGTAAGGGACGGTCCCCCACCCAAACCTGTCCAGCCTCCACACCTCCATGCGTGGAGATTGAGCGGTGACAGCTTTCGATCTTCCTCCCGAAGGCTGTGATGTCATTCTGGCAGCCAGGCAATCCTCCACGAAAACGGTGTACACCTGCAGGTGGAACAAGGTTGTGGCATGGTGCACAGATAAGTCTGTAGATCCCCTTTCAGCCCCTCTTTCTGAAGTTCTTCTGTTCCTTCTTTCCTTGGCCCAGCAGGGGTTATCTTAATGCGGCTTCCTGATCAGCCTTCTCTTTTTAAGTCCCCAGTTGTTAACCGTTTCCTGAAAGGCATTACGCACACGTTTCCTCCTGTGCTGTATCTTGGAAATACCAGTAAACAGTAAAACATCCCCTTTTCCCCCCTCCCACTGAAGCATCCCAATCATGCCAGACATAACAGTCCCACCCCCCTCCCTTGCCCAAAATAATTCAATAACCAAGGTGCACATATTAGTGCAGGCCAGAGTGATAGGGAAATGCCCTGATTGGGGGAATCTCCTAGGCGTTAGCACGATTTCCCCCGCTTCTACGGAGCCAGTGAGATGACATCAACTGTTTTCACTGAGGCGAGGGTGGTCGGCGTTCCCAGACATATTTATCCAGCATCCCAGTATTTCAGGTCGAACTCTGGGAATGTTCATATCAGTTCCTGGAAGGCATCGTTTCGTCGCTTCATCAACTGCTTCGTAGGTAGAGCTGCTTTCACCTCCATGTTTCAAGGCTCATTCATTAACCGGTGAGGAGGCTCTGGAGAGTGTATCAGGCTCTTTGGGATCATAGTTATGCCATTTGGGCCGCTCCAGGAACTCCTCCACTTGCTGCGGTTTGGTGTAAAACCACTGCTTCCCTTGATAGGGAATTCTTAATTGAGCCGGGTAGAGAAGTGCGTAGTCAATTTGAGCTTTTCCGGTATGAATTTGCGCCTCTCGTCTTGTACAGTTGCTGTGAAATCAGGATATTTAATTCCCTTCAAAGCTGAGCTGCCGCTTATCTCGGGCTATTTTCAGGGTAACATCCCTATCCCGGTAATTCTAGAGCCACACGATAATAGGGCTGGGTGCAGCACCTGGTGGGGGACTAAAAATGGATGAGATCGTTCAACTATGAAGTGTGTGGATAGTGCTTCAGCTCCGATTGTCGCTAACCACATCTTCTCCACATATTCCTCCATTTTACCCATGTTCGTGCTTTCTGGAATGCCAATTATGCGCACATTATTGCGCCTGCTTCTGGCTTCTATATCTTCATTTTTGGCAGAAATGATCTTCAATAGTTTGTCTATTTGCGCGACGTTATCCTGTAGATGAGAGGTCGCATCCTCAGCATCTGAAATTCTGCGCTCTGTGTCTTTAATGCGTTCGTCATGGGTGTCTAGCATGTGCACTATGGCATCCATGCGCGTGGTCATGGCATCCATCTTGTCAGCAATGGTGGTGAGACCCAGCCTGACCTCCTGCAGTAATGTCACCATGTCATTGCTTGGGGCCGGACCCTCCTGGATGGCGGATTGTTCCATACTCCTCTCATTATCCTCCTGCTGCATTCTCGTAGTTTTCTTTGCATCAAAAGTGAGGCGGGTCTGTTTCGTGTCCGTTTTCCCCATGGTTGCTATAAATCGCTTCCTGGAGCAGCAGTAGCAGGATTTACCGGCTGGTATTCTCCCGTATCTAAGTGTTCCTGCCCAGGTATGTACTTCTGATAGTTAAATTTACTTTTGCATCGTGTAGTGCCTTATGATCAAGTGAATGTTAGACCTACAGCCCTGTATCCAAGGCAATATTGCCTGAGCCGTACAAGGATTTTCTGCACAGCCTCCTGGCTTATCAAACTGTATCTTATTTATGGCTTCTGGGCTAGCTTCGGTGTTACAGCGAAAGAGTCCATTTCCAGCACCTACTGTGCGTCACTGTGGGAACATTTTGCACATTAGATATTGTAGGTGCAGTGGAGGGATGATTATGGGCCCTGCAAAGCAACGCAACAACGTATTTTGAGGTAAGTTATAAGTTAGGATTGCTCATCAGTTTCTGTACTTATTTACTTCACCGGCAGTGTGCCTCAAATATACCGCATTCCTGATGGCAGCAATCTCCTGGCTGGGCTAATACTGGCGCTCTCTCTTTTAACTGGAATCGGTGCGGGCGCAAGTTGCTTGCTCCTAAGTCTTTTTGCGGTGCTGTCAGCAGCAATCTGTCTTCATTTCGGCGCTTCTTTTACTTCCCCGCGGTCCAGATGCACCGTGCTCAAGATGGAGGTTCGACGGTAACACAGACCTCCCGCACTGCCGCGGCTGCAATGCCAGCAGGCGTCCACTTTCTCCCGGGGTGCTTCTTCACCTCCCTCCGAGCGGGTGACTATACTCACATATCTTCTCTATTTGATCGCTTAGCTGAGGACGTGCACCTTCATCCATGAGTCAAACTGCTGTTATTACTTCAGCACGCCTGTGACCGATCCGCCACCCGGACGGCATACAGTACAATACAGGGTTTTTGGGCAATCCTCTAGCAGGGCATCTGAAGAGGTGTATGTCTTTGCAATAGGGGCTAACGCTGCGCCGTGTATGCGGGGGCGAGCTCTCACCTCCCTGTTAGCTGGCTGTAGTTGTTGTGTCTGCTCGGTGCAGCCCTCATGGTCCGCACTGGAGTCTCACGACTCGCGCAGCCCGGGGGCAGCTCCACGCTTCAGCAGGCCGTCTCGCGGGGCATACTAGTCACAGGCAACTCCGAATTGCCTCGCAGCAGCACCAAATTAACACCCTCATTTCACCAGCCTTGCATCTGCATTCCGCCGTGCTTTTTATGTCCGAATATTTGACTGGAACGGATACATGATCAGATTAAAACGCCGATCGGCAGGAGCCTCACATTAGTGTGGCCATCTTGCCAGTGCGCCACCTAGCGCCCCTAAGAGCAACCAACCTTGCATAGGTAAATTCCAACAGTTTTAGCGTCATTTGACATTATGTCTGTCTATTCACCTGTCTGTCTATTCATCCAGCATGAGTTAGTTGAGGGAAGCAAGAGACCCATGATAATATGCTGCATGCCTAAACACTTATATCCGGTCCAAAAGGCGAGACCTATTAGCTATGCCAATGCTTGTTCTTTCTGTGGGCACTGACCTGCGATCACTTCTTATTGAAAGTCAAATGTTTCGGGATGGCTGTAGTTTTTTATCATTTTATTATTTGTATTGCTGTTATTCTGCTGTAAACAATAAAATGTCTTTAAAAAAAAATACCCTGCAGTAGGAGATGCACCTTGACTGCCAACCAGCGAATCCATGCCTGGCGTGACCCTTCCTCATCTCGCTTAGACCATATGTGATGCCTCTGCTACGCATATGAATATATGTTGAAACTGGAATGCTTACTTCATTGGATGACTACTTGTTCCCTCTCCTTTCGGAGGCAAGAATACATATTATACTCCTAACTTAACCAATGTGATGTACAAATGTTCTTCCATACAAAGCCCAGTAACATCCTTTGGGATAACATCTGTGCTACACGAAAAAATAAAATAATGAAAAATAAAAACGTTGGTGGAATAAAAATCTATTAGCGGCGTGAACTCTCAAATGCATACCCATGGATTTCGCACACTGTGCAACCAATCCCTGTGGGGTTCTACAGAACAGGATGTAGAATAGTGTTAGAAAGAGAGAGTCAATGTTTTCAGAGTCCTGTAGTTTTCTTTCAGAGGGGTGGAGATGGGCTCCTTTGTGGTGTCTTTCATCGTCCCATATCAAAGGAAAGAAATGCTTCTGTTGAGTGGTCCTCGTCTCTCCCTGGAAGATAAGACGTGAAGGTGGTGTAGCGTCTCCATAGGCGATGAAGGTCCCACTATCAGAGGAAGCTCAGGCGGCTGTGCCAACAGTCAGGGGCCTTCAACATCCACAATCCCCTGCTCGCCAAGGTACTCAGAAGTTCCTGTCTTGAGTGCCACGTCGCTGTCCCATTCCAACTTAAGAAATGGGAAATGTGCAATCATTTCAACATGAGAAATCTTTCCTTTTCTACCTTTTCATTTTTTGTGTTAGAAAATATTGTGGTCCTACTGTATGCCTCTTGGGTTCCAAGATCAGCAGACCGAAGGTCCAGAGGCCGCTTCTGTCCCTGAAAGACACAGAGGGGCATATTGTCAAGGACCGGTGTTAAAATTATCGCCGTTTTATCGGCCGGAAACTGCAGATAAAACAGCGATAATGGCCTTGATAATACGCCCTTGTTAATTCCCATAGAAGCCCATGTTAACACCAGATTATGAGTTTCTATGGGTATTAACAAGGGCATATTATCAAGGCCACTATCACCGTTTTATCGCCAGTTTCCTGGCGATAATTTTAACACCGGTCCTTGATAATATGCCCCACAGTTACGAGATCCTAACATGCAGGAACCTATTCCAAAGAATGCTGAACTGCCTTTACCTTATCACTTCCTGGTGATCGCAGGGATTTACTTGCCAGAGGTGGCAACTGATACAAATAGGAGTTTCCCCCCTCTAAAAAAGTTACCCCATCTTTTTGTCACCCAAGTGCAGCTCTGACTGCGAAGTAACCTGTTTCATTGGTACTCATTGGTACATGAAGCGGGATTCACCAAAGCTCTCTCCCTAGAAGAATGATGGTGTAATGTGCTTGATGACTGAGACCAGGCAGATACACACGCTTCGACTATCTTTATTAAGTGCTGGAAAATGTTTAAGTGTAAGGTCTTGAGTACTGTTACTGTCTGTAGAAAGGGCCCGGGTTCAAATATATGGGTAATCGTAGGTACTGTCTGTAGAGTGACGCTAAAATGAAATTAATGCATACCTTACCGCATACGGTAGGTGTAGGAAGCAGACTCTTTATGTAATATAGAAATAATCAGATATACCACGTAGAGTCCAGGGGTTCCCTAATGAGTGGACAATGGCTTGCTAAGCAATCCCAAAGCTCTCTATTAGGGAATAATGTGGTCGAGCAGCCTTAGGCTTAACACAGAGGAGTGCAAGACATCTACAAATACACATAATGATTAATAAATGACAATATGACTCAAGAAGGAGATCCACACCAATTTATAAAAATACCAAGTACCTTTATATATGTTTAGGCATCAGAGAAGGAGTAGTTTCTGTCCTGTAACTCCAGATCTGTAGTAGGGTATCTCTGTGTATAGTCATAATCTAGTGAATAGTCCCGCCCATGTGCGTGGACCCCGGAGCAATCAAAAATAATCTCTTAAATTGTCAAAAAATGCAAACCTGCACCGACACTTAAGAGAGAATTTAAAGACAGATAATGCAGCCTATAACACAGGCTGCACTGTCCAGTACTTCAACTAGAAATTCCACCAAAAAAACCACAAACCGCACAGCCGGTCCAGCTTTCTCCACAGGGAAAGCTTTCCTTTTTCAGCAAAAGCCTCTGGAATGATAGAGAGGAAGGAGTGGACAGACAAGCCCCATAGGCTGCCATTATGTGGCTCAGAACAGGATACCGTGCCTTTAAGAGAACTTTCCAGAACTTCACAGTATCCCAGAATGCACTGCAGGTCCCTTTTACTTTCAGTTCTTTTTGAAGGCCGAACACGCCAGACCTGTAGCATTCCTTACATGAATATCTTTCTCCACCGGGGAGGAGGGCGGGCGCTTATGACTATAACAGAGATACCCCTACTACAGAACTTGAGTTACAGGACAGAAACAACTCCTTCTGTAGTAGGGGATCTCTGTGTATAGTCATAATCTAGTGAATAGAATGGCAAGCCCATCCCCCACACCAAAGCGGCTGTGGAGAGAAGAGAAATAACACCACTACTGTGCAAACAGATTTCGCAGCGAAGCCTGCCCAACCTGAGCGTCTGCCCTGGCATCAGTGTCCAGGCAGTAATGCTTAGCAAAGGTATGGACCGACTTCCAAGTGGCCGCCTTGCAGATTTCCGCAATGGGAACATTACGAAGCAAAGCAGTCGTGGCAGCTTTGCCCCTGGTGGAATGAGCCTTAGGTTTACCCCCTAAGGTCTTATTAGCCTTCTGGTAACACAACTGTATACAGGACACAATCCACCTCGAGATAGACTGTTTCGAGGTGGCAAGATCGGTCCTGACTGATCCATAATTGATGAACAATTGGTCTGACCTACAAATATCTTTGATTTTATCCAGATAAAATTTCAACACCCTCCTAACATCTAGGGAATGCAGAGACCTTTCCGCTGGAGATGAAGGATTTTGAAAAAACGTAGGTAACGGTATGGTCTGGTTAACATGGAAATCCGAGATAACCTTTGGAAGAAATTTAGGGTGAGTACGCATATCAACCTTAGCAGCATGAAATACAGTATAAGGTTCTTGGCAACACAACGCCTGAATTTCACTCACCCTGCAGGCTGATGCAATGGCCACGAGGAACGCCGCCTTCCAGGACAGGCGCTGCAACGAAGCCTTATGAATAGGTTCCAAAGGCTCCTTCATCAATCTGGACAGCACCACGTTCGATTCCCATGAAGGCGAAGGAAGCCGGACAGGAGGGAACACTTTCTTCAAGCCTTCCAAAAAATCCTTGACCACAGGGATCTGGAAGAAGGAAGTCTGTGAAGGGCATTTCCGGTAGGCAGTCCGTGCAGGGAGATGAACCTTAATGGAACGGACATTAAGGCCAGACTGCGCCAATTGTAGAATATATGGAAGGATGACATCTTCCTTACACATCGTTGGATCGTAGTTCTTGGACTTGCACCAGATGCAGAATCTCTTCCACTTGTAAGCATAGGAAGTCCTAGTGGAAGGTCGCTTAGCCTCCTTCAGTATGTCCATACAATCCTCTGGTAGATTCAAATGGCCATACTGCACTATCTCAGGAGCCATGCCGCCAAACTCAAAGACGAGAGGTTGGGGTGCACCATCTGCCCCCCGAACTTCGTGAGAAGTTCCGGCCGGCACGGCAGCCGTATGTGAGGAAGGAGAGACCGGTGAAGCAGGTCCGTGAACCACCACTGTCTGGGCCATTCCGGGGCAATCAGTATCATCCGCGCCCTGGACTGGGACAGCTTGATGAACACCGCCGGAATCAGGGGAATGGGTGGAAAAGCGTACAGAAATCTGTTTGACCAGTTGATCCATAGCGCATTCCCCAGCGTCCCATGCTGGTAGTACCTGGAGGCGAAGTCTCTGCATTTGCTGTTTTCGGTCTGTAGTCCCTCACCTTGCGAAGAAGTCTCCTAGTACTTCGTCGTTTAGGACCCATTCGTGGTTTTCCTGAATCAGTCTACTCAGTGCGTCCGCCTGAACATTCTGCACACCTGGCAGATGGGTAGCCGTTATCGTCAGTCCTCTGGCTAGAAGCCAGCGCCAGATCGCCTGCGCCTCCTGTGACAGAGTGCATGATCTCGAGCCTCCCTGCTTGTTGAGGTAATACATCGTGGTCGTATTGTCCGTCTGAACAAGCAGAGAGTTGGT
Source organism: Lissotriton helveticus (assembly GCF_964261635.1). NCBI lineage: Eukaryota > Metazoa > Chordata > Amphibia > Caudata > Salamandridae > Lissotriton > Lissotriton helveticus. The sequence goes on along the minus strand of NC_136068.1, from coordinate 1,931,829,172 downwards.
CTGGAAGGACGGATGGAAGGCCTTCAGTGTCAAGTGAACAGCTCTGAGTTCCAGGAAATTGATGTGATACGTGTACTCCGTTGGGGACCACGTTCCTTGTATCTGTAAGTCTCCGGAGTGCGCCCCCCAGCCGTGCAGAGACGCATCCGTCACGATAGTCTGTGTGGGAATGTCCTTGTGGAAGGGAACCCCTCTGAGGAGATTCTCCACTGAACGCCACCACTTCAGAGACTGAAGAGCATGCAGAGACAGTCGTATCTTGTCGTCCCAAGACCCCTTCCTCTGATCCCACTGATCCTCCAAGCACTCTTGCAATGGTCTCATGTGCAGCCGTGCGTGTGGCGTGAGGAAGATACAAGAGGACATCGACCCCAGTAGAGAAGACACCGTCCTCACTGTTGTAGATGGAGCGGTCATAAGAGCCTGAGCCTTCCGAAGGAGTGATAATCGTCTCTCCTCCGAAGGACACATGCTTGCTGACAGCGTATAGATGGAGGCTCCCAAGTACTGTATGCACTGGACCGGAGTCGGGACAGACTTGGACATGTTGATGTTCAACCCCAGCCTGTTCAAGAGAACGCACGCCTTCTGGAAGTGCGCCTGAGCTTCCGAGAAGGATGAGGCCTTGATCAACCAATCGTCCAGGTACGGGTAGACAAACACCTTGTTCTTCCTCAGGTGTGCCGCTACCACTGCCATGCACTTTGAGAATGTCCTGGGCAAAGACTTCAGCCCGAATGGCAGTACTGTGTACTGATAATGATTGGCGCCGACTTGGAATCGCAGGAACTTCCTGTGTTTGTGTGCAATGGGCACATGGAAGTACGCATCCTGTAGGTCTATAGCACAGAGCCAGTCTCCCTGCTGCAGCTGAGGATAAGTCTAATGCTACGACAGCATGCGAAATTTCTCTCTGCGAATCCACTTGTTTGCTTGTCGCAAATCCAGAATGGGCCTGAACTCGTTCTTGTCCTTCTTGCGAACCAGAAAGAACCGGGAGTACAGACCTCTTCCCCTTTGAGACAGAGGTACGTCTTCTATCGCCCTTTTCCTTAACAGGGTATCAGCCTCCGCCTGGAGTTCGCGCAGCTGAAACTGCGAACTGACCGGTGGAATTGCTGGAGGCGGGCTGGTGAAACGAAGACTGTATCCATTGCAAACAATATTCAGCACCCACTTGTCCCGAGTAATTTTTCTCTACTCTGCCAGAAAAAATTGAACGCTTCCCCCCCACCGGAGTGGGTAACGGATGCAGGGGAAGTAACCGCTCAGGGCCTAGACCCAGCCGGGCCTTTGTTCGCCGCTGTGGACTGCTGGCCGCCTCTGCCCTTCTGGCGCTTCTGGAAGGGCCTCCGGAACTGCTGCTGCTGTTGTTGCTGCTGTCCTGAAGCCTGCCCTCGCCCTCTGCCTTGTGCCCCGAACCGTCTCTGGAACGGGCGGTAGGTCTTCTTTTCCTTGGGCCTCTCCAACCCGACGGCCGTCAGGGTCTCGGCTTCCGCTTTCATGCGGGCCATCTCATCGTCTGCATGCTTGCCAAACAGGGTCTCCCCCCGAGAAAGGCAGGTTGGCCACCCGCTGTTGAGCCTCTGGCTTGAGAGACGTCAGGCGAAGCCAGGCGTGGTGCCGTTGGTTGACACCATGGCAGTACCCATGCGCCACCAGAAGAGATACATCAGCAGCCACGCTGATGAGTTGATTTGACACCAAAATCCCCTCATTCAGGATCTCCTGAAAGTCCTCTTTCTTCTCTCGAGGAAGGAGCTCAGCGAATTACTGGAGGGACTCCCATAGGGCCTGATCGTATCGCCCTAGTAAAGCCGCGGCACTTGCAGCTTTCATCGCAGTAGACGCCGTCCCACAGACCTACCTGCCCGCCAAGTCTAACCAGCGGCTCTCCTTGTCAGGAGGTACCGTAGACAACAGGGTGGTGGCATGCTGCTTCCTAGCCGCCGTCATTATGACTGAGTCCGGTGCCGGATCCATCCTGAGAAAAGCCGGGTCAGAATCTGGAGCCCGGTACTTCTTAAGGAGCCTGGAGGGGGCCGCCTTCGTCACCGCTGGAGTAAGGAATAACTCCTTGGCGGGCTCTACCAATCCTGGTACTAGAGGGAGCAACGGTCGAGACAGGTGCTTTTTATGTAGCGTCTCAAAAATCAGGGATGTCGTGGGCGTGGGCCCCGTCACCGTGGTGCCCAGTTTAGCTGCCCCCCTCAGTAGGACATCTTGAAATGAAACGAAATTGTCCACCGGCGACACCCTCGTCCCTGGGGATTCCGACAAAGTCGGCGAGTATTCCCTGGTCCTAGAAGAGTCCATATGGGATCTGGACCTGCGCCTCCTGTGGCGTTGTCTGGATCTCGTCGATGACCTATGACGACTCCGCGACCTCTCCCTCCGGCCGGAGCGAGACCACGATCTCCTCGGCTTCAGACGCTCTACAGGTTTCATAGGAACCTGAGACTGCGGCCTGACCGGGCGCCTTGGCTGAGGAGTCCCCTTAGGCGGCTGAGGAGTCCCCTTAGGCGGCGTCGGGTACCGTGGTAGTGAAGCCGTCCGCGGCGGAAACACAGGCGGTTTTGAAGGAGGGTGCAGAGGTTGGGAATGAGGAGGAGGCAATGGTGGAAGTGGAGGCGGAGTGGGAGTTCGCGGCGGAGGATCCTTGGGCAAGGGAGGAGGAGGAGGGGTAGCTGACCTTGGCTTAGGAGGTGTATATACCTCAGAGTATACAGATCCCTGTGACTCCATCTTCTTTTTAGATGGAGGCGAAGGAGAAGCCGTGTCTCCTATCGGTGAACGTCGCCGGCGCGCCCCAGCGGACCCAGAGGAATCCCTGGCGCCAGAACTCCTTCTGCACTTCCTTGGCGTAGAAGAACGCCGTCTCGACGTCGAGGAACGCCGCCTCGACGTCGACCGGCGCGGCGTCTCGACGTTGAGCCTTGCCTGGACGTCGAACGGCTTCTCCGCGACGGCAACCGTCGTCTTTTCGACGTCGGACGTCTCCTTCTCGACGTCGAGCGTCTCCTCCTCGGCGTCGAACGCCTGCGAGTCTTCGCCGTCCTCCTCGACGATGAGGATCCCCTCGACGCCAACCTCATCCTCTTCGCCGGCGGCGTCGCCTCGACGGCGAGCGCCGACGCCGGGCCGAACTCTCTCCACGTCGATGACTCGACGACGCCGATGACGTCGAGGACTCCGTCGACGGCGATCTCGACGGCGGCCTGGTCAGTCCCCTCGACGTCGAACGTCGACGCCGCTTTCACCCAGAGACCTGGGGAGACGGGGAACAGACTGCTGTCATCCCTCTCGACGCCGTCATCGACGCTGGCGGAGGAAGGGAACGCTTGCTGGTCTTCCTGCCCCTGGGGAGCCCCCCAGAGGCCTCAGCATGGGAAGATGAAGCTTGCCCAGACCCACCTTGTGCCTTCAGTCTTCTATCTTCCAGGCCTTGGAGCCTGATCTTCAACCTCTCTCTCAGGGTCTTGGAAGAGAAGCCCTGGCAAATGTCACACTCCTCTGGGACATGAGATGAGGGAAGGCAGATGATGCACACCTCATGTGGGTCAGACTTGGCCTTCTTCCTAGAACACTCTGGGCATTTGTCAAACAAAGCAGGCATTTTGACAAATAAAAGAGTGCTCAGAAACACACACAGGAAGAAAGCACCAAAGTACACTTGAAAAAGTGAAAAATCACTAAATAAACCCTTAAAAAGGCAGAGCTCAATGCTCCAGGGTCCTGCTAGCAGGAGCCGGAAAAAAGTACTGAAAGTAAAAGGGACCTGCTGTGCATTCTGGGATACTGAGAACGTTCTGGAAGGTTCTCTTAAAGGCACAGTATCCTGTTTTGAGCCACATAATGACAGCCTATGGGGCTTGTCTGTACACTCCTTCCTCTCTATCATTCCAGAAGCTTTTGCTGAAAAAGGAAAGCTTTCTCTGTGGAGAAAGCTGGACAGGCTGTGTTGTTTGTGTTTTTTTTGGTGGAATTTCTAGTTTAAGTACTGGACAGTGTAGCCTGTGGATATAGGCTGCATTATCTTTAAATTCTCTCTTAAGTGTCGGTGCAGGTTTGCATTTTTTGACAATTTAAGAGATTATTTTTGATTGCTCCGGGGTCCACGCACATGGGTGGGACTATTCACTAGATTATGACTATACACAGAGATCCCCTACTACAGAAACATTGTTCAGGTAAGTACGTTTTTAAATATAAATTCCTTTCACTTTAAAAAATGCAATTTGTGAGTTCTGCAATGTTATCCTATGAAAGGAAGAACAAGTTCTGCGAACAGGTACAGTACATCGACTCACAAGACCAATATCCAGGTGAATGGTGGGCCGGGTGCAAGGCAGCACCAGCAGTACACCACCAGCGGCACGAGGTCGGCCGGGTGCAAATTAACATCGGGAGCCCACTGCGTTTCAATGGAGATTGATCACTGTAAAAAGAGGCTACGGCTCTGGCCAGGAAGCCAGTCAGGCTGAACCAGCAAGTGGGCTCAGGCCTCGATGCTCGGGGGACGCCTTTGTTTTTCTTCTCCAAGGCCCAGGGGAGACGGGTAGTGAAGAACTGCGTGTAGAGACTACAGACAACGTCGGGGAGTCCAGGAGGGGTGGAACCACAATGAACTCACGCTCTGGAGGGCTGGGGAACCGTGTTGGCACAGTTGGCCACTTCAACTTGGGCTGGCGGTGACGGCAAGTGCAGTGGTTGCTTCAGGTGTCGGGTTTTGGCGGTTCCGGAGGCCTCAGAGTCTTCTTCTTTGGAGTTTTTAGTAGGTCTGCTGTTCACGGAAGGTCTTGAGTCTTTTTAGAAGGCAGGCAGTCCTCCCAAGTTTCTGGAGCAACAGCTGCAGGACAAGTTGATTTTGGCACCATTTTCGAATATAGATGCAGAAAGGCTGGCAGGGTTGGTACCAGGTCAACTGTTTCTTCTCTCTTCTCGGCTTTTGCGCTCTTCGGTGTCCTCTCTCTTCTTCAGACATCAGGTTCTACTTCTCTGGTGCCAGGGGTTTCCCTAAATACTGAATTTAACGGCGTTAGGGGGAGTGTAGGGTAGTTCCCAATGGTCTACTAACCCTGGGGTCACTACACCCCCTATACAAACACTTCCTGTGCCAAGGGTGCCCTGGACAGGGGAAGGGGGCAGCTTCCTCTCCAGCGAGGAGAGCCAGATTTGTGTCCCTAAGGAGGCTACTTCTTCGAAGCTTGCCGGCCCCAGGAGGCAAATCTGCAGGTCATCCTGTGAAGGGAGTTGGGGGGTGGAAGGGTGTTGCACCCTCTTCCCGTTTAGTCAGTCTTTCTGGGTCTCCTGAAAGCAAAGCCTCCCACCCTAGGAGGTCAGAACATCATATCGGGGGCAGGCTGGCAGAATGCAGTCAGCAGGCACACCAGAGGTTTTCAGGGGGCACCTCTTTGTTGTCCTCTGGGTGCATGTGTTGGTAAATCCAACACTGGCATCAGGTGTGTTTATCAAAGCAAGAGGTTTGATACCAAAACATCCCTATTTGCAGTGAAGCTGTCATGTAGCCGGGGAGCTTGTTTTCACCAGTGTCCAGCACGTTTTGAAATAACTCCCCGGGTCACTGGTACTGGCTGTATGAGGACTGACCAGCGCAGGGGTGTATCTGCTCATGCAGGTATGCCCTTACATGTAATATTCAGCACCCTGCCTTAGGGCTGCTGTAGGGGTGACTTACAAATATTACATGCAGTGCTAGGGACATAGCACAAAGGCATGTGTGACATGTTGTGTTTTCACTTTTGGCTGCTCCAAGACATGATGCCTGCAATGGCAGTCTTGCATGTGCTTGGTGAGGGGTCCCTTAGGGAGGCACAATTCGGGCTGCAGTCCTCAGCGGCCATCTTTAGTACCTCAGGCCCTAGGTACCAGGGTACCATTTACTAGGGACTTACGAAGAGTATTAAAGGTTTTGTCAAGTGGGGGACATATTGTACAATTGTTAGGGAAAGAACACTGGTACAGAGGACCTGGTTAAAAGGAACCCAGTACACTTTAGTCAAAGTTGCATAAAATCAAAAAAATCCAATACCAGGGAAGAAAGTGTGTGTTGTGGTGGTGGTGGGGGGGGGGGGCGTACTGCAACAAAAAGCCAGTTTCCTACACAAGCACTCCTCCAGCCCATAGGCCAGCAGCCTCAGCCGAACCTGGGAGCGTCTTCCTAGTCTGTCAGGCGAGGAAGAGTAAGGAAACAGAGGGGCATATTTACTTTTTGTGACTTTCCTGTGGCGATGATCCCTTCGCCCTATTTACAATGCGGCGTAAAGTCGCTTATTGTGGCTAACAAGCCTTGTAAACAAGGCCCCTTTTCACGCTACGCTTACAGGGAGATTTAACAAATCTCCCTGAAGGCTTGGCTGCTTTGTGCGACTAGCAGGAGAGGGCCATATCTTGAAAGATATGGCTCGCTCCTCCCCTTTCCCTTGTGCCAGTGCTGATTACAGCTGCTGTGCACCACGCACACACCTTAGCGCAATAGTGCTAGGGTGTGTGTGCATGTATGTAAGACAAGCATAGGCTTTGTACAGGAAGGGTACCCTTCCTGTACAAAATAATATTCTAGACACAAGGTTAAGCGTTTCCCACTTTGTATGCGTGCTGCACAGTGCAGCACGCATGCAAAGTCGGAAAAGGAAGGAGAAATTAAAGCATTTCTCCTTCCTTGCACCTGGTTTAAAAATGCTCAGTTTTCCCACGCTAAACCCAATCTAGTGTTTTTAGTAAATTGGGTGTAGCGTGAGAAAGCTGGGGTGGTTGCAAGGGAACGTACACGCACCAGTCTTAGCGCGCCCCTCAAGGCGCAAAGTAACGCGAAGCAGCGCAATGCACTGCTTCGCATTACTTTTAAGTTATTTCCAGCACTAACCAAGTTTAGCGCTGGAAAGTTAATTTGGAAAAAAAAGATTTTGTGCTGTTTTGCAACACATTTGTGATGTAAACACGGTGCAAAATCTTAGTAAATCTCCCCCTCAGTGTGAAAGGAGCGAGCAATGGTTGTTGCGGTGCGCTTTCCGCCGTAACACCCACTGATTTTTGCGCTGCCCTCTATGTACAAGGGTGGCGTAAATATATGGCAGAGTCAAAATTAAGATCAGGGAAAACCTGGTCTTAACAGGTAAAAAGAGGAGAAATGTTTTCTTGTTTTTGCTGTGCAGATCGCCATGAACGATTGTTTAAGTGCAGGAAGGGACACCTTCCTGCACATTAAAAAAAGCTTTGATCTGTAACTTCTATGTGTGCTGCACAATGCAGCACACTTAAGAGTTACAAATCGCCATTTGTGATTGTTTATGTGCGGGAAGGGACACCTTCCTGCACATAAACCATCCATTCCCTCAACACACTATGGTGCAAGGGTGCTTGCGTTGGCGCTAGGCAGCGGAGTTTAGTACCAGCGCTAGGGAAAATGCAGAGATGCGCCACACCATTGTAAATACGGAGCATCTCTGCGTTTTCAGAATGGCAGAGCGTGACGTTAGCAATTTTTGCTTAACACCTTCCATGCTCAGGACGGCTCCCGGCCATCATGAGTCATAGTAGGCGTGTGCTCATGACGGCCAGCTGCCGTCCAAACGTTGCCGCTCCGCCCACGCGTGATTAATTCCCCGCCTGTGCGGGAGAATTAATCAGTGGGCGGAGTTCGGAGCCAAACCCCCCTTGCACCGTGGGGAAATTTGCCCCTTGGCGAAGGGGTTAATGCTACACGTTGCCATTCACTTATAAATATGCCTCAGAGTGTTGCAGGGCCTACTCTGCCTTAATCTTCTTATCTAGGTCACCCCCTCTGGGGAACTGACCTACCTCAACAGTGTTAGGACCGAATTCAAAATGCCCTTTGTCTGCTTCTTTAGTGTCCTCGCCCCATGTATTTTTGTCTTGGGATAAGAGGTGTCTACCTCTGCTAACCCTATTTTAGCCAGGTCAGCCCCCAGCTTACCCGAAGAGGTTACCCACAACTTGAGTAACCTCTCCATGACCAACAGGGTCAGGGGATCTAGCTTGCTATTTGACATAGGGTCAGACCATCATGCCAAGAACAGTGCAGCCATAAAGGCTAACACCCAGCAGAGGCCACTGACAGCTGTCAGTGCCCAGAACCACACCTTTAGCTCATCGCTGGCAGGTGAAGGTGCTCACATACTGGCTTCTTTGGGTTCAGGTTGCCTGTCTACCATTTTAGAGTGGGGGTTACTACATCCTGTAGCAAACACCCTCCTTCCAAGCTCTCTTCTGTTAGCTGAGGGGCCATCTCATGCTTAACAGCTGCCTGACTATTCAGGACTCCTTGTGGTTTAGGTCGGGCTTCACCAGCGCCACTAACAGAGCCCTCCCCATCAGGGGCAGGATCTACTTCGCTTACTGGAAAGTTGATAAACAGAACCCCACGTTCCCTACACTTTCTATATTTCCTCTTCTTCTGTTGCTTTCTTGCACTAACTGTATATTCAGTCCCTCCAGAGTCCTTGGGTGAGGACTGTCACTGGACCAGTACCTCAATTTGTCTCAGACCAACCTCTGCGTGGTCATTTCCAATGAGAAAGTCAAGCGGGAGGTCTGTATTGACAACCACTCTTCTCCATGGGACCTAGCTATTTCTAGGTGTACTAAAGCCACAGGCCTAACAGTGACCTCCCCTGGGACAGCCCTTACTCTTCTAGTCTCCCCTGGATATACTGGTCTGAGAGAACCAGCCTGTCATGCACAAGCGTGTGATTGGCACAGGTATCTCTCAGGGTAATGCCTGAGATTCTATTCACCAATAGAGGGCGAAAGTGTCTGCTTCCCTCTGAAATCTCCAACTCACCTTTTGGTCCCACTTTCCAGTTAAAAGCTAGAAGGATGTAGTATTGTTAGTATTTATTTATTTATTTCAATAGAGTTTAGAATATACATATGTCATGGAATTCTGTGTGGGTCTGAAGATTCGGAATGTTATCGGTTACCACTTTACAGCTGGCTCTTCACTTGGAATAGATTCATGTTGTTTTATCCAATGAAGGATACTGAATTCATTATAGAATTGTAGTGTAATCTATTAAGATACTACAATATTTTGGCGACGAGGATGGGATGATGCTCCCAAAACCAAGGAGGAAGTAAGATCCTTCCTTGGTTTGGCGGAATTCTATTTCAAATTTGTGAGCAATTCCTCTAGTAAAACACTTGCCATGAGAAGTTTGCTTAAAAAAAAGCTCCTTTTTCATGGTCTGATGAGTGCCAACTAGCCTTTGTTTGCATGAAGAAAGATATTTGCAATGCTCCTAATCTACAAGGCTTTGACCCTGATCGTCCCACGATTGTGACTACTGATGCAAGTGCCAGTGGGTTAGGGAGTGTTTTAAGAAGTTAAGTTTCAAGAAGATAAAATGGAAGTAATTGTAGCATTTGCCTCAAGGTCTCTCACAACTTCTGAACAATAGTACTCAGTTATTGAGAGGGAGACTTTGGCTGTGGTGTGGAGTTTAGAACATTTTAGAAAATGTTTGTGGGGAAAGAAGTTCAGTGTTAGGAGTGATCATAAACCACTTACGAAACTATTGACAACTGAAGGGTTGTCCAAAGCCACTGCAAGAATTGCCAGACTTTCTATGCACCTTCAGGATTATGTATTTGACATTCAGTATGTTCCTGGAGCCAAGAATGTAGTTGCTGATTGTTTGAGCAGATTGTCTTTGCCTGTGACGAAAACTGATCCCAGTACTTGGAATGAATTTTCTGTAGCCAATATCATTTTTTTTAAATAAAAGTTTTTATTATCATTAACGTCAGATATCAAAGCAGCAATACAGACATTTTGCAGATTAGCTCCTTGCTTGGTGGAGTTACATACATTCCAACTTAAATACTTTCGACATGCAATGTTACATTTCTTTTCGGTGAACAGTTTCTACATTACCCTTGTCCCATTCCTTTCCCCTCCCATCCATTCATTCCTTGTCCGAGCTATCGCAGTCAGCCAATATCATTTTTGATGTGAGTTGTGGTAGTAGCGTTTCCAGAGAAGTTTGGGTTGATGCGGATTCTTCTGATTTGGTGTTGACTGAAGTCAGGTCCAAAGTAATGAATGGGTGGAATGTTCGTAACAAGAAATATTTGTCTGACAGTTTGAGACCATTTTGGGAGGTCAGAGATGAGCTCACTGTCTGTGATAATTTTGTTTTAAGAGGAAATAGAGTAATTCCTCCTGTGGCTGTAAGGGAACGCATTATTCATTTGTCACATGAAGGACATCCAGGTATTACTCACACCAAATCTAGAGTCAAGGATTCTTATTGGTGGCCTGGAGTGGACAGAGCAGTTGAAGAGATTGTGAGGACTTGTATCAATTGTGAAACATCTGATAAGTCTAAAAAAACGTTTAATCCACCTTTAGGTAATGTTCATTCCCCAGACTTACCTTGGGATGAAGTAGCTTTGGATATCATGGGACCTATTATTTGGTTTGATGATTTAAGTAAATATATTCTGGTGTTAGTTGATTTGCTCTCACGTTGGTTTGAATTAAGTGTAGTAGACAAAGTTGATACTAAATCGGTCATCATATTTTTGGAAACTATTTTTCTTCAGGAAGGATTCCCTACATCAATTTTAACTGATAATGGGGTACAGTTCAAGTCACATGAGATGTTGAATTTTCTTTCTACTAATGGTATTAAGCATAATCTCACACCACTTTATCATCCATCTTATAACGGTGTCGTAGAGAGATTGAATAGATTTATAAAAGACACAGTGCAACTATGCAGGAAATCAAGATTAACTTGGAATGACGAACTTAAAAAAATGTTATGGTCTTATCGTGTTACACCTCATCCTTCTTTGGGAAAAAGTCCTTTTTCTTTAATGCGTTGCAGGATACCTTGTTCTAAAACCAATCCAGGATGGATGAAACGTAATGGTATGTCTTTTTGCAATTTAGATGAAGTAAAGGGTACATTAATTATATCCCAAATTAAGAATAAAATGTATTATGATGATAAACATGGCACTCGACATGCTAATTTGCAGGTTGGTCAATGGGTCTATATAAAAAATCCAAGGAAAGTGCCTAAAGGATTTAGGAAGTTTTCCTCACCTAAAAGAATTTCTAAGATTCATGAAAACGCGGTGGAATTGGAGAATGGAGTGACATGGCATATGAGTCGTTTAGCTTTAGCTAACTCTGATGTTGATGACTCAGCTCCACCTTTTCAATCTTATTCTCCACTTTGGTGTTATGATGGTAAACTTTCTGTTCCTGATGAAAATATTGATAATTCCAATGATGACTCTGTTAATGGAAATTGCAATGTGTCCCATGATAGAATTGAACCTTCGTCAACTATTCAAACATCTTTTGGGAGATTTGAACACTCCTTAGCACGCGTTTACAGTATTCAGCACAGATTTGCACATGTGTATTTCACTCATACATAGGTTATGCAAGATTTAAAAATTGAGGTCCTTGTAATTCAGGTTGTTCCGCAGGTGTTGTTTTTTATTTTGATCGATGTTACAGCCAACACGTGTTTCGTCAGTAGGGAATGTAACCCTTGACTTTTTCAAGGCTATTTTCCTCGAGTGTTCCTCTTTCTTCCTTGAGGTGATAATTCCGAACCTTCGAAGGGGTATCTGTTAGGGGACTTCGGTTCGTTAGTAGGTTATTCTTCCGTTATTTGCCACAGTATCGGTATGCTTTGAGGCAGCTTTCGCCGTTGTTGCTATCGTGTCCTCGAATGTCCCCGCTGCTCCGTGTTAGGTGTTTGACTGCACCTAACACGGAGCAGCGGGGACATTCGAGGACACGATAGCAACAACGGCGAAAGCTGCCTCAAAGCATACCGATACTGTGGCAAATAACGGAAGAATAACCTACTAACGAACCGAAGTCCCCTAACAGATACCCCTTCGAGTGTTGGAATTATCACCTCAAGGAAGAAAGAGGAACACTCGAGGAAAATAGCCTTGAAAAAGTCAAGGGTTACATTCCCTACTGACGAAACACGTGTTGGCTGTAACATCGATCAAAATAAAAAACAACACCTGCGGAACAACCTGAATTACAAGGACCTCAATTTTTAAATCTTGCATAACCTATGTATGAGTGAAATACACATGTGCAAATCTGTGCTGAATACTGTAAACGCGTGCTAAGGAGTGTTCAAATGTTTTTTAGGCACAGCCTATATTAGAAGAGGAAGTGTGGTTCTCTTCTCCTTATAGCACCGTTCCCAAGATAGAGTAAACAAATATATAAAGGTGTACAGTCCCCTGAGGCGCCGCATCCTAGTACAATACCACCAACCTAACCCTAACATCTTTTGGGAGAGTTGTAAGAAAACCAGAGAGGTACAATGAATTTGTTTGCTATTAATTCTTAGATTTTTTTTTAATTGTATTTATTTATTTTTTTGTGAAAGGGAAGATGTGTAGTATTGTTAGTATTTATTTAAATAGAGTTTAGAATATACATATGTCATGGAATTCTGTGTGGGTCTGAAGATTCGGAATGTTATCGGTTACCACTTTACAGCTGGCTCTTCACTTGAATAGATGCATGTTGTTTTATCCAATAAAGGATACTGAATTCATTATAGAATTGTAGTGTAATCTATTAAGATACTACAAAGGACTTCCCTTCCTGAGAAATCACCTTCAAAGGCTATAAAGACGGAAACCAAAGCACTCAAACAGTATTAATTAATAGTACAAAATCCAAACATTAAGAACTGATTTTTGATCAATAGTTTACCATTTTAGATGTGGAAGACCCTGTGTTCTTCGGTACATTCAAATTTCGAAAGTTCTTTCTTCAGAAATGGACAACAGCCAACACGTGTCTCATCACACAGTGACTTTTTCAATGCTTTGATTAATATAAATACACGGTCACAAGTTCCATGTGAGCAGATCCAGGTGGAGTCAGTAGATGTCTGCTGTAATGTCCCTGGTAGTAGCATCTCCACACGACATCATTTAATAATAGACGCAAATGAAAATGACGGAGATTGATAGACTGTCGCTGTAGACAGCTGGGAGGTGCAACGCCAACATGAACCGGCAGACTGGAGCTTACTATGGACTCCATCTAATCGTAATGCACACCGGACCTTTACTCTAAGAATTGTGTTTAGTCTAGAACGATACTTAGTTCCTGGACGATCTTGCGCCAGGACTTGCATTTTTGATACATCCTATGCATTTTGACAGTGACCTACCTACCTGTATTCTAAACCCAGGATTTGTGGTTTCTCACCACACCTCACAGCCATTTACATAGTCAGTTTACCTATCTCCGTGAGCAGGTTTTTGGAGACCGACCGAGGACTCCTCACTGTTATCCTTGTTTGCAGAGTGGTCTGCCTTTTTCTCTTGGGGGGCTTTTTAGTCTCCTCCACCAGGCCTAGTTTTAGACACTTGTTTTTAGCCAAAGATCAGGATCCTCCCGAGCTCTTGGGGAGAGACTGGCTCCAAGTCCACCAGGTACTGATGCAACTTTTCAAAAGTACAGTTACTTAACAGATGTTCTTTCATACGTAAACTATGAAGACTTGCACTTGACTTCCCTTTAACCAAACACCTAGTGTTTTTAACGAAAAGTCTGCAAAATCAACCCAAAACTGACTCTGGGTTTTCGGAGTTTCCTTGAACCTGATCCTGTATTTCTCAGTGGTGAGTCCAAAGCCCCCAATCAGGGTGTCCTTCGTGAAGTCATAGGACTCAGCATCTGTCTCATTCATTGTCAGGAGCCTATCCCCACACTTTCCTGAGACCAGCTCCCAGAGAAGAGAGCCCCAATACTTCTTTTTTCAGATGTCTTATTTTACCAGTTCTCTCCAAGGCTGTAAAGCATTTTTGTGATGTCACCATCTGTGCATTTTCGGACAATCCCTTTGGGGATTTTAGGGTCAAAATGTTCCTCCCCGTTTATGATTTTGCTACCACCAGAGGTGGGTCCTTGGCCCATTTAGATTCTTTCATTTTCTACAGCCAGGAGTTAGCCTCTAGTGCTATCCTCCTGGTTAGTTTCTGAAGATCTGCATCTTCAGGGTCTATTTCTTCTAGGACACTACTAGGAGTGGTCTCACCGGTGATGCTTTACGAGGAGGTAGTGGTGGAGTCATTGTCCTCCTCGCCTACCTCTGGGCCTTCCTCACCTGTTAATTGCCAAAGCCTTGTCGTTTTCTACCAGCAACTGCTGCAGACGAGCTTTTGTGGGTTTAGGTCCCTCGGCAAGTGTCCATGCCTAAGTTAGGGTACCTTAAGGTGCTCATAAGGAGCCAGGATAAGTTCCTGGGATGTCCCTTCTACAGACATAGCTTTAAAGTGGAGAAGAGTGGCTCACTGGTTAGAGGAGGCAGATCCGGACGCTGAGATCAGACCCGGGACCAGGGTTCAATTCCTGACGCGGCAGGGTCTTGAGCCCAAAATGTCCACGGACTTGGTAATTCTCGCTTCGGTGCCTACTCGAATCACAGGTTCACACTCTGCAACTCTGGGCAATAGCTTGCTTAATCTCCACTACGGCCCCCCGCAGCGGGATGCCTGGCTTTCACCTTGGGGATACCCAGTAGGGGCTATCTCACAGGGAAAAACCAGGACGGGTTCCCAATGCAAAGCGCTTTGAGACCTGGCGGTGATATTGCGCTATATAAAAACCCATCCATCCATCCAAAGTCGTTAGGAACTTTTTAAGAACTGACACCAACCTAAAATTAACAGAGAGTCAAGAAACAAGCAAACAATGTACCCAAATAAAGTTACACAGGAAATAGTTATTAAACTATACGAGTTCCCATCAGTCCACCATCGAGACCGCCCTTCATCATCTGGGATCTCTGGTGCATAATTTCTGTCACATTAACGGGTAAAAAACCTGTGCTGGCAGATACCTACACCAAGCACAGGAAAAACCACAATGATATTTACAGATGTGAAACAGAAAGGCGTATCTAGATGGGAACTAAATAGCAGTGCGTGAAAAAGATGTGTGTTTGTGAAAAGAAAGAGAAAAAAGCTCTAAAATTAGGTAGTGGTCGGGAAATACAATTTAATAAACACCCTCACACTCCTAAATCAATAAACACAGTGCAATAGTGGTTTAACAAATAGCCACTAAAGATGAAAGGTCGACATGTTTCTGCAGACGCACGGAGTCTAGTGATCTCCTGCTGCTTCCTCGGGACCATTAGTGCTACTGCTAGAAAAAATAATAAATAACAAGAACCATATCACCTGAAAGTGTATGTATAAACATCTTCTCATCCTAAAGATAGGGGAGAAAATTATAATATAAGGGTACAAAGTCATGTATACATATAAATTTTAACGTGCATGTTTAATGCCATCAATATTATATGCTAGACATAAGCTAATATTGCCCAGCACTTAGACTAACAGACTCAGTCACAAATCACCAGTTCAGCAAATTTTTAGATTAGGGTTCACTCACCCACTTGATGAGAAGGAACCACTCCACCTCACCTGGCACGAGCTCAGGTAAATGGATGCACCGCACTAGAAACAAACAACAAATCAAAAGATGTATCCACATCTAAATGTATTCCTAAACTGATCGGTCTTAACATGCTCCACACCAAGCATCACATTCCTGCCAGCGCCGTGGAACAGCACCTGGTCGATTAGCTATAATTTATAAAACGGTAGTTATGATTTGGTGACAGCGCTACAAAAAGTCACCACTGTTTCCAACAAATGTACGCATGCGTATGCACTTAACTACAATGACGGAGTACCAAACGAGCGATTTTAGATGTCCGAAAGGAGCACAACCCCTCTCACTCACACGCACGCATGCCAGCCGTCTTACCTCTCCGTCGGTGCACCGGTCGTCCCTCTAAGCTCTATCGTAGGGAGGAACCGACTCGGTGCACCGGCGAGGTAAATAAACCTCTCTCGCTTCCGCATTCAATGCGCAACGATGTCCGACGCCCCCTGTGCGTGGTGACGTCATGCGCCTACTCGCCACTGGGTGCGCTCTTCTTGATGGGATATGTAGTTCCCAAACTCTGTCTGTTCCGCGAAACTGGCTCCCTGGTGCCCCTTGCCCAGTAGTTCATGAAAGCCCAGTAGCACAGACAGAGAGTAATGAAAGACCCCGCATTATTGTTGGGTGGTATATTCAGTAATTAACTGATGTTTAACGAGGGCTGATATCAAAGAACGCGTTCTGATATGAAATACGCTGCGTTCAAGACAAATAATCACCCTTAAATGTATGTAAATGTATAGGCATTTATATAGCGCACTACTTACCCGTAGGGTCCCAAGGCGCTTCGACCGCTGCGAAACCCTTCCTGGCTTCCCTGAGAGATGGTCCCTTAATGGGTATCTCCAGGGTGAGACCAGGCATCCCCGGCGGTCTGGTGGGGCCGTTAGTGAAGTTGAGGCAAGCTAATGCCCAGAGTTGCCGAGTGTGAACACTGATCAGAGTGGGCACCGAGGCGAGAGAATTATCGAGTCCGCTGACCCTGGTCCAGCAACCTGCCGCGCCGGGAATCGAACCCTGGTCCCGGGCCGTCCTCTGCTCTCGGGTCTGCCGCCTCTAACCAGTGAGCCACACTACTTCACTTATTGATTTATAATCATTTTTATGACAATGCTGAAGCTTTACCCCATTATAGAAAAGATTTATCCACAGTTTCCTTCTCTTAAATTCATTAGGCAAGAAAAAACGATATGATAAAGGCTGCTGAATAATATGGTAGAATCCATACTAATTAATATTGAAGAATCCATGCAGGCTAATCATCCCGCTAAATAGACAACTAGGCATATGTAGACCAACAGCGAAGGGGGCCAAACTCGTCCTCTGCACCAACGCATAATACAATGCCATAGTGCAATCGCTTAATATATAGACCTCTCATGTGTGCTAGGACGGGTTACATTGTCACCCCAACATAGATATAATTCTGCTGTAGTGACAAACGTGCCAGTTTACCAATCCCAAGAACTGTATTTTGTCAATGAGATTCGGGTCTATTGATACGACACCCCTTATACCTAAAGGGACATCCACGGGATCGCGTCATTCAACCCACGTTCATCACTACGAAGGCGATAGACCCACTTTTGTTCACATTTAAACAGAAATTTCGCCGTATCAGTAACTGACGGAGGAATCCACGGTTGATCCAATACTGTCCACATGATGTCCGTGGGTAGATGACCCACCTGCAAGAAATGATTTGTCAGTTTGGTGGCTTGTTTGCAGCACCGGATTGAACTTTTATGTTCAGAAATTCTGAACTTTATCTTTCTGGTGGTCATCCCCACGTAATTCAGTTTACAGGGACATGTTATTAAGTAAACCAGGTTGGAGCTGTTACAGTTGGTGAACCGTTTTAGTTGCCAAGGTCTATCTGTGCCTATGTCTATAGAGAGTGTTTTTGTCGTTTGTGGACATGCCGCACAGCCACCGCAAGGATGGTGTCCGGTGACTGCAGGCATGTCCCAGAGGGTACCGACAGCTCGAGGAATCGTGATTTTGGGCCTTGTGTGGACCAACTGGTCCCTCAGATTTTGGCCTCTCCGAAAGGCAAACAGCGGAGGAGGTATAGGGTCACTCCCTGTCCTAAGGATTTTCCAATTCCTTTTAACAATTTTTTGGACTTGGTTTGAAAGTGTACTAAATGTGTTCACACAAGTCATTCTTTCTTGTGGGTTCTTTGGAGGTGTTGGTTCCAATAGACATTGCCTGTTATTGTTTGCTGCACGCTTTTTGGAGTTTTTTACGAGATGTTTGGGATATTTCTTATCGTGCAGATTTCTTTCCAGAGCTTGGGAGTGTGTGACGAAGGCCGTTTTGGTGGAACAATTCCTCTGAATGCGGAGGAATTGCCCGAAGGGCAGATTATCCCTCAGCGCTTTCGGATGAAAGCTGTCGTAACTTAACAGGGAATTCCTCGCCATTGGCTTTCGGTATAGCTCCGACTGTAACCCCCCTCCTGATGCAGAAATCAACAGATCCAGGAATGCTAGTTTGTGTCTGTCGAACTCCATGGTAAACTTCAGAAATAAATTTCTTTCGTTTAACCAAGTGTGAAATTGACGGAGTTCCTCTTCCGTCCCTCGCCACACGACCAAAATGTCATCTATGTACCTTCTCCATACTCGCAGACACTGAAGATGGGGATTAGTGTCTGCGAGTACGTGTGTCTGTTCGAAGGTATGTACATACAGGTTAGCGAGACTGGGAGCAAAAACACTTCCCATGCTCGTCCCGCTAACCTGTAGGTAGATCGATTCTTCATATTCGAAGAAGTTCTCAGTCATGGCGATGGTCGCCAAAGTCATGATGAAACTGACTGGCGTGATGGAGTTCAAATCTCTAGCTGTTAAAAGGGCTTCAATAGCTTCCAGTGTCTCAGTCTGTGGGATAGAGGTATATAGGCTCTCCACATCAAAGGAAACTAGAAAGTCAAGGTCCATATTAAACTCAATTTCAGGCAAAATCCTAAGGACATCCTTTGTGTCCTTCAAGAAGGTAGGCATCTCCCGCACTATTGGTTGAAGGAAGAAATCTACGAATGTAGATAAAGGTTCCAATAGTGAACCGATTCCCGATATGATGGGTCTACCGGGAGGGGGGCGTTGTGGCTTGTGTACTTTTGGAAGGATGTAGAAATAGGGCATCCTAGGGTGGACAGTACGTAGATATTGAGATTCTTTGTCAGTAATCCATCCCTCTGCAAGGCCTTCTTCAGCAGAGGGGGGTTACAGTCGGAGCTATACCGAAAGCTAAGGATGTCCTTAGGATTTTGCCTGAAATTGAGTTTAATATGGACCTTGACTTTCTAGTTTCCTTTGATGTGGAGAGCCTATATACCTCTATCCCACAGACTGAGACACTGGAAGCTATTGAAGCCCTTTTAACAGCTAGAGATTTGAACTCCATCACGCCAGTCAGTTTCATCATGACTTTGGCGACCATCGCCATGACTGAGAACTTCTTCGAATATGAAGAATCGATCTACCTACAGGTTAGCGGGACGAGCATGGGAAGTGTTTTTGCTCCCAGTCTCGCTAACCTGTATGTACATACCTTCGAACAGACACACGTACTCGCAGACACTAATCCCCATCTTCAGTGTCTGCGAGTATGGAGAAGGTACATAGATGACATTTTGGTCGTGTGGCGAGGGACGGAAGAGGAACTCCGTCAATTTCACACTTGGTTAAACGAAAGAAATTTATTTCTGAAGTTTACCATGGAGTTCGACAGACACAAACTAGCATTCCTGGATCTGTTGATTTCTGCATCAGGAGGGGGGTTACAGTCGGAGCTATACCGAAAGCCAATGGCGAGGAATTCCCTGTTAAGTTACGACAGCTTTCATCCGAAAGCGCTGAGGGATAATCTGCCCTTCGGGCAATTCCTCCGCATTCAGAGGAATTGTTCCACCAAAACGGCCTTCGTCACACACTCCCAAGCTCTGGAAAGAAATCTGCACGATAAGAAATATCCCAAACATCTCGTAAAAAACTCCAAAAAGCGTGCAGCAAACAATAACAGGCAATGTCTATTGGAACCAACACCTCCAAAGAACCCACAAGAAAGAATGACTTGTGTGAACACATTTAGTACACTTTCAAACCAAGTCCAAAAAATTGTTAAAAGGAATTGGAAAATCCTTAGGACAGGGAGTGACCCTATACCTCCTCCGCTGTTTGCCTTTCGGAGAGGCCAAAATCTGAGGGACCAGTTGGTCCACACAAGGCCCAAAATCACGATTCCTCGAGCTGTCGGTACCCTCTGGGACATGCCTGCAGTCACCGGACACCATCCTTGCGGTGGCTGTGCGGCATGTCCACAAACGACAAAAACACTCTCTATAGACATAGGCACAGATAGACCTTGGCAACTAAAACGGTTCACCAACTGTAACAGCTCCAACCTGGTTTACTTAATAACATGTCCCTGTAAACTGAATTACGTGGGGATGACCACCAGAAAGATAAAGTTCAGAATTTCTGAACATAAAAGTTCAATCCGGTGCTGCAAACAAGCCACCAAACTGACAAATCATTTCTTGCAGGTGGGTCATCTACCCACGGACATCATGTGGACAGTATTGGATCAACCGTGGATTCCTCCGTCAGTTACTGATACGGCGAAATTTCTGTTTAAATGTGAACAAAAGTGGGTCTATCGCCTTCGTAGTGATGAACGTGGGTTGAATGACGCGATCCCGTGGATGTCCCTTTAGGTATAAGGGGTGTCGCATCAATAGACCCGAATCTCATTGACAAAATACAGTTCTTGGGATTGGTAAACTGGCACGTTTGTCACTACAGCAGAATTATATCTATGTTGGGGTGACAATGTAACCCGTCCTAGCACACATGAGAGGTCTATATATTAAGCGATTGCACTATGGCATTGTATTATGCGTTGGTGCAGAGGACGAGTTTGGCCCCCTTCGCTGTTGGTCTACATATGCCTAGTTGTCTATTTAGCGGGATGATTAGCCTGCATGGATTCTTCAATATTAATTAGTATGGATTCTACCATATTATTCAGCAGACTTTATCATATCGTTTTTTCTTGCCTAATGAATTTAAGAGAAGGAAACTGTGGATAAATCTTTTCTATAATGGGGTAAAGCTTCAGCATTGTCATAAAAATGATTATAAATCAATAAGGGTGATTATTTGTCTTGAACGCAGCGTATTTAATATCAGAACGCGTTCTTTGATATCAGCCCTCGTTAAACATCAGTTAATTACTGAATATACCACCCAACAATAATGCGGGGTCTTTCATTACTCTCTGTCTGTGCTACTGGGCTTTCATGAACTACTGGGCAAGGGGCACCAGGGAGCCAGTTTCGCGGAACAGACAGAGTTTGGGAACTACATTTCCCATCACGAAGAGCGCACCCAGTGGCGAGTAGGCGCATGACGTCACCACGCACAGGGGGCGTCGGACATCGTTGCGCATTGAATGCGGAAGCGAGAGAGGTTTATTTACCTCGCCGGTGCACCGAGTCGGTTCCTCCCTACGATAGAGCTTAGAGGGACGACCGGTGCACCGACGGAGAGGTAAGACGGCTGGCATGCGTGCGTGTGAGTGAGAGGGGTTGTGCTCCTTTCGGACATCTAAAATCGCTCGTTTGGTACTCCGTCATTGTAGTTAAGTGCATACGCATGCGTACATTTGTTGGAAACAGTGGTGACTTTTTGTAGCGCTGTCACCAAATCATAACTACCGTTTTATAAATTATAGCTAATCGACCAGGTGCTGTTCCACGGCGCTGGCAGGAATGTGATGCTTGGTGTGGAGCATGTTAAGACCGATCAGTTTAGGAATACATTTAGATGTGGATACATCTTTTGATTTGTTGTTTGTTTCTAGTGCGGTGCATCCATTTACCTGAGCTCGTGCCAGGTGAGGTGGAGTGGTTCCTTCTCATCAAGTGGGTGAGTGAACCCTAATCTACAAATTTGCTGAACTGGTGATTTGTGACTGAGTCTGTTAGTCTAAGTGCTGGGCAATATTAGCTTATGTCTAGCATATAATATTGATGGCATTAAACATGCACGTTAAAATTTATATTTATATGTATACATGACTTTGTACCCTTATATTATAATTTTCTCCCCTATCTTTAGGATGAGAAGATGTTTATACATACACTTTCAGGTGATATGGTTCTTGTTATTTATTATTTTTTCTAGCAGTAGCACTAATGGTCCCGAGGAAGCAGCAGGAGATCACTAGACTCCGTGCGTCGGCAGAAACATGTCGACCTTTCATCTTTAGTGGCTATTTGTTAAACCACTATTGCACTGTTTTTATTGATTTAGGAGTGTGAGGGTGTTTATTAAATTGTATTTCCCGACCACTACCTAATTTTAGAGCTTTTTTCTCTTTCTTTTCACAAACACACATCTTTTTCACGCACTGCTATTTAGTTCCCATCTAGATACGCCTTTCTGTTTCACATCTGTAAATATCATTGTGGTTTTTCCTGTGCTTGGTGTAGGTATCTGCCAGCACAGGTTTTTTACCCGTTAATGTGACAGAAATTATGCACCAGAGATCCCAGATGATGAAGGGCGGTCTCGATGGTGGACTGATGGGAACTCGTATAGTTTAATAACTATTTCCTGTGTAACTTTATTTGGGTACATTGTTTGCTTGTTTCTTGACTCTCTGTTAATTTTAGGTTGGTGTCACTTATATACAGGGGGCTTAACAGTAGGGTCTATAAACTTACCCCTGGGACCTTCTCTGTGTGTAACTTTTTAAGAACTTACAAAAAAGCTAAGTACTGCTAAAGGCATAATTACTTTACTACTTTTTAAATTCTTACTAGTTTTGTAAAGGGACTTAACCAAGGCCCGACAGCTATTTTAAAACAATTTAGAAAAATTGAAAAAAAAATTTCTACCTAAAGACAATTTTGAATTCCTTGGTGGGATCACCTGTCAACCAAGTGGTACAGCAAAATGTCAAGTTTTGTATCCCAGCGTTGCGCCACCAATGTAGGAAGCGGGCTCATTATGTGATATACAATCATTTTTATTTTACAAAAGAGAGAGGGGGGGGGCCAAGGAGCGATTAAGGTCCAGTGTCCATGCTCCTTATTTCAACATAAATTATCAAAAAGAGGACACTGTTCCTGTAGCGGGGTTCAACAATGTAACCCTCGCATAGGGGTGCAAATAGTCACCCGTGCACAACCGAAAGAGACGTGAAAGGAGAAAAAGACATCCTAGGTTGATGTGACCCATTAGTGAAGTGGAACAAACAATATTGTCCTCTGTTGCCCTCACACACCCCGAAGAGTGTCATGCTTCATCATCGGGCAGTTGCTCCTCGTAGGGCCGGCGCTGCAATCCCCTACGGGTCCCCCGAAGGGTCTCTTTGTCGGAGATCTTTTAAGGACTGCCGGGAGGTGCATGCGGGTATGTGGGGTATGGGTCTAGTGAGGGTTAGGAGAGTGATGTGCGTGCTACGTGGTGGGAGAATCATTGTTAAAAGAAGGGTAAACATGCAGCAGATATATGAATTGTAAACCCTTCGCAGATAAACTGCTAGATAAAATCTTGTCCCTAAGGCACACTATGCCCAGGTGTCATCAGAACATAGGTCAACATGTTTCGCGCCTGTGTCGCCATAAGGGTCGTTGGCACTTCGTCAGGACCGGGAAAATAATGTATAAGGTGCACGTGATAAAAATTAATAAACCCTCTAAAAACATACATGGCGAGGTAAGCACCTTTCAGAGCTAACCATCTTTTAGAGCCAACTACCAGATATAGGGTGGTGTAAGATTCACATGTATTTCCAATTGTTGAAACTTTATGGACACTTGTCGTATTTTAGACGAAGGGAGGTCACGAGTGATACAAACAGCTTTTACAACGAGTAATTAACTTGGCGTGCTTTGAATATTGCACAGTCAGGCCCCCTTGTTTTGATGATGCTGGTGTCTCCTGTGCCTGGTTCTTTAAATAATGTTGCTTGTTTTAATCAATGTGCACACATGTGTGGCACATGATAAGGCATTAAGTTGTGACTGATGCACTTATAAGGCATCAAGTTGTTACTGATGCGCTTAACTGTTATTTAATTTTTTCTGTTTCCTAGGACTCCATCAGGAGCGCTCTACTATCATGCAGCTGTAGCCTTACAACAGGTATACAGGGTGCTGCCTCGCCCTGTATGTTTTTAGAGGGTTTATTAATTTTTATCACGTGCACCTTATACATTATTTTCCCGGTCCTGACGAAGTGCCAACGACCCTTATGGCGACACAGGCGCGAAACATGTTGACCTATGTTCTGATGACACCTGGGCATAGTGTGCCTTAGGGACAAGATTTTATCTAGCAGTTTATCTGCGAAGGGTTTACAATTCATATATCTGCTGCATGTTTACCCTTCTTTTAACAATGATTCTCCCACCACGTAGCACGCACATCACTCTCCTAACCCTCACTAGACCCATACCCCACATACCCGCATGCACCTCCCGGCAGTCCTTAAAAGATCTCCGACAAAGAGACCCTTCGGGGGACCCGTAGGGGATTGCAGCGCTGGCCCTACGAGGAGCAACTGCCCGATGATGAAGCATGACACTCTTCGGGGTGTGTGAGGGCAACAGAGGACAATATTGTTTGTTCCACTTCACTAATGGGTCACATCAACCTAGGATGTCTTTTTCTCCTTTCACGTCTCTTTCGGTTGTGCACGGGTGACTATTTGCACCCCTATGCGAGGGTTACATTGTTGAACCCCGCTACAGGAACAGTGTCCTCTTTTTGATAATTTATATACAATCATTTGACATACCGTGTAAAGAGTCCAGGGGTTCCCTCACGAGTTGACAGCGTGTTGCTATGTCATCCCAAAGTGCTCTATTAGGGGGTAGTGTGGTAAAGCAGCCATAGGCTTAACACAGAGGAGTGTGAGACATTTGCAAATAAACACAAAGATTAATAAATGACACACAGGGCTCAAGGAGATTCACACTGATTCATACAAATACCAGGTACCATTAAATATGTTTAGGCATCAGAGAAAAGCCGCTCAGGTAAGTACTTTTTAAATATAAATTCTTTTCACTTTTAAAAGTGGACACAGTGCAATTTCTGAGTTCTGCAATGTTATCTTACAGACAGGAAGAACAAGTTCTGCAAACAGATACAGTACATTGACTTACAAAACCAATCTCCAGGTGAGTGGTGGGCAAGGTCCAAGGCAGCACCAGCAGTACACCACCAGTGGCACGAGGTCAGCCGGGTGCAGGGTGCAAATCAGCGCCGGGAGCCCAAGTCGTTTCAATGGAGATCGGTCACTGTAATAAGAGGCTGCAGGCTCTGGCTAGCAAGCGTGTCAGGTTGAAACAGCAAGACGGCTCAGGTCTTGGGATGCTAGAGGATGGGGGGACACCTTTGGTCCTCTTCTCCAAGACCCAGGGACGACAGGTGCGGAGGTGTCCTTAGGCATCAGGTTTTTCCTTACTAGAGCAGTGGCAGTAGAGGGGGCCTGCATGTCAAGGCTGCAGGCGCCGTCGGGGAGTCAGGGAGGGCTGGAACCACAATGGAGTCGAGCTCTGGAGGGCTGGGGAACCTTCTTGGTACCTTTTTCCCAATTCAAGCAGTAGTTGCTTCAGGTGTCAGGTTTTTGTGGTTCCGGAGGCCTCAGAGTCTTCTCCTTTGGAGTTCTTTCGAACATGTGCGCTGTTCACAGGAAAGCTTGAGTCTTTTTTGAAGGCAATTAGTCCTCCCAAGTTTCTGGAGTCACAGCTACAGGAAGAGTCAACCATAGCACCTTTTTCAACAGGATATGCAGACAGACTGGCAGGGTTGGTACCAAATCAGCTTTTGCAGCTCTTTGGTGCCCTCTCTCTAATTTACGGGCATTAGGGGAGTGTAGGGTAGTAGCCACCTTTGGAATACGAATATGACTCCCCTCACAGGAGAGAAAGCCACCCCCCTTTTCCAGAGCCCCCTTGGAACCAGGACAGATGGGGAAATTAGCTAGTTATGCTATTCAGGTAGGTGTGCCACCTCCAGACTACTATTACCCCTAAGGTGGGCTACTGACCCGTGGGGTCACTATGCCCCCTATACAACCACTTCCTGTGGGAAGTGGACATAACCCTGTCCCAGAGGGCTACTCCTGAAAAATCGATTCCACCTCACAGTAGCCCACCTTAGGGGTGGTACTAGCCTGGGGGTGGCACGCCTAACAGACTAGCTAATTTTCCCTCCTGTCCAGGTGCCAAGGGGGCTCTGGACAGGGGGGTGGCTTCCTCTCCTGTGAGGAGAGTCAGATTCACATTCCAAAGGCGGCCGTTTCTTAGAAGCTTGCCGGTCCAAGGAGGCTCATCAGCAGGTCATCCTGTGGGAGTGGGTGTTACACCCTCTTCCCGGACAGCCTTTTTTTTTTGGGTCTCATCAGAGCGAAGACTCTCAACCTAGGATGTCAGAACTGCATCTCAGGTGGCAGGCTTGCAGAAACCAGTCAGCCAGCACACCAGAGGCTGGAAGGTTTTCAGGGGGCACCTCTAAGGTGCCCTCTGGGTGCATGTATTGGCAAATACAACACTGGCATCAGGGTGGATTTGCCAATACGAGATGTTTGATACTAAATATCCCCATTTTCAGTGAAGTCACCATGTAGTTGGGGATCTCGTTTTCACCAGTGTCCAGCACATGTTCTAAAATGGCTTCCCTGGTCACTTGTGCTGGCAGTAATAGGACTGACGAGCACATGGGCATATCTGCTAATGTGGGTATGCCCTTGCATATAATATTCAGCACCCTGACTCAGGTTGTCAGGCCTGCTGTAGGGGTGACTTGCACATACTGCATGCAGTGTTAGGGACGTGGCATACAGGGCTGTGTGACATGTCGTGGTTTCACTTTTGACTGCACCGGGGCACACAGCCTGCAATGGTAGTCTTACATGTGCTTGGTGAGAGGTCCCTTAGGGTGGCACAATTAATGCTGCAGCCGTTAGGGGCCCTGTTTAGTACCTCAGGCCCTGGGTACCCGGGTACCATGTACTAGGGACTAACAGAGAGTGCTAAACGTTTTGCCAACAGAAGGAACAATTGTACAGTTTTTAGGGCACGAACATTGGTCCTGGAGACCTGGTTAGCAGGAACCCAGTACACTTCAGTCGAAGTTGCATCAAATACCAGGAAAACAGTGGGGAAGAACTGCAACCAAAACCCAGTTTCCTACAGTAGGTCAATAAAAAGACAAAGCAAAATATTCAGCTGCATTGACAACGTCTGCTACAACTTTAATAAACACATTTCTGGAAAAACATATTTGTATAATTTGTCCGATGTATTCTTGTGTCGTTCGCTGTGTAACCATAGATAACTTGAACAACATTTGCATAAATGATGCTAAAGACAAAAAGTGAAACACCTGAAAATAACTTGACATTATCACCAGTCGGGACCTCTCCGTGCACTCGATACTGCTCTCCCAAGCGAACCGCGCATGCTCGTCTTGGTGCTGCACGTGTGCCAATAACGCCGTTGGTCTCAAGTTACTATTTATCTTTCACAAACAAAACTCGTTCAATGTCTTTGTTTGACCTTCTGTGATATCATGATCTGGTATTGGAGGAAAACACCTGCAGTAACCGGCATCTCTCGGCTTCTGTCTATTGCTCAAGAGTTCGATTTCTCTACTATCCCCTGTTTTTGCAGAATTACCAGTTACTTGGCTTCTTCTAAGATGAGCAACCCCAAGCCGATGTCCGCATCCATTGCACTTCTTCCCTCCTTTGCCACGGGGTGCTGAGTGATAATCCAATCAGTGAAAGATGTGTCCCTGCGGTTAATGACCATGCTGCAGTGTTGAGCGGTGCTGGTGCTTTCCTTCACATGGACCTTTACTATTACTGGGTTTTTGTTAGAGCCGCTCGTGATAAACTTGTGGAACTCAGTTGTCCAATGGGT
Organism: Lissotriton helveticus; assembly: GCF_964261635.1. Lineage (NCBI taxonomy): Eukaryota > Metazoa > Chordata > Amphibia > Caudata > Salamandridae > Lissotriton > Lissotriton helveticus. The sequence continues at coordinate 1,931,801,715 of NC_136068.1, read as the reverse complement.
GCGCTTCCTTCTATAACTGGTCTTAACGATCTTGGTGAATGTTGCATTTTGCAGAGAATCTGCTTGAGAAAGAGGTTTGTTTCTGGTTTTACATCGATTTCCTCGGCCTCGATCTCAGCCAAACCCTGAATGGGGTCTGTCCTCCTTCTCACGTGTTCTCTGATGGTCCCTTACCTCTTGCAGTCCTGGAAGGATTCGCAGCCAGGGTCCATCCTCCAGGCGTGTCTCTTTTTTATACAAAGAGTGATAGGACTAAAATCACTCTGAGGATCTGCTATGTGTACAGTACAGCTTCTTTCCTGAGTTTGTATGGAGTCTCGGCATCACAACTAGACTTCTAGAGCCATTGCATACCTTCACAGATCTATTCCAGTTTTTTGATTGTCTCCTGATATTGATTATCACTCTGCCTCCCACCAGAAACCAATACCTGTATTTGCCTAACAAATGTGTAACATACTGTTTGACCCCTAGATCACACTGTGTGGCCTCCACCATTTCATACACTGGTTGTGGAATCCCCCCAAATGTCTTGTGTTCAAGTTCCTGCTTGGTTTGAGGCTCTAAACTCCCTAGTGCTGACATACTGAAGTGTTTGCACAGTGCCTAATAGCTTGTTCTTTTCATATAGCACTTGCTACATACACCTATCATGCCATTTTGTGACACATTTAATAATAATCCTAGTTGATGATATTCAGAATGTTGGTTTCGGAAGGATGAAAGGCATATATTTCGGTCGCTTTACTGTATGTGTTTTTTTGTGGGCAAGAAGACGATACTCTTGATTGAAGGTATCGCCGCATACCGGGCACTTGTAATGTTTCAAAACTTTATGCGTGGCTTCATGTCTACTAAACAGATTGTAGTGAACGAAGGTTTTGCCACATACAGAACAGGTATAAGGCCCAGGCCCCAATTGATGACGTGCAGAATACTTCATCTTTCTTGACCCTTCTGGCTTGAAATTACCTGCTGGAGTAGAAGTAAAGGAACACAATTAACTTTTTTAAAGCAGCATTTTGTTGTTAACAATATTCTCACAGCACAGAAGTGATGTTATTATGATGTCTGTGTTCTCTACTGCAAAGTACAGAGCAGCAGAGCAGATCCAGACCGTTCTTGCTTCTCTGAACAAGACTGGATGGGCCCACATGCGCTGTGAGATGAATGAACAAATTAATGAAATAGCACACAGCAAATGTTTATGTTTAAAAGACAAAGAAGCTGAAGTGGAGAATACGGGCACAGTGACAGAATATCAGGAATTGCAAAAGAGGTTTCACACACTCTTTGACCTTCCAATGACAACACGATTGGCCCCTTGCCCAATCCTTGGCTAGTCGTGAACGCCCTTGCTGCTGCTAAGGGGCTGCACGAAAGGCAAGAAGTGACGGTACAGAACATAAACAGGCTCCTCCAGACACAAAGAGGGACAGCGAGCACCCGCAGAGTTGCTGCACCGACCCCCAGAGACTCCTAATTGGCATTCATGGGAGATAAGATGGGCTGATGGTAAATATATGTACATTTTTTCTAAAGGCTACTCGTGGTAAATCTAGAGAAAAAAGTGACTTGAAATGATCAAATGACTTGATATAAAATCAATTCAACCGCTGAAGAACCTGCAGGTTAAAGTCTGTCAGAAGAAAAAGTTACTTCTTGTTATCCCGCTTGCTGGTGGATACGCTGCCCACACCAATTGCATCCCCGTACTGGATTCTGCAGAAGGTCAAAGGCCACATTCAAAAGGTTCCACTTTAGTCTGGTCATTTCCTTGTGCCTGCCTCTAAGGACACAGACACAACTGACAGGGAAATGATATCAGTAGCATCACTATGGTGTTGTTTCTGGTACCAAGACGGCCTGAACCTTCTACGGGCCCACCAGAGCTACGAAACGTTTCTGGATTTATTCGGTGCCTTGGGATATGCAACAGGTAAGGAATATGCAGGTAGAAGTATCTATCAGAAGTGAGGGTTCCCTCTTACTTTACATTTAAATAGAGTATTTTTATATCTTCCAGAGCTAGAACATTATACTGAGAGAATTTCACTATGGGCCATACTGCTCCTGCTGTAGCTGCTGAAAGCCCTCACTCCTTATGGCTCGGTAATCCAGATTCAGACACATTCAGGAGTTTGCTCCTGCGAGGATCTCCTGGTGCCTTGCAGGTGTGTGTGCCCTTCCCTGCCTATGGTATGTCGGTTAATTGAAAAGTCAGGTCTTCACCTTCTAACGGAACTCAAGAAGCGTGGAGGAGACTCTGATGTGGAGAGGGAGGTCATTCTACGTTTTAGGAATGATGTGAGCGAACACCCTCCTGATCTGGGTCTGTATACGCGTGGGATGGTTGCGAGTAGGAGTCCTGCTGAGTGGAGATGTCCGGATGGCCGGTGGAAGGAGATGTAACTTATCAGGTACATGGGGCCTGAGTTGCGAAGAGCTTTGAATGTGTGAAATTAAAGCACGCTTTTGGCAGAAGCACCAGCAGTCCACCTACACTCTACCTAATGACATCAGGTCATTAGGTAGAAGTGTGGCTCAATGGTTAGAGCGGCAGACCCTGATGCAGAGGTCTGGCCCAGGACCAGGTTTCAATTACCGCCTCGGCGGGTCTGGGGCTCAATTTCCTAGGACCTGATAATTCTCGCCTCGGTGGTGCCTATTCTAATCATGGGTCCCACTCTGCAACTCTGGGCAATAGCTTGCTTAATCTCCACAATGGCCCCAGCAGCGCTTGGATGCCTGGCTTCACCTTGGGGGTGCCCAGGAGTGGACATTTCACAGGGAAAAGCCAGGAAGGGTTCCACAGCGGTATGTGTTACAGCGCCAGGACACCCCAGTTGGGATATTAGTGCGCTTTACAAGTACAAATTACATAAGAACCCCATCCCCACAGACACCCAAGCACCTTCTTGAATATTAGCTACTGCCGTGGACACGTCCACCCTTGCCTCCCCATGTATGAAATGTGCCACAACGCTTGTTAATTTGTGGCGTCCTGTACGCTCAAATCTGCCATAACACACCTGGGCAGAGACTTTCCATTACTTTAATTTGCCATCGTCACCCTTGCACCTAAATGAACCGTTTCATTTTACACCTGGTACAGCCCTACGCACCCTCGTAAACTGCTGTCTTGCACCTGGGTGCATCCAGTAAACCTCCTGGTTGAAAGGACACCCTCCTGTACCTAATGGAAAATCCTTGCAAGTAAACGACATGGCCGTTGCCATACACCTGACTGCGAGGCACCCTCAGTCAAGCATGTCTAACCGTGGGCACCTTTCTGAAGACTTCTCCATCCCTCTAAAATACTCTTGTTGGCAACTGCATTATGTGCGGAGCAGATCTCTGGTCCTGAACCTTGGCACCGTTTATCCTTACCCTACAAAATACGCCACACATCTAATTTAATATCTACTACAAGTTTTCATACCACAAATCCAGAAAGTGACAATTGTCTTTTCCTAGTCCTCTCTGTTAATCAACATTCCAATACAAATCCTCTCTAGTCGTCCTTCTCCACCCAGTGTGGTGAGTGGCTAAGACCTCACACACCTCATGCTACTTTTAAAATAAGTATCAATTATTTTAGGCAGACCATTTTTATCAGGAGGCAAATTTCCTGGGCTATAAACTGGGAGTCCTACGTACATTTAAGTGCACAGTCTTAAAACTGTATCTTTTGTTTACCTTGTCACTGCACCGAAAAACAGCATTGAAATGCTTTTTTCCCTTTCACAAAGAGCCAGATGTATGAAGCCATTTAGCATTTCTTAATGGGCCGAATCGCAATTTCACCTCATTAGGAAATGCAAAATGGCCTCTTCATATGTACAAAGGCTGAAATCTGTCACAATATGCGATTTCTACCTGGTAGAAATCACAAATGCAACAGCGATTTAGGAATCGCACATAGAGATGACCTATTTGCAATTCCTAAAGCACATGTACGAACAATTTCCTAAATGCCAATTGGTCAATTAGGAAATGCCATTACCATCAACTCAAAGTCGATGGTAACTACGTGCAAAATTAAAAAATGCATTTAAAAATGCATATTTTAATGTGACATAAAACGCACATATGTCCACTTACATGTGCACCTCAATTTTAGGGGTGCCTCCAGGGGGCTTTAAGGCCAGAGGCACCCTTGGGTTAGGGTTTCCTAAACTGCAATTTCCTATTAGGAAATTGCAATTTAAGGAATGCAAAACTATCCGTATATACGAAGCTTCGTACATCGGGGCCAAAGTCATTACAAAGCAAGGGGGCTCCTCCCTCAAGCGCATTACATACAATGACCACTTATTCGTTCCATTCCTCACTCACCTGGGTCCTGAGCCGTGCTCTCCTTTCTTTTTGTCCCTTTTTCTTTTCTCTTGTCCTGCTGCAGTTCTTCTTCATCTCTTAACGTAAAGACAGCAGTGATCATAGGAATTCCTGTTTTTAAAGAAAACATATAGTGTGTCATAGATCTGTGTGTAATGTTCACGGACATCACAGTACACGTGGTTGTTCATCTTGAAGCAAGCTTCAATGCTCGCGATTTATCGCTTCGGTTTGGGAGTTTGTAAGGGGCGACCTTCCTGCAGAGGTGGATTGTTTACGGTTCTTCCCTCTCAGACCAGGGTCTGACAGGCATACTGTCTAAGGACATGTGAGGAGTTCTCGCCCCATCTGTGTCTGCGTGGACTCTGTACGGATGGCTTGGGGTGAGGGACGTCACCTGCTGCCGGGCCTGGAGGATATGCCGCCTGGTCAATGTTCTGAGGGCTCCCTGAAAGGCTGGCGAGAATGGAGTTGCCTAAAGTCACTCAAGGTGAGTTTAGTTAAACTGGTTGTTGGTTGCAGTTGTGCTGGTTTAGTGCTGTGACAGATGATGTTAATGTGATGATCAGGATAGTGGGGGCCGTTTGTGGGGAGATGAGGGGGGCAGAACTCCGTCTCGGCGCATACTTACAACACAGGTAGGGCGGAATTACTGGTTGGAATTCTACTACAACTCGGCCAAAGTTCCCACATTTGGTTTTCCCAGGTGCAGGAATACCATACCCTATATTACCATCCAGAAAACACGGCTGATAATATTACTTGAGGCTTTGGCTGAAACAGCAGTCAAGTCTTTATCTCTGTCCCTGCAATACTGCTGTGCTGAGATTTCTTTGTGGGTAAACAGGGAGCATGCAATGTGCCTCCCATGCGTGAGCACCTTTTCCCCTTCCCTGTAAGCTTTCAGTTCACTTCCTCCCCACCAGCCCAGAACTTGCCCGCAGCTCACATTTACCACCTACTCCAAGCAGGAGGAAACACGACTGTTAATCCTGGTGGAACAGGGTAGAGTGTGCAGATTTTCATCCAGTGAAACCAGATCTGTGGTTATTCCTCCTTCTGGAGGATTTATTCATAAGTGCATGGTCACATTATTTTGCATACAGACTTTGCATCCCTCCAGCACTGTGCAACTCCTAATCTGGCCCTCAAGAGGTGAGTTTGGAAGCAGTAAAGAGTTGCTGGTTAAAAAGGCAGTAGGTGAACATAAGTTAGCAAGGAAAAAACATTTCAAGAGGACTTCACGTTCTTAACCCTAAGTTGGTTTGTTGCCATGTTTTTTTTTTTGTTGTTTTTTTTGCAGAGTTTTATATAGCGCGAACTAGACCCAAACCGAATCAGGTATCAGAGCGCTTTACATATTTTTCCAGTTACTTTCATTTTAGACAAGGGGAGATTAAGTGATTTGCCCAGAATCACAGGAAGTTTTGGGCGTCGTTACCGAGACTCGAACCCAGTTCCTCCAGGTCAGAGGTCGAGCGCCCTAGCGGTTAGACTGTACCAAAACCCAATAGTTCGGTCCAAGCGATAGGGCACAAGCAACTGCATTTCCCTCCGGCAAGCCAGACATATCCGACTGGCAAGTGTCAACATCTCTGAGAAGAAGTCATTGTCCCAACCAACTACGAGTGAGTGGGGTTTTCCAGGTGTGCCCCATGTGTGGGGTGTGTGTCCACCAGGGAGGAGCACTGGATAGGAACGCTGGTTTGATAATAAAGTCACGAAGTGTGTAGCAATTGACTTCACATCGGGGTGACAGCAGCAGGGTGTGCACAGAGGACATACCACAGTGAGTAGGTACACAGGTAGTACTGTAATAAACAAGTTGTAGCGAGTGGGATCCCAAGTGCAGGGTCTTCTTGAATTTACAGGGGAGGTCCCTTGCTGGCCCCTGTATGAACCTGACCTCAAGGTTGAGGCACTTCCAGGTTTTCTTGGTGAATCCGTTCAGGGTCACACTCTCCTTAGCACAAGCACATTGTACTCCTAACATAAAAGCTCTGGTGGATCGCACTCTTCATATCTCAGGGCTTCGTCCATCGAGAGGGACGCGTCTGTGCAATAACTGACTACAAAGTTTTTGGCCTCCAAGGAATAAATTAAAACATTTGGACCAGGAAGTATCCCTGATATTGGTAGTGAGGGTTACAGGGAAAGCTAATGAAAAAAATATTGTAATTTCAACCAAGTTAAGGAAAGTCACGCGATTGAAGAATGCTATTCTGAGCCTGGGCATGTTGATTAAGGGCGACAAATTTATCTTGGACGGACAACTAAGAACAACAAAAACAGATTTTTAGGGCCTGTCTGAGACAGTGCATTCGCACTTGCTTGTGAGGCATTTTGTGAACTAAAATGACGCTTGGAGCCTGTCCATTATTTACCATTTGTTTGCTTCACTGTCACTCTTATTTTCTGGCTCCTGATTGGTCAACACATGCGGGTTCCACTTGCTCTTTATTTGTTTCTCCCTTCGGTGGAGCATGGGCCAAGTACTGATTGCTTTTTTTATTAGTGTTTTTCTGCCACGGTCGAACTGGGACTGAGGCACTTTTCATTTCTCCCCTCATCATTACTATTGATACCTGCTTGCCCCCTTCTCCCTCCCATGTCATTGCTTGTTCTATCGTTTCTGCTTCCCCCTCTGTCCTCCTGCGTTGCTTCTTTCACAAAGTCATGTTTCCTAGAACGTCAATGGTTATGCCAAGGACCTCTGGGGCCATTTTTGTTAAAGTTTCCGTTGTGTGTTTGCTTTGGTGTGATGTTGTGTGGTGGTGAATGCAGGCTGTATTCAGTATGGTCATAAATGATTTTGAAACCCCACCTGCCGGTGCAGTGTATTCTACAAAAAGGCACGGAGTGCGCCGAAAATATTCAACACTACTTTCGACCAAGAACTTCTTGGGAATTGAGTTGAAGGTAAACGCAGACCCATTTCAAGCATTCTTTGGAAGAATGATCCTTTAGGTTACGATGGCAATGCCTGGTCCCCATTGCACTCAACACGCATGATGCACATGCCACATCACCGTGCCAACCTGCTAGCATTTTCTGAGCAGGCCTGGATGGATTTGCAATGAATTGAAGCTATAAGTATAGATAGGCAGTGTTGGAAATGGGGGTTGCCCAAGTCTCAAAGGGGGTAGCATGGCATCAAGCGGGCAGGCCAAACTTCGAGGACATGTGAAGCATTCGCGCAGTACCCACAGACAACACACCAATCACACTACAAAAGAGTCACGACACCACCTTTGGTTGGAAAAAGAATAAATTTAGTGATATCTCCAACCTGCAAGGTAAAAAGGAAAAATACACTGGTATTCACAACCAGGCGCCAACTGGCGCCAGAGCCAAGTACATCATGGGGAATTATTTACATGGGACAAAAAGGGTTAAGTCCAAAGTCCATGCTGAAATAAAGAAAATTGTGATTAAATATCAGTAGACCTGAGGCCAATCTGGCGGGGCCAACTCAGGCTCTCATCCTTAGGGGGTTGTAATTGCAAAATTCTACATTAGCATAGAAATACATCATGCACATTAGCACCAACCCGCCCCTGTTAGGGAAAAACAACAACAGAGCATTACAGCACATACTAGTCAGGAGCACCTGTAAGAAATCAGTACGGCAAGCTCATTAACCAGGGCATAAACAGGGGCCTGGAATAACTCATCAGGCCAACCCATTGACCAACATTATGCAGAACATACCTCACCCAGCATTAATATCAGATAGGGGCCCTCCTCCTAGATCAGGAACACCTGTCAGGACTCAACTGGGCTCCCTTTACCATCAACTAAGGGGTATCAACATCAGGGTGTACACAGCAGTCAACCCTCCTTACTTCTGGACTCCCTTAGACATTTCCTTCCTCAGGGTTCCTTAGTAACTGGGGACCTCAGGGCAACCCGTATAGCAGGGACCTATATTTGCACCAAGGGAGAATAAAACTCTCTACCCCAGAATATGCAATAAGGACAACCGGCTTGCTCCTGAGTTGTCTAGAAGGCAGTTAGTTGCAGGAACGTCAGGGCAGTTCAATAAATCTGGAGCCCAAGTCGCAGGTGCCCCCTGTCATTTGGGCACCTGATAAGGCAACACAGTCCCCGGGGCGGGCACGGGCAATGTACCCCGTTGCCCTCTTATTTATTTATTTTATTTATTTATTTATACGACTTTTATAGCGCAACAAATACCCGGAGGTGTCTCGGCGCTGTGGAGCTACTGAATCAGTCATTCTATTACTCGTTGAACAACCATGTTTTTAAAAGCCTGCGGAAACTCATCAGGTTCGGAGCAGATTTGATAGCAGGTGGCAGAAGGTTCCACAACTTTGGCGTAGCCACAAGAAAACGCCTGTCTCCCCAGGTGGCCGTTCTTGTGCGAGGCACAGAGAGGAGACTGGTGTTGGCCGATCGTAATTGCCTTCTAGGGACATAAAGCTGAAAAGCTTCAGTCAGGAACCTGGGTCCTGTGCCATGTACTGCCTTATAGGCAATACAGAGGGCCTTAAATTTTATACGGCTCTCAACTCTCAGCCAGTGAAGCTGACGAATGCCAAGGGTGGTGGATTTGCGGCGGGGGATATTTAGGAGGATCCTAGCAGCCGCATTCTGGATGGATTGCAGCTTAGTTATGACACGCTTCTGGGTGTGAAGAAAGAGAGCGTTCCCATAATCTATTTTTGAGAAGACTAAGGTAGAAACCAGAGTCTTCCCAGCTGAAGGAGGGAGATAGGGCAATAATTTCTTTATTTTTTTCAAAGTAAAGAACGATGACGAAACAACCTTGTTGGTATGAAGGTCAAAAGCCAGCTTGCTGTCAAATATGACTCCCAGATTTCTGGCTTTTTCCACTGGGACAGGCGGAAGGCCGAGTTTTTCCGGCCACCAAGTGGGAGACCAGTCAGGAGAGAGTTTTCCGTAGGTCATGATCTCGGTCTTGTTCGAGTTGAGTCTAAGACAATTCGAGGTCATCCAGGTACTGACCTCCAGCATAACTCTCTGGAAGTTGGCTGCCACAGCAAGGCCATCCCTATGGATACCCAGAACCAGCTGGGTATCATCTGCGTAAGATGTAAGCCGTACCCCATGGGCTTTTATTACCCTCGCCAAGTCCGCTACATAGATATTAAATAGCAGCGGGCTTAGCGAGGAGCCCTGTGGGACTCCACAAGGGAGAGCAGAGATGGGTGAGTAGAATTCTCCCAGCTTCACCGTCTGGGTACGGTTTGCGAGGAAAGATGAGATAAGATCCCTGGCCAAACCGTTTATCCCCAGGGCTGTGACACGGTCGACTAAGGTGACATGGTCGACCGTGTCAAAGGCCGCTGACAGGTCCAAAAGGATCAAGACGGCCGCTCCTCCCTGATCCATGATCACCCTGATCTCGTCAGAGGCCTTTATCAAAGCGGTCTCTGTTCCATGCCCCTTCCTAAAGCCAAATTGCGTTTCGTCGAGAAGTTGGTGAGTCTCGACGAACTCTGAGAGCTGTCGATTCATCAGGAATTCGCATACTTTGGCAGGAAAGGGCAGACACGCAATGGGCCTATAACTAGCAACAGCTGTGGGATCTAGGGACGGCTTTTTTAAGAGAGGTTTTATAACAGCCTTCTTCCATATACTAGGAAGTTGGCCTGTCTGAAATGCGCAGTTGCAGATCTTCATGAGGGGACGTGAAATTACTTCTGTGAGTTTTGACATCACAGAAGGAGGGCACGGATCCAACGGGGAGCCCGATTTAATGTAATAAATGAGTTTAGTAACATCGTCATGTGAGGCAGGTAAAAAACATGAAAAGAAATCATGATTATGATGGTAAAATCCTTCTTCCACGGTACCACCTCTGTGTTCCGTTTCGATATCCCCTTCAAATGATGCATATATATCTGCCACCTTTGAAGTGAAGAACGTGGATAATTCGTTGCAAAAAGTCTGTGAAGGTTCCACTCCAGGGCCAGAAGGGGGTGTGGACAGAGTAGTGACAACAGAAAACAGCTCTCTAGCAGAGTTGGCGGCGGTCTCAATTTGCGCCGAAAAGAAAGCCGTTTTTCGAGCCAAAACCGCCTTTTTATAAATTGCAAGGGCATCTTTATAAGTTTGCCTAGCTATGGGGCAGTAAGCTTTCCTCCATCGCCTTTCTAGATTCCTACAATGTTGGCGATGAAGTCTAAGATCTTCATTATACCAGGCAGCCGATGGAGATCCTCTGTTTGGTCTGATAAGTTTTTCTGGGGCCACTAAATCAGCGGCAGTACGGATCCAATCCTGGAAATCCACAGCTGATCGTACAGAAGTGCTTCCTTCCTGAGAACAGGAGAAGGCTAACGAATCTAGCATCTGAGAAATGTCTGCATTTTTCCAGGCGCGAGTCCTCAGCCTGTTTCGGGGCCTGGAGAGTAAAGGGTGTGCAGACCTTATATCCAGCTGGAATATAATAGCCCTGTGGTCTGACCACGTGATGGGAATAATGTCCAACACAGAAATGTCAGGGTCATTAGTGAACAGACCATCAAGGGTATGTCCAGCTTGATGAGTACTGCCCTTAACTAATTGATGCAATCCTAAATTAGAAAGGTCAGAAATGAGTTGAGTAGTGTCAAAGTTGTCCTGCTCCTCCAAATAAAAGTTAAAATCTCCCAGTATCGTGTATTTGTCTGAACCTATAACGTTATCGTTTAGGTCAGAAAAAGTGGAGAGAAAAAGATTACGAGGGTCAGGGGGGCGGTATAAAATTATACCCTTTAAAGCTTGCTTAGGGCTGATGCTGATAGCGAAAGCAGCAGATTCGCAATTGGCAGAATTTATAGGGTCAAGTGTGGTACGATATAAATCCTTGTGAATAATTGCAAGGCCTCCACCTCTTCCCATAGGCCTGTCGTGTCTGACGACGCTATATCCTTCCGGGATAGCATCGCAAAAATCCGGCCCTGATCCGGCATCTGCCCAGGTCTCCGTGGCAAACAATAAATCCAGATCATGAGCAAGAATAAACTCATGAACCTGGAGACTATGACAGGGAAGTGAGCGCGTATTAATGAGTGCAGCTCGACAGCCGTGCAATACAATAGTATCGGGGACACGTTGTGGGCCATGATTAGGATCTAAATGGGCTAGCAAATAAAATGGGGGGAACAAATAGCTGCAACCTGGGCAAGGGGGGGGGGGGGGGGAGTACTCATCACAGCAGCAAGAGAAACAGTAGAGCAATCCAGATGTATCTTACCGGGATTTAGTGATTTTAGATAATGGGCCGAGTACTGCAATCGGGGGACAGGAGGTGTGGCCCTGGGCCGAGTCCGGCCGCGGACGGGCGCAGACGGGCTTGGCTTTGGCGCTGCTTCGGCGCGCGCCCGCTGCGCCAGCCCGCTGCGCCGTCTGGTCATGATGTTCATTTATGGGCCGTGAGGAGGGTGGGAGGGCAGCGCGACTAGAGCGCGGCCCCAGCCCACACCCAAGATGGCGCCCGCCGCCGACTTCAGTCAGCAAAAGCGGCAAGAAAAAGCGAAAAGGAAGCTTTGTACTGTGGATAGATGTCAGTGTGCCTTAGTTACAATTCCCTTTATACTAACAAGATTAAAAGTACCCCCAGCTAAAATAATTATTGCACAGCGTATAAAATCCTTATAGGTCCAAGTTCGTCCGTTTTCAATGCAGTAATACAATACAACTGATTTTTAAGTAGCTCGCAGCCCTAGTGCTCACCTAGCTCTCTGTCCCCCACACCGTTAAGCGTAGGCCCCACTCACCGGGCTCTTTTCGATGGTTCCTGCGGGGCTCAATAGATCCTGCAGGCGTCCTTTGGGGTCTCCTCTGCAGGGGGGAACCAGGCACCGACAATGCACCTCGAGTCGCGGGACTCTCCGGTGATCTGCGTGGTCACTCGGGCCCACAAGGCCTCACTCAGGCCTCCACTCCTTTCTCTGGGACCCGGGGCTCTCCCCATCCGGACACAGGGCTTCTTTCCCGGGGAGGGGGCAGGCACCGGCAATGTGCCTCGATGCCCCTCCTTCCCTGTGGCATCACTCGGGCCCACACTCTCTCCTCTCGGGGGCCTGGGGGGGGGGTCACTGCACCCCTGGGCGGCCCAAGTGGGGCTCCCTTCTCTGGCCCTCTTAGGTCGGGAGGCGGGGCTGGCACCGACAGTGTGCCCCGGCCCCGCCTACCTCACCGGCTCCTCGCGTGGGACACAGACCGGCGGGGTGGCCTCCCGCTCTGGTCGATTCTCTCGGGGCTCCCTCCTTGCCACGGGGGCCCCGCAACGGTGCTTCACCTGGGTTCCCCCTCCCTCACGGGGACCCAGGGCTTTGCGTCGCTCCTCGTTTCTGGCTTCTTCCTCGGCTGCCCGGCCGGCAGCCAATCCCTGCGCGGCCTTCCAGGGGCACGGCCGCGCAGGCCAATCCGTGCACGGCGTTGGCGGGGGCGGGCCGTTGGCGGGGGCGGGCCCCCGTCACGTGATGGGGGATGTCGGCGGCCTCAGGGCCTAACGCAGCCCTTCCTTCACTTCGGCGGCCCTCTCCTGGTACCGGGGGCCGCCGCGACGATAACCATCCCAGTGGGGGGGTCCCCACAACAGCGCCGGGCCGCGACGCTGATTTCCGGCAGCAACAAGGGGTAGGCTCCCTTTTTAATTAATTATTTATATCGGCCAAAGCGCGCCTCCACAACAGCGCTATTCACAGGCTGCCAGTCTCCTCAGAAAACAGCGAAAACGGCGCTATTCACAGCGCACCGCTCCTCCCTGTGCCCACAACCTCAGCTCCTTCCTCAGACTACGCAGAGGGGGCAGGAATCTAGCACTTCCTCAGCGCTTCGCAGTTATAGCGCTTGTCAGATAGGCTTCACAGCACTAGGAGGCCACAGCAGTCCCAGGGGCCCAGCGCTTCCACAGGGCCTCACACCACCTCAGCCAGCAACAATTCCTTTGGGGGCACAATCTTCCCCAGGGTGCTTCAGAGGGGCAGACAGTCCCACAGCAATTCCTCAGGGGCACACTCCTCACCTCCTGGGCGCTTCTTCACACAGCGCTGGCGTGGTACCCGGTCAAATAGCGTCAGTGACCTGGATAGGGGCCCTCCCTTGTCAGGGGCCCATGGGGACAGCAGAGGGGGGGGTTTATAGGGGTGCAGGGCCCAGCTCACAGGCCCATGTGGCGGTAGCACCTCGCAGCAGGTCCCCTCTCTTCTTTGTCCCAGCGCTGACTGACTCTCTGGTGACACTTCTCCCTATTTATACCCTCCTCCCTCACAGAGCCAGCACCTTCCGGAATGTTGGGGATAACTGGTTCACACTGGCTCAAGGGGAGGGGTTGAGCACCCTGGGTGCCAGGCTTTCCCTCCAAAACTAGGGGTAGCTGGGTAATATTATCTAGTCCGCTGACCTATGTCAGTCCAGTGGCAAAACCCAGGGCCATGGCATCCATTTTAAATACAATACATTTCAATCAGGTGCAGTTTTAAAATGGGGGATTTTACAAGTGCTCACATTATGTCATGTAATTACATTTTCAACAAGGTGTCTCTCACCACTCATGGCCTATACAGGTTTAATCCCATGGGGGAGACAATCTAGATAAGGGGGTCAAAAGCGAAAAATTTGGGTGGAAAAGGCCAAGTCCAACAGGCAGTAAGTAAGATTGGCCTTTAGTGGCTGCTGGCCAAAACAGCTGATACTGCAATGTGAAACAAAAGCTGCAATAACCATCAAAAAAATAAAATGAGGAGGGAAGAGAGGACGCAGAGTGAAGCTTTTGCAGATCAGGTTGAGATGAGCAATAATATGCAAACCTTAGGTTGCCAGCAGGAAGTTTAAAAAAAGTCAACTGTACAGGCAGTCAATGGCTTAGATAATTTGTGTAGATATTTTTGTTTAGGAGGATGTAAACGAAGGAGTTGCTGTGGTGACAAACCCAACACTCATTAATCTTACATGATGGAGTGTGAAGGCACCTTGTGAGGGTCACAGAAGGCTGCTTATAACCTTAATGAATCTATTCAGGTCTTCCGGTGTTAGCTAAACAGGCTTGCAATTGGCACGTTTATGTGTCCTCGAAAGCCAGGGAAATATACCAAATATTGAACATCTTATCTTTTTGAATTATTTTTTCTGTTGACTACCGCAACAAAGTTAATGTATTATACAGCAAAGGAAATGCCCTGAATTCCAGCCTTTGGGGTTGGGCCTTTTTTGTAATTTTGTTGGCACTAGAACAACACTGCACATTTTCTTTCACTCTCTCCTAATTTTTATGTCACAGGGGAGTCAAAACAGAGATGTTTCCTTGCATAGAAAACAAGCATTGGCCAATGTTATAGCGTTTTTCTTTTTTTACTGGTCAAGTCAAGTCAAGTCATAAAATTTGTATAGCGCACTACATACCCAGAGGGTTTCAAGGCGCTTAGGAAGGGGAGGAGGATTATTTGTCAAATATCCACGTTTTAAGCTGCTTTCTGAACGCTAGGTGGTTCTGGGTGAGGCGCAGGTAAGCGGGGAGTGAGTTCCATGTTTTAGCAGCCAGGTATGAAAAGGATCTGCCTCCCATGGTGGTCTTGTTGATGCGAGGTACAGTGGCGAGGGCTTGGCTGGAAGACCGTAGTTGGCGGGGGGGGGGTGTAGAAGGACAGTCGAGAGTTGAGGCAATCTGGTCCGATGTCGTAGAGTGATTTGTGTGCGTGGGTAAGCAGTCGGAAAGTGATCCTCTTATTGACGGGTAGCCAGTGGAGGTCTTTAAGGTGACCAGAGATGTGTTCGTTGCGTGGGATGTCTAATATGAGCCTGGCTGATGCGTTTTGGATTCGTTGGAGTTTTTTCTGGAGTTTTGCGGTAGTACCCGCGTAGAGGGTGTTTCCGTAGTCCAGACGGCTCGTGACCAGAGCGTGGGTGACTGTTTTCCTTGTTTCGGAGGGGATCCAGCGAAATATTTTTCTGAGAATGCGAAGAATGTTGAAGCATGAAGAGGATACGGCGCTGACTTGTCTGTTCATCGAAAGTGAGGAATCCAGGATGACGCCCAGGTTCCGTGCGTGGTCTGTCGGGATGGGTGCTTTTCCGAGGGCTTCCGGCCACCAGGAGTCGTCCCATGAAGAGGGGGAAGTACCTAAGATGAGGACTTCTGTTTTGTCTGAGTTCAGTTTCAGACGGCTTTGTTTCATCCATTCGGCAACTTCTTTCATTCCTTCGTGTAGGTTAGTTTTGGCGGTGCTGGGGTCATTGGTGAGAGAGAGGATTAGTTGAGTGTCGTCCGCGTAGGAGATGATGTTGAGGTTGTGTTGGCGTGCGATGGCCGCGAGGGGGCTCATGTATACGTTGAAGAGGGTGGGACTGAGTGAGGATCCTTGAGGTACGCCGCAGATGACTTCAGAGGCCTCGGACTTGAATGGAGGAAGGCGGACTCTCTGGGTTCTTCCGGTGAGGAACGAGGTGATCCATTCAAGTGCTTTTCCTTGGATTCCGATGTTATTGAGGCGTTGTAGGAGGGTGCTGTGGCAGACTGTATCGAATGCTGCAGAGAGGTCGAGGAGGATGAGGGCGACTGTGTCTCCATTGTCCAGTAGAGTTCGAATGTCGTCTGTTGCTGCGATGAGGGCGGTCTCAGTGCTATGTTTTGCTCGGAAGCCAGATTGTGAGGGGTCGAGGGATTTGTTGGCTTCGAGGAAAGCGGCGAGTTGGTTGTTGACGGCTTTCTCGATGACTTTGGCCGGGAATGGAAGAAGCGAGATGGGGCGGTAATTTTTGAGTTCGGTGGGGTCCGCTGTTGGTTTTTTCAGAAGGGCGGTGAGTTCAGCGTGTTTCCAGTCTTCTGGGAAGGTGGCGGAGTTGAAGGAGCAGTTGATGACGTCTCGGAGGTGCGGTGCGATGACGGAGTCTGCTTTGTTGAAGATGTGGTGAGGGCATGGGTCTGTGGGGGATCCTGAGTGGATGGAATTCATCAGGCGGATGGTGTCCTCGGTGGAGATTGGGTTCCAAGCGTTAAGGGTGTTCACGGGGGGAAGATGGTCAGCAGATGGTAGGGTGGGTTGGTTTCCGGGTTGGTTGTCAAAGCTGTTGTGGATGTCTGCAATCTTGTTGTGGAAGAATGAGGCTAGGGAGTCGCAGAGGGCTTGAGAGGGGGTGATGTCGTTGGAGTTGGCCGAGGGATTGGAAAATTCCTTGACGATGTTGAAAAGTTCCTTGCTGTTGTGGGCGTTGTTGTCAAGTCGATCCTTGAATGCTGTTTTCTTGGCTTTTCGGATCAGTTGGTGGTGAGAGCGGGTGGCGCTTTTGAAGGCGTCCTTGGTGCTGGTGGTTGGGTCTTTTTTCCAGGCCTTTTCAAGGGAGCGGCAGAGTTTCTTGGACTTCTTGAGATCATCGTTGAACCATGAGGCTTTCTTGCTGCCAGGTTTGCTTTGACGTTTTTTCAGTGGAGCTAAGGTGTCGGCGGTGTTGGATAACCATAGCGTGAGGTTGGAGGCGGCATCGTTGGCGTTGGAAGAGAAGGCTGGGGAGTTTCGAAGGAGCGATGCGGAGATTTGGTCTGTGGTGATTTTGTTCCAGTTTCTTTGCAGGGTAGGTTGGGAGTGGTTGATGGGTTTTGGCTTGTTGTAGATGAAGTGGACGCAGCTGTGGTCGGTCCAGAGGAGATCCGTAGTGTGGCTGAAGGAGACATGGTTGCTGGATGTGAAGATGGGGTCGAGTGTGTGACCTGCGATGTGGGTGGGGGAAGTGACTAGTTGTTTAAGTCCGAGGTTGGCGAGGTTGTCCAAGAGGGTGGTGGTGTTGCGGTCGTTGGTCTTTTCAAGGTGAAAGTTGAGGTCTCCCAGAAGGATGTAATCTTTGGAGGGGAGTGCGTGTGGGGTGATGAAGTCCGTGATGTCTTCACTGAATTTTGCGCGGGGTCCTGGTGGTCTGTAGAGGAGAGTGCCTCTGAGTGTTGTTTTGGGATTGATGTGGATCTGGAAGTGAAGGTGTTCGGAGTTAGCGAGATTGACGTCGGAGCTGGTTGAGATGCGGATAGATTTCTTATGGACGATAGCGATTCCTCCTCCTGTGTGGCTGGTACGGTCTTTGTGGGTGATCTTATAGTCTTCAGGAATGGCAATTGTGATGTCTGGTGCGGAGGAAGCATTCATCCATGTTTCCGTAAGGAAGGCGATGTCCGGAGAGATGGTGTCTAGTAGATTCCATAGGTCAATGGCATGCCTGTGGATCGATCTGGTGTTGAGAAGGATGCATTGTAGGTGGTTGGGGTCGGGAATCTGTGGTGTGGTCGTAGCAGAGATGTTGTCGGTGCCGCTGAATTTGCAGGAGTAGCAGGAGAAAGATCCATGGGTGTGTCCAGGAGCGGCTTGGACGCAGTTGGGGGCGCGGCCGGGGTTAAGGGCTAGGAGGGTGGCGGCATCGTAGGTAATGCGGGAGGGCTGGGCAGCGCGAGGGGCAGGGGGTCTGGCGCTGGGCGCGGTCCAGGCGCGGCCTTCGGCGTGGCCGTAGCGCGTGGACGCTGCGCGTGGGACCATTGGCCATAAATGGATGGTGGAGGGGGCGGAGCGTGGGAGGGTCAGCAGGGAGGCGGGAGCGAGGTGGGGGAAGGGCCAGGGGATGTACACAAAATGGCAGCAACAACAACAAGCTTTGCAGCAGGGGAAACGGAGGTGCTTTTAAAAATCAAGTATCTCTGAACAAGCACAGCCAAGAAGTGCGCGCTGGCGATATGAAAGGCACTAATAATGCAGGCACTGTGGTTTAAATACAGACAGTGCAGTGAAGCGCTACTGATGGTAAATGGTCTGCACTCAAGCGCTATGATAAAAAATGCAGAGGCAGAGTCAGGCGCTACAATCACAGGTTAACACTCAGCGCTATGAAGAGAATTCAGCAGAGTCAGGCGCTACAATACCAGGTCTTCTCCGGAGGAAGGCAAGGGGGAGCGACCGTTCGTGTCCAGGACAGGACGGTCACAGCTGAAAGAGGGTGCGAGGACGTCCTATGGATTCCGTGGGTGGGAGGGTCAGCAGGGAGGCGGGAGCGAGGTGGGGGAAGGGCCAGGGGATGTACACAAAATGGCAGCAACAACAACAAGCTTTGCAGCAGGGGAAACGGAGGTGCTTTTAAAAATCAAGTATCTCTGAACAAGCACAGCCAAGAAGTGCGCGCTGGCGATATGAAAGGCACTAATAATGCAGGCACTGTGGTTTAAATACAGACAGTGCAGTGAAGCGCTACTGATGGTAAATGGTCTGCACTCAAGCGCTATGATAAAAAATGCAGAGGCAGAGTCAGGCGCTACAATCACAGGTTAACACTCAGCGCTATGAAGAGAATTCAGCAGAGTCAGGCGCTACAATACCAGGTCTTCTCCGGAGGAAGGCAAGGGGGAGCGACCGTTCGTGTCCAGGACAGGACGGTCACAGCTGAAAGAGGGTGCGAGGACGTCCTATGGATTCCGTGGGTGGGAGGGTCAGCAGGGAGGCGGGAGCGAGGTGGGGGAAGGGCCAGGGGATGTACACAAAATGGCAGCAACAACAACAAGCTTTGCAGCAGGGGAAACGGAGGTGCTTTTAAAAATCAAGTATCTCTGAACAAGCACAGCCAAGAAGTGCGCGCTGGCGATATGAAAGGCACTAATAATGCAGGCACTGTGGTTTAAATACAGACAGTGCAGTCAAGCGCTACTGATGGTAAATGGTCTGCACTCAAGCGCTATGATAAAAAATGCAGAGGCAGAGTCAGGCGCTACAATCACAGGTTAACACTCAGCGCTATGAAGAGAATTCAGCAGAGTCAGGCGCTACAATACCAGGTCTTCTCTGGAGGAAGGCAAGGGGGAGCGACCGTTCGTGTCCAGGACAGGACGGTCACAGCTGAAAGAGGGTGCGAGGACGTCCTATGGATTCCGTGGGTGGGAGGGTCAGCAGGGAGGCGGGAGCGAGGTGGGGGAAGGGCCAGGGGATGTACACAAAATGGCAGCAACAACAACAAGCTTTGCAGCAGGGGAAACGGAGGTGCTTTTAAAAATCAAGTATCTCTGAACAAGCACAGCCAAGAAGTGCGCGCTGGCGATATGAAAGGCACTAATAATGCAGGCACTGTGGTTTAAATACAGACAGTGCAGTCAAGCGCTACTGATGGTAAATGGTCTGCACTCAAGCGCTATGATAAAAAATGCAGAGGCAGAGTCAGGCGCTACAATCACAGGTTAACACTCAGCGCTATGAAGAGAATTCAGCAGAGTCAGGCGCTACAATACCAGGTCTTCTCTGGAGGAAGGCAAGGGGGAGCGACCGTTCGTGTCCAGGACAGGACGGTCACAGCTGAAAGAGGGTGCGAGGACGTCCTATGGATTCCGTGGGTGGGAGGGTCAGCAGGGAGGCGGGAGCGAGGTGGGGGAAGGGCCAGGGGATGTACACAAAATGGCAGCAACAACAACAAGCTTTGCAGCAGGGGAAACGGAGGTGCTTTTAAAAATCAAGTATCTCTGAACAAGCACAGCCAAGAAGTGCGCGCTGGCGATATGAAAGGCACTAATAATGCAGGCACTGTGGTTTAAATACAGACAGTGCAGTCAAGCGCTACTGATGGTAAATGGTCTGCACTCAAGCGCTATGATAAAAAATGCAGAGGCAGAGTCAGGCGCTACAATCACAGGTTAACACTCAGCGCTATGAAGAGAATTCAGCAGAGTCAGGCGCTACAATACCAGGTCTTCTCTGGAGGAAGGCAAGGGGGAGCGACCGTTCGTGTCCAGGACAGGACGGTCACAGCTGAAAGAGGGTGCGAGGACGTCCTATGGATTCCGTGGGTGGGAGGGTCAGCAGGGAGGCGGGAGCGAGGTGGGGGAAGGGCCAGGGGATGTACACAAAATGGCAGCAACAACAACAAGCTTTGCAGCAGGGGAAACGGAGGTGCTTTTAAAAATCAAGTATCTCTGAACAAGCACAGCCAAGAAGTGCGCGCTGGCGATATGAAAGGCACTAATAATGCAGGCACTGTGGTTTAAATACAGACAGTGCAGTCAAGCGCTACTGATGGTAAATGGTCTGCACTCAAGCGCTATGATAAAAAATGCAGAGGCAGAGTCAGGCGCTACAATAACAGGTTAACACTCAGCGCTATGAAGAGAATTCAGCAGAGTCAGGCGCTACAATACCAGGTCTTCTCCGGAGGAAGGCAAGGGGGAGCGACCGTTCGTGTCCAGGACAGGACGGTCACAGCTGAAAGAGGGTGCGAGGACGTCCTATGGATTCCGTGGGTGGGAGGGTCAGCAGGGAGGCGGGAGCGAGGTGGGGGAAGGGCCAGGGGATGTACACAAAATGGCAGCAACAACAACAAGCTTTGCAGCAGGGGAAACGGAGGTGCTTTTAAAAATCAAGTATCTCTGAACAAGCACAGCCAAGAAGTGCGCGCTGGCGATATGAAAGGCACTAATAATGCAGGCACTGTGGTTTAAATACAGACAGTGCAGTCAAGCGCTACTGATGGTAAATGGTCTGCACTCAAGCGCTATGATAAAAAATGCAGAGGCAGAGTCAGGCGCTACAATCACAGGTTAACACTCAGCGCTATGAAGAGAATTCAGCAGAGTCAGGCGCTACAATACCAGGTCTTCTCTGGAGGAAGGCAAGGGGGAGCGACCGTTCGTGTCCAGGACAGGACGGTCACAGCTGAAAGAGGGTGCGAGGACGTTCTATGGATTCCGTGGGTGGGAGGGTCAGCAGGGAGGCGGGAGCGAGGTGGGGGAAGGGCCAGGGGATGTACACAAAATGGCAGCAACAACAACAAGCTTTGCAGCAGGGGAAACGGAGGTGCTTTTAAAAATCAAGTATCTCTGAACAAGCACAGCCAAGAAGTGCGCGCTGGCGATATGAAAGGCACTAATAATGCAGGCACTGTGGTTTAAAATACAGACAGTGCAGTCAAGCGCTACTGATGGTAAATGGTCTGCACTCAAGCGCTATGATAAAAAATGCAGAGGCAGAGTCAGGCGCTACAATAACAGGTTAACACTCAGCGCTATGAAGAGAATTCAGCAGAGTCAGGCGCTACAATACCAGGTCTTCTCCGGAGGAAGGCAAGGGGGAGCGACCGTTCGTGTCCAGGACAGGACGGTCACAGCTGAAAGAGGGTGCGAGGACGTCCTATGGATTCCGTGGGTGGGAGGGTCAGCAGGGAGGCGGGAGCGAGGTGGGGGAAGGGCCAGGGGATGTACACAAAATGGCAGCAACAACAACAAGCTTTGCAGCAGGGGAAACGGAGGTGCTTTTAAAAATCAAGTATCTCTGAACAAGCACAGCCAAGAAGTGCGCGCTGGCGATATGAAAGGCACTAATAATGCAGGCACTGTGGTTTAAATACAGACAGTGCAGTCAAGCGCTACTGATGGTAAATGGTCTGCACTCAAGCGCTATGATAAAAAATGCAGAGGCAGAGTCAGGCGCTACAATCACAGGTTAACACTCAGCGCTATGAAGAGAATTCAGCAGAGTCAGGCGCTACAATACCAGGTCTTCTCTGGAGGAAGGCAAGGGGGAGCGACCGTTCGTGTCCAGGACAGGACGGTCACTGGCAGCCATGTTGCACAGCAGCAGCACTACTGTACAACATGGCGCTAAAAAAACATTCACAAAGCAATTAGATCTCACATGGGGAAGTCCTATTGGCTTTGCTAGTGTTCCCACATCAGAGGACAAAAAATAGACATCAATCATACCCTTCTGAGGAACGTGCCACCCAAAAAAAAGCAGCGGAGACGAGGGATGAATGGCAGTCCTCCTTGAATGCTGCCAGAGTCCAGAGCTGCTTAGCCAGGGTACACTGAAGCGGTGGAGAGGCTACTGACCAATGGATGCTGTGAGGACCCTGCAGTATCCCAGAGTTGGACAGACCTACAGCACTAGCAGACTCGGCACAGAGCTACAGAGGAAAGCACAGCATGGGCCTGTAGGCTCCACGGACACAGTGCTGAAATGAAAGAAATGCCACTGCTCCAGCGAGGTGGTACAGCACTTGCTGAAAACAGACTGAGGTGAGGCAACCTTGCACTCCTGACACACACAACCTGTAAAGGTCTTTAACCACTTGGATGCTAAGGGGGGTGCAATGAGGACCATTGAATTTCCATTGAAATCAATGGAAACTCCATGACGAGTTACCCTTGTCATTAGCACTGAAGGGGTTAAACCCTGGCCAGGCCCTCCACAAGGCATGGCTCTGCAGCAAACTGTTCTTGAAGAGACCCTTTGGAAAAGCCACCGCAAACAACACGTCTGCAATGGGGAGGACTTGGGAACCAAAGACATTGCCAAGACTCATGGAACAGTGTTTCGAAGGGTGGATTGCAATTCCGTGTGACTGGCAACACCATTGAACCCATCATTTTCCACCTGCGCCGAAGTCAGATATAAAAACTGTGACCTCACAGCTGTACATGATGAGCTCTAGAGCAACGAGCGGTTCTGTCAGAAGTGGAACGTGTTTCTACTCAAGGAGTGCATGGTGTATGCAAAACCGGTGAGTGGCTTGCCGACAGTCACCAACAGCGTTTCCTATGTGATGCTTAAAAGAGAACACCGAGTCAAGGTAGGGAATCTAAAGAGATGCGCGAGCACCGACATGGAATGGAAAAAAGGGCCACAGATCAAGCAATAATGTATACCAGGAACACAGATACCTCTGATATTTCAGGCATGTGCCTCGCAGTCTATTTTTAAGGCAATCATAGGAGTTTAGAGTCTGCAAGATTTCACCATGTCTGGAATCAGAATAGCACAACAGCAACTGCTGACGCTCATCAGTGGAATCGCCATTTTCGGTAATCAGAGCAAAACTGTGAACATAAACCTGGCTCCAAAGCAATGAACTGGGGCGGCAAGGCACCAACGGAGAGATAAAAGGACCAACACCGACAAATTCACAGGGCTGGTCCCATCAGCAAACTGGACAATGGGACAAGTATCCTTATGAGAACCTAGTGTCCCAATAGTCATCATAGGGGACAAAGGAAGAAAAGTAAAAGACCTAAAAGAGGCATGGAACCTGAAGCTCACATGCTCCGAGCAGATGAGAAGCAGTACCTTCAAAGAGAACTCAAAGGTCATTGCCACTATATCACCAAAGAACACCACCTCCTGAGTATGCTGGAGATAAGGTAGGGAACACCAAAAAGGAGTTAGGAACTCTAGTCAAACAACATTAGGGCAGGACCCGATTGTATCCTTATAGATCCAACGTGACCAGCGTTCCAGAAAACTTGTGACTCAGGATCACAGTACATCTAAAAAGCAATCCACATCAAACAGTCTATCTGGAAAAAACAAGCCTCAGTAAGACATTATAAAAATGAAAAGGGAATACACAAAGATGAGAGTAGAGGCTATTAAATACATCACCTAACAAATGACCAGTGTTTCAAGGTGTGAAGTAGCGCAAAGAACCAAGGAGCACTCCCCTCTATGCTCCTTAACTAGGAACAAGTCCTGCAACAACATTAAGCACAAAAGGGTTCCGCACTATACAACAAATTATAAAAATTCAACATCAGTGTTCAAGAAACAGTGAGCACCCGGAAAGATATCCAAGTCCCAGAAGTGTGTTTCGGATTGGAACACGAGGAGCATACAAGCTGCGGGTTACTATGCCACTGCTGATATTATACATTACTTAGAAGTCTTCCGAAAATTGGATTCCCAAGTATCTGAACTGTACAAACGGCCACATGAATATACTCTTGTAAATTTACTTTGTGAAGCCCTGAAGAAGTCTCTTTGGGAGACGAAACGCGCTGGCAATGTCTTCTGCCTTTGTGAAAATAAGAAATAAAGAAAAATCCTTTTAAGAAACACACATCTGGGACTAAGGTATCTTTCCGTGTGCTCACTGTTTCTTGAACACTGATGTTGAATTTTTATAATTTGTTGTATAGTGCTGAACCCTTTTGTGCGTAATAAAAATGAAAAGGGTATGCCCTGCTAGAAGAAAATTTATAATCCCAGGCAAAGCCACCTATTTAGGCCAATCACTGTAGAAATGTCCAACAGAATCTGAATCCATGTTAAGTGTTGCTTCACCCATTAGTAGGCACGCCGGAACCTCGTTCAAAAGTGTAATGCCACCAACCAGTTTTTAACTGAGAAAGTAGATGAGATCAGACATCAAAATGAGATCTTCAACCAAGATACCACCCTTCTTCCCTCCCACCACGTAACTGGACCACTTTTATGAGACTCTCTGTCCCAGAAATTACCAGCACAGGACAATGAATATGAGATGATAGACTCTGCAGGAAAGGTGTGATGAATCAATCCATCTTTCAGATTTTACAAACACATCACTGCTTACCTGAGTCAAAATTGACATCTTTGCTTCTCTCGGACTCCGGGTTGTCCACAGACTGCAGGTCTTCCTCTTCCGTATCTCTTAATGTGAAAACAGATGTTATCACAGGAAATTCTGTATTTAAAAGGTAAACAAAAGAAGGTAATAGTTGCGTTAAAAACCCAAAGATGCTTTGAAGAATTTTATCGGAGTATAAAACTAATCTCCATATACGAAAAGTCATGATTTGTAAATTCATGCCGGGACGATGATGTGTTGGACTAGATTATTTTCTTTTTATAAAAATACTCCCATTACAATATCACCTGGTAGCTGTGAAGCTGCTCATTATCATCTGTAGTGGGGTTTGATTGATAGAATAGTGAAAGGCTGAACATTTATTTTATTTTTATTGCAGTCTCTGCAAAAAAGACCCTCTGTGGTCTGATTCTCACTGGAAGGCCAAGATTTGCCACAGGGCGAGTGTATGGAGGAACTTGTGCAGAGCTATGTATGAAGAATGATGTTCTTACTAGGGATGGGTAGCATTGAGTGACAAGAGTAAAAGTACCAGGTATTAAAACTTACATAAATCACAATGGTCATAATCACAAATCTAAAAGACTGAATCAATTTAACAAAGGTGCAAGTTGTGAATGAAATATTGTATTTAGACAACAAACATGGACTCATTAAAAAGCTCTTGTGTTTGTCACCCTCTACGAGGAGGGGGGGGCAGGGTTCAGTTATTGACCAAAAAGTTCTTATAAAGTTCTTAGTTTTTCCTGATATACTTAGGGTAATCATAAAATGCTGTTCAAGTAACAAAGTAAAGAAATAACTAATACATTATTGAACCATAAGTAATAAGTCTTTGAAACTGAAAGATGTAGAGTCCACATGTTTCACTGCCTATATTGAGCCAACACCTGTTTCGTTCCCTATGGCTGTCTGCCTGGGCCTTTCCCAAGGTTTAGTGAAACAACATCCGTGAGGGATCAAATTATCCTAGTTATTATGGATTACGGTAGAAGATGTTCCTGGTACGTTAGGTACTGAGCATCAAGTTTCTGTCCGATTTGAAGAGCGTGTACGGGTAGCAGAGATGGATGCGGGATCTTCATGAGACAAACCCCATCTCAGGAGCGGACTGACACAGTATTCAAAGCCAAGATGTTTTGTATCAGCACATTCCAAGCAGGAGATGCGTGATCAAAGAACTGCCACAACGCAATGATGGAGGCCAACAAAAGTAGACCTCTTGTTTATCCATTCGTTGAGGACCTCAAACACCTGTTTGAGGTCATCATGGGATTTATAAACAAGAGGTGGTTAATTTAAATGCATTACCTCTGAGTTATTGTTCCACTGGATGAAAACTTACAGGCCTGCCAATTTTTCTTTTCGGGATTCCATAATAACATTGAGAAGAAAAACAAAGTGAAAACATGAGGGTATAGCTTTATGAACGTCTCTCGATGAAATGCCAAGTCAACCAGTTTATTTAATCCTCCATTTTTAAGCACCCGAATGTCTCAATAGAATTAGAATTCAACAAGTTTATTTAATCCTCCAATATTAACAACGACGTAAAATTCAATGTCCTCTATTTCAATAAAATTGATTCAAATCTGCTAGAATGGTTATTTGTTGCAAAATTGACTGTAATAATGCTTTGTTGGTGGAAACAGCTAGCTATAGACATGCTAGTAAGCTAAATTTAGCTCTTACAAAATACTGTAGTAAGAATAGCCTTAACATGTCCAAAAGAGCTCGCATGTCTGAGGCACATTGCAGTCTACACCGAGTTCGTGTGCCTTGGTAAATTGAGTTCAAGATACTCACCCGAATGCACACATTTGTATTTGGAACTGTTCTTGGCTTTGTGACGCAACCTTTGACTCTACACTGCTCAGAATGGGTCCTTGAGATCCGCTGGGAAACTGTTATTAGTGCCTCCTAACACTATCAGGAAAAAGACACGGGATAACTTCTTTCTGGCCATGGCCAGTTCATTGTGGAAATGCATTGCTGGATGGCCTTCGCTACAGCAAGAAACTCACCCCATTTCAGAAATCTCTAAAAACTCTTCTACTTTGGGAACTTTCGTTGTTTGATCACCATGGCAGTGCTCAGTGGACTTATTTGAAGTTTTGAGGCCTATATGAGAACTGACCAGAATTAAATAACTTACTCTATTGCTAGTTGGGAAATCGGATGGCGAGCAGTGCTGCGTCGTCGTAGCCCCAGCCCAAATGCCGTACAGAAAGTCAACATTATGAGTGAAACACTGAAGAAGAATAACTAGATTGTACACATCACTAGGCATTTCAATCATCAAAACTATTCATCAACTCTCTGGTGTGCTTACTATCACCCTTGAACAGGTACAACGTCAAGTCAGCCCATCCGTGCTTCCTATCTGTAACCTGCAGAGGTCTGGGTGGACCCGCATCCCAGTGAGTGATCTTTCAGGGTAAACCAGTGCCATTGGTCAGTTTTCTCACGACTTGATTACAGCAAGTGCCTCCTCAACGGCAGTGCACTCTGGAGTGCCGGCGGCCGTTCCTTATGCAGGGACATGCGTTATAACTGGGAGTAACGGGTTCAATCACATTAACATTTTCCACGCTGGCTTGCAGATTCCTTATGTTGGCAGGTATGGAGCTGGAGTCCTGGCTTTCACTGCATGGAGGTTCAAACCATTTATGATCTACCCTGGCCCAGGGTATACGAGGCCCGGCCATGGTTACCCCAGCCTTGCAATCAACGATGGGGAGGCTGACAAACTGCAGAAAGCATCTGTGGCAGAGGAGACATTAGTCCTCTTCTGGGTGGCAGGGTGCTGACAGGTGGTTCAGCGATAGGAGAAGTGGTACCTAAGCTGTGAGTAGCACCTCGGACAGGTGCTACTGCACTGAGATCTTTCCGCTTCCACTATGACATTTGAGCCTGGACTAGCTTCTTACCAGGCAGATCCTTCTTCTTTCTGCACGTGCCAGGCTCTGCTTCCTTGTGTTCCTGACTAAGTGTATTGGAATCTCGAGCTTGGGCATCGTGCACTCATCAACGTCGGATGTCTGGTGCCGTCTGGAATAGGACACGGGGGCTCCATTGCCCCCAGAGACACTGGAGGAGACACATGAAAGGCTAAGAAGAGATCCTCACCATTACCCTCTTATTCAAACAGGCTGACTACCCTTGCTACATCTAACTGGCTGGTGTTTACACTTCCATCAGTCAAGTGTAAGTCAATCAGACAGTCTGTACAGCAGGATGCAGAGATGGCAACCATGCCACACCTGTCACATGACCAAGATCAAGCAACTGCTCTGCTTGAGATAATGATTCACTTGAAGGATTCCCGAGGTGTACCGGTGCTAATGGTTCACGTTTCTTGTAACGTAAACATTTTGACCCAGTTCCAGAAGTGGCTTGTGGTATTCGTTTTCTGGCTGGTGACCTCAAGCAATGGAGCTGCTAATAACAGCGGGTACATGGTCAACTGTCATGCCCTGATGAAGCATTATGTGAAACATGGGTTGGCATTTGTATCGGAATGCTAGCCCGAGTGAATACAGAATTTACACTTGGAACAAAGCATTAGTGGAATAAATGCATCTTTTGTGGACCGCATAGAAGTGTGAATAACTCTACTTTTATTCGAAACAGAACCAAAATTATTTGTTCTAATCCAACACAAACCGAGGTGCTCAGGGAACCACTTATCTCTTGTTTGAATATCTGTAACAATCTGCTCTACTCTTATTTTGCTTGTTTTTGCGAGAGCAGTTTTGAGCACTCTGATGTCCTCGCGGTTCACCAATCCAACCTTGTTGTTATAAATTGGTACAATCTACTTGCTATTAAAAATTCCTTCATTAGCAAAAAAAATAAAATTAACAAGCATTTGCAATGCAATAGTTCTCGCATTAGGAAAGCTTGAGCTATTGGTATTGTAAATGACACATTTTTTATTTGTGTGTTGGTTTTGAAAATAGAGAAATGAATAGCTTTGTCATTTATAATGCCAATACTTTTAACTTTCGCAAATGTGACACCTATAGCATTTGTAATGCAATACGTGTTGTATTTACGTGCCTTAGATGTATTGATATTACAAATAACAATTGCTTTTAATTTTTCTAATAAATAATACTTAAATAAAAGTTATTGTAATTTATAATGGCAATAGCTTAAACTTTTGTAAATAACTTTTGTGAAGATTATGTTCAGTGTTTTTTATTGTGACGAAAATCCTAGAACAGAAGTGAAATATTAACATTTTTCTGTGGCATTTGTAATAAAGCTTGAAACATTGAGAGAACATATTTGAATCAGTTGTTAAATGGTTGCACAGATTGATGCTGTGGTGGCACTGAGTGATATTGTGGTGGGGACGAGTGATGCTGTGGCGTTTAGTGATGCTGTGGTAGCGCATAGTGATGTTGTGATGCCCCTGAGTGATGTTGTGGTGATGCAATAGATAGATAGAGTGTAATTATGTGGCATGTAACTATGTGGCACTGAGTGGTATTTAGAGTGTATGTTGCATTGAGTGCAGTGTAATTATGTGGCGTGTAATTATGTGGCACCGAGTGGTATTTAGAGTGTATGTTGCATTGAGTGCAGTGTAATTTGTGGCGTGTAACTATGTGGCACTGAGTGGTATTTGGAGTGTAAGTTGCATTGAGTGCAGTGTAATTATGTGGCGTGTAACTATGTGGCACTGAGTGGTATTTGGAGTGTAAGTTGCATTGAGTGCAGTGTAATTATGTGGCGGGTAATTATGTGGCACTGAGTGGTATTTGGAGTGTATGTTGCATTGAGTGCAGTGTAATTATGTGGCGGGTAATTATGTGGCACTGAGTGGTATTTGGAGTGTATGTTGCATTGAGTGCAGTGTAATTATGTGGCGGGTAATTATGTGGCACTGAGTGGTATTTGGAGTGTATGTTGCATTGAGTGCAGTGTAATTATGTGGCATGTAATTTGTCCCCGAGTTTGTCATGGAGCCTTGTGTACACTGCGTTAACGTAATCTAATCGTGACACAATAAGTGCCATCACAACGGTACGCATGGTGGTAAATGTCAACAGGGTCCCAACCTTCCGGAGTTGCCGCATCAGGCCAGTACAGCTCCCCACCACAGCAGACACCTGACTGTTTAGAGTTAACTGAGTGTCTAGTTTGATACCCAGACTCTTCACGGCTGGCACTGGTGTCGGGGTGGTGCCCAACTCTTGAGGCCAGAAGAGGCTAGACCAAGGTGAAGCATCTGTTGTGAGAGCAAGCACCTCAGTCATATTAGGGTTTACCTTAAGTGAGTTGACAGTCATCCACTTCATAGTGAGCCGGAGGATATTCTGAACATTGAGCTGTACCGGAAGAGAATTATCAATTCGTACAGTTAACTGAGTGTCATCGTTGTAGTTAAACACTTGACAATCCAATTTTGCCAGTGCTTCTACCAATGGCTGGAGGTAGATAATACACAGCGGGGGACAGCGCAGAGCCCTGCGGAACCCCCAAATGCAAGAAACCCGACTGGATCTACATTCTCCTAGTTGGACCATTTGAGATCGATCCTCCAGAAAGGAGGTAATCCATTGGAGGACCGTCCCGGTGACTTCCAGCCGCCGGACACAAGCCAACAACTGCGCATGGTTCACAGTGTAAAAATCCTTTTTTGTGGATGGTATCTTGGACTGCAAACACTTAAATAATTTGTAAAAAGAGGCAAAAAAGATCCAAAGAGGAAGACAGTGGCCAGTCTTATTAAATTAGTAAATTCGTAGGACAAGCTAACAGACACCAGTGCAGATGCGAGGATTGAAGAGCATTCATGAGAGACTCAATTCCAGGTTGCACACCGCGCGGTGGGAGGTTACGCTCCTCCGCGCGGTGGGAGGTTACGCTCCTCCGCGCGGTGGGAGGTTACGCTCCTCCGCGCGGTGGGAGGTTACGCTCCTCCGCGCGGTGGGAGGTTACGCTCCTCCGCGCGGTGGGAGGTTACGCTCCTCCGCGCGGTGGGAGGTTACGCTCCTATGCGCGGTGGGAGGTTACGCAACGATCCACTTACCCAGTCTCTTATGCGAACATCCTAATTTTATGTTAATCGTGTTGGTATTAGTGCAGTCTGTATAGTACATGCACAGTGTGGGTGAATGAGGCAGAGTAATGGAGATCAGTAGCATCCAATGTGGCTGTCCCTGGCATTGCCTGACACAAGTTTAAGGGTGAGGACTCAGTTCACAGACAGAGGGAGAGCACTGCTCTTCTTCCTGTAGCAGGAGGGGAGGAGACCTAGACACTGAAGTGAGGGGGGTGGAGACCGTGATTCTTTAGTTATTATTTGAGGTGGTTCGCAAGGAGCCGCGGATTAGTCTTTCTGAAAATTATTTGGTGGACGGTAGTCGTGAAGGGTGATAATGCAGACTCTGATACGATCGGTTGAGAAAGTCTTTAGCTGAGGAGTTCCTTTTTCTCTTTTCATTTTTACACCTTCAGCTGGGCTAAGGACGGCCAGGTGCAGTAGTGTCACACCTGTTTGTGGCTCTGTTGTCGGCGCTCAAGGCTGGAGACAACACTCCTGTGAGAAGCATCACTCTACACAAAGGCGCTGTCAGGAAGGCAGCCTGGAAAGGACACCTGAAAGAAGAAACACCAGAAACGGGTTCTACAGTTTGAGACAGTGGGTCCACCCCTCCTGTCTGACAGGTGTGTATGAAAGAGGGACCAACTATCTCACTCGGTTGTCCCAGTTTCATATCCTACATAACCAATGAAGGGAATATTCTGCAGTGTACTCAGAAAGCTGCTGTGCCCCAAGGGTTGGTTACAGTTTCCGAGAGGTGAGCAGCCATGCTCGGATTGCTGGATCTCTTGCAGTAGGAGCTGCAGTCTGCCTGCATGCAGAAAGAGGAAAGGAGTCTGCCTACCCTGCAGGAGGAGTGAACTTCAGCGTGTCCCCAGCGGTAGCAGGATGCCTGGAAGAAGTAGGTTGCTGGAGTTCGATCTAGGAGGACCCGATCAGTCTGTGTTGGGCTGTATCAGCCAAATCCTGATCGGCCAGTGCGAGGCTTCGTGTGTCAAATTCCTAATCAGCCCATGTGCCGGCGTCATCTGCCAAATCTAGGACCAGCCCATGGAGGGTTGCAACTGCAGAGGGTAGAAGACCCTGTCAGATACTTGGCCTGTGGCCCAGCCAGTCCTGACACCTGTGGGGCGGCCCTTACCCATAGTCCGGAGAGACCACATCATCTCAGGACTCGCCCACGAGTACAGGGCGGCATGGATAGTGACAATACACTTGACTTGACTTGACTTGAGACTGAGCCTGCATATGTATTGGGGTAACCAAGCTGCCCCTGTGCTCGATTTAAACTCACGTTTACCCATAGAGATACAGGGAG
Organism: Lissotriton helveticus; assembly: GCF_964261635.1. Taxonomy (NCBI): domain Eukaryota; kingdom Metazoa; phylum Chordata; class Amphibia; order Caudata; family Salamandridae; genus Lissotriton; species Lissotriton helveticus. Next base: position 1,931,769,679 of record NC_136068.1, on the reverse strand, counting down.
ACAACTCAGAACCGAGGAGAGAGGGGGGATAGTGGGGCTAGCGAGTGTGCATGATGCGTGCAGCCCCTGCCAATATCTATCCCAGAAACACAGACTTCTTTTTGTTTTTCTAGTGTGTAGTATTGAGTACCACTGTGTGATTAAAGTACTTTCTTTACTGAAAAGATGAGCCCAGGGCTAGACATTAGTAAATTGAGTTTGTTGATTGATCCGAGCCTGAGCACCCCCACACTACCTCTCTGAAAAGCTTGTGACACCTCACCCTTGGGACACGCGTGCTAAGCATGGAACGGGGCTGAACTTTGCCCCAGTTGCAGGGCCAGAGTAGGACAGTCCCACGGATATTCACAGTAAAGAATGTCACAGTAACAGTTGAGGCTCAGTAACCCCTGCCTAACCATAACCCCCAAAAGTGGTCTGAAATCAAGGCCTTGAGAGGAATAATGCCTTTAATTACGAGCGAGGGGGTTTAACCATGTCGGGGCCAGGCGTCCTCGTACATAGATCCCTCTGAAAGAAGACTCATTTTAAGCCTCTTTTATTACACAAATCTAAGGCTTGTGTGTAGGGAACATTAAATGTAATCTTTCAGAGTGAGTGTTTGTATTTATTTCAGGGTAATTAACTAAGATGTGATACTTTAAATTTTTGGTTGAATGTCAATAACTGGAATAAAAAAGCACCACAACTTCATCTCCTCACCTTCATCAGGCTCATCAATTCTCTTCTGTTTCTGGGTGCTCGCTGGAGACGACAAATCCTTTACTTTATTCAATACGATCCTCACTGAAGGGTCGACCCCGCCTGTTAAAACAAAGAAACATTTATGAGCCAACTATGCACAGAGTTCTGGACAATCATTTGAATATTCTTCATTAGCCAAGAAGAACATTTGAAGACTCCATGTTTTTGCGCCAGTATATGATTATTAACCTCTCTTGGAGAGCTTGAATCTTTAGGTCTCATCTAAGCCAACTTCTATCAGCGCTCTGCGCGAGTGTGATCCAGTTTCCAGGCTACCGGAGAGTGCACATAGGACCATCAGTAGCTTTGCTAAGAGTCTGCCACCCGCTAACTGATCCAGGAACTATCTAAGCATCCAATCTTTACACATTAGGAATACAAAAGGACCGGAATTTCCCTGAAATCCAGCTGTGGAGGATCCCATAACCAGGCTGCATTACAGAATGCCCTCTAATATCTTGAGAACATTGGCACACACAACATAAGCCACTCGTTGATTCAAAGACACAGTTACATGAGCCAACAAACTCACAAGAATTGGTGGAAAGTCGCAGAACTGTACTCCTATTGAGAGTTATGGAGATGAGAACTCTACGCGTGTTGGGCGACAGAAAGCACACAGAATGCAAGAATGCCGGGTCATCCTCAGCTGCTGTTATAAGGAGTCATGAAGCTGGTGTCAAAGTGGAAGCTCAGGGACCTTATGCTAACTGCTTTCTGACTATTCTTGAAGTTATCTGGGAGGACGCTTTGGGCTAGTGATGCGTTATTGATGTTCAGTAGAGGTGTCAGGGCTTCTTCAGGGATCTCCTTCACAAGCAACAAAGGGAGGATATTGTATGCATATAATAGTGATTTTCTGGACTGGAGGAGTTTAGCCAGGTACCCAGCAAAGATGGCTGTGTAGCTGCCCCATTCTTGTGTTGTGGGTAGGAAATGCTGTGATGATGTCTGGTGCAGTCGTGGTCTCGGCTTATGACACAGCAACACTATTGTTTCAAATGATTTCAAAAAATTTCAAAAAAGAATGGAGGCAGCACCAAGTTCAAAGTCAGTCAATGAAACCAAAGTTTGTTCAAAAAATATATTTTTCTTTTTATTTTCTTATTCATAAAGTGCACAAGACAGCCAACGCGCTTCGCTTCCCAACCGTGGGAGCTTCGTCAGGGCTGAAACAAACGTGAAATATATACATATATTAATGACGCATACTAACAAAAAGACAGTCACATTTAAAATCACATACATTTTTAAAAAATGAATGCTGCATTCGAAAGAACAAAGAGATGACACAACATCTAAGAGGACACATCAATGATACATCTGACTATAGGGCATATTGCCATTCATTTTTTAAAAATGTATGTGATTTTAAATGTGACTGTCTTTGAACAAACTTTGGTTTCATTGACTGACTTTGAACTTGGTGCTGCCTCCATTCTTTTTTGAAATCGTTTGTCTGGAATTCCAGTGGGATCGAACCACAGCAGGTCCTGGAGGTTGACAGCACAACTACATGAAATACTTTAAGGGACTTTGGAAATCTGAAGTGCTTTTTGGCTGATGCGCTGTGGGACATTTTTCCTTGTATCGTTTCAAATGAGTTATGCTATTTTCTGTTAAATAAACGTATTCATCTTTTCGTTTAGCAGTTTGCTTAGTGCCCATACAATTACTAGGCAATGTGCGTATCAGGTTAGCAGACACGTCACTATCCTACAGCTTTAATATAGACTAACATCCTTGTTTAAGCACACATAAATCCATCAGTCGTATTCTAGTATCTCAGTACAGTATAATATATCAACGTGACTTTTGTTAAGAGAATAATAGTCTTAATCGTCCAAGGTTAGGTTTCGTTCACTTACCGCTGTTACTAACATAAGGTATTTAAATTATGGTTGATCTATGCAGGTCAATAATTTGTCGACATTATTTTAATAAGATGTCCTGACCTGGAGCTTGCTCGCTCACTCTTTTGCCTTCCGCGTTGTTAGCATTAAGCATCACAGGCTGATGTTCACTTCCGGTTTTCATCGCTGGCGTGCTGGGATCACCTGTAAAAAGATGATCCGTAAAATCACCTCACTCTGAACTCTGAATTATCACGTAAATATTAATATTTTTAGCCACATTAAAATGGGGTGAACACCCCTGTTTGCACGCTGGATAGCGCTAACAACAGAGACAGATTTCACCCGCTGCGCATGCTGCGTTGCTGGAGGTTATGTAACAAAATGATCTGGTAGATCTATAGAGACAGAAATGACCGAATACAGGTGTACACAATAGCTACAAAGTTCATGGCAGCTTCCAGACAGATTTCTGGCTTGTCCCTAGGGATGTAATTGATTGGGCAGTGGGTGCGAAGCATATGCCCTACACGTACTCTGATCATGCCCCATAAACTTAACACTGCACATCCCAAACACGCAGCGGAAGTGGCGGTTCCAGCCAACTAGGTTTTTGAACACACGCATTTGGGAGGAAATTTTCCAGGCATCACAAACATGTTTTGAGATAAACACTGACTCAGTTCAGGAAAACGGGATTTTATGGGAAGTGTTCAAAGCGATAATCAAAGGACAATGTATATCCAAGGGACATGGCATTTCAAATGCGATAAGGGGCAGACTGGTAAGGCAGAAGCATAAATTCAATTATATGTAGCACAAACATGAACCGGACCATAGGTCAGCAACAATGAAATTCATTCAATCTAATCTACTAGAATTCTGCAAAGAAGCGGATAGGGAAGTTAACTGTTTGGGAAAATATGCAGCTTCTAGATGATAAGGGGAGGGTGAGAGGCACAGCAGGACTTTAGCTAATGCAAGACGTGAGCACAAGGTAACAAGATGAGGAAATACTGGGAATGTTTGTTCAGAACAATCCAAACCTATATGACTCACATTAGGAAGTGTAGCGAGGATATTAGTGGTTATCTTAAGATAGCTACATTAGCTTGGGTGGAAAAGTCTGAGAGGGAACCTCTTTGTGTACTCTTCACTATAAAAGAAATTAAAAACGCAATCAGGGATCTGAAAAATGGAAAAGCATCAGGCAGTGATGTACAAATCTGGGAATTTTACAAAGAATATGTAGAGCAGTTTTTAAAAAAATGTTATTCATAAAGTTTTCAGTTAAAAAACCTCAATAGTCAGAATTCATTCTTTAGCACGTAGTACTTAATACACAGTGGCAATGCATGACAACAATATGACAGTCAATTATATCCCAAGATCCTACAGTAAGACGACAGATTAGATAGCAGAATCTGAAGAGGCAGTAAACAAGAATATTAGGCACTTGAGGAGTGAGCTAATACATATCCATTGAACGGGCGCCAAATGTCTCAAAGCTTAGAGGCTTAATATAACAATTGGTCACGACTATAAGCAACATCTTTAAGCCATTGTGCCAGTTGGGGCGCAGGCCTACCATCGCAATGAATGGAGACTCTGAGTCACGCCAATAGTAGGCCCATTGCAAACAGCTTACGATTAGTGGACTTAAGCTTCAACACATTTCCCAGGAGGCAGACAGTCATATCGCAGGGTACAGGCTCACCAACCAGAGCCTCTGTAACTTTGTCCCAGAAGTCCGATACCCTCAGACAGTTCCAGGCAAGATGAAAAAAATCAGCACTGTCCGCCCCACATTGTCTGCAGCAAGGCGAGGCCCTAAGCCCATACTTATGAAGCTGCAAAGGCGTATAATACATTTGATGAAGATATTTATAATTTATTAGCCTGTTAATCTACAGCAGGCTTCCCATTCATCCTCTGTGAGCGGCTGAGGCAGCACATCATTCCTTCTTCGCATAGCCCCCAGTGCGACAGTCATCGCATCAGCCTGCGAAGCATTGTATAGTCTGGTAACCAATTTAGTTCGAAGGGGTCAGGAATATAGTATCTGTAACGCTGTCAGAGGGGGGGGGGGTTCATCAGGAAACCCAGGATATAATGCTCTAATCGCAGCTCTCAAGCGACTGTATACATACGTCGCCTTTGCAGGCCTAGTGTTCCCACCCATAAATGCCTGTATGCTAATAAACTCACCAGCAGCGTAAACATCCCCCATAGTACATATCCCTGCCTCATGTAATACCGTGAGGGAGCCAGGCTCCCTAGTCACTGAAATCCCATCATGGTGCAGAAGCGGAATGGATGGTGCATATAGTGGCAATCTCGCAGCGCGTTTCCCAAGCTCCCTCCAAGCCTGTGCCGTACATTGCACTGTATCTATTTCGCCATTCTCAAAGACAGATGTACTATTAACCATCATCGCCTGCAGGGGTACCGGCCGCACGGCCCCAGCTTCAACCGCAACATGCGGCGTGAAGGGAGGGGCACTCTGCCAATAAAAAGCGTACTGTGCTTGTGCACATAAGTAATACAGATGCACGTCAGGCACCTTAAAGCCTCCTCTCTCATAGGGGAGTGTCAGGACACCTCAGCTAACGCGCGGTTTCTCCCTTCCCCCAGACCAGAGTGAACAATGATCTGCGAAGTGTGATAAAAAAATGGGACTTCAGCACTATGGGTATAGTAGTGAAGTAGTATAAATATTTGGGCAGGACTACCATTTTAAGCAAGTCTACGCGGTCCAAAAACGTCAAGGGCAGGCGTATCCAACGAGCGACCTGCTCCTCAAGTCGGGTAATCGCAGTGGCATAGTTTGCGCTGAGGACACATTGCGGATCTCTGGGTACCCACACACCCAAATATTTAACAGGACCTTCACTCCACAATAAAGGGAACTCTAGTGCAAAGCGCTGTGTGGCCGTCGTCAAAGAGAACACCACTGACTTATTCCAATTGATCCCTAAACCGGAGTGCCATTCAAATCTTAGGTATTCCCTGATAAGCTGCTCTAAGTGTTCTGCTGGTTCCCGCACATATAAAACCATATCATTAGCGTACATAGACACCGCTAATGGTCTTTGGTGAAAGCGCAGCGCTGCCTTGGCATGCCGTTATCGCAATATACAAGCCAAAGGCTCCAGCACTATAGCGAAAAGTATAGGTGACAGCGGACATCCCTGTCGTCTCCCACGCCTTATTGCGAGGGTTCAGACTTCTACCATTCACCCTCACTCTCGCCACAGGTTGTTCATACAGCAACTTAATGCAATTAGTGTAAATATAGGGGACCCCATACGATGTAGTACCGCTATCATATACCGCCAGGAGATAGAATCAAAAGCCTTCGCGGCGTCTAAAAGGACCGCCGCAGCCGGCAGGGTGGGTTCTAGAAGATGCAAGACAGCAACAAGCATTTGCAATGCAATAGGTCTCGCATTTTTTGCGAGTTTGAGCTATTGACATTGCAAATAACAATGCCTTTTATTTTTGTTTTCGTTATTAAAACGTAAATACGAAAAGAAAACTAAAAGCCATTGTCATTTACAATGCCAATAGCTCAAACTCGCGTAAATGCGAGACCTATTGGCTATGCCAGTGCTTGTTTTATGTTTGAGACGGACCAGAGAGGTTTTGACCAGAGAAACAGTGCATTGGCGAAGTAGGAGGAGATGGTACAATCCGTTGTAAATCTGCCACGAAGTAAAGATTGTTATCAGTGTTGAAAGAAGCATCTGTGTTTTTTATTGCACCGTGACCATGTATTAGTAAATGTTCCCATTAGAAAGTGCTCGCATACGGGTGGGGCGGGAGGCATGGGGGTTGGAGGTTAGAGGAGGCCTGTTTAACCATGTTCAGGGACTGCAAATTGACTCTTGTAGCGTTTTTTCTTTGAAAAAATGAAGGTGTAAGCACAGTAGAAGGTCCTTTAGCCTAAAAGCGTTTGAATACTAAATTAGCTTTGCAACGAAACTTAGGAACCTTTGGTTGCAAAGATAGTAAATTAGCAAAACAAAAAGGGTGGAGCAGCGGGAACAGGTAGAATGCTTTGTAGTTGTGCAAAGCTATAAAGACTGATATCGCCCTTCTAAGAAGCATGTCTGTGTTTTGTCGAACCGAAAACAGTTGTCTCTGAAAGGAATCAATAGGAAAACACATGGTGGGGGCTGGTGGGAACGCAGGGGAGTGGGGTTAGGGGACTTTCTGTATTAACTATGTTGGGGTCATTGAACACGGTGTGCTGAATACATTACGTGCACTTCATTTATGTGCAAACAGGAAAACAAAATCCCTTCCATCTGAAATAAAAACAATTTAAGCCAAAGAACACAAAACAAATTGTAAAATAAAGCAAAGCCCTTTGGAAGAAAAAAACACCGACGTTCCAAACAGGGAACAAGGAGAAACACGACCGTCAAAGTGAAAGTACGGCCGGAGGAGGGCATTGCTGTGGGTAGGGGGGAGGAGAAATGCGACACGGCGGGCAGGGGAGGGTAAGTAATTTCTTTATTGTTCGGTTAATTAAAACCACTACAATTTATAACATTCTACAACTTTTAAAACAAACATTTAAAACGTAGACAAGGAAATAAATAAGAAACGGGCAGGGAAAGGAGATAAATAAAGAATTTCTGCAAGGAGTCAAACCAATTACGGCAAAGTTTCTGCAATACCAATTTATCTTTCAGCAATGTTCTTAAGACTCAATGGGAATCCGGCAAGTGGCAGCGTGCCTTGTTTTTTCTGCGAAACTGTCCAGGAATTTTACTAATCTGCAAATCAGTTGGGCGTCCTCTGAGCACAGGGTCTGGACTATCGCAGATCGGCAGGTGCGGACTCCAAGCTTGTTGAGTTTATCCTTAAGCCAGTACCGACGTCCGTGATACATAGCTGGGCAAATACAGACTATGTGTATAAAGTCTTGGTTACCTGCACCGCAAAGATCACATTCCGTTGTTGCTTGTGGACTCCACCTAGGTTGGTCTAGTCGTGTAGGTAAAGTGCCCAGCCTTAAGTGGAGAAATTTACGTTTGAGGTTCAACGAGAATGCCGTGTCTAAATAAGGTGCTGGTGCGGGCCTTGTGTACGAATTAATAGTCATCCAGGCGTGAGTCCGGGTACTAAAAGTTATTTTGTCCTTGAGGAACGAGTGTTTCTTAGCAATCCTTTTGACTACCTGCTTAAACGAAGGGACTGGCAGTTTTGTTTCCCACAATGCTCCAAGCTCAGTTTCCTCTAATGAGGACTTTACGTATTTTGAGTACTCAGAGTTCGGGCTTGTCTGGATTGCTCCCCAGAGTACGCCATTCAGTTTCTTCTCCTTGTTTCTCCATACATTATACCAAAATTTAATGGCCTCATATTTTTTCAGTAAGACCTGGGATTGTAATCCAAGTTCAAGTCTGACTTGCGCTGGGGAAGAGCTATTCGGTAACAAGAGAACCCGTTTGTATACTTTAGTTTGTATTTTATCCAGGAGGGTGGCTCTTTTCCCGTGGTGCAAAATGCTCCCATATGCTAATGTGGGCAATAATTTAGCTTTCATTGCAGTTAGCAAAGGGGAGACTAGAGGGCCCTTTAGCTTGACTGCCAAGTTGGTGAAGGCGTGCAATAATGTGGCCCCTTTTCTTTCAACAGCTTTGAGATGCACCAGGAATTAAGTGTTTGTCTAGGTGTACCCCCAGATATTTATAGCTGTTGACGGATTCCAGCTGATTGTTTATTCGAAAAATTGGTGGATTTTTGCGACGCCGTGATATGAGCATAGTCTTTGTTTTCTTAACATTTATTGTAAGCAGGTTCCTTTTTGTGTAAGCGGACAAGTCGTCTAGCAGATGATGGAGGCCAATTCTTGTCTGGCTCACCAGCAACACATTGTCCGCGTATGATAAATGCGTTAGACGAAGGGTGCCTAACCTGGGAGGATGAGTGTTAACCTTGTCTAGGCTTTCTGCCAGGTCACTCATAAATAAATTACATAAATGTGGGGCCAGGACGCATCCTTGCTTTAGTCCGTCAACAGTGTAGATCTTCCTGGTCAGACGTCGCCCATTGTCGATTTTCACCTGCATCCAGGTTTCAGTGTAGAGGTTAATGATGGGCATGAGAATTGAGTCCGGTAGGCCCTGATGTTTTAATTTTGCCCATAACATTTACCTGTTGACACGATCAAATGCCGCTTTAAAGTCTACAAAACTGGTGTGAAGGTCGAGGGAGTTCTGTAGACTTTTCTCGGCAATAAGACAAAGGGCCATGGCATTTGTCGTAGTACCCATGCCGCGCCGAAAGCCGGTCTGATTCGGTGGTATTTTATTGTTCGTTTCTGACCAGTCAGCCAGGTCTGCCAATATCAGTGACGCATAGTATTTTGATTCAGCGTCGAGGAGGGCAATCAAGCGATAGTTGTTTGGATCCTTACGCTCTCCGCCTTTATAGATTGGAGATATAATAGCTCCTCTCCAGCTCTCAGGAATACCGCCTGCGTTTGTAACTGTTTGAAACAGTAAGTTGAATTTGCTGGCCCAGTACTGCGGGTCCATCTTGTAGATGGCTTGTGGGACGCCGTTTGGACCTGGGGCACTATCTTGCCTGCTTTTCTCAATTATTTTTAAGATGCTTTGTTCAGCATCATACTTGGGCCATGATGCTGTTGGGCCAGTGCCCTTTACGCTGTTCCCTTGATGGGCTGGAGAAATGGCTTCCCGCACTGGGTTATCTTTTGCTTCAAAGGGCAGGATGGTAGCTGCACTCTGGCTGTTGATTGAAAATGTGTCCGTTAGATGTTGAGACCATTGCGATTCAGTTATGCAGGCCATGCTTATTGGTTTGGCTGCCCGGTTTACAGAATTAACTTGCAGCCAGAAGGCCCGCGAGTCGGCTCTCTTGATGTTATGCAGTAACTTAGACCAGAACTCATTTTGGAGATTTTGTTTTTCGGTCCATATTAATTTCTTATATTGAGTCCTGACCTTTCGTACTGCTGACCAAACACAGGCGTTTCGAGCGTGACCTCGTGCTTGACGTATAAGTTTTCCCAAGCGCCTCTTTAATGGTATTGCTGATCTGTTAAATGCGTTCTTAAATTTTGAGAAAGGTCTAATTATGTTACTTGAGTTGGACCTAGAAAGCTGCATCAAGTAGTTATTCCAGATGATTGGGCTCAGGGCGTTCTCAATCAGGAGGTCTTCTAATAGTTTTTTGGCGTCGTTGGCTATTCGTGGGAGGGAGTCACTTGTCCACTTGAGCCGCTTCAGATTGATGGTTGTATGGTCGCCTGGTAAATTGGGAGCTGATTCGAGTTTGGGTATTTCCGTCACAATCTCGAGATGTTGTTTAGAGTGATCGCTGTCCAAGGCACAGATGATATGGAAGTCTTGTATTTGACTGAGCAAAGGTAGTGTGACAAATGTATAGTCCAATACCGAACAGGAATTGTGGCCTATATAGGTCATTGAAGGAGGGTTGTCTTGGTTAGCTCTTCCATTTTGTGCACGGAGTCCGAGATTTTCGAGGTCCCACATAAGTTGTTTACCCTCCTTGTCCTTCTTCACTACTTGAGGAGCTGCCTGCGGCAAGACGTTCCAAATTTCATTTGCAGCGTTGATGTTAACTTCGTCCTCCGGTGCTTGTAGAAGATTTGAGTTAAAGTCGCCCGTGAGGATTATCTCCCAGTCTGGGTGCTCCAAACGCATGGTGGTGATTACCAAAGTAATACGTTGGCATAATGCCTTTTTGGAAGATTTATTTAGGTTTGCGTTGATGTTCATTAGAATTAGAGTTCTGGTTATGGTCGTTGTTATACTCTTTAATTTTAGGATTTGCATGTCCGCCATTGAGTCAGGAGTTTGTGTTGCTCTGATCTTTAAAGACGTTGATATATAGACAGAAAGGCCCCCACGGGCTCGCCCAAAGCGCTGGAGGCGAGCCGCGCATACATGGAAGCCCAAGCGGCCGGGTATGTCAATTGGGTCGGTTTGCCACGTTTCCTGTAAGGCTATAATTGCGTATGGGTCCCAAGTAGCGGCTTTGCCGTTTTTGTTCATGATGTCTTTAGCACCCGCAATGTTCCAGGAAAGAATTTTTATAGCGTGGCTTGCAGTGTTAAGTGACCTACCGGGCGTTCGATTTGAGAATAGCAATTGCGGCTGGAGATGATCGCGGTCTGCTGCTTCAACTTCCCTTGCTCCTCGAAGGACCGAATGCGTTGGTTGACTCCTTGGTGCTAGATTTGTGCTCTTGGTCTGCCTTCTTAAGAGTGGGGACGGATACGCTGCCTTGACCATTTCTTTCAAGAGGATTCCCCATTCCTTAAATTTAGCCATTTCGGAAAGAATATGGGTTACCATATCGGCCTCCCTCCATGTCGTGACTGTGCACTATTTTTTTGGGTTATCCTCCAATGTTATAAACTCAACCGACAGGAGGTCTGCTGAAGTAAGGTAGCCAAGGCTAGGGATGGCGGATGTTAAGCGGAGTATGTTCCCCCGGTTTAAATGATCTTGCAAACCTTGCTGTTCAAATTCAGGAACGAATAAAAGTTTCCCTGCATTGGGAACTCCCTCCTTTGCCGTTAGTGATTTGTCACAGGATTTGACAATTTGGCGATGGTGCATTCGATTACAAGACCCAGAAACTTTTGTGTTATCGGAGTGGCAGTTTCCAAGAGGGGGATGAACACTGTACAGTGGTTGCTTGTGATGGATACTCTTTTCGGGCTTTACTTGATGCTTGCCTCGTTACTAGAGGGCCCTCTTTTACATCAAACAAATTCTCCGGGCGGCGTGTGCCCTCTGCTATCTTGCTGGTTTCAGGGTCGGTGCCCTTGCTATCATTTGGGAAGGTTACTCTGATGAGGTCAAGGTTTTCCCTAGTCGCATATATTGCCAAGCATCTGGCAGGTTCTATAACCACACTAGAGGTGGTGATTAAGAGTGGAGATGCTGTTTCGTTGGTAGCTGTCATATCCACAACCTGACTGTTATGTCTGTCTATTCCAGATTTTTCATTTATCAGATCTTTCTCAATTGTTGTGGCCTGCTTATTCCAGTTCTGCAAACTTGAGATCTGTTTGGGGGAAAGTTCGAATTTTCCCAATGTGGATTGAATGATTACTGACGGCTTCTTTGGAAGAACTTCAACAGAATCTTCTTGATAGGCAGAAACGTTTGAACCCGTTCGGTCGCGGAGCTCTGGACCCGAGGGGTTCCCTTTGCACAAGGCTTTTGTGGGGATGGCCTCTGCTGGGTAGGGTGGTTTGTTTGGTGGGATTTTGCACTCTTCCTTATTAGGGGAATCTATTCTCGCGACTTGGGCTTCCATTTTTACGGGCGTCCTCAGACCCTTGTTTTTTGTGTCTTTCGATGTCATCGTCTGAGATGGGTCGGTCGTTGTGGCGCTCTTGTTTTTGGCTTTGGCTTGCGTGAAGATAGGGTAGAGTGATAACGTCTGCTTATGCTCAAGTTCACTGTTTGGACGTTGATTTCTATTTTTCCTGGCCCTTTTTCTCTGACGTTTGGTTAATTTTGTTCCAATGTCGGCTTCTGGCAGTTGGTCAATGATAACAGGTTTAGCACTGCTCTGTTGGTTGGTCGAGGCAATATCAGGTTTTGGATTTAGCTTTTCTAATCTATTAATTACGGTAGTGCTCAGATTGTTGTGTTTATTGTTACCTTCTGCCGGCTGTTGGTAGGGGACGACTATGTTAGCTGCCTCTAAGATCTTGTCCTTGTAGGCATTGCTTTTTTGAGTCTCCTTGTCGTCAAAGCAAATCAAGTCGTCGTTCAATTGAATGCTAGTGGCAGTTGAATTAGACTGTTTGCATTCCTGCAGAATGTCTTTCAAGATAGATGGCAGATCTTGGAGTTTTTCTAGTATTGGGTGACAAGTGCAGGAGTGTGCTGGCAGGCTTGTGCAAACCTGTTCTGTTAAGACGTTAAATGAGCCAGCCATTGCGTCGAGTTTTTTGTTTATACCGGCTATATGCTCGGCTATTGAATTAAATATATTTGTACGTCAAGCTTGTCCGACTGCATGTTTAAGGTTTTTATCGACGTTTCCAATATGCAGCCCAGTGCCTTATGTAACGTGAATATGGATTCTAGGCTGATTTTAGTGTCCGGCTCGACTTCTGGTTGCATACCATGTTCGTTGTTATTATTGAGAACAATAGCCGGCTCCAGTGCGGTCTGGTCGCTGGGTGATAATCTGTGTGTCTGTTCTTGAAGTGATTTTTGTTCGATGTTAGGATTTCTTTCCGTGGATACCATGTCAGGTGTCAGGGATCTTGAAATCTCTAATATAGACATTTCCTTCAGGTTGCCTTTGTCCTTGGCACGTTTGCTTGCGTGTTTAAGTGGTTTGTTTCCTTGTACAGGTTTTGTTGCGCTGAGGGTTTTCGCCAGACTGTTGAATGGGCCTATGATTGGCGAGATGGGCAAAATGTCTGACTGTGAGTCATGAATTGTTATGACTAGGTCTTCCAGCGCGGCAAGCAGTAATTTGTCGCTTGTGTCGGGTTGGTCCGTGTCACTTCGAGTTGTGTTGGTGAACGGGCGATCCCTGTATCTTAACGACATGTCAGTGGTAGTTGATGTGGCAGCTTCCAGTTTTCGTGCCAGATATGAGTCTTTTGATTTCACAGTCTTCAGATTTAGGCTTTTGTTTGAGCATAAAACCGGTCTGGGAGTTGAATGATTTTTCAGGTAGGCTTTGTCCAATGGGTCATGTTGGTTGTTATTAATAGGGCTATCCCTTCTGCAGTCTTGTTGCTGATTGCAATGCGTGGTTAAATTCAGATCACTATTGTTAGGTAATGCGTTGCTTGTAAAGCCTTCAGGCGTAATGTCTGGGACTATGCTTGAGGCTCGTATTGTTGGCAAATTATCCTCTGCGTCGGCTCGTGTTAGAGGTTCGTGCGTGCTGCTGTCCCTGTGGACTTGGGCTTGACAATGCATAGTATGTTTCTTTGGATCGTAAGATTGTTCCACGCAATTATGATTCGTCTCAATTCCGTCTGACATTATGGATATGGGTAAGTGGACTAAGTGAGCTGCCGACCAATCCTTTGACTCCGTCATTATGCTACAAATATTCGGAGTCATTGGCTTCTGTAGGTTGTCGGTGTTGAAAAAATCACTGACGGTGGATCCTTCATAAAAGTAAACTTCCCGGAGGGTTTCGCTGCTCCAAAAGTCGAATACATGGAAGGTATTAGGCTTGGGAGTTGGTCAACCGACTGGGTATGAACAGACGAGTTTATCTTGGCCTTGGCCTTCTTCCTAATTTTCCTTGGCGGGTTTACTCTCGGCCTCCCAGATCTAATTTTACCCCTCAAGTGATCCCAGGTAGTTCACTTTGTTGATCTCGTGGGTTAGGGCTGTTTTCTGTATATCCGTGTCCTCTTCCCGCTCATGCGGGTGCTAGTTGGATTATTTGCAAGGTGTCACGACAATCTGCGTGCCAGTCGGCACTAGTATTCTTGAGGGAGTCCGTGCCTGTCCCGCTTTTCCCTATTCTGAATCAGGCGTGGATCGAATACAGTATAACCCTCTTCCTTCCAGGTGCTCACTTTGCTCGGTATGACCCTTCTTTTTGGGTAGCAAATAGAAACTTGTCACTACTGTCATTTACGACGTTTTTTACGAGGTGATGGTGGTTATGGCGGCAGGAACGTGGTGGGGTCGTGTGCAGGGGTGTTGTTATCAAAGCGCTACCTATTGTTCATATTGCGTCCAGCGCTCACACTACCTGCAGTCGTGGCGACTGACAAAAGAGCTGTTGGAGGTGTGTGCAGGGGTGTGCGCAGAAGTATTGTTGTCACAGCGCTGTCCCTTAGCATCCGTGGGCATCTGTGGGCATCCGGCGCACACACTTTCTGCAGTTGCTGGTCCGCTGACCCACTCACTCTTTGTGTCAGAGACAGATAGTTTGCCTGTGATGGTTAGGTAATTGAGTGGATGATAGCAGAGGCCACGATGGAAACTGATGTTGTGGGCCCTGCAGTTGCAGGCTGACGTTGATACTCTGCCGATCAGCTGGTGGGCCGCTTGTCCACAAGCCGGCAGTCGGCCAGCTATTGGGGCACAAACTCCCAGAGACACTGCCTCTCCCACAAGGTGCTGGCCGAGCCTGACCACTGCCTGTCCACAGCACAGGGGGCTAGAGTATTATATTTATAGATTTAAAGGCCAGGGGGCCAAGTCCGCACACACACCCTTGACCGCGCCTGCTCCCTCCCCAGACCCGGGCCCAGACCCTGACCCTGACCGACGTCAGACGTCGGGCGGGCGGAATGGGCGAGGAGCGGCAGACAGCGACAACAAGGGGCGGCGGGTAGGCGAAGCCCGGCCGTTCACCAAACACTGCCCTTCTCCGTCGATATCCTACCTCCCAACGGGGGGCTCCCTGGTGACGCAGTCGGATCAGTCGGTCGTTATTAGCCTCCCGGTCGGTCTCTCTCTCCTCTCTCCGCACGGCGCGGTGGGCTGGCGTTCTCTGCCCGTTGATCGTTGAGCGCTTCGCTTGGCTCTCCCACTGAGCTCGCACAGCTCGCTTGGTGTGGCGAACTGCGGCGCTCGGTCGCGGTTCACGGCCTTCAATTAGGCAGCTGTTAGGTCCCGGGTCTACCCGCAGGACAAACGCTGAACAAACGCTGAACAATCGCTGAAAACACCAGCGGGGAACTCGGCGGGGTGAGCGGGGGTGCGGGGGTGCCAGAGCCTTAGGCAGTTTTTGGCGTCCTCCTGCTCTGCTGCTCTGCTGCGGCTGCTGTGGTCCGGGAGGGGGCGGAGCGGGGAGAGCGGCATGAGGGTGTGAAGCAGCAGGGGCCTTTGAAGTGAAGCTAAGCTTCACTTCAAAGGTGTGGGAGGAGTGCTGCTGGTGATTGACTGCCGATTTGATGATGTGCACGCGCATTTTAGGTCAATGCGCTTGCGCATTGACCTAAAAGCGCACGGGCACAGCATCAAATCGCCAGTTAGGTAAACTCTCGATAAGCCCCTATATATCTCGCAAGTTGTGGGCCGTGGATCGCACGGAACAAAACCTGACTGGTCCGGCAAGACCATGATGGGCAACAACAACTGCAGCCTCGTGGCCAGGACCTTTGCAAGTATTTTGACATCCGTATTCATTAAGGATAATGGACGATAGGGCTCACATTTGTCAGAGTCCTTTCCTGGCTTCAATAAGGCTACAATCAAAGCCTCCCGAAGTATGCCTGGTAAAATCTGTTGCTCATAGGCATCTTCAAACATGGCATGCAGTTGCGGCACCAGCAGCTCTGCATACTCCTTATAAAATTCCGCGGAGAGTCTGTCCGTGCCCGTAGCTTTTCCATTTGGTACTAATAGCATCCTGGATTTCTCCAATCCTGATAGGATGCATTAAAAAGTCCTGCTATCCCTTGGAAAGCCACACCAAGGCTATGTCTTCAAGATATTGAGCTTTCTCCTCTTCCCACGTTGTCTGCCTAGCTCGATACATGTCTATATAATATTGTACAAAAGTAGTGAGGATACCTGCTTTATCACAATGCCTATCGTCACCATCCACAATAGAATGGTGGAGAGGTGTGCTGCAGCGGCCAGGGCAGCTGCCTTCGGAGCACAGGGTTCACGGTTCAATCCCCAGCTCCGGCGGCAGCTCAGGTCAGCACCATGTGACTCTGGGCAATAGCTCACTTAATTTCCACGACGGCCCCCAGCGCCTTGAGACCTGTAAGGGTGAGTAGTTTGTGCTTTACAAATATGCATTTACATTTACCTTGTAATCACTCTGTTTTTTGCCCAGGGTCCCTTGATTTTTTCCGCTGGAGCCCTGCCTGGCCGTCCGCCCTCACCATAATATCTAGCCATCCAACGACACGACAAGTGCTTAACCTCTGAGTCTGCTAGGTCATTGTACTCAGTAACTTTCGACCTGATGGACGCCAGAATCTGAGCATCCAATGTTGCATCATATTGACGTTCAAGAGCGATCAGGTCCTGCTCTAAGCGTTTCATAGATCCCCGTTTCGACTTTAGTACTCCCGCCTGCAATCCTATATACACCCCTCGAAGTGTAACTATGAACGCTTCCCATAGCGTGCCCAAACTATCAACGGAGCCAATGTTTTCTTCAAAAATTTTTGCAATAGCTTTACGGACCCTCGACCCGATTACCTGATCTTGCAGTGCCGAGGCCTGCAGTCTCCACTGAAACTGGGGCGGCGTGTAAGTAGGTATAATCATTTGAAGCAGGACTGGGGAATGATCAGATAGCGTTCTGGGTAAATGTTGGGCTTTAGTGAATTCACCTCGTCTGTAACTAACCAATAGTCCAGCCGTGACCATGAATGCTGTGCATAAGAATGACACGTACCCTCCCTCTGCCCTGGATGCCTCAGCCTCCAAACATCTATAAGAGACAATGCTTGCATACCATCTTTAACCGCCTGTGAAGCTTTCTTGATTACAGGGTCCGCCCTAAATTGACGAGTCATTGTTAGATTTAAAACCACATTAAGACCCCCCCCCACGTAAAATAGGCATTAGGTGCAAACGGTAGACCCTATTCCAGACCTCCTCATAAAACCCAGGGTCATCAACATTAGGACCGTATAGGTTAAGCAGAGTCAGTGACATGTCACACAGCTTCCCCTGCACAATGAGATACCTGCCATTATCGTCTACTTCCACATGAGTCACTTGGAAGGGGCAACCTTTCCTTATTAAAATCATGACACCTCTTGCATAGGATGAATAGCTGGAAGCCCACTGAACCTCAGCCCACTTTGTGCCCACCTTCTCGGCTGTCTGCATAGTCAGACGGGTCTCCTGCAGAAACGCTACTTGTACATTATGCCTATCCAGGTAGGCAAGCACCTGCCTTTTTTTCTTTGGGCTTTTAAGGCCCCTAACGTTCCACGTTATCCATCTAAGTTTGCCTACCTCAGCCATCATGTACATTAGTCTCAACTATCACATCAGATTGTGTCGTTGCATGCAATCTGTATAGTACATTCTGCCTGGCATGTTGTATTCTGAATCGCATACTAATACATAGAAACAAACCTCCATCCAACCCCCCCACCCACTTAGGCATCCAAATTATGCCCGTAGCCCCATCAGAAAAAACAGAATGAAACCAAATCCCACGCCCTCCCCCCTCCCACCTTCACCCACCATAAGCAGCTACCCTGCTCATACCCTAGGAACAACAGTGAAACTGCTTGGGGAGTTCCCTTTAGGAGACCGGTAGTAGCCCACGTGCCCCCACGTTGGTAAGCAGGGGGGTCAGAGCCATAATTATAGCCCCCATCAGTCTATCTAGCTGTAATATACTGTAGCAAAACTATAACATATTGAAAAGACTCTTCAGCAGCCATTGTCAGTCCACAGTCAACCGCAATGTGTCTATGTGCCTCCAATTCCTACAAGCCATAGCATTTATAACAGCGGCTAAGCATATGTCGAATGTATCATTGCAAGAGCAACAAAAACCTATACATCAAAGGAGCAAAGGACATTATCACTAACATAGCACTGGTACAACTAGTAAAAAGAAAAGACAGGAAAGAAATTAGGATAAAGCACTGTTTTGACTTACGATCCCAAAGCCATTAGTGCAGTTCCGAGCCAGTTTGTTGTGGCAAGATGTAGGCCCACACCCTGCTATACATCTACAACATCAAACAACAGAGGAGATTCATATAACAAAGCAGCTGCCTCTGTTTGTTTTCCAAAGTGCAGCACATCCAAGCTACCAATGCAGTCCACGAGGCCCTTGCGGCCTCATCAATCCTCAGTATCTGCTTCTCCACCCTCTGTCATCGCCGAGGCTTTACGATCAATTTGTTTGACGAAGTGCGTTGCGTCCTCTGGAGTCGTGAAGATTCTTGGTTTGTTACCATGTTGTATCTTGAGCCGGGCCGAGTAGTGCATCGCATATTAGATTCCAAACGCCTGAAGCTTTTTTTTTGACCGGTAGGAAATTCCCGCCTGGCTTGTTGAACCGCTGTCGTGAAATCCGGATGAGCTGTATCTCTGTGCCCTGATATTTTGTAGTGCCAATTTCCCTCGCAATCCGAAGTGCCACATCTCGATCTCTATAATTGAGGAATTTGGCTATAATCGGGCCGGGCGGTGCCCCTGGGACCAGGCGTGGCGCAAGAGACCGATGTGCCTGCTCTACCACCAGCATGTTGGAAAAGATTTCTGCACCAAACAGCGTCTTTAACATGTCCTCCACATACAGCTCAGTTTTCACAATATTTGTGGACTCAGGAACACCAATAATGTGCAAATTATTGCACCTAGATCTGGCTTCCAAGTCTTCGTTCTCGGCATTTATCACCGCGATGGGCTTCTCCATCTTCGTGCACGACTTTGTGATGACCTCCACCCTATCCTTCGAGTTCGAGATTCGTTGCTCAGCTTCAGTGAGGCGCGCCGCATGCTTGTGGAGTTTGGACGCCATATTGTCCATACGCAAATTGAGCGTGTCAATTTTGCCATCAATGGTCTGCAACCTTTGCTGCATCGCCAGCATCACCCGCTCAAGCTTGCTGGTTCCAGCGGCCTCCACATCAGTCTCAGTGTCCGACATGACTTGTAGGGCAGCTTTTTTGAGGCGCTTTGATTCAAATGTCAACTTGGGCTGCACCTGGTGTAGATAGCAGGAAAGAGACAGTGGCAGCGCCAGCACACCAGGGCCGAGCCTCTGTCAGGACACACACAGCGTTAAAATATAATTGCTGAATGCAGCGTCACTATCTGTAATGGGAAATGAGGAAAAGAAACTGCCTCACCAGCAAAGACTATTCAAGGGGCTGCAAGCACTATCAATAAATGTAGGAGCAGTTTCATACGCAGTTCGTCCTCAGAGTCCGGCACCAGGCTTATATCATACATCTTTGGAGGCTCACTTTACACCTCTAAAAAGGGGCTGTCCCTGGAGTCAAAATGGAGCTCACCACAACAGATTTCTAAATTGCCGAACAAACACTGCACAAACAATGTTCAGCACTGGCCTCAATCGTTAGATTGTGATGAAAGCGTCCTCCACACAGAAGGTGTTCAGGAAAGGATGAGAATTGCTGTCATCTGTACCTGGCGTTGCTCCCACGATCAAGACACAAAATGGGGGGCCCACCACTGCAGCACAAATTATCAGCGCCACCAGCCTCGTTGTCTGCGTTATGGCCATCCACTGCTCCTCACCAGCCGGGCAGGCGCTTACAACGTGTTGGAGGTAAGGCCCGCAAGCAGTGCCAAAGCCCGTCACAGTCACAGGTTTAAATGGGCAGCGCGGCAGTCCAGCACCCAGCGCCGGCTGCAGCCACATGGAACGCCAGAACCGGGGCCGCGCCACCGCACACTCACCCGCTGTATCGCGGCAGAGGTGCCGAGGTTGTCTTCTTCATCGCGGATCGAGGCCATCCACACAGTCGGCTCCCGCGTTCTCCTCAACACCCCACACCGCAAGCCAGGGGGAAGTGCTCCACTGTCCGCCAGAGAGCAGTGCAGCCTGCTGGGTCACTAATGCAGGCAAAAACCTCACACCGCCATTGTTGATTTTCTCAGAGGCCCATGCCCGATCCTCGCAAGGCCAGTAACAGCATGCAGGGTGTAGCAAGTGCTAAAAGAGACACATCAAACGATCGCCCTCAGTTAGGAATGTCTCTTCCACCATGGTAGATTGCAGGATGTATCCGTAGAAGGCAGGATAATGTAAGGATTATTGGCCCTGACCAGCAGAGCTGCACTAATGTGCGGCCATCTTGCTCCGGGCTCTCTAGCGCCCGACAAGAATATGTAGAGCAGTTGGCGCCTCACTTATTAGACATGTATGGTGAAGTGATTGGGAAAGGTGAAGTGATTGGGAAAGGTGAACTCCAACCCTCACTTAGGGAAGCCACAGTGATACCTTTACTAAAGCCAGGCAAGGACGTAGGGTTATGTGACTCCTACAGGTCGCTCTCCTTAATTGCTGTGGATAATAAAATTCTGGCAAAAATAATCGCCGCTCGACTGGTCCTACTGGACCAGTGAGGATTGGTGATCAACTGTAGATCTGAGAAACAAGTTCACGGATGCTCGGCAGATAAGGCCTGGCATTGAGCAACAGCGGTATTTTTAGATGCCAAACAGTTATGTGATTCAATCGAATGGCCAGATTTGCTAATAATGCTTAAAAGACTGGGACTGGGCAAAGCGATAATAAATAGGATTAAGCTACTTTACACTGAACTGGTCAACAACATTTAAATAAACTACAGGTCCTCTGAACCAGAAGCCATGAAACGGAGGACCCGGCAGGGCTGCCCCCTTTCACCAATCATATCTGCCCAAGTGACAGAACCGCAAGCATGTTTACTCAGGGAGTTTCACACTGACAGAGGTATTCAGTTCAGACCCCATAGAGTGCTTATATCATTGTACACTGATTATATTTTGTTAGCTAACTTAACTCTATTAATAGATGCAAATACGGACCATGGACTGCTTATAAACAGGGCAAAATACGTGATGATGCCGCTCATCAGTATCACAACACAGCCCGGGCTGGATTACCCACTACGATGGCAAATAGGCCCAGTGAGATATATATTTTTTTTTAACTTTATTTTTGAAGTTTATAAGCGACAATACAACAACAATGGCCCAGTGAGATATTTGGTTACAAAATTCCACAGTGATACAGAAGTGATCATTATTGAAAGCTATGAGACGACTACAGTAGAATAGTAACCAGTGTTGACTATTGGTGGATTTACCTACCCCTGACCCCGGCGGGCTGAATAGCATTAATGAAGATGGTGATTTTGTCACAATTATTTTAATTTATTTATGAATATACTTGGGCCACTGAACCATAGCTACTTTGCACAGCTCTGCACACTCCTTACACAACTCGCCTGGGCCAGGAAACAGCCTTGCAATTTTCTGAAAATGCTTCATAAGCCCCACAATTTCAATAAGTACTATATGATCGCTCAGATGCAATTTGCATCATACTGGTTTCACAACACAAAAGAGGCACCACATAGGGGGCTCGAAATGGACCAGGCGGACTCATACCCTAGAAACGATACTGTTCACAGGGGGGAGGGAACACCAGGATAAGGAGATGCTGATATCTGTTTAATGGGACAGGGACATATTGACAAGGAGATGCTGATATCGGTTTACTAGAACATGGACATATTGACAAGGAGATGCTGACATCTGTTTACAAGAACAGGGACATATTGACAAGGAGATGCTGATATCTGTTTACTAGAACAGGGACATATTGACAAGGAGATGCTGATATCTGTTTACTAGAACAGGGACATATTGACAAGGAGATGCTGATATCTGTTTACTAGAACATGGACATATTGACAAGGAGATGCTGACATCTGTTTACTAGAACATGGACATATTGACAAGGAGATGCTGACATCTGTTTACAAGAACAGGGACATATTGACAAGGAGATGCTGATATCTGTTTACTAGAACATGGACATATTGACAAGGAGATGCTGACATCTGTTTACAAGAACAGGGACATATTGACAAGGAGATGCTGATATCTGTTTACTAGAACATGGACATATTGACAAGGAGATGCTGATATCTGTTTACTAGAACATGGACATATTGACAAGGAGATGCTGATATCTGTTTACTAGAACATGGACATATTGACAAGGAGATGCTGATATCTGTTTACTAGAACAGGGACATATTGACAAGGAGATGCTGATATCTGTTTACTAGAACATGGACATATTGACAAGGATTCGCTGATATCTGTTTACTAGAACAGGGACATATTGACAAGGAGATGCTGATATCTGTTTACTGGGACAGTGAACGCACTGACATGCGGGCACGACGTCACTCATACGGGGACATGTACACATCGGCCAAGCTGTAAATCAGCTGGGACAGTGACTGTATGAACACAGACCTGAAGTCTTTTGCTCGGACATAGATACAATGACACCTTAACAGGGGAGCCCATGGACAGAAAGATAGGAATACAGAGGCACTGTATGATGAGTAGAGGCATACATTTGGACAGGAAGCATAGTTACACTGTGACAATCAGAGAATTGAGGGACAGTGAGGTCCAGAAAACGAATGGCACAAGGACAATGATTTAACAAACACAAGGATAGTAAATACACAGTCCCTGGGACAGAAAGCAAAGTGATGCTGTCACAGAGACAGAATCCAGGGACACGGAGACCCGAAACATACTGACTTGAGGACAGTAAATAAAACAAACACTGGCACAGAAGGCACAATGATGCAGTGATAGAAGCAGAATCCAGGGACACATAGGGAACATACTGGCATGGGAAAACTAAATATAAAGACAATGGACAAGGGAGTCCACACATGCGGTGGAGTGAAGTCAAGTGACAGATGGCCACTCTGACCATACTGCACCAGTACGGCACATCCAACCCCTCACTTTCAACGGTACAACACATCAACAGCATCAGCACACTCACACTCTCACTGAATAGTTTCACCTGCACACTACGCATCCTCACCCCAACTGCACTACTACAACATATTGATAGTCTTAAGTCATCCGCACCTGTACAACACATGCACTGAACCACTTCACCCGCGAAAAGACCACTTCTACAATCTCACCCCTCATGACCTGCTACAACATATCAATAGCATCTCTACACAACACATCCACTGATCCACTTCCCCCGCAGAAACACTATAGATCTGCACTCTAACCTCAACATATCGATAGCTTCACCTTCATCCGCACCTATACAACACATGCACCGAAACACTTCAGCTGTGGAAACACCACAGTTCCACACTCACCCCAACTGCAGTGCTATAAAACATCGATAGCCTCACCACATCTGCACTTATAAAACACAAGCCCCGAACCACTTCACCAGAAGAAACACCACACCTCCACCTCACACGTACCACAACAACATATTGATAGCCTCATCACATCTGCACTTATAAAACACAAGCCCCGAACCGCTTCACCAGAAGAAACACCACACCTCCACCTCACACGTACCACAACAACATATTGATAGCCTCACCACATCTGCACTTATAAAACACAAGCACCGACCACTTCACCTGAAGAAACACCATACTCCCACAATCTCATCTCACATGCACTGCTTTAACATATCTATAGCCTCACCTCATCTGCACCTACAAAACACATGCATCAAACCACTTCACCAGAAGAAACACACCTCCACCTCACACGTACCACAACATATCGATAGCCTCATCTCATCTGCACCAATAAAAACACATGCACCAACCACTTCACCTGAAGAAACACCATACTTCCACAATCTCATCTCACATGCACTGCTGTAACATATCTATAGCCTCACCTCATCCGCACCTACAAAACACATGCATCGAACCACTCCACCTGAAGAAACACCACACCACACCTCCACTTCACACGTACCACAACAACATATGGATAGCCTCATCTCATCTGCACCTAGAAAACACATGCACCGACCACTTCACCTGAAGAAACACCATACTTCCACACTCTCATCTCACATGCACTGCTTTAACATATCTATAGCCTCACCTCATCCGCACCGACAAAACACACGCATCGAACCACTCCACCAGAAGAAACACACCACAACCTCACACGTATCACAACAACATATCAATAGCCACATATCAATAGCCTCATCTCATCTTCACCTATAAAACACATGCACCGACCACTTCACCTGAAGAAACAATACTTCCACACCCTTACCTCACACGCACCGCTACAACATATCGATAGCCTCATCTAAATCCACACCTATACAACACATGCACCAAACCACTTCACCTGCAGAAACACCATACTTACAGACCCTCACCTCACACGCACTACTACAATCCATGCGCACCCTCACCTGCATCACCACAGCACATCCATACCCTCCTCACCGGCACCATTTCAACACATCCACAGCATCACTAAAATCGCACCACTACAATACATTCATAACTACACCGCTCCACCCCAGCACCTGCTCTGCCTCAGCACATCCACAGGACCGCTTGCCTCGCACACTGTCTAACATTCACAGCATCGCTTCATCACAATACAGTGATAAAGCTACACCAATATAACACATCAACACACTCACTTCACCGATACTGCTACAAGACATCCACACCATCACTTCACATGAACCTGTACAGCACATCCACACTCTCCACTCACTCACACCATCACAACACCTTTGCAGCTTCGCTTCACATGCACTACAACTCATTCAAATAATTATTCACACTGCTATAACAGATGCACTACAATACTTCACCTGCACCACTACAATATATCCACAACTCAACTAACCCACAAAGCTACTACTGATCAATACCCTCTCTCGTACCACAACACATTAACCTCAATTCACCAGTACAACCAAAACACTGCTCTGCATCACCTCACCCCACCCACACTACTACAACACATTTACCACATCAGCTCGCCTGCATCATTGCAACACATCCGCAGCCTCATCCACACTGCTACAATAGTCACAGCATTACTTCACCAAGACACCAACAGTATATGCACAGACTTACTACACCCACTCCACTGCAACACATCACTTCACATACATAACTACAACATGCCCACTGCATCACTTCAAGTTCAAGTTCAAGTTCGAGCATTTATATAGCGCACTACTCACCCAGAGGGTCTCAAAGCGCTTGGGGAGGGGGTTCATTATTTGTCGAATAGCCAGGTTTTAAGTTCTTTTCTGAATGAGATGTGGTTTTGAGTAAGGCGGAGGTGAGAGGGGAGTGAGTTCCAGGTCTTGGAATCCAGGAAGGAGAAGGATCTGCCACCCATGGTGGATTTTCGGATTCGTGGGACTGTGGCGAGGGCTTGATTGGACGATCTTAGTTGGCGGGTGGGTTTGTAGAAGGATAGTCGAGTGTTGAGGCATTCGGGTCCTAGGTTGTAGAGGGCCTTGTGTGCGTGGGTGAGAAGACGGAACGTAATTCTTTTGTTGACGGGAAGCCAGTGGAGGTCCTTTAGGTGTCCGGTGATGTGATCTCGGCGAGGGATGTCCAATATGAGTCTCGCTGATGAGTTTTGGATGCGTTGGATTTTTTTCTGTAACTTTGCTGTGATTCCAGCGTATAATGTGTTACCATAATCCAGCCGACTCGTGACCAGTGCGTGGGTCACAGTCTTTCTTGTTTCGAGGGGGATCCAGCGGAAGATCTTTTTGAGGATGCGAAGTACGTTAAAGCAGGAGGATGAGACTGCGTTAACTTGTCTGGACATCGAGAGAGAGGAGTCTAGGGTGAAGCCAAGGTTACGTGCGTGGTCTGTGGGTGCTGTGCCCAGAGCGGAAGGCCACCAAGAGTCGTCCCAGGCAGAGGGTGAGGATCCTAGGATGAGCACTTCAGTTTTGTCTGAATTGAGTTTTAGGCGGCTCTGTTTCATCCATTCGGCTACTTCTTTCATGCCTTCGTGAAGATTGGTTTTGGCGGTGTTCGGGTCTTTGGTGAGGGAAAGGATTAATTGGGTGTCGTCGGCGTAAGAGATGATGTTGAGGTTGTGTTGGCGCGCGATGGATGCGAGTGGGCTCATGTAAACGTTGAAGAGGGTGGGACTGAGTGATGATCCTTGTGGTACTCCACAGATGACTTCTGTGGCTTCTGAGTTGAATGGGGGAAGTCGGACTCTTTGAGTTCGCTCGGCGAGGAACGAGATGATCCAGTCCAAGGCTTTTCCTTGTATGCCGATGTTGCTGAGGCGTTGTATAAGGGTGCTGTGGCAGACCGTGTCGAAAGCTGCGGAGAGGTCGAGTAGAATGAGGGCTGCAGTTTCTCCGTTGTCCAGTAGTGTTCGGATGTCGTCTGTCGCTGCAATGAGGGCGGTTTCGTTGCTGTGTTTGGCTCGAAATCCGGATTGAGATGGATCGAGGGAGTTGTTGGATTCAAGGAAGGCGGCGAGCTGGCTGTTGACGGCTTTCTCAATGACTTTGGCGGGGAAAGGGAGGAGGGATATGGGTCGGTAGTTTTTAAGTTCAGAGGGGTCTGCTGTGGGTTTCTTCAAGAGGGCGCTGAGTTCGGCGTGTTTCCAGCTTTCTGGAAAGGTGGCAGAGTTGAACGAGCGGTTGATGACATCACGAAGATGGGGTGCGATGATGGAGTCAGCTTTGTTGAAGATGTGGTGGGGGCAGGGGTATGTTGGCGAGCCAGAATGGATTGAGTTCATTAGGCGGATGGTGTCTTCAGTGGTGATTGTGTTCCATGCGCTAAGGTAGTTAGTTGGCGGCGTGGGATCTGAGGGGTGTGGGGAGGGTTGATCGTTGGGAGTGTTCTCGAAGCTGTTGTGGATGACGGCGATTTTGTTGTAGAAGAAGGAGGATAACGCGTCGCAGAGGTCTTGGGAGGGAGTGATGTCGTTAGATGCTGCTGTGGGGTTGGCGAATTCTTTGACGATGTTGAAAAGTTCCTTGCTGTTGTGGGTGTTGTTGTCGAGACGATCCTTGAATGCTGATTTCTTGGCGGATCGAATCAGTTGGTGGTGGTTGCGGGTGGCTGCCTTGAGGGTGGCCATGTTGTCGGTGGTTGGGTTTTTTCTCCATGTTTTCTCCAGGGTGCGGCATAGCTTCTTGGATTTTTTAAGGTCATCATTGAACCAGGAAGCCTTTTTGCTGGCTGATTTGATCTGGTGCTTTTTTAGGGGTGCTAATTCGTCAGCACTGTGGGTGATCCATTGCTTGAGATCGTGGCCGCTTGGTTTGGGTCCAATGAGAGGGTGGGAGGATTTTGGTTGAGTGATGAGAGGAGTTGGTTGGAGGTGATTTTGTTCCAGTTTCTCCGAGGAATGGGTTGTGGGCGGTTGTTGTTCAGGGTGGTTTTGTAGCTGAAGTGAACACAGCTGTGGTCCGTCCAATGGAGAGCTGTGGTGCGATCGAAGGAAATGTGCTTGCTGGAGGTGAAGATAGGGTCGAGCGTGTGTCCGGCTATGTGGGTGGGGGCGTCAACGAGTTGATTGAGTCCAAGATTGGCCAGGTTGTCCAGAAGGGAGGTGGTGTTGTTGTCTTGTTTGTTGTCAAGGTGGTAGTTGAGGTCGCCTAAAAGAATGTAGTTCTCGGAGGCGAGGGCATGTGGGCTGACGAAGTCCGTGATGTCATCGCTGAATTGAGTGCGGGTGCCTGGGGGCCTGTAGATGAGGGTGCCTCTAAGTGTGGTCCTAGGGTCGGTGTGCATCTGAAAGTGGAGATGTTCGGCGGATGTAAGATTATCATCGGTGCTGGTCGTGACTTTGATGGTGTTCTTATGGATGATGGCGATTCCTCCTCCGGTTTGGTTGGTGCGGTTTTTACGGGTAATCTTGTAGCCTTTCGGTATGGCTATGGCGATGTCGGGAGCTGAAGATGTGTTCATCCATGTTTCTGTAAGGAAGGCGATGTCAGGTGAAGCAGTGTCGAGTAGGTCCCAGAGTTCCGTAGCGTGTCTGTGGACCGAGCGGGTGTTGAGCAGGATGCACTTCAGGTGGTTAGAGTCGGGGTTGCGTGTGGAGGAGGGGGGTTTGGTGAGGGTCCTGGAACAGTTGAACTTGCAGGAGAGGCAGGTGAATGGGCCGTGGGTACGTCCTGGGGTGGCTTTGCAGCATTGTGGTGTGCGACCGGGGTTGAGGGCGAGGAGAGTTGCGGCATCATATGTGAGTCTAGTGGATTGGGTGCGGCGGGGACCAGGGGGTCTGGCGCTGGGCGCGGTCCGGGCTTACCTTTGGCGCACCTTCGGCGCGACTGGGGCGCGATCGCTGCGCGTGAACGCTGTGCGAGAAAGCATCGCTCATATATGGATAGTGGACGGGGAGGGGCGTGGGAGGGGCAGCTGGGAGGCGGGGTCGGGGTGGGGAGGACGGGCTCGGAAGGCAAAAAAACAAAACAAACAAAATGGAAGCGGAGCAAAGCCGAGTGAGGCTGGGGCACAGAGTGAGGATCAGGCACAGAGTATATTATGCAACAGGCAATGCGAGCGCCACGGGACCACCAGAGCAAAAAGAGCAGATACACAGTTTCCTCACACAGCGCAGATAACTCAAGGCAGCATAAGAGGCACTAAAGCGCTTAGAAATCAGGCGGCGCTAATGGGCAAATAGAGCGCTATGAGCGCTAGAGATCCTAGCAGGCACCGAGTTTAAAGGGCACAGAGCAAAGTAAAAACGAGGTCAGTTACGATACCACAGGGAGGCCAGGGATCGAGGGAGCGACCGCTACTGATGGAGTCAGGACGGTCAACACCAATAACGTATGTCCACAGCCGTACCTCACCTGCAAAGCTACTACACATCCATACACTAACATCACTTCCTGACACCAAGTCCTCAAGAAGACCATGAACACATGATTAGGTTTAGGGTTGATGAAAGAACGGATTTGTTTGATTTTTGTATGAGCATGGAGGTGATAATTGATTGTTTCACCTATTTTTTTTAACTCTTTATTGAAACATTGCTCATCATATAGATTAAACAGGAAATGCATGTAGATTGGTGTGCTGCTACAAATGTAGTGCCTAAGAGGTATAGCTTGAAAAATGTGCATGCATATTTAAGAGAGGGTGCTTTTACAGCCAGTCATGTTCCATGCAGTTTGCATGGACAATACTGGGGACAATATAATGTCCCCAGTAGAGCCCTAGTCCACCCCCGAGAAACTTCTCTCGGTCATCAGTAGCCCCTAAAGTACCAAAGGCACCCCATACTTTATCCCATTTATTAGGGGCAGTTAATCTCTGGTACACTACCTGCTCCACCCTCTGGCATTAATCTAGGTCAGACTCCCGGTCCTCAAGTCTTGGAGAAGTGGTGTGGCCCCAGGCCCATGCAGTGTTCTTCTTGGTCACGCCCCCCAGCCATCACCAACCACATCTTTGTATACCAAGGCCATGGCTGCTCACCTGGGACTGTCAGGAGGAGCCACTTTGCTTCTAAGGACAGAAACTGTGGACATTACCTCAGTGACCTGTCACCAGACATTCCCACATGACAAGGAAAATTGAGGACTCCTGGCCACAACCCCGGTGACGAGTTGATCAGCCCGCCCCATCTCAGCTAGCAGAGTCGTGGAATAATAAGATCTATCAAAGATCCTAAGCTGAATCAGTCTAAACCGAGCGCGAATTGCAATGACCCGCAGGCTCTGGATCGTTTCCACCCAATCTTCATCTTCTTTGACCCCTAGGTCTCCGGCCCAGGCCTCCCTGAGCGTCACCAACGGGACAGCAGAGTTGTTAACCAGCTTCCTGTACATCATAGTGATCGCTTTCTCAGTTATGGGCTCTGTCAGGAGACGGTCGTAAAGAGGCAACTCCTCTGGCAGCTGCTCCCCCTCTTGTATGTGTCTGCTAAGGGCATGTCCCAGTTTCAAGTATTTGTATCCTTCCATCTCCGCCAGCTCGTATTCCTGGCATAGACCTCAATTATAAGAAAGCTTGGTCCCTCCAGACATCTCCCAGGTGCTCTCTGCCTATTAGCTACCATCTCAAGAAACAAGTCAGGCCCCCCACCTCGCATATTAGGTCACTGTCCACAGCAGGGTCAGATTGGCGAGTTTATCACTCCAGCTCAAATATTTTGTTGCCTCCGGCCATATCCTTACCACTGTCTGGGTCTGGGGCGGGAGGTCGCACTCCTCTTACCTGCTTTAAGGACCGCCTCATGGCCTCTGCGAACCATGGCCTCCCTGCCAACTCAGTATGCC
The DNA here is from genome assembly GCF_964261635.1 of Lissotriton helveticus. Lineage (NCBI taxonomy): Eukaryota > Metazoa > Chordata > Amphibia > Caudata > Salamandridae > Lissotriton > Lissotriton helveticus. The sequence goes on along the minus strand of NC_136068.1, from coordinate 1,931,739,329 downwards.
AGTTCTTGTCGATCTGAGAAAGCCCAGTCATTGATCACCAGGAGCTGCGTCGCCCAATAATACTTTGTTATATCTGGGACTGCCAATCCGCCCTCAAACAGCACCCTTTGGAGTTTGCCCAACGCAATGTACGGGAGTCACCCTTCTACAACAATGAACGGGCTTCATGGTCAATTGTCTTAAAGAACTCAGGTGGGAACCTGAAGGGTGTGTTTTGGAGCACATAAGGCATGGGAGAGTCGTCATTTTATACAGGTCTCTGCCCATCGAGGATTGTGGTAGATTCTTCCAGTGCCTAGAAAAACCAAAGAGGGTCCTGGGGTTCTTAATATAGGGAGAGGGGGGCTGGGAAAAAACAAACAATAACGAAAACCTCTCCCTAACCATTAACAGTTACAATACACAAAATACAAAAATTGTTTCAAGACAGAAAAACAGTGCTGTTTTTCGGTCTTGAAACTATTTTTGAATTTTAACAGTTTTTTGTAAAACAATACGTTGTGTATAATTTGTGTTTTCTCATTTGGGTTATGTATGGTTTGATTGATGTCCGTGTGACTTGTGGTGTCATAATGTTGTTGCATATTTTCTGTTTTGCTTTTTTGGGGGTTGCTCCACTTGAATTCTGTACAGCAAAGTTTTTTATACAAATGAATTTACATATACATTTTAAAAAACGAGGCTTTTGATACAATAAAAACTCATAAACAGTTGTTTTTGTGGGACAATGTTGTTGTTTCTTATTTAGGATGTATTACCTGTGTATTAATTAAGGGTTAGGGAGAGGTTTTCGTTATTGTTTCAGATTCTTCCAATGCTCCACATCTCCATGCAGCCTGTCCAGTTACACAAGAACGTTCCGTCGCACAAACCCCCCTTGTGGGTTGTAGGTAACATATATCCCTAGATTTGCAAATCTCTCAAGCACCAATAGTGCTGTGAAATCAGGGGGAAGCAGACAGGGGAAAGACCAGTGATCCAGCCCAGTTGATACTGTGGCCCAAGTAGCTCCTGAAGATGTCAAAGAGCTGCAGGACTCTGGAGATGGAAAGGGACAGCGGGGTAAGGTAAAGCAAGATGTCATTGGCATACTGAGGGATGCGCTCCTCTCAATACCAGACAATCCTCACTCGTGTAAAATGGAGTCCTAACAAATCCAGGCCGCTAGCAGCTTGGGACCCCGCTCAAAGATCATACAGGAAAAGGGGACATCCCCACCTAGTGCCCTTCTGCAGGGCAAAGACGTGGGAGACTGGTCTATTAATCCTCACCCTAGCCAGTGGGCCCTGATATAAGAGTTTAACCCAGCCACAGAATTTTGGGCCAAAGCGCAAGCGAGCCAGAATAGCGAAGATGTAGTTCCATCTGATGGTATTGAATACCATTTTTCCATCCAGAGACATCAAAACTGGCTACTCCATTTGGAGTGGTGTGGTCCCATGCAGTGCTCCATAAAGGTGTCTCAAGTTGAGGCGGGTGCTTCTATTAGGCATCCAACCCGACTGGCCGGGATGTATGAGCGAAGTGATAACAGAGCGCAGCCTGGTAGCCAGGATCTTTGCTAGCACCTTTGCCTCTACGTTTAGTAAGGATATGGGTCGATACAAGCCAAAGTCGGTCGATGGCTTGCCTTTCTTGTGGATAACAACAATGGTGGCTACTCGCTGGAATGCTGGAATGCTGCCCTCATCTTGCGCCCTGTGGAACATAGTCAAAGTGTTTGGCAACTGTTTCCGCGATCCCTTTCTAAAGTTCTACTGGTATTCGATTGGGTCCGGCTGTTTTCCTTGACTGCAGGCCTCGTATCGCCCTCACAAACTGCTTGTCTGTCAAGTTAGCCTCTGGAGTCTCTCTCTGTTCGCCTGTGTGGGTCTGTAGAAAGACAGCACAGTCTGTGACGGTCCAAGACACTGTGGAGGGTAAAGATCCTCATAATGTTTAGCAAAGGTGTCGGATATGGCAGGCTCAGTTGTTTCAAACCTACCTTCCCAGTTTGCAATCTTCAATAACCAGGAACGGGCCATGTCTCTTTTGTCGAGCCAGGCCAACAGCTTGGTGGCCTTGTCCACCCATATCAAGAATTTAAATAGAACAACTTAATTAAAGATCCTGACCTGCACCAAGTTCAGCAACTCTTTCACTTCCCTCAGGGTTCGGAGGAAGCATCAAAGGCTGTCGTTGATCTCCGACTGTCATCACTGACACTGCCGGATGACCTGTTGAAGCAAAGGAAAACCGATAAGATCTCTTCAGACTGAAACGGTTTATTCAGGGAAATATCCAAAGGTTAAAAGGGACGTTATAGTTAGGTAAAATTTTAAACAAACAAAAACAATTAAATTCACCAGTTCTAGGTATCTCAAGTAACTATAACTCTCGCCTTCACATTGCACTGTTGTTGTCTGGATAGTTTCCACCCAATCGTCATCTTCTGTGTCCCCTAGGTCTCCGGCCCTGGTCTCCCTGAGCGTCACCAACGGGACAGCAGAGTTGTTGACCAGCTTCCTGTACATCATAGTGATCGCTTTGTCAGTTATGGGCTCTGTCAGGAGACGGTCGTACAGAGGCAACTCCTCTGGCAGCTGCTCCCCCTCTTGTATGTGTCTGCTAAGGGCATGTCCCAGTTGCAAGTATTTGTATCCTTCCATCTCCGCCAGCTCGTATTCCTGGCATAGACCTCAATTATAAGAAAGCTTGGTCCCTCCAGACATCTCCCAGGTGCTCTCTGCCTGTTAGCTCCCATCTCAAGAAACAAGTCAGGCCCCCCACCTCGCATATTAGGTCACTGTCCACAGCAGGGTCAGATTGGTGAGTTTATCACTCCAGCTCAAATATTTTGTTGCCTCCCGCCATATCCTTACCACTGTCTGGGTCTGGGGCGGAGGGTCGCACTCCTCTTACCTGCTTTAAGGACCGCCTCATGGCCTCTGCGAACCATGGCCTCCCTGCCAACTCAGTATGCCAGTTCTTGTCGATCTGAGAAAGCCCAATCATGATCACCAGGAGCTGCGTCGCCCAATAATACTTTCCTATATCTGGGACTGCCAATCCGCCCTCAAACAGCCCCCTTTGGAGTTTGCCCAACGCAATGTACGGGAGTCACCCTTCTACAACAATGAACGGGCTTCATGGTCAATTGTCTTAAAGAACTCCGGTGGGAACCTGAATGGTGTGTTTTGGAGCACATAAGGCATGGGAGAGTCGTCATTTTATACAGGTCTCTGCCCATCGAGGATTGTGGTAGATTCTTCCAGTGCCTAGAAAAACCAAAGAGGGTCCTGGGGTTCTTAATATAGGGAGAGGAGGGCTGGGAAAAACCAGAAACAATAACGAAAACCTCTCCCTAACCATTAACAGTTGCAATACACAAAATACAAAAATTGTTTCAAGACAGAAAAACAGCGCTGTTTTTCGGTCTTGAAACAATTTTTGTATTTTTTGTATTTTAACAGTTTTTTGTAAAACAATACGTTGTGTATAATTTGTGTTTTCTCATTTGGGTTATGTATGGTATGATTGATGTCCGTGTGACTTGTGGTGTCATAATGTTGTTGCATATTTTCTGTTTCGCTTTTTTGGGGTTTGCTCCACTTGAATTCTGTACAGCAAAGTTTTTTATACAAATGAATTTACATATACATTTTAAAAAACGAGGCTTTTGATACAATAAAAAATCATAAACAGTTGTTTTTGTGGGACAATGTTGTTGTTTCTTATTTAGGATGTATTACCTGTGTATTAATTAAGGGTTAGGGAGAGGTTTTCGTTATTGTTTCAGATTCTTCCAATGCTCCACATCTCCATGCAGCCTGTCCAGTTATACAAGAACGTTCCGTCGCACAAACCCCCCTTGTGGGTTGTAGGTAACATATATCCCTAGATTTGAAAATCTCTCAAGCACCAAAAGTGCTGTGAAATCAGGGGGAAGCAGACAGGGGAAAGATCAGTGATCCAGCCCAGTTGATACTGTGGCCCAAGTAGCTCCTGAAGATGTCAAAGAGCTGCAGGACTCTGGAGATGGAAAGGGACAGCGGGGTAAGGTAAAGCAAGATGTCATTGGCATACTGAGAGATGCGCTCCTCTCAATACCAGACAATCCTCACTCGTGTAAAATGGAGTCCTAACAAATCCAGGCCGCTAGCAGCTTGGGACCCTGCTCAAAGATCACACAGGAAAAGAGGACATCCCCACCTAGTGCCCTTCTGCAGGGCAAAGACGTGGGAGACTGGTCTATTAATCCTCACCCTAGCCAGTGGGCCCTGATATAAGAGTTTAACCCAGCCACAGAATTTTGGGCCAAAGCGCAAGCGAGCCAGAATAGCGAAGATGTAGTTCCATCTGATGGTATTGAATACCATTTTTCCATCCAGAGACATCAAAACTGGCTACTCCATTTGGAGTGGTGTGGTCCCATGCAGTGCTCCATAAAGGTGTCTCAAGTTGAGGCGGGTGCTTCTATTAGGCATGACCTTTGCTAGCACCTTTGCCTCTACGTTTAGTAATGATATGGGTCGATACAAGCCAAAGTCGGCCGATGGCTTGCCTTTCTTGTGGATAACAACAATGGTGGCTACTCGCTGGAATGCTGCCCTCATCTTGCGCCCTGAGGAACATAGTTAAAGTGTTTGGCAACTGTTTCCGCCATCCTTTTCTAAAGTTCTACTGGTATACTATTGGGTCCGGCTGTTTTCCCTGACTGCAGGCCTCGTATAGCCCTCCCAAACTGCTTGTCTGTCAAGTTAGCCTCTAGAGTCTCTCTCTCTTCACCTGTGTGCGTCTGTAGAAAGACAGCACAGTCTGTGGCGGTCCTAGACACTGTGGAGGTGTAAAGATCCTCATAATGTTTAGCAAAGGTTTCGGATATGGCAGGATCAGTTGTTTGGAACCTACCTTCCTAGTCTGCAATCTTAAATACCCAGGAACAGGCCATGTCTCTTGTCGAGTCCGGCCAACAGCTTGGTGGCCTTGTCCCCCATATAAAGAATTTAAATAGAACAACTTAATAAAAGATCCTGACCTGCACCAAGTTCAGCAACTCTTTCAATTCCCTGGGGGTTCAGAGGAAGCATCAAAGGCTGTCGTTGATCTCCAACTGTCATCTTTGACACTGCCGGCTGACCTGTTGAAGCAAAGGAAAACCGATAAGGTCTCTTCAGACTGAAACGGTTTATTCAGGGAAATATCCAAAGGTTAAAAGGGACGTTATAGTTAGGTAATATTTTAAACAAACAAAACCAAATAAATTCACCAGTTCTAGGTATCTCAAGTAACTATAACTCTCGCCTTCGCCATGCACTGTTGTTGTCATCAATTATGTCTAGGCTTTCCTGTTTTCAGTTTCTATTTTTGGTAAATTCTGGTGGGGTTTATTCAGTGTTTTCAATACCTTAAAAAACGGTTGTTTTCAGTGGTTAAACATTTTCGCGCCACTAAGAACAGAAAAAGTGTTTTTCCGGTGTTTATGGAACGTTTTGCTTTTATTATTGCTTGCTTTCTGCACTGATAGCACATGGTATATAGACAGTGTAAGTATAGTGTATATGAGGTCCAAAAAGAATTTTGCACATTAAACTTATTGTTGTACACCATAGAATACTTCTTCAGTGAGTCTTTGGGTCATGTGCGCTCGCTCTTTCTTTCCTATGTAAACTTTTGTGGAAAGGCCCTCTCAACATTGGCACTTGAGACGGGCAACGCCAAAACAGCCAGTACAGAATTTGTTAACTCTGGCCACTGACATAGCTTTCCATGCCAATACTGGTGCATTTGAATATTGCGATTCTCAGGGCAGGTTCTGCAACATCTGTGTTGAGCTGGGCACTTATGCCTTCAGAGCTACTGAAGCGGTCAAAAATGATTCAGCACTTTTGAAACTACGGAGGAAACTCCCCTTAACTGAAGGGATCTCGAACTTGTACAGAGTACCACAGTGAGGTTTCATTGACTTCAAATGCCATTGGTGGTGAAGGGACATTTCTATGCATCATTTCCAAAAGTCTGGTGTCATGTTTTCACCACTATCCCAGATGCTTGGTGATCGTGCTATTTTTACATATACTTGCCACTATACCTTGCATTGAATGTTTAAAGCCTGAGCCTTTGGCAATTCACCTACTATCAATACTGACCCACTAGAAACTGGAGGCTGATGTATTAAGGGTTTTCACCAATTCTCTGTGGGTAAATGTGATGACGCATATTAGGAAAGATTCTTGTGAAACCAGCCATTTTACCTATCAGTGAAAGAAATAAACACAGCCAAAATATCAAATATGATTTTGAGATTTCCTGATTCTCTACAGTTTATAAAAAACATGAAACAGGACCTAAAACATGCTTCTAAACCCTACATCTTAAGACCAAAGAGCACAAAACTGAAAAAAGCAAAAGGAAGAAGAAACAATATTTTAGTGGCACCCCTAAACAACAAATGTCTCTTTTGTCAAGCCAGGCCAACAGATGGTGGCCTTGTCCCCCATATCAAGAATTGAAAGAGAACAACTTAATAAAAGATCCTGACCTGCACCAAATTCAGCAACTCTTTCAATTCCCTGGGGGATAGGAGGAAGCATCAAAGGCTGTCGTTGATCTCCGACTGTCATCACTGACACTGCCGGCTGACCTGTTGAAGCAAAGGAAAACCGATAAGATCTCTTCAGACTGAAACGGTTTATTCAGGGAAATATCCAAGGGTTAAAAGGGACGCTATAGTTAGGTAATATTTTAAACAAACAAAACCAATTAAATTCACCTGTTCTAGGTATCTCAAGTAACTATAACTCTCGCCTTCGCCATGCACTGTTGTTGTCATCAATTATGTCTAGGCTTTCCTGTTTTCAGTTTCTATTTTTGGTAAATTCTGGTGGGGTTTATTCAGTATTTTCAAGTAATTTCAATACCTTAAAAACTGTTGTTTTCAGTGGTTACACATTTTCGCACCACTAAGAACAGAAAAAGTGTTTTTCCGGTGTTTATGGAACGTTTTGCTTTTATTATTGCTTGCTTTCTGCACTGATAGCACATGGTATATAGACAGTGTAAGTATAGTGTATATGAGGTCCAAAAAGAATTTTGCACATTAAACTTATTGTTGTACACCATAGAATACTTCTTCAGTGAGTCTTTGGTCATGTGCGCTCGCTCTTTCTTTCCTATGTAAACTTCTGTGGAAAGGCCCTCTCAACATTGGCACTTGAGACGGGCAACGCCAAAACAGCCAGTACAGAATTTGTTAACTCTGGCCACTGACATAGCTTTCCATGCCAATACTGGTGCATTTGAATATTGCGATTCTCAGGGCAGGTTCTGCAACATCTGTGTTGATCTGGGCACTTATGCCTTCAGAGCTACTGAAGCGGTCAAAAATGATTCAGCACTTTTGAAACTACGGAGGAAACTCCCCTTAACTGAAGGGATCTCGAACTTGTACAGAGTACCACAGTGAGGTTTCATTGACTTCAAATGCCATTGGTGGTGAAGGGACATTTCTATGCATCATTTCCAAAAGTCTGGTGTCATGTTTTCACCACTATCCCAGATGCTTGGTGATCGTGCTCTTTTTACATATACTTGCCACTATACCTTGCATTGAATGGTTAAAGCCTGAGCCTTTGGCAATTCACCTACTATCAATACTGACCCACTAGAAACTGGAGGCTGATGTATTAAGGGTTTTCACCAATTCTCTGTGGGTAAATGTGATGACGCATATTAGGAAAGATTCTTGTGAAATCAGCCATTTTACCTATCAGTGAAAGAAATAAACACAGCCAAAATATCAAATATGATTTTGAGATTTCCTGATTCTCTACAGTTTATAAAAAACATGAAACAGGACCTAAAACATGCTTCTAAACCCTACATCTTAAGACCAAAGAGCACAAAACTGAAAAAAGCAAAAGGAAGAAGAAACAATATTTTAGTGGCACCCCTAAACAACAAATGTCTCTTTTGTCAAGCCAGGCCAACAGATTGTGGCCTTGTCCCCCATATCAAGAATTGAAATAGAACAACTTAATAAAAGATCCTGACCTGCACCAAATTCAGCAACTCTTTCAATTCCCTGGGGGATAGGAGGAAGCATCAAAGGCTGTCGTTGATCTCCGACTGTCATCACTGACACTGCCGGCTGACCTGTTGAAGCAAAGGAAAACCGATAAGATCTCTTCAGACTGAAACGGTTTATTCAGGGAAATATCCAAGGGTTAAAAGGGACGTTATAGTTAGGTAATATTTTAAACAAACAAAACCAATTAAATTCACCTGTTCTAGGTATCTCAAGTAACTATAACTCTCGCCTTCGCCATGCACTGTTGTGGTCATCAATTATGTCTAGGCTTTCCTGTTTTCAGTTTCTATTTTTGGTAAATTCTGGTGGGGTTTATTCAGTATTTTCAAGTAATTTCAATACCTTAAAAACTGTTGTTTTCAGTGGTTACACATTTTCGCACCACTAAGAACAGAAAAAGTGTTTTTCCGGTGTTTATGGAACGTTTTGCTTTTATTATTGCTTGCTTTCTGCACTGATAGCACATGGTATATAGACAGTGTAAGTATAGTGTATATGAGGTCCAAAAAGAATTTTGCACATTAAACTTATTGTTGTACACCATAGAATACTTCTTCAGTGAGTCTTTGGTCATGTGCGCTCGCTCTTTCTTTCTTTCCTATGTAAACTTCTGTGGAAAGGCCCTCTCAACATTGGCACTTGAGACGGGCAACGCCAAAACAGCCAGTACAGAATTTGTTAACTCTGGCCACTGACATAGCTTTCCATGCCAATACTGGTGCATTTGAATATTGCGATTCTCAGGGCAGGTTCTGCAACATCTGTGTTGAGCTGGGCACTTATGCCTACAGAGCTACTGAAGCGGTCAAAAATGAATCAGCACTTTTGAAACTACGGAGGAAACTCCCCTTAACTGAAGGGATCTCGAACTTGTACAGAGTACCACAGTGAGGTTTCATGGACTTCAAATGCCATTGGTGGTGAAGGGACATTTCTATGCATCATTTCCAAAAGTCTGGTGTCATGTTTTCACCACTATCCCAGATGCTTGGTGATCGTGCTATTTTTACATATACTTGCCACTATACCTTGCATTGAATGTTTAAAGCCTGAGCCTTTGGCAATTCACCTACTATCAATACTGACCCACTAGAAACTGGAGGCTGATGTATTAAGGGTTTTCACCAATTCTCTGTGGGTAAATGTGATGACGCATATTAGGAAAGATTCTTGTGAAACCAGCCATTTTACCTATCAGTGAAAGAAATAAACACAGCCAAAATATCAAATATGATTTTGATATTTCCTGATTCTCTACAGTTTATAAAAAAATTAAAGAGGACCTAAAACATGCTTCTAAACCCTACATCTTAAGACCAAAGACCACAAAACTAAAAAAAGCATACGGAAGAAGAAACAATATTTTAGTGGCACCCCTAAACAACAAAAATCAAACATATGCAAATGCTTGTTGTAACTTGGTGTAAATCGGTTCAGTAGTTTTGGAGTTATAAACTGAAAAAGATTTATGTACATCTAAGGACATGGATTCATGTACCACCAGTAATACCGGGATTGGCTGGGTGCAACCTGAGAGGACAGTTACGGCTGCCATTTAGTTTATCAGCATTTGTCCCAGAGTGGGGAGAATAAAGCTGACATATGATATAAGGGGTCAGGATACAGGTATCCTGACCCCATAGGACTGATTGAGAGGGTGTGTGAGGCGGGCACGTGAGGATCCATGGATCCGTTGCAGTGCTCAGCAAGACCCCCCATGTGAATGCACGACAGATACACGGATCCAGTGCTCAATTAAAAAAAGAACATACTCACTCACATACTCTCACACTCCCACACAACTACTCGCATTTCTACTCGCACATCTATACATCTACTCACACATCTATACATCCACTCACACACCCATAGTCACTCACACTTCCGCACAGACCCAGAGAAGCACTCACAGACCAACACATTCACTCACAGACCCACAAAACCACTAACACGCCCAGTCACTTACCTATATAGCCACTCACACACCCACAGAACTACTCACACACCCACTCAGACCCACATAGCCACTCACACCTACTCAAACACATACAGCTACTCACACACACCCAGACTCACACACCCATTCACATACTAACACACCCACTCAGACTCCTACACCCACTCACAGACCCACATAACCACTCACACAGTCATACACTTACACAGCCACTCACAAACCCATGCAGCCACTCACAGACACACAGCAACTAACATACCCACCCATAGACTGACAAAATACTCATAGACCCAGTCATACACCTACAGAGCTACTCACACACCCATACAGCTACTCACACACCAAGTCACAGACCCACACAGCCACTTACACACCCATAAAACCACTCGCACACCTACTCACAGACCCACAAATCCACTAACACACCAAGTCATACACATACAGCCTTAGAGCCACTTACACCCACTTACAGACACACACAGCCACTCACACCCCAACTCACACATGCATACATCCACTCACACACCCATTCACACACTCATACACCCATTCACAGACTCATACACCCACAAACAGGCCCACAAATCCACTCACACATGCAGCCACACACTTACATACCCACACAGCCACTCAAGACCCACACAGCCACTAACATACACACTCACAGGCCCAAAAAACCACTCACAGTTACCCACAGACCCACAAAACTACTAACACTAACAATCGCACACCCACACACTCACAGACCCACAAAATCACTTGCAGACCCAGTTACACACCTACAGAGCCAATCACACACCCATAAAACCCCTCACACGCCCACCCACACACCCAGTCACACAGCCACTGTATTACAAGTGTTGTTGTTTTCTACTGAATGCAGGTTTTCACACAAAACTATGGCCCATGATCCAGATTCTGACCATTTTGGAGACTAAGGTACAGCCACCTGTATCTTGAAAGTACTGCGAAATTGAAAAGGAAAATGCTACTTATCAGTATGCATCTGTTCTTGGCATGTAGGGCTGCTGACATTCATATCTTAGCATAGATCGCCGCCTAGTGTTGGGTCCGGATGATTGCACCTTGTTGTCTTGGAAGAGTCTTCGAAGTATCACAAGATAGGTGGCTCCTCCCCCGGACTACAGTGCGCATGGGCATCCTCTCCATCCTCAGATTGTTTTTCGCCATTGTGGCAAAGATGGAGTATAGTAAAGTAAAAGATGGCCATGCAAAGAAAATCCTGCAGCTGCGACAGGCCCCGGGGAGGAGGGTGGGCGATATGAATGTCAGCAGCCCTACATGCCAATTACAGATGCATACTGGTAAGTAGCATTTTCCGTTCGAGGCATGTGGGCTGCTGAATTCATATCTTAGCATAGACTGTATAGCAGTACCTCCTTTAGCAATGGACGCCTGCCCCAGCTGCAGCAGTTTGAAAGAGTTCTGAGGACAACCTGGCCTACAGCAGCTTGCTGCTTTGATTGCATATCTACACAATAGTGTTTAGTGAAAGTGTGTATGGTAGACCATGTAGCTGCTCTACAGATGTCTTCTAGTGGAATGTTTCCCAGGAAAGCCATGGATGCCTCGATTTTGCGCATAGAGTGTGCTCTTGGGGGAACTGTTAGAGTGTGTTTAGCTTTGTGGTAGCATATTTGGATGCATTTAACTATCCATCTGGCTATTCCTGATTTTGAGATGGGGTTACCCTTATGCTGTGGTGAAAAAGCGACAAACAGTTGCTTTGTTTTCCTGAATGGTTTAGTTCTGTCAACATAATATAACAGAGCTCTTCTTACATCTAGTGTGTGCAAGGCTCTCTCAGCTACTGACTGCGGGTTTTGGAAGAAAACGGGCAGTTCTATGGACTGATTGATTTGGAAAGTGGATATGACCTTTGGCATGAACTTAGGGTTAGTACGTATGAACTACCTTATTTGCACGTATTTGCATGAAAGGTTCCTGAATCGTTAGAGCCTGTAACTCACTTACTCGTCTGAGTGAAGTGATGGCAATTAAAAATGCCACCTTCCATGTTAGAAATTGCAGTTCACATGAGTGGAGTGGTTCAAAAGGAGGTCCCATAAGTCTGGTTATTACTATATTTAAGTTCCAGACCGGTGAAGGTGGATGTTTTGGAGGGATTATCCTTTTAAGCCCTTCCATGAAAGCCTTGATTGGTGGAACTCTGAACAGAGACAGGTGTTGTCTGTTTTGGAGGTATGCAGCTATAGCCGCAAGATGTAGTCTTATAGAAGAGTATGCTAAGTTGCATCTTTGTAGATGCAGCAAGTAACAAATAATGTTTTGTATTGAAGCGTCTAATGGATTGATTTGGTTATTATTGCAATAGATTACAAATCTTTTCCATTTAGCTGCATAGCATGCTCTAGTGGTTGGGCCTCTTTGATAATGTTCATACAATCAGGAGGCAAGTTGAGATATCCAAATTCTAAGACTTCAGGAGCCAGATCGCCAGGTTCAGTTGATTGGGATCTGGGTGCCTGATTTCTCCATGGTTCTGAGTTAGAAGATGTGGCGATAGACGCAGTCTTTGATGTGGAACCACGGAGAGTTCTAGGAATGTTGTGTACCATGGTTGTCTCGCCCATGTTGGAGCAACCAGGATCATCGTCAGTGACTGCTGACGTAGTTTGCGTGCCACTAGCGGAATCAGTGGGGCTGGTGGAAAAGCGTACGCAAATCTGCCTGACCAGTTCATCCATATCACATTGCCCTGTGACAACGGATGTGGAAACCTGGCGGCAAAGTACTGGCATTTTGAGTTTTCTTCTGCGGCAAACAGATCAATCTCTGGATGCCCCCATTTTTGGAAGAATGGCTGGAGAGCTTGAGGGTGAATCTCCCATTTGTGTATCTGTTGGCTTTGTCTGCTTAACAGATCCGCTATTTGATTGTCTTTCCCTGGCAAGTGTTCTGCTAGGAGAAAGATGTTTTTTGGAATTGCCCACCTCCATATGCTCTGCGCGAGGTGAGAAAGCTGTAGAGAGTGAGTCCCTCCCTGTTTCTGGATGTAGTACATGGCTGTCATGTTGTCCGTCCAGATCAACACAGTCTTGTTGTATATGTGTTTTTGGAATGCTTTCAGTGCTAGAAATACTGCTAGCAACTCTAGATGGTTGATATGCAGTGTCTTTTGCTTGATTGCTGAAACTTCTGAATTAGAGTCTGCATGTTGGCTATCCTGACTGCGTTTGGCTATGCCTTTGCTACTGATGTATCTATTGTAGCTCCCAGATATTGTTGTATGTGGGAGGGTTGTAGATGAGATTTCGGGTAATGTATGGAAAACCCCAGACTGTGCAGCAGCTGGAGTGTTTGAGACGTGTGACTTGCAGATTGAGCGTACGTTTTGGCTTTTATGAGCCAATCGTCGAGGTATGGAAACACGTGGATGTGTTGCCTCCTGAGGTGTACTGCTAGACACTTTGTGAACACTCTTGGTGCTGTAGTTACTCCGAAAGGGAGAACTCTGAACTGATAGTGTTGACCTTCTATTGTGAACCTGAGATATTTCCTGTGCGCTGGATGTATAGGTATGTGGAAGTATGCTTCTTTGAGGTCTAATGTGGCAAGCAAGTCGCCTTGCTGAAGCAACGTGAGTACCTGGTGTAGCGTTATCATATGGAAGTGCTCCGATAGTATGTATTGTTCAGAGGTCTGAGGTCTAACATGGGTCTGAGGGAACCGTCCTTTTTGGGAATTAGGAAGTATAGAGAATATACTCCTGTTCCCTGGTGTTGAAAAGGGACAGGCTCTATGGCGCCCTTTTGTAGCATGGATTGGACCTCTTGCTGTAACAGTGTTTAGTGTTCTTTGGACATAGGACGTTGTTTGGGTAGTATGTTGGGTGGAGTAGAAGTGAGTTCCAGGCAATAACCATACTGGATAATTTGTCTCACCCACCTGTCTGTGGTAATTGCGTTCCAGACAGGTAGGAATTGGTTGAGTCTGCCTCCGACTGGTGTTAAATGGTCTGGAGGGAATGTGATGAAGTCACTGTTTGGTGGCAGTGGAGGCTCGGGTGTTATTGCCTCCACGTCCTCTGCCCTTATTAGTGTTTCCCCTATAACCTCCTCTATTGGAGCCTTGGTTAAAAGTGCTCTGGGTATTAGATTTTAAGGTAGAGGAGGTTTGCGATGTGTTGCCCCTTCCTGAGCCTCTATATGAGGAGCGGCGAAAGGAACTTCGATGTTGTTGGAACTGAAGAGCCCCCATTGACTTGGCAGTTTGTGTCCTTTTTCATTTTATCTAAAATGTTGTCAATTGCGGGGCCAAACAGGAAGTCTTGGTTTACTGGTTGCTTGAGGATGGTGGATTGCACCTCGTTTTTAAAACCAGATATGCGTAACCACGCGTGTCTGCGCAGTAAAACGCTGGTATTGATAGACCTGACCGCTGTATCGTCTGCGTCTAGCGCACATTTGAGGAGGCATTGGTTATGAATTTGCCTTCATGAATGAGGTCGTTGGCCTGTGCCTTAAAAGGTTCAGGTAGGTATTGCATTAGACTTTCGAGCTGATCGTAGTGTGCTGTATCGTATCTTGCTAGTAGAGCATGTGTATTTGCAATTCTCCATGAATTTGCGGGCTGTGAAGCTACTCTTTTCCCTGAGGCTTCTAGTATTTTAGATTCCTTATCAGGAGGGGGAGCATCTCCTGTTGTCTGTGAGTTGGCCCTCTTACGAGCATTTGCAACTACTAAAGAATCTAAAGGCAATTGTTGTTTTATAAAAGTAGGGTCTGCTGGTGCCGCCTTATATTTTTTCTCAATCCTTGGATTGAGCACCCGCGCCCAAGCAGGATCTTTAAATATGTCTGGCGTGTGCTTTAGGACCCCTTTAAGCATAGGAAGTGTTCTGAATTTTTTTTCTGAAATGGGGAAAGTGACAAATAAAAAGTGCTCCTCTATAGGGTCAGTGTGCATATCTAATAAACCAATTAATTTGGCACCTATTCTATCTAATAAACAAACTGAGTGTTCATTCACCCAATTTAAAGAGGCAAAGGAGGATCAAATTACAGACATTATTAGGCTAAATAAATCAGGTTCTGCCCTAGATTCTTGTCCTCCCAAAATTGTTCCCCCTATAATCGACTTAATAAGTGATTTCACAATGCAAATCTGTAATGCGATGTTCATATCAGGTGTTTTCCCTGATAGGTTAAAGAACACGCTATTAAAACCTCTCCTAAAGAAGCCAGGCTTAGATAAAGAGTTACTAAAAAACTACAGGTCTATTGATAGCTTGCCTTTCTTAGTCAAAGTGGTTGAAAAAGTAGTGAATGTTCAGCTTTCAGAATACATTGAACAGAATGATTTGCTCGATGAGTCACAGTTTGGCTTTCGGAAAATGCATGGAACCGAAACTGCGCTCATCAAGGCCGCTGATGATATCAGGGCCATTAGAGACCAGGGTGGTACGGCGGTTCTGGTCATGTTAGATCTATCCGCGGCCTTCGACACGGTCAATCATTCCACCCTGATTGACCGTGTCGGAGAGCTGGGTATCCATTCCACGGCTGGAGCCTTGCTTACCTCCTTTTTGGCAGGGAGAACACAGGCAGTAACTCTGGGGCCTTTTAGATCGGTCGACCTAGCGCTACAATGCGGAGTGCCACAAGGCTTGTCCCTAAGTCCGACACTTTTTAACATTTATGTGTCGGACTTAGCTAGGGTTATCAAGATCTACCGGATGAGCCTCACCACTTATGCTGACGACACGCAGCTGGTGCTAGCCATAAACAATGATGGAGAAGAGGTGGCAGTTCGGTTTCAGGAAGGCATGTTGGCAATTAAGGAGTGGATGGCCTGCAACTGCTTAAGGCCGAATTCCGAGAAAACTGAGGTTATTATTTTTGGTAAACTTTTTCCCCATCTGGTCATCAATTTGGTGGCCTCCGTTACTCAGAGTATTACCGTCTCCAGTGCAGAAAGTTCGAAATCTTGGGGTTATCTTCGATGAGAAATTGAACTTCACTGATCATGCCAATCAAGCGGCCTCCACAGCATTTTTTAAACTCAAACTCCTACGAAAAATAATTCCATTTCTCTCGGAAAATGGAGGGAAAACGGTGGTGAGCGCACTGGTACTGTCCGCCTTGGATTACTGCAACGGTTTATTTCTGAACGCTCAAGCTCGGGTGGTTGCCACGCTCCAATGCTGCAGCGAGACTGCTATCCGGGACCCCCAAGTATAAACCGATTAAACAGGTAATCAGGAGTTATCACTGGCTGACGGTTAAAAACAGGATTAAATTTAAAACATTGTGCCTCACCTTTAAAGCCATCCATCAGCGAGGGACGGAGTTTCTTAAACAGAAGCTCTTGCTCTATCGCCCCAATCAACAATTAAGGTCAATAAATACATTTCATCTTATCGTACCAAGAACTAGGACAGTCACTTGGGGAGACAGATGCTTCACCAATGCTGCAGCCAGACTCTGGAACATGCTTCCACTGGTGATAAGATCCGCCACTACATTGTTACAATTTAGAAAATTGGTGAAGACATGGCTGTTTGACCAATAAGTTCCACTTCCCCTTTATTATTTCTCATGATTAAAACTGTAAGTTGAGCATATTGAGGCACCTGTGAGTTTTAGCGCCAAGACGCCTAAGGGCATATGATGCGCTTTATAAATTTTAAAAATAAATAAATAAATACATTGTGATATTTTGCTGCCCTGTCTATAAGCTGGTTAAATACTATTGTGTCATCTGTAGGCGACGGTTTTGTAGGGTATGGGGAAGTGTCTGGGATGGGCTGCGTTTCCTCAGGATCATTTTGGTCATCCTATGTATCATCTTGTGGATCAGGATCCCCTGGTTCATCATAAGTTTACTGAGGATCTTCCCCCATGTCCTCTCCCTCTTTGTAATTAGAGTGTGTGGGAGAATAAGGTACAAAAGGCATATTAGGTAGAAAAGGAGGAGGAGTAAAAGGCCTTGAGGGAGATGTCCCAAAGTCTTTTTTCTTTGGAGGAACAGGAGGAGTGACTTGTGGTAAAGGCCTCTTCTTTCGGTGGTAAACTACCACGTGTCCTGTTTCTGGGTCAATACATAATTTTGGCTGCTCCTCAGTTACCGGCTCTGGATGGAACAGTTCTTCCTCTACAGTCCGTGGTTTTGGCGTCGAAGGTTTTGGGTTATGGACCTTATTGGAGTCTGTGGCTCGAGGGCCTTTGGTGTTGGAGCTCCTTTGGACTCGACAGCAGATTTTGGTTTGGTAACCTTTTTCGGTTCGACGCCTTTTTCGTTTTCGACGTTCTTCTTTGGATCGGCGCCCTCTTTAGGGCAGTCGACGGATTTTGGAAAGATTGGTTTTCTTGGTTCGAGAAGTTTTTTGTCCGAAGCAAGTTGTTTTATCAGATCGATTGCCTTTTTTGTTTGATCGGCGTCCTTTTTTGGTTTGTCTATTTCTTTAGGATGGACAACCTTTTTGGGCTGGATGTCCTTTTTTCGGTTCCGAGGGTTTCGGTTCAGAGTGTTCTTTAGGCTTTACGACACTCTTCAGTGCCGAGGTTTTCGGTGCCGAGTGTTTTTTGGGCTCAACAACAGTTTTTGGTGTCGAGGTTTTAGGTGCCGAGGTCTTCTTGGGCTCGACAACCTTCTTTGTGTGTACGCCCTTCGGATCGACGACCTTTGTTCTTTTGTTGGACCAGCTTTTTTGGTTCTGCACCTTTCGGGTCGACCAGCTTTTTCAGTTCGACGACCTTTGGTTGGAGAACTGTTTTTGGCTCGATGTCTTTCTTCGGGCCTGGGCTACCGGAAGGCGTGTGTTTGGGCTTCGGAGCTGAGCTGAGAGGTGGGGTCTCCGAAGGAATATCTCGATCTTGGCTAAGGCCTTTCGGCGATGCTTCGACCGGAGCCTTCTTTTTTGGGCTGAGTGGAGTGGGGGGCTGAGTACTCACAGTTTGCCCCGGCGTGATCTGGTCATCGGAGTCCGATTGGTCCTCAACGATGACAATCTCTAGATCGGAGTCGGCGGCTTTGGGGAGATCTTGTTCGTCCTCGAAGATATTCTCCGGTTCCAGTGCCGACTTCTGCATCTCTTGCCTGGCAGCCCGTTGATTCCTGATGGTTTTCTTGGATCGGAATTGGGCACACGCTGGGCAATTTTCTTCTTTGTGTTCAGGTGACAAACACTTGTTGCATACTGTATGCTTGTCAGTATGCAGGAATTTGGAGTGGCATTATGGGCACCTTTTAAATGGACTCCTTTCTATCGACGAAAGTCGCACGTGGCGTCGATAAGGCCCAACGTCCCGCGCCGACGACCGGATCAAGAGGAAAAGTTTAACGGAGTCGAGGGGTACCGAGCGAGAACAATACCGTCGAGTTCGAAGGCCTTTTGGCCTTAGAAAGTAGTTAGTTTCAGTTCCGAAGTTGGAGTATAGGAAATAACATCCAAACCCAATGGCGGAAAAAAAAAAAACAATCTTAGGATGGAGTGGATGCCCATGCACACTGTAGTCCAAGGGAGGAGTCACCTATCTCGTGATACTTCGAAGACTCTTCCAAGACAACAAGGTGCAATCATCCAGACCCAACACTAGGCGGCGATCTATGCTAAGATATGAATTCAGCAGCCCACATGCCTCGAACGTCTACTTACCTGTAACTAAGTTCCACTTGGTTCCTAAAATAAAAGTAATGAAATATTTTTTTAATAAACATTGGCCAGAAGTTAGTCATTGAGTATGTGTTTCTTAAGGGAGGCGGAGATGCCCCAGTCACTTTCAAATACCTGGGAGTCCAAGTGTATAGAACCCAACAGGATATACTAGATGGAAACGTACAGAGAACGATCACCTCCCTGCGATCCCAAATCCCTTTTTGGAAAACGCTCCCCATATCAGTGGCCAGGCGTTTAGCCATTGCAAAAATGGTCATGCTACCTCGTGTGCTATACCTTTTCACCAATTTACAGATACTAATCCCATCTACTACTTTCAAAATACTGAATACCCTATTGATCGACTAATATAGGGTGCTGGTAAGTGCCGAGTTAGCCAGGCAAAATTGCAACTGCCGTCCGATGCTAGTGACATGGGAGCTCCAGGCTTTAGGGCCTACGGCATGGTGAGCCAATTACAGTGGCGCTCTTACTGGCTAGTGGGCCGCAACTTACAGGAGATAGCATACACTCCTGGTATGGTCACAAAATGTCTTGATTGCAACCACACCACTATTGAAAGTGGTGCTGACTTACTAAAAGCAAGTGTTATCAAAAAGGAGGGAAAAGTATTTGGGCTTTTAACTAGGTCCAGCGTACCTGCCCTAAACGCAATGAAACAAAGAAAGAGTATGCAGTTCCTAGGTGAAATATTAATCACCGAAACCTACTAGGACAAGTACGTCCAGTGGAGTAAGTAAAACAGGGGTCTTAAAAAGAGAGGCGGGGAATTCCTCCTTTTGGAACTAGGGCTCTCACACACCCAGCAAGCTAGGTGTCATGCTTCATCATTTGAGCCTGCTCCTCATTGAGCCAGCGCTGCAATGCCCAATGGGCCCCCTTAAAGGGGCTCTTTATCGGAGATCTTTTGTTCCTTGCCGTAAGGGTGCAGTGGGGGTGAGGGGGCCTAGTCAGATGTAGATGTAAGTGCAGTGTATTAAAATAGGTTAAGGATTCCGCTGCAAGACTTTATTCTGTTGGGTACCTTACCTAAATAAAAATAGAAAAGGAGGGCAGTGTGTTCTATAAACTAGGTGAAAGAAACCTTACTCTACTCCTTGATGGTCATTGCAACGCCGGCCCAACAATGACACCTAGCTTGCTGGGTGTGTGAGAGCCCTAGTTCCAAAAGGAGGAATTCCCCTCCTCGTCTCTTTTTAAGACCCCTGTTTTTACTGCGTACTCTTTCTTTGTTTCATTACTGAAAGCAAGCCCTGACATACACTGCACCCACCGTACCATATGCACCCAACATTCCGCACCTGGGACTCCTCACTTCTGCCAGGATACTGACACATCGACAACTCTCCAGGTGGGAGCGGGCTGGGGTGGCAACTGTCTGAGCACTATTCGGAGATGGCACTCTACTCACTCATGCCAATTTTGTGCACGAGGAGGGGCTCCCTAATACGTTATTTTTACTGCATGCTAGTCTAATACGATATATCAAGCGGGGCTGGGCTCATGACGGGGTCGAACCATCAAAACACAAACTGGTGCACTTGATAAACACTGGTAGGCACCGGACACGGTGGATGTACCGAGGTAGAATGGCACACATACCCTCACCCCTAACTACTATAAGGGTTAAGTGAGACATGGGCATGGTTCTGACTGACAAAGAATGGGTCTCCCCTCTCAATTATCCGAGGGTGGTCTCCCGCATCTACCGGCTCAATTTTATTCAATATATGATAACTCAAAGAGTGTACCTCACACCACATCGACTACACACAATGTTTACGGCGGTAGCAGTGAACTGGCCGAGAAGTACTTAACAAGGCGCTGACATCTTGCACATGATATGGTAATGTCCTGCCCTCTCCACCGACTGAACACAGATGGCGATCACACTGCGGGAGGTGGTTGGGGGACAATCATGGACTACGGCAGAGGGCTGCCTGCTGGGCCTCTATCCGCAGCCTAAGGGTTACAAAATGCAGGTGAAAGTGGCTGATCTGGCATTCATACTGGCGAAACGCTTTAAAACTAGGCGCTGGAAGTCAGCGCTTCCGCCCGCATTACAGGCCTGTAGGGAGGCGATGGAGCACTTGGGACTCATTGAAAGCGGGGCACTATGCAGACAAGATTGCCACGGAATGCGAAAGGTGCCCATTGCCATGTTCTGGGATCTGCTACTGGAGTCTTTCAAAATGCTAGACGCAGACTCATTCCCCCTGCACATAGATGACCCACAGGGAGACACGCCTGGGCGTTAATATCTCAAATGACATCACTGATGACATTATTGATTACATCATCTAGCAAAGTAAACTACAATATAATGATTAATATACAATTATTATTATTTTTTAAATGAGAAAAGGAGACAGGTGAGACACGTACACCAGAGAGCTCACCGTAACCTTATCAACTACTACACTCACTTATCACCCAGGAGGGAGAGTTCTCAGTGGATAGTCCTGTTTCTTCTAAACCACTGCTCTAAATGCTAGTGTCCAAAGTAAGACATATAACCATACAGGCAAGTCTATCAGAAACCGCAACACTATTAATGAACCTTGAAAAAGATTTCAATGCATACGTCAGTTTTACAGAAACCACTACAACACAAACCCAATAGAGAGGTGATAAAGAGCGGTGATAACGGACAGAGCACTGTGTCACAAACCCAATAGAGAGGTGATAACGGACAGAGCACTGTGTCACAAACCCAATAGAGAGGTGATAACGGACAGAGCACTGTATCACAAACCCAATAGAGAGGTGATAACGGACAGAGCACTGTCACAAACCCAATAGAGAGGTGATAACGGACGGAGCACTGTGCCACAAACCCAATAGAGAGGTGATAACGAACAGAGCACTGTGCCACAAACCCAATAGAGAGGTGATAACGGACGGAGCACTGTGCCACAAACCCAATAGAGATGTGATAACGGACAGAGCACTGTGTCACAAACCCAATAGAGAGGTGATAACGGACAGAGCACTGTGTCACAAACCCAATAGAGAGGTGATAACGGACCGGGCACTGTGTCACAAACCCAATAGAGAGGTGATAACGGACGGAGCACTGTGTCACAAACCCAATAGAGAGGTGATAACGGACGGAGCACTGTGTCACAAACCCAATAGAGAGGTGATAACGGACGGAGCACTGTGCCACAAACCCAATAGAGAGGTGATAACAGACAGAGCACTGTGTCACAAACCCAATAGAGAGGTGATAACGGACGGAGCACTGTGCCACAAACCCAATAGAGAGGTGATAACTGACAGAGCCCTGTGTCACAAACCCAATAGAGAGGTGATAACGGACAGAGCACTGTGTCCCAATCCAATAGAGAGGTGATAACGGACAGAGCACTGTATCACAAACCCAATAGAGAGGTGATAACGGACAGAGCCCTGTGTCACAAACCCAATAGAGAGGTGATAACGGACAGAGCACTGTGTCACAAACCCAATAGAGAGGTGATAACGGACGGAGCACTGTATCACAAACCCAATAGAGAGGTGATAACGGACAGAGCCCTGTGTCACAAACCCAATAGAGAGGTGATAACGGACAGAGCCCTGTGTCACAAACCCAATAGAGAGGTGATAACGGACGGAGCACTGTGTCACAAACCCAATAGAGAGGTGATAACGGACAGAGCCCTGTGTCACAAACCCAATAGAGAGGTGATAATGGACGGAGCACTGTGTCACAAACCACTAGTAAAATGATTCTTCAACCTGCAGAAAGGTGTCAAAAGAGCGGTCAGTCTTTTGTACTACACTGAACCATCACCCTAAAGAAATGTCTTCGTGGAGAGATGAATGCATTGCAATCAACTAATTCAGTCATTTATCACAAAGAAGAGAGGTAGAAGGAAACAGGTGAGTATGTCATAAAACAGAACTATACGAAGCCAGCAGTGTGGAGTGAAGTCCCAACGAACATCTTAGACGGTGGCAAAGACATGTGCAGTCTTAACTGTGTGTCTACCATTGGACCCTATTGAATCCCATTCGGAACGGAAATTCAACCGGATTTAAGGAGCTTCACGTATTGAATATAGCCCTGAAGAAGTCGCCGCGCACGACTGTAAGCGCGACGGAACACGTGTTGGCTAAGGCTGTTGTGTATAAACTGAAGCGCGTGTTCCAGCAAAGATTCAAGTTTTTGTCACACTGTTATTGATATAATTGATACACTGTTAGCGTGAGCAGGGGGCTGATGTTCTGTTTTACCAGTGGCTATCCACTCGTTGGGACGGAGGGTGGCTCTCCCTACCCTCATGTACCGCGATCCTCACTCAGTACTAGAGTATACTTACCTGAGTATTGCCCAGGAGCGCCAATACCCCATAGAACCACCTACCAAGCAGTTTCATTTGCTTTAAAATGGGTTTATACTTCAGATGATGTATGTTACAAATACTAAAACCCATTAGTACTACAGAAAGAATAATAATTTAACTTAAGTCGTAGCTCAATATATATTTATCAGTGTCAGAAACGTTTACGAAACACTTACACTCACTGGATGATGTCATGAGTGATGTCATTTGGGATGTCATCAATGATGCCATAAGTGACATCACTGACCATGTCATGAGTGATGTAATATCATAAACAGTGCTTTGCCTGGGGCATAAGTAATAGTTACCTCAGCTAACTAGAACTGCTTACTTAATTTCTATGGTTGTATGCGTGTAAAATCTGAACCCAACTACAACATCCCTGCAACGTTTTTATTGACTGTATATACATACACACACACATACATACACACACACACAAAGCATAAACACATATATATATATCTACAATAATATGTAAATACATATTTCATAATTTAATAATTTTACTAAGATATTTTAAAAGGTTCACCTGACCTGCCTGCACCAAGTTTATCAATTCCTTTACCTTTTTGGGTGTTCAGAGGAGTCATCAAAGGCTGAAGTACATTTCCTATGAACAGCAATGACACAGCAGGCACACCTGCAAAAGCAAATAAATATATAAAAGTTTTCACACTCTGGTCTCGATTATCTTATCAACATTTTGTATTCAAATGGTATGATGAAAAGAAAAGGTTACTGTAAGCATCTGTTTATGGCAAGTAGTGGTGTAGATTCACATGCTGTGTACGCTACTGTCATCTAGAGTTGGACTGGAATGTTTAGAAGTTGTTTTTCTTTGAAAAGTCTTTTAAGTGACTCGGTGTAGTGACTCCTCCACTTGCTGGTAAAGCTCATGGTCATTGGTTCCATTGTTAAATTGTTTTCCCGTTTGGCATGTGAGGATACAATGTGAAGCGATACGATGTATATAGATGTATATGTCCATGCGAAAGAGGAAAAAGAGATAGTAAAGTGTACTGCAATGGGCAGAGGCATCCGGGACGGAGGGTGGGAGCCTGTGAATCTACAGCACTACATGCCACGAACAGATACTTACAGGGTAAGTAACATTTTGCGTTCGAGGCATGTGTGGCTGTAGATACACATGCTGTACAAAGACTGTAAAACAGTTCTTCCAAAGAGGGATGGATAGCCTGTGGGTGTTGCAGCAGATTTGAAGAGTCCACGGAGTACAGCCTGAACAACATCAGCTTGTTGACAGGCTAGTACATCCATGTGGATGAAGTAGCTGCATTGCATATGTCAGCAATTGAGATGTGCCCCAGGAAGGCCATAAAGGCTCCTTTCTTCAGAGTGCGGTGGGCTTTAGGAGTGGTTAGAGTTCTCTTCGCTTTAGCATAGCATGTCTGAACGCATCTAAATAACCATCTAGCAATGCCTGATTGAGATGGGGCATTTTCTTTTTCAGGTTAGGAGAAAGCAACAAAAAATTTTTTATTTCTAAAAGGTGTGGTTCTGTCAACGTAGCACATGAGAGCCCATTCCACAAATGAATCAAGGGGTGGGGAAAAAAAAGGAAGCTCAATGGACTGATTAAGGTGGAATTGAGAAACTACTTCAGGGAAGAACTTGGGGTTGGAGTGTAGGACAACACTGTCCCTATGTATTTTAAAGAAAGGTTTTTCAAGAGTTAATGGCTGAAACTCACGGATACGCCCAAGTGAAGTGATAGCAACCACAAATGTCACCTTCCAAAAGAGGAACTGAAGGGCGAAGGAATGGAGGAGTTAAAAAGGAGAGCCCATGAGTTGTAGGAATACACTGACTGGGGATGGATTCTATAGCCCCTTTGAGGAGATGCATTTTGACCTCCTCCCAGAGAAGCCCTTGGTGTTCTATGCAGAGTCTCTGCTTGCGAGGTGGAATTGTGGGAGAAGTGGGAGTGAGCTCCAGACAATAACCATGTTGGATAATATCCAACATCTACTGGTCTGAGGTGACGGTTTGCCATGTGGAAAAGAAGCCTTGAAGATATCCCCGACTGGGGTTGTGTGGGGGGATAGGGGGAGGGGTGAGAGGCAAGTTAGTGTTTGGTGGTAGGTCAGCTCCTTTTGAGGAGCCACCTTTACCTCTGCCTCTATAGTAAAGGAGCAGCCGGAAGCAGGACTCGGAAGTGCACTCATCGCCTTAGCTATTTCCATATCTTTCTTGATCTTTTCTAACGTTTGGTCCACCTGTGGACCAAAGAGATGCTGTCCGTCAAAAGGCATGTTCCACAGGTTCTGTGAACCTCCGCCTTCAAACCAGAGATACGGAGCCATGCATGTTTGCATAAAAGGACGCTGGAGTTGACCACCCCCTCCAGCTGCAATATCTGCGGCATTTAGGGCACAGTGGATAGAAGTGTTAGATACAGGCGTGGCTCCTCCATTATGGAGGGGGAGCGTCTTCCCCCTACTGAAAGCCAGCAGAGAAAGGACAAAAATAAAGTTATTTAATTATTATTTTTCGTCCTGCAGGCTGCGAGCAGAGGAAGGGGCGTGGCCATCCATGCTGACGCTGCAGCACCAGGGGCATGGGGGGAATGGTGGGCACTGCCAAGTGTGCATGACGTTTTGGCTGGCCCTATGGGGCTGGTCAAACAGTCATGCACACTTGACCTTTCTCCTACCCGAGCTGGGTTGTGCAGCCGGGCGGAGAACCAACAAAGGCTCTCAGTCCTAACCTGGGAGCTCAGACCAATCCCAGCGCTGCTTTCATGCTGGGAATACCCAGCATGAGAGCAACGCTGGGTTTGAGAGCTGGGAGCCTGCGCAGTGTGCAGCAGTTCCGAGACGGGACGCGGGAGCAAGGCGGAAGCTGTCGGAGTAGGTAAATGCTGTTTTCTTTATTCATAATTATGTTTTTCTTGCTTGTGTTCCCCTCCCCCTGCCCTATCACTTCCCAATACGAGTGGCCGCTACTGGTTAGATATATGCTTGCTCTCAGAGACTACTTCATGTCTTCTTTTTCAGTCCTCCTTTGGGAGGTGCTGGAGGAGCTCCTCCATCTTACCCCAGTTGGTATACTGTGCAAGAAGTCGGATAGATTTAGCAATGAGATTTTGGTTGGCGGAATGCGCGTCTACCCTCTTTCTTGCTGCATTTATGCGCTTACTCTCTTTATCTGCCGGTGGGATATCTCTGCTAGCCTGGGAGTTGGCTCGCTTATGAGCAGTTGTAACCACCAGAGAGTCCGGCGGGATTGGGGCACAGACGTAAATGAGGTCAGTAGGGGAGGCTTTATTTTTTTTATCCACCCTATGTATTAGGACCCTAGCTCGGACACAGTCCTTGAATATGTCAGTTGTGTGGCGTAGCATCCCCTTAAGCAAGGGGAGGTACAGAGTAGTGCTGTGAGTGGAGGAGAAGGTTTCAAAAAGGAAGTCCGCTTCTAGGGGTTTCTGTACGAAGATCCACCTAAAGAAATAAGACTGCCCTACCTAGGAGATCTTGGTAGGACATGGAATCGTCCAGGAGGTAGGGATGGGCAGGGTAAAGGTCAGGGTCTGTGCCTCCCGGTGCGTCTACATCAAAGCAGTCCCATGGGTCACCCTGCAAGGGGCGGGGTGAAATGTGTAGTCCCCTCTACCAGGCCCAAGCATGTCAGAGTGTGGAGACCTCTGAGGTGTGATGTCAAGGGGGTCCTCTGGAGGAGGAGGTTGGGAAGATGAACCCTCGCGGCGGGATGCCTGGCTTTCACCTTGTGGATACCCTGCCGTGGTTTCTCACAGGGGAATACCAGGACGGGTTCCCTAAGCAAGCGCGGAGATGCCCCAGGGTAAGTCCTGCGCTATATAAGTTTCATACATTTACACATTTACATTTACATGAAGGCTGAGGAAGAGTGTGAGGGGATGGTTGTGCAAGGAGTAAGGGGCTGGTTGCCTAGGTAGGGGATACCGTACTTATGGGCTGCTGGACTGGCAGAAGATTCTCAATCACCAGTTCAGAGTTGGAGATTTCTTCAGAAGAGACAGCCTCTTGATCTGCAGCTAAAGGTTGCCACTCCTGCGAAACATCTCGAGCTAACGTGCCCAACGGCGAAGAGTCTTGTTGGAATAGAAGAAGGGGCAGGCATAGCAGGGGGCTTCATTGTGCTCAGGTGACAGGTACAAATTGCAGACTTGATGGAGGTCAGTTTGAGGATATTTCATGTGACAAAGTGGAAAGCACCATAATGGCGTATGTTTCATCTCCGTTGAGGCTCGGTGGAAAGACCCAACTGAGAGACAAAAGTAGGCCCTGAAGGGCGAGGCCCACGGGGGTCCGCGATCGACCCGGAATCCGCTTATGCGAAGTACACAAATGCCAATCCGAGACAGAGAGAAAGGGATACGCAATCAAAATACAATACCGCAGAAGGGAAGGGAGCCTTGAAAAAAAGCACCACAACGGTGTCGACCCAGAGAACAGGAGCACATGGCTAAACCTGATGGCGGAAAGAAAGCAACCTAACAATGGAAGCGATGACCATGCGCATTACCAGCAAGAGGACGAGTTGCTATACCACATGACTGAAAAGGCTTCTTCAAAGAAAAAAAACTTGCACACATTTGGGCTCAACACTAAATGGCAGGAATATGCACAGCATGTGTATCTACAGTCACACATGCCTCGAACATTCATTTTTACTCCAGTAAATGAATTTTCAAACATGTACACCGGCACAGGAACACATTCACAGAGACAGTAAATAAATCAATTTAATAAATACACTTAAATGGAGGCAGAGACTAGAGCGGCTCCGTCACACAGACACTCATTTGGCTAAGAAGCAGACTGGTACAGGGGATGCATATTTTTAAAGCATGACAGGGACAAGCAGTCTAAAAACACTTCCTCTTAGCAGAGTCAAATGCACCAGGTTTGAAACACCCATAGTAACCCACCCCATCCTTCTTATCCGCAAGTAGTGACATCACTGCATTACCCAGGGCCACCTGTACAGAAAGTGACATCACTGGCTTAGTGTCAAAATCACATTTAGAAGAAGAAGCCACTGCAATACAATCACATCTCTTCATCCGCACCACCACAACACACGTACCATATCACTGCCACAGCCTCTCTTCACCTACACCATAAAAATACATCCGCAGCATCACCTCACCCACATTGTTACAACATATTCATGTCATTCTTGTACCTATACCACTGCAATACAACCACATCCTTAACTCAGACCTCCCACAACACTTCCACACCCTCACTTCACACTCACCACTACAACACATCCACAGCTCGACACTTCACCTGTGCCACAATACGACATCCACAGCATCAAATCACCAGCATTCTACAACTCACTGTCACATCAACCGCACTGTTATTCACAGTCTCACTTCACCCTTTTTAGGTCGAAACCTTGCGTAAGACTGCACACATGCGCAGTCTCACTGGCGAGATTTAGTGATATCAGGGGAGATTAACTAGCGGGCTTTAAGCCCCGCCCCTCTTTCCCATTGGCTGGCGTCACCATTCATGCTAAACGGTGGCCAGCCATTGGGAAAGAGGTCGTGGTGACGTATTCTTTTCTCTTTTTCAGAAGGCCCACTTGGACGGGCTCGTCTGATTTACGTTGGTCGCAAAAGCTTTGTAATCTTTATGGGGCCATGTGTTTCAAACACATGGCCCCATAAAGATAACAAAACTTTTGCGACCAACGTAAATGAAAGCGGTTCGTGATCGTGCTTGTTAAACCATTTAGTCTCAGCTCGTCTTCCACTTCCCCCAGCAGCAGGAAGCGCGCTGCCCGCACACCATTGGGGTGTGTTATTCTTTTAATTCCAGGAGCAGTGTTGAAGACGGGCACAACCTCACCCAATGGTCCCTGAACTGTAGCAACTAGAAGCCGCACTGTTGCGCCAGGATGTGACAGCATTTTTCTTGCTCACTGCACACAGCCAACTGGAAGAAGCAAGCGCTTGGATACCTGGGCCTTTAAGCGAGATATAAATAGCACATACATATCTCCCACTCGTCGTGTCTCGTCTTCCTCCCTCACCCCAGAGTGGCCGGGAATCCCTTGAGGGTTTCATGTTCCTGTTCACCGGCCGTTGCCTGGCATCAAACATCCATGTCACAGGAGGAAGGCGTAGCTCGAGAGCCCGCCTGAAGGAAGGTTCGAGTGGCCCTGCTGGGTTATTTTTCGGGGGACCTGGGGGTGCCGCTTGCTGGATTAACTCATGATGAAGAAAGGGTGAAGCCGAAGTTCAAGAAAAAGGGAGCGGGCGCCTTCGGTTCGGTTGTGACCTGGCGAAATACTTGGAGACCTCCGGTTAGGATGGTGAGTCCCAAATTTCTTCTTGATAACCAGGATTGCTCCTTAGCAGGGGGCCCTGTGTCGGATGCGCGAAGTCAGGACACTTATATAGTGCACTATGCAACCTGATAGATTTCTAGAGACGACCAAAATTCTAATTTCGGCTTCCCCGCTTTACCACTGTGTGAGATCCAGGGCAAATTATCTTTCACAGTGGAAACTCATGTTGACCAGTTACAAATGGTTTCCACTGGGTCCTGTTGTTAATATGTTTTCTTATGTGAGAAATACATAGCCCTTGGATATAGAGGTGCGCTTTGGACCAAGTCTCAGTTCAGGGAGGGCGTGCCCCCATCTATGACCCTTTCCCGCACCTCAGCATTTAAACAGATACGGCAACTAGCTGCGTGCCGCGCTTTAAAAACACATACCCTATAGGCGCCTAGAGGAGGCGACTACAGGGTAGGGCATTGAATATGCTACTTACCAGTATGCATCTGTTCTTGGCATGTAGGGCTGCTGACATTCATATCTATAGCATAGATCGCCGCCTAGTGTTGGGTCCGGATGATTGCAAATTGTTGTCCTGGAAGAGTCTTCGAAGTATCACGATATAGGTGGCTCCTCCCCTGGACTACATTGCGCATGGGCATCGACTCCATCCCCAGATTGTTTTTAGCCATTGTGGCGAAGATGGAGTGTAACAGTGTGAGCGATGGCCATGCTAAGAGTAAGTTTGAATTCTGCAGCCGCTACAGGCGCCGGGGAGGAGGGCGGGCGATATAAATGTCAGCAGCCCTACATGCCAAGAACAGATGCATACTGGTAAGTAGCATATTCAGTTCGAGGCATGTGGGCTGCTGAATTCATATCTATAGCATAGAATATATAGCAGTCCCTCCATTAACGGCGGCCGCCTGTGCCAGCTGCAGACTTTTGAAAAAGTGTCTTAAGAACAGCCTGCCCTACAGCTGCTTGGAGTGCACATCTACACAGTAGTGTTTAGTAAATGTGTGTGGTGTAGACCATGTGGCTGCTCTACAAATGTCTTCCAAAGGGATATTACCAAGGAAAGCCATGGAGGCCCCCAACTTGCGGGTGGAGTGGGCTCTGGGGGGGGACCGTTAAAGTGCGCTTAGCCTTGTGATAGCAAATTTGAATACACTTAACGATCCACCTGGCTATACCTGCTTTGGAAATGGGGTTGCCTTTGTGCTGGGCCGAAAAGGCAACAAAGAGTTGTTGTGTTTTCCTAAAATCCTTGGTCCCATCGATGTAGTACATCAAAGCTCGTTTGACGTCAAGAGTGTGGAGCATTCTTTCGGCTACTGTCTCCGGGTTTTGAAAGAACGCGGGCAGTTCAATGGTCGGATTGACATGGAACTGTGAAACCACCTTAGGAAGAAATTTAGGGTTAGTGCGCAGCACCACCCTGTTCGAGTGAATTTGTATGAATGGCTCTTGTACAGTGAGCGCCTGGAGCTCACTAACATGTCGCAGAGACGTAATGGCTATTAGAAAAGCCACTTTCCATGTTAAAAACTGAACCTCGCATGAATGCAGAGGCTCAAAAGGTGGGCCCATCAGCCTTGTGAGGACCACATTAAGGTTCCATACAGGAGCTGGCGGGGTCCTGGGAGGGATGACCCGTTTCAGTCCTTCTAGGAAGGCTTTAATGGCAGGCGCTCTGAAAACGGAGAGATGCTGCCGGTTTTGGAGATAAGCTGCTATGGCGGATAAGTGTATCCGAATGGAAGCATATGCCAGCTTGCATTTGTAAAGATGTAACAAATAACAGATGATGTTGTGAGTGGATGCATCTAGCGGGTTGATGTTGCGTTCTGTACAGTAAATGACAAACCGCTTCCACTTTGCTGCATAGCAAGCTCTGGTGGTGGGCTTTCTTGCCTCCCGTATGATATCCATGCAGTTGGGAGGCAAGTCAAGGTAGCCAAATTCTAAGACTTCAGGAGCCAGATCGCCAGGTTGAGATGTTGCGGGTCTGGGTGCTGAATGTCGCCATGGCTCTGCGTCAAAAGTCTGGGCGTGAGGTGCAGCCTTTGATGCGGCACCACGGAGAGTTCTAGAAACGTGGTGTACCATGGTTGGCGTGCCCACGTTGGAGCAACCAGGATGAGTGTCATCGAGTGTTGCTTTAGCTTTCGTGCCACCAGCGGTATGAGAGGTGCAGGGGGAAAAGCGTACGCAAATCTGCCTGACCAGTTCATCCATATCGCATTGCCCTGCGACTGTGGGTGAGGGAACCTGGCGGCAAAGTGTTGGCATTTTGCGTTTTCCCTTGTGGCAAACAGGTCTATCTCTGGATGACCCCACTGCTGGAAGTACGGTGGAGTACTGATGGATGTATCTCCCACTCGTGCATTTGGTGGCTGTACCTGCTGAGCAGATCCGCCATCTGATTGTCCTTGCCCGGGAGGTGTTCCGCCATGAGGAAGATGTTCCTTTGAATGGCCCACTTCCACAAGCTCTGAGCCAGATGAGAGAACTGTGGAGAGTGTGTACCTCCCTGCTTTTGAACGTAGTACATGGCTGTCATGTTGTCCGTCCGGATCAACACGACTTTGTTGCACAGATGTACTTTGAATGCCTTCATCGCCATGAAGATTGCATCAGTTGTAGGTAGTTGATGTGCATCTTCTTTTGCTGCGTTGTCCATAGTCCCTGCACCGTGTAGTGGAGTACATGAGCTCCCCAACCCTGGAGAGATGCGTCCGTCGTCAGGATAATTTGTGGCACAGGCTCCTGGAACGGTCGGCCCTTGCAAAGGTTGTGTGGATTCCACCAATGCAGAGAGTTGTATGCCCGACCGGTCACCAACACTAGGTTTTTTAACTGTCCGTGAGCCTGATTCCACTGACGTGCCAGCACTCTTGAAGCGGACGCATATGTAGCCTCGCGTGCGGGACTATGAAGATGCAGGAGGCCATCATGCCTATCAACTGCATGAACACTCTTGCTGGAAGCGAGTGTTGCGGTCTGAACTTCCGGATGAGCGACTGAATGCTGTCGATCCTCACAGAATTCGGCTGAGCCGTGGCTGCCAGAGTATCTATCGTCGCGCCCAGATACTGCCGCACGTGGGCTGGCTGAAGGTGCGATTTGGGATAATTTAGTGAGAATCCCAGACTGTGAAGAAGGTGAATGGTGTGGGAAATGTTGGCGGCGCACAGCTGGGCCGACTTTGCTTGGACAAGCCAGTCGTCCAGATAAGGGTAAACGTGAACGTTCTGCCTTCTGAGGTGCGCAGCCACTGTCGCCAGGCATTTTGTGAACACCCTGGGCGCCGTGGTCACTCCGAAAGGTAGGACCTTTAACTGATAATGCCGACCCTGAATGGTGAATCTGAGGTATTTTCGGTGTGATGGATGTAGTGAAATGTGAAAATATGCATCCTTGAGATTCAAGGTTGCGAGGAAGTCTCCCTGGTTGAGCAACGGAAGAACTTGCTGCAGCGTCAGCATGTGAAAGTGTTCTGAGAGAATATACTGGTTTAGGGGTCTGAGGTCCAGTATGGGTCTGAGGGACCCATCCTTCTTCGGGATTAAGAAGTACAGGGAATACACTCCTGTGCATTCTTCCTCCACTAAAAAAGTACTGCCCCTTAACTGCTGGGACTGGAGAGCTCCCATGGACTTTGCAGTCTCGGTATCCTTTTTTATTTTTTCCAGTGTGGTATCCACCTCAGGACCAAATAACCTATCAGGGTTTACCGGCTGATTGAGGATGGTGGTTTGTATCTCTGGCTTGAAACCGGAGATTCTGAGCCATGCCTGACGTCTCAACATCACACTGGTGTTAATGGCCCTGGCCGCGGTGTCCGCCACGTCCAGTGCACATTTAATAGAAGCGTTGGAGATGAGCTTCCCTTCTTGAATGAGCATCTCCCCCGCCTCTTTATACTGATCTGGTAGATGTTGTAACAGGGTCTCTAGTGTGTCATAGTGCGCCCTGTCATATCTGGCCAAGAGTGCCTGAGTGTTTGAGATACGCCAGATATTGGCTGCTTGAGCCGCCACCCTCTTCCCTGATGCCTCCAGCACTTTAGATTCCTTGTCAGGGGGAGGAGCATCACCAGTGGTTTGCGAATTCGCCCTCTTCCGGGCATTAGAAACGACCAGAGAGTCCAATGGCAACTAGCCCTTGATGTAGGTAGGGTCGCCAGGTGCCGGCTTATATTTTTTTTCAATTCTAGGGTTGATCACCCTGGCACGTGTGGGTTCTTTAAAGATGTCTGCAGCATGTTTCAGAACCCCTTTCAACATTGGGAGAGTTTTGACAGTCTTTTCTGCCGTGGAAAAGGTATCAAAAAGTAAGTCCACGTCAATAGGGTCAGCGTGCAGCTGGACGTCGTGGTTTTTAGCCGCCCTATCAATTAGAGCATTAAATGCCGCAGAATCCTCAGTAGGAGAGGTTTTGACATTGTACACCTGAGTGTCCGGGGCAGTTTGCGGATCCCCTGGGTCCCCTGCATCTGCCCAAGAGTCCTGGTGATCCTCAGGATCAGTGTTGGCAGGAAAGTTATACTCCTCGTCATCACCTTCCCCAGCCTCGACATCTGAATAAGTGGGTGAGGGTGTAGCAACTCTTGGAGTCCGTGGAGCAAGTGGCTCAACCAGAACCGGGGAATCCGTAGAAGGCTTCTTGCGCTTCAAAGGAATCGTGTAGGACTCCAAAGGCTGTGACGCCGTGATCTTTCTCTTGTAGAGGGTAAGTTTACCGGTGTCGGCGTCGATAAAGTGTTCCGACTGCACCTCCATCAAGGGTTGTCGATGCTTCAAGCTCCCAAGCTGCTGAGAAGGCTTCGACCCTGCAGACCCTTGCACGGGCGCGTTGGCGACCGACCTTGGTGCGAAGGCCTTCGGTGCCACCTTCGGCGGCAACGTAAACAGGAGTGGCGTCGAAGACTTTGGCGTTTTGGCAGCCTGCTTCGGGGTGGAAGCATCCTTCGGATCGACCGCGGAAGCCTTGTTCTTGATGCGTTGCAGTGAGTCCGACACCTGCTTCGTAAAGGAAGCGGACGGTTTCGTCGACCCGACAGACTTCCTCGGTCCACCAGCGTGTGAAGACTCGAGCGTCGATGTCTTGGTCTTCTCCGGCCGAGGTACAGGAGCAGCTTTCTTAGGTGCGCCGTGTCCTCCTTCCGCGTCGACGGCCTTCGGCGCCGACAACTTCGGGTCGGCGGCCTTGATTCCCGGGTTTGGGGCCCCAGTCTTCGGCTCGACGCCCTTGTTCGATTTTGGATCGACGCCCTTGACCGACTTTGGCTCGACGCCTTTGGTCGACTTCACCGGGTCGACAGCCTTCTTCGGCTTCGGCTGCCCCGACATATCGGAAGACGAGGAGGCGGCCAGCGGGACAGACGTCTTCTGTTTCGACGGCGTCTCCATCACTTTCGTTTTCGTCGACACCGAAGGTTTCCCTTTCGGTTTCGTTTTGACCAACGGCGGCTCCGCAGAAGTGTCCGTAGCCCGGCCCATAGGCGAGGCCGTGGATCTGGGTGTAAGGTCTTGGGTAAGGCCGTGTGGCGATCCCACGACCTGAGCCTTAGTGATTGTTCGAACGGAGCATAGCTCTTCGCCTGAGCTATCTTCCATGGCCCCATAGGCCTCATTGTCGTCTCCTACCTCGTCGACGACTTCTTCTGCATCGAGCGCTTCGACGTCCGGGTCGTAGTCGATCTCCTCCGCTGGAGGTGAAATCTGCATATGAACTTCTTGTTCGTCTGCTTCTTCTCTCTCGAAGATGTCCACCGGTGACGGGGCCGACTGCTGGGCCTCCAGGCGCGCCACGCGCCGAAGTCGAATCGTCTTCTTCGATCGAAACCGGGAACAAGCCATACAGTTGGCCTCATTGTGGTCTGGCGACAGGCACTTGTTGCACACCGGGTGGACGTCGATGTGGGGATACTTCGATCCACACACGGGACATTTATTGAACGGGCTCCGTTCCATGATGTGTCGTCGAAAGTCTTGTTGCGTTGACTGGGCCTCGAGCACCGAAGAGCCACTCCTCGGGATGTCCGACTCGGGAACTGAGCCGGAGCAGAGCTGGGCACCGAGCGCAAAACAATACCGACGGTATAGGACAAGGCCTTCAGGCCTTAAGAAAAGTCTATATCGATTCCGAACTGGAGATAACGAATATACATCCGAACCCAATGGCGGAAAAAAACAATCTGGGGATGGAGTCGATGCCCATGCGCACTGTAGTCCAGGGGAGGAGCCACCTATCTCGTGATACTTCGAAGACTCTTCCAGGACAACAATTTGCAATCATCCGGACCCAACACTAGGCGGCGATCTATGCTATAGATATGAATTCAGCAGCCCACATGCCTCGAACAGTATGAGCTTTTAGGGTGATCCTCCCACAGCCCAGCCCCCAAAATTTAAAGTAACGGAGGGAACGTGTGTAAAGATTGAATTGGCTACGTGGGTCTTTCTATGCAGAAGTGCAAATGGAAGTCGCCCACTGTGCACACTAGTGTTATTTGACAAAAGTGTTTTCACGTGACATAGTGAGCACAGCCCATTGTGGAAATGAAGTTGTGTAACAGCAGGCGCTCCTTCGGCTGACGTCACCAATGCCCATGCCGCTATTGGAAGTGCATTCTATAGGCCATCTGATGAACAGGTCACCTGACACGCAGCGAAACCGTGCAAGTCCCAGGATGGGTAAATACCCAATCTCACCTTTATACAGGGCTTTAAGTGGGATGAAATAGTGTGCCTCCCCACTTGTATTTTGCTGCTTCGGTCATTGCATCCAGATATATGATACAACTAGTAACATCATACCTACAACAAGTCAGAACTATTGCCTTTGTCAATGGTTGTTAGTTGCACAAGATAAACAAGCATTGAAAATGCAACAGGTCTCGCCTTTGGTTAAGTTTAAGCCATTTGCTTTGCTAATGATATTGTATAGCAAAGCGAATGGCTTCAACTTAATAAAAGGCGAGACCTATTGCATTTTTAATGCTTGTTATTATAAGACACCCACACCATCAATTGAATCGCACTGCTACAACACATGCGAACCCTCAGTTCAACCACATGACGTCAGCAGATCCTCTTCCTCACATTACCTCTGATGCCAAACCCTCAAGATGACAATGAGCATAGAGCTTAGGCAGCCTGCTCTGGACCTTCTCTCCGCCATCACCGCTTACTATCATCCACAGTCAAACCAAACCCCAATGCTCAACATTACCTCTACTCCTGCCACTCACCCCCACCTCTTCAACACCCAGAAGAACACACGTTTGAAGGGCTAGTAGCAACTACCAGGAGCAAAACTGCTGAGTGCAATGCAACAGTTTTTTTAACTGTATTTTATTGATTTTATGCTAAATGAAAATTAAAGTGTGAGTTGATAGTGTCATACACATTACCACAGCAATTATCGATCAGAGGCAACTACAGACGAGCATTATACAGTATTCCCAGGTGGAAACATCTACCAGCCCAGCCTTAATCAAAGCGCTTCATGTATGTAACCAAGGCTACAAGGCAGTCATTATACAAGGAAGCCTCATTACACACCATCAGAAAATGCACCAGCGTATGATCCCTCTACACCATCAGCCCTCCGTCTCAGATCAACTTTCAGAGCTCGAATCACTGTTATCCTGGAACAAACCCACAAATTGATCCCACAACGCTGTGACATCTGCTGCCCCTTCATTAGTGTGGCACACTCTCATGTGGTCTTCTTCTGCCACTCACCATTCCAAGAGTTCTTGCAACCAATGGTCCAACACGGGAACCCTTGTACTCAGCCACCCAATGGCCACCGTCTCTTTGCCAATGATAGGGTGTGAGAAAGTGGCTCTATATATACTGGACTAGAATGCAGTACAGTGTGTATAGAGCCCACCAACCCCAGAGGTATAACAGAGGTTAAAGTCAGAACTGACCTTACTCTCCAAAGTGGTAGCTTGGTCGAGCAGTAACGCAGTACCTGAGCACAGTGTAAAGCATTTGTTGTACACACTCAGTCAGCAAAAGGTTTCACACACTCAAGAACTGAACCCCAGGCCAATTGTTTTTATATCCTCAGATATAGTTGTTTTATTTTTAGAACCAACAGTTATAAAAATATGCTTTTCAAGTTAGGAGTACTCTCATGTAAATACTTTGCAAAGGAGCAATAAAGTTTGTGCACACAATAATTACAGGATAGATAGGGAGCAGCACAGTTCTGAAACACACTAGCATTGAGCTCAAAGGGTTTTTCACAGATAAGTACAGTTGATTACTTTATGGATTACTTTGGTAGTTCCAGGACCAGATCTTAGATCCAGTCCTGGGGTCTAAGCTGAAACCAGATTAGCAAAACCGTTTTAGTTACTGTGATGAATTTTCATTAATATAAAGTTGTTTTAAAAGTTCACACTTAGAAACTTTTCAATGTAAATCTGACAATGTTATTCAATGGGAAGAAATTCAGGTTGCAGGTAAAGTACGAGCGCGTTACTTTTGTAACCCAGCACTGGTCTCCTAGGACCAGCACTGGGGGCTTAACTCAAAACAGGTAGGTAATTGCATTTCAGTATTTCGTACGATTTTTAAAGAATATTTGCAGTTTTCAGAAGTAGACACTTAGAAGAAATTTCATAGAAAAGCAGACAATGGGTTCCAATGGAGAAAATACAGATGACTAGTAAACACGCTAGGAGCCCGGGGTCGGGCTTCACCTCGCCTCCTCCACCAGAGGGGTGGAGTTGGCAAAGGTTGGCACACCCCCCTTCCTGGTGTAGTTGTTCCCGCCAGTCTTCCCGCCAGAGTGGGGGTTAGAACTGGTGGGGGCCAGTTGCTGGGTACAGCAAATGGTCTGGAGAAGCTCTCGGAGGCGGCATGCCTTTGAAGCTTCCCCCTGCCCATCCTGGGGGAGGAGACCTAGCACCTCGTCCAGGATGTGCATTGTTGCAGGCCCAGGAGAGCGGGTGGGTGGTCTCCACCCAGGGGTCCAGCAACATGTCTGCTGTGTGGCAGCCTCTGCAGCCACTCAGCCCAGACGTGGATTGTAGGTTCTGGTTTTGGAGGGCATCTATAAGATGCCCGCTGGTGCATTGCACATTAAATCCCACACTGGCATCAGTGCGGGTTTAATGTGCTGAGAAGTTTGGTACCAAACATGTCAGTCTTCAGTGTAGCCATTATGGTGCTGTAGAGTTTGTGATGACAACCTCCCAGACCAAGAACCAAAAGAATTTTGAGAAGGGTCTAAGGAGATATATTTAAAGACCTATCATCCCATCTCCAACAACAGTCACTTATATACCAAAGGGGATGAAAAGGTCTAGACCGTGTGGTAACACAAGGAAACTACAAAAGAAGTGGATACTAGAGTGGCAGTTGGCCGAGATATTCCCATCAAACCACCCTAACTTGGCGGAGTTTCATCATATGGGATATTTGTAGGAGCACCCGACTCTACCGCCCAAACCATCAGCTGATGGTGCGGGAGTGGATGAAGATCTTACACTCGTGCCAAACTTTCACTCATAGAGTGGTGATGAAAGTGTATGTGCAGTGCTGTGGTGAGAAAATGTTAAAATTAGCGACTCAGACAAGAACACATTTAATAAAGAGAGTCCAAGTGTTAAAGTGAGGTCCACTTCCTTGCAAAGCTTGGTGAGTATTTACAGACATAAGAAGTGTGTTCTGTGAATGAGTAAGTAGACTCTACTGCTGGACGGGATATCTCTTGATCCCGTTTTTGGTGTGGTATACACATGTTTTGCTATGAATTTGTGGTATATATTAGTAATGCACATAATCTTGTTTATATTTTCAGGATTGTGAAAAGAAAATACTTTCTACATATGCACATTGGGGCTCCAAGTTCATGGTAGCTGATTGCATTTTATTTATGTTTTCACTTCACTTTGTTATTAATCACTTTTTGTGGCAGTAGCTTTAATTCTTTGGTCCTGACGAAAGCCTGACGACATGTCTATTGGGCTGAAACATGTTGACCACCTGCACAGCGCCATAGTGTAGTCATTAGCTCCAACTACCTGGCGTGTTTTTAACTTTAACACTCGGACTCTCTTTATTAAATGTGTTCTTGTCTGAGTCGCTAATTTTAACATTTTCTCACCACAGCACTGCACATACACTTTCATCACCACTCTATGAGTGAAAGTTTGGCACGAGTGTAAGATCTTCATCCACTCCCGCACCATCAGCTGATGGTTTGGGCGGTAGAGTCGGGTGCTCCTACAAATATCCCATATGATGAAACTCCGCCAAGTTAGGGTGGTTTGATGGGAATATCTCGGCCAACTGCCACTCTAGTATCCACTTCTTTTGTAGTTTCCTTGTGTTACCACACGGTCTAGACCTTTTCATCCCCTTTGGTATATAAGACAACCTCCCAGAACCATATACTCTTAATGGCATCACTGCACTTACAGTGCCCAGGAATGGCCCTGGGTACTGTAGGGGCACAGGGCTCATGCACCTGTACCCACACCTCTGGCATAGGGCACCCAGCTAGAGGGGTGACTGAAGTATGCCAGGGCAGTGGGTTTTGTGGGCATGGCACACAGATGTGTGCCATGTCGAATCTTCTTTTCGTTCTGTACGTAGGCACTCAGCCTGCAAAGGCACTGTGTGGGTACCAGGGTACAGGGCCCCTGAGGGTGGCACAATAAGTGCTGCAGTCTTCAAGGGTCTTCCCTGGTCACCATGCCCTGGGTACCTAGGGTACCATTTAATAGGGGCTGACAGGTGGCCACAGATGCCAATTGGGTCTTTTGGTTCAGCATAGTTTTAGGGAAGGAACACAGGCCCTGGGTACCTGGTTGGCAGGAACCCAGGGCACACTCAGTCAAAGTACCTC
The DNA here is from genome assembly GCF_964261635.1 of Lissotriton helveticus. Taxonomy (NCBI): domain Eukaryota; kingdom Metazoa; phylum Chordata; class Amphibia; order Caudata; family Salamandridae; genus Lissotriton; species Lissotriton helveticus. The sequence continues at coordinate 1,931,699,112 of NC_136068.1, read as the reverse complement.
AGCAGTTCAGAAAAAAGTAGGGGCATACCAATGCAAGAAATATGGCACTTTCTCACAAAGGGCCAACTGGGCAAGTCGGTAAGGGATTTTACGTCCTTTAAAGCTGTAGGAAACTGGATTTTTGTTGCGTATCCCCCTCCCTATACCTTTTAACCCTTTAGCACCCTCTGTAAGTCCCTAGTAAACGGTTCCCCTGGAACCTATGGTCTGAGTTACCAAAGAGGGTACCTTGGGACTGCAACACAAATTGTGCCACTTCAAGAGACCCCTCGCCAAGTACATGCAAGGGAGACTGTCATTGCAAGCTGCATGACATAATGGAGACAAAAATGAAAACACAACATATCACACATCCCTGTGTGCCATGCCCCCAACACTGCATGTAATATTTGTAAGTCAACCCTCCAGCAGGCCTAACATCCCCAAGTCAGGGTGCTTAATATTACGTGCGAGGGCATACCTGCATAAGCAGATACATGCCTGTGCTGGTCAGACCTAACACTGCCAGTAAAAGTGACCAGAGAAGCCATTTTAAAACATGTACTGGCCTCAGGTGAAAACGGGTTCCCCAGATACATGATGGCTTTACTTAAAACAGGGATGTTTGGTATCAAACAGCTCGTATTGGTAAACCCATGCTGATGCTAGTGTTGGATTTACTAATACATGCAACCGGAAGGCACCTTATAGGTCAGCCTCGGGTGTACTTGCGGATTGGATTCTGCAAGCCTGCCACCCTGTTCTGACCTCATAGGGCGAGAGCCTCTGCTCTCAGGAGACCTAGAACAAGAACCTGTCTGAGAAGAGGGTGCAACACTCCCTCCCACAGGATGACCTGCTGATTAAACTCCTGGGGCCAGCGTGCTTAAAAAAAGCTGCTGCCTTTGGAATGCAAATCTGGCTCCAATCACAGGAGAGAAAGCCACCTCTCCGACCAGAGCCACCTTGGCACCTGGACAGGCGGGAAAATTAGCTAGTCAGGTAGGCGTGTCGTCTCCAGGCTAGTACCACCCCTAAGGTGGGCTACTGGGAGGTTGATACAACTTATCAGAAGTAGCCATCTTTGTGATGGTATACTTAGGAATTCTGGGACAGGAAGTGGTCATATAGGGGGTGTAGTGACTCCAAGGGTCAGTAGCCAATTGGCTACAATACACTCCCCAAATGCCCCTAAATTCAGTATTCAGGGGAGCCCCTGGCACCAGAGAAGCAGATCCTGATGACCTAAGAAGAGAGGTCACAGAAGAGATGCAAAAGCCGAGAAGAGAATAGAAGCAGCTGACCTGGTACCAACCCTGCCAGTCTGTCTGCATCCCTCATGGGAAACAGCACCAAAGCAGACTCATCCTGCAGCTGTGACTCCAGAAACCTGGGAGGACTGCTTGCTTTTGGAAAAGACTAAAAACCTCCTGTGAACACTGGACCTGTTCTAAAGAACTCCAAATGAGAAGACGCTGAGACCTGACAGCTGAAGCAGGCACTGCACCTGTTGCCTTTGGCCCGAGCTGTGGTGGGCCACTGGTGCCAACAAGGTTCCCCAGCCCTCCAGAGCACGAGTCCATCGTGGTGCCACCCCTTATGGATTCCCTGGCATCACCTGCAGCCTCTGCATGCAGGCCCCCTCACTCGTGACTGCTCCGGTAAGGAAAAACCCATCCCCTAAAGACACCTCTGCACCCGTTGCCCAGGGCTTCGAGAAGAAGACCAAAGTTGGTCCCCCGCCCGATCATCGCTAGGCCTCAGCCCACTTGCTTCTTTAGGCCAGAGCCTGCAGTCTATTTTTACCATAACTGATCTCCACGGAAATGCATTGAGCACCCTGCCGCGCTCGTGGCGCTGATGGTACTGTTGGTGCTGCCTTGGACCTTGCCCACCACTCACTTTAACTTCTGGAGATTGGTCCTGTAAGTCACTGTACTGTACCTGTTTGCAGACTTTGTTCTTCCTTCCATTGGATTACATTGCAGAACTCAGAAATTGCACTGTGTCCACTTTTTACAGTAAAAATAATTTATATTTAAAACTTACTGGAGGGGTATTGCCAAGATGGTGAGCAGGTAGGATGTGTCTTTCTCTTCTCCCTTTCCCCGACACCCATCGCTGCTGCAGCACACACTATGACTGCCCGGTAGTTTAGCTACTTGGAACGGGCGAGGGAGCCATCCACTGGAGCCCGAATGGGAGGGTGCTCGCCATCCGGCACACCCTGTGGCGAATGTGGAGAGCCTGGCCCACCTCCAAAAAGTGTGGCCAAAGCCTAGCATGCACCTTAGGCCAGCAGAACAGGCCGCACGCAACCCATAGAAGGATGGGCGTGGAAGCAGCCACCTATAGAGACAATGCGCAACTCCAAGGAAGTTGCTGAGTCGTGTCGAGCTCAAAGGGGTTCCCAGTCTAGGTGCACACAAGGTGGGCGGAAAGCAGGGGCCGTGGCTTTGCTCGGGAGCGCCTCTGATACTGCAGTGTAGTGCGAGTGCAGTTTAGAGGCTGTGCCCCAGTGGGAGAGCCGAGGCGAACCCACAGAGTGACGAAACAGGAGGGACATGTGGGCTTAGGACATTGTGGCCAAAAACCACAAGCCCCAGCATTGACGCCTGGAGATACAACACACAGGGGTGTCTGACTGGGGGTGGGCCCAGAGATAGCGCCTCCAGCCAGCACTGCGCATTACCGTGCTGCCCAGCCACTCCCTCACACTGGTGGCGAGGTGGGGGCCCAGGACTGGGCCTCGCGCTTTGGCAAGATTTTAGGGCGTCCAGCTGAGAGCTGCGCTGACAGTAGGGGCGTGGTGCACTGGTGAAGGCCTGGACCCCGCTGAGGGGAGCTCGTTGACACTGTTGTGCCCCGCGGAGTGAACCAGATGCGGCCGCATTCCTACCCGGATGAGGCAGAGGAGACCAGACCATATGCTGCACTAGCCCTATTAAAGAGACAGGTAGTGTATCTTCAGAGGCGTCCCACAAGCTCGCTGCACTGACAGTGGATCCCCAGAACCAGGGCGAACGACGTGAGATCGTGCAGCGAGCAGGAGGCTGCGCCAGGTGGTGGCCCTCAGCAGGGGGGCCCTCGAGAAGCTGAACATCAAGGGCCGCACCCATCATCAACAGTATATCACTACCCCAAGAGTCTCCTTGAGACAGGACGCACTTGACTGTCAACGCTGCCCACTAAAGCACTTGCTCCATGGGAGTTGCTGATCAGCTGACGCAGGCAGAGGGAGCCTAGGAGCCAGGGTGACTGCCGCGAAATTATGCAGTGCACAGGCCGCTATGCTAAATGGTGGCTTCTAGGTGAAGAGCAAGCCCGCCAAAAGATGAATGCCATGTGCAGATCCACTCTTAAATATTACACGGAGCAGCAGTAGATTTGGGGCCAGCCTTGCAATCTTATCTGGGCCAGTGCACCTCGGGGTTCTCCAAGATGCCCACCAGAGTTGCAGGGCTACATCGGGGAGGGTTATCGCTATCACAGCGATAGGAGACCAGCTTGCGGGACGCAGCAGTTCATCCTCCAGACCATGTCATCTGCGAGGGCGAAAAAGATAGGACTTTAACAGACATGATGAGCAAGCTCCCCTACATGCCATGGGGTGATAAGCAGGCATCGCCTAGCACAAATCAAGGTCAAGACACAGAGGGAGCTGAGGAGCAAGTCACCCGCTCCATCCTGGAGGAACTGTTTTCAATACTGCGTGAAGACCTGCAAACCCTCAGAGGGGAGCTATCCAACAACATTATAGAGGTCCACCACAATGCAGACTTAATTGGGGAATGTGTGCCGGTCATAGAAGACCAGGAACACACCTGAGACAAGGAAGTGGAGCAACTGCAACAGGAAGTGATCTGACTACGAGAACAACGAATAGAACTTCAAGCCTATGCCGAAAACCACGAGAATCGCCCTGGGTGCAAAAACATCTACATTAAAGGTGTGCCATCTCAAGCAGAGGGCTCTGACATGAATCTCTATCTGAGAGACCTCTTCAGCTACATCCTGGATGCCCCCCTGGACACTGACAATGATCGACCGCACACACAGAGTGGGTCTCTCGAGGTAATCATCAGCCCCCCTAAGGACATTCTGCCCTACCTCCTGGACTTTCAACTGATAGAATCGATTCTACACAAAGCCCGAGAGAGACATCATCTTTTTTTCCAGGGACACACCCCCACAGTGTATCAAGACATAGCCATGATCACTCTGCAGGAAAGAAGGGAATTTCAACCGGCCACTTCATATTTGCGGATTCTGGGCATTGCTTACTCCTGGGGCCACCCCTTCCACCTCATCTTCGGTCTAGAAGGCAAACTGAATCAACTTTGATCATATGAGGAGACTTGCAGCGTCCTCGGAATTGGGGGCCTCCCGGGCGAGGTTTCAGAGAGAAGTGAACCAGGGGCCCCACGCTGAAGGCGCCCACGAGAGCGGAGTCGTCCCCCACTTGAGAGCAGCGTGAAACCTGACCCAGGTACAATAGCGATGGAGCATCAGGTGGCCTGGAGTCTGTCTGGTGAACAGCAAGACAGAGATAATGCATGAGCCTTTTGGACAGATACCAGATTTAAATACTACGGCTGGTCTGGCAGCGGGCTGTACCCCACCGGGGGAGTGCTTCGTCAGCGTGCCAGAACATGCACCCAGCAATTCCCATTCCTGGGTACTTATGGACTCGATCTGCCAGACCTGGACTCAAACGGATTGTTTCATGTTGTAGTTTCTATTTGTTTCTAGTTTTATTGGGGACCATTACTCATTTTAGCGGGGTATGAGGGAGGGGCCAACGCACCCAGAGGGAAGACCGGGAGGGGGAGCCAGGAGGGGACAGGGACAATGGAGATAGACGTACACAGATAGATACGCCTCCACATATCACACATGGCATTGCATATAGTTAAGGTCCTCTCGCTCAAATCACAGGGCCTCAATAACCCTATCAAGAGACGCGCAATGCTCTCCTACATTGAACACTCAACAGCAGGTACATGCCTTCTTCAGGAGACCCATCTCCTGAGCAGGAAGTGGCACCGCCTCCGCTTTCAAGCTTTCCCTCACCAATTTCTTTCCTCTACCTTCTCCAAAAAAGCTGGAGTAGCAATCCATATGAACCAACTGCAGCAGACTGGGGGTATACAAAGCCACCCTCAGAAAGCAATGGAAAATATTGGAGTGATTCATTAGGCGGAGTGACTCAGACCATAGTTTTTTTTATATATATCTTTATTGCATTTTATTTTGTCAGTTACATACATTACTACAATATTACATGTCGACACTTATGATGATAACATTTGGTGAATGACAGTGCGTACATATTCTAACACATTTCTTTCTCAAAGTTTTAATAATATACGCAACACCAGTATGGGAGTGCTCATACATTTACATAGCGCCTCGGGCATCTGCAGCCCGCACAGTCTATTGTCTCCAGTCAGGGGTCAGAGTGGACCTAGCAATTACGCCTTGCCATGCCGATGTTTGATAATGCAGTAATGTATCTATATTTGTAAAAGTATTCTGTTTAATGCGGCACAACTGTTGGCTCACAGAGTGAAGCACTTCCTGGGTAAGCAAAATCAATATCCATGTAAATACTGACTCTTCTCATTAGATATTTATTGTTGTAATAAACAGTCCTATCCAATAACAATAAAGAATAAGATAATAATATCAGAACAAAACAAAGATATCAAAGAACTGAGAGGATATAGGACTAGTGTGCAATGTGCCATCGGGGCATGGTGGCAGCTAGACTAATATGCACACAGAGAAAGAAAATAAATAAATAAATGTGGGCCGCTATTCACATGTGTCATACGGTTTACATAAATGCTAGGGTGTCATGACGCAAAGCCATTTCTGTGAAACATCCTGTGAGGAATGCGAGGCCTGCACCAATCACAGCAGTCGTGGTCAATGTGACACTTCGATACAGTGCACCCCCCACTTCTATGCAGCCTGCAGGGTGTTTGGTCAAGCCTACTGTGCGGGAGGTTCCCGTAGAGCAGCTGGGGTACGTATAAAGGGTTTTGGGCATGCCGTCCCAGGACTGTGCGATTGGATATTTTTGCAACCCTGCCGTTTATTCCCTAAGTAGAGTGGTGCTCTCTGCCTGCGCCCAGACTTTTCTAGGGACCCCACCCAGTGCAATACCTCCGGTGGATCTGTGTGTTTCCAACGCCTAGTTATAAGTCGCTTGGCTGTTATCAGGCCCAGATCTCGAAATCTGGAACTTACTTTGTTGGCCTTAGTTCTTTTAGAAACCCCCATAAGGAGTAGTTTCTGTCGTGTAACTCCAGTCTGTAGTAGGGGTATCTCTGTTATAGTCATAATCTAGTGAATAGTCCCGCCCATGTGCGTGGACCCCGGAGCAATCAAAAATAATCTCTTAAGGTGTCGAAAAATGCAGACCTGCACAGACACTTAAGAGAGAATTAAAGACAGATAATGCAGCCTATAACACAGGCTACACTGTCCAGTACTTCAACTAGAAATTCCACCAACAAAATCCACAAAACAGCAAAGCCTGTACAGATTTCCCTTGCTTCAGCAGCAAAAACCCTCTGGAATGATAGAGAGGAGGATCTGGACAGACAAGCCCCATAGGCTGCCATTATGTGGCTCAGACCAGGATACTGTGCCTTTAAGAGAACTTTGCAGAACTTCACAGTATCCCAGAATGCACTGCAGGTCCCATTTACTTTCAGTTCTTTTTGAAGGCGTAACACGCCAGAACCTGTAGCATTCCGTACATGAACATCTCTCTCCACCGGGGAGGAGGGCAGGCGCTTATGACTATAACAGAGATACCCCTACTACAGAACAGGAGTTACAGGACAGAAACTACTCCTTCTGTAGTAGGGGGATCTCTGTGTATAGTCATAATCTAGTGAATAGAATGGCAAGCCCATCCCCACACCAAAGCGGCGGTGGAGAAACGAGAAATAACACCACTATTGTGCGAACAGATTTCGCAGCGAAGCCTGCCCAACCTGAGCGTCTGCTCTGGCATCAGTGCCCAGGCAGTAATGCTTAGCAAAGGTATGGACCGACTTCCAAGTGGCCGCCTTGCAGATTTCTGCAATTGGAACATTACGGAGCAAAGCAGTCGTGGCAGCTTTGCCCCTGGTGGAATGAGCCTTAGGTTTACCCCCTAAGGTCTTATTAGCTTTTTGGTAACACAATTGTATACAGGACACAATCCACCTAGAGATGGACTGCTTAGAGGTAGCAAGACCTGTCCTGACTGATCCATAATTGATAAACAATTGGTCCGACCTACGAATATCTTTGGTTTTATCCAGATAAAATTTCAACACCCTCCGCACATCCAGGGAATGTAAAGACCTTTCCGCTGGAGATGAAGGATTCTGAAAAAACATAGGTAAAGTTATGGTCTGGTTAACATGAAAATCAGAAATAACCTTGGGAAGGAATTTAGGGTGAGTACGCATAACAACCTTAGCAGCATGAAATACAGTATAAGGTTCTTGGCAACACAATGCCTGAATTTCACTCACCCTGCGGGCCGATGTAATGGCCACGAGGAACGCCGCCTTCCAGGACAGGTGCTGCAACGAAGCCTTATGAATAGGTTCAAAAGGCTCCTTCATCAACCTGGACAGCACCACATTCAGTTCCCATGAAGGCGAAGGAAGCCTGACAGGAGGAACACTTTCTTCAAGCCTTCCAAAAAATCTTTGATCACAGGGATCTGGAAGAAGGAAGTCTGTGAAGGGCATTTCCTGTAGGCAGTCAATGCAGCCAGATGGACCTTAATGGAATGAACATTAAGGCCAGACTGCGCCAGATGTAGAAGGTATGGAAGGATGACATCTTCCTTACACGTCGTTGGGTCATAGCTCTTGAACTTGCACCAGATACAAAACCTCTTCCACTTGTAAGCATAAGAAGTCCTAGTGGAAGGTCGCTTAGCCTCCTTCAGTATGTCCATGCAATCTTCTGGGAGATTAAGATGGCCATATTGCACTATCTCAGGAGCCATGCCGCCAAACTCAAAGACGAGAGGTTGGGGTGCAACATCAGACCCCCGAACTTCGTGAGAAGGTCCGGCCTGCACGGCAACTTCATGTGAGGAAGGAGAGATCGGTGAAGCAGGTCCGTGAACCACCACTGCCTGGGCCATTCCGGGGCAATCAGTATCATCCGCGCCCTGGACTGGGACAGCTTGATGAGAACCGTCGGAATCAGGGGAATGGGTGGAAAAGCGTACAGAAAGCTGTTCGACCAGTTGATCCATAACGCATTCCCCAGCGTCCCCGGCTGGTAGTACCTGGAGGCGAAGTCTCGACATTTGTGGTTTTCTGCGGTGGCGAACAGATCTACGTCTGGAGTCCCCCACCTTGCGAAGACTTCTACTAGTACTTCGTCGTTTATGACCCATTCGTGTTTTTTCTGAATCAGTCTGCTCAGTGTGTCTGCCTGAACATTCTGCACACCTGGCAAATGGGTGGCCGTTATCGTCAGTCCTCGGGCCAGAAGCCAGTGCCAGATCGCCTGCGCCTCCTGCGACAGGGTGCGTGATCTTGAGCCCCCCTGCTTGTTGAGGTAATACATCGTGGTCGTATTGTCCGTCTGTACAAGCAGAGAGTTGGTCTGGAAGGACGGATGAAAGGCCTTCAGTGCCAAGTGAACAGCTCTGAGTTCCAGGAAATTGATGTGGTACGTGGACTCCGTTGGGGACCACGTCCCTTGAATCTGTAAGTCTCCGGAGTGCGCTCCCCAGCCCTGGAGAGACGCATCCGTCACGATAGTCTGAGTGGGAATGTCCTTGTGGAATGGAACCCCTCTGAGGAGATTCTCCGCTGAACACCACCACTTCAGAGACTGAAGAGCATGCAGAGACAGTCGTATCTTGTCGTCCCAAGATCCTCTCCTCTGGTCCCACTGATCTTCCAAGCACTCCTGCAGCGGTCTCATGTGCAGCCACGCATGTGGCGTCAGGAAGATACAAGAGGCCATCGATCCCAGTAGAGACGACACCGTCCTCACTGTTGTAGAAGGAGTGGTCAGAAGAGCCTGAGCCTTCCGACGAAGCGATAATCGTCGCTCCTCCGAAGGAGACACGCTTGCCGACCTCGTATCGATGGTGGCCCCCAAGTACTGAATGCACTGGACCGGAGTCGGGACAGACTTGGACATGTTGATGTGCAACCCCAGCTTGTTCAAGAGAACGCACGTCTTCTGGAAGTGCGCTTGAGCTTCCGAGAAGGAGGAGGCCTTGATCAACCAATCGTCCAGGTACGGGTAGACAAACACCATGTTCTTCCTCAGGTGTGCCGCTACCACTGCCATGCACTTCGAGAAAGTCCTGGGCGCAGACTTCAGCCCGAACGGAAGTACTGTGTACTGATAGTGATTGGTGCCGACTTGGAATCGCAGGAACTTCCTGTGTTTGTGTGCAATGGGCACATGGAAGTACGCATCCTGTAGGTCTATTGCACATAGCCAGTCTCCCTGTTGCAACTGAGGATAAATCTGATGCAACGACAGCATGCGAAACTTCTCTCTGCGAATCCATTTGTTCGCCTGTCGCAAGTCCAGAATGGGCCTGAACTCGTTCTTGTCCTTCTTGCGGACCAGAAAGAACCGAGAGTACAGACCTCTTCCTCTTTGAGACAGAGGTACGTCTTCTATCGCCCTTTTCCTTAACAGGATATCGGCCTCCGCCTGGAGCTCGCGCAGTTGATACTGCGAGCTGACCGGAGGAATCGATGGAGGAGGGCTGATGAACCGAAGACTGTATCCATTGCAAACAATATTCAGCACCCACTTGTCCTGAGTAATTTTTCTCCACTCTGCCAGAAAAAGTTGAACGCTTCCCCCCACCGGAGCGGGTAACGGATGAAGGGGAAGTAACCGCTCAGGGTCGAGACCCGGCCGGGCCTTTGTTAGCTGTAGAGGATTGTTGTCCACATCTACCCTTCTGGCTCTTTTGGAAGGGTCTCCGGAACTGCTGCTGTTGTTGCTGCTGCTGTCCCGAAGACTGGCCTCGTCCTTTCCCCTGTGCACTGAACCGTCTCTGGAACGGGCGGTAGGACTTCTTTTCTTTGGGCTTTTCCAAGCCCACAGCCGTCAGGGTCTCCGCCTCCGCCTTCATGCGGGCCATCTCATCATCGGCATGTTTTCCGAACAGTGTTTCTCCGGAAAAGGGCAGATTGGCCACCCGCTGCTGGGCCTCCGGCTTGAGTGACGTGAGCCTGAGCCAAGCATGGCGGCGCTGGTTGATCCCGTAACAGTAACCATGGGCTGCCAACAGCGAAATATCCGCAGCCGCGCTGATGACCTGGTTTGAAACCAGCATCCCTTCCTTAAGTATTTCTAGGAAGTCCTCCTTCTTGTCACGTGGCAGAAGGCCCGTGAACTGTTCCAGGGAGTCCCACAGGGCACGGCTGTACCGCCCCAGCAAAGCCGAGTCGCTGGAGGCTTTCATGGTCGTGGAAGAAGTTCCACAAGCCTTCCGCCCAGCCGAATCAATCCATCGGCTTTCCTTATCAGGCGGCACGGTGGAGGACGGGGAGGTAGAGTGTAACTTCCTGGCTGCCGTCACTATAACTGAGTCGGGCACTGGGTCCATCCGCAGGAAGGCTGGGTCCGAATCCGGTGCTCTATACTTCTTCAGAAGTCGGGATGGAGCGGCCTTCACCACCGCAGGCGTAAGAAACAGCTCCTCCGCAGGTTCGACCAGTCCTGGAACCAATGGCAGCAGAGGGCGAGACAGATGCTTCTTGTGAAGTGTCTCGAATATCACGGATGTCGTAGGTGTAGGAGCCGTCACCGTGATGCCTAATTTCGTAGCCCCCCTCAGGAGAACCTCCTGGAACGTGCTGATGTCATCCACCGGAGACACCCTCGTCCCGGGGGAATCCGACACGGTCGGTGAATAGGAGCGAGTCCTGGAGGAGTCCGTGCGGGACCTGGACCCTCGCCTCATATGGCGGCGCCTAGATCTAGTGGAGGGTCTGCGCCGACTCCTAGATCTACGTCTCCGTCCGGAGCGCAATCTTGACTTCCTAGGCCTCGGGCGATCCGCCGGTTCCACCGGCGTGGGCATCTGAGGTTTGGCCGGGGCCTGCGGCTTAGGAGTCCCCTTGGGAGGTGTCGGAAACCAGGGCAACGAAAACGACCTCGGAGGAACCGGAGGAGGCTTCAGTGGCACCTGAGGTGGAGGCACGGTTTGCGGAAGCGGAGGCAAAGGTGGAGGGGTAGGAACCCTCGGAGGGGGACCCCTCGGCAATGGCGGCGGAGGCGTAACCTGCGAAGGCGTATACACCTCGGAATACACCGAGCCCGGTGCCTGGGGCGTCGGAGAGCCTCCCATGGCAGCAGGCCTCCTCTCCCGCTTCTTCGACATCGAAGAACGGCGACCAGACGGCGAGCGTCGGCCCCTCGAAGTCGAGCGTCTCTTCCTCGACGTCGACCGTCGTCCATGCCTCGACGTCGAGCTCACGTGTCTCGACGACGACCTCTTGCGCCTCGACGGCGACCTCTGGCACCTCGACGGCGACCTCTCTCGCCTCGACGTCAACCTCGACCGCCTCGACAGCGACCTCTTCCGCTTCGACGGCGACGGCGGTCTGTGCACATCTCTCGGCGTCGAGCGCCGACGGCGCTTCGCCCCAGAGCCCTGGGGGGACGGGGAACAGACCGCAGTCATTCCTCTCGACGTCGTGGTCTCTGCAATCGACCCAGACGGAGAGTGGGCACGTTTGCTGGTCTTCCTGCCCCTGGTGAGCCCCCCAGAGGCCTCAGCATGGGTAGAAGGAGCCCCTCCAGACCCACCTTGTGCCTTCAGCCTTCTTTCCTCGAGTCCCTGAAGCCTGATCTTCTTTCTTTCCTTCAGGGTCCTTCCAGAGAAGCCCTGACAAATCTCACACTCCTCAGGAACATGGGAAGAGGGAAGGCAGAGGATACACACCTCATGTGAATCCGATTTGGCCTTCTTCCTGGAGCACTCCGGGCATTTGTCAAATAATGCAGGCATATTTGACATAAAAAAGGAGCAAAACCCAAGAAGAACAGCACTAAAGTACTTTAGAAGCACTCAAAACGAAATAATTAGTGAAAAATCACCAATAAACCTTTGAAAAGGGAGAGCTCAATGCTCCAGGGTCCTGTTTGCAGGAGCCGGAAAAAAGAACTGAAAGTAAATGGGACCTGCAGTGCATTCTGGGATACTGTGAAGTTCTGGAAAGTTCTCTTAAAGGCACAGTATCCTGGTCTGAGCCACATAATGGCAGCCTATGGGGCTTGTCTGTCCAGATCCTCCTCTCTATCATTCCAGAGGGTTTTTGCTGCTGAAGCAAGGGAAATCTGTACAGGCTTTGCTGTTTTGTGGATTTTTTGGGTGGAATTTCTAGTTGAAGTACTGGACAGTGCAGCCTGTGTTATAGGCTGCATTATCTGTCTTTAATTCTCTCAAGTGTCTGTGCAGGTCTGCATTTTTCGACACTGTAAGAGATTATTTTTGATTGCTCCGGGGTCCACGCACATAGGCGGGACTATTCACTAGATTATGACTATACACAGAGATCCCCTACTACAGAATACTGAGTTCCCATGTGCTGGGCACCTCAGTATTAGTGCATGTGGCAAGTACGCCTGTAATCGTGCGCCGGTAGGGTAAAAGCAAGGGACAGGACCGTATCATGTGCAGTAGGTCAGCGCCCAGGGAATGGCATCTCGGGCACTTGGAGGTGTTGATGGCAAAATATTTATCAATTTTGTCTGGCGATAGGTACGCCCTATGTAGTATGTAAGTTTGTATAAGTTTAAATCTTGAGTTACCTGGTATGTGTGTGGCACGGGCCAAAACACGCTCCCATTCTTTATCAGTCCAGGGACGGCCTCTGTCTTCAGTCCATTGCGCGCGAAGCCTCTGTAGTGGTTTCAATACCTGGGAAAGCAGGGCTTGAGCTAGCCAGTGTATCACATGCGACCCCTCCCCCATTACGTGTAGATATTGCAACAACTGATGTCCCGTTGGCTCATCAGTTATGTCTCCCCATGCTAGTGTAAGTGTACGTGCAATGGCTGCGTGTAGAAGGAATTGGCCCACCGGTAGTCAGTTATCCGCTGCTAATGTCTCAAAGGGTAATAGGGCGCCATCTATGTATAAATCTCCTACTGTGTCCACTCCCAATGCAGTCCAGGTCATCGTCGTCGCGTCTGGTATGGGGTCTCTACCTCTGGGAGTCCCGACGAGAGGCAGTGCCGGAGCATACGGGATCGTGTCTTTTGTGAGGTGGAGGCTTCTCTTGTAACATCTATGTGCTAACTCCACATATAGCTGTGTCGGGTGAGGAACTTTACTCAGTGGATGAAACAGTCCGCAAATCTGAGCCGGTGTCCAAATCGTTGTCTCTCCTACAGATACATTGACTACTGTATTGTACCGACTAAGGCTGAGTGTCTCCGGCCTTGAACACAGTGTGCGTACACACGCTTCTTTTTAAATTAGGTGCAACTCTACGTGCTCCTACAGTCTCTCTGATACACAGCATCTTGTTTTATTTCAGACTGCCATATTAAATAAACCCCCCCCCCCCTCCACACCCCTGTCTTGAGAAAGACCCGCCGTGACCACCGATTCGGGCACCCCAGGGTTGAAACGTCTACGCTTGTCCTAGGTCCAGCACCACCAGGATCCCACCAAGAAAAATAGGGATCTTTGGCTATAAATCAGTACCTGGCCACTGACACTCTTGTATATATCTGTATATATGGAATTGGTTCCACGGTATATATCTTTCACCTTTTGAGCACTACACACAAATGTCACTCAATTGCACTTTAACACCTATTCTGACAGTCTACTTATGAATTGTATGATATAATTGAATGACGTAATTCTGATAAAAACAAACAATACAACCAATTGATCTTATGACTTATTTGTTAAGCATTATTTCCTGTAAGCTGTGTATTTCAGAGAGCGTTTACCCCAGAGCACATTAATAGCAGTGTTAAAGCAATCTTGTCTTACCCAACAGAACGACTTTTTTGTTTAACCGGTCGCCGTATCAGTCAGATTTGCCAAATAGTATATTTCCAGATGGGGGACTGCTAAACCCCCACATGCCGGGGGTGCATATAACTTCTGTAAAGTTACCTTGGGTCGCCATGCATTCCAAACTAGGCCTCTGATTTAACCCCTCTAGTTCCCTAAACAGCCGCACTGGGACATACACCGGAAGGTTTGCAAAATAATATAAGAGCCTGGGCAACACTATCATCTTGGCTAAAGTGATGCAGCGCATCACGTTAGGTGGCAGCGTCTTCGAGAATTGTATTTGATCTTACAGAGAAGATAGCGCGAACCAGATTACCCTCCAGTATGTCAGCTGGGGATCTGTAGATGTATATACCGAGATATCTGAACGTGGCTGGATACCAGTCAAGCGTAATCCCGTTGAACATGATATCCGTCACAGTCACATCCTAGCAAAAAGAATAGGCACCTGACTTAGCCCAGTTTACCCTGAGGCCCGATACCGCTTCAAAGCTACGGAACAGTGCTGGTATCGTCGGCGGTAACGCATGTAGGTCCTTTACGTACAATAACAAATTGTCCGCATATAAAGACACCACATGAACGCCACCCTTCAAAGGGATGCCCCAATTATCTCCATCTTTTCGAAGGAGAGCTGCCAGAGGCTCCATAGCTAAAGAAAAGAGCAGCGGGGACAGAGGGCATCCCTACCTGGTTCCTCTCCGTACCCTGATCGTGTCAGACAAGAGTTTGCCCGCACAAGCACGTACTGTGGGGTGTTGATACAGCAGTTGAACTAGCTGTAAATATCCATCACCCAGCTCATATTTGCGCAAAACCGCCGCGAGATATGGCCAATCCAGCGAGTTGAAGGCCTTCTCCAGGTCTAGTACCAGACAACCAGATTGGGGCCAATTCTCTACTGCATACTTCTGAACTCTAAATAAACTGCAAATATTTAGGGAGGTACTTCTGGCGGGAACAAAGCCATTTTGATCAGTATGTACCAAAGATGGCACAAAAGGGGAGACACGCCTGGCCAGCGTAGAAGCAAGGATTTTATAGTTTGTGTTCAACAGAGCCAGCGGGCGGTAGCAGCCTAGAAGATCAGGAGTTCTGCCTGGCTTCAAAAGGGAAACTAACATAGCCTAATTCTGCGTTGGCGTGAGCGTCAAATATTCAAGAGCCGCCTCATATATCCGCAACAGTTCCGGCACCAGTATATCCGAGTATGCCTTGTAGAATTCAGCCGGCAGACCTTCGGGGTCCGGCGTTTCACCATTAGAAAGTGAGTAGATACGATCTCTCAGCTCCTCCGAAAGCAGGGGAGCACCCAATTCCTCCTGTTGGTGCTCCGTCAGTTGCAGCAATACTAGGGTAGAAAGGAAGTCCTGTATATCAGCTGCCGTAGCTGTCAAACAAGACCTGTATACCTTGGAATAATGCTCCACAAAGGCGCGGTGTATATCGCTTTGGATATACACCACGAGTCCTTGCGTGTTTTGTATTGCTGTCACGGGTACCGTAGCTGTGCCCTGCCGTATCAGCCACGACAGTAGCTTACCAGGTTTGTCCCCCATTTGATGGGTGCGTGCAGAGTGTGCTGCGTAATTAAGATTACGGAGACAATCTAGCTACTCTTCCCTGACCCGCTCCAAAGGTCCAGTATCTCCCCCCATCACGTCTTCCTCTCTTTGGAGCATGTCAGTTTCAAGGCGTGCAAGGTCTACCTCCAATTGTCTCCACATGCCCGCTTGTGCACCAAGACAGTTGCCCCTGATCACCACCTTAAATTCATCCCACTCAACCTGAGGAGTAGTTGTAGCTGTGCCGGTATTGTTCTCAAAGTATTGGGTGATGCGGGCAGCTAGTAGTGTACGAAAGGGTGAGTCTAGCAATAAATCAGGTGGAAGCCGCCAAGTCGGGATTGGTGGCCGAGGGTGTTCCCAAAGCAGCCCTAATACATGAGGATTGTGGTCCGAGTGCGTCTTGCCAAGATAATAAATAAGCGGACAATATATTGGGAAGAAGTGACTCCGATAGCATATAACGGTCTAACCGCACATGCAAATGATGAGTCCCTGAATAATAGGAATACACATTGTCACAAGGATAACGGTGTCTCCAGGCATCTCTCAAGCGCCACTGTGTTGCCCAGTTGGATAAGGCTTTCATGGCGTGGCGGGTACTGGTGAACGGAAGAGGCGGAAAGGATCGGTCTAGTGAGACATCAAGGACGCTGTTATAGTCGCCTCCTAATAACATGGGAACATCGTGCCACGGTGCGAGGATGTGTGAAGCCCTGTCCAGGAAAGCAGCTTGTTCTGTGTTAGGAGCATACAGCGACGCAAGTACTATATGCCGGCGGTCTAGCATGCCCTTAACTACCACATTCCTCCCTTCTGTATCTATCTGCATTTGTGTAATTGTAAGCAGAACACCTGACCTCACCCATATTAATGCCCCTCTCGCAAAAGCGGAGTACCCTGTAGCATACAGCTGGCCGCGCCAGCGGCGGTGTAAGCGGTGTATCTCTGATTTGGTCAGGTGGGTCTCCTGCAGCAAAGCTATTTGTATGTGATGCCGTTTAAGGTATGAATGTATCTGGTATCTACGTGATGGTGTATGCATGCCCCTCACATTCCAGGTACCAATTTTAATCGAAGTCTTATGTATAACAACCCTTCAAATTAATCTGTGTCTGTAGCAGCCATATAGGTGTATTTACCGAACGGGGCCTTGTGTCACTCAATTCGCCCAATACGATGACTTGTGGCCCATTCCAGTGCATGAGCCCACACATAATGGATGATATCTTATAACAAAACCAAAACATAAACATAATCATATGCAATACCAAAAGGGCGAAAATGCAACCAGCAATCGTTCAAACTCCCATATGGAGTTGGCCTAACGGCTAGGGCGCTCGACCTCGGAGCTGGGGATCTGGGTTTGAGTCTCGGTAACGACGCCAAAACCTGGGATCTGGGTTCGAGTCTCGGTAACAACGCCAAAACCTCCTGTGATTCTGGGCAAATCACTTAATCTCCCCGTGCCTAAAATGAATGTGTGTCCTCTTGTAACGTAACTGGTAATATGTAAAGCGCTCTGATACCCGATTCGGTTTGGGTCTAGTTCGCGCTATATAAAACTCTGCAAAAAAACAAAACAAAAAAAAAAGAGTCAAAACAATCCGGAGGAGTGTACTGCGTACTGTGTTTCATTAGCTAACAATCCGCGTATCCAGCAGCTCGGAGACTCACCATCATCAGGCAAAAGACAGTAGAAGTTTGGCTGGCTGCGTATATTAATCTAGAAGTATTTTTCAGATTAGTGGCGCACATTAATGATCTCATAATAGCAACAATTCACATAGTAAAAAATCCGCCGCCCCGCATATAGTATGATACCAGTCCCAGCTGTGAGTGAATGCACTGCAGACATGTCTATGTCCACCATGGATGTCCAGTTTAGAGATGACCGCCCATCCCCGCATACACACCCCAATACCTCATTTTGTTGTCCATGCAAAGATAGGAGCCAGTAGTGTTCACGTTATGAGGTCCGCCGTCTGCGGGGTGGCATCCTGCTGCTCAGTCGAGTCCTGTGTGTTTTGTAGGCCATAGATCCGTTCGTCATCGATGGACAGATCTCGTTGGCTCGAATTAGACGCAGATTCAGTCATTGACGAGCCGCTGATTTCTGCTACCGCCTGCAGGGCGTCCTGCTGCCCGCTGAGAATCATTTCTGAGTGTGGGACTACAGGTGGTGAGGGCGGTGTCCCTGTTCCTGTGTTCCAACGCTCCCTCTGTCGGCGGTAAAAGGGGCCTTTCAGCTTTGGCAGTGTGCGGTGCGGTCCCGGGGCCCCGCATTAGTGAAGGTGTCTAGCCAGTCCTCCGCCTCCTCTGATGTGTTGAAAAAATGTGTCTTATAATTAGCAACCACTCGTAAGCGGGCCGGGAATAGCAAAGAGTATTTCAGATCGTGTTGCCGAAGACGCCTCTTCACTTCCATGAACGAAAACCTCTGGCGTTGTACCTGGATGGTATAGTCCGGGAAAAACAAGATTTTGTGATTATCAATTCGAACATTGTGGCGCTTCCTGATTTCCTGCAGTATTGAATCTCGGCCCGATTGTTGAGGATCCGAAGGAGCATGGTCCGTGTGTTTGATCCCGTAGGTGGGGGCCTCGCCGGAACTCTATGTGCACGCTCTATGACGAAGTGTGATGAAAGAGACCCTTCCGGCAACAATTCTCTGAGCCATTTTTCCATGTGTAGGGCGGGCTCTCTTCCTTCCCAGCGTTCCGGTATGCCTATTACGCAACATTATTGCATTGTGCCCGCCCCTCGGCATCCTCAGCTCTTTCTTCCAGGAACTCCAAACGATTCAGCAAATCCTGCACGTGCTTTTCTGTTTGGGTCACCTGCGGTTTGATGTCAGCAAGCGTAGACTCCACGGCTGTAGTGCGATCTGTTAGTTTCCTATGATCAGCGTGCAAGTGGGTAAGGTCAATAGCTACCTTGTCAATTTTGGACTCCAGGGAGGTGCGGGTCTGGTTAAGTGTTTCCTCCAGCCGCTCCAAGGCAGCGAGTACTGCATCCAGCTTGTTCGCAGTCTGATCCGTGAGTCCCTGCTTCGCCATCTTTTCCAGTTTAGACTTCGACGGCGACGGTAGGGTCTGTGCTCTTCCCGTCCCAGTGCGCGCCAGGGTGCCGCCCGAAATCCCCAGGGCCGAAGCAGTGCCGTGAGCCACGGGTCGGTGACAGTAGTTCGCAGTTGGCCAACGCTTTATGGCTCGCAAATGAGGCCGTGGGGCCCAGCCTGCCACTCACTCATGGACCCTCCGCGACCAGGCAGCCGACTGCCTACCCCAGCCGTCCAGGCACCAGGAGACCCACAGTTCATCGCAGTAAGATTCCACGTGGACAGGGCTGATAGTATACCTCGCATCAGTGAGGGCGCCGCATCGGTGAGGGCGCCTCTTGGAGCAAACCAGGAATTCTGCACAAGCGCTGGGGCAGCCGCATGTGGGCACAGCAGGCTGGAAATCAGAATCGCGTCTTAGCTCCTGTTCGGACCCAGTTGTGATGAAGCAGCAGCCTCAAAGTTCCCATGCAGCAGGCAACATCAAGTCATGGGATTTCCAGGCGGTATCCCCCAGCTCCCACAGCAACACTGACAGGGTGTGTAATATTCATGGGCCATATATAGGGTTTAATGTGTAGTTGCACTCCTAGCACCATCTGCCATCCCAACATGTGACCGCCTGTGGAGTGGAGTAATGGCTTGTGGGATGTGGCGGGCAATCTCTTATCCCACCGACATGTTGCATGAATGACAGTGACTATGCCTGTCCCAGTAGTGCAGTCCTTTGGGGGGTCCCGCCGCCCCTCCTGTGGCAAGTGACAATGATTCAGTGAAGAAATTCACTCCCTTGGTCCGTCAGCAGCTCAGCCAGGGCTTCAGTCACCTCTCTGCCCCCGCCAGCGGGTACATCCAAGAGATGTACCAGGCAGACATTCACTTAGTCACACCAGCGGGGAGGCCGCACAGACAACGGCAGCTCTGCACAAGCGGATGGCAGGCAGTCCAGCTGGTTCAGCCAGCGGCCCTCCAGCAGGGGGGAGGGAGAGGTGTGGAGGGCGCTCCACCTCGAACCCATTGCGCGGGCCGAGGCAGCACCGGTATTGGAGTCGGGGGCCCACGCGCACAACGTCGCCCCAGAGATCTTGCCGGCCAGGAGCCGAGTTGGGGTAAGCCACCATCCGGGATTCAGCAGGCGGCACCAAGTGAGCTCTGAACCTGCCCCGACAGTCTGTGTCCGCGAGTGGAGCAGCTCCCCGCAGGCACACAACAGGAAGGGAATCACTCACCGGAGCTCCGCCGCAAGGGCAACGGCCAGTCAGGCAGGGCGTTGTTACTGTATTCGGTCCGTCCCCCGCAGGGCCGCAGATCACAATTAAGGCAGCGAGACCCAGATAAGAGCACCCGGGTTGTCCAGCAGGGGCTTCAGCCACATTCCCTCACAAGGCAGCCAGTACAGTTACGTGCAGGGACAGGACACACCGCCAGCGTATTTGACTGTCTTCTCGCCGGGACTACGCCATCATCTCCGGCCGAGTGGGAGGAGCCAGACCACGGACTCGAGTAGACGGAGCCTGCCCACCTGGGTCCACACAGCAAGCAGTCTCCACAGTCTGGTTCCATGCAGCTGGGCTCGGGTGAGTTAGAATTGACATCGCTGCATTAGCATACTGTCTTGAATCGTCTCTTCATTGTCGCAGCCTCCAGAAACGATTATGCATGGAGAAAGCAGCCTGTTTAGGGGAGCCTCCTTTAAGCTCTACCCAAACACGTCTACCTCCATTGCAGTTGCAGCGGATCTTCTTGAATAATAACATATACCTTGAACGACAACCTACAGGTATTTAAACATATCATTGTCTAGTGTGGGGTAAATGCAAATTATAAGACCCCCCCTTTTTGTAATAATGACAGACTACACTAGGGTGGTAGAGAGTGAATTAGGAGGACAAATACCTACACCCTAAACTGATGGGCATTTTGTCCTGGTCCATCTATTTTTTAACCACAACCGCTTTTGTATTTTGGTTATGAAGGAGGATTTTGAGTAGTGGGTGGATCCCAGTGAGTATGGATGTGCAATAGTAACTGAACCCATCATATGTGATTTTGTCACGGTCAAGTAGTAGTAATTATGTTTTATATATTTTTATCAATAGATTACTATTGTCAGTAAAGTTAGAGTCCTGAAGAAGGTGGTTCCAAACGACTTTCATCCACCGGATCGCAGCGTCGAGAAATTTAGTTTTTTTAAATTATGTATATCTAGATGGACAGATGTGAGATATCATTGTGACTTTTGTAAAATGATTTTGATGAATGGATGTATTTCTATTCTGTATGTATTATTGTATAAATTGTGCCTGTATACATATGAGAGACATCAGAACATAGCAGGCTCTGTTTTATTTTAGCACTGTTTTTAAATAAATGTTATACTACCACTATAATAATAAAATGTAACATTATTACTTATAATTGGGTCCAGTAGTTCAGTTGCGTGGGGAAGAGTGTGAATAGGTGTGTGCCTGGTGTGCAAGGAAATCAAGTGTCACGTGGGTGACCACAACCTGATTTTGTCGTAGCAATCCTTATCGCCAGATCATTTAGGGGTGAAGTGGGTTCTAGGATTGCTGAGGTGAAAGGCAGACTATTGGTACACATCGTACACATTGGGGGCGACTCCCTGGTGGTGGGCTCTGTCTACGCTCCCGACATGGGACAGGAACAATTCTTACAGGAGGCAGTGTCAGAGGTGATGGCCGCACAGTCGCACTTGGCACCTCTAGGGGGAGACCTGAACCTGGTGTTGGAAGCTGACAAAGACAGATTAGGCCGTCGTTCTGCTCAGTTGGGAGCTCGGTCGATGGGAGGGGGCAGGTGGCTACAGGAAGTGGGGCTGTTAGACCTCTGGAGGGAGGCTCTTCTACCTAGAATGCTTTCTCTCCCATACCCATAAAACATATGCCAGTCTTGACTATTAGGGACTAGGGAAGTACACAACATCATGGAGAACGTAGAGATAGAGCCAGCGGCACTGTTGGATCACAATGCAGTGGCCCTCACACTAAATTTACCTCCTCAGAGAAAGCACTCTGGAACATTTGCGACAGAGAGCGAATATGCTACTTACCAGTATGCATCTGTTCTTGGCATGTAGGGCTGCTGACATTCATATCTATAGCATAGATCGCCGCCTAGTGTTGGGTCCGGATGATTGCACATTGTTGTCCTGGAAGAGACTTCGAAGTATCACGAGATAGGTGGCTCCTCCCCTGGACTACAGTGCGCATGGGCATCGACTCCATCCCCAGATTGTTTTTAGCCATTGTGGCGAAGATGGAGTGTAACAGTGTGAGCGATGACCATGCTAAGAGTAAGTGTAAGTGCTGCAGCCGCTACAGGCGCCGGGGAGGAGGGCGGGCGATAGGAATGTCAGCAGCCCTACATGCCAAGAACAGATGCATACTGGTAAGTAGCATATTCGATTCGAGGCATGTGGGCTGCTGAATTCATATCTATAGCATAGAATATATAGCAGTCCCTCCATTAGCGACGGCTGCCTGTGTCAGCTGCAGTAGTCTGAAAAAGTGTTTTGAGAACAGCCTGCCCTACAGCTGCCTGCTGCTTGGAGTGCACATCTACGCAGTAGTGTTTTGTAAATGTGTGTGGGGTAGACCATGTGGCTGCTCTACAAATGTCCTCTAAAGGGATATTTCCCAGGAAAGCTATGGAGGCCCCCAACTTGCGGGTGGAGTGGGCTCTGGGGGGGGATCGTTAAAGTGTGCTTAGCTTTTTGGTAGCAAATCTGAATACACTTAACGATCCACCTGGCTATACCTGCTTTGGAAATGGGGTTGCCCTTGTGTTGTGCGGAAAAGGCAACAAAGAGTTGTTTTGTCTTCCTAAAATCTTTGGTCCTATCAATGTAATACATCAAAGCTCTTTTGATGTCAAGAGTGTGGAGCATTCTTTCTGCCACTGTCTCAGGATTTTGGAAGAACACAGGCAGTTCAATAGTCTGATTGAGATGGAACTGTGAAACCACCTTTGGAAGAAATTTAGAGTTAGTGCGCAGCACCACTCGGTTGGAGTGAATTTGTATGAATGGCTCTTGTACAGTTAGTGCCTGGAGCTCACTAACACGTCGCAGTGACGTAATGGCTATCAGGAAAGCCACTTTCCATGTTAAGAACTGAATCTCGCATGAATGTAGAGGCTCAAAAGGTGGACCCATTAGTCGGGTGAGGACCACATTAAGATTCCATTCAGGAGCAGGTGGGGTCCTGGGAGGAATGACTCATTTGAGTCCCTCTAGAAAGGGTTTAATGGCAGGCACTCTGAAAAGGGAGAGATGCTGCCTGTTTTGGAGATAAGCCGCTATGGCGGATAAATGAATTCGAATGGAAGTATACGCTAGATTGCATTTGTAAAGATGTAACAGATAACAAATGATGTTGTGCGTGGACGCGTCACGGGTCTATGTCGTGGTCTACGCAATAAATGACAAACCGCTTCCATTTTGCTGCATAGCATGCTCTGGTGGTGGGCTTTCTTGCCTCCCCTATGATATCCATGCAGACGGGAGGCAAGTTGAGGTAGCCAAATTCTAAGACCTCAGGAGCCAGATCGCCAGGTTGAGCTGTTGCGGATCTGGGTGCTGAATGTTGCCATGGCTCTGCGTCAAAAGCCTGGGAGTGAGGCGCAGCCTTTGATGCGGTACCACGGAAAGTTCTAGAAACGTGGTGTACCATGGTTGGCGTGCCCACGTTGGAGCAACCAGGATGAGCGTCGAGTGTTGCTTCAGCTTGCGTGCCACCACCGGTATTAGAGGTGCTGGGGGAAAAGCGTACGCAAATTTGCCTGACCAGTTCATCCATATCGCATTGCCCTGCGACTGTGGGTGCGGGAACCTGGCGGCAAAGCATTGGCATTTGGCGTTTTCCTTTGTGGCAAACAGGTCTATCTCTGGATGACCCCACTGCTGGAAGTACGGGTGGAGTACTGATGGATGTATCTCCCACTCGTGCATTTGGTGGCTGTGCCTGCTGAGCAGATCCGCCATCTGATTGTCCTTGCCTGGGAGGTGTTCCGCCATGAGGAAGATGTTCCTTTGAATGGCCCACTTCCACATGCTCTGAGCCAGATGAGACAACTGTGGAGAGTGTGTACCTCCCTGCTTTTGAATGTAGTACATGGCCGTCATGTTGTCCGTCCGGATCAACACGACCTTGTTGCACAGATGTACCTTGAATGCCTTCATTGCCATGAAGATTGCCATCAGCTCTAGGAGGTTGATGTCCATCTTCTTTTGCTGCGTTGTCCATAGTCCCTGCACCGTGTAGTGGAGTACATGAGCTCCCCAACCCTGGAGAGATGCGTCCGTCGTTAGGATGATCTGTGGCGCAGGCTCCTGGAACGGTCGTCCCTTGTAAAGGTTGTGTGGATTCCACCAATGCAGAGAGTTGTATGCACGACCGGTTACCAACACTAGGTCTCTCAACTGTCCGTGAGCCTGAGTCCACTGATGTGCTAAGCATTCTTGGAGCGGACGCAGATGTGGTCTCGCATGCGGGTCTATAAAGATGCAGGAGGCCATCATGCCTATCAACTGCATGAACACTCGTGCCAGAAGCGAGTGTTGCGGTCTGAATTTCTGTATCAGCAATTGAATGCTGTTGATCCTCACTGAATTTGGCTGTGCTTTGGCTGCCAGAGTGTTTATTGTCATGCCCAGATACTGCCGTACGTGGGCAGGCTGAAGGTGTGACTTTGGGTAATTCAGTGAGAATCCCAGATCGTGAAGAAGGTGAATGGTGTGGGACATGTTGGCGGCGCACTGCTGGGCCGACTTTGCTTGGACAAGCCAGTCGTCCAGATAAGGGTAGACGTGAACGTGTTGTCTCCTGAGGTGTGCAGCCACTGTCGCCAGGCACTTTGTGAACACTCTGGGCGTTGTTGTCACTCCGAAAGGGAGGATTTTGAATTGGTAATGCTGATTCTGAATGGTGAATCTGAGGTATTTTCTGTGTGACGGATGTAGCGGAATGTGAAAATATGCATCCTTTAGATCTAATGTGGCGAGGAAATCTCCCTGATTGAGCAACGGAAGAACCTGCTGCAGTGTTAGCATATGAAAGTGTTCTGATAGAATGTACTGGTTTAGGGGTCTGAGGTCCAGTATGGGTCTGAGGGACCCGTCCTTCTTTGGGATTAAGAAGTACAGGAAGTACACTCCTGTGCCTCTTTCTTCCACCGGCACGAGCTCGATTGCCCCTTTTTGCAGCATGACTAGTACCTCCTGCTGCAATAAGTGCAAATGCTCTGTGGACATAGGACGGTGTTTTGGGGGTATGTTGGGTGGAGTGGATGTTAACTCCAGACAATAACCGTACTGGATAAGCTTTCTGACCCACCTGTCTGTGGTGATGGATTTCCAGACTGGCAGGAACTGCTGGAGTCTCCCCCCGACTGGTGTTGTATGGTCGGGGGGCAGTAACAAGGCGTCACTGTTTGTTGGTGGCGGAGGATCGGGAGCTGTTGTTTCCACGACCTCTGCCTTTGGCGCTGTTTCCGCGATAGCCACCTCTACTTTGTTTGTTGTACGTGGTCTGCGCACCACCCTTATTGTACTGTGTTTGCTGGGACAGCTGGCCTCTGGAAACACCTCTATTGCCTGAGCGACGAAAAGAACCACCCCTGAACTGCTGGGACTGGAGAGCCCCCATAGACTTTGCAGTCTCAGTGTCCTTTTTTATTTTTTCCAGGGTGGTGTCCACCTCAGGGCCAAATAAGTGATCAGGGTTTACAGGCTGGGCTGGTTGAGGATGGTGGTTTGTATCTGTGAGAAGTTGGCCTGATATGCAGTGCTCACTATTCTAGTGATCACTATGTATCAGTCCAGACAACCCTTATTGATGATTGGTTGTAAGTCAACCTTATAGACCAGCTATCCTAGTAGCATGGATACGAGCAGTCTAAGGCTAAGACTCTAGAGGGCGTGTTAAGCCAGCTGTTTTACCATCACATTACCCCTTGAACACCAAGTGAAAGGACACCACACAAGTTGTTATGAAAATAAACAGATATTTATTTATAACAAGACTACCCTGATCTCTTTATGAGTCAGGGAGCTAAGCACACAACAAAACTCTTACGAAAATACTTTAAGTCGCACAATTTACACAAATGCCCTAGGGGCACGAAAAACCATATACTCAGTAAGTGGAATGCGAACTTGCTAGCAGGTAAGTAATACTTTTCTAGACTCAGGAATCGCTAGGCCTACAATTCTAAACACTGGGATTAGATGCAGGAGGCCTGTGGACGTTGTGTGCAGAGTGGGAACTCTCACGCGTAAGGCGGGAAAAAGTCTATGGAGGCTAGCAGTTGCAAAGTTACTGTTCTCGGGCGAACCCGACTAGGTGGGTCGAAAACAAGAGTGGATCCGAACACTAGGAGTGTTGGACTATGCTGGAGCACCGGAGTACTCGGTTTACCTAGCCCAGGGGCTGCGGCTGCATAGGGTTCAAGTCACGTCGGAAACCCTCGTTGACGAACCAGGAGCCTGAAGTGGAAGTTGCTGGCAGGCGGCCAGTGAGGAAAAGTTAGTGATGATCCAAGCCTGGATCAGGGAAGAGGAAGACCTGAAAGCAGAGGGGACCAAGTTCTGAATCACTAGCCAGTGATTAGATGGGCACCAGAGTGGCACCGGGCGAAGTCACCTCGACCAGGTGAGTGGGCGCTGCTGGGCTCTGCAGTCTCTCGGACCAGGAGGCGTTGTCGGCGACCAGGATGGAGGTGCGAGCTGTCCCACGAAGGTACTTGCTGTCGACGTCGCTGGACCCAGGATTGGGCAACAAGTCTTGGCAAATGCAAGGCCCACGCGGTGGACCTAAAATGGCGTCTTGAGTGGACCAGGAGGGTCCGGGGTGCTCCTCTTTTGGAGGGGAGCTAGGGCTAGTCTGGAGCAACCAGACCAGCAGTAGTTGTCGTCGTGGAGCGTCGTGAGAGGGCCACAAGCCAACCGGCAAGCGACCTGGACAACGCGGTGAGCAGCAAAGAGCAGAAGGGCCCCACGCAGATCTCGTGGATGCAGGGGGGCTGAACTTCGGTGCAGGAGCTGCTCAGGGTCGGGGCTTCTCTTACCCCAAAGCACTCAGTCGAGGGTCACTCGGGAGTCGTGCTGGACAAGCGTCGTGCAGTTCTGAAGATGGCCGGTCCCTCGAGGTCTCGTCGCACCCACGGATCACAGCTGGGCTGATGATGTAGGTTGAGGTCAGAGGTGCCAGGGAAGCCGGTTCTCGTCGTGCTGGAGCAGTCTTGATCCGAAGGAGAGACTGGCAACAAACCGCGAAGCTTGGTTGGTGCCTGCTGCTGCAGGGTGACTACTCCTTAGTCACAAGGGAGACTCTTGGGAAGAAGTCTTGAGTTCCTTTCGTGGAAAGTAGTTTCAGGATTCAAAGATGATCTGATTTGGAAGGGGGCCAGTTCCTACCTTTATCCTGCAAAAAGGGGCTGGCACGCGACTAAGTCCTGCCCTATGGGTAGGACTAGGAGGGGGGTGGTTACACCCCTCTCCTTTGGCGGGCTTTCCCCAGATCAGGGGCTGGAGTGCCCCTGGAACTGGTTCAAGCCGGCCTATGCACAGTGAGCACCGGGGTGCCACTTGCAGTCACCTTCCTCTAAAGCCTTGCCTACCTAGAATACACAAAATCCTGTCTGGGACGGTGCTGGCACCGCCCCTGGCAGGAAACCCTTTGTCCTTGCCTCCTGGGCTGGGAGGACTCCCAGCAGCAGGAGGGCAGACTTGTGTCTCGGTGGCAGCATCCATTTTGTGGAGCTAAGGCTCTGTTTGACTTTAACCGGGGTTATAGGTTACATACATGTCGTGTCCCTCTAGAAGGGTGGAATGCTAACCCCGTCGCCAGAATTGGCGAGGGGTTAGTATTCCAATTCGTATGACACCTTACTCGACATGTTTTGATAAAGCGATACCAGAGTTGGCATATAACCGCGAGGATTATAATGCACATGGAAACGGCTAAGGGATGGATCCCGAAAGCCGCAGACAGGCTCAGCTCATGCCAGAGCACCATCTCACACGATTCCCAGCACTCTGCCTTCAGGACTGTCAAGGCCTGCCATAGGAGTGACTGATAGGAGATCTGTGTGCCCATTTAGGTTTAGATATAGGAATACTATATCTAAAGCAAAGGGTGATTACACCACCTTGCCCCAGCTGTCGTGCAGCCAGTTGTGTCAGATTTAGTTAGTCAGTCCAGGGGTGGCATAATACATGCTGCAGCCCCTGGGAGACTTCTGGGTGCACCTCAGCCCTGGGTACAGGGACTTGAGAGGGCCCAGTGCCAATTCAGTACCTGGGTACAATTTGGAGTAGAGAGAACAGCTAGGCTGTGGGTCTGATTAGCAGGCCCACAGCCAGGGAAAGTCGTAAACCAGTGAAGCAAAAAGCAAAAATCTGGGTGATCATAGGATTGCAGACCCTACTCTCCTACAGTATCTCCGGCTTGAAACCGGAGATTCTGAGCCAGGCCTGTCGCCGTAACATTACACTGGTGTTAATGGCCCTGGCCGCGGTGTCTGCTACGTCCAGTGCACACTTAATAGAAGCATTTGAGATGAGTTTCCCTTCTTGAATGAGCATCTCTGCTGCTTCTTTATATTCATCTGGCAAGTGTTGTAACAGGGTTTCTAGTGTATCGTAATGTGCCCTGTCATATCTGGCCAAGAGTGCCTGAGTGTTTGAAATGCGCCAGATATTGGCCGCTTGAGTCGCCACCCTCTTCCCTGATGCTTCTAGCACTTTAGATTCCTTGTCAGGGGGAGGAGCATCACCAGTAGTTTGTGAGTTTGCCCTCTTCCGGGCATTAGAAACAACTAGAAAGTCCAACGGCAACTGGCCCTTGATGTAGGTAGGGTCCCCAGGCGCCGGCTTGTACTTTTTTTCAATCCTGGGGTTTATAACCCTGGCACGTGTGGGTTCTTTAAAAATGTCTGCAGCATGTTTCAAGACACCCTTCAGCATTGGCAGAGTCTTCACGGTCTTTTCAGAGGTGGAAAAGGTGTTCTTGGCTGCCCTCTCGATAAGCGCATTAAATGCTGTTGAGTCCTCAGTAGGTGACATTTTGACATTATACACTTGAGTGTCTGGGGCAGTTTGTGGATCCCCTGGGTCCGCAGCAACTGCCCATGTGTCATGTTGATCTTCAGGATCAGTGTCAGCAGGGTAGTTGTACTCATCATAGTCACCCTCCCCAGCCTCTACATCCGAGTAAGTGGGCGAGATTGGAGCAGTGTCCTGGCCACGTGGAGTTATTAGTTCAACAAGAACGGGTGAATCTGTGGAATCCTTCTTCTTCTTTAAAGGAATTTTGTAGGACTCCATAGGCTGTGCCGGTGTGATCTTTCGTTTGTAAATGGAAAGGTTACCGGTGTCGGCGTCGATGAATTGTTCCGACTGCTCCTCCAGCAGGGGTCGTTGATGCGTTGTGCCCACAACTGCAGGGCTAGGCTTTGGCCCCGTGGACACCTTCATGGATGCCTCGACAACCTTCTTTGGCGCGAACGCTTTCGGCGCCACTTTCGGCGGCAGCGTAAACTGGATAGGCGCCGTCGACTTTTGCGGTTTGGCGGCAGGCTTCGGTGTGGAAGTATCCTTCGGATCGACAGCGGAAGCTCTGTCCTTAATGCGTTTCAATGATTCCGACACCTGCTTCGTGAAGGAGGCTGACGGCTGCGTCAACTCGACAGGTGCCTTTGAGCCACCACCACGTGCGGACTAGAGGGGCGTAGCACTTTTGGCCGGCCGACGCGCAGGATCGACAACCTTTGCAGCTCCGAGTCCTCTGTCTGTGTCGACGGCCCTCGGCGCCAAAGTCTTCGGCTCGACGCCCTTGAGCGACTTCACCAGTTTGACAACCTTTTTTGTCTTTGTCTGCACCGACAGGTCTGAAGACGTGGAGCCGACCAAGGCGACACGCGCCTTCGGTTTCGACGGCGCCTCCAGCCCTTTCGCTTTTGTAGAAACCGAAGCTTTCTCTTTTGGTTTCGATTTAACCAATGGCGGCTCCTTAGAAGTGTCCGTAGCCGGGCCCGGAGGCGAGACTGTGGAACTTGGTGCAAGATCTTGGGTAAGGCCATGTGGCGATCCCTCGACCTGAGCCGTAGATATTGTCTGAACGGGGCATAGCTCCTCGCTTGAGCTATCTTCCGTGGCCCCATAGGCCCCATCGTCGTCTCCTACCTCGTCGACGATGTCTTCTGCATCGAGCATTTCTACGTCTGCGTCGTAGTTGGAGTCGATCTCCGCCGCTGGATTGGAAATCGGCTCCCGATCTTCCTGCTCGTCTGCCTCTTCTCCCTCGGTATCGAAAATGTTCAGCGGGTCAGGTGCCGTCTGCTGGGCCTCCTGGCGCGCCACGCGCCGAAGTCGAATCGTCTTCTTGGAATGGAAACGAGAACAAGCCATACAGTTGGCTTCATCGTGATCCGGTGACAGGCATTTGTTGCACACCGGGTGGACGTCGATGTGGGGATACTTCCGAGTTGCACAGGTGGCACCTTTTGAACGGGCTCCGTTCCATGATGGTTTGTTAAAGAAGGCCTGTAGCGTCGACCGGGCCTCGAGCACTAAAGAGTCACGTGACTCCTCCGGATGTTCGACTCGGGAACTGAGCTGGAACAGAACTGGGAACCGATCGGAAGACAATACCGACGATATAGGAAAAGGCCTTTGGGCCAAAAAGAACGTTTCTATTGATTCCGAACTTGAGTGATCAAATATGCATACGAACCCAATGGCGGAAAAAAACAATCTGGGGATGGAGTCGATGCCCATGCGCACTGTAGTCCAGGGGAGGAGCCACCTATCTCGTGATACTTCGAAGACTCTTCCAGGACAACAATGTGCAATCATCCGGACCCAACACTAGGCGGCGATCTATGCAATAGATATGAATTCAGCAGCCCACATGCCTCGAACACTCTGCTCTAACAGTCTGCAGTGATACAACAGCAATACAAACCTATGTAGACTTCAACAAATCTTCCAACAACCCTATCTCCACACCATGTTAGGCATTGAAAATGGTAGTGAGAGGGAAACTCATAGCAATATCAGCAGCCATTAATATTGCCCTAAAGAAAAGGGGGATCAACTGACGGCTCAAGTTAGGGAGCGTGAACGCATACATAGCTGAACAGGGACTACTAGAGTTTGGCACTAACAACGTGCAGCACAGGCCTAGCTGGTGGGCCTCGACCTAGACAGGGTGGTATTCGCCACTCTCCGGCTGAAAACTCCTTTTATATTGTAGAAGATAAATAAGGGCAGCTGTTAGCTAACAAGTTGACGGCCTAAAGATCATAGATGAGGGTTCAATCTCTCAGATCCAGTCTTAAGCTTTTTAAATCCCTGAGTCCAGATAGTTACCAGGGAAGCATCTACAAATCGTTCTGTAAGATCCTGGTCCCTGTCCTCACCAGACTGTTCAACTCCTTTGCAGGCCCTGGTTCAATTCCTCCAGCTATGCTAGCTGCGTCCATTGTAGTCATCTCCAAATCGGGAAACGATAGGAAGGTATATAGTTCTTTTCACCCTATATCATTGCTAAATGTAGATCCAAGCCGTTCACAAGTATTCTCGCAACACGGCTGGGCCCGCTGATGCCGGGCATCATTGACCTCGTACACAGAGGCCCTCTTCCTATTGGTCGATGCAGAGAAGACATTCCACCGCGTACATTGGCATTACATTGAGCAGACCTGTTCTCATTTTGGCGTAGGCGACCACTTTCGCGCCTGGGCGGCGAGCTGCTATAGCTCCCCCACAGCTACTGATAGAGTGAACGGCATCTTCTCCCCTTGTCTAGTTCAACTATCGGTAGGTAAACTAGACACGGTTGCTCCCTTTTACCCCTCTAGGGCAACCCAGAGATCACCAGTATGCCCTACGGTGGGGGGAGAGACACACAGTCAGCCTTTATGCGGAGGATGTCTTGGCTTCTCTGGTCATCCGGACGTATCCCTCCTGGCCTTCCTCGAGGAGGCTTGGCTTTTGGGTTCCGCATAAGAACTATAGTTACTTACCTGTAAACTGTGGTTCTCCAGTATTGGTGTCTTTCATAGATTCACATGCTTGAATATTCCCCGTCGTCGAAGTGGGAGTCCCACGGTACGTAAAATAGCAGTCATATATGCATGTATACACGAAAATAATAATAAATAAAAATATACATACATATAATGCAATAAATTGTAAATTCTAAAAAGTACCATAGAACACAATAGGCCCATTGAAAAGCCTAAGGGAGAACTCGCTTTAGTAGCATATCAGTGTCATTATGTGTTGGATCACATTCCAGCCAATCAGGCTGTAGCCTCCTCTAGAACCTTCTCCTCAGAAGCCCAAGTCCTCAGATTTTCGTAGCACAAAGTAAGTAAAAGTGCCTGAGGAGAAGAGAGCCTCTGAGGGGAGGATCGCATGTGAATCTATGAAAGACACCAATACTGGAGAACCACAGTTTACAGGTAAGTAACTATAGTTCTTCTCCAGTATTAGGGGTGTCTTTCATAGATTCACATGCTTGAATAGAGTAGAAAGCAGTAAATCATCACATAAGTCATAAAGGTGATACATCAAGCAAGAAGGTAAATATATTAGGCAAAATGCACTAAATACCAAAACATTATTAGTAAAAACAAAACCTTTATGACTGGAGGCGGGTAGCAACAGAGGCTCACCTTTATTGGAAAAGATTCCTCAGCACCGCTTGACCCACTGCCGCATCCGCGGCGTCTGTTGATTGCAGGCAGTAGTGCTTAGTAAAAGTATGGCTGCTCGACCAAGTCGCAGCTCTGCAGATCTGTCGTAAGGGTACCCCCGCAAAAAGGGCAGCCGAAGTAGACACTGCTCTAGTTGAATGAGCTCGAACTGGAGCAGGAAGGGGCTTTCCAGCCCGTGGTGGCAGAAGGATATGGTAGAGGATATCCACCTAGTTATGGTCTGCTTGGTAACAGGTTGTCCTTTGCAAGTTGGACCATAAGCCACAAACAATTGATCTGACTTTCTGATAGTTGCAGTTCGTTGAATGTAGAATTTGAGACAACGTTTCACATCTAATGAATGCAATGACCGCTCAGCTGGAGTTTGCGGAGCAGGAAAGAAAGTTTTCAGAATTACAGGTTCGTAGAGATGAAAGTCACTGGGAACCTTTGGGATGAACTTAGGATTAGTTCGTAATGTCACAGCCTCGTTGGAGAATTGTAGGAAAGGAGGCTGTATGGTAAACGCCTGGATGTCACTGACACGTCTTGAGGACGTTAAGGTGAGTAAGAGAGCAACTTTCCACGTGAGAAATTTAAGATTTGCCGAGTGAATAGGCTCAAATGGTGGTAGAAGTAGTTGAGACAAGACCAAATTCAAGCGCCAAGCAGGCGGAGGGCGACGGATAGGTGGAAACATCCTAAAAAGGCCCTTGTAAAATTGCTTAATGATCCTTGAAGAACATAGAGATGTGGAACCATCATGGCGGAAACGGGAAATCGCCGCCAGAAACACTTTAAGAGTTGAGTGTGACAGACCTGATTTTGCCAGGGATAAAAAGAAAGGTAAAATTTGTTCAGGTTTTGCAGTCATTGGGTCCAAATCCTTGGTGCGGCACCAGACACAGAAACGCTTCCACTTAAGTTGGTACGTTTTTATGGTGGAGGGTGCGCGAGCCCGCGCTAACACCTCCCTGCAGTCCCTGTCAATAGTTAAACGTGCAAATTCATTGTACTCAGGTTCCAGGCATGGAGTTGAAGATATGCCGGATCCGGGTGACAGATTAGTCCCTGCTGCATCGTGAGGAGGTGCGGTAGAGGACAAAGCGGTAACGGATCGGACTGCGAGAAGAGGAGCAGGTCCGTGAACCATGGACGTCTCGGCCACTTGGGTGCGATCAGGATGATGCGACAAGGTTGGAACCTCATCCTGTGTAAGAAGCGAGGGATCAGAGGAAGTGGAGGGAAAGCATAGATGAAGTCGTTCGACCAATCGATCGAAAATGCATTCCCGCTCGACTCTCTGTGGGGATGCCGACTTGCAAAGCGTTGGCATTTCCTGTTGACAGCAGTCGCGAAAAGATCCATCTGTGGCCGGCCCCACCGCCGGAAGATGAACTCGACCGTCGGCTGGTTGAGTTCCCACTCGTGACTGTCCGACGATGCTCGGCTGAGTGAATCCGCCAGAGCATTGGCCACACCTGGCACGTGAATGGCTGTGAGATGAATTTGACGTTGAATCGCCCAATCCCATATTTCTTGCGCCAGTTGAGAAAGTAGAAGAGACCTCGTGCCGCCCTGCTTGTTGAGGTAGTGCATGCTGGTGGTGTTGTCCGTCCTTACCAGCAAAGTGTGTCCCTGCACTAACCTCTGGAAAGATTTGAGGGCTAAGAAAATCGCCAAGAGTTCCAGACGATTGATGTGCCAAGTTCGTTGGATTGCCGTCCACTTCCCTTTCACAGACATGCCGTCGAGATGCGCTCCCCAGCCTTCGAGAGACGCGTCTGTCGTAAGCGTCAGAGTCGGAGGTTCGTCCTGGAATGATCGGCACGCAGATATGTGCGGAGGGTGAGCCCACCACTCCAGCGCTTTCTGGATGCGAAGTGTTAAAAGGACCTTGTCCTCGAATGACCCCGACACCTGTTTCCACTGCCTGTCCAGTTCCTCCTGTAGAGTCCTCATGTGCAATCTGCAATTTGGAATAAGTTGGATGCACGAGGAGGCCATGCCAAGGAATGATTTGAACATTCGGACAGAAACGTACAGTTTTGATTGGAGGGAGCGCACCATCTTTATCATGCGGTCCTGTCTTTCCTGGGAAACGAACACCTTTCCCTGCCGAGAATCTAGCAAGGCTCCGAGAAAATTTCTCCTTTGCGATGGTTGAAAGTGTGACTTCTGGCAATTGATTGAAAGCCCCAAGGCGTGGAAAAGGGAGACGCAAACTTGAGTGTGCTGCTCCGTCAGGTGAAAAGTTCTTGCCTTGATGAGGCAGTCGTCCAGGTATGGGTAAAATTGGATACCTTGGAGACGTAGGAAGGCAGCTACGGGGGCCAAGATCTTGGTAAAAACCCTTGGTGCTGATCGGAGGCCGAATGGCAGGACTTTGAATTGGAAGTGTAGCTGCCCGACCGTGAAGCGGAGATACTTCCTGTGTCTGGGGTGGATTGGCACATGGAAGTAAGCGTCCTGAAGGTCGATTGTTGAATAGAACTCGCTTGGATTGAGAAAATTCAGAATTTGGAGCAGAGTTAACATCTGAAAAGTTTTTGAAATTATAAATTTGTTTAGGGCTCGTAGATCCAATATTGGACGCCATTCCCCCGACTTCTTCTTGACTAAGAAAAAGCGGGAATAAAACCCCTTGCCGCGTTGACCTTGCGGCACGAGTTCGATGGCTCCTTTTTTGATCATCAATTTCACCTGGGCCAGAAGGTCCTTGAAATGAGGAGGTGGTGGCCCCGAAGGTGGATGAGTGGGTGGAAATTTTGTGAATTCCAGGGTATGTCCTTTGGATATAACGTCCAGGACCCATTGGTCGGAGGTGATTGTGGACCATTTGTAAAAGTACTTCGAGATGCGACCTCCAAGATTTACGGTCGGCAAAAGGAAGGGTCTGAGGCAGTCACTGTTTTTTGGTGTTTGATCCACCTCTATAAGTGGATTTCCTTTGGTAAGGTCTGGAGGTGGATTGTCGAGTTTGAGACTGATAGGCACCCCTCTGTCTGTTATCGTTGTAGGTGTTGTATGAACGATATTGACTTGATCCACGAAAAGTAGAGGAGCCTCCGCCTCTACCCCGTGCACCCCGAAAGGGTCGTTTCTTGTATTGTAGGGTAGCCAAAGATTTCGCAGTGTCCGTGTCCTTTTTGATCGCCTCAAGGGCATCATCCACATGTTTGCCAAACAATAATTCTCCGTCATACGGTAAATCTAGGACTCTTGCCTGTACTTCTGGACGGAAAGTGGTAGATCGCAGCCAGCCTTGACGCCTCAAGACTGCAGCCCCCGCCAATTGTCGAAACCCCGTGGAGGAAATATCGAGTGCACAATCAATGATTTCGGATGAAATCAACTCTCCCTCGTGTATAATCGCCTGTGCTTCTGCCTCAGGCAGCTGAGGAATCAATGCAGCAACCTCGGACCACATCTGGCGGTCATAACGGCCCAGTATAGCCAGAGTGTTTGCCGCCCTCACCGTAGTAGCCGCCATGGTCGTGAATTTCTTTCCTATAGAATCCAATTTGCGGCCTTCCTGATCAGGAGGAGACGTGAGTGGCGTAGCAGGATTGCGCGATCTTTTTTGTGCAGCCTGTGTAATTACCGAATCTGCTTTCGGTTGAGACACCAAGCAAGCCGGGGAAGACGCCGGAGCCTTGTATTTCCTGTCCAATCTGGGCAAAACCGCAGGAACAGAATTTGGACGTTCCATCAATTTAAGGCCCTCCTTCCAAATATAATCCACGATTGGTATAGTGTGGGATTGCCTTTGTGATAGGTCTTTAAAGTCATATAGAAAGTGTTAGACCTGACACCTTTTGGCGTGGTTCTTCCCCCATCTTTTTTGGCTCTGACTCATGTGTTTTGATGCTGTGCTGGATTTCGTTTTTGCTGATTTAGATGCTTTGGACACTCTGCCACTGCTGATCAGTGTCAGAGTGTAAGTGCTCCCTCTGTAAATTGTGATATTGATTGAATATACCTGATTGGCATATTTGTATCACCACGAAGTCCCTAGTAAAGTGCACTGTGTGTGCCAGGGCTGGTGATGACAAATGCTACTAGTGGGCCTGCAGCGCAGATTGCGCCACCCACATGAGTAGCTTTAAAATGGTGACTCAGGCCTGCCAGCGCAGAGCCTGTGTGCAGTCAGTGACTGCCTGTCCCCCTGGCCAGTGTCTCCACTGGCTGGGCCTAACCCTTCCCTGTCTGTGCACCTCAGTCACCCCTATGGAAGGCTCAAGGCACCCCCCTGGGCAGGGTGCAGTGTATGGATAAGGTAGAGCATGTGCTAGTGCAGGTACTATGCTCTGGTAGTGGGCTACAGCCATTTTGTGTGCTCACTGCTGTTAGGCTATCTTGCTCCATAGAGTAACATGGAGGAGGCTGGGCCCATGTGATACCAGCCTATCTTCCCATAGGAACAAGATGGGACATAAGTGAAAGATATCCCTGGACTCAGAATTTAATGACACATCTTTTAGTGAAGGGTGTTTTTAAATCCTGTGTTGGAGAATAGCACTTTTAGAAAGTGGCTGTTCTCTTGTCTAAACCTTTCTGTGTGCCTGGGTTTGTGGAATGCCTGCCTGGTCTGGATGTGACAGGGGGGGCTGCAGAGCCCCAGAGGAGAGGGTCGGAGCCATCCCGGGGATGAAAGGGCACATCTGCCTGCCTGGGAGGAGGGAGGAAGGAATGCCTGATAAGTGCTGAGCTGCGCCTGCCTACCTCCCCCACGTTAGCTCTCTCCTGGTGGTCAACTGACACCCCTGGCCCTGAAGCTGACAGGAAGAAGAAAACCAGAGACAAGTCAGTGCTCCGCAACCCCCAGAACTGGTTTAGACTGGACCAAGGGCCTCCATGCACAAAGACTTCAAAGAACTTCAAAGACATTGAGGGGTATAAGGAAAGGACCCCTGACTACAGAAGATTAGATTCTGAAATTCTGCAACCAAGAAGGAACCTCGGCTGGAAGGAGGACGGCTAGAGAACTAAAGAAAGACTGCCTTGCTGTGTGCTCTAAGGACTGACCTGTTCTACTGTCTACCTGGAAGCTGAGGAGAAGAAAGGGGCTTTGCTGTGTGCTGTGACCCTGCCTACTTGAAACTGCCAAGACTGTGCTGTGTCTGCAACTTGAATCTCCAAGGGCCTGAGAAGAGCTGGCCCCCTGTCTGCAACCCAGGGACATAAAGGTTGCCCAAGGACTGCAAGACTCTGCTGTGCCCCCCTGAAGCTGCTGGGTGGCAAGGAGATCGTGAAACCTGGCCGGTTGCCTGCTTAGCGCACGGGCTGCTCTCTAATCTGCTTGAGAGCGCCGCGCTGACCCAGCCTGCTGAGTGGCCAAGATCGGCGTGTTCATCGACACGCGGGTGTGGGGCTTGCCGGAGACTTGTGGGCCTTCACAGTGCGAGGCGCACTGAAAACCACTGCCAGCCGTGTCACCGCCGCGGCCCGGGGGCCAGGAATATCCCCCCCCCCAAGATCGTCGATCGTTGGGGAGCTAAAGCGGCGAAGAACGAAGCCGCCGTGCTCCCATTGGTTGAGGGGACCGAGCCCCCTCACTAACGCCGCGACGGGATTGGCCCGTGCGGCGCAGCGTCATCGTCATTGCCGAGCTGTGATTGGTGGAGGAGCCGAGCGTCATTGAAGGCCTCTCCCGGGAGCCGCACTGCCATTGGCTGACTCCCGGGTGCTGCTGGAGGCTCGCCCAGACGCCGCGACCGGATTGGTCCCCGTCCTCGGGACCCAGGGAAGCGTTGCGCGATCACCGCCGGACCCGGGAAGAAGAGACCAGCCCTCGCCGAGGGATTTCCCCGAGTGTCTTCCGCCCCGGCCTGCCGTCCCAGCCTGGAGAGCCAGGCCCGCTCCCTGCCGCTCGTTGGATGATCAAGAGCAGGCGGGGGAGCAGGAGGGACC
Source organism: Lissotriton helveticus (assembly GCF_964261635.1). NCBI lineage: Eukaryota > Metazoa > Chordata > Amphibia > Caudata > Salamandridae > Lissotriton > Lissotriton helveticus. The sequence goes on along the minus strand of NC_136068.1, from coordinate 1,931,660,819 downwards.
GGCCGGGCCCGGGGGAGAGTGAGTTCTGGTGGGCGCAGGGCGCCGAAGGGCACACAGAGGAGCGAGGTGGAACCGGGGAAAGAGGAGAGTCCCCGGGCCTCGCGAGGAAGCGCGCTTGCAGCGCTTAAAAGCCAAGAGTAAGATTTCAACGCTCACATTGGTTGACTGCTCGTTTTTAGAGCTAAGTGATTAGAAATCAGTGGCATTACTTTTACCTTCTGATTTGAGAGACTAGAGACTATTTTTGTTTTAATGCTGAGAACTGCCTATTTACAAGAACCATTAAGAATGAAGTGCAACATTTTTCTAAATGAAGTGTTTATCGTGCAACTGCTTGATTTACCTTGCTGAAACTAGATAAAGTTATATTTTATATATACTTACCTGTGTGGTCTCAGTTTGTGGTGGATTGGGAATTATTGTTGTGTTAAGTGCAAATGTTATCCACATTGCCTCAGAGTTTAGCCTAGACTGCTCGCGCCATGCTACCTAGAGGGTGAGCAGGGGTTATCTCAGAGGGTTATTCCGTCGCCCTGACCGGAACCAGGGGTCCCTACTTGGGCTCAGGTACTTACCTCTGCCAACCAGAGACTCCCGGTTCTAACATTGGTGGCTCGCGGTGCGGATTTTGAACTAATGATTGCACTTGACCTGCAGTGATTTCTTGTACATCACTAGTCTAGTAGCAGAACAGGTTGCGCAAGATTTTTTTTTCTTTTTGGTTGAAACCTTTTTAGTTGAAAAGGTTAGGAAGCATCATGTCTCAGAAAGCGCCAAGCGTGAGTGCAGAAGAGGAAGTGGAATTTGAAATCCAGGAGTTGTTCCTCTATAAAAAGGAGCAACTGAGAAAATTCTGCAAACGGCTTGAATGCTCAGTAAGGAGCAGCGCAAACAAGGAAGAGCTAAGGAAAGCTCTGAGGGCCTGGTGGGAGGCCAAGCATGGTGAACCAGGAGCTACTATTGGAGAGGTTGGCGCACAGGAGTTTGTTTTTCTGCCTAGTGATTTGCCAGTGGCGAAGCCAGCGTCTAGGGCCGGCAGCACCCACTCCAGTAGGATTATTTCTCCAGAGGAGGTGGAGGAGAATCAGAGAGCTAGGGCCCATGAGATTGAGCTTTTGAAGCTCAGAGCGGAAGCCGATGAGAAGAGACTGCGCCTAGAAGTTGAGAAAGAGGCGCAGGAGAGAGCGGCACAGGAGAGAAGGCATGCTCTCGCTTTGGAGGAAAAGAAGCTCCAATTGGCTCATGAGAGGAGCATGAAGGAGTTGGACTTCAAATATAAAGAGAGGGGGTCCAGTTCTAGTGGTGGCAGCGCACAACCAGTACAGGCGGGTAAGGTATACATACCAAAGGATCTGGTACAGAATTATCAGAGGGGTGAGGATATTTATGCGTGGTTCAGAGCGTATGAACTTGCCTTACAGATGAATGAGGTGCCTAAGAAGAATTGGGGAGCAGGATTGTGGAAGCATTTTGAGGCCTCTGGGAGGGATGTTTTGGCACCCTTAGAAGCAAAGGATGCTTTGTCCTACTCCGCCATGAAGGAGGCTTTGTGCCTCAGGTATGGGCTCACTGCTGAACAGTACCGCCAGAAGTTTAGGAACTTCAAGAAGCTTGATTCAAGCACTTGGGTGGAGTGTGTGAGTATGTACACGCGTGCACTGGAAGGTTGGATGAAGGGCAGCAAAGTTACTGATTATGTGGGGTTGTGTCACTTGATTAGTAGGGAGCACTTAAGTAGTTTATGTGTCCCAGAGCTGCGCCAGCATCTTTTGGATAGCAAGTTAACTGATCCCAGTGAGCTTGCTAAAGAGGCGGACCGGTGGACGAGCACCAGGGTCCACAAGGGGGTGGTAAGTACCCCAGCCAAAGGTGGACAGGGTCCCCAGCAGAAGAGTGGGGGGGACACAGGTAATCAAAAGGAGTCTTCTAAAGGGCCCCAAAGTAGTTCACAGGAGAAGGTGTCTCAACCCCCCAAGCCTAAGTCCTGGCCCCATAAGGGCCCGCAGGACAAAAAGACCCTTACTTGCTATTCATGCAGGGAGGTGGGGCACATTGCTCCAAGCTGTCCAAAGAAGAAATCAGCACCCACTGGTGCTCCAGCTCCAGCTCCGGCGTTGGGCAGTGTAGCTTTGGGAGGGGATTTGATTTCTAGTGGGGAGGAGGGGTTAGCATTGATGACCCTTGTCTCTCTAGGAGACCAAGAGATGGTCCAGGAAACCTTGCTGCCCCAGAATACTAAGAAATACGGGCAGAAGGTGACCATCAATGGACAGGTGGTGGAGGCTCTGAGAGACACAGGGGCCAGCGTGACATCTGTTAGGTGTCGGTGGGTGTCTGAAGAGCAAATTGTTCCCCAGGTACTCCGGCCTGTGGTGGCAGCTGACAGTTCAGTGCGCTACTGCAAGTTGGCGAAAGTTCCATTCGAATGGGGAGGAGTCTCCGGTATTCTGGAGATTGTTGTAAGTGATGCCTTGCCTGTAGATTGTCTATTAGGTAATGACCTGGAGAGCTCCCCATGGAAAGAGGTGGAGCACAGGACTCACTTGGAGATGTTGGGTTTGCCTGCGTGGATCTGTGTGTCCACCCGTGCAATGACAGCCAGAGAGGGTGGTCTAGCAGAGCTGGAGCCTGGAACCATGGCCCAGGAACCTGCCAAGAGAAGAAGGGGTAGAGGGCGCGGGAAACCGGTCCCCACTGTTCCCACGGTCCAGGAGGAGGCAGACCCGGAAGGGGATGCCCTGGAACCTACAGGGGAGCAGGTGGCCGAACTAGGGGAATTGCCTGAGCTGTCCCAGTGGCAGCAAGAGGGTGGTCCCTCCAGGGAGGAATTCTGCCAGGCTCAGAAGGAGTGCCCTTCTCTCATTGGTGTGCGGCAGCAGGCTGCCGACCAGGCCGCAGGCCTGGTGTCCAAGGAGCATTTGATCTACTGGGAGGATGACTTACTGTATAGTGAGCCTAAGTTCGCTGAGCCCGGTGCAGCCCGTGTGCTGGTGGTATCGGAGCGCTTCAGGAACTTCCTACTGGGTCTGGCTCATGACGTGCCTCTCGCAGGACATCTGGGGCAAGACAAGACCTATCACAGGCTTGTCACCCATTTCTACTGGCCCCAGATGAAGACACACGTCTCTGCCTTTTGTAAATCTTGCCAGACTTGTCAGGCTAGTGGCAAGAGTGGAGGGAAGCGCGTGGCCCCCCTCCAACCCTTTCCCGAGGTGAGCACCCCTTTTGAGCGGGTGGGCATTGACATCGTGGGGCCCCTGGATCCCAAGACAGCCCTAGGCAACAGGTTTATCCTGGTCTTGGTGGACCATGCCACTCGGTACCCGGAAGCCCTTCCGCTCAGGACAGTCACCGCCCCAGTGGTGGGCCGTGCCCTGATGGGGATCTTTTCCCGGGTGGGATTTCCCAGGGAGGTCGTCTCAGACCACGGGACAAACTTAATTTCTAAGTATATGAAGTCCCTGTGGAGTGAGTGTGGGGTGACATACAAATTCACCACTCCTTACCACCCTCAAGGAAATGGGTTGGTTGAGAGATTCAACCGCACATTGAAGGGCATGATTATGGGCCTGGAAGAGCCCATGAGGCGGAAATGGGATGTCTTGTTGCCATGCCTGTTGTTTGCCTACAGGGAGGTGCCTCAGAAATCCTTAGGGTTCAGTCCCTTTGAGTTGCTGTATGGCCACCCTGTCAGAGGACCTCTGACTCCGGTGAAGGAGGGGTGGGAGAAATCCCGTGGGAAAACCCCTCAGGATGTGTTCAGCTATGTGCTGGCCATCCGCAACCAGACCAAGCGCTTCAGGAAGCTCGCTCAAGAGAACCTGGAGGCTAGCCAGGAGGAAATGAAGAGGTGGTATGACCAGAACACTTCTCTGGTTGAGCTCCAACCTGGTCAGAAAGTGTGGGTGATGGCGCCAGTGGAGCCTTGTGCGCTCCGTGACAAGTGGTCAGGGCCATATGAGGTGGTGGAGCGCAAGAGCGAGGTTACCTATTTGGTTAACCTGAAGACTCCCAGGCAGCCCCTGAGAGTGCTACATGTGAACCGCCTCAAACCCCACTTTGAAAGAACTGAAGTGACTATGCTCATGGCTACAGATGTTGGAGGGGAGGAGGATAGTGATCCTCTCCCTGACCTCCTGGCAGTCAAGGAGCAAGATGGGTCAGTGGATGGTGTGGTCCTCTCCCCCACCCTGACCCCAGAACAGCAGGAGGACTGTCGCCAAGTCTTGGGTCAGTTCGCCCCACTGTTCTCCCTGACCCCAGGTGTCACCAAGTGGTGCGTCCACGACGTGGACACTGGAGACAGCATGCCTGTGAAACAGAAGTTTTACAGGGTGGCTGACAAGGTCAGAGCTAGCATCAAGGAAGAAGTTTCCAAGATGTTGGCGCTTGGGGTTATTGAGCCCTCCAGCAGCCCCTGGGCTAGCCCAGTGGTCTTAGTGCCTAAGAAAGCTGCTACCCCCGGTGGCACCCCAGAACTTCGGTTCTGCGTGGACTACCGTGGGCTCAATGCGGTCACCAAGACTGACGCGCACCCCATCCCCAGAGCTGATGAGCTGGTGGATCGGTTGGGAGCTGCCCAGTACCTGAGTACTTTTGATTTGACTTCAGGGTACTGGCAGATTGCCTTAACTGACGGGGCAAAGGAGAGGTCAGCATTTTCCACACCAGAGGGGCACTTCCAGTTCCGTGTCATGCCCTTTGGGTTGAAAAATGCCCCCGCCACATTTCAGAGATTGGTCAACCAGGTACTGGCAGGGCTGGAGCAATTCAGCGCAGCCTACCTGGATGACATTCCGGTGTTCAGCTCCGCTTGGGAGGAACACCTGCAACACCTCACTGAAGTGTTGAAGGCTCTGCAGAAGGCAGGCCTCACTATCAAGGCCAGTAAATGCCAGATAGGGCAGGGATCTGTGGTGTACTTGGGACACCAGGTGAGGAGCGGCAAGGTGGCGCCCCTACAGGCAAAAATTGATACCATTCTGGCTTGGGAACCCCCTAAGACCCAGACTGAGTTGAGAGCCTTTCTCGGTCTCACTGGGTATTACAGACGGTTTGTCAAAGGCTATGGCACCATTGTGGCCCCTTTGACAGAGCTGACATCTAGGAATCAGCCCAGGAAAGTGAATTGGACTGAGGCCTGTCAAACTGCTTTTGACACCCTCAAAACTGCCATGTGCACAGCACCGGTGCTTAAGGCACCTGACTTTTCCAGTGAGTTCATTGTGCAAACTGACGCTTCAGAGCAAGGCGTGGGAGCAGTACTCTCACAGATCAATGATGAGGGAGGAGACCAACCTGTGGCTTTCATTAGCTGGAGGCTAATCCCCAGGGAACAAAAATGGAGTGCCATTGAAAGAGAAGCTTTCGCTGTGGTCTGGGCTCTGAAGAAGCTGAGGCCCTACCTGTTTGGGACTCACTTCCGTGTTCAGACCGACCACAGGCCCCTCAGATGGTTAATGCAGATGAGGGGTGAGAATCCAAAATTGTTGAGGTGGTCCATTTCCCTACAGGGGATGGATTTTACGGTGGAGCACCGCCCTGGTACAGAACACGCCAATGCTGACGGTCTGTCCAGATTCTTCCGCCTTAGTGATGAGGACTCCCAAGAGGTTGGGTAGTTCTCCCCACTTTCAGCTGGAGGGGACACGTGTTAGACCTGACACCTTTTGGCGTGGTTCTTCCCCCATCTTTTTTGGCTCTGACTCATGTGTTTTGATGCTGTGCTGGATTTCGTTTTTGCTGATTTAGATGCTTTGGACACTTTGCCACTGCTGATCAGTGTCAGAGTGTAAGTGCTCCCTCTGTAAATTGTGATATTGATTGAATATACCTGATTGGCATATTTGTATCACCATGAAGTCCCTAGTAAAGTGCACTGTGTGTGCCAGGGCTGGTGATGACAAATGCTACTAGTGGGCCTGCAGCGCAGATTGCGCCACCCACATGAGTAGCTTTAAAATGGTGACTCAGGCCTGCCAGCGCAGAGCCTGTGTGCAGTCAGTGACTGCCATGTCAGCCTGGCCAGTGTCCCCACTGGCTAGGCCTAACCCTTCCCTGTCTGTGCACATCAGTCACCCCTATGGAAGGCTCAAGGCACCCCCCTGGGCAGGGTGCAGTGTATGGATAAGGTAGAGCATGTGCTAGTGCAGGTACTATGCTCTGGTAGTGGGCTACAGCCATTTTGTGTGCTCACTGCTGGAAGGCTATCTTGCTCCATAGAGTAACATGGAGGAGGCTGGGCCCATGTGATACCAGCCTATCTTCCCATAGGAACAAGATGGGACATAAGTGAAAGATATCCCTGGACTCAGAATTTAATGACACATCTTTTAGTGAAGGGTGTTTTTAAATCCTGTGTTGGAGAATAGCACTTTTAGAAAGTGGCTGTTCTCTTGTCTAAACCTTTCTGTGTGCCTGGGTTTGTGGAATGCCTGCCTGGTCTGGATGTGACAGGGGGGGCTGCAGAGCCCCAGAGGAGAGGGTCGGAGCCATCCCGGGGATGAAAGGGCACATCTGCCTGCCTGGGAGGAGGGAGGAAGGAATGCCTGATAAGTGCTGAGCTGCGCCTGCCTACCTCCCCCACGTTAGCTCTCTCCTGGTGGTCAACTGACACCCCTGGCCCTGAAGCTGACAGGAAGAAGAAAACCAGAGACAAGTCAGTGCTCCGCAACCCCCAGAACTGGTTTAGACTGGACCAAGGGCCTCCATGCACAAAGACTTCAAAGAACTTCAAAGACATTGAGGGGTATAAGGAAAGGACCCCTGACTACAGAAGATTAGATTCTGAAATTCTGCAACCAAGAAGGAACCTCGGCTGGAAGGAGGACGGCTAGAGAACTAAAGAAAGACTGCCTTGCTGTGTGCTCTAAGGACTGACCTGTTCTACTGTCTACCTGGAAGCTGAGGAGAAGAAAGGGGCTTTGCTGTGTGCTGTGACCCTGCCTACTTGAAACTGCCAAGACTTTGCTGTGTGCTGTGTCTGCAACTTGAATCTCCAAGGGCCTGAGAAGAGCTGGCCCCCTGTCTGCAACCCAGGGACATAAAGGTTGCCCAAGGACTGCAAGACTCTGCTGTGCCCCCCTGAAGCTGCTGGGTGGCAAGGAGATCGTGAAACCTGGCCGGTTGCCTGCTTAGCGCACGGGCTGCTCTCTAATCTGCTTGAGAGCGCCGCGCTGACCCAGCCTGCTGAGTGGCCAAGATCGGCGTGTTCATCGACACGCGGGTGTGGGGCTTGCCGGAGACTTGTGGGCCTTCACAGTGCGAGGCGCACTGAAAACCACTGCCAGCCGTGTCACCGCCGCGGCCCGGGGGCCAGGAATATCCCCCCCCAAGATCGTCGATCGTTGGGGAGCTAAAGCGGCGAAGAACGAAGCCGCCGTGCTCCCATTGGTTGAGGGGACCGAGCCCCCTCACTAACGCCGCGACGGGATTGGCCCGTGCGGCGCAGCGTCATCGTCATTGCCGAGCTGTGATTGGTGGAGGAGCCGAGCGTCATTGAAGGCCTCACCCGGGAGCCGCACTGCCATTGGCTGACTCCCGGGTGCTGCTGGAGGCTCGCCCAGACGCCGCGACCGGATTGGTCCCCGTCCTCGGGACCCAGGGAAGCGTTGCGCGATCACCGCCGGACCCGGGAAGAAGAGACCAGCCCTCGCCGAGGGATTTCCCCGAGTGTCTTCCGCCCCGGCCTGCCGTCCCAGCCTGGAGAGCCAGGCCCGCTCCCTGCCGCTCGTTGGATGATCAAGAGCAGGCGGGGAGCAGGAGGGACCGGCCGGGCCCGGGGGAGAGTGAGTTCTGGTGGGCGCAGGGCACCGAAGGGCACACAGAGGAGCGAGGTGGAACCGGGGAAAGAGGAGAGTCCCCGGGCCTCGCGAGGAAGCGCGCTTGCAGCGCTTAAAAGCCAAGAGTAAGATTTCAACGCTCACATTGGTTGACTGCTCGTTTTTAGAGCTAAGTGATTAGAAATCAGTGGCATTACTTTTACCTTCTGATTTGAGAGACTAGAGACTATTTTTGTTTTAATGCTGAGAACTGCCTATTTACAAGAACCATTAAGAATGAAGTGCAACATTTTTCTAAATGAAGTGTTTATCGTGCAACTGCTTGATTTACCTTGCTGAAACTAGATAAAGTTATATTTTATATATACTTACCTGTGTGGTCTCAGTTTGTGGTGGATTGGGAATTATTGTTGTGTTCAGTGCAAATGTTATCCACATTGCCTCCGAGTTTAGCCTAGACTGCTCGCGCCATGCTACCTAGAGGGTGAGCAGGGGTTATCTCAGAGGGTTATTCCGTCGCCCTGACCGGAACCAGGGGTCCCTACTTGGGCTCAGGTACTTACCTCTGCCAACCAGAGACTCCCGGTTCTAACAGAAAGCATTCACTTTCATGCTGTTGTTGTTCGACTTTGAGATGAAACCGTTTTGTAGCACGGATCATCAAATTGTGGAAATGTGCCATGTCCACTGGGGGCGAATGTAGAGGTGAGGTGGGCGGAGTGTAAGGTGTTTGAGCCCTATAATTGTCCCACTCAGCCATGTCGGCGTCATTGTCCTCGTCATCAGTATTGTGAGGATCCGGATCCTCGTCGCCAGTGTCAGGACGAGCACCATCCGGTGAAGCGGGTGAAACTGGTGTAGGTGCCTGAGGAAGTTGCGGTTGAGGCTGCGGAGGAGGCAGTGGTGCTGGAGAAGCAGGAGTAGAAGAAGGAAACCTGCGGTTATAATCATCCAGCATGTGCTGAAGGTTCATCACCAAAGATAGAGGTATCTGAGTAACAGGTTCTGAAGGCATCGGTTCGGACGTATCAACAGGAAACAATTCAGTCCCATCTTCGACATTGTCCACCACATCACCCTCGTCACTATATTCCTGGCACTTAATGTTTAAATCCGAAGGGCTGGTTGCCTGTTTAAAAAATCCTTCCACCTCTGAATCGTTTCCGGATTCTTCCTCACCAGACTGGAGCAATTTGTCTGGAAGACGAGTGCCACTCCGCACAGGACTCAGTTGGATGAGTGGTATTGTCCGCAAAGAAGAAGCAGTAACCACTGTGTAGACGGAAGCTGTTTTTGGTAGAGGTTGGTGCGACGCCAACGAGCCCTTTGGCGCAAATGCGGCAGTGTCAGCAACACCCTGAAGCGGGTGCATCGTCGACAAAGAGGCCATCGGCGTTGACATGAATGGAATTTTCTTCGTCGACGAGGATTTCTTGTCCGTCGACGGGGCCGTCGACGAAAGCGGGGCTTTGTTCGTCGACGAGATTGGAGCTTTGGCCGTAGACGACGAAGGCGTCGACGGGATGATAGTCGTCGACGAGGCCGTCGACGAGGCCGTCGACGATGTAGTGCTGGTCGACGGAGGCGCCGTCGACGAGGGCGCCGTCGACGGGCCCGTCGACGGAGCGCTGGATGAAGGCTTGGTCTTCGTCGACGGTGTACGCGTCGACGATGGATGCGTCGACGGCTTCGTCGTCGACGGTCTCTCTTTGACGGTCGTCGACGAGATCTTCACCACTGAAGAGATGGGTCTCACCTTCGTGGTCGTCGTCGACGAGGTGGTCGTCGTCGACGTAGCGCTGGTCGACATGGAACATGTCGTCGTCGACGTGGAGATGGCAGATACAGATTTCGTCGACGCTGAAGACGTCGACGGGCGCGTCGACGAGCCCGTCGACGAGCCAAAACCAGATTTTTTAATGGTAGGCAAGGCTTTGGGCGCAGACGTCAGAGAACCAGGTCCCGTAGACGTGCCCTGAAGCGAATCCTGTGGGGAGACAATCCTAGAGGACTCCAACAGTCTACTCTTCTTAAGAAAAGGAGAAGGAACCTCGGTCTCAGACCCACGCTTCTGAGAGGACTTTGAAGCAAAAGATGACAGGCTCTCCACATCAGAAACCACAGACTCCGAAGTCTTCAACTTCTGTAGCCACAGAAGGAGACGGGCCTCTCTATCTCTCAGAGTCTTAGGAGGGAAAGTGCGACAGTACTTACAGTTTTTCACCTCATGGTCTGGGTAGAGACAGTAAATGCATTTACTGTGTGGATCCTCGTGGAAAAGGCGCAGTTTACAACATGAAGGGCAGGCTTTAAACAGAGATTTCTTGTTTGAAGACATTTTCTTGAAGAAAAATCAGGTAAAGTTGAAGAAAACTGAGCAGAGCTCAGGGAGACTCCCTTCACACGACGTGCGGTAGAAAATCTGAGGACTTGGGCTTCTGAGGAGAAGGTTCTAGAGGAGGCTACAGCCTGATTGGCTGGAATGTGATCCAACACATAATGACACTGATATGCTACTAAAGCGAGTTCTCCCTTAGGCTTTTCAATGGGCCTATTGTGTTCTATGGTACTTTTTAGAATTGACAATTTATTGCATTATATGTATGTATATTTTTATTTATTATTATTTTCATGTATACATGCATATATGACTGCTATTTTATGTACCGTGGGACTCCCACTTCGACGACGGGGAATATTCAAGCATGTGAATCTATGAAAGACACCCCTAATACTGGAGAATTGTAAGTAAATCCCAGGTCCTCATATTGTCGACCACTCAGGACCACCTATCCCTGTTTAAAGAACGCTTCCCAGTGCAGTGGGACACAGTCGCTGTCCTATGTGGGGTTTCAACTCGCCCCATCGATCTCACAAACCGTCACGATAAACTATAATAACCTACTCCGACAAATTAGAGAGGACTTAAACATCTGGAAACGCCATCACCTCTCTTTACTTGGGCGTGTCGCTGCCTTTAAAATGTCCACCCTGCCAAAGATCTTATACCTTTTCCAGACACTGCTGGTCACACCCCAGAGGGACAGTTGCTACACTACAAAGAGAACTGCTCCGGTTTGTGTGGCTGTGGGCCCGACCTCTTATGAGATTCAAAACCTGCAGCGCTATTTTCAAGCGACACAGATGCGCTACCTAGTGGAGTAGAGAAGAATCAAAAAAGCACTGGCTATTCCAGGACTGGGCGATTGCAATGCTTCGTCTTTGGAAGGTACCGTTCCTCAAGAGAATCGATAGGCCACGGAGCCTACAAAATGATCATGGAAGTGTAGGATTACGCTGCCTGTCGATGGGAGCTCACCACATTTCCTTCCCCAATGACACCCTTGTTCGAGAATTGAGATTTCTCCCTGAGCTTACAGTGGGGAACATTTGAGGCTTGGCACCAGACACCGTGCCACGTCACAGGTCACATGTTTGATGAGGAGGGAGTCATTTCCTTCCCTCACCTAGGCTAACAATATAATCTACCGAAGACGAAAAGGCTACACTATCTCTAGGTGCGACATTGGCTTCTCCATCCATCTAACCTCCCCACAGTGATTAGACGGCTTACTCGATATGAGTAGTGGATGGTAACAAAAACCACTGATAAACAATTGAGGTCCAAACTCTATGTTTTACAGCGTCAGCCTGTCCCTTCAGAGCCCAAACCCAGTCAAAGACAATGGGAAAAGGAGCTTGGGAGGGAGCTATCTGCTAAAGAGTGGTGCAAGATTTATTACAGAGCACGACACACCGCCCGGAACACATGTAGTATAGAGACGGCCACAAAGATAGCCACCTGGGGGAGGAGCCAAGCTCGCGAGCGTAATGGTCGCCTTGTAGCTCGGCTCAGTCAGCCCTCTGGCCTGACTCGCATATCCTGTTGCATATCCTGCCCAGAGACGACACAATTCCGAAGAAATAGCAACGCAACGTTTCGCTCTTACTCACCGTTTGGCCAGGAGACTCCGGCGTGCTGCGGTTCCGAAGTTGTGCCCCCCGAAGGTACCTGGGCCTTCGTGGTGTTGAGACCGGGGCCTCGCCTATCGGATCCGGCCTGGCGTTGTGGTGACCGTCGGCCCCGGCCGAGAGACTGCGCCACTGGTGAGAGCCGTTGTGAGAACATCCCGGTGACCCTGATCCGGGCCCGCCTTGACGACCGTGAGGCTGGTGCGGGGCGCGGTGCTCCGTGGACTGATCGTGTGAAGGGGTCCCCCCGCCGCTGCTCCGTCCATCGACCCTGGACCCTCGTCCTCGGACTTTGTTTGAGAGGAGCGCCAGCGATACTGCAGACGGCCCCCTGCCTTGGGCGAATCTCCTTTTTTCACCCCGGCTGCCATTGCTGGGACCCCCCGGAAATCTGTAAAGGCCCGCATTTGTGAACTGTTCTGAAAATCGCGGAGGGTGGTGAGGAGGCTGAATTCACAAAATGGCTGCCGACGACCTGTGCTATGGGTCTCCTCGTGATGACGGACTTGGGTTGCTGGACTGCACGGGGGCCTGGACGTGTGTGCGTGAGCGATTGGAGACGTTCTTGATGCCTTGCGATCCTTACGCGCGGCCCTGGCCCCCGGTGCTCCGGGAGACTCGCTTCGTTCCACCGCCATCTTGGGTGAACGCTCCTTCATGGTCCCCTCTTGTCTCAGTGATGCCACCGCCTCGCCTCCCTCGGTCGCTACGAGGGTTAGTGTCACTATCCATCGACGGGTTTGCTGGCCGGTGGATTTGGAACCTCCTGCTTTTCGATGTTTGGAGTTTGGGGACTTGGATGTCGTGCGGGGATCCGATCCTCCCCGGGTGCCTGAGAACAATGGTGGACCGCTGCCTGTTTCTGCCTTGATGAGGTTGTGTTTCTATTTTGCAGGGAAACCCCCGCTTTTCCTAACGGCGAGACGGAACTCCTGTCTATTATTGCCCTTGTTGCTATTGCTGAGACATTTGAACTGCCTATTTGAACTTTTGCCCACTTGCTTATTGATTGCCATCCCTGGCCTACGTTTTGCTCGTACTCTCTTTCAATTGTGTGCTTGCCTCGCATCGTATTGCTTACTTCACACTGTCCTGTGGTGGGTGGTAATTGTGGTTAGGAAGGGACTGGGGTGAGATGCACGGCTCCCGGTGGTTTATTGGTGTACAGATCTGTGGCGAAGTTGCTCATATTTCTGGTGCTGTGGGAGACCCCCCCTGTACGTTTTTTGGCGCTCGAGATTGTGTCGTTCTGGTTCCATTGTAATATGATCGTATGGTTGGGTGGAGGGCTGTGGCCGACCGTCTTTGTTTCTGCCCTTTTGCTCCTCCCTCCCATTTATTTCTTTTGTTTTTATGTCCTTTTTTTGTCTTTATATTCTTCTTCTCTCTTGTCTCTACTACATTTCGGGTTCTGGTTTAGGGCGACAGGCGCGCTGTTTGGAGGGTAGGCCGTAGCCTTCTGCAGGGGTGCTGGGTGGGATGGGTGGGTTGGGTCTTATCTGATGTTTTATTTTCCTCAGTTCTATGGCCCTTTTGTATCTCTTTATTGGAGTGCCGCGTCTGTCCTTGCCTTCCGTGGTATTATTGGGGTGGGGTCTGTAACGTCGCTGTTCTTCTTTTTGTAGTTCTGCTGCTTTCCATTGCGACTCCCATGCCCTCCTAGTTGCTGATATTACCGCTCTTTTATGTGTTCCTTGCTACGGGGCGCTTGTTTAGGCGCGGCATTCTTCTCTTTCAGTCTGTGTTTTCCTTTCCCTCTCTTCTTTCCTCTTTCCCCCCCCCCCCCTCCCTTTTTCCTTCTCTCCCAAGGTCAGTATGACGGGTTAGTCTTGGTGTTGTCGCTATTCCGGCCCCTTTGTTCTGTTTCCGATGTGCTACTGGGTGGTGGGGATGCAAAGTTGTTCTTAATTATATACTGCCTTGTGTTCACGGCCCCTTTTTATACCGATATATACAGTGCTGACATTCCTGCATGGCTGCCCTTTAGCCTTTCTGTTACCAATGGTTTGACTTGGGCATCCGGATTCTTCTATATTGTCGCCGAGCCTGTCATGCTCCTTATCGCCCATTATAAAAAATAACCTTCTTTGCTCCTGTTTGCTGGCCGTTTGGATCCTTTCTCCTCCCCCCTTTTTGGGTTTCGCCTGCCGAAGGCTGCGCTCTGCGCAGCTCTTCAGCGCAGGTGAAATCCTATGTCGTCAATAAGGACTCCTGGAACGTCCCCCGGCTCTCATTGGCTAGCTCCATAAATGGAGGCTAGCCATTGAGTGCCGGATCTGTCCATCAAGGCTGGACCAGATTCGGGGGCGTTCCGGAGATTTTTTCCCAGGGCGGAGTTACGTTTTTTCCCGTTCCCTCCCCTTTCACTGAAAGTGAATTCAGAAGCGCTGTCCTCTCCCGCCCCCTCCCGCCGTCCGTCCCGCTCCCTCCCTGTGCCTTTCCGCCCCCCCTCGCTGTCCTGTGCACGTTTCCGGCCGTCCGTGTCCTCTCCCGCCCCCTCCCTGTGCCTTTCCGCCCCCCCTCGCTGTCCTGGCAATGTTTCCGGCCGTTTCCGGCCGTCCGTGTCCTCTCCCGCCCCCTCCCTGTGCCTTTCCGCCCCCCCTCGCTGTCCTGGCAATGTTTCCGGCCGTTTCCGGCCGTCCGTGTCCTCTCCCGCCCCCTCCCTGTGCCTTTCCGCCCCCCCTCGCTGTCCTGGCAATGTTTCCGGCCGTTTCCGGCCGTCCGTGTCCTCTCCCGCCCCCTCCCTGTGCCTTTCCGCCCCCCCAGTACAGCTCAGAGTCCTGGCTGGTTCCGGTGCACATTGGCTTGAAGCGCCAAGGCAGGGTGAGAGCAGCGAATTCGCACTGCAAGTGGGACTGAAGCAGTGTAGCCACCTGCCGTCACTGCCTGTGTTCACTTCATGACTCTTAACACAAGACTTTTTTGTGTGCGCGAGAGTGTGTGAGAGGCAAGGGGGCGGACGGTCTGGCAGCTCGTTTCAGTGGGGGATGATTTATCTGGAGGAACATTGAGGAGGAAGAAAGGACGGCGACGCCAAGGAACGGACACCCCCCTTGTCAAGCCCCCCGACACTCAGCCGCCGCCTGGGGGCCGCAGTAGGGAGCATGCTGATCTTGCTCTTCTGGATTTTGACTCTCTCGGACACTCTGTCTCAAGGTAGGACCCGAACTTCTGCCATCTTTTGTGCGGGGCTGTGCTTTGTGCTCGAGTCTGGGCGACGTCCCCGCTGCCCGGCTGGGGGTAGAAAAGGCAGTGGGTGCCCCCGGTAAAGGGGGGGGTATGGAGTGTGGGGAGAGAGCCTGTGGTCTCTGAGTTCCTGTGTTTCCACTAGAAGTGCCCCGCATCATGTGCTCGGTGTTAGATACGAGCTGAGACAGCCACAGAAGTTCACACCGATGTCTGGGCGCACATCGCTTGGGGCCGCCTTCAGTGCGCTGAGAGTGTGTTTAGAGCCTAGAGGAGGGGGTAGGAGCAGCAACGTGTCTGACACCCAAGTCACTTATTTACAGATCTGTTGTTGGGGGAATTGTATCCGGGCTTAGGGGGGTATATATGGATTGGGGAGGTCAGAATGTTCCTAAAATGCAGCATTTCTGCTGTTAAGTTGTTTGATGGAGGGAGTGATGTTCCACTTCCAGGAGACTTCAGTGTGTGCCCAGAATGATCGTCTCTGTGCGTTAGATCCGTTTGGTGGCGGGGGGTCACTCGGACCAATGGAACATCGAGAAAGGGGCATGTTGTGCCAGTTTTCAAGATTTCGTGCTTCCCTTATTGTGCGGGTGCCAGGCTCGGGCGGGCTCCCTAGAAGAGGCCCCATGAGGGTCCAGCGGTCAGTCCTGGTTCTCCGAGGCAGTTCGGGTCTTTGATATTGCCTCCCCGCTTCCTGTGTCTTTTGGGTGGGAGGAGGCGAGGTGGCAGGCCACGACAGGGTCTGAAACAGAGCGGTGTTGCCTTTACACGTGAAACTTTGCATCTCTTTTGCACGGCGATCACTGATGGGATAGGAGGAGATGGAGTCAACGTTTGCTTTTGTAATTTGTTCACTTGTAATTTTCTCCTCATGTATCACTACTGTTGCTATTGTGAAGCGCTCGGACACCTTCGGGTAAAGTCCGCGCTATATAAAAACGCATAAAAATAGGAAATAAAAAAACCCAGAAAAAAACACTGCTGATATTCCCCCACCGGTGTCGCCGGCACAGGTGTGGCGTCCTGCATGCGGCCTGCAAGGAGGAACGCTAGAAGCCAGCTGCGCTGCATTAAAGGTACATGCAGATCGGAGACCTCAGTCCGGCCTACTCCCTGGGTGCAGGCCGCTCCAGGTCCGTGCCCAAGCTGCACCCAGTCAGGAAGTGGCAACTGCCCCAGAGCAGCAAGCGGCCCCTCCCCTACCTAAAGGAGTGAGCAATCCCAGGAGTCTGGAGCAACTGCGGGAACAAGGTGTGGGAGAGTATCCTTAGCGTCCAGGGAGAGGTAGTGAATTTACCCACCGGAGTGCGCACAGCCCCCGGATACAAGCAGTTGCATATAGCCTTCCGCGCCCGGTAGGGGCACCTGCATCCCCAGCCAGCGCAGCCAAGGCGTCCGAAGCAGCAGTGGCCATAAACCGCAGCTTCAGCAGGTCGCAGAACCTGCGCTTCCTGGAGAGTAACAGCACCGTGGAGGTGAAGAGTAAGGTGAGTGGGTTCAGCTCTCAATTGCACTGAGGTACTGGTACTCTCTTTCCGTGCAGCTCCTGCAGTCTGGAGACTGGAGGCTGCGGTGTAAATTATACCTGGGAATCCCTGGAATGTCAGGTGCCGGGGCATCTAGTACCAGCTCTCTTTCCCCACTTTGGACCTAACCCCTTCCATATGCGCCTCTGTGACAGGACACAGCAGAGCTGGAGACTAAGATCTCAACATTCTGTATGTTTCTACATTGTTATTTGCAAAGTATCAGTTTGCTTGATAAAGTTCATTGAATAGTGGGGTCTGGCCATATTTGTTACTTGCTTGTGTTCCTGGAGTACACGGTTTCTCAATTTCATTTTGCACAACATAGGCTGTTGCTCAAACATGGAACAGAAGATTGATTGGTGGATATACTTGCCTTTTGTCCACAACCCATTTCTTTGTTAGTAGCTCCGGCCGCTTTACTAAGTCACTTTTTTTGGGTATACTAAGTCTACAGATTTACAATTCACTGTTGTTGCTGTAGGATGAGCGTGTGGGTGGCGGTGGTGTTACCAGTCTCAGTTCGCAAGTCACTGCTGTCTGTGCATCCTCTGCACTGTGAAACATTTGCATCGCTGTACTTGCATGTATGGGAATCTGCTGTTTGGTTCAGGTTTAAGTCTTATGTCCCTCACACAAAATTACCACAAACACAATCCATTTAAGATGGAATCGATCCTGTATTCTAACTTTTTTCACCGCCTCTCACGGCCCACATCAGTGTTAGTTTTCACACGCTGTATTCTTATGGCTCTGGCTATTACTTTCCCAAACAAATTTGCTAGTGCTATGGAGTGCTAGAGAGTGCCTAGGGAGTGCTAGAGAGTGCAGAGTGCCTAGGGAGTGCTAGAGAGTGCAGAGTGACTAGTGAGTGCTAGGGAGTGCTAGAGAGTGCAGAGTGACTAGGGAGTGCTAGAGAGTGCAGAGTGACTAGGGAGTGCTAGGGAGTGCTAGAGAATGCAGAGTGACTAGTGAGTGCTAGGGAGTGCTAGGGACTGCAGAGAGACTGCAGAGAGACTGCTAGGGAGTGCAGAGTGACTGCAGAATGCTAGGGAGTGCAGAGTGGCTGCCGAGATTAACCTAATGGCAATGTAAATGACAATGCCATTTATTTATCTGTTTTCAAAACCAACACATAAATACAAATTTTGTCATTTACAATGCCAATAGCTCTAACTTTTCCAAAGGCGAAACCATTGCATTGTAAATGCTTGTTTAAGATTGTATTGCTTACGTTCCTCTATGATTGATTCTGTAACTTCATTCTGGACTTCTTGACTGCTTTCACGTATTATGGCCGGCCAGTTTGGTTGTAGGCCCAGATTTGTATATCCTGTCTATACCAATAAAGGTTTCCAAAAAAAAAAAAGATAGCCACCTATTGGTACCTGGCTCCAGTGCGCTTCAATAAGGGCAACCCGGAGAAGAGTTCAGACTGCCGGCGTGGTTTCAGCTCAGCGGGCACACTCCTACATTTGCTCTGGGACTGCCCAAACCTCACAGCTTACTGGACCCAGATCTTAGGTGACCTAGATCTATAAATTTCGGCACTCCGATACCCCGGTTCCCCTATTACACGATCCATGGTTTGCCTAACCTACCCACTCAAATCTCGCAAAGGGCGACAGATAGGATTGCCATTGGGGGCAGAGCTCCAGAACATCCTTACCCATTGGGGAACCTCAATACTCCCACACACTTGGGTTGGCTACATAGACTATCTGCCACCCTCACGATCTCGAAGACCTCTTTCCAAGAAATATGGAGCCCATTTCCTGCTCTCTTATCCACAGAATCCTGAGAACTTACCTGCCCTAAAAGCTTGCGTACCCTTCGCCTTGCTGTGTTTTTCTACGGTCTAGCCACAAGCAAAGGGTAGGATGCCCAGACATTCCGCTTCACAGCTGGCATGCTCTGCATTTGCTTGGGGGGGGAGGGGACAGTTGCACGGACTTTTGGGTTTGATCACAGTTTATTTTTAACTTTGTTCTTGAAAACCCACATGTCGAGCGCTGTGAGGCTCTCTGTCTTAATTAGGCGGTGGCCCTCCCCCACCCAATAAGATAATCAAGCACCCAGAGGGCTGAGGCGTCACCTGGAAATCCGTTCAGAGCTTCTTCGTGACACTCTCCAATTTAGCATAACGTAAGAAGTGGGCTGGCCAACCCCAAAAGTGTCCTGAGCATCCGGAAATGTAATGAAGGTATCTCCGGGGTATATATCACCCGCTACCAGACCCCCCCCCTCCATTGTTCCATAGACGTGTCCATTTTAATATTCCTAACGGGAGCCAGATTTGACAATCGTATCTCCCTACTGAAGGGAGCCCAACAGACAACCTTTTGTACTACCTGCTCCCAAATTTCCGTTGTGTTTCAAATTAGATACGGAACCGGATGGTCCAACCTGCACCCTCACATCAACAGCTGAGGCAAAGTGTCTCCAGCGCTCCTGGTCCCCACGACTCATTTCTCCCAATTTACAGACTCTGTGAGCCATCTAACGGCATGCTGGAAGTGTACAGCATAGCAGAATTGTATATCCGAGACCGCTAATCCCCAATCCTCCAAGTCCTTCTTGAGCATTGCCAGCGCCACCCTGCTGCGCTTAACTGCCACAGGAGATTCACCAACAGGGTATCAAGCTTGTGAAAAAAAAAACTATCCCGTAGGGTAAACAGAATTCTAGACGAGGTACAGGCAGCGCAGAAGGAAAACCGTTACAGCCACAGCCGCCTGTCCCATCACTGAGAGAGGAAATTTATTCCAAAATTTAATGGAGTTCTCCAGTCCCATCTACGCCCTGTCCACGTGTTTGCATTGATGGTGAGCTTAACCCAAATCCCCCAGGTGCCGAAACCCCACCCACTCCCACTGGAGACCTACATCCGGCAGGTACTCCAACTGTCTCCCAATTAGGCCTTCTAGGGGGAACAAGAACGACTTGCGGACATTGATCCTAAGACCTGAAACCTCACCAAAGGATCCCAGTAACTGCCTCAGGATATGTACCGACTCCCCGGGTGCTTGCACATACACCAGTGGGTCATCCGCATATAAGGAAATCATGTGAATAATGTCCCCCACCCTAATCCCCCAGGATACTAGCTCCACATGTAGCAGCCGTGCAAGGGGTTCAATTGCTAAGATAAATAAATGGGGTGAGAGGGCACCCCTGACGAGTGATACTGCCCGCTGGCCGGGATTTCAGAAAGCTCACCACCCATTCTGATGCGTATAGAAGGGTCAGTATACAGAAGTTGTATCCAGGCGCAAAGTTAAGGCCAAACCCCATGCACCTCCCGACTGCCATTAGATAGGCCCGCACCACTGTATCAAACACCTTTTATAAGATATAGGCAGACGAAAGCCATCTCCCTCTCGCACTCCAAACTGTCATGTTGTACATGAGTCGACCTACGGAGGTTAGGAGTGGTACTAGGCGCCGGCATGAAGCCACCTTGGTGCTCACGGACCAGCTCCCGAACTACCCCTTGCAGCCTGGTTGCCAAAATTTTGCACAGTACTTTGAGATCTGTGTTGAGCATAGTGAGGGGTCTGCAAGCAGAAGGGTCAGCGGAGTCTCCTCCAGGCTTTAGCATCAAACAAACTATCCACTCTCTCATAGTTGGCGGGAGAAGACATTTCTCTTCACCTGTAGACTGACATCCATCAGTTTTTGTTTGAGGACAGAAGAGAAGGCACGGCAGAACTTTGCTGGGAACCCATCTTCACCCGGAGCCTTGCACCTGTTAAACACCTTAATGGCTGCACCCACTTCCTTCAAAGCAGGCCCGATAGAATTTCCCTCTGACGGATTTGCAATTGAGCCTGTGCGTCCTGTATAGATAAAATGGGGGGTACCTCTGTTTCTCACCTGAGGACCCATGGCTTCCAACAACTCGGCTCTCCAGGGCTCCCCTAAGATGTCTCCAACCCCTGGTACCCCTGCCAGAGGTATGTTGCATTGTGCACTGCGAGGAAGGTGTTGGAGTTGTATAATATTACATTGTGTTCCCTGGATGGCCCCCGCCGGTTTATTGATCCCCATATGTGCTGAGGAGCAAGAACCTCCAAGTGCACTAACACCCCTGAGCCCCTCCAGCAGCAGTCTAAGGGGACCCCCACGACCTCTAGGGGGCCACGGTAATGAGGCCAGCAGCAGTCAAGTGCCTCCCTCAGTCTTCAGATGGCCAAGAATTAAAAATGCAGGCAGGCAAACAAGGCCCGAGAGTCCAACACTGTCCAGGCCGCGCACATCCCAGAGCAACAGAAGGCACAACCCAGGGGATACAAGGCAGACCTCAGCACCTACTTCAAAGGCCCAGCTGACATCGACAGGCTGCACTCCGGTCCACAGCAGGGATGGTGACAGCGGGGGCGCCCGGAGAGCGCCGCCCTAGCAATGCTGCGCAGCGCTTCAGTTGCTTCCCGCCAGCCGCATGCTGCAGGCGATTCCACCTTGGCCAATCCCAAGCACCATCACACCCGTTCGCCCCACTCCCTTATAGCGGTTATCGGCGCTCTCAGATGCAGTTAGAAGGGAGCGCCACGTCCAACAGCAGCGCCTGCCACTGAGACCAGGCCGCCTCCAGGACCCCAAGCCCTCCACAGCTTTCCTGTTCACTTCTCCTGGCAGTAATGGAACTGACCAGCACAGGGGCATATCTGCTCATGGAGATATGTCCTCACATGTAATACAAATCAGCCTGCCTTAGGGCCGTAAGGCCTACTGTAGGGGTGACTTACAAATATTACTTGCAGTGCCAGGGTCTATGGCATACAGAGAAGTGTGTCCGGTTATGTTTTTACTTATGTCTGCACCAAAACATGCAGCCTCCAATGGCAGTCTTGCATGAGGTTGGTTGGTGAGGGGTACCTTAGGGTGGCAGAATTCATGCTGCAGCCCTCAGGGACCCTCTTTAGTACCTCAGGCCCTGGGTACCATTTAGTAGAAACTTACAGAGAGTGATAAAAGTATGGCCAACTGGGGAAACAACTGTACAGTTTTTGGAAAAGAGATTTGGCACCGGGGACCTGGTTAGCAGGAGCCTAGTGCACTTCCAGTCGAAATCACATCCTATACTAGGCAAAAAGTGGGGTGACCATGTCAGAAAGGGGCACTTTCCTACAAATGTAACATAGCAGGAGGTGTTCCAGCATGCTCCAATCTTCCTTGAGTCACTGTAAAGATATTGTAAATGTCAGGGTGTGTGGAAATCAACTCACCTTCACAAGCTTTTGGGCCACTCACTCACCTGCATTACAATTGATATTGCTGCGCAGCACTGATTCCTGCTGCTTCAAGGCGTCTTCGGTACCTCTTAAAGTGTAGACAGATGTAATCAAAGGAAGTTCTGTTTGTAAAAGTAAACAGTGATAAGTGCATAGTTCCCTACGTAGAGTGCTAAAGAGGCCCTTGGGCCCTGCAGCGATGTTCAGACAGAGGTAATAGGTGTACGCATATAAGCAGGTCTATACAGTGCATAATGAAAACTAATACTTCATGCTGTCGTGTATTTCTATAGGTTCTGATTCGATCCCCCTATTCCTGACCCTATTCTGGTTAAACTTACTAGCTAGTTAACTAACAGTCAGCCCATGAGGCAAGAAATCCCCCATGATGCAGATACCGTTATCTGACGCAGTCACACTACGGCACAGGAACGTGTTATCTGATTAGGTCATAACGCTTGAGATCTAATTAGACAAGCGATATTCCTCCAGCCCCTGATAAGGCATACGACGTTCTCATAACAAATCAAACCTATGACAACCTGGATAATCTGTGCGGCCATTGTTTTGATTTCACAGAGAACTTTAGTAAAGAATGTGCTAACGAGCAAGTCGTATGACATCTTTATTGACGTACCTATGTCCATCCTTACGTCAATCCCGGCACCTTTAAGGTATAAATATTGCCGACCTTGCCCTATGCAAACACACGCGTGGTGACAAGACGGAGCAGCCATACTTGCCGAAGCCGAGAGCAGAAGCAGACCCCGCAGGCAGCAGCCCCGCCTTCCTGACGCGGTGAGAGACGCGCTGCTATCTCAAGCCGAGAGACCCAGCACCGGCGCTTCTGGGCAGCCCTCGCAGGCAGCCTGGAATATCGAGAGCAGAGAAAGAGATACCATTCCTCATTCATCCTAAATTCCAGGTACAGAACTGAATAACCCCTCCTAGAGAATTCTTTAGTTATTCACTTGGCAAAAACAAACTTAAACTAAACTGTAACTTTCTATTCCCGCCCACGCATTAGACTTAGGTCAGGTACACGGGGTAGGCGTATTTAGAAACACCAGTTGAGTACGTTTAGTCAAATGTATATGTGTATGTAAATATATTTTAATCATTTTAAACATCATATGGCTCAGAAACCATATCAATGTTTTTACAATATTATTTTATACTATTGCTTCTAATGTATGCACTTTACTTAACTATAAGTATTGCAATAATATCGATCCATTTCTCTTGTACGAGAAAAGAGACTGATCAATAAATAACATCTTTTATTGAACACGCCCGTCTCTTCCTTTTCTCTACATTCTGATGAGACTAAGAATGCACGTACTGACTGAGTAAAATAATTGCCTTGTGCTCACACGACTCTTGAGATTGACTCTTGATTAGGGGAGAGCAAAGTTGTCATGTTCTATGGTTGTCAGAAACTAAATCCCTTCTTGTCTAATCAGGGGAGTTCATCCTTCCTTGAACATTCGAGAAAGTTTCTAGCGAACTCTGAGCTTAGCTGGCAAACCCAAAAATTAAGTCTAGTTTCGACAGTAGTAGACCTAGTTAACGTCTGGCCTAGGTCTTTACTGCTGTAGGTACTATTCCAATGCGCAGAGCCTATTGGGAAAATAGGAGCTACACTACATGGCGCCCAACGTGTTTGGAAAGGGCGATAAAACTAACGTAAGACATTTAGAGTAACTCAGTCGTGCTTTCTCACTCAGACCCCTTTTCCCAAATACTCCAAAGACGTCTGGAGTGGGTGAAAGGTTATTATATCCTCCAAAACCTCGCAGGAGGGAACTCCTATGTACGGTTCTTGGTCTAGTCAACGTTGAAGGATAAAACAGTTCCAAAATATTGTGCACCTAATCTCTGTTTCCATAAAGAAACCTGATCTGCAAATAAAAATAATACCATCCTGTCAGTAAAATGGGAGACAGTGATGGAGAAAGAGAGGCAATTAGATTAGCTACTGAAATAGCAGATGCTGATGCTACCATGCAAACAGCAGACCCGGATATAATACTCATCCAGGTCGCCAAAAGGAGATCTATAACCTTAAAACTTATAGAAAATGGACTGACACCTAGAGGTGGCACAGTCATATTCGTAATTGAGGCACACGAATATCGGCAGACAGAGGTATACTATACATGGATACATTTTCCAGCAGCAAATGCTGTAACAAAGTACTTCCACTATTACAAAGTAGAGGAACCTCCTGAAACGTACACTCCTTTCGAGAGGTGGAAGTACCACTCAAATTCCAAGAGCATTTGCTCTTATTTGATGGCGCCCTAAAACATAATAATCACATTACAAGGCTCGGTCCTTTAGGAAGACCAGGAGCAACGTGGCCGGTCTTAGCCGGATACACACCACATCCAGACATCGACGAGATGACTGCACCAGAGCTATTAATACAGCTAAAACAACTACTAAAAATTCACAGACAATTAGTTCAGTATGTAATGCGGACTTCAACAATTCAGCCAGCGATTAAAATTCCACAGCTGACCCCTCACCAGGGGAACACAAATAAAATCACACCACAGAACATCCAATCCTGCCTAGGTAAAGTTCCAGCTAAACGGGAACAGATACCATTCTGGTTGGCACAGAAAATCACCCAAATAGAGGCGGTGTTTCCTGACACCACCCCATTAGAAAAGCACAGGATTCTGACTATATGTCTCCCAATGGGAATCGCACCACACATTGAGGACTGTGACACTTGGGGTACGGTCTTTGCTTCAATATACACAAAAATGCACGGTGTTCCATCCATTTCGGTAATACCAGATGTGCTAAAACAAATTCAAGATGAATACGGTCCAGAACCTGCTTTAACTCTTGGTATGAAATTACTGAAAGACTTCAAGCAGGTCTCGGCTATATTACTAGCCAACATAAAGGGTGAAGCAGCAAACGTGGCGATCCGCCAGAGGTTAAAAGAGACAGATATAGCAGACCAACCAGCTGAAATTGCCAGAATCATAGAAAAATCCTATGAAGAACTAGGCAGAGATAGTCTAGGTGGAATACCAGTAAAACCGCAACTGACTACAAGTCCAGAAAAAATATTTTTTAATAATAATTCACCAAAAAAGAACTGGGATGGAAATAAACAATCCAATCCTAAAGAAAAGAAATTCCAGTCCAGAGGAAGGTCTCCTAGGCGAAGAGAGAAATCTCCAAACCCGAGACAAAGGTCACCTCAGAGTGAACCCTCTGGGAATAGATATAACCTTAGAAATAGGGATAATATTAAAAAACCTGATAGATATCAAGACATTGATACACGTCCGTCTCAATCTTTTCAGAATACCTCGCAGAAATCGGAAAGAAGAGGACGATCAGAAGAGCACGCCAAGTCCAAAGACAAGGAACCTGCTCAACTGAAAAAGAAATCACAATTTCCAAAAAAGAAGGTAGCCAGTATCAAGGTAGTTAACAATGCCGAGAATACTGAGGACACAACTGAAAAACGGAGAATGGGCTCAGACAATGCTAGACAGCGCAGCAGAGGTGAGCATAGCTCGCAAAGTCCTTATGAATCATCTGGAGACAGTGGACACGAATGAATACCTTCAAGTGGAAACTGCAGATACCAGAGTTAGCAAGCCCCACAAAATATACGAGATAACATTACGTATAGAGGGAGATAAGACTAGGAAAATAAGGGGACTATTTTGGGATAACCTATCCAAGGGCTATGACATCCTTCTAGCTGAAAAAGACTGGCCACCGGAGTTTGTCAGGGAGTGCCCTCATGGCGAAGAAGTAATTATGCCTGCCTTCTCGAATCAAATACCGATTCATAAAAAATACACACTTGCTAGAAAGTGGGCAGTGGCCTTAGCACCTGCTTTATATAAAAATCACGTAGGATGGGATGAGGATTCTCCTCCTCACAAAGTCCAGTTAAAATCACAACCAACTGCACAAAGGCAGTACCCAATTAAGCAAGAAGCTAAAAAACAAGTAAATGAAATACTAGATCAGCTAGAATACCAAGGGGTGATTGAAACTTGCACCTCACAAATGAACAATCCTTTATTTCCGGTCTCCAAACCAGACAATTCGTACCGTCTAGTTTTGGATTACCGACACCTTAACACATGTTGCAAAACTTTTGCAGTGCAAAACTCACACAGTGCTGCACTAATGAATAACATAGTGCGCAAAAAATACAAAACAACCTTGGACATCTCCAATGGATTCTTTTGTCAAAACATAGCACCAGAGAGCAGATATTTAACTGCATTTTCAGTAAATGGCACTCAAAAACAATTCTGTCGGTTAGCCCAGGGGTACAAGAACAGCCCGGGGGTATTCTCAGCGAGAGTAACAGAATTACTACAACTATATGATGATGAAGCATTATCTTATGTCGATGACATTTACTTAACAGATGATGACTTGGAAACTCACTTGAAAAGAGTGAACACCAAAATACTTGGTTTCGCTGCAGAGGGTTACAAATTCAACTTCAAAAAGTCCAGAATTGCCCATCTGACGGTCCTATTCTTAGGATATGAGTTATCAAGTGAAGGCAAAAGCCTGGCAGACAATTTCCTAGAGAAATGTGCCGTAATCCAAGCTCCTAAAACACTAAAAAACCTACAGTCAATTCTAGGCTTCCTAAATTTCGGAAGAACTTACATTGCAAATTACGCAGAAAGGGTCAAACCCCTTTACGATCTAATTAAACCAGACTTTAAAAGATCCAGTTGGACTCAAGCACACACAGAAATTTTGAGATCCTTACAAACAGACATGCTAATTAAAACAAAATTAGAAACCCGTGATAATACACGCAACCTTGTGATCCGAGTCATCCCAGGGAGATGCGGATTCACATACCTAACCTCTAATGAGGGAGATAAGGTACCAATTGCATTTAAATCGCACTTGTACACTAAGGCTGAAATGAAATTTAGCCCAACGGAAAAAATTCTTACAGCAACACAGACAGCTATAGCAAAAGAACGAGCCCTGGCACAAGGTAAACGAATAATAATCGTGACACCAATACCAGCCTTAGAGGCGGTAACAAAGGCAAGCATTCCTAATGCGAAAGCACTGCATCCGAGATGGATACAATGGGCTAACTCTCTTGCTGCAACAGACGTGGTGTACGAATTTGATCCTTACTTAAAAACACAAGAATTTCTACAATATGAATTCGAATGTCCTCTGCCAACCGAAATTCTGCCTCTAGACCAATACGGCTGTATAATATATACAGACGGATCAGCACAACCCGCAGTAGGGGGTAAACAAGCTTACAGTGCTGCGTGCGCGATTGTTAAAGGTCGTTGGCACGAAGGGAAATTTAAACCAACCCTAACTAAGACCCAATCTCTAGGAGATTGCACAGCTCAGCGAGCTGAATTACTAGCATTCAAGATGGCGCTTGAAAATACCGATCGAGAATTCCCCACACTCATAGTGTGCGATTCGTATTATTGCGTTCAATCTTATAATGAATACTTGCAGATCTGGCTTCAAAATGGTTTCAAGGATGCGAAAGGAGGCACAATCAAGCATAAAATGCTATGGGAACAAGTAGCTCTTTTACAAAAAGAACTACCAAAGACTCACGTGATACATACACTGAGTCATCAACGTGATGGCGTTCACGTTGCAGGGAATTCATTGGCTGATGAGGCCGCGAAGGCAGCTGTGCAAACGGCTTCCGTAGCTGCCATCACCCGGTCAAAAACAAAAATAGACAGCGAAATATTACAAGCTGTCAGCGCTTCTGAAAAGGATTCGATAGAACCACTCCCTAAAGGCTTTCCATTAAAGTACTCATACATAACAGATGAAAACAATGTTCCTTTTGCTCAAATCCCTGGAGTGGGGGATAGGGCAATTCCAAACATGGAACACAGATTAGGACTAATAATAGCGGCACACGAAGGGCTTGCTTCTACCCATGCTGGCGTCTCAGCCACAGTATCATTATTAAAACAGAGATACTGGTGGCCGCAAATGAGAAGACAAACAAGGAACTATGTTCTAGCATGTGAAATATGTCAAAAAATGAAAGTATCAACTGTGAGACGTCCAGCACAGACGCCCCTTCTAATCTCGGATAAACCATTAGCCTGTGTTTATCTAGACCACTGTGGTCCCTTACAAAGGGACGGTAACTATAAATATATCTTGGTCGCAGTGGACTCATGCACGAGATTCATATGGATGTGGCCCCAGCGAACGGCTGACGCCAGAACTGTTATAAAAGATTTGCGGGTCTTTATCGGCACATACGCAATTGGCATTCTGCATTCGGACAATGGTCCTGCTTTTAGCTCTCGGGCTTATAAGGAGGCCATGGTCAGCATGGGCGTGCAATTGCGGTACTCTTGTCCATTTCACCCTGAGGGGAACGGAATTGTTGAAAGAAAAAACCGTGACATAAAGCAATCTATAACGGCAAAGGTATTAGGTTCGGGAGCTGGGTGGGTCAAACATCTAATAAGTGTCCAACGTAGTCTAAATAACTTGCCAAGAAATTCTCTGAAGGGATTCAGTCCGTACGAATTATTATTCGGAACTAGGATGTTGATCTCTGACCTTGATAGTCAGACTTCAGTGGTAACAGAAAAAAGCTTTGATGTCAAAGACCGTTTGGCTATTTTGCAGGACTTAAACAAAACAAGAAAAGACCTGAGCAACATACAGTTGAAAGAACAGCCAACGACCACTGAAGAATCACCACCTGTCCCAGCAAGACCTGTCTGGATTCCAAAAGTCGGGGATCTAGTCAGGGAGAAGATCGCGGTAAAGAAGGAATTTGGGCCTTCTTACAGAAAAGCAGTTCCTGTATTGTCTGTCAACGGGACAAGATCAGTTGTACTACCGCCACTTGCTGGAAAAAAGGAGAACCGAGTTGTATCCATCGACCTGGTAAAACCACAACATGTGGCCGATAACCAACAGTAGGCCAAGTGGACTCCCAATAAGTAGCAGAACACCAAGGTTTGCTACCAGTACAGAGGTCCTATCAAAGAGGCTCATCACATTCGAAACGCCTACAGAAGAACAACAAGGACTATGCAACAATGCAATAGAACTTAGACCTCTGAAAACCCAAATAAAGACATTTAGCAGAGACACACCAATCTATACAGAAGTACCAAGTGAAAATGCGAGAAACAAAAATCCTGAACCAATTGGAACAATTGACAGAACTGCATCCGGTTACTTCATCAACTTCGATGATTCCTCTGAAGGCTTCAGCGAACAAAAGACACAGCCATCATCAAAATCCTTTAAAGACAAAGCGAAGGAACTTTTGAAACAACTGAAAGAAACATATCTGGTTTCTCCATGGATTGAATTTTGGGTGGGTTTTGGTGCATTTATCCTCATACTTTGGCTCATCATGGTATTTACCTTGGGACGCTTCATTGAGGGAAAATATGCTAAAATGGACACAGCAAGTCAGAACATCAACTTGGTCCTCAAACCACACACATCTTCACACGTCGAGAAAAGAGAACTTTCTTCAGAACTTTCTTCAGCCAACTTCACAGCAATTCCAATATCTGGTGGGGTAGCCTGGGACAACACTGACTATGAAATTTATGGTCCGGTCGAGATCCTGAAATATCCACACCAAATCAAGATCTCCTTGAGTGACTTTGCAAAACCAAACTCATTTGCTGATGATTGGGACTTTGAAAGTATAAACAATATGATGTCTGACTTAGTAATGTCTGCTAAATTTACAAAACATGATTATTTGCAGGGTTCTACAAATTATGACAGCATGTACTGCTATAACCATTATGGTAACCATTTCTTGCATAAATCTGCACAACCTAGAAATGTTTTAAATTTTAATCAATGGGAACATTGTGCTACACCTCCAAAAGGGAGCTCTAGAACCGTGTATGGCAAATATTCATATTTTTCAGGTTTTAACATAACTAATGCTGAAACATTTTATTACAAATTGTCAAACAAGACAGGGATGAAAACCATGATAACCAACACAAAATTGATATATTCAGATTCTTTCTTTGAAAAAATGAATACTTTTGGATTTGATTATTGGGACAAACATGTTGATTTGAAAAGTGTTTGGGGTACAAAAGAATGGCAAGTACAGGGTATAGAAGCTTTGTTTAGAGCCTGCATGATCCCAGAACAAATGATATTTTTAAATGACACCGTTCAACAAACCACCTGTCTTGGCTTAGCCAAAATCAAAGATTTAAATAACCTGTCTATTCCAAAGCCAACAATGTTTAGCAATAACTCTGAAACAGATGAAGAAATAGACATAAACCATATACTTAACCAAAACAGAACACATCCTGATTGGAAACAATGGTTGATCTGGCCCACAGATACAAATAACTGTCAAGATAGATTCCTGAATAAAACACAGGGTTTCAAAATGAACAGGCCAGACCCTAGATATCCCCAAAGACATCACCCAGGGATAATAACAACCTACAGTGTGGGCAAATTATGCCTTCAATGGCTACAAACTTCCACACTGCCTGAAATTAAGCAACACCTAACTTTACTTACTGATGGTGCTGACTTGCGTGATTTCATAATGGGACCACGCAAACAGCGTCAAAAGCGTTTCATAGCAGCCTCTGTATATGCAGCATACAATGAGGCCTGGAAGGTTACTCAAATTGAGACAGCAGAAAGAATACGGGAAATTGACCGTATTCATTTGGAAAAATCACTTTCTGTAGTGGACAATGGGTTAATGACTCTGTCCTCCAGAATTTTTTTCATTGGACAGCATTGTGTCTTCAGCAATCGATATATTATCGCAAGACTTACTGTTATTACAACATGGTCAGTCACAATTGCGTTCTATTGTACAGCTTGGCTGGACGTTACAAAATCTGCGTTCAGGCTATGTGCCTTGGCGTTTAATCAACACAACGTCACTATTTCAAATCTTTAACCTTACTGATAGACAAATCGGTATGGCGCAGAAGGGTGCTGATTATACAATCTTGAGCATTGAAAAACTAGAAAGATTACCGTTGACAATGTCAGAACGACCTGTCAGTGAATGGATAATCCACGGAATCATAAATATTCCAATCTCAACCTTCAGGTTTCAATACTGCCAAAAATATATACAGGCTGGCATGTACGAGAAATTGGGAAAGGGGTACCTTAAAACAACATGGAACCTGCCCTATTCACATGCATGTGTCAGTAACAAAGGACAGAAAGTGTTTCTTAGTGGCATCAATTGTGCTATGTCACTAAGCGGCACGCTTCTGTGTAACGGTATTAGTTTGCACGGAGCCTGTGAAGGGAATTCATACAACCTTTCATGTCACCAGCAAGGCGCACCTGCAACTGAAATAGAACCATTCTTTCAAAGACTCTATAATGGGAGTTACATTCTTATTGTAGACCGCAGATGCTGTAGTCTTATGCCCGGGACTCCTTATCTCGTCACTACGACGGCGAAGGTCAAGTGCTGTGGACGTTCTTTGTTCCCCAGCTCCTTTCCTGACAGGGAGGCGAGGGCATGGCCCAGTTTGAAAATTACTTCTATTCGAATAGACACTTTAAGCAGAATGAAAACAGTGCTTCTTCAGACGCCTACAAGGCTCACGTCATCTAAAGAAACGTATGATCTACAAGTCGCAAGGACGACTGCAGAGATACATACATTATTATCAACTAATTCCCCCGTACATTTCGCGGAAATCCTGAGCGAAATCTTAAATATTTCTGATACCACAGGGGTCTCAAAGGTATTTAAGACAGTATTTTCGATGGCATTAACACCATTCAAAGCCATACTGGGTATTTTTCCAGACTTCGTCCATTCGATTTTTGGCGGACTTCCCCTGATCCTAGGACTAATTGCAGGAATCCTATTCCTAGTCCTTATTTTTCGTTATGGCAACCCATGTCACAGATCAAACTCTCGCGACAATGGAAGATACGATCCTAGCCATTGGATACCGGGACCGGATATCAAAAATCCTGGGACTATCCCGGCTTAGAGACCTAAACATGACTTGGTTTCTATCATTTCGACCAATGTGGCAAAGGTGTGTTTTACCTGTACTAAGGTGTCTGCTATGCGGAGAAGAATGCGTGTTAGACACCTGTCTGACGCTACAATCGGATGCGCCGGTGGATGCAGATACACTGTTGGTTCCTACCAAGGTTCACGCACTGTGCTGCCCTCAAAGGCTGCCAATTCTGATGACGGCATTCCTGGAATCTTCACCACTGCGATTGAAGAGTAGTGAAGTTCAAGATGAAAGCAGCATCGAACAGGTACGACCTTCTGTCAGCAATGCAAATCAGAATGTCAATGGAGACAATCATGCGCACGAATGTATGGTTACCCCTATTTCCGACTTAGAGGAACTTTCCCATGAAGCTGTTGACAGTTTTTTCGAAAGCCTGAATGATATGATGTTCTCTCCGGAACAGAAATAGAGACTTTTGAGTAAACTCGCACACGGCGTTCCCTGAATTCGGCCTTCAACTTTAAAAATAAAGTCACATGAACAATTACAATCCAGTTCACGGACAGCAACTTTTTTCAGCAAGCCCCTAAAATATTTTTCTATATATTTTTTCCCGGGACACTGATTTTCTGCTTAAAGTAAGAGACTATTCCTAGAGAACTAAGATTTCTATTTTAGATACTTTATAGACTTTATAGACTTTAGCTGCCCGCTGGTATGTTCGCAATAGATTTTATGTGATGAAATGGTTTCGACTTTTTTTCTGTATAGCCATATTAAGAGCCATTTCATGTGTATTTCTCATATACCAACAATCAATAATGCATAACAATGCGTGTTCACTTTTGCATCTAATTCATAGCTTAAGTGCATACAATATATATGACTGCAATTTTTCAGTATATTTGAAAATTTCGAAATGCATTTATGTATTTTGGGGTGGTAAGGTATACACTATACTCTATAGTATGTTGTACTATGTTATACTATGCATAGATTAGTAGATATGACCATAGTTAGCGTGGAGTGGGTGTCGTGTATTTCTATAGGTTCTGATTCGATCCCCCTATTCCTGACCCTATTCTGGTTAAACTTACTAGCTAGTTAACTAACAGTCAGCCCATGAGGCAAGAAATCCCCCATGATGCAGATACCGTTATCTGACGCAGTCACACTACGGCACAGGAACGTGTTATCTGATTAGGTCATAACGCTTGAGATCTAATTAGACAAGCGATATTCCTCCAGCCCCTGATAAGGCATACGACGTTCTCATAACAAATCAAACCTATGACAACCTGGATAATCCGTGCGGCCATTGTTTTGATTTCACAGAGAACTTTAGTAAAGAATGTGCTAACGAGCAAGTCGTATGACATCTTTATTGACGTACCTATGTCCATCCTTACGTCAATCCTGGCACCTTTAAGGTATAAATATTGCCGACCTTGCCCTATGCAAACACACGCGTGGTGACAAGACGGAGCAGCCATACTTGCCGAAGCCGAGAGCAGAAGCAGACCCCGCAGGCAGCAGCCCCGCCTTCCTGACGCGCTGAGAGACGCGCTGCTATCTCAAGCCGAGAGACCCAGCACCGGCGCTTCTGGGCAGCCCTCGCAGGCAGCCTGGAATATCGAGAGCAGAGAAAGAGATACCATTCCTCATTCATCCTAAATTCCAGGTACAGAACTGAATAACCCCTCCTAGAGAATTCTTTAGTTATTCACTTGGCAAAAACAAACTTAAACTAAACTGTAACTTTCTATTCCCGCCCACGCATTAGACTTAGGTCAGGTACACGGGGTAGGCGTATTTAGAAACACCAGTTGAGTACGTTTAGTCAAATGTATATGTGTATGTAAATATATTTTAATCATTTTAAACATCATATGGCTCAGAAACCATATCAATGTTTTTACAATATTATTTTATACTATTGCTTCTAATGTATGCACTTTACTTAACTATAAGTATTGCAATAATATCGATCCATTTCTCTTGTACGAGAAAAGAGACTGATCAATAAATAACATCTTTTATTGAACACGCCCGTCTCTTCCTTTTCTCTACATTCTGATGAGACTAAGAATGCACGTACTGACTGAGTAAAATAATTGCCTTGTGCTCACACGACTCTTGAGATTGACTCTTGATTAGGGGAGAGCAAAGTTGTCATGTTCTATGGTTGTCAGAAACTAAATCCCTTCTTGTCTAATCAGGGGAGTTCATCCTTCCTTGAACATTCGAGAAAGTTTCTAGCGAACTCTGAGCTTAGCTGGCAAACCCAAAAATTAAGTCTAGTTTCGACAGTAGTAGACCTAGTTAACGTCTGGCCTAGGTCTTTACTGCTGTAGGTACTATTCCAATGCGCAGAGCCTATTGGGAAAATAGGAGCTACACTACAATGCTGTGGAGCCCTTGGGTTGGATGGAGAATTGTTATAGGCTAACAAATGCTGTGGGGGTTAACAGAATATCAGGACAATCAAGGCTCACTGAGGGGCAAGTTAAAGTGGGGAGGACTTCGGAGTGAGAGTGGCTGGAATTCATTTGGTGAACAAAGCAACAGGAAGCTCTGAGAGTTTAAATGTTCCACATCTTCGTGGTTTCAGGAACTGCTTCGAGTTCGGACCAAGTGGCAGATGATTTTCATATAGTGATGGGTCGAGGCGAGATTAATAAA
The DNA here is from genome assembly GCF_964261635.1 of Lissotriton helveticus. Lineage (NCBI taxonomy): Eukaryota > Metazoa > Chordata > Amphibia > Caudata > Salamandridae > Lissotriton > Lissotriton helveticus. Next base: position 1,931,626,440 of record NC_136068.1, on the reverse strand, counting down.
GGTAAGAGATTTGATCCTAAAATTTCAATTCAGCAAATGCTTCACAATTATGTACGAGGATCAACAAAATGACTTTGGAGTATTAGACTTGTGTCATGTCTGACAATATCGAAAAGCTGCTGGTATCAGTTTTTGGCCCGGACAATGTGGGTTTTTACCAAAATTCTTTACTAACAAAGACGTTCTTCGTAGGCTGCCCCTTTCTCTCCATTAAGCCTATGAACTTTAAATCCTTGTTGATAACTGAAGAGGGCCATTTGTGATGATTATTCGATTTCCACATTCTTTCGCAAGGTTAACATCTGAGGGAGAGGTGGAACTAGAGGAGGCGATAAATAGCATGTGGTGGCAGGCTGGACTGGACCAGTCGGCCCGCACACTAGAGGACTTGTAGGGTTCAGGGGGTACCTCTAAGGTACCTTCCTAGTGCCCGTATTAATTATTCCATCACTGGAAGCAATGTGGGCTTATTAATACAATGTGTTTGATGCCAAACATCTTTAGTTTCAGTGAAGTCATCATGGAGCTGGGGAACTCCTTTTGACCAGTGGTTGGCGTTTGGTCCCCTAGAGCGGCACAAGATATGCTGCAGCTCTTAGTACATATGTCCTGGGTACCAGGGGGACCATTTACTAGGGACTTACAGAGGTGCTACAGGTATGGTCACTTGGGGATCAAGTGACCAGTTCTCTTGTTTTGGGGAAAGAACACTAATACTGGGGACCTGGTCAGCAGGAACTAGGTGCACCTCTGTCAAAGTTGCATCAAATACCAATGGGGGTGGGGTCGCACACTACTCACACACCGGCGGTGTCGCCCCTAAGGACTCTGGTCAATGTAGTAAAGTGTTCGCGATGCATCATCTTTCGATCTTCTGCTATCTTCGCTGTCTTCGCCATCCCTGGACACGTGTTTCGGGGTATCACCCCTCGTCAGCAGGGATAGGCCGTGTACTGGGGTTGCCGATGGCTGCCAATATCTGCCAGGTATAGTACCACTCAGGCGCGTAGGTGCGGGATCCCAGGCTCGTCAGCCCACTGCTCACGGGAGCTTTAAAGTTACAAATGGGGGTGGGGTCGCACACTACTCACACACCGGCAGTGTCGCCCCTAAGGACTCTGGTCAATGTAGTAAAGTGTTCGCGATGCATCATCTTTCGATCTTCTGCTATCTTCGCTGTCTTCGCCATCCCTGGACACGTGTTTCGGGGTATCACCCCTCGTCAGCAGGGATAGGCCGTGTACTGGGGTTGCCGATGGCTGCCAATATCTGCCAGGTATAGTACCACTCAGGCGCGTAGGTGCGGGATCCCAGGCTCGTCAGCCCACTGCTCACGGGAGCTTTAAAGTTACAAATGGGGGTGGGGTCGCACACTACTCACACACCGGCGGTGTCGCCCCTAAGGACTCTGGTCAATGTAGTAAAGTGTTCGCGATGCATCATCTTTCGATCTTCTGCTATCTTCGCTGTCTTCGCCATCCCTGGACACATGTTTCGGGGTATTACCCCTCATCAGCAGGGATAGGCCGTGTACTGGGGTTGCCGATGGCTGCCAATATCTGCCAGGTATAGTACCACTCAGGCGCGTAGTAACTTGTAACTTTAAAGCTCCCGTGAGCAGTGGGCTGACGAGCCTGGGATCCCGCACCTACGCGCCTGAGTGGTACTATACCTGGCAGATATTGGCAGCCATCGGCAACCCCAGTACACGGCCTATCCCTGCTGACGAGGGGTGATACCCCGAAACACGTTGTAGGAGAGTGGGGTCTGCAATCCCATGGCCACCCCAGATTTTTGCTTTTTGCTTCACTGATTTACGACTTTCCCTGGCTGTGGGCCTGCTAATCAGACCCACAGCCTAGCTGTTCTCTCTCTAAATTACAACCATGTACCCTAGGTGCATTTACCAATTGGTACTGGGCCACCTTATCAGTCCCTGTACAGTATACCTTAGGTATCCAGGGCATAGGTGTACCCAGGGCCTACCAGGGGCTGCAGCATGTATTATGCCACCCCTGGCTGGCCACCCAAATCTGACACAACTGGCTGCACGACAGCTGGGGCAAGGTGGTGTAATCACCCTTTGCTTTAATTAATTAATTATATAATATATTAATATAGTATTCCTATATCTAACCCTAAAATGGACACATATATTCCTATCAGTCACTCCTATGACAGGCCTTATCAATCCCGAAGGCAGAGTGCTTGGAAATATGTGAGATGGTGCTCTGGCATGAGCTGAGCCCGTTTGCAGCTTGCGGAACCAAGTCCTTATAGCTGTTCCATGATAACGCTATACCATATACTCTTAAGTGCATTATAATCCTCGCGGTTAAATGCTAACTTTGGCATAGCATTATCAAAACATGTCGAGTAAGGTGTCATACGAATTGGAATACTAACCCCTCGCCAATTCTGGCGACGGGGTTAGCATTCCACCCTTCTAGAGGGACACGACATGTATGTAACTGTAAACCCCGGTTAAAGTTAACTCAAGCCTCAGCATCACAAAATGGATGCTGCCACCACAGACACAAGTCTGACCTCCTGCTTCTGGGAGTCCTTCCAGCGAGGGAGGCTCAGACAAAGGGTTTCCTGCCTTGGGAGGTGCTAGCACCACCCCAGACAGGATTTTGTGTATTAGGTAGGCTAAGGCTGAAAGGAATGAGACATGCCTGGGGCACACAAGGTGCCCTGTGCATACACCGGTTCCAATCAGTTGCTGGGGCACTCCAGCCCCAGCTCTGGCGGGAAACTGGACAAAGGATAGGGGGTGTAAACACCCCCCCCCTTCCTGGTCCCACCCAGGGGAGGGACCTAGTCGTAGTGCAGCCCCCTTTAGCTGAATAAAGGTAGGAGCTGGTCCCATTCCAGATTAGATTACTCTTGACAACTTCCACGAAGAACTCTTGACCTTCGACCTCCTGAACATCAGAAGACTGAAGAATCTCCCCTATGGTCAGGGAGTGACCATCCTGCTTCGCAGGCACCATCAAGCTCCTGTGCGGTTTGCTGCAAAGTCCTTCCATCCCGGAATCCGACGACCCAGCTCGACAAGACCCGGACCTCCAGAGCTCTCTGACCTCTACCCACATCCACAGCACAGCTGGGACCCGTGGGTGCGACGAGCAACGTGGAGACGGCCATCTTGAAGAAACCTGCACAGCGCTTCCAGCACGACCCCCTGAGGGTTCCTCGAGTGAGTGCATTGGGGACTGAGACGCCCCACACCGATGCAGCTCCTGCACCAAAGACCAGCCCACCAGCATCCCCGTGATCTGCGTGGGGCCCCTTTTGCCTGGTTGCTGCCCTTCCTGTTGTCTGGTCACTTGCCGGCTGGCTAGTGACCTCTGAGGCGACGACCCGAAGATTTCAACACTGCTAGTCTGGTCCCCCAGACTGGCCCTTGCTTCCTTGTGAAAGAGAAGCACCCCGGACCCTCCTGGTCCACACCAGACGCCATCTTTGTTCCACCGCGTGGCTTGCATTAGCCAAGGCCTGTTGTCCAGATCGACGATCCGACACCGCCAACAGCAGCAGACTACGTGGGACAGCTCGTGCCTCCAGCCTGGTCGTGAAGAACAGCTCCGGGTCCGCGCAGCTACAGAGAGAAGCGACCCTTCCTTCACCTGAACGCGGCGACAGCATCTGGTTCCCTCCTGGTTCCAGCACAGTCACTGGCAAGTGACCAAGACTCTGTCCCCTTCCTTTTCAGGACTTCCTTCTTCCTAGTTCCATCCTTGGAACCACCGGACTCCTCCATCTGGCTACCTGCCAGCAACTTCTTGTTTCAGGCATCACCGGGATCCACACAGCAAACCCGACGCAACTTCAGCCCTATGCACCCGCAGCCTGTGGGTTAGGTAACTAAAGCTTCTAGGAGCTGAAGTCTGTGTCCACTATCCTAGTGTCCAGGTCCACTGTTGTTTTCCCTCCATCCAGCCGGGTTCGTCCGGAATCCGTAACTTTGTAAACTGTAGCATCCATAGACGTTGGTACGCATCCCGCGTGAGAGTTCCCACTCTGCACGTGAGTCCCGTGGGCCTCCTGCTCCTTACTTACCTAGTTCGTAGCGTAGTCCCAGCGATCCTCCAGCCTCTGGATCTCCTTACAGTATTTTCCTTCCTCGCATTCCATTGTTTTGAGTATATGGTTTGTCGTGCCCCTAAGGCACTTGTATAGATATTGTGCGAACTCGTATTTCTTTTGTAGTATTGTCATGTGCTTAGCCCTCTGACCTCATAAAGAATTCAGAGGTGTTGTTATTAATAAATATATCGTTTATTTTCATAACAACCTGTGTGGTGTCCTTTCATCTGGTATTCAAGGGGTTGTACTGTGGTAAACAGCTGGCTTCACATGCCAAAAGAGTTTAGCCTAAAGACTGCTTTTGTCCACGCTACTAGGATAGCTGGTCTATCAGGTTGACTTACAACCAATCACCATAAGGGTTGTTTGGACTGATACAAGGTGATCACTAGAATTAGTGAGCATCATATATCAGGCCAACTTCTCACACACGTGTCCAGGGATGAAAAGACAGCGAAGATAGCAGAAGATCGAAAGATGATGTATCGCGAACACTTTACTACATTGACCAGAGTCCTTAGGGGCGACACCGCCGGTGTGTGAGTAGTGTGCGACCCCACCCCCATTTGTAACTTTAAAGCTCCCGTGAGCAGTGGGCTGACGAGCCTGGGATCCCGCACCTACGCGCCTGAGTGGTACTATACCTGGCAGATATTGGCAGCCATCGGCAACCCCAGTACACGGCCTATCCCTGCTGACGAGGGGTGATACCCCGAAACACGTGTCCAGGGATGGCGAAGACAGCGAAGATAGCAGAAGATCGAAAGATGATGCATCGCGAACACTTTACTACATTGACCAGAGTCCTTAGGGGCGACACTGCCGGTGTGTGAGTAGTGTGCGACCCCACCCCCATTTGTAACTTTAAAGCTCCCGTGAGCAGTGGGCTGACGAGCCTGGGATCCCGCACCTACGCGCCTGAGTGGTACTATACCTGGCAGATATTGGCAGCCATCGGCAACCCCAGTACACGGCCTATCCCTGCTGACGAGGGGTGATACCCCGAAACACGTGTCCAGGGATGGCGAAGACAGCGAAGATAGCAGAAGATCGAAAGATGATGCATCGCGAACACTTTACTACATTGACCAGAGTCCTTAGGGGCGACACCGCCGGTGTGTGAGTAGTGGCGACCCCACCCCTATTTGTAACTTTAAAGCTCCCGTGAGCAGTGGGCTGATGAGCCTGGGATCCCGCACCTACGCGCCTGAGTGGTACTATACCTGGCAGATATTGGCAGCCATCGGCAACCCCAGTACACGGCCTATCCCTGCTGACGAGGGGTGATACCCCGAAACACGTGTCCAGGGATGGCGAAGACAGCGAAGATAGCAGAAGATCGAAAGATGATGCATCGCGAACACTTTACTACATTGACCAGAGTCCTTAGGGGCGACACCGCCGGTGTGTGAGTAGTGTGCGCCCCCACCCCCATTTGTAACTTTAAAGCTCCCGTGAGCAGTGGGCTGACGAGCCTGGGATCCCGCACCTACGCGCCTGAGTGGTACTATACCTGGCAGATATTGGCAGCCATCGGCAACCCCAGTACACGGCCTATCCCTGCTGACGAGGGGTGATACCCCGAAACACGTGTCCAGGGATGGCGAAGACAGCGAAGATAGCAGAAGATCGAAAGATGATGCATCGCGAACACTTTACTACATTGACCAGAGTCCTTAGGGGCGACACCGCCGGTGTGTGAGTAGTGTGCGACCCCACCCCAATTTGTAGCTTTAAAGCTCCCGTGAGCAGTGGGCTGACGAGCCTGGGATCCCGCACCTACGCGCCTGAGTGGTACTATACCTGGCAGATATTGGCAGCCATCGGCAACCCCAGTACACGGCCTATCCCTGCTGACGAGGGGTGATACCCCGAAACACGTGTCCAGGGATGGCGAAGACAGCGAAGATAGCAGAAGATCGACAGATGATGCATCGTGAACACTTTACTACATTGACCAGAGTCCTTAGGGGCGACACCGCCGGTGTGTGAGTAGTGTGCGACCCCACCCCCATTTGTAACTTTAAAGCTCCCGTGAGCAGTGGGCTGACGAGCCTGGGATCCCGTACCTACGCGCCTGAGTGGTACTATACCTGGCAGATATTGGCAGCCATCGGCAACCCCAGTACACGGCCTATCCCTGCTGACGAGGGGTGATACCCCGAAACACGTGTCCAGGGATGGCAAAGACAGCGAAGATAGCAGAAGATCGAAAGATGATGCATCGCAAACACTTTACTACATTGACCAGAGTCCTTAGGGGCGACACCGCCGGTGTGTGAGTAGTGTGCGACCCCACCCCCATTTGCATCAAATACCACACACAACTTAAGGGGGACTCCTGCAACAAGAACCTAGCTTCCTACATGTCCTGCTCATGGTGTGACGACCAGTACCAGGGTCTGAATGAGATAAAGACTACCTTCTGCCCAGGCTTGTGCCCCTGAAAGCAGCTACACCCATCTACAGCATTACATCAGAACCCTCACTATGATTTGTCGGTTTTATGACATCCCAATACCCTTTAATTTTCATCAAGAATCGAATGTCCTCTTCACTCACTGGCGACTCTTCTCACTGCTCTGTAATCCTCTTCGCTCCCTGGCCTTCTTACTCCTCAGTCATCCTCCGAACTCACTGTGCATTACAATCATGCATCATTCTCTTACTCACACATCAGTTCTCCCTTTCCCACCACCCTCCTCACTTTCTACCAGGTTTTAATACTATGCCCTTCACTTTTCCATGGTGCCCCACATTAGCACGCCAACTGCTCTAATCTCCACTGAAGAGTGATAAGGGCTACAGATGACAGAATAAGGTGATGAAACACCCCATTACTTCAAGAGCACCCAGGCACGTGATACTGCACATTTCACTATCAGGCTTAGGCGAGGGCAGCCTGAGCTAAGGTCACACAATCCCTGCCAATACCGTAATAGCGTGTCTCAGCTTCTCCATCAGTCCTGCAGCATTAGCTGGTATCTTCTTCCTTTATTGCTTTCTCTTCACCCTTTACAGTGTTGCTGTCATCACATGCTTGTCTCAAACAGGATTTTATATGCCTTAAACTTTCCCTTTTGCGTTTTCACTTCTCCAGTGGCATAAAAAGATAAAAAAAGAGGACTTTGATCACGGCCAGATGTTTCTTCGGTTAATATAAAGATGCATACAGATATCAGTTACCGGAGCTGGATTGTCCCCTTTTCACACTTCCTCTGTGGAACATGCGGGAAATAACGAACCTTCACAAGTAGTGGCCAACACTCGCTCACCTGAATTACAACTTATATCTTTACGTGGCGCTGATTCCTGATGCTCCGCGGAGTGAAGCTTTTTCTCCTCTGTTCCTCGTAAAGGGAAGACCGATGCAATCATCGGAAAGCCTGTTTGTAAAAGTAAATAAATATAAATTCATAGCTCCCTATGGAGAGCAAGAACCAGCCCTGAAGAAACTGTAGCGCTGTAGCGATAGGAGCATAGACATAAAAAGAGATGTTTAAACAAAGTAAAATGAGAATTAAAATGTAGAGTGCTACACGGTGGAGACATATTTCAGAGCATCACAAGCAGGGCTATCTTAGAAAATTTCAAACTGAAGAACAAAGGGGCAGCGAGAGAGAAAAATAGACAGGTGGTTGCAGAACAGACAGAATGATTTGGAATACACACGGAGAGGAGATTTCATAATGACTAATTTGAAATAGATAAGGAGTCTAGGAAGCGTAGGGAAAAGATGGGGTAAAAAACAGATATTCAGTTATGAGCGGGAGGTGATGTGCCCTATGCAACGATGACTTTTGTTGAGCTAAGATTCTGTAGGAACAAGGTCAGTCAAAGTCAAGAGTGATTTAACATCTGCTAGTTCAATTTAGTGCGACAAATGCAAAAAGAACCTATGATGGGGACAGGTTCAAGACTGATTTATAAATGGCTAAGTCCAAACCGTGGTGGCGTAAAAACGATGGATTTTCACTAGATATCATGGAGAGCCAAATGGGAAACTGTCTGGGCTTCAGGTAAACCCAGCTTCAAGTCTATTTCAAGACTGAATGTAGTTGGTGCAGTAGGGGTGCGGAATTCCTACTGCCCACCACCCAGGACGTACTGTTTGTTGTTCACTGTACAAGTTGCCGAACCCCTGCAGCCCAACCTGTTTGATTGCCAGTTTAGAGTACCACTGTATGAATATATGAAAGAGGAAGGTCTGTCACTAAGGCAAGTTTTGTATCCATATGTAGAGATTACATATGGACTAGCCAGAGTACTGTCGCTCAAATCTTTACCAAGTACAATAGTTAAGCAGATGTAAAACTGCATCAATTGTATAGTTGATCGCAGGTGCTTGGTAAAGGAAGAGCAGCCGCTCTCATGCTCTTCGAATTTGAAATATATTACATTACGTGATTCAATTTCCTGCTTGCACACAACTCTTCAAATAAAAAATATTAATAGTCAGTCAAGCAAGTCTTCCTTTATTGTGTGCTTTTTAACATTCCAGCCAGCCAATTCTGATCTTCTGTACTACAAAACATCCAAGCAGGTCAATATGTGTTTCGTCCAGTGGGTGTAACCCAATGACTTCCTCAGGGCTTACTCAGAATACTGACTGCTTCATAGGTGTGCTACGATTCGATCCAGATCATCCATGTATTTGGGAAATGATTGGTTGTGTCCCTTAAAGTTGTGTTTGCTTAGAAGTGAAAGATTTGTCTTGCAAAATGTTATGTAAGCTAAAGGAATGATATCCTTAGCATGAACAAAGTGCTGTGTGTCTCATGCTTGCAGCGTTATTCAACTAGTGCGCAACTGCACAACTCCAGTGTATTCTACTCAATGCTCGTTCACTCAGCAAACACACCACGGAGATCTGGGATATGATCTCATACTTCACCCCGGACGTCATATCTTTACCACAGAGACCTGCCTGACCCCCGCCGCCCCTCCCCCCCCCCACCTCCGCCTCAGTGCCAGGCATCGCCAACCTCAAAGGCTACAATATAGCAAACTGGGATTGAAGCAACAAACACAGGTGGAATTGCATCATCTACAAGAAAACCATCCACTCTACAACCTCCCCAGACGAGACGACCTTGATAATGAAGCACCTCAACTTCCAACTCCACACAGATGGAAAAAGAACCATCAGAGGCACCCACACCTATGGACCACCAGGAACAAGCCCCAGCTTATGTAATGCCATCATTGACCTCTTCGTCCCAATCGTAATCTACTCCGAACACTGCATCTTCAGAGGGGAACTCAACTTCCGCCTCAATGACCTCAGAGAAACCGACATAACCAACATCCTGGAAAGAATGAACAACTTGGGCCTCAAACAACTTTTCACCGATCCTATCCAGATCACAGGACACCTGCTCGACCTCATTTTCATGTCCTGTGACAGAGTCAAGTACAACTAAGTCACACGGCTCAACTGGAACAACCACTACAGCGTCCACTTTCCATTGCCAGACACTGGCCCTAACCCCCAAATCCAAGTGCAGAGACTGGAAAAATGTTTCAGAAGACCAGAGGAACAAAGCTCCCAACTCCCAGGCACAACATCCAACCCAGAGCAGGCTGTGTAGAATTTCTCGCAGTGGATCACAGCATGCACCGAAACAATCGCCCCGCCAAGCCAGCCAAGTACAAAGGACCAACTAGAAGAGTGAGAACAGCGGAACATAAATACACCCAACTGCACCTGCTGGCAACTAGAAAGAAAATGGAGAAAGTAGAGGCATCACAGCCTTCAGGACAGCACTCAACCACTGTCACTGTCAACTGAAAGAAACAAATTAGAACACACTAGCAAACCGTATAAAAGCCAGTAAAACTGAAGCAAGGAGCTCTTTGCCATCGTAAAGGAGTTCTCCAGCCCCACAGACGCCGAGAACGACATCAACCACTCCCAAGGACTATGTGACAACCTGGCGGACCTCTTCCATGACAAGATCTTAGTCATTTACAAGAACGTAAAACCCCAACCTTCCACTGTCCACAACTTCAGCCTGCTCCCACCTATGAACACAGAACCCGAACACCTACTCAGCCACTGGGACCCTCTCAGAACCCTACCCACAATCGCCATCTTGAACACCGTGCACATGGGAGCACCAACGGAATCCAGTCCACACCACTTCTTCAACCTTGAGAGCAGGAATATTGGCTACGAGCTCAAGTAAGTCCCGAACACCTCCATCACCTCAGTTACCTTCCCCGAGGACTGGAAACATGCTGAAGTGAGGCGCCTCCTGAAGAAACCCTCCACCAACCCAGCAGGACCGAAGAAGTACTGACCCATCCCATCCTCCCCTTCCAGTGAAGGTTCTCGAGAAGGCAATCAACCAGCAACTCACCGAACACCTGGAGCAGAACAACTTCCTGGACCCTTCTCAAACCAGATTCAGAGTCATCCAAAGCAGTAAGACAGCCCTGATCGCAACTATCGACGACATCAGGGCCTCCCTGCACCACAGCGAAACACCAGTCCTCATCCTCCTGGAACTATCAGCTGCCTTCGACACCGTCTCCCATCACATCCCAATCAACAAACTCCACCACATTGAAATCCAGGGATACGCCCTCAAATGGACACATGGTGACCTGCGGAACTCGGCCCACCCTCCGACCAGACAGGCTATGCCATGAAGCAACGGGTCTCATACAGAAAGCGCCGGGACGCCCCTTCGCTGGGGCAACTGAGCGCTATACAAGCACATATAACATAACATAACGTAAACGCTGTCTTGTCCGCTTGCTTCCACACCCAATGCATTCTCTGCAAGATCTTCAAGTGGCTCCCAGTCGACACCAGAGAGAGACTATCAGGCAGGCTTTCTTTAAAAGCAGGCTGGACTACGGGAAGACACTCTACGGAGGAAGCACCGCACGCCTCCTAAAGAGACTACAGACAATACAAAACTCCGCGTTTAGACTCCTCCTTGACCTCCCCAGACGTACCCACATCACACCGCACTTTAGGAAGCTACACCGGCTCCCGATGCAGAAGAGATGGCAGTTCAAGATGCTGACCCACACACACAAAGCCCTGGACAATCAAGGACCAAAATACATCAACAAGTGCATGACCTTCCACCAGCTGACCAGGCACCAACGATTCACCTCCCTCTTCCTCGCAGACACCCCACAGGTCTGCAAAGCCAACAGCAGAGGACGTTCCTCCTCACATCTGGCAACCAGAGCTTGGAACATGCTTGCCCTGCACCTCAGGACCGCCTCAGCACATCACTTCGCAGCAGCTAGCAACTCCAGCGCCTCAAGACCCTCAGGGATGATGATTTACCACGCTTTATAAATGATTGACTGAGTGCACGAATAATAAACTTAATGAAAGGTGCACAAGTTATTCAAAGTTGTGTACATGACTTGATACAAAGCTTTTAATATTAAGACAAGTGCTCTTAAGAAATGCAGTGCATTAACAACTTGCACCTGCCTCATCAACTAGACTACCCTCTTTAATGGGCAGAAGGACTGGTACGCTACCTAGGTATATATCTCAGCCCTAATGTACAAGAACTCTGGGATGAAACCCATGGGAAAGAAGTGACTTGTCTGGAGGGTAAAATAAAGATCTGGCCCTGGCTGCAGCTCTGCCTAGCGTGACGCATAGCCATTGCTAGCATTATTGTCCTCTCGAAATGTTTCTATTTGTTTATCAACTTCCTCCTCACGCAGGCTTTATCAAGACAATGCGATCCCTGATGATATCCTTGGCATGGGCCGGTTAACAAGCCAGAGTGTTGTGGGAGCTCCTGACCCTTCCCCTGGCTCAAGGTGGACTGGGTGCGCTAGATATCCAGCTTTATGCATACTGTGCACAGGCACAGTTTCTACATCACTGGATCCATCCCACACCCTTTAGGCCGCATGTGGCGGTCGAGATTGACAGAGCAGCTCCGACCCATCTCTCGTTCGCGATATTTCAACGATACACAAGACCGCGGGATGAAATAGACCCGGTTGAGGCACTGAGAAGGAGCTGGAATGGCCTGCGTAGGAGAGCCGGTCTGGATATGCCCCCTCGGTCCCACTGGCACATAACTCCCAGCTGCCGATATTGGAGGACAAAGGAAATGTCACTCTGGCTAACAGGCTTGGCATGAACATATATGCAGACCTACATCCGGCCGACACCTACCGCCCACCCTGGTGTAGCACCCTCCTCCGAAATATAGTTGTATCACTGTATAAAAGCAACCTACCGTCAATTTCACACTACCTTCCCCAACCCGCCTCCCACACTGCAGGCTCTGGAGGAAATACTAATCAATCAGTCACCACGTAAACTTATCACTGACCTATACAGCTCCATGCAGACTACATGCCCAATATTGGAGCCCAAACCTTTACAGATGTGGACTACTGAGTTACATCCACCACTTCTAGAGGAGCAGTGGAAATTTTGTTGTGGCCAATTAAGGATGCTATCCCCAAATTACAAATTGCGGTTGATTCATTTGAAATATTTGCATACATTCTACAGAACCCCTGCCCTGATCCACCGCATAGGATTGCGACCAACTGCCGACTGCTGGAGATGTAGAGTGATGTCAGCAATGTTTTTGCACGTAGCTTGGGAATACCCTCCCATAGCTAAATACTGGACAGACAAATTTAATATTATTGGTAAAATTCTTAATCTACCAACAACACCTTCCCCGTTGTTAGGACTATTGGGGTATGTGAAGGAAACACCTTAACACTCTCGGAAATTGCACCCCATGCTATTATTATTGGCCAAACGCGGGGTAGCTATACACTAGAGGAAATTAAGTGCCCCATCCAGTACAGCATGGTTACGGGACGTCACATATTGTCAAACTCAGCTCTCGCTATTTTGGGAGCTTATGCCTACAGCGTCTAGACCTAAAGATATCTGGAGCCCTATATCAGAATGGCTGCATACACAACAGTCTGACCATACAGATGCAGTTTCAGCTGATATAGTTACTATTGGTATTAACTCCTCTACTGTAGAAATAGTTGGCTGAGATTTGATGCTGTAATAAGCAATCATTAAATAGTGGTAAATTATTTATTGGATGCTGAAGTCACGTAGTGCATGCATTATAGGATTTTGGAAAGAGTATTGATGTTCCCATCAAATATTTGAGCATATATAGTAGTGGGCCTGCACACCTATTTCTTATCAATATTATTCTTAAATTCTGTGCTATGTGAAAAATGTTTCGCGTGCTGACAAGTGTGGGGGCATGTGCCCAGAGCCCTCAAATGACAAATAAATCACTCGAGAGCGTAAGGAAACCTCACGCTACTTGTCGCACAGCTATGGGCAGAAGGCCTCTGTATAGTATTCAAAAGATCAACCATAAAAATGATACATACTTCTTCTCTGGTTTATTTTTTTCATTAAATCATAATTTATCATATGATTTCAATATCAACATATTTCTCATGATTCTCTAGTTCATAAAACAAATTATACAATCAATTTAGAAGTTCTGCTTTCACTCGATTCAATTGTATGGAATGAAACATTTCAGTTTACATAACTATACATTATACCCAATGCATTTCGGGTTCTGCACCGAACCCTTCCTCAGGGGATAAAATTCCATAACATATTTGTAAAAATTCTGAATTTCTTGCAGACTGTTGTATGGTTACTTTCCAGATCTAGAACACAGAAAACAGTAACGGTTGTTGTATATAGGACATAACATCAACATGCAGTCAATGCTTGCTTAATTCGAAATTCCAAGTTAAACTGGGGAATGACACCGCAAGCACCAAAAAATAGACAAAAGAGGAAAATAGTGAAATAATATGATTTTCCACCCGTGTAACACTCAAAATAACAGTAAGGAGTGAATACAAAGTGACTAGAAAAGCGCCTCTATTCCATAATTTATCACCGAGGAGCAAACTAAGCGCCTCTATTAGGGGTTTGGTGTACCAGATAGAAGAGATGCATTCGTAAACCGGCACAACGGTAAACAAAATGCTCCAGTGTACATATCACAGTGTAAGTGCTCATATACAGGGCCTCTGTATACCTCACATGCAAGCGCTAAACAAACACATAAAGAGGATGCCTCTTACCCAAAGCTCCGTTAAAGATACTCGAGGTATTCAATACGTGACCACAATAAGAGTTCTTAAAATAAAGTAACTCAAATCCTGAAAGAAACTAACACCACGTATAAGAAACCTTCTTGGATCTGTCATAGTTCATGTGTGTTTACCAAACGGTCAAGAGGTCATACCGGAGTATGCGCCGAAAAACCCTCGGAATTCACACGATTCTTACGTAGATATTCCTTAAGCAGAAAGAAATAAAATCACCATCTGCCCTGACGCTGTTAATCCGAGAACCGGAAAATCCTTCTAATAGACACTCACCACAGTTCGTGGAGCGCCGCCATAACATGTCTCATAGGAATCTCGTAACCAAAGTCACATGATCTGCATCATCACACGTGGTTGTGTGAGAGCGCTCTTGGAGAGTCATAAATATCGATGACAGACTATGCGTGAAGCAACACTAAAAGCGGACTGTTATGCAAGTGTATCCCAACACTCAGGCACTCGAGAAGCCTCTTCTATCTGGTACACCAAACCCCTAATAGAGGCGCTTAGTTTGCTCCTCGGTGATAAATTATGGAATAGAGGCGTTTTTCTAGTCACTTTGTATTCACTCCTTACTGTTATTTGGAGTGTTACACGGGTGGAAAGTCATATTTCACTATTTTCCTCTTTTTTCTATTTTTTGGTGCTTGCGGTGTCGTTCCCCAGTTTAACTTGGAATTTCGAATTAAGCAAGCATTGACTGCATGTTGATGTTATGTCATATATACAACAACCGTTGCTGTTTTCTGTGTTCTAGATCTGGAAAGTAACCATACAACAGTCTGCAAGAAATTCAGAATTTTTACAAATATGTTATGGAATTTTATCCCCTGAGGAAGGGTTCGGAGCAGAACCCGAAATGCTTTGGGTATAATGTAGAGTTTTGTAAACTAAAATGTTTCATTCCATACAATTGAATCGAGTGAAAGCAGAACTTCCAAATTGATTGTATAATTTGTTTTATGAACTAGAGAATCATGAGAAATATGTTGATATTGAAATCATATGATAAATTATGATTTAATGAAAAAAATAAACCAGAGAAGAAGTATGTATCATTCTTATGGTTGATCTTTTGAATACTATACAGAGGCCTTCTGCCCATAGCTGTGTGACAAGTAGCGTGAGGTTTCCCAACGCTCTCGAGTGACCTATCAAATATTTGCCCGACTGTCCTAAAGGGTTTGTAATTCTTATGATTAAAGAATGCACCTGAAGGTTACGGAGATTACGCATAAATATGTCATCCTATAACTAATTCTTTGGAGAATGCAAATAAAAAAAATGTTTATTAAAAAAAAAAAAATGCAGTGAAGAGTGAGCTCCAGTTGCATTACTGACAATTGTTTTAATATGAAAAGTGAGTAATCATGTTTGCCATATTTAACAATCTGAGGCTATTTAATTTGCTCCCTGATTATATGCAAATATATGCGCAAGCATGAGAACAAGATTGCCGATTGCTTGCGTTCAAAATAAAATGTACACAAAATATTGAACCTTGGAACAAGCGTTTTGCTAAACTATTGGTGCAACTTTGGACACCATTTCTCTGAGGTATCATTTAGTAAAATATGCTTGATTTATGTCAATATATAAGAAAAACATTAGTAAGGGAAAAGTAATGCAAAACTATTTTTGGCAACATGAAAATCATTTCTTAAAGAAAGTCATAAAGGTGCACCTGCAGGTATATGTGATTCATTGGTGCACACGTATATCTTTCAGGAACGTTACAGAAGTAGGCCTGGAATCTGTTCCCCAGCAAACTTCTGTGACGTCTATTTTTCCATGAGAAAATCTACATATGTATATTTGTCGCTTCCAAGTGCAGAGGACATTAGAGAGCATATGCTCCGTTTGTATAAATGTCCATAAGAACAGAGTTCTTCATAGCATCTAATTTTTGAAAGTTTTAGGTTTTGGATTTGTAACATCAGGCACAGATCAAGACTGTGGGTGGGATTTTTGTGGCTGGGAACAGTGAGAGGTGTTGGATCTTTTCATGACACTATTCCCCTCTTACCTGTGCCTGAGCTTTCTGAGTCACTGGAACAAGGATCGTCTTCATGGCAGTCAGGAGAGCCTGTTAGAAAGAATAGATGTCGTCACTAAAGATGCCTGCGACTTTACTCCTTGTAGTGTAAACCTAGAGCTGAGTGGCAGGGTCTGAACGTAGACCACCTCCAGCCCACACTTGTGACCATGATGGCCTCAGCGTCCTTCTTTAAGAACACCATTCCACACCCACCTCACGGACTGGACGTTGTACGTTTTTTGATGTTATTATCCTGGTTGATGCGCCTCAATCTTCAATTGCTTCTCTCAAGCACCAGAGGTCTTTTTCACTACCCAGATGCATCTCTCACTCATGTCACACTCCTCAGTCATCATCCTCAGTCGTCTCACTCCTCAATCAACCTCCTCACTCCTCATTCATGTTCCTCACTCTTTACTTTCCATCTTCCGTTATCATCCTCACTCCGTAGTCGTCCTCCTCAGTTATCTTCCTCACTAATTTGTTGATCTTCTAATCTTCATGCATTCTCTTCTCTCATCAGTCATCTTCCGTGATCCTCCTCACTCAGTCATCTTCCGTGATCCTCCTCACTCAGTCATCTTCCGTGATCCTCCTCACAGTCATCCTCCTCGCTCAGACATCCTCAGTTATCCTCCTCACACAGTCATCCTCCTCGCTCAGTCATCCTCCTCGCTCAGTCATCCTCCTCGCTCAGTCATCCTCCTCGCTCAGTCATCCTCCTCGCTCAGCTATCCTCAATTATCCTCCTCACTCAGTCATCCTCAATTATCCTCCTCACTCAGTCATCCTCAATTATCCTCCTCACTCAGTCATCCTCCTCACTCAGTCATCCTCCTCACTCAGTCATCCTCCTCACTCAGTCATCCTCCTCACTCAGTCATCCTCCTCACTCAGTCATCCTACGAAATCCTCCTCACTCTGTGGAAAAGTAAATTTTGCCATGTCATATGTGCCTACGTGTTCCCCATGTTATGTTATATGTGCATGATCGATATGCATGTATCCCCTTGCTGATCAACTAAAGACGCAATTACAGTTGTGTCCATCTCTAGTATGCCAGTTTCCAGTCTTCGTGAAAGCAACGAATATTAGGCCTATGTAAAGTTACTTAGCCACGTTTTACAGTGTGCACGTCAATTCATTGAATTGTCCCCGTTTCTAGGCCTCAAAAGGGCCCGGACTCAGATTCAGCTCCTGTTTCCTGAACCCTCTCCGAGGAGCAATACAGCCCCCACCTGCATCCCTGACCCTTAGCTTACTTCTTGCCACGCAGTGTCCGGCCCGGCCTGGCTCTGCCTCCCAGTCTGCCAAGAATATGTTATGTTTCTAGTTATCAGTTCAGTCCTCCTTCTCTGCATTCCTAAGCTACTGAATCGCATCAATAGTTTCCGTCATGGTCTAGCCTTTATGTCTCCATGTAAGAGAAATACTGTATTAATATTCATAGAATATTCCTCGCACACGCACTACATGTAGAATTATGCATGCACCAGTCTTAGTGTCTGTTAGCCTTTGCCCTGATAACTTTTGGATTCTATCAACATGTACTCTAAACACTAGATACTAGATATGCCTGGGTACATGTCGCTCTGACACTCCAGACTTTAGTCTCCTCTTCTAGCGCAGAAGTCATAGCCCCCAGTTCTCCCTGGTAACACGTCATTGCCAGTTTGCGCGCACCACTAGGTTAGAGGTCCCAGCTGCTCAGGTAGCCCCCTCCATGTTTCCGCCCCTTTTATGACATATTCTGTTACGTTTACATCACATGTCTATGTATACGCCCTGTACACGCCTTCTTGTTACATCATTTTGCCCTTATCTTTCGCGACTGTTACGAACCACGCCTACTGCTACGCCTACTGTATTGAATGTAATGTATTCTGTTTAACTATAAATATTGTGCACTGTTATTAAAAACTAGCCTAGCCTATTCCTGCCCCCGGCAGCTGCCATCCTATTCCCGTACAGGCTGTCCTGTTCCAGTCCTTTATGCCTATTAAAGCCTGTAAACTCCAGCTACCTCGAATCCTGACTCTTATTTATTGAGCTATCTGTTTATTGATTATTTCTGAAAAATAGATCAGGTAATTAATTATTTATTTACCACATAATGGCGCCCGAATAGGGACTTGCCCTTTCCCCACGCGCCGGAGAAGCCACGCAGGCCCCCTGATCCTCTGCAGCCGTGACGGAACCATACCGTGCACGTGCAGATATTTCTGCTTCAAGTATCCCTCAGGCCCACGGAGGAGACGGAGGTTGCGGTCCAGCGTCCAGACGAGGCGGTGGAGGAACGCGGCGAGTCCCGACCAGAGCCCAAGCCGAGAGTCCAAGGTCCGAGGTATCCAGAGGCCCACCTGTAACTCAAGTCCGAAGTTCGTCCGTCCGTCGTCGTAGCAGTCCAGTCCAGTCCGAGGCCTTCCGTTCTTGCTGCCCGGTGAGTACCGTTGCTGGGGTAGTATCTAGACAGGGTCAATTAATTTGTCTCTGGTCCGTGGGTTTGGGTACACAGATCCAACACGAAGTGTTCACCTAGGTGGACGCGGGTCCTGACGTGTCTCTTTATGGGACCGGTAAGTTTCGTACTGTTTTAGCAGTGCATCTAGTCATTCTAGTAAGTTTCTGTTCCAGTAAGTTCTGTTCTCGAGGAAATTCATGTATTCTGTCCGAACTGTTATTATAAATGTTATTTCATGTGTTTTCAATGTCGTGGTATGAATGTTTTGTGTTCTTAGTTATTATTGTGTTTATCGTGTATTGTATTGTGTCCAGACTCCAGCCCAAAATTATGCCTCTGTTCTCGAAATTACGTCAGTTAAGAACTAGAAACGGTCTGCTCGAGGAAGCAGTTCCTGTCCCGCCTAGGGACAGTCCAGGTCATTTTATGTATCATAAGCATGGCATAAGTGCCATATTATATCTAGACTTATGGGTGGAGTACACCAAGGAATTAGAAGAGAAATATAGATGGCCCGTATCAGGTACGTGGGATGCCGAGTGCATCATGCGAGTAGAAGAAGCATTATGGAAAAAGAAAGCCAGACAGTCCCAGAAAGATGCCATCGAGTTATGGCGCAAAGAATCTCATAGAAGAACCGAAAAAGAAATCAGAAAATCAGAATTAAGTAGGGAATCCTCAGAAAGAGCCCAAGAAAGGGAATTAATCGAAATAGGTGAACGAGTTAAAGCCGAACAGTCAGACAGACAGAGAAATGCCCTTATTAAGGGTATGTATCCTCTTCTTGCCGAGGGCTTGCCGAAAGCAACCCCGGAAGCACCATGTATTTTCCGCCGCCATTAGTTCCGATTAAGCTACGTCACAAACCGACCGCAGCTGATATTTTTCTCTCGTCCTATTTGGACGACACAGTCCCAGAATATGCAAATACAGTTCCGCCAGCTCCTGTAAATAATGTAATTCCTGTTCCTCCAGCCACCGGGGCACCTGTTACAGCACCTGTTACGGTACCCCCGGTCCAGCCCACAGTACAAGTACCCGCTACATCAGTCACTCTGCCCGCCCGTACGATACCCGTCGACGATTCCAGTTTAGGAGCCGCGCGGGGGGGGGGGGGGGGGGAGTCCTCCTTGTACCCCGCCGCAACACAAACGTCCGTCATTTCTCGAGTTACATGAACGTGCGTTACAGCGTACGCCCAAAC
Source organism: Lissotriton helveticus (assembly GCF_964261635.1). Classification (NCBI taxonomy): domain Eukaryota; kingdom Metazoa; phylum Chordata; class Amphibia; order Caudata; family Salamandridae; genus Lissotriton; species Lissotriton helveticus. Next base: position 1,931,606,526 of record NC_136068.1, on the reverse strand, counting down.
CCCAGTCCGTTGCAGATATCAAACGAGCTCTTACTGAATGCCGTTATGATTCAGTCCCAGGCGATGATAATATGGTCATATATTCATTGCGTGTAAGGCGAGTAACCGAGTATTTGGACACCCTACCGAATATGAAAGAAGATCTAGACAGAATATATTGTTTCATCCGTACAGGAGAAGACCCAGAAAGTATTGGCGAAGCCATGTCTCAAAGGAAAGCTGAGACTCAGCTCATGCTTTTAAAGTTTCTAATTAATTGTTTAATAAGGGAACAAGATTATCCAGATAAAGATCCGACCGAAATGAAGGTCCTGACAAGGTGGAGTGATCATATAGCCGAGGGAAGACACAAGACACTAGGTAGTATAGAGAGTATGTACAAGAAAATTCGTAAGGAAATAATAAGGTTACACGAGAAACGCAAAGCAGCACAAGTGTCCGAGAAAGAAGACGACTCTCCTACCGAAGAGGTAGACGACGAGAATCCTACCAGAATAGCGTATGTAGGTAAAACTAGACTTCCCGACCGACATTCACGCCTAGAACACAAGAAAGTTTTTCCTCTTCCAGCAACAGAACAAGGTTCTCTTGAGCAAGTATTTCAAGCTACCGATCACATCCTGAAATCACGAATCGGTTATAGTGAACTTAGTACCATGCATGAACAAGAACTAGCCCGATCAGCAGTCCGATGGGCTACTGATTCTACCACTTTTCCAGACGAAATAGTGGCACAAATGTTTCTGAAACTGCCCCCAGCCGAGCAGCGACTGGTGGGTATGTATATGATCCAGCACCTCATTACACTGTATGAGGGACAACATTCTGATCCAGGTCCGTTACATGATGTTCTGAACGAGTTACTCCAGTATAGATGGAGAGGTTTAGGTACCGATTTAATTAGTATCATTCTAGAACAGCGCCAGAAATATAGAACGTTTCTGAATCCGCATTTTGTTTACGTCTCACCTCCAGAAAGTAAATCATTCTACATAGACAAACAGAATCCGTTACGAGAAGTACATCCAGTTAGGACAGCGGGTGGTGAAATGCAACGAGTATTTGTTTACACCCCTATTACAAAGATGGAACTCTTAGAGATGAAGAAATTAATTCCCTGTCACGACAAAGATCCAGCAGGGTTCCATCGAGAATTGAAAGACATGCTCCGTATGGGAGAATACACGTATCCGGATATCATTAAAATGCTAAAAGTCCTGTTGCCCGCAGGGGTATATGAAAAACTCAAGGAAAAGGAATGGGAGGTGGGAGAGAAAAAGATTGATTGGACAGCTCTAGAAGCTGAAGATAAAATACGAGTACCAGGTACCGGTCTCGGGGACAAATGTAAAGAATTGCCCGAGTTATTGATTCAGGTTTTGCCAAGGTTACTAGCCACGAAAAAGGAAGATTGGGACGCAATCTCAGCATGCAAACAGAAACAGGATGAAGACACTAGTGATTTTTATTCTAGATTTGAAAAATGTTTTATTATTAACAGTGGTTTGAAGACAAGTAGCGAGTCGTACCCTCATCTTTTTGTTACCAAATTAGTCGAGAATTCAAGTCCACAAGTTAAAAATCGAGTATTGAAAGTCGAAAGTACCTGGCAAGCTAGTACCCCGTCACAAATGCTTCAGATGCTCCAGTATCACCAGAATAGAATCAGGGAAGAGCAAGAACACGAAAGGAGACGTATGAAAGATACGAAAATGAAAGTGTTAGTTGCACAATCTGTTCCACAAGACAGTCAGAAGAGGGGTCCAAATCAAGCCAGTCACCCTGCAGCTCCCGTTAAAGGGACTTGCAATTACTGTAAACAGCCAGGTCATTTTATAAACGAGTGTGCAGTTCTGAAACACAACATAGCAACTGGTAAGACTAAAGAAAGACCACGTCCGCCTAGACAAGAACAAGTTTCACAGACTTCACAGTCACCACAGAACGCACAACAGACAGTTCCAGCACCGCAGCCTATTGCTGCAACACAGCATGTTACACAGCAAATGTACCAGTATGCCCAGGCAGAGTATCCAGAGTATCAACAGTATTCATGAAACAGCCTAGAGAGGGAGGTAGGCTTGCCTCTCATCGAGATACCTGTAGATCAAGAGGGTCCCTATGTTCACAGTCAAGTATTAGGGAAAGACAGAAAGTTTCTGATTGACACAGGGGCAAGTAGGACTACTATCAGTCATGACGAGGTTCCAGGGGCTCCGCTCTCAGGCTCTAAAATTGTTTCCCTTGGATTTTCGGGAAAGCCTATTGTTAATGATATTTCGAAACCAGTTTCTCTAGAAGTTGGTCCATTGTCCCGAACTACTGATTTGTTACTTACGAAGTCATGTCCAGAAAATTTGTTAGGCATTAAAACATTGAAAGAATTAGGTGCAGTAATTTGCTGCTCTCCAGAAGGAATCCGATTGTTTTTGCGTGACTTTAAAGGTCACTATGTATTACGTGATTTTGATCCAAGACTATCAAATGTACCGCAGCATTTATGGGCGCAAGGTCCAACTGATGTAGGTTTTATGCAAATCACACCCCATCGTGTGACTCTCAAACAAGGTATAGTTTTGCCACGAATCAGACAGTACAGATTGCCACCTGAGGCTGTAGCAGCCTTATCCAAAATTATTGACGAGCTTATTGCTCAAGGAGTGGTTGTAGAAACTGACTCCAATGTATGTAATTCTCCTATCATTCCAGTCTTGAAACGTACTGATCCAAATGCACCTCCAGTATATCGATTAGTGATTGACCTTCGAGAGCTTAACAAATGTATCATACCCCAGTATCCAGTAGTCCCAGATATTTCATCCCTATTGACAGCTATTGATTCTGAAGCTACATTTTTCACAGTTATCGATCTCAAAAATGCATTTTTCAGTGTCCCCATTCATCCAGACAGCCAGTACCTTTTCGGTTTTTGTTTAAATGGAAGGAGCTATAAATTCACACGAGCTCCTCAAGGTTTCACAGAAAGTCCTAGTATTTACAGTCAAGCACTTAAAAGACAACTAGACAATATTCACATGCCAACTAATACTGCCCTGCTCCAGTATGTCGATGATCTACTGATCACAGCCCGTTCTGAACGTGACTGCGAGCGAGCGTCACTTACAGTTTTGTATTTCCTAGCCGAGATGGGGCACAAGGTGTCCCCTTCGAAGCTTCAGTTCTGTGTCCAGCAAGTGATCTACTTAGGCCACTTACTGTCCAAGTGGGGTAGGCAGTTGACACCAGACCGTATCCAGTTAATAGCGAGTCTTCCACAGCCCAAGACACAGAAGGAGGTACGAGCTTTTATTGGCCTCACTTCTTATTGCAGACAATGGATTCCTCAGTATGCATTTCTAGCCAAGCCACTGATACAGTTAACGACACAGGAGGCAGCCGTATCGACTGTCCTCCCTTGGACCCAGGAACATACACTTGTTTTTAATGAATTAAAGAAAGCCTTATGCCAAGCACCTGTTCTAGCAACACCGAACTACAGTAAGCCTTTTACACTTTTTGTCACAGAACGTGATGTTACTGCATTATCTGTTCTCACACAAGATCAAGCAGGACAGTACAAGCCCTGTGCTTATTTTTCGAGCACATTAGATCCAGTAGCCCAGGCTCTGCCTGCGTGCCTCAAGTCAGTTGCAGCCACAGCTCTAGCAATCAGACAAAGTGATTCCATAGTGTTAGGACACTCCCTGACAGTACAAGTTCCACATTCCGTGGAAGTTCTTTTAAACCGAACACAGACTCAGCACTTGACCATTGCACGTTTAACAGGTTATGAACTGACACTGTTCCAGCCACACGTAGAAATCAGACGCTGCAACATTCTAAATCCTGCTACACTGTTACCGTCAGTTACTTCAAATCCTGCCACACATGACTGTGTGGAAGTTGTTAACACTATGACAAAGCCAAGACAAGATCTGACAGACATTGCATTACCTAATCCCGACCTGACACTTTATGTGGATGGTTCATGTATGAGAACAAGTACAGGAGAACTAGTAGCCGCGTATGCAGTGACTACTGACACTGAAGTTATTGAAACACACCGTATTGACACGCTGTCTGCTCAAGCAGCAGAGCTAGTTGCTCTGACCCAAGCCTGCATACGTGCCAAGGACCTGAAAGTAAACATATACACAGATTCACGTTACGCATTCGGAGTTGTACACGACTTCGGAGTGCTCTGGCAGGAGAGAGGTTTCATGACTTCTCATGGAACCAAGATTCAGCATGGTCTCCTCATTCAAGCTCTGTTAGATGCAATACATTTACCGACAGCTATTGCTATCATGAAGTGCAAGGCACATACGAAAGTTACTGACATCCTTTCCCAAGGTAACGATCTAGCAGATCGAGCAGCCAAGCTTACAGCTCAGACCCCAGACATTCCGACACAGACATCCACTCCAGATCCGACTACTTGTATGACAGTTAAGGACCCTACACAAGATGTCATAGACATACAGTTACATGCTACTCCCGAAGAAATCAAGAAATGGTCCGAACAAGGAGGGGTCCAGACAGATCAAGGATGGTTGACGAAGGGAAAAGCCACATGGTTTCTCCCCGACTCTATGGTTCAAGTCATTATCAATACCGCACATAGTCCAGCACATCTAGGAGAAAAAGCTATGTTAGACAGTATTCAGAACCTATGGTTCAACAAGCACTAACGAGCTGCAGCCAAGCAGAAAGTCCGTACCTGTATGATATGTTGCCAGTTCAATCCAGGTAAAAGTGTCCCGGTGGAACAAGGTGGATTCCAACCTCCTGACCACCCTTTTGAAGTCCTCCAGATGGATTATATTCAGATGGAGCGATGTCGAGGTTTCAAGCCATTCTCATCCGAGTTAATGAAACATGTTTCCCTTTTGTTAGGGTACCAGTGGAAGTTCCATTGTGTGCGCCATCCTGAAGCAGCCGGTCTCGTAGAGAGACATAATCAGACCCTGAAAATCCGTATTGCCAAGACATGTAAAGAGAAAGGTGTAGACTGGCTAGTTGCCCTGCCAGTTGCCCTATTTTATATGCGGATGGTTGCACATTCCAGATCAGGTCTGTCCCCGTATGAGGTCGTATTCGGCCGCCCCCCAAACATGTGGGGTACACCTAGACCCCGCAGTATTACAGATGTTTCCAGTAATATGCTGACAGATTACCTAGCTTCCTTGATGTCTGCCCTACACTCTTGTCGTTCACAGGTTGCCGCCGCTTTTCCAGACAACACCGAGGTGAAACCGCATGAAATCATTCCAGGAAGCCTCGTGTTGGTCCGGAATTTTGATCGTTCAAGTCCGCTGGAACCCCGTTGGAAGGAGCCTCGCCTAGTCCTATTAACTACAAGGACCGCCGTGAAGTTGGAAGGCAGGAAGGGATGGGTCCACCTGTCCCACGTCAAAAAATTCCATGGACTTCGTGAAAAATCTTTTGCAAAGGACTGTTCCATTACTAAAGACTGCCTAAAAACAGACTCTGAACTTGATTCCGAACTTAAAGTTCCTCTGTTAGAGAAAACTCCGCAGCAGGAGTATAAGTTGAAACTCCGGTCTAGTAAAATAAGTCAGCCAGTTTAATTGTCTAAGTCCCTCTCGGGTGAAACGGTTAGACAGGTTTCTGACATGTATGATATAGACCCCCATAGTGAGAGAGTTAGTCAAAACTCTATAAGATGTATCGTTTTTCTAAGTTTTATATTGTTTTTAAGTCTTATGGTTACCTGCACAAGTTATGCATTACATTTATGTTTTCCAAGTTCACCTGTAAACAAGTTTTCTAATGCTACAGTAGAGCACACATTTAGTGATCTGCCTCCTCACGAGCTATCCTATCGTCTTGCTATGCGAAATAATACATTTATAAGAATGTTACACTATTCACACCAGACCAGCAATGCCACTAATTGTTGGGTGTGTGGTCGACTTCCCCCTTTCCAGACACCGAAGGGAGTTCTGCCACTCTTTCCTTATCCGTTTTCCCATAATGGTTCGTGTGGAGCATGGTCCACGTTAACGTCCTCCTCAAATGATATGTCCCTTCTGAATAGAACATGTTTTCCAGCAAGCAAGGTCTCTCCCATAGAACAGGGTTAGATCTAGAAAATGAAATATATGATCTAGGTAATTATTCTTCGAATTTTATGGTCCTGAATGTTCAGTCTGATACTACTCCAGATTTGCCTGCTATTTCAGTACTACCAGTCAAAGGCGAATTATGTGTCAGAAAGAATGGTTCCGCACATGTAGGACATAGTGATTGTACTACTATTGTCGAGTATAGTGACAGTGGGAAATCTACTTTTAAAGCTTCACGTCATTCTTATTTTGTTTGTGGTCAGACCGCATATGTTCGTCTGCCCCTCGATTGGGATGGAACATGTTACATTGCCTTCCTACTGCCACCAGTTTTTCTAGCCCCATCTGATTATCACAGAAACACACATCTAGTACACGTCAGACATAGAAGGGAGATCGAGTCCCCAATTGTCGATCAAACTGAAACTACTCTAGAACAGTATCAAGATTTTAATAAAGGTTTTTTCTTCTTTATAGGCCCTCTCCAGAATAGTAAGTTAATACGTAGATTAACCAGAACCCTTGAAGCAGTAGTGAATGAGACTACTTCTGCTCTAGGTAACTTAACCGAAGAGCAATCTGCTATGAGATTTGTCGTGCTCCAAAATCGTCTCGTTCTTGACGTCATACTGGCCGATAGAGGAGGAGCATGTAGAGTCATCGGATCTAGTTGCTGCATTTTCATTCCTAATAACGCGCCGTCTGTTTATTCAGCTATAACCAGACTTCATAAAATTGCCCATCAGTTACACCAGAATCCAGGCACCTGGACATGGTCCGGTTGGCTCTGGAGTATTATATCTGCCTGGGGATGGAAAGTATTGTCATTCCTAGGTATTGCAGTAATGATCATATTCAGTTGCTGCCTCTGTATACAATGTGGCCCTGCGATTTGCGGCATTTGTGCTACCTCTTGTATTCCTAGTCCTAAGTCCCGTTCCAAGACAATTCGAGACGAGCAAATGATGCTATATGAAATGATAGATGGTATCATGAATATTGATGTTTCCTGATGGAAACGTAGGGCACAAGGAGGGAATGTGGATAAGTAAATTTTGCCATGTCATATGTGCCTACGTGTTCCCCATGTTATGTTATATGTGCATGATCGATATGCATGTATCCCCTTGCTGATCAACTAAAGACGCAATTACAGTTGTGTCCATCTCTAGTATGCCAGTTTCCAGTCTTCGTGAAAGCAACGAATATTAGGCCTATGTAAAGTTACGTTGCCACGTTTTACAGTGTGCACGTTAATTCATTGAATTGTCCCCGTTTCTAGGCCTCAAAAGGGCCCGGACTCAGATTCAGCTCCTGTTTCCTGAACCCTCTCCGAGGAGCAATACAGCCCCCACCTGCATCCCTGACCCTTAGCTTACTTCTTGCCACGCAGTGTCCGGCCCGGCCTGGCTCTGCCTCCCAGTCTGCCAAGAATATGTTATGTTTCTAGTTATCAGTTCAGTCCTCCTTCTCTGCATTCCTAAGCTACTGAATCGCATCAATAGTTTCCGTCATGGTCTAGCCTTTATGTCTCCATGTAAGAGAAATACTGTATTAATATTCATAGAATATTCCTCGCACACGCACTACATGTAGAATTATGCATGCACCAGTCTTAGTGTCTGTTAGCCTTTGCCCTGATAACTTTTGGATTCTATCAACATGTACTCTAAACACTAGATACTAGATATGCCTGGGTACATGTCGCTCTGACACTCCAGACTTTAGTCTCCTCTTCTAGCGCAGAAGTCATAGCCCCCAGTTCTCCCTGGTAACACGTCATTGCCAGTTTGCGCGCACCACTAGGTTAGAGGTCCCAGCTGCTCAGGTAGCCCCCTCCATGTTTCCGCCCCTTTTATGACATATTCTGTTACGTTTACATCACATGTCTATGTATACGCCCTGTACACGCCTTCTTGTTACATCATTTTGCCCTTATCTTTCGCGACTGTTACGAACCACGCCTACTGCTACGCCTACTGTATTGAATGTAATGTATTCTGTTTAACTATAAATATTGTGCACTGTTATTAAAAACTAGCCTAGCCTATTCCTGCCCCCGGCAGCTGCCATCCTATTCCCGTACAGGCTGTCCTGTTCCAGTCCTTTATGCCTATTAAAGCCTGTAAACTCCAGCTACCTCGAATCCTGACTCTTATTTATTGAGCTATCTGTTTATTGATTATTTCTGAAAAATAGATCCGGTAATTAATTATTTATTTACCACAACTCAGTCATCCTCCTCACTCAGTCATCCTCCTCACTCAGTCATCCTCCTCACTCAGTCATCCTCCTCACTCAGTCATCCTCCTCACTCAGTCATCCTTAGTGACCCTCCTCACTCAGTCATCCTTAGTGACCCTCCTCACTCAGTCATCCTCCTCACTAAGTCATTCTCAGTGATCCTCCTCACTGAGTGATCCCCAATTATCCTCCTCACTGAGTGATCCCCAATTATCCTCCTCACTGAGTGATCCCCAATTATCCTCCTCACTGAGTGATCCCCAATTATCCTCCTCACTCAGTCGTCCTCAGTGATCCTCCTCACTCAGTCGTCCTCGTTATTCTCCTCGCCTAGTCGTCCTCGTTATTCTCCTCGCCTAGTCGTCCTCAGTTATTCTCCTCGCCTAGTCGTCCTCAGTTATCCTCCTCGCTCAATGATCTTCCTCGTCCAGTCATCCTCAATGATCTTCCTCGTCCAGTCATCCTCAGTGATCTTCCTCGTCCAGTCATCCTCAGTGATCTTCCTCGTCCAGTCATGCTCAGTCATCCTCCTCGCTCAGTCATCCTCCTCGCTCAGTCATCCTCCTCGCTCAGTCATCCTCCTCGCTCAGTCATCCTCCTCGCTCAGTCATCCTCCTCGCTCAGTCATCCTCCTCGCTCAGTCATCCTCCTCGCTCAGTCATCCTCCTCGCTCAGTCATCCTCCTCGCTCAGTCATCCTCCTCGCCCAGTCATCCTCCTCGCTCAGTCATCCTCCTCACCCAGTCATCCTACGAAATCCTCCTCGCTCAGTCAGTCACCCTCCTCGCTCAGTCAGTCACCCTCCTCGCTCAGTCAGTCACCCTCCTCGCTCAGTCAGTCACCCTCCTCGCTCAGTCAGTCACCCTCCTCGCTCAGTCAGTCACCCTCCTCGCTCAGTCAGTCACCCTCCTCGCTCAGTCAGTCACCCTCCTCGCTCAGTCAGTCACCCTCCTCGCTCAGTCAGTCACCCTCCTCGCTCAGTCAGTCACCCTCCTCGCTCAGTCAGTCACCCTCCTCCCTCAGTCAGTCACCCTCCTCGCTCAGTCAGTCACCCTCCTCGCTCAGTCAGTCACCCTCCTCGCTCAGTCACCCTCCTCGCTCAGTCACCCTCCTCGCTCAGTCACCCTCCTCGCTCAGTCACCCTCCTCGCTCAGTCACCCTCCTCGCTCAGTCACCCTCCTCGCTCAGTCACCCTCCTCGCTCAGTCACCCCCCTCACTCAGTCATCCCCCTCACTCAGTCATCCCCCTCACTCAGTCATCCCCCTCACTCAGTCATCCCCCTCACTCAGTCATCCCCCTCACTCAGTCATCCCCCTCACTCAGTCATCCCCCTCACTCAGTCATCCCCCTCACTCAGTCATCCCCTGTAGTATGTTTATCTAGGGACCTGTATCGATACTCCTATTTCTGACCCTTGTCCGGTTATAATTCACTAATATCCATACAACGGGACAGAAACTCGTTTCAAATTAGTCATAGCGCATGCTGTCACATTAAGCAAGCACTATTCCTCCAGCCCCCTAGAAAGCCCACCGAGTTCTTAAACAAATCCAAGCCTCGAGCAAACCTGGGAAATCCCTGCCTGCTATGTTTTGATTTAGTCCAAGAACTCCTGTAAAGCACTGCAAGAACGCTCAGTTCTTAGTGACATCCTTATTGACGTCTTATGTCCATCCTTACGTCAAACCCAGCACCTCTCAGGTATAAATATACCAACGCTGCCCTAAGCAGAGACACAGTGGTGATGAACCTGGAGCAGTGACTACTTGCCGGAGAGCCCAGCTGATGCGAGAGCCCACGGACGCTGCCCCTCCCCTTTTGACGCGCTGAGGAAGACACTGTCTTTTCTCTTGCCGAGAAATCCAGCCTCCAGCGTTTCCAGCCCACCTTCGCGGGTGACTGGGATACAGAGTCCTGAGAAAGAGATACCAGCCCTCCAGCCTTCTAAATCCCAGGTACTGAGCTGACTAAACCCTTACAGAGAATTCTTGAGTCAGATTCTTGGCAAAACAAACTTAACTTAAACTGCTACTTACTTACTCCCTCCCATGTATTAGGCTTAGGTCAGGTACACCGGGGTAGGCGTAGTTAGAAGCACCAGTTGAGTACGATTAGTCAATGTATATATGTATATATATCTTTTATCCATTTTAAAGTATCATATGGCTAAGAAACCATATCAATGCTTTTACAGTATTATTTTATAATCCTGCTTTTATTATATGCATTCTACTTAACCCTAAGTATTGCAATTGTAGCGATTCATTTCTCTTGTATGAGAAAAGAGACTGATCAATAAATAACACCTTTTATTGAAAACGACAGTCTCGTCTTTTCTCTACAATCTGGTGAAACTAAGTATGCACGTATTGACTGAGTAAAATAGCTGTCTTTTGTTTTCACACGACTCTAGAGATATACTCTTGATCAGGGAGAGCAAAGTTGTCATGTTCTATGGTTGTCAGAAACTAAATCCCTTCTTGTCTATCCAGGGAGGTTAAACTCCTCCTCGCCTATTCGAGAACGTTTCTAGTGAACTCTGAGCTAGCTGGCACACAAAACTTAAGTCTAATATCGTCAGTAGAAGACCTAGTTAACCTCTGTCCTACGTCTATACTATTGAAGATATTATTACAATGCGCAGAGCCTATTGGGAATATAGGAACTACACTACATGGCGCCCAACGGTTTGGTAAGGCGATAAATCTAACGCAAGGCATTAGAGTAACTCAGTCGTGCTTTTTCACACAGACCCTTTCTCCCGTAAATACTCCAAAGACGTCTGGAGTGGGTCAAAGGTTAAAATCCAGCAAACTTAGTAGTAGGAGACTCCTATATATGGTTTTTGGTTTATTCAACGTTGAAGGATACAGTGTTCCAAAATATTGTGCACCTAATCTTTGTTTCCTTGGAAACCTGATCTGTAATAAAAAAAACTTCCTGTCAGTAAAATGTCAGACAGCGAAGGAGAAAGGGAGTCAGCTAGAATAGCAGCTCAACTCCTAGCGGATGACACAAGTCTCCTGCAAACTGACCCGGACGCAATACTCATCCCGGTCAACATAAGAAAAACTATAACTTTAAAACTTATAGAAAATGGACTGACATCGAGAGGTGGTACAGTCATATTCGTAATTGAGGCACATGATTATCGGCAGACAGAGGTATTCTATTCATGGATAAACTTTCCAGCAGCAAACGCTGTAACAAAGGAATTCCACTATTACAAAATAGAGGAACCTCCGGAAGAGTACACTCCTTTCGAGGAGGTGGAAATACCATTAAAATACCAAGAGCATCTCCTCTGGTTTAAAGGCGCCCTAAAACATAATAATCACATCACCAGGCTCGGTCCACTAGGTAGACCAGGAGCAACGTGGCCGGTTCTAGCCAGCTACACATCACATGCTGACATTAATATAATGTCAAGCGAAGAACTCTTAGTTAAAATAAAAGAATTAACACAGGCATACAGAGAATTGGTTCAATATGCAACTGAGGATATAACTTTTCTCCAGAAGTTGAAAGAAACAGATATAGCAGAACAACCATTTGAACTTGCCAGAATCATAGAAAAATCCTATGAAGAACTAGGAAGAGATAGTTTGGGTGGGAAACAAGTGAAACCCCAACTAACTGAAAATCCGGAAAAGGTATTTATTAAAAATAATCTAAACACTCCAAAAAAGAGCTGGGATGGAAATAAACAATCCACTCCCAAAGAAAAAAGATTCCAGTCCAGAGGAAGGTCTCCTCGACGGAGAGAAAGATCTCCGGACCAAGGACACAAGTCTCCCCAAAGGGAGCCCTCTGAGAAAAGATACAACCTTAGAAATAGGGATAATTTAAAGAAACCTGATAGATATCAAGATATTGATACACGTCCCTCTCGATCTTTTCAGACTTCCTCGCAGAAATCGGAAAGAAGAGGACGGTCAGAACACAGGGAAGAGCACGTCAAGTCCAAAGACAAGGAACCTGCTCATCAAAGTAAAAAGTTACAATTTCCAAAGAAGAAGGTAGCCAGTATTAAAGTAATCAAACATGCCGAGGATACTGAGGACACAGCTGAAAAACGGAGAGTGGGCTCAGATAATGCTAGACAGCGCAGCAGAAGTGAGCATAGCTCGCAAGATCCTGATGAATCATCTGGAGACAGTGGACACGAATGAATACATTCAAGTGGAAACTGCGGATACCAGAGTTAGCAAACCTCATAAAATATAATGAAATAACATTGCGTATAGAGGGAGATAAGACTAGGAAAATAAGGGGTCTATTTTGGGATAATCTGTCCAAAGGCTATGACATCCTTTTAGCTGAAAAAGACTGGCCACCGGAGTTTGTCAGGGAGTGCCCTCATGGCGAAGAAATGATTATGCCTGCCTTCTCAAATCACATTCCAATACATAAAAAATATACACTTGCAAGAAAGTGGGCAGTAGCCCAAGCTCCTGCATTATATAAAAACCATGTGGGATGGAATGAGGACTCTCCTCCTCACAAAATCCAGTTAAAATCTCAACCAACTGCACAAAGGCAGTACCCAATTAAGCAAGAAGCTAAAAAACAGGTCAGGGAGATCTTAGATCAACTTGAATACCAGGGGGTGATTGAAACTTGCACCTCACAAATGAACAATCCTTTGTTTCCTGTCTCCAAGCCAGACGATTCATATCGTCTAGTTTTGGATTACAGACACCTAAACTCATGTTGCAAAACATTTGCAGTACAAAACTCACACAGTGCAGCACTAATGAATAGCATAGTGCGCAAAAAATACAAAACAACATTAGACATCTCTAATGGATTCTTTTGTCAAAATATAGCACCTGAAAGCAGATATTTGACCGCGTTCTCAATAAATGGCTCGCAGAAAAATTTCTGTCGTTTGCCACAGGGGTTCAAGAACAGCCCAGGATTATTCTCAGCGAGAGTAACAGAGTTACTACAAATATATGATGATGAGGCATTATCTTATGTCGATGACATCTATCTAACAGATGATGACTTGGATACTCACTTGAAAAGAGTGAACACCATAATACTTGGGTTCGCAGCAGAGGGTTACAAACTCAACTTCAAAAAGTCAAGAATTTCCCATCTAACTGTCCTGTTTTTAGGATATGAATTATCAAGTGAAGGCAAAAGCCTGGCTGACAATTTCCTAGAGAAATGTGCTGTAATCCAAGCACCAAGAACGCTGAAAAACTTACAATCAATTCTAGGTTTCCTGAATTTCGGAAGAACTTACATTATAAATTATGCAGAGAGGGTTAAACCTCTCTATGACCTAATAAAACAAGATTTTAAAACAATCAATTGGACTCAAAAACACACAGAAATTTTGAGATCATTACAAACAGACATGTTAGCAAAAACAAAACTGCAAACACACGATAACACACGCAACCTTGTAATCCGAGTCATCCCAGGAAGATGCGGATTCACATACCTTTTTTTTTGTTGAAAATTTCTTTATTTGCAAGATAAGTCACTGCATATTGTACATACGGTCATATAGTGTATCACTGTATCCTGACATATATCTCAGTATGCATTTCAATTATAAAATTTTTCCCATTTCCAGCGTATATCAACCTCCCAACTCCCCGACTCCCTCCCTGTTCCCTCCCCCTCCCAGCACTTACTCTTTCCATATATCAACACTATGACGGTTTTGTGTCATTGTACACATTACAATCAGCATCCGATAGGGGTGCCGGTCCCCGTTGTACATCATATATGTATAGCATTTAGTTCGTTGTGTGCGTCTGCATCTCAGTTCCTGCGTATATTCGGCCATGGGTATTGTGTCCCCCTACGACGGTCGACAGACTCGTACTAGTCCCCTTGTTCCTGCGTACCTTGTTCGAACGCTATAAGTAGGGCATTCCATTCCATTGAGATGGGATGTTTCCTGAGGCCTCTGCGTTCTTCCCTGCCTAGTTCCTGTCCCTCAGCCTTACCCCACCTGATCACCTCCTCGGCTCCAGGTCCCTATGTCTGGCGGCCTTGCCGATTTCCACCTCATCTCCACTGACCTCTTCGCTAGTAACAGCGCCAAATCCACAAATCTGGATCCCACACTCCTCTTCTTCTCTTTGTGTCCTATCCCCAGCATGCAATATGAGGCGGATGTGTAGGGTCTACCTGGTGCTATGTCATTCAATATGTGGTGTATTGTACCCCAGTGGTGTCCCAGCTTAGAGCATTCCCAGAACATGTGCATCATACCTGCATCTTCCTGCTGGCATCTGGGACAAGTATCAGCCGCAGTCGGGAACATTATGTGTATCTTGTGGGGAGTCAAATATGCCCTGTGTATTACACCATCAATTGTATAAATTTAAACCTAGGGTTCCGTGACACTTTCTTTGGCAATCTCAAAATCAGGTCCCATTCCTTGTCGCTCAATGCCACCCCTAGATCCACCTCCCATCGCAATTTCAGGGGTTGTAGGGGGTCAGCCCTGCCTTCCCGTATCCCAGCAGTCAGCCATTTTGTCAAGTGACTACCCGTCCCCATGAGGTATTGCATCGTGATCAATGTGTTGGTGGGAGGCTCCTCCCCATCCTCCAACCAGTGGGTGCCTATGTAGTGAGTCAGTTGTGCATGTTGCAGAAAGAGCGCTCTCGGCGCCCGATGGAGCCTGGCGAATTCCTCGTATGGCAGTAGCCTGTTATCCGAGAAGAAATCCCCGATTTGCGTTATTCCCGCCTCCTGCCACACCTGCAGTCTTCGTTCCGTCATCGGGCCTGTCCCCAGTGGGATGCCCAACAGTGGTATCGAGGGCGCATAAATCGAACGTCCATTCGTATACCTGATCGCCCTCTTCCAGTATGTAAGAGCCAGTTTGAGAAGGGGTGGGGTCGTCTTCGGTGTTTTGGCCCCCGGCAGTAACAGTCGATGGACATCCCCCCGGCGTCTATCACCCTCCATCATATTCAGCTTGTGTAAATTGCGACCGGCCAACCAATAAGCTAGCCATTGCAGTTGGCACGCACAGCCGTAAGCGAACAAATCAGGCACTCCCAAGCCGCCCTTATCCGTGGGCAGTTGCGGTCTGATCATGCTTATGCGTCTCCTGCCCTTCCCCCATATTAGTTCGAGTAGGAGAGTGTTAAGTTTCTTAAAAAAGGGCATAGGGATAGAGACTGGTAGATTCGTAAAGAAGTACAACAAGCGCGGCAATACCACCATTTTTGATATAGCCACCCTTCCTGCCACTGATAGCGGCAGAGTATTCCAGAATTGCACCCGTGTAGCGAGGTTAGTCAGGGCACGCCCCAGATTCCCGTCCAGCAGGTCTTGCGGTTGTCGGAACAACTGGATACCCAGGTACTTAAACGTCACGGGTGCCACCTGGAAACAGTGCGGTGGAAACTGAACTTGTGGTCCCGCCACCGGGCCGCGAAAGCCAAACCCGTACGACTTTGTCTCGTTGATGGCGAGGCCCGACAACTCGCGGAAGACCTCAAAGATCCGCGGCAACGGCGTCACTGGGTTATTCATGTCTCTTAGGAATAGCAGTATGTCGTCGGCATATGCCGATATGACATGGTGAGCGTTAAGCCTATTAATCCCCACCGCAGTCGCCGTAGATCGTACTTTCAGCATTAAGGGCTCCAGGGCGATTATAAACAGCAAGGGCGAGAGAGGGCACCCCTGTCTAGTGCCTCGCACTATCTCAATCCGATCAGAGATACATTTGTTGGTTCTAACCCGTGCCGTAGGTTTCCGGTACAATAGGGACACCCAGGCTATAAATCCGGCGGGTATCCCGAATTTGGTCATGACCGCAAACATGTAGTCCCACCTGAGCGTATCGAAAGCCTGACATAGATCCAGTGAGATGCATCCCTCGGTGTCACTCCCCCCTGTGATCGGAGACAATAGTTGACTGAGTCTCCGTAAATTTAGCGCCGTGCTCCTACCCGGCACAAACCCACATTGATCGGGGTGCACCATCTCCGGGATGTGCTGGGACAGGCGCGCCGCCAGTATCTTACTGAGAATTTTGGAGTCAGTGTTCAGAAGTGACAGCGGTCTGTAGTTGTCTAGTCTCAAAGCATCCCGTCCTGGTTTCTGGAGGGAGACAATTAGGGCTTGTAGTGTCGTGTCAGGCAGGCCATTGCCCTTCGATGCCTCGTTATATAACTCATGAAGGCGGGGGGCCAATAGGTCTATGTATGTCAGGTAAAACTCCGCCGGGAGTCCGTCTGTCCCGGGCGCCTTGTTTCTGGGCAGAGCCCTAATGGCCATTCTAATTTCCGCAACCGTAATGGGTTTTGCCAGTTCCTCACTGTGCGCCGCACTTAGTTTAGGAACGCATACGTCTGAGAAAAATTCCTCCAATGCCGGTTCCGAGAGTGGGGCGTGAGGGCCATATAAATTAGTGTAGTAACGTCGGAACGTCGTGTTAATTTCCCGCTGTCCCTGGATCAATTCCCCGGAGGGATCCTGAATCTCCATGATAGGGGTGGTTGCCGGTGCGTCCCTGGTCAGGCGCGCCAAAAGCGCACCCGCCCTGTCCGCTTGTGTGTGCTGTCGTGCGGTGTATTCCCTATAGTCTAGGACCCTTAGGTCTTCTAGAAGTTCCGCATACTGTATATTAGCCTCCTGTAGTTGCGTGAGGGCGGCGCCCGTGCCTGCAGTCTCGGTTTCCAGAGCCGCTAGACTGTCCTCTACCTCTCGCAGTCCCCTCAGTACCTGATGTTTGATGCCTACCTTGGTGCCCATGGCCACCCCGCGAATAGTCGCCTTGAAAGCGTCCCACTCGACCTGCCTGGAGCTTGCCGTACCTGTGTTCTCGGTGAAGCAATGTGCGGTAGCGTCTGAGAGGGTGGACTTAAAAATTGAGTCTTCTAAGAGGCTAGGGGACAATCGCCACGTCGGTATGGGGCTGGGTAATCTACCCCATTGCAGGGACAATTCCACCGGGTTGTGATCCGATAGCGTCTTCCCCATATGTCCCACCTTCACGATCGACGGCGTAAGTGTCTTGGAGCAAAAGATGCGGTCTATCCTGGTGTGGAGTTTGTGCGGTGGGGAGTAGAACGTGTATTCCCTGTGTGATGCATGAAGTGCCCGCCATGTGTCAACAAGGTCCCACCCCTCAGCCCATTGTGCCAAAGCCTCCGCCTGCCGTCTACTCTCTGCTGCATGTAGAGGGGGATGTGATCTGTCGAGCGTGAGATCTAGTACCGCATTACAGTCCCCGCCTATAACCCAATCGTACTCCACCCAATCCGCAAGCGCCCTACCTAGGTCTGCAAAAAACTGTGATTGTTCTACATTCGGGGCATACAAACATCCAAGCACTACACACACACCGTTTAGCAATCCCTTAGCAAGCACGTAGCGGCCTTCTCCGTCTATTTTAGATTCAATGAGTTTAAACGGGACCGTGTTATTAATCCAAATGGCTGCTCCCCGGGAAAATGCAGAGTACTTAGTGGCGAATAGCTGGCCCTTCCATTTCCTCAACATTTTGGCCCCCTCTGACTCATTCAAGTGCGTCTCCTGGAGGTACGCTATGTACACCCGCCGCCTGCGCAGTTGTGCTAGAACTCTGTGTCTCTTGTGTACCGAGAACAATCCCCGTACATTCCAAGTGCAGACCACATAATCGTTAGGGGATGTCATTACCCCGGATACCTTCAAAATATTCCAAAACCATTGTCCGTATCAATATTGACCACAAAATGGAAAGTTTCAGTGCTACCTTTGTGAACATTACCCCAACTCGTAGGTCCCCCTCTACAACCTCAGGAGACCAAACCGTAACACCCAACATGGGTAAATGAATTCTGGAACCGTGCCTAGGCTTGGGGGTGTAAGCCCAGACAAACTCTCACAACAGTTTACTTCAAAAAGTCTCGTAACCATTGTCCCCTACTTTCAAAAGTGTCCCAAGTTCCCGACCCCCCCCCCCCCTCGAAACAGATTAGAACATCCGTTACATTACCAGTCCGGCGCTGTAGGGGCTAGGATCACATGTCAGCCGCCATCTGGGCCGTAATTTGGGGAAACAGCTGTATGCTGCCTTCCGTGTCCGAGGCCGCAGTATGGGAACTTGTCCGACTCGCTGATGGTGACCCGACGTGTGCGTCATGTTCCGCCAGTGCTTTGGTGGTTGCGCGCACTATCGCTGCCGAACCGTCTTCTTCCTCCCGGTCCTGATGATCAGTGCGGGGCTCCTCCGTGTCCGGGTGACCAGGGCGACCCCGAGATTCCGTCCGGCTGTCCGACCTCTGCGTCTCCGGCACCTCCCGCTCTTCTCATGTGGAGTGCATCGGGGTGAGTGTAACCTCCAGCCACTCCGAAGCTTCCTCTGGAGTGTCGAAAAAATAAGTTCTGTGATCGTGAATGACCCTGAGGCGCGCCGGGTAGAACAAGGCGTATTTCATGCTGCGCTCCCTTAGTATTTTCTTCACTCCCCAGAAAGACGCTCTGGCCCTCTGCACCGCTTGCGTGAAGTCTGGGTAAATGGATACTGAGTGGTTCTCATATTGTATGGGGCCTTTCTCCCTTGCGGCCTTCAGGATGACATCTCTGTCCTTAAAGTGGAGGAGGCGTGCTATCAAGGGGCGAGGTGGAGCCCCCGGCTTCGGTGGTCTGGGAGGGACCCTGTGTGCTCTCTCCACGCTGTACATCTGGGTTAGGTCTGCTGGGTCTGCTACGGCTTTAGCCATTCCTCCACAAAGCAGGTCGGATTTGTCCCCTCACTGCGTTCCGGCACGCCCACGATGCGTACATTGTTGCGTCTCGAGCGCCCTTCCGCATAGTCGACCCTTTCTCTCAGGTGTCGCATTTGCTTCTCCAGATTTTCTAGCCTCGTGGAGTGTTCCGTTTGTTGGGGTATCAAATCGGCAATCGCAAGTTTCTGCTCCGACACCTTTTCCGCTAGTTTCTTATGGTCATCTTTGAGTAGCGATAGGCCCGTCGACATCGTATCCATCCGAATTTCAAGTGTCTCCCTGGACGCCCGGATCTCCGAGAGTATGAGGTCCAGCTTAGCCTCGTGGGAGGTAGTTCCCGTGGGCGGGATCACGTCTTCATTAGAAAGAAGAGGCCAGGGGATCGTCCGAGCCAGAGGCCTGCGCTCCGCCACGGGGGAGTCTATTCCTTCCCATTTTGCTCCTCCGCAGTGTTCCCCGTGGGCGATATGCTGTAGCCCCGTCTGTCCTCTCTTGTTACCTCCGGTCACTCACCGCCGACCGGGCTAGTTATGTGCAGCGCCGTGCAACCGCACACCCCGGGGGGTGGCCCGATGCCTCGGTATTCAGCTCAGCTAGTGGTTCTAGGCACGTCCGCCCGCGGCTTCACATACCTAACCTCTAATGAGGGAGAAACGGTACCAATAGCATACAAATCACATTTGTACACAGAAGCTGAAAAAAACATTCAGTATAAAGGAAAACATTGTACATGCGGTTCAAACAGCTATAGCAAAGGAAAGAGCCCAGGCCCAAGGCAGACTGATTACTGTTATAACAGCAGAATCAGCCTTTGAGGCGTTAACAAGCCTGTGTAATCAAACTACTGGGGCACTAAATCTAAAATGGATACAATGGGAAAATTCCCTTGCTACAGACAAAGTAAATTACTACTTTGGACCGAACATGAAAAAATTAAAAAATCTAGAATATGAAAGAGAATACCCTCTGCCAATCGACATTCTGCCCATACGACAGTACGCCTGTGTAATATATACAGACGGACATGCTCAACCCTCAGTTTGGGGAACGCAAGTGTTGCAGGGTTTCTGTACTCACACAGAACTGTGCACAGAGGAGTGGAACCTCGGCAAATTAGGATGTCCCAAAACTTACCTTAGCAACCAACTCACCCCTTACCGAGCTAGCTACAGTGTCTCATTGGACATATCAAACACCCAATGTTTAGACAAACCAGAACATGAACTTACAGTACCTCAGGGTACGTGGGACTCATGCACACTCTTTCGTTATATTATCATTACAAACCAGAACATGGAGTAAAGAAGACACATGTGCATTTGAAATGTTTATTTACTAATGCCGTCTTCTCAGGCGCAGTATCTTTGATAATACAAGTATACTTATTATCAGTAGCAAAATTATCAGCATAGTTACTAAGACATAAAAAGCGAATGGTGACAGCATGTTAACATGCTGTAATGAATAAGAGTTAACAACACTTATATCTCACCCTCCCTAACACATATATTATATTATTATCTAAGAAGGTCTCTTTGGGTTGTTTTAGGGCGGGCCCATACCTTAGTGTCCTAGCATGAAGGAATCACATCAGCATACACCAGCTCTCTCTGCATGTGCACCGCATCAAGTGTGTTAACAATTCTCGTGCAAAGCAATATCAATCCCGCCTCAAGCCCAAGTTGGCAAAGGCTGCACTTGTGTTATGACTATGAAGGCGTGGAGATCAGACCTCATAACAATTCCATATCGTGTTGCTCCTGAAACTTCAGCACTCTCCGTGCAGACATGGTTTATTAAACAAGACTGATATCAGAGCAATAACATATTATTCTCACATACACCACGGCAAACCACTAGGTTGAAAGCTAAGTCAACAATTAAGGGTCGTGTGCAGAAGTTGCAAGAAAGGAAAAATGGCGTTTAAATCTGAAATGTACCTATGCTAACTTAACACGATATAAGGATATATAGGAGCTATACAACACCCCCCCATGATCCGAGAACGGACTAAATAAGGTAACAGAAGTGCCATCACATGAGAGCAGAATCCATTTATAAACGAGCATGAATAAAAATTCAATAATAAAAACTAATGCTAAAAAATAGCCCACAAATATAATGTGGCTCAAGCCAATAGGCAAGCAAAAATAAAAAGTCTTGACCAAAAGTCAATAAAATCAAGGAAATGCTATCAATCAGCATGCCAATTTGAGGCAGTGTCTATGATAAGACTGTATATGAAAAGTAAGCTGCAACAGCCTCCAGGAGGAAGTCACTGTCCTCATCCGAAAACAGTTCAGCCATCCAGTTTAAAAGATGAAAGGAACATACGTGATCTTCCAGCACCGGATCCTCTATAACCATCAGAGGACAGCTCGGTGGGTTTTCAAGAAAACTTTGTTCCAAGAAATTTTGCGCTGCCGACAACACATCCCAGGGACCCATTAGTCCATGTGCCACCGCCAAGGCCATAATCCTTTCGTCAGAACAAACCAACTCGTGAGCAATGATAGGACTCATCAGTTGATCAAAATCGACGTCAGAAGATGCTGGTCCGCAGAGACACAAATCAATGGCCCAAAGGAAATCACAGGTCAGGCAGCGAAATACAGGCTGGACACAGGTGAAATAGGAGAACCGAAAAGATAATCCAAACGCCGTGCTTAGAGTCGCCAACGGCAGTGTGCCATAATAATCAAGCATGCGGTTGCGAAACCGCGTCAGTAGTAGCTGTGCGTGGTCTTGCACAGGAAGGGCATCCATATTTAAAAAGGCAGAAAACCACCAATGCGCCAGCCGCTAATGCAAGCAAAAACGGGAACCCTCCAAATAAGGATGAAAAAATAGAATGGAAGAAGGCAGGGATGACTCCAAAAATCTTCTCAAAGGAAGTCACGAGACCACCGCTAACAACTTTAAAAAAATGTGCTAGGCCCGTTGTGGAGGATGCGTTAAAGATAGAACGGACCATGGCTCCGAAATGCAAAGGCAAATCAGTGTTTAAAAGAGCCTGAACCTCCGTACGGGTGTTAGCAATGTGAAGCACGAAAGTTTCACGGGCCGAGCTCAAGGCCACCTCTTTCTGGGACAATAGAGCTCTTATTCTAGCCATGCCGCTGAATTCTGCTCCCAAGGTCGGTATCTGTGGCCAAATGGAAGACTCCCTATGTTCACGTGTGGGAGGATAAAGAACATTTCTGCAGCAAATAACTCGCTCACTAACCGTTACTATGAAAGCTATACCTTTAATTAAACCACAACAGTTTTCATTATTGAGCATTAAATAACTACCATTCTCTAACAATTTAAACGTGGGGATGATAGCAGGAACTGGCGTGCCCTGTAAAACGCAAGCCATATTCGGTCTGTCCTTGTTACATGAACCGTGTAACTGTATGTGTCTACACATTAAAGAATGATCTGGCGTCTCAGTACACTCATCCCCTGTTAGATAAACCTCTTGTTCATCCTTGAAACATCTGTATGTATATGGGAGTGACCAGACCTCATGAAGAAAACCGCTACCTAAGGGTTCAAAACGACCTATTGGCACATATTTCATACAATTTGAAAACTTATATAAAGCAAAAGGCAGCGTTATTAAACCGTGGATAAGCCACGTAGCAGCAGTGGTCTCTGCCACAGAAAAAGGCAAAGATTCCAATCTTTCAATATGGAGCATAGAAAAGGAAGCATCACGCATTGAAAGCAAGCGTTGTTTGTCTGTCAAATTAAACGGTGCAAATAAAGAGGAAACGTTCATGTATCCCCAGGGAACTTTACCCATTTTTAGAGTCTGTAGTGTCCATGCAAACTGCATGATTGAACGTAATTGATTTTGACCATGGTATAATACAGACACTTCATCATGCACAATATCAACAACAGACGACACAATATTATCTAATGTGTAAATTCTAGAGGACAGCACGTTAATGCTATTGTCAACCACTGCAAGCACCTTCTCAAGATTTGCCTGATCAATAGCCCTAAGGCGTGAAGCAGCCTCAATCTGTGAGAGTTTCCAAATTTCATTGTAAACACCATATAACCACCTTTTCGACCTGCCACTAGCTGGGCCCTTAATGAAATCATTCAAATCCACGTCTGCATTCAGTTTGGAAAGGTGATACTTAACCGCAGGTAAAGTTGAATGTTTCAGCCAGGCTTGACACAACTTGCCCACAGAGTAAGAGGTGACAGTATGACTCAAATCAAAACGGGGATCAGATCTAACAGCCTTAAAACCGTCAGTCATATTTAAAAATCTTTTTTGGCAAGAATCAGCACCACGGTGCCAAAGCAGCCAACCCTTGGGATTCATACTGGAAATGTTAAAGGAGGAATTCAGAAGCAGAGCCTGAATATCTTTAATGGACAATTTAGTAAAATTACTCCAATTCTCATATTCCTCCAACTCCGGGAAAGACGGGGTGTTTAACCTTTTAGATGTAGCCAATCCAAAGCATGTGGTTTGGGAAATGGTTTCATTCAAAAACCACATATGATTTGGGATGAGACATGCACGGTGCAAAGCCTCAGTGCCTCGTACCTGCCAGGCCCTTGAGCCCCAAACCGATTTAAGGTCTATGGTATCCTTCCATAACTCATACCCTCCAGTAACTAATTGATCCAGGAAGGCCTTTGAATATAACAATTTTGTATTTGTAAGTCTAACCTTGGACAGTGGCTGTTTTTGAAATTTAAAATAAAAGGACTCGGGATTGGACTGATTAAAGTCAGTGAAATAAGTATACTTTTTAAGAAACGTTTCTGAACTCCCTTGTGTTGGTGCTGGGCAATGTTCCCACTGAGTAAAATTAACCGCATCCCTTCGGGAAGATGTCTTGTGTAAGAAGTGATTGCCATAATGTTGGTAACAGAACAATTCACCATAATTAGCAGATTCTAAATATAAATCCTCAGCATCAAAAGCAGCATAATATTTCAAATCAGAAAACAAACTTTCCACAGCATTAACATCCCAATCATCAGAACGAATGTTTTGTTTCACCACATCCCCCATATTAACTCTTAGTACATTAGGGACATTAACGACTTCCGTTGGACCATGAATCTGAAAACGAACTGCATCCCACGCGATTCCATCCAGAACAGGCCACGCTGTGATGTTAACCAAAGTCAAGTCTCTTTTTAATCTGTGTGTAGAATGTGAAGAGGAAAGTGGGGCCAAAGTTCCATTCAAATGAGTAATGCAAGTTCTCTCCTCGACATAGTGTCCATTCATAATCCGAAAAAAATAAAACACAAAACCAATTGACATAAAAAGGTAAACTGAAAAAAGGACCAGCCAAATGTATATCCAAGGAGGTATCAAAAAATGTTTTTTAAACAGGCTAGCATATAATGCAATTTTAGAGGGTTTTTTCGAGGCAAGGGAAGCAGAGTCAAATGAAAATCTGGATTCCGTGGCTAAACGAGCTTGCAGGTCAGGCATGGACAAATCAGTGGGGTATGTATAGTCTGTCTCATCAAGGTTAGTTCCTGGTAAATTATTCAATAATGGACTGGAAACAGCAGGTAATTCGATGGCCACCTCAGGTTCATTATCAGAAGCAGTGGGCATAATTGAATTTCTCACAATGGAAGGACAGGAAACAGCCGGTGTCATGCTAAGAAGAATCGGCCACTCTGTGTATCTTGACATTGTCAATAGAAATAAACCTGTTTTCCTTACGACCTGGAAGTGGTGGTAAAATGACTGTTCTTGTGCCCTTCACTCCAAGCACTGGGACCGGAGCTCGATAGGAGGGACCAAACTCTTTTTTGTTGTCGATCTTCTCTCGAACCAGTTCTCCAACTTGGGGTAGCCAGCCAACTACCGGGATCTGCAACGCATCATCCGATGTGGAGGGCAAATGTTCCTTTGCAAGAGTGTCTCTCGTCTTTTGTAGATTCTGTAAAACATTGCAATGTTCATCTGCGTCAAAGGAAGTGGCGCGAACCACCGAGTCTAGACCGTCAAGGTCAGGGACGAACATCTTGATGCCAAAGAGCATTTCGTATGGGGTCCGCCCACCCAGAGACCTTCTAGGGAGATTATTAAGAGCACGCTGCACGCCATAGAGGTGAGCAAGCCAGTTTCTGCCAGTGCCTATAACTCGGGCTGTCAAAGATTGCTTTAAATCACGGTTCATTCGTTCAACTACACTATTACCCTCGGGTCTGTAGGGTGACGAAAACTTGACTTGGACCCCCATCGAAGTCATGGCATCCTTATACGCCTTAGAGGCGAAAGCCGGACCCTGATCCGAATGGAAGGTACCACAGGCAAAAATCCCTATAAAGATACGCAAATCTCTGATGACAGTCCGGGAATCAGCGCTGCGATGTGGCCATAACCACACAAAGCGTGTGCATGAGTCAACTGCTACTAAGATGTATTTATACGCAGTATCAGATGAAAATGGACCGCAGTGATCTAAATAAACACAACCTAGTGGTTTATTAGAAATGTACAACTGAGTCTGTGGCGGACGCGTAGCAGTTGAAGGTTTAATCTGCTGGCATATGTCACAAAGAAGGACATAATCACGCGTCTGTTTGTACAGTCCCCGCCACCAGAAACGTTGTTGTAGTTGCGTTACAGTGGCTGAGACGCCCGCATGCGCAGACGCCACACCTTCATGAGCCGCTGTAATCAAGTCTGTTCTGCGATCCGTGTTGGGAATCAGCCGTTCCCCAACATCAGGAATTGTCACAAAAGGAACCTTTTCGGGACTTAAGTGGTATTTATACTTCGAAGGGAATCCCGAAGGATGTTTACCTCCCTTCTCAGAGGCAGCAACCGCTGCCAAGATGTCGCTATCAATCTTGGTTTTAGACCTAGTAACTGCTGCAACTAAGTATGTAGATACTGCTGATTTCGCCGCTTCATCAGCAAGCGAGTTGCCAAGAGCGTGTACTCCCACGCGCTGATGACCGAGAGTATGAATCACATAAACGAGTGGCAACATAGCCTTAAGCTCTGCCACTCGAACCCAGATCATTTTATGTTTTATTGTGCTACCCTTGGAATCACGAAAGTCATTTTGAATCCAAAAGAACAAGTTTTCATTGTAAGACTGGACACAGTAGTAAGAATCACTTACAATTAGTAGTAACACTTGAATCTGCGTACTCCAAAGCTAGTAATAGAGCACGAAGCTCTGCCAATTGTGCAGTGCAATCGCCCAGGGGCAACGTGTGTACCTCCCTGGAAATGAACTCATCATTCAACATAGCACCGACTACAATGGCGCATGCGGAAACGTAGGCATGTTTAGAGCCATGCGCAACCTGCGCCGACCCATCAGTGTAAATGATGCAATGGAAGTCCTCCAAAGGTCGCATCGCCAGAGGAGCAGGGTGAACGAATTCATACTGCAAGAACTCCTGCGACCGTAAGGAAGCGTCAAAAATAAACATGACATCCGCGGATGACAATGACGCAGCCCACTGAATCCACCGAGGGTGCAAAGCTTTTGAATTTGGTACACTGGCTTTCGTGACTGCCTCCAAATGAGGACAGGGTGTTACCACTAGCATGCGTTTCCCCTGTGACAGAGCTCGTTCCTTTAGAATAGCCATCTGTACAGCAGTTAAAACCTTTTCTATGGTGGGAAACCGCATCTCAGCCGAGGTGTACAAGTGTGACTTGTAAGCAATAGGTACTGTGTCACCTTCATTAAAAGTGAGGTAAGTGAAACCCACCGTCCCAGGAATTATTCTTATGACCAGGTTGGTGTGGTTATCACGAGTCAGTAAATATTTAGAAGCGAGCAGATCAGCCTGCAAGGATTGCAAAGTGGCTGAATGCTCAGGCAGCCAGCATGATTTTGAGAAAGTCGGTTGTATCAAAGCATACAAAGGCTTGATACGCTGGGCATATTCCGGAATGTAAGTTCTGCCGAAATTCAAAAAGCCCAGTAAGGATTGTAATTTTTTCAGAGTTGTCGGTGCGCGCAATTGTGCGCACTTCTCCAAGAAGTGAGGAGCCAAACCTCTACCTTCATTGTTGAGCTCATAGCCCAAAAACAACACTGTGTGTTCAGCAATGTGCGATTTTGCAAAGTTGAATTTGTAACCCATGTCTGCGAAGTTGCAAACAAGAGAATTTACACGACACAGATGCTCCCAAATATCGTCGTCTGTGAGATATATGTCATCCACATACGAAAAAGCATCAGGGTCGAGTGCCTCCAGAATAGAGACAATTCGAGCGGTAAATACACCAGGACTATTCTTGTAGCCCATCGGAAGACGCCGGAATTGTTTTTGGACTCCAGCGCTTGTAAAACTGGTCCATTGGGAGCTAAAGCTGTCCAATCTGTGGGCATAAAAACCATTGGATATGTCAAGCGTTGTCTTGAAACGCTTACGCACGAGACTATCCACTAGGGCAGAGCCGTGGGTATTCTGTACTGCACAGTTACGGCAATGCGAGTTTAAATGCCGGTAATCCAAAACCAAACGATATGATCCGTCAGGTTTATTCACAGTAAAAAGGGGATTATTCATCGGTGACACACACGTTTCAATAACTCCCTGATATTCCAATTGTTCAAGGATTTCCGCGACGGAAGATTTTGCTTCACGCCGAATGGGATATTGAGGTTGAGGCTGCGGCTGAGACCGCAACGGAATTTCGTGGCAAGGCGACAATTTATCCCAACCACATTGGTTACGGTACAGAGCCGGCGCGAGAGCCCGAGCCCACTCTTCTGCAAAATGCTGCGCATGCTCTTTCGAGACAGTGTTCGCGAAACTGGGTAGGATCACCTCCTCCCCTCGCGGCGCCGCGAGCACAAAAGGTGGGGGCCAGTCAGCCTCCGAAAGTAAAATATCATATGTGGAAGACAGATTCTCCCAAAATACACCTTTAACGGTACGCTGTATGTCACCTTCAATTAACAGGACAATTTCATATAGTCTTTCAGGGGGAGCAAGTCTCGTATCCGCTGTTTCTATCACAACGTAGACATCAGTCGCTGTCACCCTCAGTAGTGGACGCAGCGCCTCTCTGACTATGGTTATCTCCGCCGCGCTGTCCAGCAACGTCAGAGCCCAAGTCAGATTCCGAAGCCGCGTTCTCACTATCTGTGGCATATCGATGCGCTGTTAAGGCTGCGACTTTCTTTTTCGCAAACTGCGGACGCCTAGGCGTAGAATCCTCCTGCTTCACTGCGCCGTCCGTCTGGCGGGACTGACCACGTCCTTGTTGGCCACCACGTCCACGTCCACCCCCTCCTCCTCCACCGGTCTTCGGGGCCGATGTGTCCTGAAAGGAACGAGGAGAGCGTTGATCAGAACCCTGAAAACGATCAGGTGATTTAATCATCGCGCGGTCGCGCAAATCATAAACTTTTTCGGGTGGCGCAGGAGCTTCTATTGCAGGAAAAGTACTCTGAGTCTGCATTGTCTGCTTCCCCTGTGTCTGTTTTTTAGGCCAATTTTGTTTCTTGGACTTGGGCTGGGCATCTGTCACTGCAGATTGTCCCTGTGGTTGTTTTTTCTCCTTTACTGGAAAATATTTTAGACCTCTACTTGTGCGGCCAATAGTTTTATAAGCGGCCACTACAATCTTTGCTAACTGGCGGGGTTTGTCGGCATCGGGCAGAGCAGCCAAAGCATTCGACACCTGAAAGTTAACTGCATCTCCTTTAACATTGGAGAGAATGAGATCACTTACAATCTCAAAAGAACCACACAGGCGCATACCCAATTCAACCGCTGCCTCTGGACCGTGATCATTCTGAACACGTCTAACGATTTCAGGCAGGGCAGTCATAGACGGGGTGCCGAAGCACCTTGTATAAACTGCCGCAAATGTTTTTCCCCAGCTGTCACAGTCAGCAAGTTCAGGAGTAATATCCTTCGGTAGAGTAATCGTCAACATTCTATGTTTATCAGCAGGAGTAGAATTCGGAAAAACCGCCTCCAGTTGATCAAACTTCTCTGCTAGCCAGAATGGGAAGTCATCGTTGTCAACAGGACGCGCACCAAAAACCGAATTTACCATCACTGGATTGAGACGCATACCGCCTCGTTCCATGGGAGCGGCCGCACCCCCCTGGGGACCACCAGGAAGATGTCGTCCGATGTATTGCACTAAAGCACGAATCACGGAAATGGAAACTACATGCAGCCTGCGAATTTCAGCCAGGGTGCAAGCCCCGTGATTCGGGTGCGGGGTAAAGCCACCCAACGCAGGCCAATTAGTACCTGGAATTGAGAGTGGACCTAACCTCGCACGGGACAAAGAGTGGGGGAGGGCGCCATCAAACCAAACTCGATGCTGCCAATGATCAATAGGTATTTCCAATGCCCTGTATGGCGTATATTCAGCCGGGACATCCGAGGCGGTGTAGGAGTGGTACAAACCAGAATTAGCGTCCACAGCCGGAAACGTAACCCAAGAGTAAAACAACTCGTAAGGAAACGCCGGATCTGCACTTACCACGAAAATCACAGCCATCCCATCTACTGGGACCTGGTACGTCTGAAGATGGTTGCGTATCGCAACGCGACTATGCTGCGCAATAGCCACCGCTGCCGCCATTACAGAATTGGAAACAAGAAAACACAAAGAACACTTTGTAGCACAACTGGGTAGTAATTCAAAGAAACCGTTTGAGTAAGAATCAAGCTTGAATAAAGACCTATTTCAAAAAATAGGTAGGTTTCACCGACACCCCGTTTTCCGGAAACGGACGTGAAGGGGTTAAGGCATGAACGATAAACTACTCGAGTGTCATGATATAAGACCACCGAAACCGTTGGGCGCCATGTTGCAGGGTTTCTGTACTCACACAGAACTGTGCACAGAGGAGTGGAACCTCGGCAAATTAGGATGTCCCAAAACTTACCTTAGCAACCAACTCACCCCTTACCGAGCTAGCTACAGTGTCTCATTGGACATATCAAACACCCAATGTTTAGACAAACCAGAACATGAACTTACAGTACCTCAGGGTACGTGGGACTCATGCACACTCTTTCGTTATATTATCATTACAAACCAGAACATGGAGTAAAGAAGACACATGTGCATTTGAAATGTTTATTTACTAATGCCGTCTTCTCAGGCGCAGTATCTTTGATAATACAAGTATACTTATTATCAGTAGCAAAATTATCAGCATAGTTACTAAGACATAAAAAGCGAATGGTGACAGCATGTTAACATGCTGTAATGAATAAGAGTTAACAACACTTATATCTCACCCTCCCTAACACATATATTATATTATTATCTAAGAAGGTCTCTTTGGGTTGTTTTAGGGCGGGCCCATACCTTAGTGTCCTAGCATGAAGGAATCACATCAGCATACACCAGCTCTCTCTGCATGTGCACCGCATCAAGTGTGTTAACAATTCTCGTGCAAAGCAATATCAATCCCGCCTCAAGCCCAAGTTGGCAAAGGCTGCACTTGTGTTATGACTATGAAGGCGTGGAGATCAGACCTCATAACAATTCCATATCGTGTTGCTCCTGAAACTTCAGCACTCTCCGTGCAGACATGGTTTATTAAACAAGACTGATATCAGAGCAATAACATATTATTCTCACATACACCACGGCAAACCACTAGGTTGAAAGCTAAGTCAACAATTAAGGGTCGTGTGCAGAAGTTGCAAGAAAGGAAAAATGGCGTTTAAATCTGAAATGTACCTATGCTAACTTAACACGATATAAGGATATATAGGAGCTATACAACACAAGCCTATAACGCCACATGCGAGATTGTAAAAAACGTGTGGCGCGGAGGTAAATTGAGACCCCTGTTAACAAAAACACACATAGTGGAAAATAATTCAGAACAACAAACTGAAATAATAGCGTTAAAAATGGCGCTAGACAATGCCGATCGCGAATTCCCGACACTAATAGTGTGCGATTCGTATTACTGCGTCAAATCATACAATAACGATTTACAGAAATGGATTGAAAACGGTTACAAAGATGACACAGGTGCCACAATTAAGCAAAAATCGCTTTGGGAACAAGTAGTTCTTTTAAAGAAATAACTACCAAAGACTCACGTGATACACTCACTGAGTCATCAGCGTGATGGCGTTCACGTTGCAGGGAATTAATTGGCTGAGACAGCCACAGCGGAAGCAACTAAATCGGCTTCTGTAGCTACAAAAAAGCGTTCGGAAAAATACATTGACGGGGAAACAATGCTAGCGGTGCAAACGTCATCAAAAGGCGACTGCTCAGCGCTACCCATCATGTATCCACTCAATAATACATACATAATCGATGCAAACTCCGTTCCTTTTGCTCAAATCCCTGGAGTGGGGGATAGAGTAATTCCAAACACGAACAGGAGAGTCTTGTTAATAGCAGACGCACATATGGGTGAGGGTCTTAGACACCTTAAGCTTAAGGATTCTCTGGAAGAATTACAATCAATATACTGGTGGCCAGGAATGAGCCTGCAACATCACAGTTTTGCGAAAAACTGCCCGGACTGCAACAGAGATCGCAGAGGCGACCGAGACGGTGTATTGCCATGGCGTTTCGCCCAAGATGGGATTAAGCAATAAATATAAAAAATACCCAGTATGAATAATGCGTCATATTAACATATAGAGACTAGATTCACTTAAAATGTAGACCCCAGCTCTCGGCTGACGTCTGAACTGTTATGAAAAGATTTGCGAGTCTAAAATGGCATATACGCAAGGAGCATGCTACATTCTGACCAATGTCCTGCCTTTAGCTCTCGAGCTTATAGGGGGGGCATGGCCAGCATGGGCATTGCATTGCGGGACAGGGGTGTGGAATTTAATGAAATATGTACTTGTCCAAGGGACAAGTAGCTTCATTAATCTACTTGTCCTGTAACAAAATCCACTTGTCCCTTTGGTGCCACATAGTGCGCCGTAAAATAATGGCAGCCATCTCAATATAGAAGAGCTTTGATAGTAGCCTCTCTGGTTAATGTCAGGCTAATACTATAAAAGGATTTGACTTTTGGGGGTTTTCACTAGCTTTTCTCTAATCTTTTCCCATACTGAGAAAGGTTGGAAATGTACTACCCCTGACAATGACCGAAGTAAAGTTTCTTCCAGGGCTGGGAAAAATGTGGTTCGAGGAAAAGTGAACTTGTAAACACTCAGATTTCCACTGGGGCACATTCATCTTTGCTCATGCTAAAATGCAATTCACAAATATTTTCTAGAATTACGGTTTCCTGGCCTACTTAAGGAAATTCATGTGAATTCATGAAAAACGTAAATCTGCATTAATATAAGGACATATATCCTGGGTGCACTTTTGTGACTTTCTTTAACATTTGAGCCCCTAATTCAATCTGAGTTAACCAAGACTTTTTGTTTTTATTTAAATGCTTTCTCATCCTATCTATCGGCTGGCTTCATTGTGTGTGACAACATTCTGCTATTTTACTAAGTAGTTTGTTCAGTACCAGGAATTTCTATGGCAATGAAGCCTTTATGAGACCAAATACTGGCTGTCTAGTAAGAACGTGCTGGCTAATAGCACCACACCTACCTGATAATCCCCAGGTAGAGAAAGGAGCATAGTGCAGGCCAAGTGAGTAACCAGAAAATTGAAATACCCCCCACTTTGATCCAAAGCTCTTATGCCACCAAGCAAGCGAAAAAAGTCACTAGAGTCCTCTCCAGAATTGCTCCCTCTTCCATCTAAGCATCCATCCATTCATCCTTTCACCCACTGATATCTAGCATTTCATCTTTACATGGTCATCCATTCATTATTTCATCCATTAGCCTTTCACCAATGTGTTCGTCCATCTGTGGATTTGTCAGTCCATCCGCTCATTAATATCCAAACCTACCCATCCATCTCCAAACCTAACCATTTCAGCCATCTGTTCATTCTTTTGCTCATCCATACAACCACCCTTTCCCTCCATCCATCTATCCATCCATCCATCCTTTCACTTATCCATCCATCCACTCATCCATCCACCCTTTCACTCATCCATCCACCCTTTCACTCATCCACCCACCCACCCATCTACCAATCCATCAATCCATCCTTCCCCTCAGCCATTTACCCTTTACACTCATCCATCCTTTCGCTCCCTAATCTACACCCTGTAACCCATCCATCCATCTTTTCCTTCATTATAACATCCTTTGTCCATTCACTATCCCCGTCACTCAACCATCCCTGTCACTCATTCATCCATGCATTTAGCCAGCAACACTTACACTCACTCATCCTTTCACCCACACATTCATCCATCCTTTCACTCACACCCACCCTTTCACATTAATTATGAGCCTTTGTCTGTCGAGCTGCAGACAGAAGAGGCCCATCAAGAGCTCCACCTCTACAGTAGCTGCTAAAGTGGGGTGTTCACGAAGCCCCTGTTCATTCCTATCCTTCCATCTTCAAACCTATCTACCAAACTCATCCATCCCGCCTTTCTTTCACTCATCCATCCTTTTGCTCATCCATCCTTTCACCCCACATATCCTCCTTTTCGCTCATATTCATCCACCCTTTCACTCATCCCTCCACCATCCTTTTGCTCATACATACACCCTCCTTTTCACTCGTATATCCTTCCACCCTTTCACTTCCTCCATTTATGCTTTAGCTCATCCATCCACCCTTTTACCCCATCCATCTTCCATTTCGCTCATATATCCATCCACCCTTTCACTAATCCCTCCATCCACCCTTTCACTAATCCCTCCCTCCACCCTTTCACGAATCCCTCCATCCACCCTTTCACGAATCCCTCCATCCACCCTTTCACTAATCCCTCCATCCACCTTTACACTCAACTATCCACCCATCTATCCACCCATCCATCCACCCTTCCACCTAGCTAGCGACCTACCCACCCACCGATTCACTAAGCTATCCATTTATTTATCTACTCTCTCTCAACCATTAATCCCCCTTTCATTCAGCCATCCATCCTTTCACTCATCCATCCACTTTCACCCCATCCATCCAGCCATCCATCCTTTCACCCTTGCCCATCCATTCTTTCACGCATCCTTCCTTACATCCATCATTTCACTCATTCATTCATCTATCCATCCACCCTTTCACTCCACCCATTCATCCATTCATCCATGCACCTATCCATCCAACCTTTCACTCGTTCATACATGCATCTATCCATCCACCCTTTCACTCATTCATCCATGCATCTATCCATCCACCCTTTCACTCCACTCATTCATCCATGCACCTATCCATCCAACCTTTCACTCATTAATGTATGCATCTATCATCCACTCTTTCACTTATTCATCCATGCATCTATCCATCCACCCTTTCACTCATTCATCCATGAATCTATTCATCCACCCTATCACTCATCCACCAACCCCTTTCAAATCCATTATGGGCCTTTGTGTGCGGACCTGCAGACTGAAGAGGCCCATCAAGAACTCCACAGCTGCTGTAGTTGCTATGGCAGTGTGTTCAAAATGCCCCTAGTGTATGCACAAAGTGAGATGAGGCCTAGTGCAAGGACAGAAATGGGGGTGGCCTTAGGCCTGCGTGAAAGCCTCATGGAGAAACTTATGAGCTTTAATGTAAGCCCTGAATGACTAAGAAAACGAGAGGCCAAGGGGAGCAGGTCCGGGGTGTCAGAGAGGGCGGTGTTAGCAGGTTTAGGCAACGGGTGAAACAAAGTGTACAGGAAAGGCAAAGTGCAAAGAAGGGGGTGCACGAGGTGCATGAGAAGGGAAAGCACTGCTCTTGGGGCCGTATGAGGCCCAAGAGTGGAGCAGAGATTAAAACGCAGGGGTCATAGAGTTCAAGTCCGAGCAAGGGGCCAAGAGGCAGATAAGGCAGCCTCTTACATGCCATTGCTGCGAGTGTTCTGGAGCTGCAGAAGCACGATGTTTGTCTCCTGCTCAAAGTAAATAAAAGGAACAGGGGCGGGCCTGGGGGGCACACAAGCTTATGGAGCTGGCTGCAACTTTGAGCTCTGCTATATCTCTGTTGTTGTTCTGCTCTTGGGAAATTAAAGTGCAGGCCCCAGCACCATTAAACTGTCTACTTGTCCTTTGGACAAAATGCAAATTAAAACCTCTTGCCCTCCTAAGAAATCTAGATGTCTCGGGCGTCGGGAGATAGGAATTCCCCACCCCTGCGGGATTCTTATCACTTCCTTCCTGAGGGAAACGGGATGGTGTAAAGAAAAAACCAAGGCATAGAGCAATCTATAATGGCAAAGGTATTAGGTTCGGGAGCTGGGTGGGTCAAACATTTAATAAGTGTCCAACGTAGTCTTAATAATCTGCCAAGAAATTCTCTGAGAGGTCTCAGTCCGTACGAACTATTGTTTGGGACTAGAATGTTAATCCAGGACCTCGATAGTCAAACTTCAGTGGTGAAAGGAAAATGCTTTGATATCAAAGATCGTTTGGCTATTTTACAGGACTTAAACGAAAAAAGAAAAGACCTGAGCAACATAAAGTTGAAACATCAGCCAACAACCACTGAAGAGAAACCACCTGTCCCAGCAAGGCCTGTCTGGATTCCAAAAATCGGGGATCTGGTCAGAGAGAAGATCGCGGTGAAGAAGGAATTTGGGCCTTCTTACAGAAAAGCAGTACCTGTCTTGTCTATCAACGGGACAAGATCAGTTGTATTACTGCCCCTTGCTGGTAAAAACGAGAACCGAGTTGTATCCATCGACCTGGTTAAACCACAATCATGTGGCCGATAATAAGTAGTAGGCCTAGTGGACTCCCAAGAAGTAGCAGAACACCAATGTTTGCTACAAACACAGAGGTTCAAACTGAGAGACTAATCACATTTGAGAAACCTACAGTGAATCAACAAGGGCTATGCAACAAAGCCATGGAACTTAAACCTCTTGAAACCCAAATCACAATAATGCATCAAGAAACACCAGTCTACAATGATGTAACCACTGACTATGCTAATGAAACAAAGAAAATTCCAAAAGCGAAATGGAATCCAGAAACAATTGAAACAATTGACAGAACAGCATCATGCTACTTCATCAACTTCGATGATTTTTCTGAGGATCCGAGCGAACCGGAGGAACAGCCCACAACATCAAAGACTTTTAAAGACAAAGCAAAAGAACTCTTTCATCAACTACAAGAAACCTCTCTGATTTCTCCATGGATTGAATTTTGGGTGGCACAAGGTGTATTTGTCCTCATACTTTGGCTCATCATGGTACTATGCTTGGGACATTTCATTGAGGGAAAATATGTTACAATGGACACAGCAAGTCAGAATATCAACTTGGTCCTGAAACCACACAAGTCTTCACACATCGAGAAAAGAGAACTTTCTTCAGTAAACTTCACAGCCAATCCTATACCCGGTGGGGTAGCATAGGACAACACTGATTACGAAATCTATGGCCCGGTCGAGCTCTTGAAGTATCCACATCAATTTAAGATTTCATTAAGTGACTTTGTAAAACCGAGCACATTCGCTGATGATTGGGACTTTGGAAGTATTAATGATATGATGTCAGATCTAGTGATGTCAGCTAAATTTACAAAACACGATTATTTACAGGGTTCATCTAATTATGACCAGATGTACTGTTACAACCACTATGGTAACCATTATCTGCATAAATCTGCTCAACCTAGAAATATTTTTAATTATAACCAATGGGAACATTGTGCAACTCCACTAAAAGGCAGTTCAAAAACATTTTATGAAAATTTTTCATATTTCTCAGGGTTTAACACAAGTGATGCAGAAACTTTTTATTTCAAGCTGTTAAATAAGACAGGAATGAAAACCATGCTTACAAATACAAAATTGATCTATTCAGAATCATTTTTTGAAAAAATGAATACATTCGGTTTTGATTTCTGGAACAATAATATTGAAATGAAAACAATCTGGGGTACAAAAGATTGGCAAGTGCAAGGTTTAGAATCATTATTTAGAGCCTGCATGATCCCAGAACAAATTATATTCTTGAATGACAATTCAACAGACAACCTGTCTTGGCCTAGCCAAAACTAAAGACTTGAACAAACCGTCTATTCCAAAACCAACACCTGACAGTAATGGCACTACAGATGTTGAAATAGACGTATCGCATATTTTAAACCAAAACAGAACACATCCTGATTGGAAAAAATGGTTGATCTGGCCCACAGACACAAATAACTGTCAAGATAGATTCCTGAACAAAATACAGGGGTTCACATTGACCAGGCCAGACCCTAGATACTCCCAGAGACAACATCCAGGGATTATAACAATTTACAGTGTAGGGAAACTCTGCCTCGAATGGCTGCAAACATCCACACTGGTTGAAATTAAGCAACACTTGACTTTACTTAAAGAAGGTGCTGACTTGCGTGATTTCATTATGGGACCAAGCAAACAGCGTCAAAAACGTTTCATAGCGGCCTCTATATATGCAGCTTACAACGAAGCTTGGAAAGAAACTAAAATTGAGACAGCAGAGAAAATACGGGAAATTGACTGTGTTAATTTGGAAAAATCACTTTCTGTTGTGGACAATGGGTTAATGACTGTCTTCCAGAATATATTCACTGGACAGTATTGTATTATCTGCAATCGATATAATAGAGCAAGACTTACTGATGTTGCAACACAGTCAGTCCCAATTGCGTTCTATTGTACAGCTTGGCTGGACGTTACAAAATCTGCGTTCAGGCTACGTGCCTTGGCGTTTAATCAACACAACGTCATTATTCACTATCATTAACCTTACTGATACACAAATCAGCTTGGCACAGAAGGGTGCAGAATATACAATTCTGAGCATTGAAAAACTTGAGAGATTACCATTGACAATGTCAGAACGACCTGTCATTGAATGGATAATACATGGGATTATAACTATTCCGATAACGACTTTCCAATTTCGATACTGCCAAAAATATATACAGGCAGGCCAGTATGAAAGGTTCGGTAAAGGATACATTAAGTCAACATGGAACTTACCTTATACACACACATGTTATAGCAATAAGGGACAGAGTGTATTTTTTAGTGGTAATAATTGTAAAAAATCACTGAGTGGTATACTTCTGTGTCAGGGTATAAGTTTACATGGGGCCTGTGAGGGGACTTCAAATAACCTTTCATGTCACCAGCTCGGCACACCTGCTACGCAAATAGAGCCATTCTTTAGACGGCTTTCTAACGGGAGCTACATTCTAATTGTGGATCACAGATGTTGTGGCTTGCTGCCAGGAAAACCTTATCTAGTAAGCGTGAGCTCCATGGTCACTTGCTGTGAGAGAGTATTGTTTCTGAATGACACTCCAGACAGGGAGGGAAAATTTGGCCCAGTTTGAAAATCTCTTCTATTCGAATTGATACTTTAAGCAGAATGAAGACTGTGCTCCCACAGATGCCAGTTCACTTGACTTCATGAAAAGAAACGTATGATCTCCAAGTTGCAAGGACAACGGGAGAGATACATGCATTGTTATCAACAAATTGCCCCCTACACTTCGCAGAAATGCTAAACGAAATCTTAAACATTTCTGATACAAATGGTATCGCGAGTGTATTTAAGACAGTTTTTTCGGGACTATTAACCCTATTCAAAGCAATCCTGGGAATATTTCCCAATTTTGTCCATTCTGTCTTTGGCGGACTTCCACTCCTGTTGGGACTCGTAGCAGGCATCTTATTTTTGCTACTCCTGCTTCGTTATGGCAAGCCATGTCACAGACAAGACTCTAGCAACAATGGAAGAAACGATCCTAGCTATACGCTATCGGGACCGCATAACTAAAGTCCTTGGATTAGCCCGGCTAAGAGATCTGAATATGACCTGGTTTCTTTTGTTCAGACCCATATGGCAGAATTGTGTCTTACCTGTGTTAAGATGTATGCTATGCGGCGAAGAATGTGTGTTGGACACCTGTCTTACACTACAATCAGAAGTACCATTGGATACAGATACCTTGTTGGGTCCAGTATAGGCTCATGCATTGTGTTGTCCCCAGCGGCTACCTATCCTGATGACGGCATTCGTGGAAACTTCACCACTACGATTGAAGGGTAGTGAAGTACAGGATGAGAGCAGCATCAACCAGGTACGACCTTCTGTAAGCAATGCTGATCGAAACATCATTGAAAGCGATCATGCGCACGACTGCATGGTAGCGACATTCTCCAACCTAGTCGAACTTTCACCTGAGGCAGTAGACTGTTTTTTTGAAAGTCTGTCTGACATGATGTTTTCACCCGACCAGAAAGAATGACTTTAAGCAAACGAGCACACAGCGTTCCCTGAACTCTGAATTTGGCCTTCAGCTTTAAAAAACAAAGCTACTGAGAACTATTTTTTCTTCCCCTGAAAACGAAAACTTTTTTTCCAAATCCAAAATATTTACCTTTTTGGCACTTATCTTCTGCTTGAAGTAGAACTATTCTTAAAGAACAGAGCTTCTATTTTTAGGAACTCTAGAGACAATACATTACCTCAGCCTCAGCGTATTTACAAGTAACTGTATTTATATGTGATGGAGTGGTCTCGCACTTTTTCTTCTGTATTAAGAGCCATTTCATGTGTAATTTCGCAAATCATTCATGCTGATATATATGTGCATCTCTTTTGAATAATTACACTGCTTGAATGCATACAGTACCTATACTCATTTTCGTGTATTTCACATATACCATTTTTCGAATGCAAAAAATGTATTTTGGGGAGGTTCGGTATACACATGCACTATTAGTTATGTTTACTATTGCTTAGGTTAGTAAATATGGACATGAATTTGTGGAGTGGGTGTAGTATGTTTATCTAGGGACCTGTATCGATACTCCTATTTCTGACCCTTGTCCGGTTATAATTCACTAATATCCATACAACGGCACAGAAACCAGTTTCAAATTAGTCATAGCGCATGCTGTCACATTAAGCAAGCACTATTCCTCCAGCCCCCTAGAAAGCACACCGAGTTCTTAAACAAATCCAAGCCTCGAGCAAACCTGGGAAATCCCCGCCTGCTATGTTTTGATTTAGTCCAAGAACTCCTGTAAAGCACTGCAAGAACGCTCAGTTCTTAGTGACATCCTTATTGACGTCTTATGTCCATCCTTACGTCAAACCCAGCACCTCTCAGGTATAAATATACCAATGCTGCCCTAAGCAGAGACACAGTGGTGATGAACCTGGAGCAGTGACTACTTGCCGGAGAGCCCAGCTGATGCGAGAGCCCACGGACGCTGCCCCTCCCCTTTTGACGCGCTGAGGAAGACGCTGTCTTTTCTCTTGCCGAGAAATCCAGCCTCCAGCGTTTCCAGCCCACTTTTGCGGGTGACTGGGATACCGAGTCCTGAGAAAGAGATACCAGCCCTCCAGCCTTCTAAATCCCAGGTACTGAGCTGACTAAACCCTTACAGAGAATTCTTGAGTCAGATTCTTGGCAAAACAAACTTAACTTAAACTGCTACTTACTTACTCCCTCCCATGTATTAGGCTTAGGTCAGGTACACCGGGGTAGGCATAGTTAGAAGCACCAGTTGAGTACGATTAGTCAATGTATATATGTATGTATATCTTTTATCCATTTTAAAGTATCATATGGCTAAGAAACCATATCAATGCTTTTACAGTATTATTTTATAATCCTGCTTTTATTATATGCATTCTACTTAACCCTAAGTATTGCAATTGTAGCGATTCATTTCTCTTGTATGAGAAAAGAGACTGATCAATAAATAACACCTTTTATTGAAAACGACAGTCTCGTCTTTTCTCTACAATCTGGTGAAACTAAGTATGCACGTATTGACTGAGTAAAATAGCTGTCTTTTGTTTTCACACGACTCTAGAGATATACTCTTGATCAGGGAGAGCAAAGTTTTCATGTTCTATGGTTGTCAGAAACTAAATCCCTTCTTGTCTATCCAGGGAGGTTAAACTCCTCCTCGCCTATTCGAGAAAGTTTCTAGTGAACTCTGAGCTAGCTGGCACACAAAACTTAAGTCTAATATCGTCAGTAGAAGACCTAGTTCACCTCTGTCCTACGTCTATACTATTGAAGATATTATTACAAT
Source organism: Lissotriton helveticus (assembly GCF_964261635.1). NCBI lineage: Eukaryota > Metazoa > Chordata > Amphibia > Caudata > Salamandridae > Lissotriton > Lissotriton helveticus. The sequence goes on along the minus strand of NC_136068.1, from coordinate 1,931,565,460 downwards.
GCGCAGAGCCTATTGGGAATATAGGAACTACACTACACCCCCTTACTCAGTCATCCCCCTCACTCAGTCATCCCCCTCACTCAGTCATCCCCCTCACTCAGTCATCCCCCTCACTCAGTCATCCCCCTCACTCAGTCATCCCCCTCACTCAGTCATCCCCCTCACTCAGTCATCCCCCTCACTCAGTCATCCCCCTCACTCAGTCATCCTCCTCACTCAGTGTCAGGGTTTGTCATAAGCAGCGAGCTTGCCCTTCATTATAGCATCAAGGAAGTTGTCTTAATAACCATAGACTGTTTGTAGAAGTTCCCATAATAATAGAAAGGTATTCCTGCATTTGCATATACAGAATTAGCAATGTTTCTTGAGCTTTTTATTTGGTTTTACCAAAGCTTGTTGATAAGGTTTAAAAGCTCCTTTAGTTGTTAGAACAGAAAAATGAAGCCTTTTGCCTGAATACTAATGAGCGCTGCACGTTTCTAACTGTTTCTTCTGTAAACGTGCAGCACGTGAGAGCCCCGCCCGCTTCTGCCTATAAAAGCCGGCTTCGAGCTTTGCCGGTTGCTTGTGCTCGTCGGAGTTACTCTTACCTGTGGATCGTGCCTTGTCCTCCGGTCTTCCTCTCCATTGCGGTGTCCTCCTTTCTCCTGCCCATCCCGAATCTTCAGCTTCTGGTGTTGGTCCTTCCTCCTGATTATTCCCCAGCGTTTCCGGCGCTTCCAGCTTCAGTGTCTTGACCGCAAAGGTTCCGCCTGCAAAAGAAAAAGACACAGAGATAGAACTTTAAACAGGTATCGTGCTCAAGTTCAACTACACTACAAGTAAGTGTTTTCCATTCATTTTAAAGAACAAACATTTGTTTACTTGAAAACAAGTTGGACAGTGAATCGAGCAAATAACTTTTAAAGGAGTATTGACTTGAATTACAGAGAAAGAATTATTTCTCAGAACAAAGCGCTCTGATAAAAGGTTGCAGGACTATTTCCTTGGATATTTGCATATATTCTTTGCAGCTCCTAGTGTTGAACGTTAAAGGGCACAATATCAGACTTTGTGATTTATGGTTTAAGAAACGCAACGAAGGTCATCAGATTCTATTTGTTAATACAATATTTTGAGACACAAATTGCTTTCGAATGAAGGAAGCAAGTAGGAATTATTTATGAGCAATCTTGGATAAATGATAAGTGAGTAGTGCCATCTTGTGGGTAAAGTAGGTATCAATATGTATAATATGCTATAAGTGACAGTGTACAAAACCTGACTAATAAGGTGTTATTTTACTTAAAGGAAGAAGCCTTATCTAGAACCAAGTTCCCAGCTCCGGTGAGCTCATTAACCAGAGCTGAGAGGTATTTTTAAGTGTATAAAAGTTTATTCATAATATTATAGGGAACATTAGAACATAAAATAAGTACTGTTATGTCTTTTTGTTCTGTTTAGACATCACAGTTTCCAGAATTCGTGACACATGAAGACAAGCAATCAGTGAAGCTGTGTTTTGTTTCTCTGTTTGTTATTTTATCCACTTCCCCCTTCCCTTGGAATTCTTGATACCTTTGCGCTGTTTTCAACCAGTTCAGAGGAGCAAGGGATTCAAGGGTGGGTTAGAACTATCTTCAACTTCCAAACAGAAGATAACAGGATTCTAAGGTAAACAAGTGTTGACAGAAGCACAAGCCTTATCCTACTTCTGTTGGAAAGATGAACACCGCATTAGATCAAGACACTATTGATGCTTCGGATATGGTTCAAGCTTTAGAGGAAGATTTGACTCAACCTGAGTCAGTCACAGTGCTTTTACAACAAATGCGATTAGAATTAGACCATTTAAAACAGGAAAATTAAACCTTAAAACAAGAATTAATACGCTATAAGCCTAGAGAGAATTTGTGGGGTTCACCTGTTCCTTCTACCTTTAAACCTTCGTTAAACACAGGTACTAGACCAAAAACTTTATCTTCTCCTGTAGAGGTGACAGTTAATGTGCCTAATGTAGTGCCTTTAGCAGCTCCATAGCGTTTTCATGGAGACAGCAGTAAGTTTCAGGTATTTCTTAATCAGTGCCAGTTACATTTTGTTTGCAAGCCTCAACAGTTTCCTACAGATGCCACGAAGGTGGCCTTTGTCCTTTTTTATTTGGGAGGAACAGCGGCCAATTGGTCCATTCCTTATGTGGATAGGGACGATCCAATATTGCATAATTGGAATAATTTCAAGAGGACGATGACCCGTTTGTTTGCAAAACACACCTACGTACAGGCCAGTGATAATGAGCTTTTGAATCTGAAACAGGGAACAAAAGATTTATTGACCTATCTTACTTCTTTTAATCGCCTCCTGACTGAAACTCAATGGCCTGAGGAGAAACGAGTGTCCTGACCGAAACTCAATGGCCTGAGGAGAAACGAGTGTCCCTTTTTTATAAGGGATTAAAAGATGATTTAAAGGACGCCTTAGCCCACATTGTTGATCTCCCAGAAGACTATTCTGATTTTGTTGATTTAGTGGTCAAACTGGACCATCGCTTAGGTGAGAGAAAGGGTGATAGAATTAAGACAAAATCTAGATTATCCTTTTTTTAAGCATGAAAAGAAGGAAGTTGAGAATAAACTTCCAGAACCTATGCAAATAGGTACACTCAGAGGACCTTTGACTTTTGAGGAAAAAGAAAGACGTAGAAAGTTTCAGCTATGTTTGTATTGTGGGAAACCTGGTCATTTCGCCAGGGAGTGTCCTGTAAAACCAAAGACCCCAAAGAAAGTGAATTTGTTAACTTCAATAGAATCTGAGTCAGAAAACTAAAAAGCTCGACAAGGGCAGAGGTCACTTGTTCGAGATAAAGTCACAACCAGACCTCATTCTCTGCTGCTTTCACGGTGCCACGTATTCCCAAACATTTCTTAATACACGTTATTTTGATTGTGAGCACCCAGTTGAGGTATACTCTCCCAGTACTCTTAGATTCAGGAGCCACGGGAAATTTTGTAGATATTGCCTTGGCTAAAAAGCTAGATCTACCTATAGTTTTAAAAACACATCCAGAGACAGTGTGTGCTGTAGATGGTTCAGACCTAACTTCAGGTTTGATTACTAAAGAAACTAGTCCGTTGACCATGGTATGCCAAAATGGTCATACTGAAGAGATTAGCTTTGATTTAATAGATACTCCTAATTTTGGTCTAATTTTGGGTGTGCCTTGGCTCACTACCCATAACCCAAAGATTGATTGGGTGGCCAGAACGGTTACTTTAGATTCATCATTTTTTCGTTCTACTTGTTATAGAGAAGCAACTCAGGACAATCTTTCTGTAATGCACTGTGCAGTTACTGCTTCTCTAGACGTCACAGGTATTCCTTCTGAATATTTAGAATTTCAAGATGTTTTTGATCCAATTAAAGCTAGTGTTTTACCACCTCATCGCTCCTTTGATTGGAGAATAGATCTAATTCCAAGAGCTCCTCTGCCTAGTAGCAGAGTATACGCACTAACAGAAAAAGAGACTACATATTTAAGAACTTATTTGGACGAATTACTACAATCTGGTTTTATTCGACACTCCACGTCACCGGTGTCATCTCCTCTTTTTTTTTATTCCGAAACCAGATGGCTCTTTGCGCGCTTGCATCGACTATAGAGGACTTAATAAGGCAATATTAAAAATAAGTATCCGCTCCCTTTAATACCAGTGCTCTTAGATCAACTCAGACATTCCACTATTCATACTAAGTTGGACTTACGAGGAGCATACCATCTGGTTCGGGTAAAAGAACATGACGAGTGGAAAACTGCCTTTAAGACTAAATTTGGCTTATTTGAATACACAGTCATGCCCTTTGGACTGTGTAATGCACCTGCGGCATTTAAATTTTTTATCAACACAGTATTACATGAATATCTAGATGTCTGTGTTATTGTATACATAGATGATATTCTCATTTATTCAAACAATGCTGAAGAACATACACATCATGTTAGAGCAGTCTTAGCTAAATTAAGAGAGCATCATTTGTTTGCTAAACTAGAAAAATTGACTTTTTATTCCACCTCAGTCGACTTTTTAGGATACTGTTTAACACCAAAAGGCATTGTCATGGATGAAAAGAAAGTAAGAGCTATCTCAGAATGGTCAGATCCCACATCCCTTAAGGAAGTACAGAATTTTTTAGGTTTTGCTACTTTTTATAGGCGATTCATTTCTCATTTTGCAGATATTGTGGCCCCCATTACTAAATTATTACGGAAAGGACAGCGTTTTTTGTGGGATACTGCAGCATCACAGGCCTTTCAGATTTTGAAACAAAAGTTCATTACTGCACCCATTTTGAAACATCCTGACCCAGATCTCCCATTTTAAGTGGAAGCTGATGCCTCACAGGTGGCATTAGGAGGAGTTCTTTCGCAACGAGATTCAGAAGCTGGGCAATTACATCCCATCGCCTTTTACTCTAAAAAATGGTTGCCTGCTGAACAGAATTATACAGTAGCAGAGCGGAAACTCCTGGCCATTAAAGTAGCTTTTACTGAATGGCGTCATCATTTGATGGGGGCTAAGTTTCCAGTAACTATCTTTAGTGATCACAAAAACTTTCAATTTTTTAGCTCAGTTAAAGCATTAACACCACGTCAAATGCGATGGTTGAACTTTTTTAGTCTATGATTTTGTAATAACGTATAGGCCTGGTACACAACAAATTCAGTCAGATGTATTATCAAGGTATGAACATACTTTGGAAATAAATCAAGAAAAAAGAGGGCACCCTATAATAGAACCTCAAAATGTACTAGCACCAGTACAGCAACAGGATTTCATGACTGTCCTATACAATTCACATTTACAGATCAATCCTCAAGATTGGTTAAAAGATAAGTCCAATTCAGTACAACATGGTCTAATGTATCATGGAATTCTTTTGTATGTACCAACTCCTGATTTGCAGAAACAGATTGTTACTTGGCATCATGCTTCAGTCTTAGCAGGGCATCCGGGTTGGTTGAAAACTAGAAAATGTACGAAAGAATTTTTGGTGGCCAACCATGAGTACTGATATCAAGAAATATATTGAAACCTGTCCTACATGTGCTTGTCAGAAGGCTTCACATAGAGCTCCAGCTGGTTTATTGATTCCCATGCCCATTCCACAAACACCATGGCATAGTTTGAGTGTGGATTTCATAGTGAATTTGCCTCCCATTAAAAAATATACTACGGTTCTTGTAATAGTGGATTATTTGTCAAAAATGGCTCATGTTGTTCCCCTGATAAAACTACCAACTGCAGGAGAGTTAGCAGACATATTTTAAAAAAGAAGTAGTACGTCTCCATGGATTACCGAGTAAAGTAGTTTATGACAGAGGTAGCCAATTTAATTCTAAATTTTGGAAAACGCTTTGTGCAAAATTAAAAATAGAACCAGCTCGGTCTACAGCTTTCCATCCGGAAACAGATGGACAAACAGAGCGTTTAAATCAGAAGTTACTACAAACATTAAGGTGTCTTTTAGTAGATTACACAAGTGAATGGTTGGATATATAACAACACAATACATACAGCAATTCATTGTACTCTATTTTATTTATGAAAGGTTATCATCCTAGGGCTTTACCGGTTATTTTGAATGACTCACTTCTTCCAAAACTAACTGAGAGATTAACAAATTTGATAAGGATACAAGAGAAAGCCAAAAAGCATTTGACTAATTATAAAGAACAAATGAAGAAACAAGCTGATAGACATAGAACTGAAACACCCCTTTATAAAGTAGGAGATAAAGTTTGGCTTACCACAAGAAATCTAAACATAGAAGGATCTCGAAAACTACAACCTAGATTCATAGGACCCTTTGCTGTTAAAGCATTATTCAACCCAGTCACAGTAAAATTAGACCTTCCTGATGATTATCCAGTGCATCCAGTATTTCATGTGTCCTTGCTCAAACCTTACAATCCCCTCACCCGAAAAGAAACTCCACCTCCTCCCATTCCTATAGCAGGTCACCAAGAATATGAAATCCAGAGGATTGTAGATGCTAAAAGAATTCATGGTCGTTTATTTTATTTAATTGCTTGGAAAGGTTATGATAACACAGAAAACTCCTGGGAACCAGCTTCTAATGTGCATGCTCCACGTTTACTCAGGTTATTTTATTTAAGAAATCCGGGTAAACCACGGCCTGTAAGGGGACCTTTGAGGGGGGCGACTGTCAGGTTTGTCATAAGCAGCGAGCTTGCCCTTCATTATAGCATCAAGGAAGTTGTCTTAATAACCATAGACTGTTTGTAGAAGTTCCCATAATAATAGAAAGGTATTCCTGCATTTGCATATACAGAATTAGCAATGTTTCTTGAGCCTTTTATTTGGTTTTACCAAAGCTTGTTGATAAGGTTTAAAAGCTCCTTCAGTTGTTACAAGAGAAAAAGGAAGCCTTTTGCCTGAATACTAATGAGCGCTGCACGTTTTGAACTGTTTCTTCTGTAAACGTGCAGCGCGTGAGAGCCCCGCCCGCTTCTGCCTATAAAAGCCGGCTTCGAGCTTTGCCGGTTGCTTGTGCTCGTCGGAGTTACTCTTACCTGTGGATCCTGCCTTGTCCTCCGGTCTTCCTCTCCATTGCGGTGTCCTCCTTTCTCCTGCCCATCCCGGATCTTCAGCTTCTGGTGTTGGTCCTTCCTCCTGATTATTCCCCAGCGTTTCCGGCGCTTCCAGCTTCAGTGTCCTGACCGCAAAGGTTCCGTCTGCAAAAGAAAAAGACACAGAGATAGAACTTTAAACAGGTATCGTGCTCAAGTTCAACTACACTACAAGTAAGTGGTTTCCATTCATTTTAAAGAACGAACATTTGTTTACTTGAAAACAAGTTGGACAGTGAATCGAGCAAATAACTTTTAAAGGAGTATTGACTTGAATTACAAAGAAAGAATTATTTCTCAGAACAAAGCGCTCTGATAAAAGGTTGCAGGACTATTTCCTTGGATATTTTAAGTGTATAAAAGTTTATTCATAATGTTATAGGGAACATTAGAACATAAAATAAGTACTGTTATGTCTTTTTGTTCTGTATAGACATCACAGTTTCCAGAATTCGTGACATAGGAAGACAAGCAATCAGTGAAGCTGTGTTTTGTTTCTCTATTTGTTATTTTCTCCACTTCCCCCTTCCCTTGGATTTCTTGATACCTTTGCGCTGTTTTCAACCAGTTCAGAGGAGCAAGGGATTCAAGGGTGGGTTAGAACCATCTTCAACTTCCCAACAGAGGATAACAGGATTCTAAGGTAAACGAGTGTTGACAATTATTTCACAATACTCCTTTTACTGTACGCACTTTAATTTATAACAAGTATTGCAATTGTGGCAACTCACTTCTCTTGCATGAGAAAGAAGACTGTTCAATAAATAACCTCTTTTATTGAAAACGCCCGTCTCTCTATTTCTCTGCGCTTCTGGTGAAACTAAGCATGCACGATTGACTGAGTGAAACAGTTATCTATTGTTTCCGCGACTCTGGAGATATACTCCTTATTCTGGGGGACAATGTGGGTTTTTACCAAAAATCTTTACTAACAAAGACGTTCTTCGTAGGCTGCCCCTTTCTCTCCATTAAGCCTATGACCTTTAAATCCTTGTTGATAACTGAAGAGGGACATTTGTGATGATTATTTGATTTCCACGTTCTTTCGCAAGCTTAACATCTGAGGGAGAGGTGGAACTAGAGGAGGCGATAAATAGCATGTGGTAGCAGGCTGGACTGGACTGGACCAGTCGGCCAGCACACTAGAGGACTTGTAGGGTTCAGGGGGTACATCTCTGGATCACGTTTGCCTTTTTTAGCAGAGGTACTACCATTGCGTGCTTCCAGTCTTTAGGTATTACAGCTTCATTCAGAGATGCATTAAGCAATTTCCTAATAACATCTAGAATGAAAGGATCAAGCTGTTTAAAGATAAGGGCCGGCAGGGGGTCCTGGGGTGAGCCAGATTTGATGCTATTTAGTACTTCCATGAAAGTCATGAGGTCTAGTGGCTGCCAGGCAGAAAGCAGGTTTGCAGGAGCATTCTCCCACTCGTCAGACCCGTTGGAGATTGAGATTGACTGCGGCTTTGCCTTGGGTTCGCATCCAGCATTAAAGTTGGAGTATATGTTAGATATTTTCTCATTAAAATAATTTGCAATGAGATTACATTGTGTGTTTGACAAAATAGGGGGTTCTGGTTGGTGAGCTGCTCCGGCTAGGTCCTTTAAAACTTTAAAAAGAGTAGTGGGTTTGCTTTGTGCCTCTAAAATTGTATTCTTTGTGTATTCCACCTTAGCTATTTTGCAAGACAAGTGATAAACATTTAGCGCTTGTTTATATACATACTTGCTTGCTACGTCATAGTTTCTTCTCCACTGCCTCTCTAGTTTCTTGCAGTGACTTTTTTCTTGCTTCTGTTTCTCAGAGAACCATGGTACTGGGGGGTTACATGATATTCGTTTACTTAGTGTAAGCGGAATGGTCGCCTGTACTGCCGCAGATAACCAGGTACTGATTTCATTGTGATCTAATACTTTGAGCTCATTAAAAGATAAATTGGGTAGGGACCGTATTAGCTGGGAGTTAAGATCATCGATGTTCATTTTTTTCCAGTTCCTGACCCATACCTCAGTGCGATTGAGGTCTTTTTTATTAGGTACCCAGATTTTAAACTTGATTAGGAAATGGTAAGACCAGGGTATGGGAAGTGCAGGTTCACAGCTTAAGTTATTAAAGTTAGCAAAAACTGGGTCAAGTAAGTGCCCTGCTTTGTGCGTTGGACCTTGGTTCCATAATTGGACATTGAGTGCTTCTAAGTCGGAAAGAAGGTTGAGGGTCAAAGGGCAATTGTGGTCCTCTAAGTGCAGGTTAAGGTCGCCAAGAATAGAAAACTTGGAGGCCTCCAGCAGGAGTGGGGTGATAAACTCTGACAGAGCCGCCGCCCATTCCCCTGCCGCGCCTGGTGGTCGGTAGATCAGGATTCCAGAAAACGTTATTTGAGGTGAGAGGGTAAGTTTAAAAAGTCCGGCTTCACAGTTGTCCATTTTAAGATCTGTCCATTTACATTTCAGTTCTTTTTTAAAAATTATCCCTATGCCTCCCCCACTTTGATTCAATCGATCTTTCCTTACTATGGTATCGTTTGGGGTAGGGCTGTGGCGATGTCTGGGCCTGAACTGGCATTAAGCCAAGTTTCTGTTAGGAATAAGGCATCTGGCTTGTTATCATTTAGTAAGTTAAAAATGTCCTTTTTATGTTTGGGGAGCGATCGGCAGTTGGTGCTAATAAAGTTAAAATGCCTAGCTGCATCTGTTTTACTCTCAGTTTTATTGTTTAAGCATCCTACGTTCTCCCCTGTTATTCCAGGCTGTAGATGGGAAAATGAGAAATTGCACTCGGGGAAGAGGAGGGGAGGATCCTCACAGAGTAACGTTTTACAGTAAGAGTTGTATTTGGATCTGTGGCTGAGCAGATCACTATGGAATAGGTAAATACTTTGGGGAGTTGGGCAGATGGGGTGGCCCCTGGTCCCGGACAGGCGCGGACGGGCGCAGACAGGCTTGCCTTTGGCTGCGCGACGTACACATAGGCCGACTAAGTAGTGCTCCAGCAGTGTAGTTCCCGCCCCGACCTCTAAACCTCGACTATGTCACTGTCCCGCCTTCATTCGCTCCACATCAAACGCGAAAACCCGCGGTGGACCGGGGAGCCGGCGGACAGGACAGCGGGTGTGGCGAGATCAGGTGAGGCAGAAGTTGGGCTTTGTGATTATTTAAAAAACAAATTAAGATAAGCGCTAGTAACGAATAATAACAAGGTTAAAAATCGGCGTACCACCAGTGTGCAAAGCAGCAAATATAGCAAATCATACCCGCTGCTCATGGTGTGAAGACCAGTAGCAGGGTCTGAATGAGATAAAGACTACCTTCTGCCCAGGCTTGTGCCCCTGAAAGCAGCTACACCCATCTACAGCATTCCATCAGAACCCTCACTATGATTTGTCGGTTTTATGACATCCCAATACCCTTTAATTTTCATCAAGAATCGAATATCCTCTTCACTCACCGGCGACTCTTCTTACTCCTCTGTAATCCTCTACGCTCCCTGGCCGTCTTACTCCTCAGTCATCCTCCGACCTCACTGGGCATTCCACTCATGCATCATTCTCATATTCACACATCAGTTCTCCTTTTCCCACCACCCTCCTCACTTTCTACCAGTTTTTAATACTATGCCCTTCACTTTTCCATTGTGCCCCACATTAGCACGTCAACTGCTCTAATCTCCACTGAAGATTGATAAGGGCTACAGATGACAGAATAAGGTGATGAAACACCCCTTTACTTTACTTTCACTATCAGGCATAGGTGAGGGCAGCCTGAGCTACGGCCACACAATCCCTGCCAATACCGTAATAGCCTGTCTCAGCTTCTCCATCAGTCCTGCAGCATTAGCTGGTATCGTCTTCCTTTATTGCTTTCTCTTCACCTTTTACAGTGTTGCTGTCATCACATGCTTGTCTCAAACAGGATTTGATATGCCTTAAACTTTCCCTTTTGCATTTTCACTTCCCCAGTGGCATAAAAAGATAGAAAAAGAGGACTTTGATCACGGCCAGATGTTTCTTCGGTTAATATATAGATGCATACAGATATCAGTTACCTGAGCTGGGTTGTCCCCTTTTCACACTTCCTCTGTTGAACATGCGTGGAAATAACGAACCTTCACAAGTAGTGGCCAACACTCACTCACCTGAATTACAACTTATATATTTACGTGGCGCTGATTCCTGATACTCCGCGGAGTGAAGCTTTTTCTCCTCTGTTCCTCGTAAAGGGAAGACCGATGCAATCATCGGAAAGCCTGTTTGTAAAAGTAAATAAATATAAATTCATAGCTCCCTATGGAGCGCAAGAACCAGCCCTGAAGACACAGTAGCGCTGTAGCGATAGGAGAATAGACATAAAAAGAGATGTTTAAACAATGTAAAATGAGAATTAAAATGTAGAGTGCTACACGGTGGAGACATATTATCAGAGCATCACAAGCAGGGCTATCTTAGAAAATTTCAAACTGAAGAACAAAGGGGCAGTGAGAGAGAAAAATAGACAGGTGGTTGCAGAACAGACAGAATGATTTGGAATACACACGGAGAGGAGATTTCATAATGACTAATTTGAAATAGATAAGGAGTCTAGGAAGCGTTGGGAAAAGATGCGGAAAAAAACAGATGTTGGACCCGGTCCTTTGGGCAGGTTCACCCCGTGACTTTTTGCTTTTTCCTAGCCTGTTTTTGGAACCTGGGTTGGTGATTTTAGGCCTCTGCGCACTTTTTCACTGTGGTACAGTGTAAAGTGCGTGTGCTTTCTGTGTATGGATGGTGAGCGCCCTGCCCTCCCATAGGAATGAATGGGAAATATGTATGCCCATGGTAGATTCCTGATGCGTGGGGAGTGCAGGGGCGAGTTTGATATGTATGAACTCGTGAGAATGAATGCTGCAGAATGGTGTATGCGGCATGGCTGTATCTAGTCCAGAAGCGCCACTTTTAGAAGTTGGCATAATTGTGTAGTGAGTCTGCTAGCACGTGATTGGCTGATGGGCCTGGCCCAGGCATGCCGGGGACTGCTGGTAGATGGACTGTCTGGAGGAGGGGGTCTGAGTCAGCCGTAGATGAAAGGCCCCCATCTGCTGTTAGGGAGGAGTGGAAAGAGCGTCTGGTGGAGCCAGGCTGTGCCTGTGGGCCCACCCTTGATGGCTCTCCCTCCTGATGGCCCCCTGTCACCTCTGACCTGAGGCTGACAGGAGAGGGAAACCAGATACACCCAGAGCTTAGGGCTCGCTCACACAAAGACTTCAAATGACTTCAAAGCCTTTTCTGTGTATAAGAAGGGGCTCTGCCCCTTCCAAAATTTTCTTGTCTTGTTCTTGTTAGCTGGACTTGAATCTATCAGGGGTGGGCGCTGCCCAGCCCCTGGATGCCTGGACTCCTGGGGGACCCCTCCGCCCTGCCTGGGCTGAGCGGGAGACTTGGCTTTACCCCTGGGAAGCTCTGGGACCCTTGGCAGCATGGAGGAGCTGCATTCTCGTGGGGAGAGCGCTGGAACTGTATTCCTAGTGCCTGGAGGCGCTGAGCCTCCCCCTGAGCGCCTGGGAGCGCTCTGCCTGGGTTCTAGCGCTTAGGAGCGCTTTGCCTATGTTTCTAGCGCTTTGGAGCGCTTTATTGCCCAAGCGCGGGAGAGCGCTTTGTCTTCCCAGCACTACTTGGCCCCAGTGGTGGCAGCTTAAATGTGTCCAGTGCGCGAATTCCCATTCCCATTTCCCAGAGTATGGTGCCTGGTGCGCTCAGTAAGAGGGTGACAGGTTGAGAGTCGGAGGCAGTGAGGAACTGTCTCACCAGTCTGGAGGGGGATTGTGTGGATGAGTGCTGTGTTGAACTGGAGGAGTTGTGTGAGTTTTTTTGTAAGGAGCTTGCACGTGAGGTGGATGTCTGGCGGTGTGCTGGATGTCGTGCAGAGACATTAGGGAGGGATTCTAAAAGTAGTGGCTTGTGTATCTGATGATCCTGTGTAGGTGAAGAGGTTCATGTGTAGCCCAGCTATGTCCCATTAGGATGGTAGGGGTGTAGGGGCTCACGTCCTGTCTCAGTGGAGGCGGAGTGAGTGTGGGACGGTGTGTCCCACGTTGGCCCGAAACCCTGTCTCGGGGCCTGGAGGGTTCCCTAAGGGAGCGCCAGGTCAGCGGCCTAGGCTGTACTTATAAGTCATTTGAGGAGGATCTTCCTGTGTCTAGAGGACGGGGAGTGTCTGTAATCAGAACTCCGGCGGTCCTAGTGTTGGGCTGTACCGCTCCTAAGTGGAGGGTGCAGAAGTCCTGGTTCACTGGGCATTTGACCGTCTAGAGTGCTTGACCATTTGTGGGGCCTCTGGAGGTTGTTCCCCGAGGAAGGGGGAGGCCAGGTTCAGGTTCAGCCTTACCTGGGGGGAAGGGCATCTGTAGTCAGTGTCCTGACCGGTTGTTGGCTTCCAGGGGTACCGCTCCCAGGTGGGAGGGTGCAGAACTCTGGAGGGGGGTGCAGAGGGACGGTGTCCTACTTCTGACCCCGGTGGGAGGAGAGTGTGTCGCTGATACACCGCTGGCGTGTGCTTTGTCTAGCCTGAGACATACTAGGCCTGTAATCATGGAACTGGAAGGGGGTGCAGAAGGACGGTGTACTTCTGACCCCGGTGCAACTTGAGGGTGTAAATCCTAGGTTGGGAGATTAGGCAACTTCTAGGTCAAGAGGAACTCTACCAAAGTAGATCAGCTGAAGAGACTGAGGGGGCTGCCCTTGCTGTGTGTTCTGGGGCCCACCTGCAGTTTGTTGTTTCCACTAAGGTAGAGGAAAGGGGGCTTTGCTCTGTGCTGTGCCCCCACCTGCTTGAAGAGGGACTGTGCTGTGTGCTTTGTACCTCAGAAGTGGAATCGTTTCCAGGTGGTAGACCAGTGACGGAGTGAGGTCCTGATCTGGTAGGAGAGTTGTGTTCTGGTGAGTGCTTCCCTGTGAGGGTTATTCCTTCACCCGGACTGGAAGCAAGGGTCCCTACTTGGTCTAAGGTACTTACCTCTGCCAACTAGAGACCCCCAGTTCTAACATTGGTGGAGTAGAGGTAGGATCGGGCATTCTTGCCGTGACCTCTAGTCAGCCTGAGGGTGTGGTCCCTAGGTTGTAGGATCAGTGGTAGTGTAGCTACCCTGAGAGAGAGAGTGGATGGGTTCAGAGTGGCGAAAAAAACTGGAAGTTGGCCCTGCCGTGCAGGCCCGTGTCCGTGGTTTTTGTCGCCCAAAGCAGTGAAGACCATCAGTGTAGTGATTGGTCTACCGGCGTTTTGGCTGGAAGGGGGATGTGTTGGACCCGGTCCTTTGGGCAGGTTCACCCCGTGACTTTTTGCTTTTTCCTACCCTGTTTTTGGAACCTGGGTTGGTGATTTTAGGCCTCTGCGCACTTTTTCACTGTGGTACAGTGTAAAGTGCGTGTGCTTTCTGTGTATGGATGGTGAGTGACCTGCCCTCCCATAGGAATGAATGGGAAATATGTATGCCCATGGTAGATTCCTGATGCGTGGGGAGTGCAGGGGCGAGTTTGATATGTATGAACTCGTGAGAATGAATGCTGCAAAATGGTGTATGCGGCATGGCTGTATCTAGTCCAGAAGCGCCACTTTTAGAAGTTGGCATAATTGTGTAGTGAGTCTGCTAGCACGTGATTGGCTGATGGGCCTGGCCCAGGCATGCCGGGGACTGCTGGTAGATGGACTGTCTGGAGGAGGGGGTCTGAGTCAGCCGTAGATGAAAGGCCCCCATCTGCTGTTAGGGAGGAGTGGAAAGAGCGTCTGGTGGAGCCAGGCTGTGCCTGTGGGCCCACCCTTGATGGCTCTCCCTCCTGATGGCCCCCTGTCACCTCTGACCTGAGGCTGACAGGAGAGGGAAACCAGATACACCCAGAGCTTAGGGCTCGCTCACACAAAGACTTCAAATGACTTCAAAGCCTTTTCTGTGTATAAGAAGGGGCTCTGCCCCTTCCAAAATGTTCTTGTCTTGTTCTTGTTAGCTGGACTTGAATCTATCAGGGGTGGGCGCTGCCCAGCCCCTGGATGCCTGGACTCCTGGGGGACCCCTCCGCCCTGCCTGGGCTGAGGGGGAGACTTGGCTTTACGCCTGGGAAGCTCTGGGACCCTTGGCAGCATGGAGGAGCTGCATTCTCGTGGGGAGAGCGCTGGAACTGTATTCCTAGTGCCTGGAGGCGCTGAGCCTCCCCCTGAGCGCCTGGGAGCGCTCTGCCTGGGTTCTAGCGCTTAGGAGCGCTTTGCCTATTTTTCTAGCGCTTTGGAGCGCTTTATTGCCCAAGCGCGGGAGAGCGCTTTATTTGTCTTCCCAGCGCTACTTGGCCCCAAGCGCTTAATAGCGCTTCAACTTTGATGGGGCGCTGTTCGTAGCGAGGGTGCCACCCCTCGGATCGTGGTTCCCCGCCTGCCTGCCTAAAGAGGAGGGCCGCTGCGCTGCCCGCAGCGACCCGGAAGTGGTCGGCCGGCCGGCCAATCCTGTCGCGGCCGGCCAGAAGTCCCGCCCCCGCAGTCGGCGGGAAGGAGAAGGAAGGAAGGGCGGAAGATGGCGGCGGCTGCTGCGGGGCTCCAGTGACCGGGAGGGAGCCCCGAGAGAAAGAAGCAGGTTGTCGGTGCCGGTCTCCCATGCGGTGGAGGGAGACCGGAGATGTGCCCGAGAGCCGAGAGAGCCGCGCCGGCAAAGGGGAGCCCAGCGGAGGAAGCCGCGTGTGAGGCAGAGCCCCCTCGACCAGCCCGGTGAGTGCTTGGAGGGCTGGGGGTAGGCGGGGAGCTCTGCGGGCGGCCGTGTCTGATCGAGGCAGCGGGCCGCTCCTCTCTGCTTCCCGCGATGTGTAGAGAGCCCCGGAGGCTCTCTTGATGGCCCGTGCCCTGCCCTCCATCCCGGGGGGCATAGTTGGCGCAAGAAGGGCGGCCCCAGATGGCAGTGGGTCGCCCCAACGGTTGGTGAGCCCAGAGAGGCTCAAGGGGCATACTGGACTTTGGCACAGAGGCAGGGCGGCCCCGGTTGGCAGCGGGTCGCCCCAACGTGTGTGAGCTCAGCGGAGCCCAGAGGGGCCATATTTTGCTTAAGAGCCTGTTTGGCTCCACGGACCCCACAGTGGTTCTAAGAGCCTGCTAGGCTCGTAGGGGCATGATCGACTTTGGGGGCATCTAGGGCGGCCCCGGATGGCAGTGGGTCGCCCCAACGTTTGCTGGAGCCCTCGAGGCGCCCCAAGGGCAGTTGTAGTGTTTTTAGAGCCTGTGTGGCTCCAACGTGTGCCTATTGTTTTCAGAGCCTGTGTGGCTCCAACCTTCGGCGCAGTTTGCACCTGAGGGCCAGTGAGGGCCCTGGCGCAGTTTTGATGATTCTCCAGCTGTCCAGCAATTAGTGGGCAGCTGCACCGTTTAGGCGCAGGTGGGAGAGAGAGTCCCTGTGTGGGACAGCGAGGGCACCGTGGTGCCAGGCCTTCACAGCTGCGCAGCACTTAGTGCCAGCTGCAACGTTTAGGCCCTTGTGAGTGTTCCCAGGGGCCCAGCAAGTAGTGGGCCCCTGCATCGTTTAGGCCCTGACATTGAGACTCAGGGCATTCTAACCCCAACAAGGCCAGGTGGCCTAGGGACTGCCACAGGTGGTGGCTTATGTAGGTTTTGCGCAATTGTATGGTTCTTGCACCTCTGAATGTGATTTCTTGCATCATGTCTTATTCCTGCACCTCTGAATGTTTTTAGACATCATGTGACTATTGCGCTACTGTAATATGGTACCTCTGAATGTATTTTCATTGCATCATGTGCTTTATTCTTAACACCGCTGAATGTGTAGGTTTATACATTATGTGTTTCTCTTTACTACTCCTCTGAATGTATATCTATGCATCATGGGTAATGTGTTCTTTCTTAGACCCCTAAATGCTGTGTGATACTTAGGTGGTTGTTCTTTTTAGTACAGGTGGTCCTAGTGAGGTCCTGGTCCCCTGCGTGACAGTCTCCTAAGGGTTTAGGGTTGCGTAGGTGTTACTTACCTGTTCCCAGTAGTTAATGGATGTGATCTATAACTGCTACTTTGTGTTACAGTGATTTTATACACTTTTATTCTAAGTTCTATAAGTACTATTATATTTCTAAAAGTGCTGATTATGACAGTGGCCCATGTGGCCCTGTCCTGTGTAAATAATCCCTTGTGAATACTGCCGTGCCCGTTGGCACAATGTACATGTGTGATTTCTATCTGAGATGTTTTTGACAATACAAAAGTTATTTTAATATAACCTTGTGTGGAGTCTCTTTTGTGGTGTACCTAGTATGTTGTTGCTGTTGTGCGCTGACGCAAATGCTTTACACATCGCCTCAGAGTTTAGCCTAGACTGCTCGCGCCATGCTACCTAGAGGGTGAGCAGGGGTTATCTTGGCGTGTGACTTCCTTGCCCTGACTGGAATGGTGGTTTCTGCCTGGCTTTGGCATCAGCCTTGGCCTACCAGAAATAGCCGGTTTCCAACAACAGATATGCAGTTATGGGCGGGAGGTGATGTGCCCTATGCAACGATGACTTTTGTTGAGCTAAGATTCTGTAGGAACAAGGTCAGTCAAAGTCAAGAGTGATTTAACATCTGCTAGTTCAATTTAGTGCGACAAATGCAAAAAGAACCCATGATGGGGACAGGTTCAAGACTGATTTACAAATGGCTAAGTCCAAACCGTGGTGGCGTAAAAACGATGGATTTTCACTAGATATCATGGAGCCAAATGGGAAACTGTCTGGGCTTCAGGTAAACCCAGCTTCAAGTCTATTTCAAGACTGAATGTAGTTGGTGCGGTAGGGGTGCGGAATTCCTACTGCCCACCACCCAGGACGTACTGTTTGTTGTTCACTGTACAAGTTGCCGAACCCCTGCAGCTCAACCTGTTTGATTGCCAGTTTAGAGTACCACTGTATGAATATATGAAAGAGGAAGGTCTGTCACTAAGGCAAGTTTTGTATCCATATGTAGAGATTACATATGGACTAGCCAGAGTACTGTCGCTCAAATCTTTACCAAGTACAATAGTTAAGCAGATGTAAAACTGCATCAATTGTATAGTTGATCGCAGGTGCTTGGTAAAGGAAGAGCAGCCGCTCTCATGCTCTTCAAATTTGAAATATATTACATTACGTGATTCAATTTCCTGCTTGCACACAACTCTTCAAATAAAAAATATTAATAGTCAGTCAAGCAAGTCTTCCTTTATTGTGTGCTTTTTAACATTCCAGCCAGCCAATTCTGATCTTCTGTACTACAAAACATCCAAGCAGGTCAATATGTGTTTCGTCCAGTGGGTGTAACCCAATGACTTCCTCAGGGCTTACGCAGAATACTGACTGCTTCATAGGTGTGCTACGATTCGATCCAGATCATCCATGTATTTAGGAAATGATTGGTTGTGTCCCTTAAAGTTGTGTTTGCTTAGAAGTGAAAGATTTGTCTTGCAAAATGTTATGTAAGCTAAAGGAATGATATCCTCAGCATGTACAAAGTGCTGTGTCTCTCATGCTTGCAGCGTTATTCAACTAGTGCGCAACTGCACAACTCCAGTGTATTCTACTCAATGCTCGTTCACTCAGCAAACACACCACGGAGATCTGGGATATGATCTCATACTTCACCCCGGACGTCATCTTTACCACAGAGACCTGCCTGACCCCCGCCGCCCCTCCCCCGCCTCAGTGCCAGGCATCGCCAACCTCGAAGGCTACAATATAGCAAACTGGGATTGAAGCAACAAACACAGGTGGAATTGCATCATCTACAAGAAAACCATCCACTCTACAACCTCCCCAGACGAGACGACCTTGATAATGGAGCACCTCAACTTCCAACTCCACACAGATGGAAAAAGAACCATCAGAGGCACCCACACCTATGGACAACCAGGAACAAGCCCCAGCTTATGTAATGCCATCACTGACCTCTTCGTCCCAATCGTAATCGACTCCGAACACTGCATCTTCAGAGGGGAACTCAACTTCCGCCTCAATGACCTCAGAGAAACCGACATAACCAACATCCTGGAAAGAATGAACAACTTGGGCCTCAAACAACTTTTCACCGATCCTATCCAGATCACAGGACACCTGCTCGACCTCATTTTCATGTCCTGTGACAGAGTCAAGTACAACTAAGTCACACGGCTCAACTGGAACAACCACTACAGCGTCCACTTTCCATTGCCAGACACTGGCCCTAACCCCCAAATCCAAGTGCAGAGACTGGTAAAATGTTTCAGAAGACCAGAGGAACAAAGCTCCCAACTCCCAACTCCCAGGCACAACATCCAACCCAGAGCAGGCTGTGTAGGATTTCTCGCAGTGGATCACAGCATGCACCGAAACAATCGCCCCGCCAAGCCAGCCAAGTACAAAGGACCAACTAGAAGAGTGAGAACAGCGGAACATAAATACACCCAACTGCACCTGCTGGCAACTAGAAAGAAAATGGAGAAAGTAGAGGCATCACAGCCTTCAGGACAGCACTCAACCACTGTCAACTGAAAGAAACAAATTAGAACACACTAGTAAACCGTATAGAAGCCAGTAAAACTGAAGCAAGGTGCTCTTTGCCATCGTAAAGGAGTTCTCCAGCCCCACAGCCGCCGAGAACGACATCAACCCCTCCCAAGGACTAGGTGACAACCTGGCGGACCTCTTCCATGACAAGATCTTAGTCATTTACAAGAACGTAAAACCCCAACCTTCCACTGTCCACAACTTCAGCCTGCTCCCACCTATGAACACAGAACCCGAACACCTACTCAGCCACTGGGATCCTCTCAGAACCCTACCCACAATCGCCATCTTGAACACCGTGCACATGGGAGCACCAACGGAATCCAGTCCACACCACTTCTTCAACCTTGAGAGCAGGAATATTGGCTACGAGCTCAAGTAAGTCCCGAACACCTCCATCACCTCAGTTTCCTTCCCCGAGGACTGGAAACATGCTGAAGTGAGGCGCCTCCTGAAGAAACCCGCCACACACTCAGCAGAACCAAAGAACTACTGACCCATCTCCTTCCTCCCCTTCCAGTGAAGGTTCTCGAGAAGGCAATCAACCAGCAACTCACCGAACACCTGGAGCAGAACAACTTCCTGGACCCTTCTCAAACCAGATTCAGAGTCATCCAAAGCAGTAAGACAGCCCTGATCGCAACTATCGACGACATCAGGGCCTCCCTGCACCACAGCGAAACACCAGTCCTCATCCTCCTGGAACTATCAGCTGCCTTCGACACCGTCTCCCATCACATCCCAATCAACAAACTCCACCACATTGAAATCCAGGGATACGCCCTCAAATGGACACATGGTGACCTGCGGAACTCGGCCCACCCTCCGACCAGACAGGCTATGCCATGAAGCAACGGGTCTCATACAGAAAGCGCCGGGACGCCCCTTCGCTGGGGCAGCTGAGCGCTATACAAGCACATATAACATAACATAACATAACGTAAACGCTGTCTCGTCCGCTTGCTTCCACACCCAATGCATTCTGTGCAAGATCTTCAAGTGGCTCCCAGTCGACACCAGAGAGAGACTATCAGGCAGGCTTTCATTAAAAGCAGGCTGGACTACGGGAACACACTCTACGGAGGAAGCACCGCACGCCTCCTAAAGAGACTACAGACAATACAAAACTCCGCGTTTAGACTCCTCCTTGACCTCCCCAGACGTACCCACATCACACCGCACTTTAGGAAGCTACACCGGCTCCCGATGCAGAAGAGATGGCAGTTCAAGATGCTAACCCACACACACAAAGCCCTGGACAATCAAGGACCAACATACATCAACAAGTGCATGACCTTCCACCAGCTGACCAGGCTCCAACGATCCACTACCATCTTCCTCACAGACACCCCACAAATCTGTCGAGCCAACAGCGGAGGACGTTCCTCCTCACATCTGGCAACCAAAGCTTGGAACATCCTTGCCCTGCACCTCAGGACCGCCTCAGCACATCACTTCGCAGCAGCTAGCAACTCCAGCGCCTCAAGACCCTCAGGGATGATGATTTACCACGCTTTATAAATGATTGACTGAGTGCACGAATAAAAAACTTAATGAAAGGTGCACAAGTTATTCAAAGTTGTGTACATGACTTGATACAAAGCTTTTAATATTAAGACAAGTGCTCTTAAGAAATGCAGTGCATTAACAACCTGCACCTGCCTCATCAACTAGACTACCCTCTTTAATGGGCAGAAGGACTGGTACGCTACCTAGGTATATACCTCAGCCCTAATGTACAAGACCTCTGGGATGAAAACTATGGGAAAGAAGTGACTTGTATGGAGAGTAGAATAAAGATCTGGCCCTGGCTGCAGCTCTCCCCAGCGTGACGCATAGCCATTGCTAGCATTATTGTCCTCTCGAAATGTTTCTATTTGTTTATCAACTTCCCCCTCACGCAGGCTTTATCAAGACAATGCGATCCCTGATGATATCCTTGGCATGGGCCGGTTAACAAGCCAGAGTGTCGTGGGAGCTCCTGACCCTTCCCCTGGCTCAAGGTGGACTGGGTGCGCTAGATATCCAGCGTTATGCATACTGTGCACAGGCACAGTTTCTACATCACCGGATCAATCCCACACCCTTTAGGCCGCATGTGGCGGTCGAGATTGACAGAGCAGCTCCGACCCATCTCTCAACGATGTACAAGACCGCGGGATGAAATAGACCCGGTTGAGGCACTGAGAAGGAGCTGGAATGGCCTGCGTCGGAGAGCCGGTCTGGATGTTCTATATGCCCCCTCGGTCCCACTGGCACATAACTACCAGCTGCCGATATTGGAGGACAAAGGAAATGTCACTCTGTAACAGGCTGGGCATGAACACATAAGCAGACCTACATCCGGCCGACACCGACTGCCCGCCCCGGTGGGAAAACAAGGTGTAGCACCCTCCGCCTAAATATATTTGTATCACCGTATAAAAGCAACCTACCGTCAATTTCACACTACCATCCCCAACCCGCCTCCCACACTGCAGGCTCTGGAGCAAATACTAATCAATCTGTCACCACGTAAACTTATCACTGACCTATACAGCTCCATGCAGACTACATGCCCAATATTGGAGCCCAAACCTTTACAGATGTGGACTACTGAGTTACATCCACCACTTCTAGAGGAGCAGTGGAAATTTTGTTGTGGCCAATTAAGGATGCTATCCCCAAATTACAAATTGCGGTTGATTCATTTTAAATATTTGCATACATTCTACAGAACCCCTGCCCTGCTCCACCTCATGGGATTGCGACCAACTGCCGACTGCTGGAGATACAGAGCGATATCAGCAATGTTTTTGCACGTAGCTTGGGAATACCCTCCCATAGCTAAATACTGGACAGACAAATTTAATATTATTGGTAAAATTCTTAATGTACCAACAACACCTTCCCCATTGTTAGGACTATTGGGGTATGTGAAGGAAACACCTTCACACTCTCGGATATTGCACCCCATGCTATTATTATTGGCCAAACGCGGGGCAGCTATACACTAGAGGTAATTAAGTACCCCATCCAGTACAGCATTGTTACGGGACGTCACATATTGTCAAACTCAGCTCTCGCTATTTTGGGAACTTATGCCTACAGCGTCTTGACCTAAAGATATCTGGAGCCCTATATCAAAATGGCTGCATACACAACAGTCTGACCATACAGATGCAGTCTCATCTGATATAGTTACTATTGGTATTAAGTCCTCTACTGTAGAAATAGTTGGCTGAGATTTGATGCTGTAATAAGCAATCATTAAATAGTGGTAAATTATTTGTTGGATGCTGAAGTCACGTAGTGCATGCATTATAGGATTTTGGAAAGAGTATTGATGTTCCCATCAAATATTTGAGCATATATAGTAGTGGGCCTGCACACCTATTTCTTATCAATATTATTCTTAAATTCTGTGCTATGTGAAAAATGTTTCGCGTGCTGACAAGTGTGGGGGCATGTGCCCAGAGCCCTCAAATTACAAATAAATCACTCGAGAGCGTAAGGAAACCTCACGCTACTTGTCGCACAGCTATGGGCAGAAGGCCTCTGTATAGTATTCAAAAAATCAACCATAAAAATGATACATACTTCTTCTCTGGTTTATTTTTTTCATTAAATCATAATTCATCATATGATTTCAATATCAACATATTTCTCATGATTCTCTAGTTCATAAAACAAATTATACAATCAACACTCCGTCACCCTCCACACTCCGTCACCCTCCACACTCCGTCACCCTCCACACTCCGTCACCCTCCCCACACTCCGTCACCCTCCCCACACTCCGTCACCCTCCCCACACTCCGTCACCCTCCCCACACTCCGTCACCCTCCCCACACTCCGTCACCCTCCCCACACTCCGTCACCCTCCCCACACTCCGTCACCCTCCCCACACTCCGTCACCCTCCCCACACTCCGTCATCCCCCTCACTCAGTCATCCCCCTCACTCAGTCATCCCCCTCACTCAGTCATCCCCCTCACTCAGTCATCCTCCTCACTCAGTGTCAGGGTTTGTCATAAGCAGCGAGCTTGCCCTTCATTATAGCATCAAGGAATTCTCTTAATAACCATAGACTGTTTGTAGAAGTTCCCATAATAATAGAAAGGTATTCCTGCATTTGCATATACAGAATTAGCAATGTTTCTTGAGCCTTTTATTTGGTTTTACCAAAGCTTGTTGATAAGGTTTAAAAGCTCCTTCAGTTGTTACAAGAGAAAAAGGAAGCCTTTTGCCTGAATACTAATGAGCGCTGCACGTTTCGAACTGTTTCTTCTGTAAACGTGCAGCGCTTGAGAGCCCCGCCCGCTTCTGCCTATAAAAGCCGGCTTCGAGCTTTGCCGGTTGCTTGTGCTCGTCGGAGTTACTCTTACCTGTGGATCCTGCCTTGTCCTCCGGTCTTCCTCTCCATCGCGGTGTCCTCCTTTCTCCTGCCCATCCCGGATCTTCAGCTTCTGGTGTTGGTCCTTCCTCCTGATTATTCCCCAGCGTTTCCGGCGCTTCTAGCTTCAGTGTCCTGACCGCAAAGGTTCCGTCTGCAAAAGAAAAAGACACAGAGATAGAACTTTAAACAGGTATCGTGCTCAAGTTCAACTACACTACAAGTAAGTGGTTTCCATTCATTTTAAAGAACGAACATTTGTTTACTTGAAAACAAGTTGGACAGTGAATCGAGCAAATAACTTTTAAAGGAGTATTGACTTGAATTACAGAGAAAGAATTATTTCTCAGAACAAAGCGCTCTGATAAAAGGTTGCAGGACTATTTATTCATAATGTTCTAGGGAACATTAGAACATAAAATAAGTACTGTTATGTCTTTTTGTTCTGTTTAGACATCACAGTTTCCAGAATTCGTGACATAGGAAGACAAGCAATCAGTGAAGCTGTGTTTTGTTTCTCTGTTTGTTATTTTCTCGACTTCCCCCTTCCCTTGGATTTCTTGATAACTTTGCGCTGTTTTCAACCAGTTCAGAGGAGCAAGGGATTCAAGGGTGGGTTAGAACTATCTTCAACTTCCCAACAGAAGATAACAGGATTCTAAGGTAAACGAGTGTTGACAATTATTTCACAATACTCCTTTTACTGTACGCACTTTAATTTATAACAAGTATTGCAATTGTGGCAACTCACTTCTCTTGCATGAGAAAGAAGACTGTTCAATAAATTATCTCTTTTATTGAAAACGCCCGTCTCTCTATTTCTCTGCGCTTCTGGTGAAACTAAGCATGCACGATTGACTGAGTGAAACAGTTATCTATTGTTTCCGCGACTCTGGAGATATACTCCTTATTCTGGGGGACAATGTGGGTTTTTACCAAAAATCTTTACTAACAAAGACGTTCTTCGTAGGCTGCCCCTTTCTCTCCATTAAGCCTATGACCTTTATTTTATTTATTTATTTTTATTTTGAAAGTTTTATATAGCGCGAACAAGATCTTTGCAGATATCAGAGCGCTTTACAAGGACACAGGGATAATAATACAAAGTAATAAGGAGTAATACAAAGTAATATTTGAGGTAGTTAGGTACAAGGTGCTTAGTTACATAGGTAGGTCAAAAAACATGAGGTTGGTCACAGGTGAGGTAGTGTCAGTACACGGTGCATAGACAGACAGTTGCGTCAATAATATAAAGTACAAAAATAAGGAGCATATACTTGCTTAAGCGTGTTTAAAATATTTGGAGCTTAAAGGTGGGCATAGTTGAGGTGGGTGAGTACAGGATGTATAGTCCCACAGGTGCGACAGTAGTAGAGAAGTAGGGATCGTTGAGGTGGTGTGGGTAAAGTGTGCAAAGTCAAACAGGTGCGTCAACAATATAACAATATACATAGTCACACAGGTGCGTCAACATTATAACAATATACAAAGAGTGAGCGTATACAATCAAGTAAGTCGATAATACAGGTAGTACAATGGACCAGGGGGGTCGGGCAGGTCTTACAGAGCAGATTCATGAGTAATACGGAATAGTAGATCATGTGTATTTAGCCATGAGGATCGCTTTAACTTCTTTCTTAAAAAGTGTGTTGGAGGAGATGAGCCTTGTTTCAGGAGGGAGTGAGTTCCAGATCCTGGGTGCCATTCCTGAAAAGGAGCGTTTATATGTTTTTTCCTTCCGAAATCTTCGAGGTTTCAGCAAAAGATTGTTTGTGCTTCTAGTAGTTCTAGAGCCACCCGAAATTGTCAGCTTTTGAGTGAGGTAGGCGGGTGAGTTCATGTGAACAGCCTTGTGTGTCATGCATGCGATTTTCAGATGTATTCTGGCTTCAAAATGTAGCCAGTTCAGTGATTTAAAGTCCGGGGAAATATGCGAGTGTTTTTTTGAGCCGGTGATGAGTCTCGCTGCGGCGTTAAGGGACGCTCTTAGGGGTGCCGTTGTAGTTAGGAGGAGCCCGCAGAGGGCGGTGCTACCGTATTCTATGTGCGGGATGACTATAGATTGTACTGCAGTTTGGAAGTCTTTGGCAGGAAGGAAGGGTTTAAGTTTTCTCAGGGTATTGATTTGGAAGTTCGCTCCTTTGGTTGCCTTGCTGATGTGCTGCTGCATGTTGAGATTGGCGTCAAGTGTTATGCCTAAAGATTTTGCTGAGTCTACGACGATGGGTTGTATATTTAGAGCCGTTAAGTGCTTAAGCCATTTTTGAGCCGTGGAGATTTTAGCGGGAGGTGATATCAGGAGGAACTCGGTCTTCAGCACATTGAGTTTGAGGTGATTCTCAGCAAACCAGGATTGGGTGTTTCTGATCGTGGTGTTCAGAAGCATGATGTCCTTGGGAGATTGTATTTTGAGATAAAGTTGGGTGTCGTCGGCATACATGTGAAAGTGAACATTAGATGTCTGTAGCAAAGTAGTGAGAGGTTACATAACTAGGTTGAACAGTGTTGGGGAGAGGGAGGATCCTTGAGGGACGCCTAGCGATACAGGTACCGGAGAGGACAGCAGGTTGTTGCTTTTGATTCTTTGTGTCCGGCTGTGTAGAAATGAGGTGAACCACTTGAGAACAGTCCCAGATATGCCCATTCTTGTGTTTAACAGTTCGAGTAAGTTCTCATGTTTAACTGTATCGAATGCTGAGGAGAGGTCCAGAAGGATGAGGAGGCAGGTATCGTTTTGGTCTAGCATTTGGAGGGCGTCGTCCACTATGTGAGTCATGGCAGTTTCGGTACTGTGCCCTGCTCGGAAGCTTGACTGATGAGCGTTGAGGAGATCAAACTTATCTATGTGTTTAGTCAGTTGTAGCTGTACGCATTTTTCCAACAGTTTAGTGTTAGACGGGGACCCTGAGGGTCGGCCGGATACCGAGGGAGAGATCCCCGAGGGGGACCGTCTCCGGCGATCGTACAGACAAGTACCCTCCCTCCCCACAAACAGGCACCACACCAAGTCGAGTTCAAGGCTTTATATAAGGTTCTTAAGGCAAGGATATCAGCGATACAGGAGATCTTGGACCCGGGGGTCCTCTCACTTCTAGTCTCTGTAGGGAAAGGGGGTAGCGGGACAGTCTTGGTACCGGATCGGTACAGGTAGTGGTAACAGGTGAGCTCACAATCCTCGAGCTGGAGGGTCTGTGGATCGGGCCGCGGCAGCGCCAGCAGGCCAAGGTGATAGTCTCTTAAAGCAGAGGGCCGCGGCAGCGCCAGCAGGCCAAGACGATGGTTTCACGAGGCAGGGGCCGCGGCAGCGCCAGCAGGCCAAGACGATGGTTTCACGAGGCAGGGGCCGCGGCAGCGCCAGCAGGCCAAGACGATGGTTTCACGAGGCAGAGGCCGCGGCAGCGCCAGCAGGCCAAGACGATGGTTTCACGAGGCAGAGGCCGCGGCAGCGCCAGCAGGCCGAGACGATGGTTTCACGAGGCAGGGGCCGCGGCAGCGCCAGCAGGCCAAGACGATGGTTTCACGAGGCAGAGGGCCGCGGCAGCGCCAGCAGGCCAAGACGATGGTTTCACGAGGCAGAGGCCGCGGCAGCGCCAGCAGGCCGAGACGATGGTTTCACGAGGCAGGGGCCGCGGCAGCGCCAGCAGGCCAAGACGATGGTTTCACGAGGCAGAGGGCCGCGGCAGCGCCAGCAGGCCAAGACGATGGTTTCACGAGGCAGAGGGCCGCGGCAGCGCCAGCAGGCCAAGTCACGGATGAGTTCTTCTCGGGTCTCTCGACTCCAGGATACAACTGCCTTCCTGGTCTGGTCCTGCCCCAGTTATAGGTCTGGTCCCCTTTGATGTCCGGACCCTCGCGCCTGGGGGGCCGGGAGGTCCGGGATGAGGGAGTCCAGACACCCAGCATGGGGGTGGAGCCAGCGCCCAGGCGGCCGGGGGTGATCGACACCTGGCGGAGGAGAGCCGTTGACGATTCCTTTCTCCCATTGACTCGCCAAGTGGTCACTCTGCCTCCCGGGGGGAGGTTGGTGCCTCGATGTATGGCCCGGCCGGGCCCGGGGTGAGGGTCGAGTTGAGGCCACGCGGCCTCGTGCTGTAGTGGTCCAAGATGGCGGCTGGGCCGAGGCCGTGGTGTGGATGGTGACCCGGGCCAGCTGGGTTCGGAGCTGGTGTCTTGTGGGTGCGGAATTGCAGTGTACTTCGGGTGGTCGGCGGGGACTCTGGCTGGGGGATGCAGGGGGAGCCAGGGTCCAGGTCCCATTGCGGGGAGGGGGCAGCCCGACCATGCGGCCTGTCCAACATGCGTCCCCCCCAGCTGAAGGCGGGGAGAGTCAGCCATCTTCCTGGGGACTCTCCTCGCTGAGGCGGAAAAAGCGTGACAGGCCGTCGGCGTTGGCGTGGTCCTGGCCTGGACGATGTTCCACCGTGAAGTCCATCCCCTGCAGGGAGATGGACCAGCGCAACAGCTTCGGGTTCTCCCCCCGCATTTGCATCAGCCATTGCAGGGGTCGGTGGTCTGTTTGCACCCGGAAGTGGGTGCCGAAGAGGTATGGCCGGAGCTTCTTGAGTGCCCAGACTACGGCGAAGGCCTCCCTCTCAATGGTACTCCAGCGCTGTTCTCGGGGCAAGAGGCGTCTGCTGATGAAGACCACCGGATGGTCGACCCCTTCGGCGTTGAGTTGGGAGAGGACGGCCCCCACACCATGATCGGAGGCGTCCGTTTGCACAAGGAATTCCCGGCTGTAGTCGGGAGCCTGGAGCACGGGGGCCGTGCACATGGCGGTCTTTAGCTTCTCGAAGGCTGATTGGCAGTCCGGGGTCCAGTTGACGGTTTTGGGGCTCTTTTTGGAGGTGAGCTCTGTGAGGGGCCCCACGATGCTGCCATAGTCCTTCACGAACCGCCGGTAGTATCCGGTGAGCCCCAGGAAGGCCCGGACCTCCGTTTGGCTCGTCGGGGGTTGCCAGGCCTGGATGGCAGCAATCTTGAGTTGGAGAGGGGCCACCAGCCCGCTTCCCACTTGGTGTCCCAGGTAGGTCACGGACCCTTGGCCAACTTGGCACTTGCTGGCCTTGATGGTGAGCCCTGCTTGCTGGAGGGCGTGTAGAACCTCCCGCAGGTGGCGGAGGTGGTCGGTCCACTGGTGGCTGTACACAGCAATGTCGTCCAGGTAGGCGGCGCTGAAGTCTTCCAGGCCCGCCAGTACCTGGTTTACCAGCCGTTGGAACGTTGCCGGGGCGTTTTTCATGCCGAAGGGCATGACTTTAAAGTGGTAGTGCCCGTCTGGGGTAGAGAAGGCGGATCGTTCTTGGGCCCTAGGGGTGAGGCCGATCTGCCAGTAGCCCGCTGTTAGGTCGAAGATGCTCAGGTAGCGGGCGGCCCCCATCCGGTCAATTAGCTCGTCTGCCCGGGGGATGGGATGAGCGTCGGTCCGGGTAACTGCATTCAGCCCTCGATAGTCCACGCAGAACCGGAGCTCCGGGGCAACGCCCGGGGCAGCTGCCTTGGGAACCAGGACGACTGGGCTCGCCCAGGGACTGTCTGAGGGCTCGATCACTCCTAGGGTCAGCATCTTGGACACCTCGGTCTGGATGCAGGCTCGTACCCGGTCTGGTACGCGGTATGCCCGGTGTCGAATAGGAGGGCTGTCCCCGGTGTCCACATCGTGGAGGCACCAGGGGGTGACTCCGGGGGTGAGGGAGAACAGGGAGGCGAACTGCCTCAGGAGCGTTTGGCAGTCTTGGCGTTGCTCCGGGGACAGGGCCTCGGAGAGCTGGACCCCTTCCACCGAGCCATCCTGCTCGAGGGCCCTCAGTAAGTCCGGAAGGGGTTCGGAGTCTTCTTCTGTCCCAGTATCGGTAGCCATCAGGAGGCCGAGTTCGGATCGCACAAAATGGGGTTTGAGCCTGTTGGCATGGAGGACCCGTAGGGGGTTCCGGGCAGTCTCCATGTCGATTAAATAGGTGACGGGCCCCTTGCGTTCGATTACCTTGAAGGGCCCGGACCATCTGTCTTGGAGGGCACAGGGCTCAACCGGGGACATCACCCAGACCTGTTGTCCAGGTTCGAACTCAATGGAGGACGTGTGCTGATCGTACCACCTCTTCATGTCCTCCTGACTGGCCTCGAGGTTGGCTTTGGCGGTGTCTCGGAACCGCCGGGTCTGGTTGCGGAGAGCCAGGAGATATCGGTAGATGTCCGGGGGAGTTTTCTGGGGAGGCTGCTCCCAACCTTCCTTGACTAGGCTGAGGGGGCCCCGGACGGGGTGCCCGTACAGTAGTTCAAAGGGGCTGAAGCCGAGGGACTTTTGCGGGACCTCCCGATAGGCAAACAGGAGGCATGGAAGCAGTACGTCCCACTGGCGTCGAAGGGGTTCTTCTAGACCCATAATCATCCCCTTGAGGGTGCGGTTGAATCTCTCGACCAGTCCGTTTCCTTGCGGGTGATAGGGGGTCGTGAATTTGTAGGTGACCCCGCATTGCTGCCAGAGGGACTTCATATATCTGGAGATAAAGTTCGTGCCCCTGTCACTGACAACCTCCCGGGGGAACCCCACCCGGGAGAAGATCCCCATCAGGGCCCGGCCCACCACG
This sequence comes from Lissotriton helveticus, assembly GCF_964261635.1. NCBI lineage: Eukaryota > Metazoa > Chordata > Amphibia > Caudata > Salamandridae > Lissotriton > Lissotriton helveticus. The sequence continues at coordinate 1,931,535,364 of NC_136068.1, read as the reverse complement.
GGGGCCGTCACAGTCCGAAGGGGGATGGCTTCGGGATAGCGGGTGGCGTGGTCTACCAGGACCAGGATGAACCGGTGTCCTTGGGCTGTTCGAGGGTCGAGGGGCCCCACAATGTCTATTCCCACTCGTTCAAACGGGGTGGTGACGACAGGAAAGGGTTGTAATGGTGCTTTGATTTTTCGGCCACTTTTTCCGCTGGCCTGGCAGGTGGGGCAGGCCTTGCAGTGGTTGGTGACATCCTTCCGCATGTGGGGCCAGAAAAAATGGGTCACCAGGCGGTCGTAGGTTTTATCCTGCCCCAGGTGTCCGGCAAGGGGGACATCGTGGGCTAAGTTCAGGAGGAAGTCTCGGAAGCGAAGGGGCACCACCAGCACCCGACTGGCCCCTAGTTCTGCAACTTTCTGCTCGCTGTAGAGCAGGTCTTGGTCCCAGTAGATCCAGTGGGCCCCCGAGGTATCCCCGGCGCTCTGGGCCAGGGCTTGCTGCCGGAGTCCTTCGAGGGAGGGACAGGTTTTCTGTTCGGCCCGGAATTGTTCCTGCGTGGGGCCTCCCTCCTGCCGCCATTGTGCCAGGTCAGGGACGTCCCGAAGCTGGTCGGATCCTTCTTCGGTTTGGGTCAATGGACTGGCTTCTGGGGCGGCCTCCTCGGGGATGAGCGCGGGAGGAGGTTCTGGCCACTCGGGCTCTTCTGGGCTGGGGACCGCGCGGGCGGTCATGGACCGGGTCGTGACGCAGACCCATTCGGGGAGGCCAAGCATCCCCAGGTGCTCCCTCCGTTCGACAGCTGCCCAGGGAGAGCTTTCAAGGTCGTTTCCTAGGAGGCAGTCCACGGGGGCATCATCGCGGACAGTTACTTTTAACATCCCTGTTACTCCTCCCCACTCGAAGGGGACGCAGGCCATGTGGCATAGGCTTTCGGAATTGTCGGCTGATCGGACAGGGCAAAGAATGTTCGGCAAGATTTGGTCTGGAGTGACGAGGTGGCGTCGGACCGCCGTTACACTGGCCCCGGTGTCGCGGAGGGCTTCCGCCCGGCGGCCATTAATGTTGACCCATTGACCGTACTTCTGGGTGTTGGCGGGAAGGGGGGCCCGCGGAATCATGTCTCTCTCCCCTAAGCAGACCAGTGCCATGGCGGCGGGTGCCCATTCAGAGGGATCGGTCTCGTACTCTTCCTGGTCTTCCGGGATTAGTTCTTCCCCTAGGGCCGCCGCTGCAACTTGGCGGGGGGTAGTGTTCGGGTTCTTTGGGCAATTGGGATCACTGGCGTAGTGGCCGGGTCGCTGGCACCTGTGGCACGTAATGTTGGCCCGGAAACCGGCCCGGACGGCAGGGCTTCCTCGGCCAACCGGGGTCGAGGGGTTTCTGGGGGGTGACGAGGGGCCGGTGTCTCTCCCCCGACCCTGACTTCCTCCTCCCCCTCGGGGGCGATACGGTCTGGATAATTCGCTGGGTGCGTTCCTGCCAACTCGGGTGCTTTCCCACCGGTCGGCTTCGACGGCTAGTTGTCGAGGGTCGGTTAGCTTACTGTCCAGGAGGTGTTGCCGGAGCTCCACGAAGCAGTTGTTCGACAGGTGCTCCCATACGATAAGGTCAAAGAGTTGTTCGTAGGTGGTTACTTTGTTGCCCTTGATCCACCCCTCGAAGGCTCGGCTAAAAAAGTTCACGTACTCCACCCAAGTTGTACCCGGAATCCGTTTGCAGTCGCGGAACCGTTGGCGGTACATCTCCGGTGTGAGCCCGTATCGAGTGAGGAGGGCGGCCTTCATGTGGTCGTAGGAGGTCATCAGCTGGTCCGGGAGTTGTAGCAGGGCGTCCCGCCCTTCGTTGACAAACCTCCCCCATAAACCGGCCCCCCAATCGCTTCGGGGAATCCGGTGGGAGGTCATTGCCACCTCATAGGCTTTAAACCACTGCTGGATATCATCGTTCTTGTGGTATTCCCGGATGACATCTTTGGGGATGTGAACCTTGGGTTCGGTCGAGGCAGACGGGGTCGGTCGTTCGGGGAGCCCGAGGTCTTTATTCTGTTTCTGGACCTCCAGTGCTTTGAGATTGCGCTCATGTTCGTACTCTAGTCTCTTTTCCTCTAGCTCCCTCTGTCTTTGCTTGTCTTCCCGCTCTTCCCTGAGCCGTAAGTGTTCCAGGGTTATTTTTTGTTCTGCCAGCTTGAGTTCCCCATCCAAGCGAAGTCGGGCAAGTTCTAATTCGTGGAGTCTGGTTTTTTCTCTTTCTCGGATCTCTTCCAGGGAGAGATCCGTTCTTTCTTTAGTTGGTGCGGGGCTCGTCTCGGTTGTTTGTGTTCGGGGTACGGCCGTACCCGTTTCCGCCCAAGCTTCTAGGGCTCGTTTGAAGTCTTCCTTTGTGCTAAGACCTGTGGTTGGAAGTCCAAGTTCTATGCAATATTGCTTCAGTTCCCGGTGGTTGTAGTCTTCCAATTTTTCCATCTGAAATTTCTCCGTTGTTCCGCTCTCTATTGACATGGTTGTTGTGTGTGGTGGGGCGAGTGACTTTCTGTACGATTATGCGTAGGTTCGGATCCCGTCGCTGGCCACCAATGTTAGACGGGGACCCTGAGGGTCGGCCGGATACCGAGGGAGAGATCCCCGAGGGGGACCGTCTCCGGCGATCGTACAGACAAGTACCCTCCCTCCCCACAAACAGGCACCACACCAAGTCGAGTTCAAGGCTTTATATAAGGTTCTTAAGGCAAGGATATCAGCGATACAGGAGATCTTGGACCCGGGGGTCCTCTCACTTCTAGTCTCTGTAGGGAAAGGGGGTAGCGGGACAGTCTTGGTACCGGATCGGTACAGGTAGTGGTAACAGGTGAGCTCACAATCCTCGAGCTGGAGGGTCTGTGGATCGGGCCGCGGCAGCGCCAGCAGGCCAAGGTGATAGTCTCTTAAAGCAGAGGGCCGCGGCAGCGCCAGCAGGCCAAGACGATGGTTTCACGAGGCAGGGGCCGCGGCAGCGCCAGCAGGCCAAGACGATGGTTTCACGAGGCAGGGGCCGCGGCAGCGCCAGCAGGCCAAGACGATGGTTTCACGAGGCAGAGGCCGCGGCAGCGCCAGCAGGCCAAGACGATGGTTTCACGAGGCAGAGGCCGCGGCAGCGCCAGCAGGCCGAGACGATGGTTTCACGAGGCAGGGGCCGCGGCAGCGCCAGCAGGCCAAGACGATGGTTTCACGAGGCAGAGGGCCGCGGCAGCGCCAGCAGGCCAAGACGATGGTTTCACGAGGCAGAGGCCGCGGCAGCGCCAGCAGGCCGAGACGATGGTTTCACGAGGCAGGGGCCGCGGCAGCGCCAGCAGGCCAAGACGATGGTTTCACGAGGCAGAGGGCCGCGGCAGCGCCAGCAGGCCAAGACGATGGTTTCACGAGGCAGAGGGCCGCGGCAGCGCCAGCAGGCCAAGTCACGGATGAGTTCTTCTCGGGTCTCTCGACTCCAGGATACAACTGCCTTCCTGGTCTGGTCCTGCCCCAGTTATAGGTCTGGTCCCCTTTGATGTCCGGACTCTCGCGCCTGGGGGGCCGGGAGGTCCGGGATGAGGGAGTCCAGACACCCAGCATGGGGGTGGAGCCAGCGCCCAGGCGGCCGGGGGTGATCGACACCTGGCGGAGGAGAGCCGTTGACGATTCCTTTCTCCCATTGACTCGCCAAGTGGTCACTCTGCCTCCCGGGGGGAGGTTGGTGCCTCGATGTCGGGCCCGGCCGGGCCCGGGGTGAGGGTCGAGTTGAGGCCACGCGGCCTCGTGCTGTAGTGGTCCAAGATGGCGGCTGGGCCGAGGCCGTGGTGTGGATGGTGACCCGGGCCAGCTGGGTTCGGAGCTGGTGTCTTGTGGGTGCGGAATTGCAGTGTACTTCGGGTGGTCGGCGGGGACTCTGGCTGGGGGATGCAGGGGGAGCCAGGGTCCAGGTCCCATTGCGGGGAGGGGGCAGCCCGACCATGCGGCCTGTCCAACATTTAGCGAGAGTGGGAATATTTGTAATAGGGCGGTAATTGTTTAGATCAGTGGGGTCTGCTGTTGGTTTTTTAGTAGCGGTGTGACTTGCCCGACTTTGAGGGCATTGGGGATGGATCCTTGTTGAAGAGAGCTATTGATAATCTTAGTCCAGAGTGGGAGAAGCCAAGGGGAAAAGTCTTTTACAGCGTTAGCAGGAAGGGGGTCAGAGAGGTGATTGGATGGTTTCAAGGTGCTGAGCAATCTGCCAATTTCTTCTTCGGAGTAGGTGCCAAAGGATGACCAAGTAGCATTGTTCTTTGGTTGAGGCACTGCTGTGTGTCGGGGGTTGGAGTACAGGATAGCGTCATTGAGGAGATTGCTTCTTATTCTCTCAGTTTTTTGGATAAAGAAGGCAGAGAAGTCTTCGCAGGAAGGTGTAACGCCCATGGAGCTGAGTGTCTGGGATTGCTCTTTGGATTGTGATCTGACTAACTCAAACAATTTTCTTGGTCGGTTTTTAGCTTGGGCGAGCTGGAGGCTGAAGAAATCTCTTTTTGAGCGTTTTATTTTCCTGAAGTAGGCGTTTCTCTGTTTCTTTAGACTTTTTAGGTGCACTGCAGAAGGGGCTGACCTCCAGGTGCGCTCTGCCATTCGCATGGCCCGTCTATCCTCATTGAGGCCCCCGTCATACCATGGGTTGGAAGTCTTCTTGGACGAAACTCTTTTCAGTTGCATGGGCGCCGCCTCATTGATTATTGTGGACATAGTATTGAGGAAGTGGTCAGTCAGAAGTTGAACGTCCGTAGCGCCGGAAGGGGGAAGTAGGAGATTGCAGCTGTTAGGCGGTAAGGAGTTTGGGTTGAGTTTCTTCAAGTCTCTTAAAATTGAATCCTTTAAATCCTTGTTGATAACTGAAGAGGGCCATTTGTGATGATTATTTGATTTCCACATTCTTTCGCAAGGTTAACATCTGAGGGAGAGGTGGAACTAGAGGAGGTGATAAATAGCAGGTGGTAGCAGGCTGGACTGGACCAGTCGGCCAGCACACTAGAGGACTTGTAGGGTTCAGGGGGTACCTCTAAGGTACCTTCCTAGTGCTTGTATTAATTATTCCATCACTGGAAGCAATGTGGGCTTATTAATACGATGTGTGTTGATACCAAACATCTTTAGTTTCAGTGAAGTCATCATGTAGCTGGGGAACTCCTTTTGACCAGTGGTTGGCGTTTGGTCCCCTAGAGCGGCACAAGATATGCTGCAGCTCTTAGGAACCCTCTTTAGTTCATATGCCCTAGGTACCAGGGGGACCATTTACTAGAGACTTACAGAGGTGCTACAGGTATAGTCACTTGGGGATCAAGTGACCAGTTCTCTTATTTTGGGGAAAGAAGACTAGTACTGGGGACCTGGTTAGCAGGAACTAGGCGCACATCTGTCAAAGTTGCATCAAATAACACACACAACTTAAGGGGGACTACTGCAACAAGAACCTAGCTTCCTATTTATTTATTTATTTATTTAATGCATTTATATGGCGCAACAGCTACCCAGAGAGTAAGAGGAATCTAAGGTAGGATTTAAGATTTATTGGTTGAATAACCATGCTTTGATGCCTTTCCGGTATTTGATGTAACTCGGTTCAAGACGAAGTTTCAATGGGAGTGAGTTCCACAGAACCGGGGCCAGGTAAGTAAAAGAGAGTCCGCCCAGTCGTACCCGTTTAAACCTTGGGACAATAAACTTAGCCTGATGTAATGACCTGAGGTTGCGGGATGGAATGTATTTTTGCGCCAGCTTACATACGTAGGCAGGCGCTACCTATGCGTTTATCCTGAACATGTAGCATAATGCTTTAAATTTGACTCTGTTGCCAATTTTGAGCCAGTGTAGTTTACTTAGGTGTTCGGCAACACTTGCTCGGCCAGGGAGTTGGAGAAGGATTCTGGACGACCTGGAGTCCATGAGTGACTTCTTTATTGGCTCCTAGATATAGTATATTCCTGTAATCCAATCTGGAGCCAATCAGAGCCTGCATTACTGTTTTCTGTGCCCCTTCAGGGAGTCGCCACAGGATTTTTCTCAGCCATTTAAGGATGGCAAAGCATGTTGAGGCAGTTTCAGCTGTTTGCGCACGCATGGACAGTTTGTCGTCGATTATCACCCCTAGATTGCGGGCGGATTGTACCGCGACTGGGGTTGGGCCCATTTCCGCGGGCCAGTGAGTTGATCCCCAGAGTTCCTTGTGATCTCCAAAGATGAGAAGCTTGGGTTTTCCCCGTTTAGTTTGAATTTCTTGGTGTGCATCCAATTAGCCATTCTCAGTAACCCAGAGCGAAGGGAGGAGGTGTTGGATTTATCGTTGGTATATAGGGAGAATACTAGTTGTGTGTCGTCCGCATAGGAATAAATTGTGAGGCCCATTTCCTCTGCAATTTTCGCTAAGGGGGTGGCATAAATATTAAAAAGTAGTGGACTCAATATGGAGCCCTGGGGTACTCCGCAGAGGGAGTGTAGGACATCGGAGGCATTGTTTTTGGAAAAGACCTGGAATGTTCGTTGTGAAAGGAATTGTTCTAGCCACTTCAGCGCTATCCCTCTAACTCCGATGTCCCCCAGTGTCTGAATTAATGTTTTATGGGAAATGGTGTCAAAGGCGGCACTCAGATCTAAAAGAATGAGTGCCACCGTGCCACCATTGTCCAGTTCCTGACGAATAGCTTCAGTTACCCCCAATAGAGTGGATTCGGTAGAGTGACCAGCTCTAAAACCCGACTGGGAGGGATGTAGTACCTGATTTATATTAATGAAATCTTCTAGCTGTCTGTTAACGTGTTTTTCCAAGATTTTGGAGAATTTTGGCAAGAGCGATATAGGGCGAAAGTTAGAGAACATCTCTGGATCACGTTTGCCTTTTTTAGCAGAGGTACTACCATTGCGTGCTTCCAGTCTTTAGGTATTACAGCTTCATTCAGAGATGCATTAAGCAATTTCCTAATAACATCTAGAATGTAAGGATCGAGCTGTTTAAAGATAAGGGCCGGCAGGGGGTCCTGGGGTGAGCCAGATTTGATGCTATTTAGTACTTCCATGAAAGTCATGAGGTCTAGTGGCTGCCAGGCAGAAAGCAGGTTTGCAGGAGCATTCTCCCACTCGTCAGACCCGTTGGAGATTGCGATTGACTGCGGCTTTGCCTTGGATTCGCATCCAGCATTAAAGTTGGAGTATATGTTAGATATTTTCTCATTAAAATAATTTGCAATGAGATTACATTGTGTGTTTGACAAAATAGGGGGTTCTGGTTGGTGAGCTGCTCCGGGTAGGTCCTTTAAAACTTTAAAAAGAGTAGTGGGTTTGCTTTGTGCCTCTAAAATTGTATTCTTTGTGTATTCCACCTTAGCTATTTTGCAAGACAAGAGATAAACATTTAGCGCTTGTTTATATACATACTTGCTTGCTACGTCATAGTTTCTTCTCCACTGCCTCTCTAGTTTCTTGCAGTGACTTTTTTCTTGCTTCTGTTTCTCAGAGAACCATGGTACCTGGGGGGTTACATGATATTCGTTTACTTAGTGTAAGCGGAATGGTCGCCTGTACTGCCGCAGATAACCAGGTACTGATTTCATTGTGATCTAATACTTTGAGCTCATTAAAAGATAAATTGGGTAGGGACCGTATTAGCTGGGAGATAAGATCATCGATGTTCATTTTTTTCCAGTTCCTGACACCTACCTCAGTGCGATTGAGGTCTTTTTTATTAGGTACCCAGATTTTAAACTTGATTAGGAAATGGTAAGACCAGGGTATGGGAAGTGCAGGTTCACAGCTTAAGTTATTAAAGTTAGCAAAAACTGGGTCAAGTAAGTGCCCTGCTTTGTGCGTTGGACCTTGGTTCCATAATTGGACATTGAGTGCTTCTAAGTCGGAAAGAAGGTTGAGGGTCAAAGGGCAATTGTGGTCCTCTAAGTGCAGGTTAAGGTCGCCAAGAATAGAAAACATGGAGGCCTCCAGCAGGAGTGGGGTGATAAACTCTGACAGAGCCGCCGAACATTCCCCTGCCGCGCCTGGTGGTCGGTAGATCAGGATTCCAGAAAACGTTATTTGAGGTGAGAGGGTAAGTTTAAAAAGTCCGGCTTCACAGTTGTCCATTTTAAGATCTGTCCATTTACATTTCAGTTCTTTTTTAAAAATGATCCCTATGCCTCCCCCACTTTGATTCAATCGATCTTTCCTTACTATGGTATCGTTTGGGGTAGGGCTGTGGCGATGTCTGGGCCTGAACTGGCATTTAGCCAAGTTTCTGTTAGGAATAAGGCATCTGGCTTGTTATCATTTAGTAAGTTAAAAATGTCCTTTTTATGTTTGGGGAGCGATCGGCAGTTGGTGCTAATAAAGTTAAAATGCCTAGCTGCATCTGTTGTACTCTCAGTTTTATTGTTTAAGCATCCTACGTTCTCCCCTGTTATTCCAGGCTGTAGATGGGAAAATGAGAAATTGCACTCGGGGAAGAGGAGGGGAGGATCCTCACAGAGTAACGTTTTACAGTAAGAGTTGTATTTGGATCTGTGGCTGAGCAGATCACTATGGAATAGGTAAATACTTTGGGGAGTTGGGCAGATGGGGTGGCCCCTGGTCCCGGACAGGCGCGGACGGGCGCAGACAGGCTTGCCTTTGGCTGCGCGACGTACACATAGGCCGACTAAGTAGTGCTCCAGCAGTGTAGTTCCCGCCCCTGACCTCTAACCCTCGACTATGTCACTGTCCCGCCTTCATTCGCTCCACATCAAACGGGAAAACCCGCGGTGGACCGGGGAGCCGGCGGACAGGACAGCGGGTGGGGCGAGATCAGGTGAGGCAGAAGTTGGGCTTTGTGATTATTTTAAAAACAAATTAAGATAAGCGCTAGTAACGAATAATAACAAGGTTAAAAATCGGCGTACCACCAGTGTGCAAAGCAGCAAATATAGCAAATCATACCCGCTGCTCATGGTGTGAAGACCAGTAGCAGGGTCTGAATGAGATAAAGACTACCTTCTGCCCAGGCTTGTGCCCCTGAAAGCAGCTACACCCATCTACAGCATTACATCAGAACCCTCACTATGATTTGTCGGTTTTATGACATCCCAATACCCTTTAATTTTCATCAAGAATCGAATATCCTCTTCACTCACCGGCGACTCTTCTTACTCCTCTGTAATCCTCTACGCTCCCTGGCCGTCTTACTCCTCAGTCATCCTCCGACCTCACTGGGCATTCCACTCATGCATCATTCTCATATTCACACATCAGTTCTCCCTTTCCCACCACCCTCCTCACTTTCTACCAGGTTTTAATACTATGCCCTTCACTTTTCCATTGTGCCCCACATTAGCACGTCAACTGCTCTAATCTCCACTGAAGATTGATAAGGGCTACAGATGACAGAATAAGGTGATGAAACACCCCTTTACTTTACTTTCACTATCAGGCTTAGGTGAGGGCAGCCTGAGCTACGGCCACACAATCCCTGCCAATACCGTAATAGCCTGTCTCAGCTTCGTCATCAGTCCTGCAGCATTAGCTGGTATCGTCTTCCTTTATTGCTTTCTCTTCACCTTTTACAGTGTTGCTGTCATCACATGCTTGTCTCAAACAGGATTTGATACGCCTTAAACTTTCCCTTTTGCATTTTCACTTCTCCAGTGGCATAAAAAGAGGACTTTGATCACGGCCAGATGTTTCTTCGGTTAATATATAGATGCATACAGATATCAGTTACCTGAGCTGGGTTGTCCTCTTTTCACACTTCCTCTGTGGAACATGCGTAGAAATAACGAACCTTCACAAGTAGTGGCCAACACTCACTCACCTGAATTACAACTTATATATTTACGTGGCGCTGATTCCTGATGCTCCGCGGAGTGACGCTTTTTCTCCTCTGTTCCTCGTAAAGGGAAGACCGATGCAATCATCGGAAAGCCTGTTTGTAAAAGTAAATAAATATAAATTCATAGCTCCCTATGGAGCGCAAGAACCAGCCCTGAAGACACAGTAGCGCTGTAGCGATAGGAGAATAGACATAAAAAGAGATGTTTAAACATTGTAAAATGAGAATTAAAATGTAGAGTGCTACACAGTGGAGACATATTTCAGAGCATCACAAGCAGGGCTATCTTAGAAAATTTCAAACTGAGGAACAAAGGGGCAGCGGGAGAGAAAAATAGACAGGTGGTTGCAGAACAGACAGAATTGATTTGGAATACACACGGAGAGGAGATTTCATAATGACGAATTTGAAATAGATAAGGAGTCTAGGAAGCGTAGGGAAAAGATGGGGTAAAAAACAGATATGCAGTTATGGGCGGGAGGTGATGTGCCCTATGCAACAATGACTTTTGTTGAGCTAAGATTCTGTAGGAACAAGGTCAGTCAAAGTCAAGAGTGATTTAACATCTGCTAGTTCAATTTAGTGCGACAAATGCAAAAAGAACCTATGATGGGGACAGGTTCAAGACTGATTTACAAATGGCTAAGTCCAAACCGTGGTGGCATAAAAACGATGGATTTTCACTAGATATCATGGAGCCAAATGGGAAACTGTCTGGGCTTCAGGTAAACCCAGCTTCAAGTCTATTTCAAGACTGAATGTAGTTGGTGTGGTAGGGGTGCGGAATTCCTACTGCCCACCACCCAGGACGTACTGTTTGTTGTTCACTGTACAAGTTGCCGAACCCCTGCAGCCCAACCTGTTTGATTGCCAGTTTAGAGTACCACTGTATGAATATATGAAAGAGGAAGGTCTGTCACGAAGGCAAGTTTTGTATCCATATGTAGAGATTACATATGGACTAGCCAGAGAACTGTCGCTCAAATCTTTACCAAGTACAATAGTTAAGCAGATGTAAAACTGCATCAATTGTATAATTGATCGCAGGTGCTTGGCTAAAGAAGAGCAGCCGCTCTCATGCTCTTCAAATTTGAAATATATTTATTACGTGATTCAATTTCCTGCTTGCACACAACTCTTCAAATAAAAAATATTAATAGTCAGTCAAGCAAGTCTTCCTTTATTCTGTGCTTTTTAACATTCCAGCCAGCCAATTCTGATCTTCTGTACTACAAAACATCCAAGCAGGTCAATATGTGTTTCGTCCAGTGGGTGTAACCCAAAGACTTCCTCAGGGCTTACGCAGAATACTGACTGCTTCATAGGTGTGCTACGATTCGATCCAGATCATCCATGTATTGGGAAATGTTCGGTTGTGTCCCTTAAAGTTGTGTATGCTTAGAAGTGAAAGATTTGTCTGGCAAAATGTTATGTAAGCTAAAGGAATGATATCCTTAGTATGTACAAAGTGCTGTGTGTCTCATGCTTGTGCGCAACTGCACAACTCCAGTGTATTCTACTCAATGCTCGTTCACTCGGCAAACACACCACGGAGATCTGGGATATGATCTCATACTTCACCCCGGACGTCATATCTTTACCACAGAGACCTGCCTGACCCCCGCCGCCCCTCCCCCCGCCTCAGTGCCAGGCATCGCCAACCTCGAAGGCTACAATATAGCAAACTGGGATTGAAGCAACAAACACAAGTGGAATTGTTGTAAACGTATCTAGTACCCTATTTAAATATTCCCGATAAATGCCCTTATGTGGTTGTAACTAATCATATCCTTATAAAGGCATAAGAATCATATCCATATTAAGTCATAGCCAATTCAGTCCAAATACGGCAAGGCTACTCCCATAGACTCCTAGAAAGCACAAAGCGTTCTTAAACAAACCAAGACTCCAGCAGTCCGGGAATTCCCCCTGCTTCTGTATTGATTTGTCCTAGAACTCCTGGAGTCCTAAAAGAACTGCGAGTTCTTAGTGACGTCTTATGTCCAACCTTATGTCAAACTCGGCACCTTCCAGGTATAAATATACCAGCATCTGCCCTAGCAAAACACACGGTGGTTTGGAGCAGATCAGCTATCTACTTGCCGGACGCCCTGCTGTGGCAAGTGCCGAAGGTAGCCGACCCTCCCATTGACGCACTGAGAGAGACGCTGTCTTTCCTCCTGCCGAGAAATCCAGTTCCAGTGTTTTCCGGTCACCCTTGCGGGTTGCTGGGAGATCGAGTCCTGAGAGAGAGATACAAGACCTCCTTCATTCTATAAACAAGGTACGGAGCTGATTAGACCCTTAGAGAATTCTTGATTCAGATTTTTGGCAAAAACCTATCTTAACGTAAACTGCAGCTTACTTACTCCTTCCCACGTACTAGGCTTAGGTTAGTTACACCGGGGTAGGCGTATCTTAGAAGCACCAGTTGAGTACGTTTAGTCATGGTTTTATCTATGTATATATTTGATCTATTTTAAACACTGTATGGCTTAGAAACCATACAATGCTTTTACAGTATTATTTCATAATACTCCTTTTACTGTACGCACTTTACTTTATAACAAGTATTGCAATTGTGGCAACTCACTTCTCTTGCATGAGAAAGAAGACTGTTCAATAAATAACCTCTTTTATTGAAAACGCCCGTCTCTCTATTTCTCTGCGCTTCTGGTGAAACGAAGCATGGACGATTGACTGAGTGAAATAGTTATCTATTGTTTCCGTGACTCTGGAGATATACTCCTTATTCTGGAGGGAGCAAAGTTGTCATGTTTATGCGGTTGCCAGAAGCTAAACCCTTCTGGTCTATTCAGGAAAGTTAACACCTTGTTTACTCGAGAAAGTTTCTAGTGACCTCTGAGCTAGCTGGCATTCATAATTAAGTCTAACATATTCAATAGAGACCGAGTCCACCTAAGTCCTACGTCTAAACTATCGTTTATGTTATTCCAATGCGCAGAGCCTATTGGGAATATAGGAACTACACTACATGGTGCCCAACGTTTGGTAAGGCGATAATTTAACGCTAGATACTAGAGTAACTCAGTCGTGCTTTTCACACAGACCCCTTTTTCCCGTAAATGCTCCAATAGATGGGTGAAAGGTTAATATCCGCCAAAACTTAGTAGGAATAGATTCCTATGTATTAGTTTTTGGTTTAGTCAACGTTGAAGGATACAGTGTTCCAAAATATTGTGCACCTAATCTTTGTTTCCCTTGAAACTTGCTCTGCAAACTTTCTGTCAACAAAATGTCGGAAGGTGAAGAGGAAAGAAAAAGAGAAGCGTTAGCAGCTCAACTTTTAGCGGAGGACACAAGTCTCCGGCAAGATGACCCGGATGCTATAATCATCCCAGTCAATGTAAGGAAGAGTGTAACTTACAAACTTATAAATAATGGGGTATCACCAAGAGGTGGTACAGTCATATATGTGGTAGAGGCCCATGAATATCGGCCGACAGAGGTGTTCTATTCCTGGATACACATTCCAGCAGCACATGCTGTGACACACGAGTTCCACTACTATAAAATAGAGGAATCTCCAACAGAATACGTTCCTTTTGAGGACATTGAAATTCCACTAACATACCAAGAGCACCAGCTCTGGTTTAATGGCGCCCTAAAACATCAAAATCAATTCACCAGGCTCGGTCCACTAGGTAGACCAGGAGCCACATGGCCGGTTCTAGCCGGCTATACACCACATCCTGATATTGAAAACATGTCAAGCGGAGAGCTTTTAGTTAAACTAAAAGAATTAACAAAAGTATATAGACAATTAGCTTCAATTGACAATTGACTGTACAACCTGCCGCCAAAAATTGAAAGAAACAGATATAGCAGAACAACCTTTTGAACTTGCCAGAATAATTGAAAAATCCTATGAAGAATTAAGTAGAGATAGTTTAGGTGGGAAACCCCAACTAACTGAAAATCCTGAAAAGAGCTTTATTAAAAATAATCTCATTACTCCAAAAAAGAAGTGGGAGAGTAATAAACAAACCACTCCCAGAGAAAAACAGTTCCAGTCCAGAGGAAGTTCTCCCCAAAGGACAAATAGATCTCCAGAACGGGGGGGGGGGGCAGGTCTCCACAACGGGAGCCCTCTGAAAAAAGATACAACCTTAGAAATAGGGATAATTTAAGAAAACCTGACAGATATCAAGATAATGATACGCGTCCCTCTCGATCTTTTCAGACTTCCTCACAGAAATTGGAAAGAAGAGGACGGTCAGAACATAAAGAAGAGCGCGTCAAGTCCAAAGACAAGGAACCTGCTCATCAAAATAAAAAATTAAAATTTCCCCAAAAAGAAGGTAGCCAGTATTAAAATAAAACATGCCGAGGATTCTGAGGACACAACTCAAGAACGGAGAATGGGCCCGGAGAATGGGCCCAGACAATGCTAGACAGCGCAGCAGAAGTGACCATAGCTCGCAAGATCCTGATGAATCTTCTGGAGACAGTGGACACGAATGAATACATTCAGGTGGAAACTGCAGACACCAGAGTTAGTGTGCCCCACAAATTATATGAAATAACATTACGTATAGAGGGGGACAAAACTAGGAAAATAAAAGGTCTCTTTTGGGAGAACCTATCTAGAGGCTATGATATCCTGCTAGCAGAGAAAGACTGGCCACCAGAGTTTGTCAGGGAGTGCCCACATGGCGAAGAAATGATTATGCCTGCCTTCTCAAATCACATTCCAATTCATAAACAAGCATTTACAATGCAATGGTCTCGGCATTATTAAAGGTAGAGCTATTAGCATTGCTCATGTCATTTTTTTTTTTAAATCTTAAATAAATGGCAGTCATTTACATTGCCAATAGCTTAATCGTTAAATAAATGGCATTGTCATTTACAATGCCAATAGGTTAATCGCTCGCAAATGCATGACCTATTGCATTTACACCCACACGGAGCCACACACACAAAGCCACCCACACACACACACAGCCACCCACACAGAGCCCCCCACACACACACAGAGCCCCACACAGAACCCCCCACACACACACAGAGCCACACACACACAGCCCCACACACACACGCAGCGCCCCACACACCCAGAGCCCCACACACACACCTAGAGCCCCACACACACACCTAGAGCCCCACACACACACACCCAGAGCCCCACACACACACCCAGAGCCCCACACACACACCCAGAGCCCCACACACACACCCAGAGCCCCACACACACACCCAGAGCCCCACACACACAGAGCAATCATGTCCCTAATCCCATCCAAATAGGACTACGCGCAGATGCAAAAGCATTCTTGGTAGAGTTTAAAAATGGATTGGGCAGATCCAATGAGCGGCCAGACTAACTCAAAGCAACCGCATTCTGGATCAATGGGTTTAGTTTACCACAGTGTTAGGCATAATTGTGCCCGCCAAATATGTCTTATCTGAAGCTAAGCTATTTCAGAAACATGTTTTTGTACTACGGGTAAGCTTTTTCTTGGGGAAAGTTAGTCTCCCTAAAATGAAGTTTATTTCATGGAAAAACGTGCATTTTCAGAAACTGCTGTTCTGATGTAACATGCTTTCTAATACTTTTGATACCTGGGTGAGAATTCATCTGAAGTTTAGAAGACGTTATTTCTTTAATGACAGAGGGCACTTCCTGCAATTCTCGTTATGCTATATCTCCTGTCCATACCTTTTATTTGGTCTACCACCTTCACTAAGATTTTTATGGCCACCCATTGGGTTTATACGGCCTAAGCCTGTTGTACCATTTAAATGTCTGAGCTTCGAAGATTCAATGTGTGAACGGCAGCGCTACAGTTTATTAAACTAGTGCGCGCTATACATGACATTTTGAGATTTACATGTGGAGAGATACTATGGAAATGAAATCACCACTTTCAAAGTGGAACAGGGCCCCCTGCTCCCCGACATTGCTCACAACTCTCCTGAAAAAAAGAAAAAAATCTAAGAGGTGGCGCACCCCAAATGAGTGGGGACAATAGGTTAATATTAAGGTCATCATCTTAAGATTAAAGAAAGCGTGGCTTCTCTTGCAGGTGCATTAACACTTGCAGGTGCAGCCAAAGTTTGCAAAGTTCGCTGTCGGCATGAAATTCACTAACTGCGGGGTGTGCTGGGTTCACCTGCTGGTGTAGGATTCGGAAATGCCGGATCACATCGAGAGGGAGCAGAAGATATAGTTACGGCAATCAGGTGACGAGTCGAGGATCGAGGCCCAGCTTTATAAATGCTCCAATAATAACTTGTTCTACATACAGAGACTGATTGGTCAAGTCGAAAGAGTCAAGACAACACATTTGCCCCAGTAGTGACAGACGAATAACAAAACATGTTTTTTTTTATTTGTACGAAGAAACTTGCAAGCAAGAAAAATGCAAGAAAAACGCTATAGGGCAGGAGGAAACTCGTTACATTAAAGTAGAATTCAGAGTAACGCAGAGAACATATATTTAGGAGGTCGGTGTAGGCTGCCTACCAAACTCCAGCTCCTACCAAAAATAAAATATTCACGGTTAAGATGGGAAGGAAGTTTGGTCGCTTTGCTAAAAGAACCGAACTCAAAAATAGTATTTGACGAACTGACATTCCAAAGAATAAGTCCGTCCAGATATCTGACCGGGACTCTCCACCCACCTCAAGGCCATCGGCCGTACCACCACCCTCCCGATAAACAGATTTGAAGACTCACCACATATTTCAGGGGGCCGAATGTAATACCGCGCACGAAGAGCGACTTGACGGGGGCACCTTGCCTGCAGTCAGATTGAGAACAATGGATTATTTTTAAAGCTTTGCCAAAGCGAATTTCTGGCGTTAGCTGGCAATCTTTGTGCTGTGTCAATGCGAAAACTGTGTCAAGAAGAAACAAGAAAAAAAACAATGGCGGCCGTAACTCCGATAATTTCGGATTCGGGGGCGTGTTTTAGGCGTTTTGAGTGACAGATGACGTCACAGGGCTAAAGAACGCAAAAACACGCCCCCGAATCCGAAAGAGACGGGGCTTTATTGGAGTGACTCCCTTCTCCTCCAATGGCTGGCCTCCGTTTAGGAAGCCAGCCAATGGAGGAGAATGGAGGAGAGAGGCGGGTTTATGCCCCCTAACTCCAAAACATTAATTCTTTGGGTCTCCGCCCCCTCACTGCTTCACAGTGAGAAGCGACGGTCCCTCGACCTAAAAATACACATATGCTAGAAAATGGGCAGTGACCCAAGCCCCTCCATTATATAAAAATCATGTAGGATGGGAAGAGGATTCTCCTCACCATAAAATTCAGTTAAAAAAATCAACATTCTGCACAGAGGCAGTATCCTGTTAAGCAAGAAGCTAAAAAACAAGTCAGGGAGATCTTAGATCAACTTGAATATCAGGGGGTGATTGAAACATGCACCTCACAAATGAACAATCCTTTGTTTCCTGTCTCCAAGCCAGACGATTCATATCGTCTAGTTTTGGACTACAGACACATAAACTCTTGTTGCAAAACATTTGCAGTACAAAACTCACACAGTGCAGCACTAATGAATAACATTGTGCGCAAAAAATATAAAACAACATTAGATATTTCAATTGGTTTCTTCTGTCAAAACATTGCACCAGAAAGCAGGTATGTAACCGCTTTCTCAAGTATGGGGGCCCATTGACAATCCTGTCGTCTCCCACAGGGATTCAAGAACAGCCCAGGATTATTTTCAGCCAGGGTAACAGAATTACTACAAATGTATGATGATGAGGCATTATCTTATGCCGATGACATCTATCTTACAGACGATGACCTGGAGACACACTTGAAAAGAGTGAACACCATTATACTTGGGTTCGCATCTGAAGGATACAAATTCAACTTAAAAAAGTCACGAATTGCCCACCTCACTGTCCTACTTTTAGGATATGAATTATCAAGTGAAGGCAAAAGCCTAGCAGACAACTTCTTAGAGAAGTGTGCAGTACTCCAAGCTCCAAAAACGCTGGAAAACTTACAATCAATTCTAGGTTTCCTGAATTTCGGAAGAACTTACATTCTAAACTACGCAGAGAGGGTTAAACCTCTCTACGAATTAATAAAACCTGATTTCAAACCAATCAATTGGACTCAGAACCACACAAAAATTTTAGGATCTATACAAACAGACATGTTAACTAAAACAAAACTGCAAACACGCGCAAACGAACGAAACCTTGTAATCCGAGTCATCCCAGGAAGATGCGGATTTACGTACCTAACCTTTAATGAGGGAAAAACGGTACCAATAGCTTATAAATCACACTTGTGCACGCAAGCTGAAATGAAATTCAGTTCTACTGAAAAAATTCTGACTGCAGTCCAAACTGCTGTAGCAAAAGAAAGAGCCCTAGCTCAAGGGAAAAGCATATCTGTTTTAACAGCAGAATCAGCCCTTGAGGCAGTAACAAGACCAAGCATTCCGAATGCTAAAGCTTTAGATCCAAAATGGATACAATGGGAAAATTCTCTTGCTGCAACAGACGTGAAACACGCATTTGATCACAAAATGAAAAAACTAGAACATCTAGAATACGAACATGAATGTCCTGTCAATCGAAATTCTGCCTCTCGAACAGTACACCTGTGTAATCTACACGGACAGATTTGCACAACACTACGTTGTGGAAAAACAAGTTTACAATGCAGCATGCGCGATTGTTAAAGGTCGCTGGCGCTTAGGTAAATTCAGACCGATGGTCACTAAAACTGAATCACTCAGAAACTGTACTGCTCAGTGAGCTGAAATAAGATCTTTAAAGATGGCGCTTGAGAATGCCGATCGCGAATTCCCCACACTGATAGTGTGCGATTTGTATTATTGCGTCCAGTCTTACAGTGAATACATGCAGACCTGGATTGAAAACGGTTACAAAGATGAGACAGGTGTCACAATAAAGCATAAAAAACTATGGGAACAAGTAGTTCTTTTACAGAAAGAACTACGAAAGACTCACGTGATACATACGCAGAGTCTTCGACGTGATGGCGTTCACGTTGCAGGGAATTGATTGGCTAACAGAGCCAGAACGGCAGCTGTTGAACCGGTTTCCGTAGCTACAAAAAGCGTCCTAAAAAATAAATAGATGGAGAAACCATGCTGGCAGTAAAAGCCTCATTAAAAGGCGACTATGCAGCATTACCTCTCAACTATCCACTCGACAATAGATACATAATTGATGCGAACTCTGTTCCGTTTGCTCAAATCCCTGGAGTGGGGGACAGAGTAATTCCAAATACGAACCAGAGGGCTTACTTGATTCAAGAAGCACACATGGGAATGGGTCTGAGGCACCAAGAGATCTTGAAATCTTTAATATAATTGCAATCACAATACTGGTGGCCGGGGATGAGCGTGCAAATTTATAACTTTGCAATGGATTGTCAGGACTGCAATAGAGATCACAGTTGTGAACCGGACCAGATACCAGCCCAGACACCTCTACTAGACAGCATTAGGCCATCTACAGGTAGACATCCACACGGAAAAATGCGATCCCATAAATATTAAGACGAGATTCATTTAGATGTGGCCCCAGCGCTCGGCTGACGCCAGAACTGTTATAAAAGATTTGCGAGTCTTTTTTGGCACATACGCAATTGGCATGCTACATTCTGACCAGGTTCCTGCGTTTAGCTCTCGAGCTTACAAGGAGGCCATGGCCAGCATGGGCATTGCCTTGCGGTACTCTAGTCCATTCCATCCCGAGGGAAATGCGGTAGTGGAGAGAAAAAAACGTGACATAAAGCAATCCATAACAGCGAGGGAATTGGGTTCGGGTGATGGGTGGGTCAAACATCTAATAAGTGTCCAACGTAGTCTTAATAATCTGCCAAGACATTCTCTGGGTGGAATCACTCCGTATGAACTTTTGTTTGGTACTAGAATGATAATCGTAGATCTCGATAGTCAGACTTCAGTGGTAGAACAAAAAACCTTTGATATCAAAGATCGTTAGGCTGTTTTACAGGACTTAAATGAAACAAGAAGAAGTCTAAGTAACACAAAGCTAAAGCCAACGGCCACTGAAAAAAAACCACCTGTCCCAGCAAGACCTGTCTGGATTCCGGGGGGGCGCTAGAGGGCGCACTGCGGGATGGCTGGCTGAACTGTCGGCTCCGCCGGATGGACGCCACCATAACGGCCCTTTCACCCTTCTAAACCACCGACCCAGCTAAACTGCGGCCAGCTCCGGGTGTCGGAAGGTGAAGCCGACAAGATGCTCTGATTTTGACGGAGTTTGGTGAGCTGCACGGCGAGGAAACAGCGGAAACTCGAGACGCCGCCGGGGCGCTAGCAAGATGGCCGCGCCTGACGGCTGCCGCTTTGAAGCGACCAACTGACCAGCGGAGCGCTGAGGGTTGCTGCGGCATGATCCCAAGCCACGTCACAGCGGCTGTAGGGGCAGCGAGGCGGCAAGACAACGGAGGCCGATAGATGTGGCAAGAAACGGAGAAGTCCGGTGTGCGTTTCACTGAAACTAAGATGGCGGCGGCGCTGGAACGCACGAGACCGGCGGTATCGGCGGCCCCCGGGACAGGCGGCATGGAGCCCCATCGGGAGCGGGAATAGCGAATAACGAGGTGAGCCAGCCCAGCGCTAAGCACCGCCTGACCAGACCAGCTGGCCCCCCAGACCGGCGAGCTCACTGCACTGCGCGCTCAACGGAGGGGCGTGGAGCTTCCCTTGAAGCTGTAGACACCAACTCCCACATCCACAACGAGAGAGTTCTGAGCCGAAGTGCGCCATTGGATACTCCCCACGATAAACTCTGCCACCAGACCGATATAGCACAGCAAACCCTACAACGTCCCCTTCCTGCCACACCCGGGGGTAAATGAGCAGACGCACCCAGAGGTGGGGGGCCCAGGCACCAGCGGGAAAAAGCACGCTAACGGCCGGCAGCCCAAAAGCGGCCGAACACACCTCGCCACTACCACTGCGGACTATGGGGAAGCCGGACAAACAACAGTCCAAGCTCCCCTTTGAAACAAGGAAGCAGCCCAAAACAGTGTCGGCCACCCCTGAAACCGAAGGTGACGTAGAAATGGCGGAGGGGTCTGCCATGGAAGCGGTGCTTCGCGCAATCCAGCAGAGTCTGCAGGAAATAAATGGGAAACTGGACAGCGTGGTGCAGAGAGTGGACAGTATGGCGGCTAAAATAGAGAAGCACGACGAGCGCCTGGAGGAAGCAGAACAACGGATATCCAGGGTGGAAGACGACCATGCAACCACGTCGAAGGTATGCGGAGGACTGGAGAAAACGGTGGAGACCCTTCGAGCGAAGGTGGAGGATCAGGAAGCGAGGTCCAGGCGGAACAACATCCGAATTTCCGGCCTGCCGGAATCCACCAACACAGGGAGGATGGAAACGTACATAGAGACCCTCCTAACAGAAATCTTTGGCGCCGACAAACTATCCTCAGTGTTCCTGATCGAGAGAGCGCACCGCTCCCTGGCGCCAGTTCCGAAACCAGGGGCCGCTCCACGAATGATCATAGCGCGTACGCTCAACTATAGGGACAGAGACACAGTCCTCCGACTCGCCAGAGACATGGGAAAAATCACACACCAGGGTAACACGCTGGAATTCTACCCTGATCACACCATGGCGGTGCAGCAAGCACGGAAGGAATTTGCGCCGGTGAAGAAGAAACTGCGTGACCTTGGTCTTGAATATGCCATGCTGTACCCGGCCAAACTTAAAATCACGAACCTGGGTAAACCGGTCATCTTGCAATCAGTACAGGCGGCGCACGAATTCGTCAAGCAGCAGGGGAAGCGACGGAAGGAGCAGAACAGAGCGGAACCGACCAGCGATGTGGAATGAACGGTAGGGTGGCAAGGAAGCCTTGATGAACACGAAAGCGGCCCAGGGACCAAGCAGAGGCGTATGGGTGGCGCACATTGACTCACCCCGGAACACTTGGCCTGGAGGTGCACTGCCACAGACCTTTCTTTTTGAACACTGAAGCAGCGGACCTGAGATGTCTGTCCTCGCAGTGAGTAATGGGGGAACATGGGGCCACCGATGGCTGCACGAAGAGACATCATAAACAGGGGGCCGAGTAGCTCCCATGGCAGTAGCGTGTAGTAAGGGGGGTACAGACGCTAGCCCTAGGACCAGCCCTCGTTGCTAGCACTGGAATGAACCACAGCTACCGAGTGTCCCTGGGGTATATCAAATCTTCGATGGGAGGAATTGTTCGATGGCACACGCCTACTTTCTGTTGGTATTTGGTGGGTGGAGGGTGGAAAAACTTCACACACGACATAATAAGTCGACATGGGCGTCCGTCCACGTCCACTACGTGGATGGAGATGTGTGAACCTGGCGATACCCCCGAGCGGGGGCGCCCCACAATGTGTTTTCAAGTTCAGATTAAGTTAGTTAAGGGATGGCTTTGGCAAAGTTCGGGCGCTAAAGTGGGTGGGGGGGAAAAGGGGGAACTGGGTATGTTTGATTCGTTAACTCTGTGTCTGAGAAGCATGGCAAACTCCAAGACCATACATGAGCGTGCACAATGTAGTAGCGGCCTCACCGACCCGGCGGGGATCACGCATCAAGCACTTCACTGTTTACTGCCTGTTTGGAGCCGTACACGGATGCCGCACATCGAAATAGACGCCAAGATGAACACAAATGACAATGTCGAGAGTTAACACATTAACCCTGCTCACGTGGAATGTAAGGGGACTGGGGAACCCGAGAAAGATCAGGCAGATGTTTGCTTATTTTGACAGATTGCATGCGGATATAGTGTATTTACAGGAGACACACCAAGATGCCGCACACACATCTACACTGGGGGCACGGTGGGCTGAATCAGTCACAAGCTCTAACTACTCAACGTACTCCAGAGGGGTTAGCATCCTCATACGTAAGGGAACACACTTTGACATTACAAATGTGAACAGGGACTCAGAGGGCAGAAGTGTGATGGTAGAGGGGAAGGTCAGGGGACAGAGACTCCTGTTACTGAACACGTATGGCCCTAATGTGGATGACCCGGGGTTTTACAGGAAAATCTGGCAGACACTCGCAGATACACATATAGACCACATACTATGGGGAGGTGATTTCAATGTCACGCTACAAGATCACCGGGCTGCACACACCACGGAACACCATAGCAATGCCAGACATATGTTGCGGGACGCGATAGAGGACCTCCAACTGACAGACATTTGGAGGAAGAGTAACGCAGGGATCACCGCTGCAACACACATTAATGCTGCAAACAACAGCTGGGCGCGACTAGATTATTGGCTTGGTACCCGAGAGATACTAACATGGGTTCGACACATCTCGCATCCGCCCAGGACACTGTCAGATCACAATCCAGTTTTGCTACAGATAGAGGTCCCTCAATATGAACCACCGCCCTTCACTTGGCGTTTCAACGCGACAGCTCTGAAGGACCCACTGTATGCCACCACGATACATGAGGCAATAATAGATTACTTCGCAATAAACGGCCCGTCCACGAATGACCCCTGCCTCCTGTGGGAAGCGTTTAAGGCCACAATCAGGGGGGCATGCATTAGCACGTCCTCAGGCATACTGAAGGACATCAGGCGGCAACTGCGCACGCGCGAAACAGCAATACAGGAGCTGGAACACAAATACACGCACACTGGAGACACTAAGGTGCTAGGAGACATACACACCCTTCTAACAGAACACAAACAGTTTGCCTCGGATGAACTCAAATACGTCACTAAACGGGCGACGGCCAGACGCTACGGGGAAGGAGGTAGACCGGGTAGGGCACTGGCAGACAAGATATGCTCGGGGAGGGCCCCACAGAATATAACAGCCATCTGTAAGGACACGGGTGAAACGGTGAACGACATCAAGGGAATTATGACAGAATTTATGTCACACTATGGTGCCCTTTACCAAGCACGCCCTACGCCCACGCAAGGAGAATTGCTAGCATACATGGAGGATGTGGAGTTAGCCTGGCTGTCAGACGGGCACAGAGCGTACCTAGCGCGCCCTGTCACGATCGAGGAGGTTACGGACACAATCAAGCGACTGCCGAACAACAAAGCACCGGGGCCGGACGGGTACGTGGCAGAATTTTACAAAGAATATGCAGATCTGCTTGCACCTCACTTGGTGAGGCTATACGGGGCGGCACACGCAGCCCAAACCCTACCAGGCTCCATGAGGGAAGCCTTACTCATTGCGCTCCTAAAGCCGGGTAAGGCGGAGGACAAATGTGACTCATACCGCCCATTGTCCCTTTTGAACGTGGACACAAAAATAATAGCCAGTCTACTGGCGGACAGACTGAAACCGCTCATGCCGCTACTAATCAGGCCAGACCAATCTGGGTTCATACCTGACAGGGCCACCACACATAACACCCGCACACTCTTTGCGTTGGCCCATTACCTATCCCCAGACACGAAAGCAGTGGCAGTGCTACTTGACGCTGCCAAGGCATTTGACACAATAGGATGGGCCTTCATACAGGCGGTCCTGGTGCGCATGGGTTTCCCCCTGATGTTCCTGGGCTGGATTTCAATGCTGTATACCGATCTGTCGGCACGCATTCGAATAAACAAACATGTCTCAGCACCCATCCCGATATGCAGAGGGACGAGGCAGGGCTGCCCGCTTTCGCCGATGCTCTTTGCATTGATCCTGGAGCCATTGGCATGTAAAATAAGACAGCACCATCACTACTCAGCCATACAGATGCCATCACGCCCCATCCACATATCGTTATACGCAGATGACATGGTGCTTTATGTCAAAAACCCGGCACAAAACCTAAATCCACTAATGAGGGAGTACATTAGGTTTGGGAGCCACTCCGGTTTACAAATTAATTGGGATAAATCGCTCATTCTAGCCCTGACGGATAGCACACACCCTATACCCCTGGACTACCCACTCGAATGGCAGGAGGAACCCACGAAATATTTAGGTGTGTGGTTCCACAGGGACCCAGAACTTGTTATACGCACCAATTATGGGCGAGCGATAGCGGACCTAGGGGATAAAATAAAAAGGTGGAATAAACTCCCGTTATCCCTGGCGGACAGGACTGCAATCGTGAAGATGGTGATACTGCCCAAATTTTTGTATTTATTTAATAACATCCCAATAAAGCCGCCGGCGGCAGTGTTTCGCAATATCAACTCCTTAGTTCTTAGTCTGCTGTGGGCCGGAAAGCAAGCGCGACTGGAACTACGCACCATGACACTTCCATATGCCCAGGGGGGTTTCAAGGTACCGGACCTCTATCTCTATTATCTGTGCGCCCAAGCGCAATTCGCACATTATTGGCATCACGAAGTACCCTTCCTGACGCATGTGGCGGTAGAGGCGGGGGATGCAGACCCGATACCACTGGTGAACATACTGCTACATAAACGCCCCAGGCTGCATGACAGAGACATAAACACGGTGGATACCACCACGGAAGCATGGCGATTGATGGGCAAGGCGGCTAAGGCACTGCCACTGTATGCTCCAGCTCTGCCTTTGGCACACAACCCACATATCTCAGTGACACAAGAACAGGTGGGCATGGATCTGCTACGGTGGGCGGGCATAGATAAAATGGGTGACTTGTATCTCAATGGGGTCTTCCAAACGTTAAATGAAATGCAATACATCAGCAACCCGTCCCTACTATTCACCTTTAACTATTATAGGCTCCAAAGAGCACTTAGGGAGCATTATCCGACGCATCCGGAGGAGCCGACCCCGCTGGCACCCCTACAACTCCTTCTCACGACGCCTGCGGCATCGCACCTGGTATCTAAATTATACACTAGTTTACAGGGAGCGATAGGGGGTAGCACAGACAAAGCTAGAGTTAGGTGGAGCGAGGGACTAGTGACACCCATCGCGGAGGAGGAATGGGCGTCGGCATGCATGCTAACAGACATGCTGACACCAAACGGTAACCTGCGAATCATACACTACAAATACCTCCACCAAGTGTACTACACACCGCAGAGACTACAGAGATATGGGTTACAAGAGGATTCGCAGTGTAAAAGGTGTAAGCAGGAGGGGGCGGATTTCATGCACCTGGCATGGCATTGTCGCAAGGTGGCGGGCTACTGGGTACGGGTGGTGCAAACGCTGAATGTCATGTTAGAATCTGCTTTAATATGCGATGCCAAGATGTGTCTCTTGGGTATTGAACCAACATTAAGGGCGACGAGGCGAAAGTTCTGTGCAGTGGCGTTGTTGCTGGCGAAAAGAAGGGTTTCACTACACTGGAACAGTACAAAAGGGCCAGAGGTTAAGAGTTGGTTAGAAGATATGGTGTACTGTCGCGACACTCTGAACACCTATGAGGAGGAACTGCCAGCTAGATCGAGACCCAAAGACTATTGGGAATACCTCAGAACCTACTTATTGGAACGGGGCAATGAAGAGGGGATGAATGCGAACGATTAGAAATGCTACATGAAGTGTGATCAACGGGTGTACGAGAATACTGTGGTATGGGAAGGGAGGGAGGATGCTGTGACACAGAGTATACGTTTTTGATGGACACTCCGGGTTAATTTAGGGGTGACACCATCCAGTTTACAGTTGGGAGAATAAGTAACCAAAAAAGTGTGAACACTGGCAAGAATATACATAGCTGGAGCACTGAATTGGATAGTGAATATGATGACTATGTAAAACGCCGCCGGTCCTATGGATGTCGGCTGATGGGCTGTGTACATAACAGAGAGGGCCCGATTGGGCAAGAACAACTGTAGCCGGCCACCACTGGTTGTAGGCGAATCACTTGTAAGGTATTTTCATATATGCTAAGTGCGAATAAACTTCTTACACCAAAAAAAATAAAAAAAATAAAAAAAAAAAAAAGACCTGTCTGGATTCCAAAGATTGGGGATCTGGTCAGAGAAAAGATCGCAGTGAAGAAGGAATTTGGACCTTCTTACAGAAAAGCAGTACCTGTCTTAGCTATCAGCGGATGAGATCAGTAGTACTAGCGCCCCTTGCTGGTAAAAAGAAGAACAGAGTTGTATCAATCGACCTGGTAAAACCACAATCATGTGGCCAATAATAAGTAGTAGGCCCAGTGGACTCCCAAGAAGTAGCAGAAGACCAAACCATGCTACAATTCAAGAGGTTCAAACTGAGAGACTAATCACATTTGATAAACCTGCAGTGAATAACAAGCATTGGAAATGCAATAGGTCTCGGATTTATTTGAGATAGAGCTAATGGCATTGTAAATGGCAATGTCTTTTAGCCATGTGTATGCATGTGGTGTTTAGTGAAATTATGTGGATTGGATTGGAATTGTAGCAATGGTGGCATGCTGCGCTTTAGATGAATAAAGGCATCATTAAGCGCCGGAAGATGGCCGCCAGGTAGGAGCTCTTGTTCAGAGCTCCTAGTGCTTGGGATTCCATTTTTGGAACTTATCCCTGTTAGCACCCACTACCTCGAGGAACACAAACAACACAAGTAACTGGATCGCAACCTTATCACTCCTACCTGATTTGCGGAGGGCTGAAGCTCACCGTGCTCGTGATCGGTGGTAGCCTGGGAGGCGGTGGACACCAGAGGAGTACTAATCGGCTGAGGGCTCCCACGTTTTCACCGGACCATCGGAGGAGACGGATGTCTGGAGCCTATTGCAAAACCTGCGGCCACCGAGGAGACTGGCATCGCTGTGCACAAGACTGTTGACCGGAGTCCACCAGGAAAGCTGGGCTGCCCTCTGGAGGTCTCCGAGCCGCCTACTGACTTTCCCCCATCAGCACCGGATCGGTCCTAGGGACAGGACTCGCCCCGGGAGTATCGCACCTATGCCCTGGCGGATCAAACGGAGGGCAATCCTGGAGACAATGTGATCGGATCTGGGGTTGCACACGGCTTCGAGGACTGAGACGGGCTGGGTTGCTTCACGGCCAGACTGTGACGACGATCTGCCCTCTCATCCTGCACGATCTGCCCCCTCGTCTTGCACCACAGCTGCACGCCTCTGCACTAGCGAGTTGGGCTATCGAGGTGTCAGACATCCCTGTGCCCGGCATGTGAGATCGAGCAGCTTTGGTGCAGCCTGCTCTCTAAGTGCCAGAACTACAGCGCAGGGCTGCCTGCTGCCCAGACCCACGGATCGGCACCTCACCCTGGTTCCCACTCCCTGCGCCCCCTCTGCTGCCGACGGGACGAACGGAACTGCGGACCATGCAGGGGGCGGATACGCGCGTCTGCTGACGACCATGTCCTGAGTCTTAAAGAGGTATCTTTTTTTTTATTGAAATCAGTATATTGCAAGAAGCATACCAGATACAGTGTCATTTCCAGAAAATAGAAATCTTCAACATAACATTCAAACCCCCTCATATCTATACATACTGCAAGTCCAAATATGTCATACAATTGTCATATACCACTCATGCAATGCACTGAAGATGAAAAATGATACGATCTCAGGAGGCACTCTCAATGACAGCGTCCTGAGAGCCGACAGTCGGTTGGGGTGAAGCCGTAGCTCTCAGAATCTCCTCCACAGTGTCCTCATCGCGGTCACAGCTCGCCAGTAGATAGTCTCGGAGTGGACCCCAAATGTCTTTAGGGCTCGAACTTCTAGGGAGTTCCTCAGAATATGTGTTGAGCTGCTCCTGGCAGTATACCAAGTCTTTAAGCCACTGTGACACCTTGGGGTAGCGCTTACCATCCCATGTAAATAACACCCTCCTTTTCGCCAGCAGAAGAGCCACTCTAACAAAGCGGCCAAGCAACCCTTTAGCCTCAGGCACATGTCCTAGTAAACACAGAAGCGGTGTACAGTCTAAAGTGAGACCTGTCATGTTATCTAATTTCTGCAGGACATCTACCCAGTAGGCCTGAACCTCAGGACAGTGCCATGCTAAATGGATGAAATCAGCACCAGCATGCCCACATCTCCTACAACCGTCAGTATCCCTATAACCAATTCTATGCAGCTTAACGGGAGTGTGGTATGTCTGATGTATAAACTTCAGATGGATAATGCGGAGGTTGCTATTGGGCGAGAGCTTGCCCGTGAGGGAACAGATGTGACCCCATGTGTCCGCCTCTAGTTGTGTGCCCAGGGCAGTGTTCCATCTAGCCAAGCTGCGATCTTCTGGGAGGACCAATTCCGAGAATACCACTCTATACAACCTAGTCAGCAGGTGTTTTCTAGTGGTGGACGTAATTACTAGTTGCAGGGCTTTGGAGGTGTCAGGCTCACAGGGGAAGCTAGGATAGTGATCTCGCACAGCGCGCCGCAATCGATAACATGTGTATGTGAATAAGGGTGAAGCATTGGAGACATATCGCAGCTCGTCCCCAGAAATATACATCCCATCTTTAAATAAGTCGCCCAGAGCGGAGATGCCAGCTTCAGCAAGCAGCCTCATTGAGCCACGCTCTTGTGCCACAGAGATAGCGCCGTGGCCCGCAATGCTCATGTTTGGCACGTAGAAAGGCAGTTTGTCCGTCAGTCTACCAATCGCCTGCCAGGCTGAGCACGTGGCGGCAATCGTATTAATCTCTGTCCTAGGTACATGTCTGTGCGTGTGGGTTAATATGTTCTGTAAAGGGATATCTCCCGCGTCCCCACCCTCAACCGCTACATGCGGGATAAAGCCATGATGCCTGTACCAAAAGAACGCGAAATGAGCCAGGCCGCATAGATAATATATGTAAAAATCTGTGGCACAGAACCCCCCCCCTGTCAAATGGCAGGACCAGGGTCGCCCAGCTGATACGCGGGGGTTTCGACCCCCAGACCAGGCGGAGTAACTGGGTCTGAAGAGTGGTGAAAAATTTTTTCTTCAAGCGAATAGGTATATTACAGAATAAGTACAAGAACTTGGGGAGTATCACCATCTTAATAACCGCAATGCGATCCGCCAATGACAGAGGCAGAGCCACCCATCTATCTACCTGTTGTACCAAGTCAGCATTAGCCTGTCCATAATTCTCACGAATGACAATTTCCGGGTCTCTGTGAACCCAGATCCCCAGGTATTTCACGGGATCTACAGTCCAAAGCAGCGGATATTCCAACGTGGGGGCAGAAGTGGCCAGTGTGAGGGGGATTACAACCGACTTATCCCAGTTGATGCACAATCCAGAGAGGAGGCCAAATCGGACATATTCCCGGATGATTTGCGTTAGGTGGGTATGCGGATCGCGAACATACACAACCATATCATCTGCATAAGCAGATACGCCCACCGGTCTGTTATCAAAATTGAGCGCAGCTTCCCTGTGGTGCTGCCGGATTCTACACATCAATGGTTCTAGTATAATAGCAAAAAGGAATGGGGAGAGAGGACGTCCCTGCCTGGTACCGCGCTGGATCGTCAATGGATCAGAGGTGAAACCACCTACCCGCACTCTTGCTGAAGCATCAGTGTACAGGATTTCAATCCAACGGACAAAAATAGGGGGGAACCCCATCCGACGGAGAACAAAAATGATATATCACCATTCGATCGAGTCGAAAGCTTTGGCCGCGTCAAGCAACACGGCCACAGCTTGTAGGTCTGGGTTGAGGACATGGAACATCGCAAAGATTGTGCGGAGGTTCCACGATGTGGAGCGATCAGGAATAAAGCCTGACTGGTCAGGTAGAACAAGCATGGGCATCAATGGGTGAAGTTTAGTAGCAAGAATTTTAGCGAGAATCTTGGCGTCAATATTGATAAGGGAAAGGGGCCGATAAAACTCGCATCTGTTGGGGGGCTTGTCTTTTTTTAATAGAGTGATGATGAGTGCTTGACGCAAGGACGGAGGAAGATAGCCCAGTTCGTGTGCCTCAGCGTAAACAGCCAGAATGTGGGGCGCTAGGAGATCGGCATATCGTTTATAAAATTCAGCTGTCAGCCCATCGGGCCGGTAGCTTTCTTGTTCGGCAAAGAGAGTATTGCCTCCTTGATGTCGGTCTCATCAATAGGCACGCCAAGATATTTCCTATGGGCGTCCGATAGCCAGGCACAGGCAGTATCCCGCAAGTAATCTTCCATAACAGAGTCCGACACGTCGCCCCGGGTCGAATAGAGCCGTCCGTAAAAATCGCGGAATTGCCCCAGTATAGCGTCCGTCGTGTGATGACTGGTGCCGTTATCGTCCACTATGTGTTCTATAGGATGTGCAGTGGCCCTCTCACTTAAGCGACTTGCCAGTACCCTGCCCGGCCTGCCACCCTCTCCATACGCTCTAGCCACGAAGCGCTTGGAGATATACCTCATCTCTGCCTCCGCTAGGGATTTATGTTCCTCGGTGTATTCCCTAATACGTGCCAGTGTGTCCAGTGAGGGAAGGGTGTCATATAAGGATTCTAGGTCATGCAGTTTGGATTCAACCTTCTGTATTTGTCCCCTCAGGTCACGTAAAATGCCTGCAGTCGTGCCTATACAGACCCCCCGTATATTGGCCTTAAACGCTTCCCAGAGGTTGGCAGCACTATCCACCGTGCCCACGTTCAGGTCAAAATATTGCTCTATGGCTTTATGGACAGTGTCTGCAAAGACGGGATCTAGCAGGGCATCTGCCCGAAACCGCCATGTAAAGGGAGGCCGCATGGTGTGTGGAATCTGCAGTTTGAGCATGACAGGCGTGTGATCCGATAGGGTCCGGGGTAATGTGTAGGTATCGGTCACCCACCCATTTGTTGGCCTGTCCAATAACCAGTAGTCCAGTCGGGACCATGTATTATGAGAGGGTGTAATGTGCGTGCCTGCCCTTACCCCATCGTTCCGCAGGCGCCAAGCGTCAACCAAGCCCCTCTCCTCCATAAACTGCCGTACACAAGCTGCGGTCTTCAGCATACGGCTACTCGCGAGGGCAGACTTGTCAAGTCGGGGATCTAAATGTGTGTTAAGGTCACCCCCAATCAGTAGAGCCGATTCCGGCCACTTACGCAGCACCTGAAATAAAGAAGACAGTGACGCTGGTTCGTCCACCACAGGACCGTAGACATTAGCGATAATCACCTCAGTCTTGCCCAATGTGCCTCTCACTGCCGCCCAGCGGCCCCCACCATCAGTGCAGGAGTCCAACGGAGTAAAATGTATCCCTCTCTTAATAAGTATGAGGACCCCCCTGGCGTAATTAGAATAAGAGGAGGCTAGCCGATACCCAGCCCATCTACGCGCTATAGAACCCTCAGTTTGTACAGTCAGATGAGTTTCCTGCAATAAGGCGATGCCTACTCCATGCCTATCCAAATGAGCTAGTACCTGTCTGGTCTTTCTAGGTGTGTTGAGGCCGCGTACATTCCATGTCACGCAAGTATAACTCTCACCCACCATCCCAGAGGCTCCTGATAAGTTGCAAGTCAGCATCTCCTAAAATTACAGCACAGTTACATGGTGATACAATCAGCACATACGAGTGAACAACTTTTGCAGAGCATACTCTGACGCAGTACAAGAGACCAGGCCTCCCACCCCCCTCCCACTTTGGCAACCCCAACCCGCCAAAGAGCCTTACAACCTCCCCCCCCTCCCTCCCAACATAGTCAAACAAACAAAGCATCAAATGGGTTACACCCAGTGGGGGCAGTGGAGGCAATGCTCACTTCTGGCACAAGGCAGAAGTGGGCCCCCGCAGAAAACAGATCGAGCCCCTTGAGCGTGCCAATTAATATCAACAGACACGGTATCACCGGTGAGGTTTATAGCGTGCAGTCTGCATCGTTCACCTGAGGGCGTGAGCCAGCAGTGTGCCCAGCACGTTGACATCAAGTTGGGGAGCGTTAAATGGGGAAATGTAGAGTAGGCACAATTCAAAGGGTATATTAAAAAAAAAAAAAAAAAAAACATCCACCCCCACCACCTCCTCAGGCTCATAACCAAGTATTACACCAGTAAAAGGGGTACCATAATGCATCCAGAGTTAGTCATCCACATCAGAGGTGTCAGCAGAGGATCTGCGACGTTTTTGAAGTGTCTTGGCATACGCCATCGCTTGCTTGGGGGTGGTAAAGATTTTACCTCCTTCGAAGTCGCCAATTATGAGTCTCGCAGGATAGAGCATGGCATACGGAACCTCTTCCCGTTGAAGTAGTTTCTTCACTGACTGGAACTCCTTTCTCGCCGCCTGCACTTGTGCAGTGAAGTCAGGATAAAAGGATAGTTGGTTGTTCTGATATATAATCATGCCTTTCTGTCTAGTAACACGAAGTACAGTGTCTCTGTCTCTGTAGTTCAACAGTCTAATGATGATGGGTCTCTGAGGTGTGCCAGGTGGAGGACGAGCTGCTAAGGAGCGATGGGCCCTCTCGACTGCAAACATGGGAGACAAATCGTCGGTGCCGCAGATCTCCCTCAACATGGTCTCCACGTAATCCTCCAGTCTCCCCACATTGGTCGACTCCGGTAAGCCCAGGACGCGGATGTTATTGCGCCTGGCAAGCGCTTCAATATCCTCATTTTTAGCCTGAATGACTTCCAGGAGCTTGACCATCTCATTCGTCTTGCCCGCCATCTGCTGTAGACCATCCTCGGTGTCTGTGATCCTCTGTTCCGCCTCCCCCAGTCTCGCAGCCTGTCTATCGAGCTTGGCGGAGAATTGATCCATGCGGGTGTTCAGAGCTTCGATTTTCCCATCTATTGCCTGTAGACTCGCCTGTATCGCAACTAGTGTGGTCTCCAGCATGGAGTGGCCTTGTGAGGTGGAATCGTGATCACCATCCGCCGCTCCTGTGATCGGCTGCTTGCTGCTCCTGCGGAGCTCAAAGGACAGCTTGGGCTGCGATTTATCAGGCTTGCCCATGGCGAATCGCCGCCTCTCACTCCCCTCAACGTCTTACACACTATCGCGATCCCAGGCAGGCCAGGGGGGGGCTCCACCACACCAAACACCCGGTCTTCACAGGATCAACCAAGGGCCAACTAGCCGTCTTATCACACTCCGCTTGACATTCAGTATGTGGCCGCGACGCCCTAAAGGGTGTAGGCCTGATACACTCTCGCTAGTGGGGCAAGAGGGCAGCCCCCCCAAGGGCCGCAGTGATGTGAAGTCCACGCAGTGCTCGGTAGGTCGACCACGAAACAGGCGCACACCGGTATGAAGGGTAGCCTAGGATGCACAGCACGAAGCGCTAATGCGATGTCCAGCGCACCAGGTAAGTGACAGCCGTGGTTCAAGAGAGGGTACCAGTCAATCGCGCAGCGTCTGTGGCCCAGAGCGAGTGTTTCCAGCAGGACCCCGGTGCTTCATGGGCCGGAGCGCAGGCCGCACCACCTTCTCAGTCACACCAAAGCAAGTTCAGAGGTTCCAGCACATAACGACTCTTGCACTGCAAAGTAGCCTGTGTGTCCCCGTAGTGTTTGTTGTCTTTTGCTGCGAGGAGAAGTCCACGCACCAACGGCCCACCTACGGCCCTCCAGCCCCTCTGCAGCCGGCCGCTCGAATTTCAGGCCGCCCAGCGACCTCACTGCTCCCCGGCGTCCCGAAACTCTAGAGCCGCGCGGAGCTCCGCCTTAAATGACAGCAGGCCAGCAGCCGGGGACGGGACTCACCGGAGATCGCACGTCAGCCACCACCTCCAGCGACAAAGCCTCGGTCTCCGAGAAGGGGGAGAAGGCAGAGGAGAGTCACTCGCGCCCCACGGGCCGCAGGCGTGAACTCCACCGCGGCCGATACCGCAGAGGCTGACTCCGGCGGCGTCCAAGCAGCAGAGCCCCCGAAAATCGGACAGTCCGCAGATAAGGGCACAGCAACACAGCGCTCACCAAGCAGGGGCTGAATCGGCGCGTGCGGGGCAGGATATTGAAGGATTACAGTGCGGTGGCCGGCAGAGCAGCTCTACTGTGCTGCCATCTTGCCGCGCGCCAAGCCACGCCCCCAGAGTCTTAAAGAGGTATCTGCACTCATTTTACTACTTTGGACTTTCGTGTCGCTCTTTCCATTGTCTGTCCAGAATCTTGGAAGGTATCTGCACTTAAATTAAATTACCATCTTCGTCATTCATGTCGGTCTTTCCATGGTCTAAAATGGCGGGGGCCATAAACTGGAGCAATAAATCATCTCCACTGCCCCCAGATGACCACGAGGCTGCATAACAACTCGACCAGGGGTCACCAAAACAGAGATAAGACTGTTTCATCCCCACCTAGCAACATAGAAGCTGGACTAACTCGACTTGTCCCAGAGTAGAAAGGGAAACTAAACTCTCTAAACCCTAACTACAACAGACAGGAGACTATTATTCCTATCTCTCACTATCCTATTTGGCGGCCATCTTAGAATAGTCCTCCACTCTGGTGGCCATCTTAGACTAGTCTTCCTCTTTTTTTTTTTTTTAGCTTACACTCATCCCCCAACTCACCTTCGCTGACTCCCACCAACACCCCCACCTATGCCATTTCTCTTCTTATTTATTCTCATTCTTATAGCTCTGTAACTTCACCCACCCACACACCCCCCCCCCTCTTCTTCCCCCTCATCTACCTACACCATCTCTCCCAACATGGAACGCATGGGCAAGCACACATACAAAATTAACTACCCACCCAAACTCACCAAAAAAAAAGCCGAACGCTTCAAACACAACTTCCTGAAGGCCCACCCTGAAACCCCGTTTGTTGACATCTACTTCTCACTAACCAATGGAGCCACGAGCACAGATATCATCTTCTACACTATTCGTAGAGCACAATGGAGGAAAGCGCTCCTCTCCCTTCTCACTATCTCCACCACCAGAAAATCTGCTCATGGTCTAACACTTTCTATCACACCCTCCCAACTCTTCCCAGGCAGAGCCACCATCACTATCTACAACAACGGGATCATCCTATCTCAATCCACAGACCGGAACCTTGACCTACTCGACAACCTGTTCCCCACCCTCTTAGAACATATCTCCAACCGTCGTACCTCCACTCCTAACACCCAAGACTACACAACACCTTCCACCTCCTACAGTCTATCTAACACTCCTAACCCAGCACAGCATCTGAACATTACGCACCTGTCCCCTGCCCCCAGCGCTCTAGTTACTCACCCACCCACGGTAACCTCATCACACCCCTCAATCATAGGCGTAGATCACTCCCCTCCATACATCCACTACACCCCCACCTCACACCTCCTACGAGTCTCGTAGAACCCACCACCTCCCTGAACTTATCTCCCCCTCCCTGCGGCAGGACCATATCCCACTCTATCACGCCCCCCCACTCTCACTCCCCATTACCCCACTCTCCCAACTAGGTTCTCAGAACACACCACCTCCCTTACCTTATCCCCTCCCCCTCTCTCCCCCCCATTCTCAGCCCCCACTACCTTACCTGCACTCCCACCATCTCCAGCTTACACTCATCCCCAACTCACCTTTGCTGACTCCCACCAACACCCCCACCTAAGCCATCAACCTACCCCCTACCTCATCCACATCCTACACCCCTAAACTCTCTCACCTTCCGAATGCCATCCCACTTACTATTACCGCAGAGCCCTGCACCAACGCTAGCGCACCCCTCCCCCCCCACTCCAGCTCCCTGTTCAACCAGCCCAGGGATCTCATCCCCAACACCATCCCCAATCCTACGCTGGACATGATTCTGTCCACCCTCCTCCAACTCAAAGAAGATCTGCACACCATCAAAGAACTTCTCTTCATACACCCCAGACACCCCTACCTACCACCACTTCCTTGCCCAACAAGTCCCCCACCCTCCCCACAGACCCTCTCACTCAATACTCCCCTCATTGGCCCTCTACCCCCGCTCGCAATTACACCAACCGCCCGACGCGCCCTTAAACCCCTTTTCGGACCACGACATACACACCCTCCTCCGCTCATTTGTCCCAGGTCCCTAAACCACTCTACCACCACACCTCCCCATACCCACGATTCTCTCAAATCCCCGTAGGCCCCCCACACAAAGCAACAGAAGTTCCGTCCCCAATAATCTCAGAAAAGTCACCCTCTCTCTAGAACACTCGACCACCCTTCTCACCCGCAGACTCAAATGTATCCTACTCAACTGCAGATCGGCCCCTAGACATTCCTCCGACATCGCGGATCTCATCATAACAATGGACCTTGATCTAGCCATTCTGACTGAAACCTGGCTAACTGAATCCTCTACACCTATAATGGACATTCTAGTCCCCCCCAACTACCACATCATTAGACTCGACAGGACAGGCAAGACGGGTGGGGGTATCGCATGCATTTTCAAGAGCAACCTCTCTGTTACTAAAGTCACATCCCCCTCCCTCACCTCCTGTGAACTCATGTGCCTCGATATCACCAGCGAGGGCAAACCTGTATGCTCTTTACATGTCATCTACCACCCGCCCGGGGACAACCTCACCTTCACCCAACAACTCATGGACACGATTTCATCCAATGCCGGACGGCAGAACACTCAAATCTACCTGGGTGACTTCAATCTCCACTGGAACGATCATAATAGTCTCAAAACTTTCCTTAATGCGCTTGACCTCACCCAAATCTGCAACAGCCCAACACATGACAAAGGCTCTATCCTCGACCTCATCATCGCCAAAGAGGACTCTACACAACTGGAAGCAATCCAACCCAGTGACTGGTCAGACCACCACATTATCACATTCTTCATCAACGAAATAGTTAAACTTAACCCGGCTCAACCCACCAAATCCAAGATCTGGAAAAGGGACCTGAAGAAACTTAACCCCAAATCCTTGCCTTCTCACACCTGCAGTCTCCTCCTTCCCCCTTCGGGCGCCTCTGAAGTACAATCCCTGACCGACCTCTACCTCAACTCTATGACCTCAATAATCAACGAAGCCGCCCCCCTGCACCGGAAGAGAGTCTCCACCAAGAACTCGAACCCATGGTATGATGGTAGACTCAATGATGACAGGTGTGCCATGCAAATGGCAGAGAGCACCTGGAGGTCAGACCCCTCAGCACTGCACCTTAAAACTCTTAAGAATAAGAGGAATGCCTACTTTAGGAAAATCAAGCGCTCGAAATCTGACTTCTTCAGCCTCCAGCTCGACCAAGCAAAAAACAGACCAAGAAAACTGTTCGAACTAGTCAATACCCAAACCAAGGAACAACCTCTACAACCAAACAGCACAACAAGCGTTACACCATCCTGTGAAGACTTTTCTGCTTTCTTTAAGCTAAAGACCGATAATATAAGAATTGATCTCCTCAATGATGTAAGCCGATACTCCAGCCCCATCAGCATAACTAACACTCAGCCTAAAAACAACGCAGCATGGTCGTCCTTCGACACCTACTCTGAAGAAGAAATTAACAAACTGCTCGGCACCCTGAAACCCTCTAATCACCTCACAGACCCCCTACCTGCTAATGCGGTAAAGGACTTTACCCCCCTGCTCCTCCCACTCTGGACAAAAATCATGAACAGTTCCCTGCAACAAGGGCTCATCCCGGACTCCCTCAAGGTGGGGCAAGTCGCGCCTATACTCAAGAAACCTACAGCTGACCCTGCTGACCTAAACAATTACCGCCCTATTACCAATATCCCCACCCTGGCCAAACTGCTGGAAAAATACGTACAACTCCAACTGACAAAACACATTGATCGGTTTGACCTCCTCAACCCTCACCAATCAGGCTTCTGAGGAAAACACAGTACGGAAACGGCTATGACGCACATAATTGATGACGCCCTCCAAATCCTTGATCACAACGATTCCTGCCTCCTCATCCTACTTGATCTCTCCTCAGCATTTGACACTGTCAAACATAAGAATCTTCTGGAGCTGTTAAACACCAGAATGGGTTTATCCGGAACTGTTCTCAAATGGTTCACTTCCTTCCTACATAACCGGTCTCAGAAGTTCAAGATCAACAACGTGTTGTCCTCATCTGTGCCTGTAACATTAGGCGTCCCACAAGGATCTTCCCTATCCCCCACATTGTTCAACCTGGTCATGGAACCACTCACCACCTTGCTTCAAGCATCTAATGTACACTTTCACATGTACGCCGATGACACTCAACTCTACCTCAAACTCCAATCCCCGGAAGACATCAAACTTCTGAAGTCCACACTCAGAAACACCCAATCATGGTTGGCCGACAATCACCTCAAACTAAATGCTCTGAAAACTGAGTTCCTTCTGATCGCACCTCCGGCGAAAATCGCCATCTCCCAAACCTGGCTCAAGCACCTTACTGCACTCAATGTCCAACCTACCATCGTGGACTCCGCGAAATCCTTAGGCATCACCCTTGACGCCAATCTTAACATGCAGCAGCACATTAGCAAAGCAACCAAAGGAGCTAATTTTCAAATCAACACTTTGAGGAAACTTAAACCCTTCTTCCCAGCTAAGGACTTCCAAACTGCTGTACAAGCCCTAGTCATCCCACGCATAGACTACGGAATTGTGGCTCTCAGCGGACTCCCCCTATCAACAACCGCACCCCTAAGAGCCTCCTTGAACGCTGCAGCGAGACTTATCACTGGATCAAGGAAACATTCACACATATCCCCTGACTTAAAATCACTGAACTGGCTGCCGTTTGAAGCCAGAATACAGCTGATAATCGCCTGCATGACACACTTGGCAGTACACCACAAGTCACCCGACTACCTCACTCAAAAGCTGACTATATCAGGAGGCTCCAGATCCAACAGAAGCACAAAAAAATCTCCTCCTGAAACCCCAAAGATTCCGGAAGGAAAAAACATACAAACGCTCCTACTCGGGATTGGCACCCAGGATCTGGAATGCACTCCCTCCTGAAACCAGACTTATCTCCTCCACGGCATTTTTTAAGAAAGAGGTAAAAGCCATCCATATGGCTAAATTCACCTGAACTCTATATTTACTGGATTGAAGACTTTGCTCCGTTTTTTTTTTTATTATTGGTTATTCTGATTATCTTTTTGTATTATGTTTTTTATCTGATTGCTATCCTACTTTGTATTATGTTTTTAACTGATTGCTATCCTTTTTGCATTATGCTTTTTATCGGATTGCTATCCTATCTGGCTATTCACTTACTACCGACTACTATACTGTACCCAAGAGTTTGTTTAATCACCCTTTTGTTTCCCCTAGCCCTTGTTTTCTGTAAAGCGCTCTGATATCTGCAAAGATCTTGTTCGCGCTATATAAAACTTTGAAAATAAAATAAATAAAATAAATATGTTTAAAAGTAAAGTGCACCATACTGCGATTGCTACAATAGTTAACTGTGGATGCGTTAACAATTGATGTGTGCACTGATGGCTGGTGGTGTGTGTGCCTGTAGAAATTGTGCACTGCCGGCTGGTGGTGTGTGTGCCTGGTGGAAGCGTGTACTGCCGGCTGGAGGTGTGTGTGCCTGGTGGAAGCGTGCACTGACGGCTGGTGGTGTGTGTGCCTGGTGAAAGCGTGCACCGACGGCTTGTGGGGTGTGCCTGGTGAAAACGTACACTGACGGCTGGTGTTGTGTGTACCTGGTGAAAGCGTGCACTGATGGCTGGTGGTGTGTGTGTGTGTGTGTGTGTTTGGTGAAAGTGTGCACTGACGGCTGGTGGTGTTTGTGCCCAGTGAAAGCGTGCACTGACGGCTGGTGATGTTTGTGCCCGGTGAAAGCATGCACTGACGGCTGGTGTTGTTTGTGCCCGGTGAAAGCATGCACTGACGGCTGGTGGTGTTTGTGCCCGGTGAAAGCATGCACTGACGGCTGGTGGTGTTTGTGCCCGGTGAAAGCATGCACTGACGGCTGGTGGTGTTTGTGCCCGGTGAAAGCATGCACTGACGGCTGGTGGTGTTTGTGCCCGGTGAAAGCGTGCACTGACCGCTGGTGGTGTGTGTGTGTGTGGTTGTGTGTGTGGTGGTTAGTGTGTGGTGGTGGGTGTGTGGTGGTGAGTGTGTGGTGGTGAGTGTGTGGTGTGAGTGTGTGTGTGTGTGTGTGTGGTGGTGTGTGTGTGGTGGTGTGTGTGTGTGGTGGTGTGTGTGTGGTGTGGTCTTGTGTGTGGTCTTATGTGTGTGAGTGTGTGTGGTGGACTTAGTTCGTGTTTTTGTACCCTGCACACTCACACACTGCCCCTACACACTCACACACTGCTCACCCTGCACACTCACACACTGCTCACCCTGCACACTCGCACACTGCACACTCACACACTGCTCACCCTGCACACTCACACACTGTTCACCCTGCACACTCACACACTGCTCACCCTGCACACTCACACACTGCTCACCCTGCACACTCACACACTGCTCACCCTACACACTCACACAATGATCACCATGGATGCTCACACCCTGCTCACCCTGCATGCTCACACACTGCTCACCCTGCACGCTCACACACTGCTCACCCTGCACGCTCACACACTGCTCACCCGGCACGCTCACACACTGCTCACCCGGCACGCTCACACACTGCTCACCCTGCACGCTCACACACTGCTCACCCTGCACACTCACACACTGCTCACCCTACGTAATGCGAAAAGACCTAGCTTTGCCCTTTGGCCTGTCATGCTGTCACTCTCACTCTGCTGTCACTCCCACTCTGCTGTCACTCCCACTCTGCTGTCACTCTCACTATGCTGTCACTCTCACTATGCTGTCACTCTCACTCTGCTGTCACTCTCACTCTGCTGTCACTCTCACTCTGCTGTCTCTTTTGCTGTCACTCTCACTCTGCTGTCTCTTTTGCTGTCACTCTCACTCTGCTGTCACTCTCACTCTGCTGTCTCATGCTGTCACTCTCACTCTGCTGTCTCATGCTGTCACTCTCTCATGCTGTCACTCTCTCATGATGTCACTCTCACTGCTGTCACTCTCACTCTGCTGTCACTCTCACTCTGCTGTCACTCTCACTCTGCTATCACATGCTGTCATGGTGTCGCTCTCTCATGGTGTCGCTCTCTCATGGTGCCGCTCTCTCATGGTGTCGCTCTCTCATGGTGTTGCTCTCTCATGGTGTTGCTCTCACTCTCACTCTGCTGTCACTCTCACTCTGCTGTCTCATGCTGTCATGCTGTCACTCTCTCATGCTGTCACTCTCATGCTGTCACTCTCATGCTGTCACTCTCTCATGAGGTCACTCTCACTCTGAGGTCACTCTCACTCTGAGGTCACTCTCACTCTGAGGTCACTCTCACTCTGAGGTCACATGCTGTCACTCTCTCATGCTGTCGCTCTCTCATGGTGTCGCTCTCACTCTCACTCTGCTGTCACTCTCACTCTGCTGTCTCATGCTGTCATGCTGTCATTCTCATGATGTCACTCTCACTCTGCTGTCTCATGCTGTCACTCTCTCATGATGTCACTCTCACTCTGCTGTCACATGCTGTCGCTCTCACTCATGCTGTCGCTCTCACTCATGCTGTCACACCCACTCATGCTGTCACACCCACTCATGCTGTCACACCCACTCATGCTGTCACACCCACTCATGCTGTCACACCCACTCATGCTGTCACACCCACTCATGCTGTCACACCCACTCATGCTGTCACACCCACTCTGCTGTCACACCCACTCTGCTGTCACACCCACTCTGCTGTCACACCCACTCTGCTGTCTCTCATGCTGTCTCTTTATAAATGCCCTCACTTGCTGTCTAAACCGCTCCAAAAGACACACCAGCCCTGAGCATCCTCTCTTAGTGAGTGTTGACATGCAAGCTTTAGGTCAGGGCGCCTGGGACTCTCCAGATGTCCTGGAGCCTCGTTTCACGTTCCCACCTCCTGCATTTGAGCGGCAGGAAGATCTGTTGGCCCACATACAGACACACAACTCGCACACACGCAGACACAGCTGTGGGCTTCCAAGGGGGCCTATGTGATAAACCTCTCTTTCAGCCAGGCCTGGTTTTTTTTTACCGGCAACATCCTGTCCTTGTAAGGGTGATAACAAGTCTACAAGTCCCAGAATGCAACACTCAGTTGCTAAAAAGCAGAACTGGCTATAGGCTTTACAAACACTACAGGTCTTGTAGCATCTGTGTACATGATCGAATAGAAGTAAGAA
Organism: Lissotriton helveticus; assembly: GCF_964261635.1. NCBI lineage: Eukaryota > Metazoa > Chordata > Amphibia > Caudata > Salamandridae > Lissotriton > Lissotriton helveticus. The sequence continues at coordinate 1,931,492,604 of NC_136068.1, read as the reverse complement.
AAGTGCATCACCTCTTTATTATACTGAACGTTTGCTCAGCTGCTGTAAAGTGTTATGCTTTACAATTAGTGCATTGTGAACAACAAGCGTCCCTCATGTTCATAGGGGGCACTTGTATTTCAACGTATGCACACAGCATCCCTAGCAATATATGGGATGAGTCAGATTACCGAGCCCCTGAACCTTGGTCAGGAAGCAAAACACTGCCTCTCTGCAGTGATTCGTGGGAAAGCGTGAGGGTGGTTCCGATCTGATCTCAGTGCATAAATGTGAACAGGATCATGGAATTCAAAAGCAAGGTCCCCCGCCATACGTAGCATGAACAACATTCGTGTGTGTGTGTCAGCAAGGGTGACAGGGTGAAGGGTGAGAGGGTGAAGGGGGCAAGGAAGGGGGCTAATGGGCTGTCCGTTAAAAATATCCTCCACGGTATAAATAACAAGCATTTACAATGCAATGGTCTCGGCATTATTAAAGGTAGAGATATTGGCATTGCTCATGACTTTTTTTTTTTTATCCTAAATAAATGGCATTGTCATTTACAATGCCAATAGCTTAATCGCTTACAAATGCATAACCTATTGCATTTTCACCCACAGAGCCAAACACACAAAGCCACCCACACACACACACAGAGCCACCCACACAGAGCCACCCACAGTCATTCACATAGAGCCACCCACACACACAGAGCCACCTACACAGTCACCCTCACACACACAGAGCCACCCACACAGAGCCACCCACACACACACACAGAGCCACCCACACACACACACAGAGCCACCCACACACACACACACACACAGAGCCACCCACACACACACACACAGAGCCGCCCACACACACACAGAGCCACCCCCCCCCACACACACACACAGAGCCACCCACATAGAGTCTCACCTATAACTGAGTCTGCTTCTTGGAAAGCGGGGAAGAGGCGACCTTTTGATACCGACTCCAGCAGTTGGTGTCCGTAAGGGGCAGATCCCACATTCCTTTCCATGCATTCACACTTCTAACTGCTCCTAAATGTCTGTGGAGGGCATGCCTGGTGGAGGGATGTAGAGGGAAAATGTTGCCTTCCTGGTGGTATTGGCCCCTTTCTTAAATGGATTCCTAGTGGTTTCCAGACACTTAACAGCTGCTGACCTATTCACATGTCTACAGTCTGCAAATATGCGCTCCCTCCTTGCTGAGACAGAAACTGCAACATTTGGGGACAGACACTGTTGCTGAGGGCCTGGTGCCAGCGTAGGGAGAGAGGCGGACTCTTACTGTTGTAAGGACGGACATGGTGTTGGGGCAGACCTCAGTGGTGAGGATGGGCACTGGTGCTGTGAGGCATACTCAAGTGTAGGTGGCGACGGATGTATGGGAGGGACACGTTTGGGGATAGACACTGGTATGAGGGACAGATACTGGGGGAGGGGTGGACACTAAGCGACAGACACTGGTGAAGTGGAACAGACACTGGCGACAGGAGCCAGACACAAGTGTAGGTGGCGACGGATGTATGGGGAGGGACATGTATGGGGATAGTACTGGTATGAGGGACAGATACTGGTGTTAGGGCTGATATTGGGGGAGCGGCAGACACTAAGCAGCAGATACTTGTGAAGGGGAACTGACACTGGTGAAGGGGAACTGACACTGGTGAAGGGGTACTGTCACTGGTTAAAGGGAACTGACACTGGTGAAAGGGAACTGACACTGGTGAAGGGGAACAGATGCTGGTGAAGGGGAACAGACGCTGGTGAAGGGGAACAGACGCTGGTGAAGGGGAACAGACGCTGGTGAAGGGGAACAGACGCTGGTGAAGGGGAACAGTCAGTGCTGCTGAGGGACTGGTACTAGTGTATGGGAACAGGCAGACACCTGTGTGAGGACAGACACTGGTGTTGGGGCAGACATCAGCGGTGAGGGTTGACACTGGTGGCGGGAGACAGAAATGAGTGTAGGTGGCAACAGATGTCCGGGGAGGGACATGCCTAGGGACAGACACTGGTATGAGGGACAGATATTGGGGGAGGGATGGACACTAAGCAACAAACGCTGGTGAGGGATGCCGGCTAAATGGCTGTGTACACATTACCCGCTCTATGCAGACAAAATGTCACACACCTGCTGCCGGCCCCAGAGTTGTAGGCTACAAGCTGTGTAAAATACTTTGTAAGTGAATAAAGGTTTTTGAAAATAAAAAAAATAAAAACGCTGGTGTTGGGGAACAGACTGGTGAATGGGGTCCTGTACTGTTTAAGAAAGAGAGAAAGAGATGAGCTGTGGGACAGGTGTGGGAGCAAGTGAGATAAGGGAGATGAGACAGGCGACAGGGCTCCCCGGCATACTGAGGGGGTGGGAGACCGTGAGGAGGCGACAGAGTGAGACATGAAGAGGGGAGGGTGCGTGGGAGAGAGAAGGGAAAGGAGATTGAAGAGAAAAGAGGGAAGGCCAGGAAAGGGTGGAAAGACTGAGGAGGGAGAAAGAGCGAGAGAGACAAACAGAAAAAGAAAGAAAGCGTCAGCCATACGGATTCAACATGACTTAAGGTTTTGTCAGCATCTTGCCCACTGGAAAGCAGCCTCACTTCAGCCTTCTTTAAAACTGCAAAAAGCTAGAAGTGGTTTTCAGAGGCTGGAATGTCGGGGACTCTCTTTTTCAATGGAGTGACACACACTAGATGAAGTCTCACCCCGGGCCCGATCCTGCCCATGTGAGGGCCAGGGTACAACGTGCAGGCTGTCATGAAACATCTACTTTTACTACAAGTTGGCAGTTAAAGTTCGTATAAACTCAACAGGGACACTTGACACTTCGATCTATTCTCTCAAGGCACAGGATCCATTACAATGTGACCTCAAGCCCCCTAACCAGGAAGACAGGCCGCCTGGAAGGCGACTGGTAAGATAGCTAAGTGGGATAATGCATGTACAGCGGATAGCTGTCTGTAACCTTAATGTCAGGTTTTCGAATTCTGGTGGGGCCACGCAGACTTTCATGCATATAAGGTCGATTAAATTACTATGTCCAATACAGCCATCTTAACCAAGTGCCTACATACAATTCGGTTTATATAATGTGCTATGTATTGTAATTACCTTAGAACTAGGCACAAGCACTTCACTCCATTATAGGTTTTTGTTTGCAAGTGGCTTACAGTTTAGGACTACAAGTTCCAGAATTCAATGGAGGTGGACGAGATACTGACACCTGAGACAGCAGACATCAACAATGCTATGTCTATGTATAGGTACACAAATATATGGCTAGCGTGGTAGAGAAAATAATATGAGACTTTTTCCTGAATGAATGTGTTACTGTGGATACTTCCTGCACTGAAGGCCTTGCTCCTCCATGTATGGTTTACTTTCACTGACCCCACTCCGATCCCTTATCTCACGCGCTATCGAGTCCGGTGAGATCCACGCAGCCCGTTCGGAGGGATGAGGCGATCAGGGGATGGAAGGTGAGCTGCAGGCGGCTGGCGAAACAACAGGGGGAGAAGAGACGAGGGGGAGAAGAGGGAGGAGACGGTGGAAGGAGAGGCGCAGGGAGGTAGAGACAGAGGAACAGAGACGAGGACGCCGAAACAGAGATGTAACTAGGCACAAGCACTTCACTCCCTCCCAGGATCCAGAGGCTGCAGTCACAATATATGGACGGCTTTCAAAACAAAATTAATATCCCAAAGACGTGAGGCTGTCTCCAACGAAAAACAAAAGCCGATACTCAGAGCCCAAAAACTGGGAATGCGAACCAAACAGACCTTGATCCAGCAGAAGAGAGAATAATAACAAGAAAAACAGAAGACGGAAAGAATCCACGGACGGAATACACGGAGGCCGCCCCGGAAGTCAGGCACGGTCGCCTGTGACGGGGGCGGGGCCACGTCCAGACCGGAAGAGGAGGCAGGCGGAGTCGATGCGTCTCGCGGCCCGGGGCTCCTGTGAGCGGTGTGGAGACCCGGGGCCGCGCTAGCAGGAGGTTGGGCGCCGCGTGCTGAGAGAAGAGTCCCCGACATTGCCCAGGTAAGTTTCAAAAGGCTGGGGGGGCTTGGTGCACTTGTGTGTGTGTGTGTGCGTGTATGCTCGTGTGTGTATGCGACGGCGACGGTGACGGCGGGGAGGGGGGAGGGGGGGCCTCGGTGCACTTGTGTGTGTGCGCGCGCGTATGTGTCAGGGGGGGTGTGTCTCTGTATGTATGTATGTATGTGCGTGCGTGCATGAGTGCTTGTGTGTGTATGCGCATGCGTGTGTGGTGCTTGCGCTTCCCAGGAGACAGCGCCTGGCCACAGCGCGCGTTCCCGTTTCAAATCGGCTCCAGGGATGCGCGCGCCCCAAACTGTCTCCTGGGGAGCACACTCCCTAACATAAGATCTCGGCGGAGACGCGCTTCCGCGCGTCTTTAGCCGAGACCTAAAAAGGCTTTAAACTGAAAGAAACGAGAGCGCAGAGTCACAGAGGTTGGAGAAAGGTGAGAAGTTTGCTGCTGTTTGCATAACGTTAATACATACAGCTCCGTCCACCCTCTGAAGATTGGCGCCCTGTACCTGAGCCCAGCTCGCCCATGCCAAAAGCCGGTGCTGTCTGGGTGCCTGTTTACCAATGAGAAGAAGTGCCGGTACTTTCCCATCAAACGCTTTACAGCAGTGCGAAAAGGTGCTGGTACTTCTGCCCCCTTTCAAATTTAAGAAAGGCAGTACCTGAGGGCAACTTCTCATTTAAAACACCGCTCCTACCATTACAGAATGTGTTTTTCTGGGTAAAGTTAGGGCAAAACATTATAAAATTAAACAATTTCCTGTAGATTACTTATCATAACAAGCATGCTGCCTTTCGTGAAGCCGGCAAGGAACAGAGCAGTCATCGGCGCGCGGCGGAGACGCTGGCGCCGTGAGCGTGCGCGCTACCAAATCCGCGCGTGGCCAGCTCTTGTCGCTCCCTCTCCCATTCAGAATGCTGGGCGCGTGCCCAGCTCTTCTCTCCGTTTGTCGCCTAAAACGATTGTTATAGTTCTCTGCCGAGAACGTGCTTCGCGCGTCTCTAAGACAGACCTAAAAAAAGGACTATGCAACAAAGCCATGGAACTTGTGCCTCTTGAAACCCAAATTGCAACAGTCCGTCAAGAAACACCAATCTACAATGATGTAGCCTCTGACTATACAAATGCAAAGATTAATGAAAATCTGGAAGCAATTCCAACAATTGACAGAACTGCATCTGGCTACTTCATCAATTTCGATGACTGTTCCGAAGATCAAAGTGAACATGAAGAAACGCCGACAAACTTTCAAAGAAAAAATGACTGAACTCTTTCATCAACTCAAAGAAACATATCTGATTTGACCATGGATTGAATTATGGATCGTGTTAGGTGTACTTTTACTCCTACTCTGGCTCATTTTGGTTTTAAGCTTGGGAAGAATGCGTGATGGAAAATACTGTACAATGGACACAGCAAGTCAGAACATCAACTTGGTCCTAAAGCCTCACAGATCTTCTCACATTGAAAAAAGAGAACTATCATCAGTAAACATCACAGCCATTTCTATACCTGGTGGTGTAGCATGGGAAGCTACTGATTACGACATCTATGGCCCGGTTGAAGTCTTGAAATATCCACTCCAGTTCAAGGTTTCATTAAGTGACTTTGTATCACCTAGTACTTTCTCTGATGATTGGGACTTTGAAAATATTAATAATATGATGTCAGATTTAGAAATGTCAGCAAAATTTACAGAACATGATTATTTAGAAGGCTCATCAAACTATGAAGAAATGTATTGTTTTAACCATTATGGGCATCACTATTTGCATAAATCTGCTAATCCTAGAAATGTTTTTACTTATAATCAATGGGAACATTGTCCAACACCGCCAAAAGGCAGCTCGAAAACATTTTATGAGAAATTCCCATACTTCTCAGGGTTCAACATAACTGATCCAGAAACGTTTTATTTTAAAATGTTAAATAAGACAGGAATGAGAAACATGTTGACAAACACTAAATTGATATATTCCACAACATTTTATGAAAAAATTTCAACATTTGGTTTTGAATTTTGGAAAAACAACATTGAAACAAAAACCATCTGGGGTACATAAGATTGGCAGGTACAAGGTCTAGAATCATTATTCAGAGCCTGCATGATCCCAGAACAAATAATGTTCCTGAATGACACCATTTAACAGACAACCTGTCTTGGCCTAGCCAAGATAAAGGACTTAAACAAACCGTCTATACCAAAGCCCATACCGGATAGTAATAGCTCTACAGATGCGGACATAGACGTATCCCATATTTTACACCAAAACAGAACAAATCCTGATTGGAGAAAATGGTTGATCTGGCCCACAGACACTAATAACTGTCAAGATAGATTCCTGAATAAAAGACAGGGGTTCATACAGAACAGGCCAGACCCAAGATATTCCCAGAGACAACATCCAGGGATAATTACAACATACAGTGTAGGAAAACTATGCCTCGAGTGGCGACAGAAATCCACACTGCCTGAAATTAAGCAACACTTGACTTTACTTAAAGAAGGTGTTGACTTGCGAGATTTCATATTGGGACCTCGCTAACAGCGTCAAAAACGTTTCATATACGCTGCTTACAACGAAGCATGGAAAGTAACGCAAATTGAAACTGCAGAGAAAATACGAGAAATTGATCGTATTAATTTGGAAAAATCACTGTCTGTAGTGGACAATGGGTTAACGACTCTGTCCTCCAGAATTTATTCACTAGACCGCATTGTATCATCTTCTATTGATATAATAGAACAGGATATGCTAATGTTACAACATGGCCAGTCCCAATTACGTTCTATTGTACAGTTAGGCTGGACGTTACAAAACCTCCGTTCAGGCTACGTGCCATGGCGTCTAATCAACACACCGTCATTATTTTCTAGCTTTAACCTTACTGATAAACAAATCTCTTTGGCACAAAAAGGAGCAGACTATACGGTGCGGAGCATTGAAAAACTAGAAAGATTGCCATAGACAGTCTCCGAAAGACCTGTCATTGAATGGATAACACATGGCACAATTACAATTCCGATAACGACTTTTCAGTTTCAATATTGCCAAAAGCATATACCAGCAGGCCTGTATGAAAGGTTGGGTAAAGGTTACATCAAGTCGGCCTGGAATCTACCTTATACACATAGATGTTACAGTGGGGGTAAAAATAGGTATTTCTTAGTGGTAACAACTGTAAAAATTCACTAAGCGGTACACTACTGTGTCAAGGAATTAACTTGCATGGAGCATGCGAAGGTTCATCAAATAACCTTTCATGCCACCTGCACGGCACCCCGGCTACACAAATAGAACCTTTTTTCAGACAACTTTCCAACGGCAGTTACGTTATAATAAGTGACCGCAGCTGTTGTGGCATGGTGCGAGGAAGGGCCTATCTCGTCAGTGTAACTTCCATGGTCACTTGCTGTATGCAAGTATTGTATCCAAACAGCAAACCAGACAAGGAGGCAACGATATGCCCTTCTCTGAATATCTCTTCGATTGGAATTGATACTTTAAGCAGAATGAAATCCATTCTTTTACAAACAACTGTGCCTTTAACCTCGTCTAGAGAAACGTTTGATCTGCAAGTTGCAAGGACAGCGGCAGAGATACATGCATTATTATCAACCAATTGCCCCGTGCATTTCGTAGAAATGTTAAGTCAAATCTTAAACATGTCTGATACCAGTGGCATCGCACATGTATTTAAGACAATTTTTTCGGGACTATTAGCACCCTTTGAAGCAGTCCTGAGCATCTTCCCGAATTTCGTGCACTCTGTGTTTGGCGGCCTGCCTCTCATCTTGGGACTCGCAGCAGGAATTTTATTTTTGTTCCTTCTGCTCCGATATGGAAAATCCAGCCACAAACAAAACTCAGGCTACAATGGAAGAAACGATCCTAGCGATGAGATACCGAGACCGGATAACTAAAGTACTCGGCTTGGCTCGGCTAAGAGATATGAATACTACCTGGTTTCTTTCATTCAGACCAATCTGGCAAGATTGCATCCTACCTGTTCTACGATGCCTGCTATGCGGAGAAGAATGCGTGTTGGACGTCTGTCTCACACTACCATCAGCAGTACCTATGGATATCGATACTTTGCTTGGTTCGGTAACGGCTCTTGCAACGTCTTGTCCCCAGCGGCTACCTATTCTGATGACGGCATTCGTTGAGACCTCACCATTACGATTAGGTGACGTGAGGTACGAGATGAAAGCGGCACACAGGTACAACCTTCTGTGACCATTGCTGATCTGAACATCGATGACAGCAATGCTTCTCATATATGCACTATTTCTACTTTTTCGGACCTGGTCCAACTTTCACCTACTGTTGTAGACAAATTCTTTGCCAGCCTATCTGAGTTAATGTTCTCTCCTAACAACGAGAATAACTTTTGAGTACATTGCGTTCCCTGAACTCTGACTTCGACCTTCAATTTTGGAAAACAAGAACTTCTAAAAAAAAAACTGTGGAACTATTTTGCCCTGAAAGCGAAACTATTTTTTCCCGTTCCCAAAATATTTACCTTTTTTTTTGGCACATGATACTCTGCTTAAAGTAGAACTATTCTTAGAGAACAAGATTTCTATTTTGAAACTCTAGAGACAATATTTTGATTTAGCCTCTAGCACATGTACAATCTTGTATAAATATGTGATGAAATGGTCTCGACTTTCTCTTCTGTATTAAGAGCCATTTCATAAATGTAATTTTCGTGATTAATTCAGTCACTGCTTGAAAACGTACAGTATATTACTCATTTTCGTGTGTATACCATTTCGAATGCATTTTATGTATTTTGGGGAGGGATGGAAAACACATGAACCACTTGGATCTATTTAGGCTGCTGGTTCAGTAGGCGCTAGAGGGACTGCGATGAGTAGGCGGCTGCCTGAACACACGCGCGGCTACATGGTGCTTTTTCTGACTAAAACGCGGATTTAAAAGCGCAACCTGGAATTACTTTTAGCGATTGAAGCTTTTTAAAATTGTTTTACCTACTTGTGATGCATTCACTCTGACTGCTAACCGCCTCGGTCCCCGCAGCTCAGCTGTTTGAGAGGAGGGCGTGTTAGCAGCAGATTGACCCCGGGCTGCACTTCCTGCCAATAGGGGGCGGAGCCGCGTCTCCACTTGGATCTATTTAGGCTGATGGACCTACGGACGCGCAGCGGACGCGCGCAGCAGTCGCACCGACGGCGCGCTGAAGGTAAGCCCGTCTGTGCCCATCCGCGCACGACCGGGCCCAGGGGCCAGATCCCCTGGTCACCGATTAATGTACTCAGCTACAGAGCTACACTCACTGGACTTAAAAATTCGCTCTGTCAGTGAGTCCACTCTGAGTAAGCTAAAAGAACTCAATCTACTACGAAATGGCGGTCTGTCGCCCTCTCAAAAACGCCCCGGAAATACCATCAATTCGACGATTAAATCTCAGACCGAACTGAAATTAACATGCCTGAATACACGGTCGTTACAAAAACACCACTTAGAAATCTTTACCCTCCTCCAAAATGAGGACATAGATATACTGGCACTTACGGAAACCTGGCTGGGAGCTAGTTCTCTACCAGATATCATTGCCTCCCTACCAAACGAATATGATGCAATGTGGCACAACCGTTGTGATAACATCAGAAGGGAGGGGGGTGGGTGGCAATTTTGTTTAAAAAACAACTGAAGGTTACAAAATTAATAGCAGAGTCTGTAGACTCAGCAGACATCTCGGGGTAAAATTCACTTTTAATAGTTCATGTCTTGCTCTTTTAACGGCATATCGCCCGCCAAAATCCACCCCGCATTTTAATGACCTGCTCACAACTATCATCTCTGATATCCGTACACGCTACCAGAGAGTATTAGTAGCGGGGGACTTCAACTTTCACTGGGACAAAAAAGCCAAAGACACTGCAACCTTACAGCTGGAGACTCATGACCACATTAGGCTTCCAACAATTAGTTAAAGTCCCTACACATAATAAAGGCCACACTCTAGATCTCATCTGGACTACCCACCCGGAGGTCACTGTAATAGATGTTCTACCCTGCCTCTGGTAAGATCATTTTTTTATAAATTGCTGTATCCCAATAGAAGGTGACCCAATCCACTCACCCCAAATTTTCAAAATGATACGTCAATGGAATAAAATTAACCCAGCAACCTTGACTGATCTCCTTCTGACACATACACCTTCTGCTAATACACAAGGGGATTTGGATCAAGAATGTGCGAACCTGACACAAAATCTGTGCTGGGCCATTGATCAGGTAGCACCAGAGCGGAAATATAAGATTAAAGAAGCAGGAAAAGGAGCCCCCTGGTTCAACCCCCCATTGAGAGAACTTAAAAGAAAGCTTTGCTTCGTGGAAAGACGGTGGCGTAAAACTAATGACCCTGCAGATCGAGATAAATATAAGCTATCTCTCAACTCTTATAAAAAATGTATTGTATTGACTAAAGGTAACTATTTTGAAGCCCGAATAAACAATGCAGGAAATAAACAGAAAGAAACTTATAGAATTCTGACAGAGCTCAGTAAAAAAACAGGAAAAACAGAGGTTCAAATCGACTGAAATACCTTCCAATCCTTTTTCCTGGAAAAAGTGAGGATCATTCTCTCAGACATTAATAAAACTCCCATTAGCCATTTTTTGCCGACATGTCCACAAACCTTCCCTCTAGATCATATTCTTTCTGGCTTTCCACAACTAGATATAGTTTCCCTCAGGCAGCTTATGAACCGAATTAAAACAGGCTCCCCGTCAGATCCATGCCCTCCCAGAATCTTCCGGATGGCGCTTCCAGGCCTAGAAGGACACATCATCTCCTTACTCAACAACTCGCTGGACACTGGATATCTGCCATCTAGTTTTAAAGAGGCACGAGTTAGGCCTCTAATAAAAAAGCCTGGGACAGATCAAGCCAACCTAAAAAACTATAGGCAAATATCCCAGTTACCTTTCCTGGCCAAAATCTTAGAACAGCATGTCCTGAAAACACTCATCGTTCCTGGAGGCTCACCATCTTCTCCAGGGACGCCAAGCTGGGTTTCGAGCGCACCACAGCACTGAGTTGGTGATGCTCTCAGTGCTTGATGAGCTTAGAGTTATGGCTGACGGTAAAAAACCCTGCGCCCTGATACTATTAGATCTATCAGCGGCATTTGATACCGTCAGCCATACTCGTTTACTGGATAGATTGGCCAGGTTGGGTGTACAAGATCTAGCCTACCAATGGCTTGAATCCTTTCTGTCTGGCAGGACACAAAGGATTCAACTGGGGGATGTTACATCTGACCTAGGCTCACTCGGCTGTGGGATTCCCCAGGGTTCTGCATTTTCCCCGCTTCTTTTTAATGTTTATTTGCAGCCCCTAATAACTCTGGTAAATATGGGCTGCAAAATTTGTAACTATGTGGATGACACTCAGCTGTTGCTTGGCATCGACAACACCGCTCCCACGCACCTCCTAGCCCAAAACATCCTCAGCTATACAATGAGTTGGATGACTGCCAACTCACTAAAAATCAACCCTGAAAAAAACAGAGGTCCTGGTTATCCCTGCAGCAGAATCCCCTTGGATTGATCTGTTCTGGCCCCAGGACCTAGGTTCCACCCCCAAACCATGTTCAACCGTAAAAAGTCTAGGCATAAAAATTGACCATGACCTCTCCATGGCTAGCCAGGTTTCATCAGTGGTGGGGACCTGTACGGGACTCATTAGACAGTTAGGAAAACTAGTCCCCTTCCTCTCCACTTCTACGCTCCGTACGATAGTCTCAGCGATTATAATCTCAAGGCTGGACTATGGGAATGCTCTCTATTTGGGCCTTCCCCAGGCATTGGTAAGTAGATTGCAGGTGGTCTTAAACGATGCAGCTAGACTGATTTTCAGGCTGCCAAGACGGACCCATGCCTCACCATTGTTGCGTAAACTGCACTGGCTTCCCATAAAACAGCGAGTGAAATTCAAGAGCCTTTGTATAGCCCACAAAGCTATACAAGGCCTAGCACCGATCTACATAAAAGAACGCCTGGAGGTCTACAATCCTGGACGCTCGTTAAGGTCTTCCGAGGCACAACTGCTGTCCTGCCCTCGGTATAAAGTTTCCTCGAAAGGCGGTAGATCTTTCTCAGTGCTGGTCCCACAGCTCTGGAATAAACTACCGGAACACCTCCGCAAAGAATCCAACCTGTTTTCATTTCGGAAATCACTTAAAACCCTGCTGTTGAAAGAAGCACTAAGTTTAGAGTAACCTTTGAAGATTCGGGCACTTTCCAACCACTCAGCAGCCACTTTCTCTCCCTCGGTTCCAAGCGCTAAGAGACCTGTCGGTGATTTGGCGCTATATAAATCGAAAATAACAATAACAATAACATGCATAGTCATATGTTTAAAATTGCTTAGTATTTAGTAATGATGGACATTATACGTGGAGTGGGTGTTGTAAACTTATCTAGGACCCTATTTAAATATTCCCGATTTATGCCCTTATGTGGTTATAGCTAATCATATCCTTATAAAGGCATAAGAATCATATCCATATTAAGTCATAGCCAATGCAGTCCAAATACGGCAAGGCTACTCCCATAGACTCCTAGAAAGCACAACGCGTTCTTAAACAAACCAAGCCTCCAGCAGGCCGAGAATTTCCCCTGCTTCTGTATTGATTTGTCCTAGAACTCCTGGAGTCCTAAAAGAACTGCGAGTTCTTAGTGACGTCTTATGTCCAACCTTACGTCAAACTCGGAACCTTCCAGGTATAAATATACCAGCATCTGCCCAAGCAAAACACACGGTGGTTTGGAGCAGATCAGCTATCTACTTACCCGACGCCCTGCTGTGGCAAGTGCCGAAAGAAGCCGACCCACCCATTGACGCACTGAGAGAGACGCTGTCTTTTCTCCTGCCGAGAAATGTAAATGTGTAAATGTAAATGTAGGTGTACTTATATAGCGCAAACCTGTCACCCAAAGGGCATCCTGGCGCTTGCTAAGGGAACCCGTCCTGGTATTCCCCTGTGAGAAACCCCGGCAGGGTGTCCACAAGGTGAAAGCCAGGCATCCCGCCGCGAGGGGCCGTTGTGGAGATTAAGCAAGCTATTGCCCAGAGTTGCAGAGTGTGACCCCGTGATTCGAGTAGGCACCGGAGCGAGAATTGTCGAGTCCGTAGAATTTTGAGCCCGAGACCCGCCGAGGTGGGGAATCGAACCCTGGTCCACGGTCAATCTCAGCTTCCGGGTCTGCCGCCTCTAACCACTGAGCCACGCTTCTCCTGCTCCAGTGTTTTCCGGTCACCCTTGCGGGTAGCTGGGAGATCGAGTACTGAGAGAGAGATACAAGACCTCCTTCATTCTATAAACAAGGTACGGAGCTGATTAGACCCTTAGAGAATTCTTGATTCAGATTCTTGGCAAAAACCTATCTTAACGTAAACTGCAGCTTACTTACTCCTTCCCACGTACTAGGCTTAGGTTAGGTACACCGGGGTAGGCATATCTTAGAAGCACCAGTTGAGTACGTTTAGTCATGGTTTTATCTATGTATATATTTTATCTATTTTAAACACCGTATGGCTTAGAAACCATACCATGCTTTTACAGTATTATTTCATAATACTGTACGCACTTTACTTTATAACAAGTATTGCAATTGTGGCAACTCACTTCTCTTGCATGAGAGAGAAGACTGTTCAATAAATAACCTCTTTTATTGAAAACGCCCGTCTATTTCTCTGCACTCTGGTGAAACTAAGCATGCACGATTAACTGAGTGAAACAGTTATCTATTGTTTCCGCGACTCTGGAGATATACTCCTTATTCTGGAGGGAGCAAAGTTGTCATGTTTATGCAGTTGTCAGAAACGAATCCCTTCTGGTCTATTCAGGAAAGTTAACACCTTCTTGTTTACTCGAGAAAGTTTCTACTGACCTCTGAGCTAGCTGGCATTCATAATGAAGTCTAACATATTCAATAGAGACCTAGTCGACCTAAGTTCAACGTCTAAACTATTGTTTATGTTATTCCAATGCGCAGAGCCTATTGGGAATATAGGAACTACACTACAGAATTGCATCATCTACAAGAAAACCATCCACTGTACAACCTCCCCAGATGAGTCGACCTTGATAATGGAGCACCTCAACCTCCATCTCCACACAGATGGAAAAAGAACCATCAGAGGCACCCACACCTACAGACCACCAGGAACAAGCCCCAGCTTATGTAATGCCATCACGGACCTCTTCGTCCCAATCGTAATCGACTCCGTACACTGCATCTTTCGAGGGGAACTCAACTTCCACCTCAATTACCCCAGAGAAACCGACATAACCAAATTCCTGAAAAGAATGAACAACTTGGGCCTCAAACAACTTTTCACCAATCCTATCCAGATCACAGGACACATGCTCGACCTAATTTTCATGTCCTGTGGTATATAAATAAATAATACCGGATCTATTTTTGACTGGACATAGTAATAACAGATAGCTCAATAAAATAAGAGTCAAGATTCGAGGTAGTAGGAGTTTGCAGGTTTTAATACAGCATAAAGGACAGGAACAGGACAACCTGCATGGGGACAGAATGGCAGCTGCCGGGGGCAGGATCTGGAATGAGCAGGCAGGCTAACTTTAATAACAATGTACAACATATATATACTAAAACAATTGCATTACAGTGAATACAGTAGGCGTGGCCTGTAGCAGTCGCGAAAGATAAGGGTGAAAGTGGGTGTAACAGGAGGCGTATACATAGACATGTGATGTAAACGTAACAGAATATGTCATAAATGGGGCGGAAACATGGAGGGGGCTACCTAAGGAGCCGGGACCTCTAACCTAGTGGTGCGCGCAAACTGGCAATGACGTGTTACTAGGGAGAAGCTGGGGGCTATGAACTCTGTGCTAGAGGAGGAGACTGAAGTCTGGAGAGTCAGGGCAACATGTACCTAAACCCTATCTAGTATCTAATGTTTAGAGAACATGTTGATATAAACTAAAAGTCAGGAGGGGAAAGGCTAACAGACTCTAAGACTGGTGCATGCATTATTCTACATGTAGTGCGTGTTGAAGAATATTAAATGACCATTAATACAGTATTTCTCTTACATGGAGACGTAAAGGCTAGACGATGATGGAAACTCTTGATGCGATTCAGTAGCTTAGGAATGCAGAGAAGGAGGGCTGGACTGATAACTAGAATCATAACATACTCTTGGCACACTCGTAGGCAGAGCCAGGCCGAGCCGGGCACTGTGAGGCAGGAAGTAAGTGAAGGGTCAGGAACACAGGTGGGGGCTGTATCGCTCCTCAGTGAGGGTTCAGGAGACAGGAGCTGAATCTGGTGTCCGGGCCCTTTTGAGGCCTAGAAACGGGGACTTTTACTGGAATAACGTGCACACTGTGAAACGTGGCAACGTAACTTTACATAGGCCTAATACTCGTAGCTTTCACGAGAACTGGGGACTGGCATACTAGAGATGGACACAACTGTAATTGCGTCTTTAATCGATCATAAGGGAATACATATGCATATTGATCATGCACATATGACATAAGATGGGGAACACGTAGGGACACAGAACATGGCAAAATTTACTTTTCCACATTCCCTCCTTGTCACTACGTTTCCATCAGGAAACATCAATATTCATGATACCATCTATCAGTTCATATAGTATCATTTGCTCGTCTCGAATCATCTTGGAACTGGATTTAGAACGGGACTTGGGACTAGGAATACAAGAGGTAGCACAAATGCCGCAAATCGCAGGGCCACATTGTATACAGAGGCAGCAACTGAATATGATAGCTACTGCAATACCTAGAAATGACAATACTTTCCATCCCCAGGCAGAAATTTTATTCCAGAACCAACCGGACCATGTCCAGGTGCCTGGATTTTGGTGTAACAGATGGGCAATTTTATGGAGTCTGGTTATAGCTGAATAAACAGACGGCGCGTTATTAGGAATGAAAATGCAGCAACTAGATCCGATGACTCTACATGCCCCGCCCCTATCGGCCAGTATGACGTCAAGGACGAGACGATTCTGGAGCACGACAATTCTCATAAAAGATTGCTCTTCGGTTAAGTTACCTAGAGCAGAAGTAGTCTCAATCACTACTGCTTCAAGGGTTCTGGTTAATCTACGTATCAGTTTACTATTCACGACAGTACCTAAGTAGGGAAAGACACCTTTATTGATATCTATGTATTGTTCTAGAGCAGTTTCAGTATAATCGACAATCGGGAGGTCTCTCTTGTGTCTAGTATGTACTAGGTGGGAATTCCTATGATAGTCAGGTGGGGCTAGAAAAACTGGTGGCAGTAGGAATGCAATGTAACAGGTACCATCCCAATCAAGGGGCAGACGAACATATGCGGTCTGACCACAAACAAAATAAGAATGACGTGAAGCTTTGAAAATAGATTTCCTACTGTCACTATACTTGATAATAGTAGTACAATCACTATGACCTACATGTACGGAACCATTCTTTCGGACACATAATTCACCTTTGACTGGTAATACTGACATAGAGGGTAAGTCTGGAGTAGAATCAGACTGAACATTCAGGACCATAAAATTCGAAGAATAATTACCCAAATTATAAACTTCATTTTCTAGATCTAACCCTGTTCTGTGGGGAAGACCTTGCTTGTCTGGAAAACATGTACTGTTTAGAAAGGACATATCTGTCAAGGATGACGTTAACGTGGACCATGCTCCACACAAACCATTATGTGAAAATGGATAAGGAAACAGTGGCAGAACTCCCTTCGGTGTCTGAAAAGGGGGGAGTCGACCACACACCCAACAATTAGTGGCATTGCTGGTCTGGTGTGAATAATGTAACATGCGGATAAAGGAATTATTTCGCATAGCAAGACGATAAGAGAGTTCATGAGGAGGCAGATCACTAAACGTGTGCTCTACTGTAGCATTAGAGGACATATTTACGTGAGAAACTGGAAAACACAAATAAAATGCATAACTTGTGCAGGTAAACATAAGGCTGAGATATAGCAGAAAACATAAAATAATAATGCAACTTTTAGAGTTCTCACTAACTCTCTCTCTGTGGGGGTCTATTATATACATGTCAGAAACCGGTCTAACCGTTTCACCTAGGGGAGGACTTAGACAATCAAACTGGCTGACTTATTTTACTAGACCTTAATTTCTTCTTATACTCCTGCTGCGGAGTTTTCTCTAACAGGAAGGGATTTGTATCAATGTCTTTTGCGGGACAGTCCTTGAGAATAGTACTTTGGCAGTCTTTAAAATCCTCGGAAATGTTCTTGGAAACAGTCTTTAGTCCATAAAATTTCTTTACGTGAGACAGATGGACCCAGCCCTTCCTGCCTTCCAGCTTGACGGCAGTACGGGTGGCCAGGAGGACTTGCTTCGGCTCCTTCCAGCGGGGCTCCAGCGGACTTGAACGATCAAAGTTCCTTACAAGAACCAAAGTTCCAGGAACGATTTCATGCGGTGCCACCTCGGTATTGTCTGGAAATGCGGCGGCAACCTGTGAACGACAAGAGTGTAGGGCAGACATCAAGGAAGCTAGGTAATCTGTCAGCATATTACTTGAAACATCTGTAATACTTCGGGGTCTAGGTGTACCCCACATGTTTGGGGGGCGGCCGAATACGACCTCGTACGGGGACAGACCTGATCTGGAATGTGCGACCATGCGCATATAAAACAAAGCGACTGGCAGAGCTACTAGCCAGTCCACACCTTTCTCTTTACAGACTTTGGCAAGGCGGATTTTCAGGGTCTGGTTATGTCGCTCTACTAGACCAGCTGCTTCAGGATGGCGTACACAATGGAACTTCCACTGGTACCCTAACAAAAGGGAAATGTGTTTCATGAGCTCAGATGAGAATGGCTGGCCGTTATCAGAATATACGACCCTAGGGAGTCCATAGCGGAGGAAGAATTCACGAACCAACTGCTTGGCAGAGGTCGCGGCTGTGTAATCTGGGACTGGATATGCTTCTGTCCATCTAGACAAAGCGCACACAACTACAAGGACATACTTGAAACCTCGACATCGCTCCATCTGAATATAATCCATCTGGAGGACTTCAAAAGGGTGGTCAGGAGGCTGGAATCCCCCTTGTTCCACCGGGACACTTTTACCTGGATTAAACTGACAACATATCATACAGGTACGGACTTTCTGCTTGGCTGCAGCTCGTAAATGCTTGTTGAACCAAATGTTCTGGATACTGTCTAACATGGCTTTTTCTCCTAAGTGTGCTGGACTATGTGCGGTATTGATAATGACTTGAACCATAGAGTCGGGGAGAAACCATGTGGCTTTTCCCGTCGTCACCCATCCTTGATCTGTCTGGACCCCTCCTTGTTCGGACCATTTCTTGATTTCATCGGGAGTAGCATGTAACTGGATATCTATGACATCTTGAGTAGGGTCCTTAACTGTCATACAAGTAGTCTGATCTGGAGTATGTGTCTGTGTCTTGTTAACTGGTATATCTGGTGTCTGTGCTGTAAGCTTGGCTGTGCGATCTGCTAGATCATTACCCAGGGAAATAGTGTCAGTAACTTTCGCATGTGCTTTGCACTTCATGATAGCGATAGATGTTGGTAAGTGTATGGCATCTAACAGAGCCTGAATAAGGAGACCATGCTGAATCTTGGTTCCATGAGAAGTCATGAAACCTCTCTCCTGCCAGAGCACTCCGAAGTCGTGTACAACTCCAAATGCGTAGCGTGAATCTGTGTATATGTTAACTTTCTGGTTCTTGGCGTGTATGCAGGCTTGTGTCAGAGCAACTAGCTCTGCTGCTTGAGCGGACAGAGTGTCAATACGGTGTGTTTCAATAACTTCAGTGTCAGTAGTCACTGCATACGCGGCTACTAGTTCTCCTGTACTTGTTCTCATACATGAACCATCCACATAAAGTGTCAGGTCAGGATCTGGTAATGGAATATCTGTCAAATCTTGTCTTGGCTTAGTCATAGTGTTAACTACTTCCACACAGTCGTGTGTGGCAGGATGTGAAGTAACTGACGGTAACAGTGTAGCGGGATTTAGAACGTTGCAGCGTCTGATTTCTATGTGTGGCTGGAACAGTGTCAGTTCATAACCTGTTAAACGTGCAATTGTCAAGTGCTGAGTCTGTGTTCGGTTTAAAAGAACTTCCACGGAGTGTGGAACTTGTACTGTCAAGGAGTGACCTAATACTATGGAATCACTTTGTCTGATAGCTAGTGCTGTGGCTGCAACTGACTTGAGGCACGCAGGCAGAGCCTGGGCTACAGGATCTAATGTGCTAGAAAAATAAGCACAGGGCTTGTATTGTCCTGCTTGATCTTGTGTGAGAACAGATAATGCTATACCATCACGTTCTGTAACAAAAAGTGTAAAAGGCTTACTGTAGTTCGGTGTAGCTAGAACTGGAGCTTGACATAAAGCTTTCTTTAACTCATTAAAAGCAAGTGTATGTTCAGATGTCCAAGGGAGGACAGTCGATACGGCTGCCTCCTGTGTCGTTAACTGTATCAGTGGCTTAGCTAGAAATGCATACTGAGGAATCCATTGTCTGCAGTAAGAAGTAAGGCCGATAAAAGCACGTACCTCCTTCTGGGTCTTGGGCTGAGGAAGACTCGCTATTAGCTGTATACGGTCTGGTGTCAACTGCCTACCCCACTTGGACAGTAAGTGGCCTAAGTAGATCACTTGCTGGACACAGAATTGAAGCTTCGAAGGGGACACCTTGTGCCCCATCTCGGCAAGGAAATACAAGACTGTAAGTGATGCTCGCTCGCAAGCACGTTCAGAACGGGCTGTGATCAGTAGATCATCGACATACTGGAGCAGGGCAGTGTCAGTTGGCATGTGAATATTGTCTAGTTGTCTCTTAAGTGCTTGACTGTAAATACTAGGACTTTCTGTGAAACCTTGAGGAGCTCGTGTGAACTTATAGCTCCTTCCATTTAAACAAAATCCGAAAAGAAACTGGCTGTCTGGATGAATGGGGACACTGAAAAATGTGTTCTTGAGGTCTATGACTGTAAAAAATGAGGCTTCGGAATCAATGGCTGTCAGTAGGGAAGAGATATCTGGGACAACTGGGTACTGGGGAATAATACATTTATTGAGTTCTCGAAGGTCAATCACTAATCGATATACTGGGGGTGCATTTGGATCAGTACGTTTCATGACTGGAATGATCGGAGAATTACATACATTGGAGTCAGTTTTTACAACTACACCTTGAGCCATGAGCTCGTCAATAATTTTGGATAAGGCTGCTACAGCCTCAGGTGGCAATCTGTACTGTCTGATTCGTCGTAACACTACACCTGGTTTGAGAGTCACACGATGGGGTGTGATTTGCATATAACCTACATCAGTTGGACCTTGCGCCCAGAGATGCTGCGGAACATTAGACAATCTCGGATCAAAATCTCGTAATACATAGTGACCCTTAAAGTCACGTAAAAACAAACGTATTCCCTCTGGGGAGCAGCAAATAACTGCACCTAGTTCTTTCAGTGTCTTAATGCCTAACAGATTTTCTGGACATGATTTCGTAAGTAATAGATCAGTAGTGCGGGACAATGGACCTACTTCTAAAGTAACTGGCTCAGAAATCTCGTTTACAATAGGCTTTCCTGAAAATCCAAGGGAAACATTTCTAGAGCCTGAGAGCGGAGCCCCTGGAACTTCGGCGTGACTTATGGTCGTCCTACTTGCCCCTGTATCAATCAGAAACTTTCTGTCTTTCCCTAGTACTTGACTATGAACATAGGGACCTCCTTGATCTACAGGAATCTCGATGAGAGGCAAGCCTACCTCCCTCTCTAGGCTGTTTCATGAATACTGTTGATACTCTGGATACTCAGACTGTGCATACTGGTACATCTGCTGTGTAACATGCTGTGTTGCAGCAATAGGCTGCGGTACTGGAACTGTCTGTTGTGCATTCTGTGGCTGAGAAGTCTGTGAAACTTGTTCTTGTCTAGGCGGACGTGGTCTTTCTTTAGTCTTACCAGTAGCTATATTATGTTTCAGAACTGCACATTCGTTTATATAATGACCTGGCTGTTTACAATAATTACATGTCCCTTTAACGGGAGCTGCAGGATGACTGGCTTGATTCGGACCCCTCTTCTGACTGTCTTGTGGAACAGATTGTGCAACTAGTACTTTCATTTTCGTGTCTTTCATACGTTTTCTCTCGTGTTCTTGCTCTTCTCTGATTCTATTCTGGTGGTATTGGAGCATCTGTAACATCTGGGACGGGGTACTAGCTTGCCATGTACTTTCGACTTTCAAAACTCGATTCTTAACTTGTGGACTTGAATTCTCGACTAGTTTAGTAACAAAAAGATGAGGGTATGACTCGCTACTCGTCTTCAATCCACTGTTTATAATGAAACATTTCTCAAATCTAGAATAAAAATCACTAGTGTCTTCGTCTTGTTTCTGTTTACAGGCTGAGATTGCATCCCAGTCTTCCTTTTTAGTTGCTAATAATCTAGGCAAAACTTGTATCAATAATTCAGGTAATTCTTTACATTTCTCTCCAAGACCGGTACCTGGTACTCGTATCTTATCTTCAGCTTCTAGAACTGCCCAATCGATCTTTTTCTCTCCCGCCTCCCATTCTTTTTCCTTGAGTTTCTCGTATACCCCTGCGGGCAACAGGACCTTTAGCATTTTAATAATGTCTGGATACGTATATTCTCCCATACGGAGCATGTCCTTTAATTCTCGGTGGAACCCTGCTGGATCTTTGTCATGGCAGGGAATTAACTTCTTCATCTCTAAGAGTTCCATCTTGGTAACTGGGGTGTAAACAAATACTCGTTGCATTTCACCATCTGCTGTCCTGACTGGGTGTACGTCTCGTAACGGATTCTGTCTATCTATGTAAAACGGTTTACTTTCTGGAGGTGGGACATGGACAAAATGCGGGTTCAAGAACATACTATATTTATGACGCTGTTCTAGAATAACACTAATTAAATCGGTACCTAAACCTTTCCATCTATACTGGAGTAACTCGTTCAGGACATCATGTAACGGACCTGGATCAGAATGTTGACCCTCATACAATGTAATGAGGTGCTGGATCATATACATACCCACCAGTCGTTGCTCGGCTGGGGGCAGTTTCAGAAACATTTGTGCCACTATTTCGTCTGGAAAAGTGGTAGAATCAGTAGTCCACCGGACTGCTGATCGGGCTAGTTCCTGTTCATGCATAGTACTTAACTCACTGTAACCAATTCGTGATTTCAGGATATGATCGGTAGCTTGAAACACTTGTTCTAGAGAACCTTGTTCCGGTGCTGGATGATGAAAGATTTTCTTGTGTTCCAGACGTGAATGTCGGTCTGGAAATCTAGATCTACCTACATACGCTATTCTGACGGGATTCTCGTCCTCTACCTCTTCTGCAGGAGAGTCATTCTCTTTCTCGCTTACTTGTGCTGTTTTACGTTGTTCGTGTAACCTTTTATTTCTTTACGAATTTTCTTGTACATACTCTCTATACTACTGATGGTTCTGTGCTTACCCTCGGCTATATTATCACTCCACCTTGTCAGGATTCTCATTTCGGCCGGATCTTTGGACGGGTAATCTTGTTCCCTTATCAAACAATTAATCAGAAACTTTAATATCATGAGCTGGATCTCAGCTTTCCTTTGAGACATGGCTTCGCCAATACTTTCTGGATCATCCCCTGTACGGATGAAACGATATATTCTGTCTAGATCTTCTTTCATATCCGGTAGGGTGTCCAAATACCCGGTCACCCGTCTTACACGTATGGAATATATAACCGTACTATCATCACCTGTGACTGGATCATAGCGGCATTCAGTAAGGGCTCGTCGGATTTCTGCAACGGACTTATATTTGGGCGTACGCTGTAACGCACGTTCATGTAACTCGACTAACGTTACACGGTGTGGTGGCGGGGTATCAGGAGGACCTCCTCCTGCGGCCCCTATACTGGAATCGTCGACTGATACTCTTCGTGCTGGCGCGGCGGGAAATTGTAATGTGGACTGGACCGGGGGTACCGTAGCAGGTACTCCGGTGACTGGAGGAGCAGGATTTACATTATTTACAGGAGCTGGCGGAACAGGATTTGCATATTCTGGGACTGTGTCGTCCAAATAGGACGAAATAAAAATATCAGCTGCGGTCGGTTTGTGACGTAGCTTGGTCGGAACTAAGGGTGGCGGAAAATTACTGGATGCCTCCGGGGTTGCTTTTGACAAGCCCTCGGCAAGAAGAGGATACATACCCTTAATGAGGGCATTCCTCTGTCTGTCTGACTGTTCGGTTTTAACTCGTTCACCTATCTCGATTAGTTCCCTTTCTTGGGCTCTTTCTATGGATTCTCTACTTAATTCTGACTTTCTGATTTCTTTTTCGGTTCTTTTATGAGATTCTTTGCGCCATAACTCGATGGCATCTTTCTGTGACTGTCTGGCTTTCTTTTTCCATAATGCTTCTTCTACTCGCATGATGCACTCGGCATCCCACGTACCTGATACGGGCCATCTATACTTTTCTTCTAACTCTTTGGTGTACTCTACCCATAAATCTAGATACAATATGGCACTTATGCCATGCTTTTGATACATAAAGTGACCTGGACTGTCCCTAGGCGGGACAGGAACTGCTGCTTCTAACAGACCTTTCCTGGTTTTTAACTGACGTAATTTGGAAAACAAAGGCATGACTGAACTGTAATCTAGACACAATACAATACACAATGAACACGATAATTACACCACTTTCATACCACGACATTAAAATACATGAAAAACATTTAAAATAACAGTTCTGACAGAATACTACCTGGAATACTGAAAACAGAATACATGAATTTTCTCGAGAACAGAACGGACTAGAACAGAAATTAGATGCACTGCTGAAACAGTACGAAACTTACCGGTCTCAAAAAGAGACACGTCAGGACCCGCATCCACCGGAGTGGACACTTCGTGTTGGGTCTGTGTACCACCAAAACCCACGGACCAGAGTCAATTAGATTGACCCTGTCTAGATACTACCCCAGCAACGGTACTCACCGGGCAGCAAGAACGGAAGGCCTCGGACTGGACTGGACTGCTTCGACGCCGGACGGACGAACTTCGGACTTCAGTTACGGGTGGGCCTCCGGATACCTCGGACCTTGGACTCTCGGCTTGGGCTCTGGTCTGGACTCGCCGCGTTCCTCCACCGCCTCGTCTGGATGCTGGACCGCAACCTCCGTCTCCTCCGTGGGCCTGAGGGATACTTGAAGCAGAAATATCTGCCGGTGCGCAGAAGAGTTCCGTCACGGCTGCAGAGGGTCAGGGGGCATACGTGGCTTCACCGGCGCGTGGGGAAAGGGCAAGTCCCTGTTCGGGCGCCATTATGTGGTATATAAATAAATAATACCGGATCTATTTTTGACTGGACATAGTAATAACAGATAGCTCAATAAAATAAGAGTCAAGATTCGAGGTAGTAGGAGTTTGCAGGTTTTAATACAGCATAAAGGACAGGAACTGGACAACCTGCATGGGGACAGAATGGCAGCTGCCGGGGGCAGGATCTGGAATGAGCAGGCAGGCTAACTTTAATAACAATGTACAACATATATATACTAAAACAATTGCATTACAGTGAATACAGTAGGCGTGGCCTGTAGCAGTCGCGAAAGATAAGGGTGAAAGTGGGTGTAACAGGAGGCGTATACATAGACATGTGATGTAAACGTAACAGAATATGTCATAAATGGGGCGGAAACATGGAGGGGGCTACCTAAGGAGCCGGGACCTCTAACCTAGTGGTGCGCGCAAACTGGCAATGACGTGTTACTAGGGAGAAGCTGGGGGCTATGAACTCTGTGCTAGAGGAGGAGACTGAAGTCTGGAGAGTCAGGGCAACATGTACCTAAACCCTATCTAGTATCTAATGTTTAGAGAACATGTTGATATAAACTAAAAGTCAGGAGGGGAAAGGCTAACAGACTCTAAGACTGGTGCATGCATTATTCTACATGTAGTGCGTGTTGAAGAATATTAAATGACCATTAATACAGTATTTCTCTTACATGGAGACGTAAAGGCTAGACGATGATGGAAACTCTTGATGCGATTCAGTAGCTTAGGAATGCAGAGAAGGAGGGCTGGACTGATAACTAGAATCATAACATACTCTTGGCACACTCGTAGGCAGAGCCAGGCCGAGCCGGGCACTGTGAGGCAGGAAGTAAGTGAAGGGTCAGGAACACAGGTGGGGGCTGTATCGCTCCTCAGTGAGGGTTCAGGAGACAGGAGCTGAATCTGGTGTCCGGGCCCTTTTGAGGCCTAGAAACGGGGACTTTTACTGGAATAACGTGCACACTGTGAAACGTGGCAACGTAACTTTACATAGGCCTAATACTCGTAGCTTTCACGAGAACTGGGGACTGGCATACTAGAGATGGACACAACTGTAATTGCGTCTTTAATCGATCATAAGGGAATACATATGCATATTGATCATGCACATATGACATAAGATGGGGAACACGTAGGGACACAGAACATGGCAAAATTTACTTTTCATAAAAAGGCAGGAGAAAAGGGTCTAAGGGGAGTTTAACGACCACATCTAGGTTGAACCCCCAATGCAATGATTAGAACACAAGAAAACCTAGGGGTCTAGACGAAGGTACCTTTCGTACACTTTAAACCGCAGCGCCAGCTTGCTGGAGAACTATAGTAAGGGTGGAGAACAGATGCAATTGAAAGGAAAGGTGTGAGTGATTGTGACAAAGAAACCCGCTTGGTTTAGAGGATTCCCATCAAACACTTGTATGATCAGATTCTATCATTTGGTCATCCTCAGGGGTATGGTGTCTCTAGATCATTGAGACACAAATGTCCCCTGTAGTATAGCGGAGCCAATGCCCACAAGTACTCAGTGACCTATGATAGACCGAAGATGGGTCTAAGTGCAGTGCAAAACTAAAAAAGTGGTGAATATAAAATAGAATAGAGGACAGAAAATTAGGTTTATTAAGACACAATCCTCTTCCTAAATAAAAACAATATGAACAGTGCAAGGATGCAGTATGAGAACAAATCACTGCATATCAGGCCAGATATGCAGTGATTTGTTCTCATACTGCATCCTTGCACTGTTCATATTGTTTTTATTTAGGAAGAGGATTGTGTCTTAATAAACCTAATTTTCTGTCCTCTATTCTATTTTATATTCACCACTTTTTTAGTTTTGCACTGCACTTAGACCCATCTTCGGTCTATCATAGGTCACTGAGTACTTGTGGGCATTGGCTCCGCTATACTACAGGGGACATTTGTGTCTCAATGATCTAGAGACACCATACCCCTGAGGATGACCAAATGATAGAATCTGATCATACAAGTGTTTGATGGGAATCCTCTAAACCAAGCGGGTTTCTTTGTCACAATCACTCACACCTTTCCTTTCAATTGCATCTGTTCTCCACCCTTACTATAGTTCTCCAGCAAGCTGGCGCTGCGGTTTAAAGTGTACGAAAGGTACCTTCGTCTAGACCCCTAGGTTTTCTTGTGTTCTAAAATTTACTTTTCCACAGTCCAGTGACAGATTCAAGCACAACTAAGTCACGCGGCTCAACTGGAACAACCACTACAGCGTCCACTTTCCATTACCAGACCACCCAACACTGGCCCTAACCCCCAAATCCAAGTGCAAAGACTGGAAAAATGTTTCAGAAGACCAGAGGAACAACGCTCTCAACTCCCACCTCCCAGGCACAACATCCAACCCAGAGCAGGCTGTGTAGAATTTCTCCCAGTGGATCACAGCATGCACCGAAACAATCGCCCCGCCAAGCCAGCCAAGTCCAAAGGACCAACTAGAAGAGTAAGAACAGCGGAACATAAATTCACCCTAGTGCAACTGCTGGCAACTAGATAGAAAATGGAGAAAGTAGAGGCACCACAGCCTTCAGGACAGCACTCAACCAGTGTCACTGCCAACTGAAAGAAACAAATTAGAACACACTAGCATACTGCATAGAACCCAGAAAAACTGCAGCAAGGAGCTCTTTGCCATCATGAAGGAGTTCTCCAACCCCACAGCCGCCGAGAACGACATCAACCCCTCCCAAGGACTATGTGACAAACACGCTGTGAACTGCTGTGGTGATAGCCTCTACTGCCTAGAACTTTTTGTGGAGCCTTCTGCTTGATCTCACCTGAGGACCCGTGGGTGTTCTTGTAGCCCCAATCCTTGCCGCACCCGCTTCGCGGGTGCCCCTTCGCGCTGCCAGGAGGTGGTGCAAAGCTCGGGAGGCTGCTGTGCTGTGGGCGAGTCCTTCTGCCACAGGGGAAAGATCAGCGCGCCGCTGGGACTCACTTTCCCAGGAGTCCCTGAACGGCCTAGTCACCTGGCCCGCGCACCTGTGAGCCCCGCCCCCGGGCCGGCAACTGAACATTAAAGCCCCGTCACCAGCGTGTAAAGTTGGAAAACACGCTGTGAACTGCTGTGGGGATAGCCTCTACTGCCTAGAACTTTTTGTGGAGCCTGCTGCTTGATCTCACCTGAGGACCCGTGGGTGTTGTTGTAGCCCCAATACTTGCCGCACCCGCTTCGCGGGTGCCGCTTCGCGCTGCCAGGAGGTGGTGCAAAGCTCGGGAGGCTGCTGTGCTGTGGGCGAGTCCTTCTGCCACAGGGGAAAGATCAGCGCGCAGCAGGGACTCACTTTCCCAGGAGTCCCAGAACGGCCTCGTCACCTGGCCCGCGCACCTGTGAGCCCCGCCCACGGTCCGCCCTTTCCCTCTACTTGTTGGCGGAACGTGACGCTCTGCGGGACGCGAGCGGGACGCGCCGGGCTAAGCCCGGGCCAAGGGCGGGCCCGTCCTATCCCGTCATAGACCGGAATAGACTGGGCTGGGCCCCCCCTCTAACATCTAGTTCCAGCTACAGACACGGGACGGACAGCTAGCTGGTCTGTATATAGACATTTAAGGTGTAACCTACTTTGAACGTGTAACTATAATTCTATCTGTGTCCGTAATCACTATGTCACCTAGAGGTAGTCGTAGTAAAACAAAGCAACGTATGGCAGAGTTTACAGGTCCTATCGACCAGTTTATTATTAAAGCTAACGAAGCCATAGATCAAGGGATAATACTGCTGGACAGAAGAGTCTCACAGGACTTAGCACAGGCAAGACGATCTTCACTTGGGCCTCTGGCATTGGCTCAGACTCCTGTCAACCAACGAGAGAAGGCTGCTATGTCGGAGGTACACGCCGATGTCCATGGTATCCCCAGTTTAGTTGATCTCTCTGCTACATTGTCAATGTCGGACTCACAAACCGATGAGGCCCTTGAAAAAAACCCTAACATTTTTGCGACACCAGTGCAAACTGACCAGGCTCAAGTTGTACAAAGGGGAATTAAAGAGGGCGCTATCCCAAAGCAGAATAAGCTATCCAATAAGAGAAAGAAAACAACAGACATAAACCCAAGAAATACCCGACATAAACCGCGACCCAACATCCAGGGGAAGGGCAATGTTACATCAGGATCAACGATGCACAATCTTAACCCGACTAATTCAGGCAACAACAGTATAAATCTCCATCCCGTGGCTGTGGATCTTAGCATAATAGACAGCACTATAGATGATCATGTTAACACCGACATATCGGGTAATCAAACGGGGGGTGGCAATCATACACGTGGTGCTGATCAACTTTTGCTAGGCCAAATTAGAGAACTAATAAAAACGCAATTACAGCCGTTCCAAGTGAGTCTAGCAATTATTGAGAAACAGCTAGCAGTCTTAGCGTTAACTCTGAAGACATCTACCCATCAGAAGAACTTGGGGGTGACTAATGTAGGAGGACTGAAAATCAAGGACACCAATCTTAAACAACCGGAAGGCACAAAGAAAATTGCCTCAGGACCTGCTACCCCAAAAACTAACGCCCGAAAGGAAACCACTAAAAAGGTGTCTTTACCACAGAAAAAGATACCCCCTGTAACTGCCACCCCGGTAATTCCAACTCCTGCTCCTATTCTTTCTAAACCAGCTCAGATAAATACTGTTCAATGTGACCATCCACCAAGACAATCACCCGGGAGAAAGGTCAAAGGGAGGGGGGTGCCAATCGGCAAATCTCCCCCCTGAAGCAAGTCCCTACGTAGTCGTTATGACAGGGGTCCCTGAATTGACTCACAACACTGAGGAACCAAACTGGTCCTTAAAAAATAAAGTCCAGTATTGGTTAAACAATAACAGACCACTCCCGCAAAATTGTGTCAGTAGGATTATTGCAGTACGTAGAGTCCCCTGGATAGGCCATAAAATTAAAATAAATTCCAGGTGACTGCATTATAGTCAACTTCGATTACCCTCATACAGCGGATCGCATCTGCTCATGGGGCTCGACAAGTAAACCTGATGGGATATCAACTAAACGACCGTCCTATTTTTACCCACCACTACACCGCTATAACGAAGGGCCATACTGGCCCTGGCATGAACCAGTAAATCGCCAATGGGGTTGGGGCCCAGATCACACTAGGCAGGGGAGGAACGATTGGGCAGTATGGACAGGTAGGGACAGGAGAAATCCACCATATAGGGATACCTGGGGAGGTATACCAACATTTAATAGATATAGTGGCCTGGAGATGGTCGATTGACCATTATTAGATAATAAATATGGTAGCACAGGCCCTATGCACTTAATCAAGCTAACAGCACACACAGCGAAGGTAACCACAGGCCTTATTGAAAATTATTATACCATAGATGCCCCAGAGAATTGCTCCACTAATGTTGTAACTTCAAAAGATAGCCCTACAATCATAGACTGTACCCTGAAATTAATTAATGAGACACGGAAGGTAAACTCTCCTATGACACTGACTAGCGAGGTGATGCAGACGCAACCTAGAGTACCCACATCGGTAACCTCTATTAAACAAGTCACCTTTCTCTTCTGGAACATAGCAGGTTTAGCTTCTAAGCACACGGAAACCAGCTACCTGCAGACTGCCAACTCAAATAATATCATCTGCCTACAAGAAACGTGGCTTAATGAACCGATACATCTTCTAGGTTATAAGACCTATTTCTCTCCAGCTAAAAGGTCCACTGCTGGCAGGAGTAAGGGAGGGCTAACTACTTATGTCTCAAACCTTTCGCCCTGCTACGATATCATCCCTGTGAAATTAGAGCTTAACTACCAACTACTCATCCTCCAAAGATCTACCCAGGAAGTGTATTTCTTAATTAACTTTTATAATAATCTGAACTCACCCGACCTCATACTATTGGTAGCTGAGATCTCTGATCTGCTTCAGGCCCTGCGTACAAAATACGCAAGTAAGACATACACTTTAGTCTGGGGAGGGGATTTCAATTTGCACTTGTGCACAAAAAGTAATACCCCTAACTGGGGGATCATTGACGAACAAGAGAATGGGCTTACACATTTCACACACACGCCCGAGGGAACAAAAATGTACGAGACAATGGTGGAACTAGAGATGGGTTTTGCCAACGAATTAAAAACTCCAGCAGTCGTATTCGCCCCAACATTCAATGGAAGAGGTGCACAAACCCTGATCGATTACATCCTAGTTTCCACCAACAAAGCCCCTCACATTAAGACCTTTCAAACTATTAACAACGCACTTAGCGATCACCTTCCTTTAAACGTGACTCTCCAGATTGGTAATAGTCAAACCAATGAGGGCTCACTCCAGTTAAATCTGCTGGATCAGCAAGAATTGGTTTTGGACCGCTTGAACGGTTACACTTTAAAATGGGGCAAACTAGATCAGATGGCCGTAGTGGCAAAAATAGTTGCTGCAAGTAATTCCCACATAATGAAGGGTCTTGACCCTTTGGCTACCCCGGTCCAAATTTTGGCTAGTTATGCCGCGATTGTTGAAGCTACAAGGAAAGAAGTAACCAAAGTCTGTAAACATAAGAAGAAGGTTAGAAAGGGCTGGTTCAGTCCCGCATGCACCAAAGCATATACATTACTAAGAAAGGCTTTAGCCAAGCAAACGAGAGATAGAGATGAGATTATTAGATTAAGGAAGGCTTACTCTCTAGTTATAAAAAATAGAAACAAGCATTTACAATGCAATGGTTTTGCCTTTGTTAAAGTTAGAGCTATTGGCATTGCTCTTGACATTATTTTTATTTATGTTTTTTTAACATAAATAAATGGCATTGCCATTTACAATGCCACTAGCTTTATCTCTCGCAAATGACACACACAAACACACACAGAGCCCCCCCACACACACACCCACACAGACCCCCCCCACACACACACCCACACAGCCCCCCACACACACAGCCACACAAAGCTTCCCACACACACAGCTACACAGAGCCCTCCACACACACCCACACAGCACAAGCAGGCAACAGGGGCACACGGAGGCACAAGCAGGCAACAGGGGCACACGGAGGCACAAGCAGGCAACAGGGGCACACGGAGGCACAAGCAGGCAACAGGGGCACGAAAACGGAGGCACAAGCAGGCAACAGGGGCACACTGAGGCACAAGCAGGCAACAGGGGCACACTGAGGCACAAGCAGGCAACAGGGGCACACGGAGGTACAAGCAGGCAACAGGGGCACACGGAGGCACAAGCAGGCAACAGGGGCACACAGAGGCACAAGCAGGCAACAGGGACACGAAAACGGATGCACAAGCAGGCAACAGGGGCACGAAAACTGAGGCACAAGCAGGCAACAGGGGCACGAAAACGGAGGTACAAGCAGGCACCGTTACAAGCAGGCAACAGGGGCACGAAAACTGAGGCACAAGCAGGCCACAGGGGCACACGGAGGCACAAGCAGGCAACAGGGGCACACGGAGGCACAAGCAGGCAAAAGGGTCACAAGCATGAATTGTAATTTAGACGGGGCTGAAGTGGAGAACGGTCAGTAGGGAAGTAGTGCGGCTGGTGCAGTGGTACCAGGCCGAAAGGTGAGAGGGGCTGTCTGCACCCCAGTTTGGACAGTTTCCACTACCTAACAGGGATTGGTGGGAGGGGGGCGTACTTCTTGCTTGCTTTAGAGCTGTTACTTCGGGGACGCAGTGCACGCTCCTGCCTGCTGCTGCCGGGACACGACAACAGGCAGGGAGAGGACAGGCTGTGAGAGGGCAGGGAGGGGACAGGCTGGGAGAGGGCAGGCTGGGAGAGGGCAGGGAGAGGACAGGCTGGGAGAGGGCAGGTTGGGAGAGGGCAGGCTGGAAGTGGACAGGCTGTGAAAGGGCAGGCTGGAAGTGGACAGGCTGGGAGAGGACAGGCTGGGAAAGGGCAGGCTGGAAGTGGACAGGCTGGGAAAGGGCAGGCTGGAAGTGGACAGGCTGGGAGAGGACAGGCTGGGAAAGGGCTGGGAGAAGGCAGGCTGGGAGAGAACAGGCTGGGAGAGAACAGGCTGGGAGTGGGCAGGCCGCGAGAGGTCAGGCTGCGAGAGGACAGGCTGCGAGAGGACAGGCTGCGAGAGGACAGGCTGCGAGAGGACAGGCTGCGAGAGGACAGGCTGCGAGAGGACAGGCTGCGAGAGGACAGGCTGCGAGAGGACAGGCTGCGAGAGGGCAGGCTGCGAGAGGGCAGGCTGCGAGAGGGCAGGCTGGGAGTGGGCAGGCTGGGAGTGGGCAGGCTGGGAGAGGACAGGCTGGGAGAGGGCAGGCTGGGAGTGGCTATGAAGGAGATTTGAAAAAAAATTGGTTCAAATGAATTTCCGTTAAGAATGGGATGGTGGGAATTCTAAGCAATTGCATGCTAAAATGAAGCCCGTTTCTGGCAAAAAAAATATGAGTCTCCAGTTTGAATTGGGAATTGGGGCATGCATGCCTTTTTCCTCTTTTCTAGCAGAGCCGTCCTGGATCCTTAAACCATCAACCGATGTCTTTCCCCTGAGGCGGAAGCCGGGGGCGCTGTGCTATAATTTTAACTCTGCACCTTGCACTTTCACTATTTGTATTTTACTGTGTTGTGAATTTGATTTTAAAAACTTGCTGCACACGTTCAAATACCTCTTGCAATATAGGGATTTAATTTGGTAGTTGATTAAAAACTTCTCGGATCCCTGGCCACTCGAACCGACTCCCAGAGCGCATTTGTATCCGGGGCGCCTGGAGAGAAGGGTTCGGCCATCTTGGGTGAGGGAGGGGTGGCGCTCGAGATGCAGGACGCTTCCCGCCCTCCCTGCTATTTAAACCGGTAAGCAGCGCTGCTTCGCTGACTCAACCGATGTCTTTCCCCTGAGGCGGAAGCCGGGGGCGCTGTGCTATAATTTTAACTCTGCACCTTGCACTTTCACTATTTGTATTTTACTGTGTTGTGAATTTGATTTTAAAAACTTGCTGCACACGTTCAAATACCTCTTGCAATATAGGGATTTAATTTGGTAGTTGATTAAAAACTTCTCGGATCCCTGGCCACTCGAACCGACTCCCAGAGCGCATTTGTATCCGGGGCGCCTGGAGAGAAGGGTTCGGCCATCTTGGGTGAGGGAGGGGTGGCGCTCGAGATGCAGGACGCTTCCCACCCTCCTCACACCGAATATAAGAAGAAGGCTTCCCGTCCGCGCAGCGGACGAGCGCAGCGGGCGCGCCGACGGCGCGCCGGGACCGGGCCCAGGGCCATGACCCCTGCTTGTCCCTTACCTTATCAGCGGAGCACCTTGCTGCAACTCCGCCCTAAGCCCGCCTCCCGCTGCTCCATCATTGACCCGGCACTTATGCCCACAGGTACCAACCTTAACTGTCCCCATTGCAATACCCTCATCCACGTAACTAACAGTACCATCACTAATCCTGCCACTAAGCGCATTAAGGAGAATCATTTTACCATGGCCCTCATCAATGCGCGATCCTTGCCTAAACACTGCCAAGAGATCGCCGACCTTATCACTGATCACAATCTTGATGCACTGTACGTAACTGAAACATGGACCGATGAGGCATCTGCCCCAGACCTGGTCACGGCAGTTCCACCTGGTTACACTGTCCATAGGCAGGACAGGGTGAAAA
This sequence comes from Lissotriton helveticus, assembly GCF_964261635.1. Lineage (NCBI taxonomy): Eukaryota > Metazoa > Chordata > Amphibia > Caudata > Salamandridae > Lissotriton > Lissotriton helveticus. Next base: position 1,931,458,489 of record NC_136068.1, on the reverse strand, counting down.
ACAGAGGTGGAGGTCTGGCCATTATAATTAAAAATCATTTTGAAATTCGTACCTCCCCCATCCCAGTTCTGTCATGTGAAGCCTTACATTTTATTATAAAATTCTCTCCTTCCTTCAGTTTTAAGGGAGTGCTCTTATACCGACCTCCGGGGTCCAGAGCTGCGTTCCTGACCAACCTGGGGATGATAACTGAATCTATAGCCACAGATGAGTCCATCACGGTTATGGGCGATTTTAATTTCTACCTCGAACAAAACCACGATAATGATACGATCTCCCTCACGTCAGACCTAGAATTAATTGGTCTCAGGCAATTGGTTGACGCCCCTACCCATCAAGCAGGGCATACGTTAGATGGCATATTCACTAACATCGAAAATTTACATGTGACTGACGTTCTCCCGATGACATGGACAGACCACTCGGCCATATTCTTTAGCATGACCACCAAAGACTCGCTGAGTAAAAAGATCCCTCATCTTAAGACTGGTCCTTTCAAAGCTTGGAAGGATTTAAATTACGACAGCTTAAACATACTATTAACTAAACTCAAACCGGATCTATCCAACGATCCTAATGTTGCCACACATCAATTCCATGAATGGCTGAGTGTCGCTACTTCGCAATTAGTACCAACTAAATCCCACTCGAAAAACAGGAGTACTCCGACTGCCCAATGGTACACTAAAGAATTAAAAACACAAAAACAACTAACAAGGAACAAGGAAAGGCATTGGCGACGAGATTATGATAGCGAAAGTAAGGATAAATACAAAGAGGCCCTAGCCACTTATAAATCCATGATAACAGCAGCAAAAAAAGCTTTTCTTCTCTAAACATATAGAACTAGCAAAAAACTCCAGTAAACAGCTATACAATATAGCTAAAACATTATCAGGTAACACACCAGATTTAACACCTCCACCCTCGCAATCATTATGCGATGCTTTATCTGAGTTTTTCTTTGTGAAGGTAAATAATATATACCAAGCGTTCACTTCTGAACTAAGCACTACCCTCACCCCCCCTCCTCTGACCACCCTGAGCAATCCCCTGACGAGCTTTACTCCCCTAACCACCGATCAAACTAGGACCATACTGAATACAGTTAAATCTGGATCAGCGTTGGACCCTTGCCCCACTTCTGTGCTAACCTCGGTCTCAGATACCATTATTCCTGTCATCACCCATGTCTGCAACTCAATACTGAGCTCCGGGTCTTACCCGGATGCCCTGAAAAATACACTGATTAAGCCCTTACTAAAAAAAGTCAATCTAGACAGACAAGAGCTGAAAAATTATCGGCCTATAGCAAGTCTCCCTTTTTTAGCTAAAATCACGGAGAAAGCTATGAACCAACAGCTAACTGACCACATAGAGAGAAATAACCTGCTTGATGACACCCAGTTTGGGTTCCGCAAATATCACGGGACGGAAACCGCTCTCATTAAGGCAGCGGATGATATCAGAACCATCCGGGACCAGGGAGGGACAGCCCTGTTGGTGCTCCTAGATCTTTCTGCAGCATTCGACACGGTTGACCACAAGACCTTGGTCAACCGTGTCGAAAAAATGGGCATCCAGTTCACTGCGAAAAATCTACTGACTTCCTTCTTGGCTAACAGAACCCAGGCGGTCACATTAGGCCCATTCCAATCTGCCAGTCGGTCGTTACCATGTGGGGTTCCTCAAGGCTCATCCCTAAGTCCGACACTTTTCAACATCTACGTGTCGGACCTTGCTAGTGTCATCAAAGCACATGGGATGAGCCTAACCTCATACGCCGACGACACGCAGCTGGTGCTGGCCATCAAGGGTGATGGTCAGGAGGTGGCCGAACGGTTCCAAGCTGGCATGACGGCGATAGGTGAATGGATGGCAGGTAACTGCCTAAAGCTAAACTCCGACAAAACGGAGGTGGTCATCTTTGGCAAGCTCTCACCATCTTGGCCCACAGCCTGGTGGCCATCAACTTTGGCACCCCACCTTGTCCCTCCTCTAAGGTCAGAAATCTGGGAGTCATGTTTGATGACCAACTCAACTTTATGACCCATGCCAATAAGGTAGCTTCCACGGCCCATTTCAAACTTAGGATGATTAGGAAAATCCTGCCTTTTCTACCTGATGCGGCCGCCAGGACCTTGGTCACATCATTGGTTCTTACTTCCCTAGACTATTGCAACGGCCTCCTTCTAAATGCACAAAAAAGAGTCACTAAAAAACTTCAGACTGTACAAAACGCGGTTGCACGCCTGCTATCCAAAAAACCCAAATTCACCCCCATCTCAGACACTCTGAGAACCTATCACTGGCTTTCTATCCAAAACAGGATAAAGTTTAAAGCCATGTGTATAGTTTACAAAGTAATGCAGGACCAGGGGCCTCGCTTCCTTAAAGATCAATTAAAACCCTACAATCCAGTCAGAACACTCCGTTCCTCTACACTTAATCAACTAATCACTCCACGCAGCAGAACAGCTACTTGGGGCGACCGTCGCTTTCTTGCTGCAGCCTCTAAGATCTGGAATTCCCTACCTTACTACGTTAAATCCAGCTCAACACTCCTACAGTTCAGGAGACAACTAAAAACGTGGTTATTTGACCAGTAACTCACATACTCAGCCCACCGTACCTACTTCTAAGGAAAGACACTACTGCAGTCTAGCGCCGAGACACCCACGGGTATTTGGTTGCGCTCTACAAATGCCAGTAAGCATAAGCATTACAGCTTTTTTATCCAACAACAACTGCATTCTGAGATTTGTAGTTTAATGCTTATACATTGCAAGAATGGGCTGTAGGCTAAAAAGGCAGCACTAACTGAAGGGAACACATGCCATCTATTTGGTTTATAATATTTCCTTAACTTAACTACCAGGCAGAATTTGGAAGCTAAGAATTCAGCAAAATGCAGCCTTGATGAATTCAAACGCTGGGAATTAGTTAGGGCTCATACATGTCAATCTAAACTTTGTTAGCTTTGCTGTTAAAATGCTCGCTGCTCTATTGATTCTTATTGGTTTCTCATCTACTCCTTTGGGTCGTTTTCTAGCCTCCCATTTGCTGAAGGTCTCTCATCTGTCCCTCCCAATCCCTGACGGGCCTTTCATCTGCCCCTCCCAGTCCTGAACAGACCTCTTATTTGTCCTGCTGGTTCCCCCTGTAGGACCCTCATCTCTCGCTTCGGATCTTTGCCTTCTTCCAGCTCCCTACAGGGCCACTTACCTAACATCACAAGCCAAAAGCGAGGGGACAAAATAAATTACTTATCCAGCAAATAAGATTAGAGCAAAAATGGAGGTAGATTGAAAGAGAAAAAAGAGAGAAAAAAATATAATGAAAAATATATTTTCCCCTCTTTTCCCTCCCTCCCTTTATGTCTCTTTGTTCCAACAAATCGAAAACAAGGAAAATGCAAATCCATATTATACACTGCTGAAACAAGGAAGGAACAGTGCCAAAACCCAGTAAGAACACAGCTGAAACAAGGAAGGAACAGTGCCCAAAACACAGTAAGAACTCTGCTGCAACGAAGAGAAAAAATTGCTGACGCGAGGGAATACTACAGAAACACACACTCCATACCACCACCATGGGAACACTAATAAAACAAAGCAGATAAACTGGTGAAAATGGGCTCGCTACGGCTACAGAGGCTGTGCAGAAACAAAGTGGTAACACTGCATCAGGGGCGAGCGGAAAGGTGCGCTGTGTGACTTTAATGTGTATTATTGTTAACACGTACATGAAGCGTGTGTTTGAGGGTGGGACAGACACCCTGCCTGAAACTTATACTCGGGCAACTGTCGGTGAAACACAAGTGGTCATTAAATAAACATTAATTTTCTACGTGTTAAGGAACGTGTCTTATTTTCGCACCTGTTACAAAAGTAACCGCTGCTGCCTTTGCTGCTGTTTTGCGGCTCGGCTCGGCCTTCGGCTTCTAGAGCCAGACCGGTGCCCGGGCTCGGCTCAGGCTGGCTCGCCCATGAGTGCTCTGACTCGCCCACCCCGGGTGCAAGCAATGCCTGGGGCCAGTGTGTCACGGTGGGTGAGGGGTGGCAAGAGGTGCCCTGCACAGCCTACCTCATGTAACCTCACTCACTCGGGCAGTCAGTCACCCCTAACTCGCCCAAGCTGTGCCGGCCCCAGCCCTTCCCTTTGCTCCCCGGGGAGGCCCGCCTGCTCTGCCCCTCTCAGCCCGGCGGATTCCCAGGAATCCGGGCTATGTTTTCGGTCCGGATTCCACGAGGGGTCCCCTGGGCCGGGCCAACCTTGGCCGCTCCGTTCCCACCGAGTCACCGCTGCTGGGGGCCCGGGGGCGGGGTCACCGACTCACCCCCCTCCCCCCAGACATTCCAGTGGGGCCATCAATAACTGCCTCATCATCATCATGAGCTGCAACACCCCAGACACAGCTGCAAAGCTTCCAGTTCCAGTGAGTCCTCTCCCGGGGGTTCGCTTAGAATTCTGGGATTTGTAGTCCTGGTTTTACACTGGTTAAATAAAACCACAAGTCCCCAAATTCGAGCTTCTAGCGAGCTTTCTTTGCACGACATCCTCTCTAGTGACTTGACTGGCCTGCCACACTTCTGGACAGGCGACAGTGCCTGTGACAAAGCCAGTAGGGCTGGGACAGAGTTAGTCACGGATCCGGACGTGTTCCCAGTACACACGGGTCTCCTCGTGGTAAGGCGCAGCCACCTTTTGAAGGCCTCACACTGCTATTGCCAGCTGGCGTTTCTGTAGCGCACACTCTGACACTGGCGCGGCTTCCCGGCGCTTTCAGTTGTTCTGGCACACATAGGCCGTGAGCATGTGTGGTACTTGTGTAACTAAAGCTGGCAAAGACGAGCTGCACAACAGTGGAGGGGGGAAGGGCGCAGGTAAGATGAAGAGAGGGAGGAGGGGAATTTGACAGGTAGAGGCGAGTAGCGCCACGATGTTCAGCCTTCAAGCCTGAAGCGCTTCCCATTCCCTCCACCCTCTTATCGGTACCAGACGGCGCCCTGAGGCTGCTTGCATCACGTCACGCCTTATGAAGCCACTAGCCATGGGTTCAAGGGAGAACCAGATTCGGGGGCGTTCCCGAGGACAGGCTTTCGGCTGACGTAGCCAAAAGCCAAAAAATCTCGGGAACGTCCCCGAATCTGGTCCGGCATTGACGGACAGGCCCGTCTTCCAATGGCTAGCCTCCATTTATGGAGCTAGCCAATAGAAGACGGGGCGGATTCCAAGCCCTATATACTATTCTCATTAGGTTTTTTCTAGCACATGCGTACTTCGTACGCATTGGCTAGTCAAAACCTAAAAAGGAGATTAAAGCTGACCTGTGGGACCAACTACAGAAAAGCAGCACTCTAAAGGATGGTTCAGCCTTTTGGTAAGTAGTTAGGTCTCCTTTTCTACTTGCCCAGGCAGACGTCCCAACTTTGGACATTGCCATCGATGCTAGAGAATGGGTTGAGTATTTCTCGGAGGTTTTCCGCAGGGAGAATACCCATGAGATGGCCCCAGTTGAACCTCGCCCCCATGTCAAATATCCATTAACTCTCTGTTTTAATCACAAAGAGGTATTAAACGCAATAAAATCATCTAAAGGGGGGAAGGCACCAGGCCCAGACGCGGTCCCAGTAGATCTGTTCAAACAAAACCCAGACCTGTGGACCCCTCACAAATGTACTAAACGCTGCCAAGGAGGTTGGCCTGGTAAAATCTTGGTCAACCTCGATACTGGTCCCTATTTACAAAAAGGGCGATAGGAACAGTCCATCCTGTTACAGACCCATTTCACTCCTGGACTCGCTCGGGAAGATGGCTGGACGCATTCTTCTTGAGCGACTCCAGGAGTGGACAAACCAACAAAATGTGATCTCGGACCTGCAATATGGATTCAGGGAGGGACTGGGTACGGTGGACCAGGCACTGAATTTGACGCTCCTGGCTGAGAAATATGTTCACGCTAAGGGTGCCTCTCTCCATATGGTGTATGTTGACTTGTCCGCAGCCTTTGACTGTGTTGTGCACTCAAGGCTGTGGACAATCATACTTCAGATGGGCATTGATCCACCGATTGTTGATTTCCTGCGAGAGCTGTATACAGGGGCCACAGGGAGAGTAAGATACGGAACCAATGGCCAGTTAACGGATAGCTTTCGGGTAGAGAAGGGGGTCAGACAAGGGTGTGTTCTGGCCCCCTTCCTTTTCACCCTGTACACTAATGGGCTAGAGGCCGCTCTACTCAAGGGCACGGATGACCTTCCAGCTATTGGTCGTCGGCAGATTCCAGCTTTATTATACGCCGACGACGCGGTTCTTCTTGCCCGAACCCCAGTACAGCTTCAACGGGTCCTGGACAAGTACTGTTCATTCATGGCTAGCTTGAACCTAAAAATAAATATAAAAAAAACGTATGTGATGCATGCTGGCCCAAAATACAGAAACCCGAAGACAATCTGTGTCAACAAAGCGCCCCTTGATCAAACACTAACATATCCTTACCTAGGAATTTTAATTGATAATAAGTTCAAATGGAGGGAAGCCATTAAATCTCGTAAGTTAGTGTTCCTTAGGGCTGTCACAGCGCTGAAATCCTTTGCGCAAAAGCTAAGGAAAAGACCTCCGGCAGAAATGATCAAAATATATAAGTGTCTCAGCGCAGCAACCTATGGGGCAGGGGTCTGGGGAGGAGTTAACACAGACCAGCTCCAATCAATTGAGAACTCCTTTCTAAAGTACTTGCTCTCGATGCCGAAAAGCGCGACTACATACGGATGCCATAACGAACTGGGATTGGACTACCTCTCGGATATAATAAAAATTCAACCAGTCATGTTGTGGCGGCGAATTTGGGTTACGGAGCAGTGCCACCTGACAAGGGCAATTGTGCAGGATTGCCTGAAGCTTGACAATATGAGGAGGATCAAATGGTTGGCTTACGTTAAGACATTCCTTACGGACCTAGGCCTTGAGAAATACTTTGACGATCCCCCCGCAATAGTGGACATATCAAAAATTGAATTAAGAAAAGCTTGCCTGTCGCACTTGAGCGAACTGCGCTTATCGAACGAGGCTGGGAAAACATCAGTTCAACATTATTTGTTAATTCAAACTGTACCTACAATCCAGCCGTACCTAAACTACAGTATAAATCAATACGGGAAATTTTTGTTGACCCGCTTTAGATTCAACTTGCTTCATCGTTTGCTCTCCTTCCCTCTTCAAAATGATTGGTCCCTAAACCTATGCCCTTGTCCTTGTGATACCACCTCCCCACAATCTACCATCCACGTGGCCTTTTTTTGTAAGTTCTATATGGCTCCGCGTAGGAGGTGGGTTGTCCCTATTCTGAGGGTAATGGGGCTGCGGCAGTGCCGCCCAGCATTTCTGGCTCTCCAGCATTTGGAAAATGAATTGATGGCTAAATCGCTAGTTTACTTTCTTAAATTCTGTGTTAGACATCGCCGTAACCTATGATGCTTGTTTGCCCATAGTGCTTTGAGATGACAATAGTATGTGTTGACCGCCTCGCGATAATTTTTAGTGTAGGATGATGAAGTTTTTATGTAGCAATGTTAATGCATAACATCTTAAATTTTTATTTGCATATCTGTGTATAACTAGTTTTTAAAAGCCGGGTAAAATTCAAATTGCCTTTTATCATTTTTAATTATTTATGCAAACGTTGCAATGTATTTTATGTACTTTTATGGTGGGACGCCTTGCTGTTTTTGCTCCTACCTGCTTGGATTTCCTTGTCTTCAGCCACCAGCCTACTTCTTGCGGAACCCGCTCCGCGGGTCCCGCTGCGCGAGGAGTGATTGTTTGCTGCGCCTTGAAGGGGACACCGAGGAAAAGCACTTTTCGGGGCAGCGAGCGAGCGCGTGGGCTCTCTGGGACTACATTTCCCAGGAGCACCCGCCAGCCCTGAATAGCTACACCTGGGCCGCTCTCCCCGACTCCTCCTACCCTTCCACCGACCCCTTATCAACTGCTCTCGCTGTGTTAGCGAGTGGGACGCCTTGCTGTTTTTGCTCCTACCTGCTTGGATTTCCTTGTCTTCAGCCACCAGCCTACTTCTTGCGGAACCCGCTCCGCGGGTCCCGCTGCGCGAGGAGTGATTGTTTGCTGCGCCTTGAAGGGGACACCGAGGAAAAGCACTTTTCGGGGCTGCGAGCGAGCGCGTGGGCTCTCTGGGACTACATTTCCCAGGAGCACCCGCCAGCCCTGAATAGCTACACCTGGGCCGCTCTCCCCGACTCCTCCTACCCCTTCCACCTATTGTGTGCACGCTCCATATCAAGCCACTAGTACTCCCGCAGCGCGGGAGAGCGCGCGGGAGAAGCCCGGGACAAGGGCGGGACCGTCTGTGGCCGTCCGGGGCCGCAGGAGGCTGGGCTGGGCCACCCCACCAACATCTACGGTGCTGGTACTGACAAATTCGATTTGTTTAGCAACTGTATTTTGACCCGCTAGTTTATTGCTAGGTAGAAGTGGGTTTCTTGCGCCATGGCTTGCTCAACAAGTATTTCTACCCTGCTGCCATCTACGGGTGAGGTCGAGATAGCTGTCATGGGCCCTCTTGATTCTTATTTCAAACGATTGCCGCAGGATATTGATAGGGAGATCGCTCTGGCGGAAAGACGAGCCGGGCGTAGGTTGTCGATTGAGCTCTTGAAAAACCCACTTGAGAAACACCAAGGTCAAAATTCCCCTGCGTTAGTTACACCTTTGTCATCTATTGTATTACCAGCCACTCAGGATATATTACTTGATTCGCCCTTGTCTAGTGAGTTAACGGGTACTTCTTCGACAGACACTGTAGCTACTACTCTATCTGTTGAGCATTTAAATGTATCTAGCCAATTACCCAAAGGGCAAGAAGTATTAGAAAAAGCTTGTGTACAATTGGAAGTGATTAAATCTAAACCCTGCCCCAAAAGGAAATGGGGAGCCACTGTAAAAAAATCACAACCACAAAAACCAGCAAGAAAGTACAGGAAGCAGGGTACTAAATCACCCCCAAGCCATGTCCCTGCAAAGAATGGCGCTGCAATGTTAATGGGAGAGGGTGAGGTCGTCCCAGTAGGTGTGGACTCCATAATAATGGTGCCCACTACACCACTGGTGTCACCAAGTTTAGATCCCACTATTACAGCACCCCCTGGATCACCATCTCCTAATCATGGTTTTCTGTTGGAAGTGGAAAAACTAATGCGTTCCCTTTTAAACCCCGTTGAGCTTCGACTTAAAAAGTTAGCAGAACAACTTGACCATCTAGAACAAGCTAGCTTAGATAATTTTTTCTCAATAAAATCCCTAATTAAGTCTGGCAATAAAATGGGTGAGAATGGGAAATATCAACAGGCAGCCGACCGAAACTTAGGAGTCGAGTTGATTGACTCACAATCCTCGATTGTGAGTGGTGTTTCTGTGCAGGGTAACAACGGGCTGATTAGTAAGAACGTATCTGAATTATTGTCCACCACAACTAAGAGTAATGGTGGGAAAACTAAGCCCAATAATATTACTATTAAGGGTAGAAAGGACAGTACAAAAAACCCAGCTACCACCATTAGTAAAAATGCCCCACCCTTGCCGACCAGCTCGAAAAAATCTTTGGGTACTTTGCCAGGAAATGACAAAATCTGCCTTAATAATGGCGCTGGAAATAATGTGGGGCCAACCTCCCAGATAATAACGGGGGGTGGTTCCATAAGGGATACGCACAGTGTTGGAGATGGGAATAATATCATCGTGGCAGTGGAAAACATTGTTTCACAGTGCCGTGCTGCTCCAGATCACGGCCAAATAAAGCTACAAGTGACCAAACCACTGACTAGGACACCCCCAGTACAGCTCACCCCGGATTCCTATCCATATGTGGCTATACTCACCAACGTTCCACCCCTACTGGAGGGCCAAAGAGAATCCTATGACACGCTAAAAAATAAGGCCATGCATTGGCTTCGTGTCAATAGACCCCTGCCAGGGGGAGTGGATGGTTTGATAATTGGGGTCAGAAGGGTCAATTGGATAGGGAACACTTCAAAAAAACAGGGGGGTGAGTGTATTATAATCAACTTCCAGGACCCAAGGGTTGTAGGGTTGATTACGGGACCAGGTTGGAACATTAGTATTGGTGGGATCGGTGTTGTGGACCTCACCTTCTTTTATCCCAGACCGGTGGCGATCTACCCTGGGGGCAGTAGGGAACAATCGAGATCTAGTCTCTGTCCCTGGGTAGAGGGCGGCCCCCTTCCTGCCCCCATCTTAAGACCAAATGTTTGTTACAATCAGGCATATAACCCTTATAATGGGCAGGGGCAGATGAGGTGGGGATGTTGACAGAAACCTGCTGAACAAATGTATTGTGGAGGGAAAATGGCCAGGGGAAGTATCCCAGATGTAACACTGGTATTCAATGAAGATGTAATGAGTACAATACCTGAAGTGGCTAATGAGAGGGATTGTGTTAACATGCGGGGGAACATCATTGAATGTCCGGAGGACTGGGGGGGTGAACCCGGACTCTCACCAAGCATTTGCACTAAGGAGGGAACAGATGTAAATTGCGCAGATATTGTTCCAGGAGAGGACAGTGATTGTGGGAGGCTGACTGATTTACCGCCCATGGTACCTAATGACAAGGGGATCTGTACAGAAATTACCAAGGGGAGTTTTCTGTCATGGAATATAGCGGGGTTGGGGGCCAGATTGATGTCACAGCATTGGATAGATTTTGTAAGCGGGTTTGAAATGTGCCTATTCCAAGAGACCTGGGCCTGTGATCCAATTTACCTGCCGGGTTACTTAAATTTTTGTATACCAGCGACCAGAGGCCCTAGGGGAAGACCTATGGGAGGTCTCACAGTCTGGATCAAGCAGAATTCAAAAGTCAAAATAAAAATGATTGATCTAGGTTGTAAGGATATACAATTATTGAGATTATTAGTAGGGAAGGGCGGTGTGATAGACATTTATAACATTTATGCTAGGGGTATGAGTGTTGGGAATTCTGCCACCCTAGAAGTTCTATCCACCTCCCTTGAATCCCAGTCACTTGGAAACAGAGTGGTAGTGGCTGGTGACCTGAATAGGACATTTGAGCCTTTAGAAAATAGTGCATATCCAATAGGACAAGAGGAAGACGCCCTTTGGGGCATCCCAAACTTAAACCTCATACCCGTGAAGCGGTGGACAAAAGACATATTGTTGTTGAATGCGTTATGTTTGGAATATGGTTTGAGGGCCCTTAATGGCAGGACAAAAAGCGACCAAGGAGGAAATTGTTCATTCGACAATGGCCATAATAAAAGTAGGATCGACTATGTCATCTGTAGTCTTGAGTTATGGTGTGGCGTGGGCGACATGGAAATCAAGGGGAGAGTAGAAAGTGACCATAACCCCCTCTGTGTTACTCACTCATGGTGGAGAGCCGCATGTGCCAATCCAGTCTCAGGTAGTGAGATCGTACCTGTTATTGCTAATGACTCAAGAAGGGTGAAATGGCCAAATGTGCTGGCAAATTTGGCCACCTTGGACTACATTAACTTGGAGGTAGATAATGCTATCACCGCCATGGAAATAGTAGATCCTGTAATACCGGGCTCCTCCCAAATAACAGACATACACGACACATTCTTCTCCTTGATAAAACCGCATTTCAGTCAGTCAGTCAAAAAGCTTTTATTCGATATGCAAGATATCTTATAAGCACACATGCAATACAAACATTTTCAATTATACAAAAAGCATCACTTAAAGAAGTCAGTATAAAAAGCACATTTAAAAGGGATAAAAGGACATAGATTGTCCGCTGATAAATTAGCTAAACAGAATTAAATCGCTACTGACAATCTCTTGCAACGAATAAGCCAAAACTGTTTTAAAAATTTTGCAGTTCCACATACAATCAGGGGGGATGTGTCCGTGGTTAGGATACGTAGAGCTGTTAAGTGGCTACGTGTGCCCATATTTCGGCAAAGGGGCTTCAACCAAGTGCCCCTAGGCCTTGCATAATCCGGGCATTCAAACAGTACATGCGCAACGGACTCTATCTTACTTGGGCAACAGGCACAATTCGGGGACTTACGGGCCGTGGAGCTCCAGTTAGATACCAGAGCACCAAGAGGTAGAGAACCAACTCTAAATTTAAAATAAAGGGCACGATCAAGGGGAAGAGTAATTAAATCCAAATAGGGTTCAAATGCCACGATGTCTTTAACAAGTAAAAAGGCGGCAGTAGATTTACAATGGTTCGAGTTTGTAATGAGTTGCTCCGCGACCCATTTCCAGAAAAGGGCCTTTACAACATCTTTCGGCGGAGCTGAACGCGATGACCAGTAGTCTCCCAAACCAATTTTCTCCATCAGGTTTTTGGTATCCCTTAGCCATCTTATCTTTGCCCAACCCCCCAGGCTCATAATTTCCCTCAGGCCGTCAGCATAGGATTTTAACTCCTCGCCCCTCCAGATTCGGGTCCATAAAAGAAGAGGGCGAAGCAGAGCTTGGTCCTTAATGCTTCTGCAGCCTGTGTCCAACAGCACAGGTACAGATGGGGTGCTCAGGGGGATGGCAATGATTGATTTCAGAAGCTTGGTCTCAGCTGTTACCAGAGTGTCCAATCGGGAGTGGCCCCACAATTCAGCCCCGTACAAGGCTGATGTCACTACCTTGGTCTTGTAAATTTCAATTACCGGGGTAAGCGATCTCCTCGGTGAGGCCCGGTACTCCCTCATAAGAGCTCCTCCTACTCTCTTATGGTTAAGGACCATTTTATCTATGTGATTTCCCCAGGACATTCTATCCGTGATCCGAATTCCGAGATAATCGAATTCGGATACTTTTTCTAGGGCAACAGAGTTAAGCATAGGTGGGCGGCCCAATTTCCGTGGGGGGTTTAGGACTAAGTATTTAGTTTTGTCCACGTTTATTATTAGCCCTTTTGCAGCACAAAACTCCTGGAAGCGCGTTAGGAGTTTCTGGAGGCCTTGGGGAGTCTTCGAGATCAAAAGCGTGTCATCCGCAAAAAGCAGGGTGGGGATCCGGACTCCTCCAAGACAGGGGGCGTCGGCTGGTTCTTGTTGGAGATATTCCACCACCCCATTTAGATAAAGTGAGAATAGGGTGGGCGCCAAGACGCAACCCTGTCTTACTCCCCTAGACACCGGTATTTTTTCAGTGACCTCTCCGTTTTTACCCCAACGAACCTGTGCATAGGTATTGGCATGGAGGCTAATGAGGAGGGACAAGATATAATCGGGCAATCCCAGTTTGTAAAGTACCCTCCATAGTTCTTCCCGGGGGACCAGGTCAAAGGCAGTCTTCAGGTCTATAAAGGCCAAGTAAAGACTACCCCTACCTAGATCCACCACCTTCCATCCCAATAGTGCCAACCTAAACACCTGCTCTATTGTCCCCATTCCTGCCCGGAAGCCTGCCTGGAAGTCTGATAGGATTTTATTTTCCTCCACCCAGTGGAGGATCCTTCCGAGAATAGCTTTACCAGCTATCTTTTGGGTGGAGTCTATCAAACTTATTGGGCGGTAGTTCCCCGGGGTTTCCCTACAGCCTTTTTTGTAAATTGGGACCACCACTGCCCCTTTCCAAGATTCTGGTACTGCTCCACCCATCATGATGTCATTGAGGAGAGCAGCTATCACCCTTCCCCATTCTACGGGATAAGCCTTCATTAAGTCCCCCGGGAGGCCATCTGGGCCCGCTGCCTTGCGGGGAGCTACCCACCCTATGACCCCCTCAATTTCTACAGGGGTGAAGAAATCATAGGACTGAGGTTCAATTACTAGTGAGAAGTTTACCCCCATGTTCATGTCCCCGTCTGGAGGGAGGTATAACGCCCCAAAATGATTTACCCAATTTTGGGGCGGAATATTACAGGGTCTCATAGTTTCAGCGGGTTTATTCCGTGAAGCTATAAGATTCCAGAAAGCCCTTGTGTCCCTACTTTTACTCGCTAAGAGCAGGTCTTCCCAGAACTTATCTTCCCACTCCCTCCTAGCATTTTTAAGGGCTTTATTATAGGTCTTCCTTGCGACCTGAATCTCACTGGGGGATTTAAACTTTACAGCCTCCACTAATTTTGACTTATACGCCCTACATGATTGGGTATACCATCCATCAGCGGGCTTTATAGATCTTTTATTGCCCGGCTTACTAGAGTATGGGGTAAACACATTAGTCAACGCCTCTATCAGGGCGACAAACAGCCCACTCGCTCTGCCCACTCCTTCAATAGGGGACCCAAGGGTTGCCACTGCGAGGTTTAGGAGAGATGAAATTTCCCCTACCCTTGCCTCAGAGAGGACCAATTTCGCCCATTTTATTCTTCTCCCACAAGGGGAGACTTCAGACTCGTCGGGAGGAGCAGGTACCGGGGTAATATATCCCTTTTCTCTAGGGCGCCACCACTGGTCCATTTTTAGGGAAAGCGAATTATGATCGCTTTCAGTCGCAGGGACCACCAGCATGTCCCTTACATGGGGCCATAGGTGTACGTCTATCAACAAATAATCGATCCTCGAGGTGTGCCCTGGTCTATTATAAGTGTGGGCCCCCACCCTGTCCGAATTTGTCCTCCCATTTGCTGCCCGTAAGTTTAATTCGAGACACAAGGAATATAGCTGGAGCGCCACTTCTGACCACCTCCTGATCGGAGAAATTTCCAATACAGGAATCCCCCTTCTAGCATCCTCCTCATCTTGGTCAAGGGCTACGTCCGAGCCCAAGGGCTCGAAAGTACAATTCATATCTCCTGCAACCAAAGTACGCATCTTGTGAGGAGTATTTTTTAGGATGGTCTCAAGAAGAGATATTACAGGAGACTTCCGTCCACCCTTGGTCCCACGAGCATAAACATTATAAATATTTAGGACCAGTCTCCCCCTTTGGTCTGTTAAGGTGATGTTTTGAATATCCGGGCAGCCTGTGGGGAACTCCTCTACTCTACAATCTAGAGAGGCAGCAACCCAGATAAGGAGGCCACCCAAGGGACGCCCTCTCCCTGTTTCCGAGGTTTGAGCGGGGACAGAATGGGAGGAGAATCCCACCCTATGGGCCGGGGCCAAACTCCATGTCTCTTGAAAAATACACACAGAGTGCTCATCAACCCAAGCAGCAAAATCCGGTTGGGCCAACTTTCTTGCAATCCCTGCGACATTCCAGCTGAAAACCTTAAAAGCCAGGTCCGTCACAGCTGGAATGTCTCTGGGTGCAAGAGTATTCTCGTCTATGGGCCTCGCCATGGATATCTTAGGGGAGCAGGGGCCATGGATGCTAGTTTTAGTGGCTAGCGTCCCGCTAGTCAAAAGGATTTGAGAGGGCAATTCTCCTGTTGGGTACGCTCTACTCCCAAGTTCCAGTCAGTTCGAGCTTGGCGCCCACACGTGATTAGCCCTCGTGCCTCCCATTTTCCCTGCCCAGGAAACCTCCCCAATGTGTCCCAGCCCAGGGGAGATTTGGCTTTCTCCAGTTAGTTTTACAACTTGCCTAGGGTAAAAATAAGATAAGTCTACCACTTTAATCCCTGGAGCCCCCATGTTTTTAATAGGAGAACAAATGGAGGGCACTACTCTAGGGTCTTGAAAATTTATAATTATACAGTCCCCTTCCTGTGTTTTTCTCCCCTGCCCTACCCACCCAACTCTACGAACGCTTAAAATAATCCCATCTACGTCCAAGGGAATAGGCTTATATGCCTTCAGCCAGTGGATACACTTGTTCTTAAGTGATTGGTGATTTTCCATCTGGCCTTCCTTTAGAGGGGGGACATTTACCATCACAGCAACAAAAGGTTGACAGTCTGGCGGGAGGTTTACAGGCGGGATCCGACGCACAGGATTTCTGGGGACCAATGGAGTGGGAGCCGGGACTGTAGACTTAACCCTAGATCTGGGAGTTTTCCCTATCACTGGGCCTTGAGTTTTATTACATGTACCAGCCACTTGTGGATCTTCCACTTTGCCTCTGGTTGTCAGTGGCTGCTTTTGTGGGATAGGGTTGGGTTTACTTGCGACATGCACAGAGCATGCTGGAGAGTCCTTACGGTTTAGCCCTACTTTGGGAGGAGGAGAAGTTTTAGAAGATGAAGTTATTATATTATTAGGATCAACCTTCTTTGAACAGTTTAGGGGCTTAGGGTCTCTCTGAGGAGGTGGTTCCTTCCCCTTTGCACCAATGTCCCGGTTTTCACCCACTCTAACTATTTGCTTAATTGTAGTTTTGAGTGAGTGGAGTCCGTCAAGGGTTGATTGCTCTAATTTGTCAATCCTCACCCCCAGGCCCTTAACCTGGGCTAAAAGAGGCCTCAGGAGACTATTTACCTTCTCTAGGATATTTTCAAGCGTTACAGGGTCAGCAAGGGCAGGAACGTTAGTAATATTGACATCTGTGCAAGTCCCCGTAGGGGAGTCCACAGCAGGCCCTTCTATGCCGCCCTCACTCTCTAACAGCCCAGCCTTTGTGATTCTCATACCTTGTCCAGTATGCCTTCTTACTCTTTGGTAAAGTGCGGCCTGCCTAACAAGCCTACCCTTTTTACGTTTTCTTGCCTTTTTACTTTTAGGACTATTGTCCTGCCTAGTTTCGGGAGATTGGAAGTTGACAGAAGCACCTTCTGGGACCCCGTCTAATGAGACTAGTGTGGGGGTAGGAGATTCTGGTGAAGAAGGGACACTAATAGCATCACTAAAGGATTTAAATATTACAGTTGGATACAGGGAATTAAGGTCACCATCTTCTACAGAAACAGAGGGGATGGACGTAGCCAGATTTTCCAACCTAGTTATATTTTGCCCTATTTCCTCCAACTGGGGCGTATCTATAGTGTCTATAGTAACACCTGAAGCACCGGGTAGGGGAACAGAGTGAGCCTTCTCACTAGTCGGTGTGAGCGACTGGGCAGCAGCCCCCAATGATGATCGTCTTGAGGGGAGATAGATCTCAGATAGGCGCCGCTCGGACATCGCTATCTCCTTTTCTATCACCGCTGCTACCCTGGTAATGAAGCGGTCCATTGTTCCAATCACAGGGCTCCCAGCAGTAGATCCTCTCTCGCCTTCACTCCTGATGAGTTTGCCAGAGCGGGTAGACATGGTTTGAGGATCGGTACAGGGCCTCACCCAGGCCGTGTGATGCACCGCCTTTGAGGGGCAAGGGACGTGGCCCAGCCCGGCCTCCTACGGCCCCGGACGGCCACAGACGGTCCCGCCCTTGTCCCGGGCTTCTCCCGGCGCGCTCCCGCACGCTCCCGCGTAGCGGCTACTACGCAGGCCAAAGTACACAGGGCCTGTTTGTTGGTTGGCTGATAGGCAGGGGGGCGTGGCCAGCGGGGAGAGCAGCCCAGGTGTCACTGATTGGGCGCGCAGGGGCTCCTGGATACTGGAGTCCCTGCTTGGCACTCGCAACCCCGCTGGTCCCAACGCCTCTCTCGCGCTCCTCCCAGCACTCTCAGCAGCCTGTGCCCAACCGCCTCCTCTGCCTCAGGCGCGCTGCGGGACCCGCGGAGCGGGTCCGGCGAGTTGTTCACGGAAGCCGCCTCCGCCCAGCAGACACACCAGAGCAGGGTGCACGACGTGGATCCTGAGAGCAAAACAGCAAGTAGCAAGGGTCCCAGGTGGGTGAGGGAGGATGCCGATTTTCACTTCCTCGGCGGGGGGGCGTGGCCAGCGGGGAGAGCAGCCCAGGTGTCACTGATTGGGCGCGCAGGGGCTCCTGGATACTGGAGTCCCTGCTTGGCACTCGCAACCCCGCTGGTCCCAACGCCTCTCTCGCGCTCCTCCCAGCACTCTCAGCAGCCTGTGCCCAACCGCCTCCTCTGCCTCAGGCGCGCTGCGGGACCCGCGGAGCGGGTCCGGCGAGTTGTTCACGGAAGCCGCCTCCGCCCAGCAGACACACCAGAGCAGGGTGCACGACGTGGATCCTGAGAGCAAAACAGCAAGTAGCAAGGGTCCCAGGTGGGTGAGGGAGGATGCCGATTTTCACTTCCTCGGCGGGGGGGCGTGGCCAGCGGGGAGAGCAGCCCAGGTGTCACTGATTGGGCGCGCAGGGGCTCCTGGATACTGGAGTCCCTGCTTGGCACTCGCAACCCCGCTGGTCCCAACGCCTCTCTCGCGCTCCTCCCAGCACTCTCAGCAGCCTGTGCCCAACCGCCTCCTCTGCCTCAGGCGCGCTGCGGGACCCGCGGAGCGGGTCCGGCGAGTTGTTCACGGAAGCCGCCTCCGCCCAGCAGACACACCAGAGCAGGGTGCACGACGTGGATCCTGAGAGCAAAACAGCAAGTAGCAAGGGTCCCAGGTGGGTGAGGGAGGATGCCGATTTTCACTTCCTCGGCGGGGGGGCGTGGCCAGCGGGGAGAGCAGCCCAGGTGTCACTGATTGGGCGCGCAGGGGCTCCTGGATACTGGAGTCCCTGCTTGGCACTCGCAACCCCGCTGGTCCCAACGCCTCTCTCGCGCTCCTCCCAGCACTCTCAGCAGCCTGTGCCCAACCGCCTCCTCTGCCTCAGGCGCGCTGCGGGACCCGCGGAGCGGGTCCGGCGAGTTGTTCACGGAAGCCGCCTCCGCCCAGCAGACACACCAGAGCAGGGTGCACGACGTGGATCCTGAGAGCAAAACAGCAAGTAGCAAGGGTCCCAGGTGGGTGAGGGAGGATGCCGATTTTCACTTCCTCGGCGGGGGGGCGTGGCCAGCGGGGAGAGCAGCCCAGGTGTCACTGATTGGGCGCGCAGGGGCTCCTGGATACTGGAGTCCCTGCTTGGCACTCGCAACCCCGCTGGTCCCAACGCCTCTCTCGCGCTCCTCCCAGCACTCTCAGCAGCCTGTGCCCAACCGCCTCCTCTGCCTCAGGCGCGCTGCGGGACCCGCGGAGCGGGTCCGGCGAGTTGTTCACGGAAGCCGCCTCCGCCCAGCAGACACACCAGAGCAGGGTGCACGACGTGGATCCTGAGAGCAAAACAGCAAGTAGCAAGGGTCCCAGGTGGGTGAGGGAGGATGCCGATTTTCACTTCCTCGGCGGGGGGGCGTGGCCAGCGGGGAGAGCAGCCCAGGTGTCACTGATTGGGCGCGCAGGGGCTCCTGGATACTGGAGTCCCTGCTTGGCACTCGCAACCCCGCTGGTCCCAACGCCTCTCTCGCGCTCCTCCCAGCACTCTCAGCAGCCTGTGCCCAACCGCCTCCTCTGCCTCAGGCGCGCTGCGGGACCCGCGGAGCGGGTCCGGCGAGTTGTTCACGGAAGCCGCCTCCGCCCAGCAGACACACCAGAGCAGGGTGCACGACGTGGATCCTGAGAGCAAAACAGCAAGTAGCAAGGGTCCCAGGTGGGTGAGGGAGGATGCCGATTTTCACTTCCTCGGCGGGGGGGCGTGGCCAGCGGGGAGAGCAGCCCAGGTGTCACTGATTGGGCGCGCAGGGGCTCCTGGATACTGGAGTCCCTGCTTGGCACTCGCAACCCCGCTGGTCCCAACGCCTCTCTCGCGCTCCTCCCAGCACTCTCAGCAGCCTGTGCCCAACCGCCTCCTCTGCCTCAGGCGCGCTGCGGGACCCGCGGAGCGGGTCCGGCGAGTTGTTCACGGAAGCCGCCTCCGCCCAGCAGACACACCAGAGCAGGGTGCACGACGTGGATCCTGAGAGCAAAACAGCAAGTAGCAAGGGTCCCAGGTGGGTGAGGGAGGATGCCGATTTTCACTTCCTCGGCGGGGGGGCGTGGCCAGCGGGGAGAGCAGCCCAGGTGTCACTGATTGGGCGCGCAGGGGCTCCTGGATACTGGAGTCCCTGCTTGGCACTCGCAACCCCGCTGGTCCCAACGCCTCTCTCGCGCT
The DNA here is from genome assembly GCF_964261635.1 of Lissotriton helveticus. Classification (NCBI taxonomy): domain Eukaryota; kingdom Metazoa; phylum Chordata; class Amphibia; order Caudata; family Salamandridae; genus Lissotriton; species Lissotriton helveticus. The sequence goes on along the minus strand of NC_136068.1, from coordinate 1,931,438,656 downwards.
CCTCCCAGCACTCTCAGCAGCCTGTGCCCAACCGCCTCCTCTGCCTCAGGCGCGCTGCGGGACCCGCGGAGCGGGTCCGGCGAGTTGTTCACGGAAGCCGCCTCCGCCCAGCAGACACACCAGAGCAGGGTGCACGACGTGGATCCTGAGAGCAAAACAGCAAGTAGCAAGGGTCCCCGCATTTCATCAAGTCAGTGAAGGTAAATAGAAAAGCACCTATCAAATTGGCGAGGTGGTTTAATAAGCAGTGCAGGGTAACCAGACTGGAGTTGGGCAGAGCAATAAAAAGCAGGGATAGGGCCTTGATTAGCGCCGGTAGGAAACAATATAATGACAGCATTCGTAAGGCTAAGAAGCTGTGGGACAAGGAGCATTGGGAGGAGCTACTTGAGGCCTCTGGGCTAAAAGATTCCAGACTATTCTGGAAAATTCTGAAATGGGGAAGAGGTGGTACCCCCAATAACCCCGACAACAATGTCGATGAGGCATTGTGGGTCGAGTATTTTAAACCCCAGTATGCGGAGAGTAGGGATTTAGTGACCACAGAATCAATCCCTGTGGTATTTTCCAAGGGAGATTTATTTTTAATTAAAGATGCGGAACTTGTAATCTCAACCCTGCAGGGAGGGAAAGCCCCGGGGTTAGATGGAATTCCAACAGACATTTTCAAACACGACAAGGTTCGGTGGGCAAAATATGCGACTATGCTGGGAAATGGCCTGGCCAAAGGGGCAAAAATCCCCAATTTATGGAAGGGGGCAATAATAATACCGATCTTCAAGAAAGGTGATCGGTCACTCCCGGCAAATTATAGACCGATAAGTTTGCTGGCCACTATGCAAAAAGTGGTGGGGAAGATGGTGGTCGACAAACTTATGGCTTGGGTAGATGACAATAATGCTCTGTCCCCCTACCAGGCAGGATTTAGACGGGCGACCAGTACGGTTGATCAAATTTTTCGCTTCACCATGCTACGGTGGGGGACTGTACTCCTGGGCGAAGGCAGCCTTTATGTAGCATTTGTAGATCTAAGGGCTGCCTTTGATCTGGTGCCTAGAAGCAGGCTGTGGGCGGTTTTGAACAAGATAGGGGTTCCACTTGACTTGCTTACATTAATAATGCGTCTACATGAATGTAATTTCGCCAAGGTTCAGTGGGGGAGGAATGGTGAATCTACCACCAACTTCCCAGTTGAGCGGGGGCTACGGCAGGGTTGTGCTATGGCACCCCTGCTGTTCTCCCTGTTCATTAATGGCATAGTGGACAGGATATTGGACGCAATGGTAGACGCACCTTCGCTAGCGGGCATCAGGGTTCCAATCCTGATGTTCGCTGACGATACCTTGATCGTGTCCAAGACCCCGTCGGGACTCCAGCGAGCCTTGAACATATTTGATATGTTCTGTAAAGAACGAGGTCTCGAGGTTAATGTAAATAAAACCAAGTTGATGGCCTTTGGGAAAAAGCGCCAATCCCAACCTAGGGTATCTCTGAACAACATCAAACTAGAGTTAGTAAATGTTTTTACATACCTCGGGGTGGAGATATCAAGTAAACTTGGTTGGTCGAGACAAATTGAGAAGGCGGTGCTGAAACACCAGCAGATTTCAGGAGCCCTCCGGGTAGAACAAGTAAAATCCAAAACTAGGCCTATAAAACCTGTTCTCATGGTATATGACGCAAAAGCCTTGGGCACAGCCCTTTACGGGGCTGAAGTCTGGGGCTTTGAGAGGCTCACCACCCTCCAAAGATCTGAGAACAGGTTCCTGAGAGGGATAACTAGTCTCCCTCAAAGCACCCCATTAATACCGCTCGGCTTGGATCTAGGAAGGAGATCGCTTAGTGATCGTGCCCGACTGAGGCCTATCCTCTATTGGAGACGGCTATGGACAACTATAGAAATAAGACACTATGCTGAGGGGTTCTTAGCATTAGCCAAATCAGATGTCTTTCATAAAATTACATGGCTAAAAATGCTGAGGGACGTCCTTGCTGAGCTTGGTCTCTCCAAACTCTGGGAAAACCCCCTTGGGGAAGTGTTCCCTAGTAAAACCACTATAAAAGAAATATATTGGGATTACATTGATCAGAAGCTTTGGAGGAGCGCAACCTCGGAATCCATGGGGGGTAGATTCATGGAAATTAAAACAAGACCAGCCCTAGAACAGTACTGGGACATTATAACTGTTCCACTAGACAGGAAATTATTTTTCCAGTTAAGGGCAGGCTCTCTCCCCTTGAGGTGTTTGACGTCCAGTTGGAGAACTAGTAGTAGTTCGTGTTGCCCGTCATGTGGCGCCCCAAACGAAAGTATTGCACATTTCTTATTTCTATGCGAGGCTTATGCAAATCCAAGAAAATCTTGGCTGGCACCTGTTTGTAGGAATCTTGGTGTGCTAAGTGGTGTTGAGGGGTTGAGAATTGTTTGTTCCTCCACCGAATTGTCTATTGTAGTTGGAACCGCAAAATATCTGGGTTGGGCATGGTCCATAAGGAGGCGGGCTCTATTCCCTAATATGTTTTGAATTTTACCTTTTCCGCTTGCTTGAATTATCCTTGTTAGTACCTACTGGGAGGAAGATATGAATTTTAATTACAAAAATGCTGCTAATATGTATGTTAAGAGCTTTTGATTGCATGAATTTGGGTATGCCCTGTAAAACGGAGGATTCTGCACCTTAACATGCACATAGTCTCGGCACTTTATGAGAAAGCTTATTTTAACCATTATTGGTAACTATTTTATGTGTGTGTATCATGTATTTTTAACTGCAAATTTATTGCCAATGTATGTTTAAAGTTTTAAATGTATACATTTTTATGTGTGTGCTTTTATGAGTGTATAACTCGAATAAAGCTTTTTCATCATCACTTTTATGGAATTTCAATAACTACGGAAATCCGAATAAAGACAATTTGATTTGATTTGACTATGTGACAACCTGGCGGACCTCTTCCATGACAAGATCTTAGTAATTTACAAGAACGTAAAACCCCAACCCTCCACTGTCCACAACTTCAGCCTGCTCCCACCTATGAACACAGAACCCGAACACCTACTCAGCCACTGGGACCCTCTCAGAACCCTACCCACAATCGCCATCTTGAACACCGTGCACATGGGAGCACCAACGGAATCCAGTCCACAACACGTCTTCAACCTTGAGAGCAGGAAGATTGGCTACGAGCTCAAGTAAGTCCCGAACACCTCCATCACCTCAGTTTCCCTGCCCGAGGACTGGAAACATGCTGAAGTGAGGCGCCTCCTGAAGAAACCCTCCACCAACCCAGCAGGACCGAAGAAGTACTGACCCATCCCATCCTCCCCTTCCAGTGAAGGTTCTCGAGAAGGCAATCAACCAGCAACTCACCGAACACCTGGAGCAGAACAACTTCCTGGACCCTTCTCAAACCAGATTCAGAGTCATCCAAAGCAGTAAGACAGCCCTGATCGCAACGATCGACGACATCAGGGCCTCCCTGCACCACAGCGAAACACCAGTCCTCATCCTCCTGGAACTATCAGCTGCCTTCGACACCGTCTCCCATCACATCCCAATCAACAAACTCCACCACATTGGAATCCAGGGATACGCCCTCAAATGGACACATGGTGACCTGCGGAACTCGGCCCACCCTCCGACCAGACAGGCTATGCCTGCAACCACAGCATTATCTAGCACAGCAAGCTATCCCTGAAGCAACAGGTAAACGCTGTCTCGTCCGCTTGCTTCCACACCCAATGCATTCTCTGCAAGATCTTCAAGTGGCTCCCAGTCGACACCAGAGAGAGACTATCAGGCAGGCTTTCTTTAAAAGCAGGCTGGACTACGGGAACGCACCACACGCCTCCTAAAGAGACTACAGACAATACAAAACTCCGCGTTTAGACTCCTCCTTGACCTCCCCAGACGTACCCACATCACACCGCACTTTAGGAAGCTACACTGGCTCCCGATGCAGAAGAGATGGCAGTTCAAGATGCTGACCCACACACACAAAGCCCTGGACAATCAAGGACCAACATACATCAACAAGTGCATGACCTTCCACCAGCTGACCAGGCTCCAACGATCCACTACCATCTTCCTCACAGACACCCCACAGATCTGTCAAGCCAACAGCGGAGGACGTTCCTCCTCACATCTGGCAACCAAAGCTTGGAACATCCTTGCCCTGCACCTCAGGACCGCCTCAGCACATCACTTCGCAGCAGCTAGCAACTCCAGCGCCTCAAGACCCTCAGGGATGATGATTTACCACGCTTTATAAATGATTGACTGAGTGCACGAATAATAAACTTAATGAAAGGTGCACAAGTTATTCAAAGTTGTGTACATGACTTGATACAAAGCTTTTAATATTAAGACAAGTGCTCTTAAGAAATGCAGTGCATTAACAACCTGCACCTGCCTCATCAACTAGACTACCCTCTTTAATGGGCAGAAGGACTGGTACGCTACCTAGGTATATATCTCAGCCCTAATGTACAAGACCTCTGGGATGAAAACCATGGGAAAGAAGTGACTTGTCTGGAGAGTAAAATAAAGATCTGGCCCTGGCTGCAGCTCTCCCCAGCGTGACGCATAGCCATTGCTAGCATTATTGTCCTCTCGAAATGTTTCTATTTGTTTATCAACTTCCCCCTCACGCAGGCTTTATCAAGACAATGCGATCCCTGATGATATCCTTGGCATGGGCCGGTTAACAAGCCAGAGTGTCGTGGGAGCTCCTGACCCTTCCCCTGGCTCAAGGGGGACTGGGTGCGCTAGATATCCAGCTTTATGCATACTGTGCACAGGCACAGTTTCTACATCACTGGGTCCATCCCACACCCTTTAGGCCGCATGTGGCGGTCGAGATTGACAGAGCAGTTCCGACCCATCTCTCGGTCGCGATATTTCAACGATACACAAGATCGCGGGATGAAATAGACCCGGTTGAGGCACTGAGAAGGAGCTGGAATGGCCTGCGTCGGAGAGCCGGTCTGGATGTTCTATATGCCCCCTCGGTCCCACTGGCACATAACTCCCAGCTGCCGATATTGGAGGACAAAGGAAATGTCACTCTGTAACAGGCTGGGCATGAACACATATGCAGACCTACATCCGGCCGACACCTACCGCCCGCCCCGGTGGGAAAACAAGGTGTAGCACCCTCCGCCTAAATATATTTGTATCACCGTATAAAAGCAACCTACCGTCAATTTCACACTACCATCCCCAACCCGCCTCCCACACTGCAGGCTCTGGAGCAAATACTAATCAATCTGTCACCACGTAAACTTATCACTGACCTATACAGCTCCATGCAGACTACATGCCCAATATTGGAGGCCAAAACTTTACAGATGTGGACTACTGAGTTACATCCACCACTTCTAGAGGAGCAGTGGAAATTTTGTTGTGGCCAATTAAGGATGCTATCCCCAAATTACGAATTGCGGTTGATTCATTTGAAATATTTGCATACATTCTACAGAACCCCTGCCCTGCTCCACCGCATAGGATTGCGACCAACTGCCGACTGCTGGAGATGTAGTGATGTCAGCAATGTTTTTGCACGTAGCTTGGGAATACCCTCCCATAGCTAGATACTGGACAGACAAATTTAATATTATTGGTAAAAATTTTTATCTACCAACAACACCTTCCCCGTTGTTAGGACTATTGGGGTATGTGCAGGAAACACCTTCACACTCTCGGAAATTGCACCCATGCTATTATTATTGGCCAAACGCGGGGTAGCTATACACTAGAGGAAATTAAGTGCCCCATCCACTACAGCATGGTTACGGGACGTCACATATTGTCAAACTCAGCTCTCGCTATTTTGGGAACTTATGCCTACAGCGTCTTGACCTAAAGATATCTGGAGCCCTATATCAGAATGGCTGCATACACAACAGTCTGACCACACAGATGCAGTTTCAGCTGATATAGTTACTATTGGTACTAACTCCTCTACTGTAGAAATAGTTGGCTGAGATTTGATGCTGTAATAAGCAATCATTAAATAGTGGTAAATTATTTGTTGGATGCTGAAGTCACTTAGTGCATGCATTATAGGATTTTGGAAAGAGTATTGATGTTCCTATCAAATATTTGCCCGACTGTCCTAAAGGGTTTGTAATTCTTATGTTTAAAGTATGCAACTGAAGGTTATGGAGATTACGCATAAATATGTCATCCTATAACTGTAATACTTTGGAGAATGCAAATAAAGGAAAGGTTTAGAATTTTTTTATTTTTTACAAAAATGCAGTGAAGAATGAGCTCCAGTTGCATTACTGACAATTGTTTTAATATGAAAGTGTGTAATCATGTTTGCCATATTTAACAATCTGAGGCTATTTAATTTGCTCCCTGATTATATGCAAATACATGCGTAAGCATGAGAACAAGATTGGCGATTGCTTGCGTTCAAAATAAAATGTACACAAAATATTGAACCTTGGAACAAGCGTTTTACTAAACTATTGGTGCAACTTTAAACACCATTTCTCTGAGGTATCATTTAGTAAAATATGCCTGATTTATGCCAATATATAAGAAATACATTAGTAAGGGAAAAGTAATGCAAAACTATTTTTGGCAACATGAAAATCATTTCTTAAAGAAAGTCATAAAGGTGCCCCTGCAGGTATATGTGACTGCATTGGTCACATGTGTCTCTTTCAGGAATGTTACAGAAGTAGGCCTGGAATCTGTACCCCAGCAAACTTCTGTGACATCTATTTTTCCATGAGAAAATCTACATATGTATATTTGTCCCTTCCAAGTGCAGAGGACATTAGAGAGCATATGATACGTTTGTATAAATGTCCATAAGAAGAGAGTTCTTCATAGCATCTCATTTTTTAAAGTTTTAGGTTTTGGATTTGTAACCTCAGGACCAGATCAAGACTGTGGGTGGGATTTTTGTGGCTGGGAACAGTGAGAGGTGTTGGATCTTTTCATGACACTATTCCCCTCTTACCTGTGCCTGAGCTTTCTGAGTCACTGGAACAAGGATCGTCTTCATGGCAGTCAGGAGAGCCTGTTAGAAAGAATAGATGTTGTCACTAAAGATGCCTGCGACTTTACTCCTTGTAGTGTAAACCTAGAGCTGAGTGGCAGGGTCTGAACGTAGACCACCTCCAGCCCACACTTGTGACCATGATGGCCTCAGCGTCCTTCTTTAAGGACAACATTCCACACCCACCTCACGGACTGGACGTTGTACGTTTTTTGATGTTATTATCCTGATTGATGCGCCTCAATCTTCAAATGCTTCTCTCAAGCACCAGAGGTCTTTTTCACTACCCAGATGCATCTCTCACTCATGTCACACTCCTCAGTCATCGTCCTCAGTCGTCTCACTCCTCAATCAACCTCCTCACTCCACATTCATGTTCCTCACTCTTTACTTTTCATCTTCCTTTATCATCCTCACTCCGTAGTCGTCCTCCTCACTCATCTTCCTCACTAATTTGTTGATCTTCTAATCTTCATGCATTCTCTTCTCTCATCAGTCATCTTCCGTGATCCTCCTCACTTATAGTCATCCTCAATTATCCTCCTCACACAGTCACCCTCAGTGATCCTCCTCGCTCAGTCACCCTCAGTGATCCTCCTCGCTCAGTCACCCTCAGTGATCCTCCTCGCTCAGTGATCCTCAGTGATCCTCCTCGCTCAGTCATCCTCAGTTATCCCTCTCGCTCAGTGATCCTCAATGATCCTCCTCGCTCAGTTATCCTCAATGATCCTCCTCATTCATTAGTCATCCTCAGTGATCCTCCTCACTCAGTGATCCTCAGTGATCCTCTACACTCAGTGATCCTCAATGATCCTCTTCGCTCAGTTATCCTCAGTGATCCTCCTCGCTCAGTCATCCTCAGTGATCCTCCTCACCCAGTCGTCTTCAGTTATTCTCCTCGCACAGTCATCCTCAGTGATCCTCCTCACTCAGTCATCCTCAATTATCCTCCTCACTCAGTCATCCTCACTCATCCTCCTCATTCATCAGTCATCCTCAGTCATCCTCCTCACTCAGTCATCCTCAGTGATCCTCCTCGTTCAGTCACCCTCAGTGATCCTCCTCGTTCAGTCACCCTCAGTGATCCTCCTCACTGAGTGATCCTCAATTGTCCTCCTCACTCACTCATCCTCAGTGATCCTCCTCACTTAGTCATCCTCCTCATTCATCAGTCATCCTCAGTGATCCTCCTCGTTCAGTCATTCTCAGTGATTCTCCTCACTCAGTCGTCCTCAGTTATTCTCCTAGCCAAGTCGTCCTCAGTGATCCTCCTCGCTCAATCATCCTCCTCACTCAGTCATCCTCAGTTATCCTCCTCACTCAGTCATCCTCCTCACTCAGTCACCCTCAATTATCCGCCTCACTCAGTCACCCTCAGTCATCCTCCTCACTCAGTCACCCTCAATTATCCGCCTCACTCAGTCGTCGTCAGTGATCCTCCTCGCTCAATCATCCTCCACGCTCAGTCATCCTCGGTGATCCTCTTCGCTCAGTCATCCTCCTCGCTCAGTCATCCTCCTCGCTCAGTCACCCTCAGTGATCCTCCTCACTCAGTCACCCTCAGTGATCCTCCTCACTCAGTGATCCTCAGTGATCCTCCTCATTCATTAGTCGTCCTCAGTGATCCTCCTCACTCAGTGATCCTCAGTGATCCTCCTCATTCATTAGTCGTCCTCAGTGATCCTCCTCGCTCAGTCATCCTCAGTGATCCTCCTCGCTCAGTCATCCTCAGTGATCCTCCTCACCCAGTCGCCTTCAGTGATCCTCCTCGCTCAGTCATCCTCCTCACTGAGTGATCCTCAATTATCCTCCTCACTTGGTCATTCTCAGTGACCCTCCTCGCTCAGTCATCCTCGGTGATCCTCCTCACTCAGTCACCCTCAGTGATCCTCCTCACTCAGTCACCCTCAGTGATCCTCCTCACTCAGTCACCCTCAGTGATCCTCCTCAGTCACCCTCAGTCATCCTCCTCAGTCACCCTCAGTCATCCTCCTCACTCAGTCACCCTCAGTCATCCTCCTCACTTAGTCATCCTCAGTGATCCTCCTCGTTCAGTCATTCTCAGTGATTCTCCTCACTCATCAGTGATCCTCCGTTATACTCCTCGAAGAGTCATTCTCAGTGATTCTCCTCACTCAGTCGTCCTCAGTTATTCTCCTAGCCAAGTCGTCCTCAGTGATCCTCCTCGCTCAATCATCCTCCTCGCTCAGTCACCCTCAGTGATCCTCCTCACTCATCAGTGATCCTCCGTTATCCTCCTCGCTCAGTCATCCTCAGTGATCCTCCTCACTCAGTCATCCTCAGTCATCCTCCTCACTCAGTCATCCTCAGTTATCATCCTCACTCAGTCTTCCTCAGCGATCCTCCTCGCTCAATTATCCTCCACGCTCAGTCATCCTCGGTGATCCTCCTCGCTCAGTTATCCTCATTGACCCTCCTCGCTCAGTCATCCTCAGTGATCTTCCTCACCCAGTCGTCTTCAGTTATTCTCCTCGCTCAGTCATCCTCAATGATCCTCATCGCTCAGTTATCCTCAATGATCCTCCTCGCTCAGTCATCCTCAGTGATCCTCTCCACTTAGTCATCCTTAGTTATCCTCCTCACTAAGTCATTCTCACTCATCCTCCTCATTCATCAGTCATCCTCAGTCAACCTCCTCGTTCAGTCATCCTCAGTCATCCTCCTCACTGAGTGATCCTCAATTATCCTCCTCACTCAGTCATCCTCCTCGTTCAGTCACCCTCAGTGATCCTCCTCACTGAGTGATCCTCAATTATCCTCCTCACTTAGTCATTCTCAGTGATTCTCCTCACTCCGTCGTCCTCAGTCATCCTCCTCGCTCAGTCACCCTCGGTGATCCTCCTCACTCAATCCTCCTCCACGCTCAGTCCTCCTCGGTGATCCTCTTCGCTCAGTCACCCTCAGTGATCCTCCTCACTCAGTCATCCTCCGTGATCCTCCTCGCTCAGTCATTCTCAGTGACCCTCCTCGCTCATTACTCAGGTATAAGGGGAGAGGGTCAAGCGAAAAAAAGACTCCACCACGTCCGAACCCCCTAATGCAATATGTAAACACCAGAAGGGGTGGGAAGAACAGAAAAAATATGCACGAATAGCACACCACAATCAGACAGACAAAAACCAATCTGTTTGAAAACTGCACTCACTCACACACAAGAGTGTGTGACATGCTTCATCATCGGGTCTGCTTACAAAACGCCCAGGCGTAGCCACGCTCAGGGCGGAGCATAGGGAGGGGAGAACAAAAAACAAACAACAAGAATGCAAGGACAAATCTAACACGACATAGATGTGACAAACACAGTGATAAAGTAGTGAATATCACCCTGTGACTGGGTATAGTGCTAGAACAAAGTGCAGCATGAAAGTGTGATTATATTGGCTTGTGAATACCAACAACTCCTTTATTTCTAGGTTCCACATCCAGGATTAAAAACGTGAAGGATGGGCTGTGTTACCAGAGAATATTAAGATCTCACAACACCCCTCCTAGTACTGCTTGTGTCAACATTTTTCAACCGAATTACTGTGCCATAAAGGTCACCCGATCGTCTTCAGGACGTCTATCTCTCCCAGTCCCGATATACACCTCACCTAAGTCGGGCTAAAAAGTGGTCAAAAGTGGTTTTTCTGGATCCTCATTCGAATACAACGTGTGGGGGAAAGTCCCACCATCACGGGAAAACAAATACTGCAAGAAAAATAAATCGAATGCTTCCATGTATAACACATATTATTCGACATCATAGGACGTCTTGTGTCTGTATAATAACCCCCTTTAGAAATGAAGGTAGCGGGGCCACTTAATTATGTGAACCCGTAAGGTGGTTCATAGCATCAGCCACCCTTCCCAAAAATCTGGGTAAAGCATCAAATAAATGAATAAAATATATTGCTGCCTAAATCATTGCCACACCCCACAAAAAAAAGAAGGTATATACAGCCTCTTTCATTAAATCGTACAATATCAGTAGACATCTTGATAGGTAAAAGATTTCAGCATTCAACATATAACCTGCTTGGCCTACTCACCGAGTTTATTCGTGTATAAAGCTCGCAAGCTCGGTTGGATGGAGAATTGTTATAGGCTAACAAATGCTGTGGGGGTTAACAGAATATCAGGACAATCAAGGCTCACTGAGGGGCAAGATACAGTGGGGAGGACAGCTGAGTGAGAGTGGCTGGAATTCATTTGGTGAACAAAGCAACAGGAAGCACTGAGAGTTTAAATGTTCCACATCTTCGTGGTTTCAGGAACTGCTTCGAGTTCGGACCAAGTGGCAGATGATTTTCATATAGTGATGGGTCGAGGCGAGATTAATAAAGGTAAGAGATTTGATCCTAAAATTTCAATTCAGCAAATGCTTCACAATTATGTACGAGGATCAACAAAATGACTTTGGAGTATTAGACTTGTGTCATGTCTGACAATATCGAAAAGTTGCTTGTATCGGTTTTTGGCCCGGACAATGTGGGTTTTTACCAAAAATCTTTACTAACAAAGACGTTCTTCGTAGGCTGCCACTTTCTCTCCATTAAGCCTATGACCTTTAAATCCTTGTTGATAACTGAAGAGGGCCATTTGTGATGATTATTCGATTTCCACATTCTTTCGCAAGGTTAACATCTGAGGGAGAGGTGGAACTAGAGCAGGCGATAAATAGCATGTGGTGGCAGGCTGGACTGGACCAGTCGGCCAGCACACTAGTGGACTTGTAGGTTTCAGGGGGTACCTCTAAGGTACCTTCCTAGTGCCCGTATTAATTATTCCATCACTGGAAGCAATGTGGGGTTATTAATACGATGTGTTTGATAGCAAACATCTTTAGTTTCAGTGAAGTCATCATGGAGCTGGGGAACTCCTTTTGACCAGTGGTTGGCGTTTGGTCCCCTAGAGCGGCACAAGATATGCTGCAGCTCTTAGGGACCCTCTTTAGAACATATGCCCTGGGTAACAGGGGGACCATTTACTAGGGACTTACAGAGGTGCTACAGGTATGGTCACTTGGGGATCAAGTGACCAGTTCTCTTGTTTTGGGGAAAGAACACTAGTACTGGGGACCTGATTAGCAGGAACTAGGCGCACATCTGTTAAAGTTGCATCAAATACCACACACAACTTAAGGGGGACTACTGCAACAAGAACCTAGCTTCCTACATGTGTGGTAAATAAATAAATAATACCTCTATTTTTGACTAGATATATAATAACAGATAGCTCAATAAATAAGAGTCAAGATTCGAGGTAGCTGGAGTTTGCAGGTTTAATACAGCATAAAGGACAGGAACAGGACAACCTGCACGGGCAAGATCTGGGATGGCTAGCTCAACTTTTAATAACAGTGCACAAGCATATATAGTTAAACAAAATACATTGCAGTACATACAGTAGGCGTAGCAGTGGGCAGGGCCTGTAGCAGTCGCGAAAGATAAGGAAGAAAGTAGGTGTAACAAGAGGCGTGAACAGGGCGTATACATAGACATGTGATGTAAACGTAACAGAATATGTCATAAATGGGGCGGAAACATGGAGGGGGCTACCTAAGGAGCCGGGACCTCTGACCTAGTGGTGCGCGCAAGCTGGCAATGACGTGTTACTAGGGAGAAGCTGGGGGCTATGACTTCTGCGCTAGAAGGAGAGACTGAAGTCTGGAGAGTCAGAGCGACATGTACCTAAACACTATCTAGTATCTGATGTTTAGAGAACATGTTGATAGAATCCAAAAGTTATCAGGGCAAAGGCTAACAGACTCTAAGACGGGTGCATGCATTATTCTACATGTAGTGCGTGTTGAGGAATATTAAAGGACCATTAATACAGTATTTCTCTTACATGGAGACGTAAAGGCTAGACGATGACTGAAACTATTGATGCGATTCAGTAGCTTAGGAATGCAGAGAAGGAGAGCTGGACTGATAACTAGAATCATAACATACTCTTGGCAGACTGGCAGGCAGAGCCAGGCCGAGCCGGGCACTGTGAGGCAGGAAGTAAGTGAAGGGTCAGGGATACAGGTGGGGGCTGTATCGCTCCTCAGCGAGGGTTCAGAAGACAGGAGCTGAATCTGAGTCCGGGCCCTTTTGAGGCCTAGAAACGGGGACTTTACAATGAAATAACGTGCACACTGTGAAACGTGGCAACGTAGCTTTACATAGGCCTGATATTCGTTGTATTCACGAAAACTGGGAACTGGCATACTAGAGATGGACACAACTGTAATTGCGTCTTTAATCGATCATGGGAATACATATGCATATTAATCATGCACACATAACATAAGATGGGGAACACGTAGGGACACAGAACATGGCAAAATTTACTTTTCCACATTCCCTCCTTGTCACTACGTTTCCATCAGGAAACATCTATATTCATGATACCATCTATCATTTCATACAGTATCATTTGCTCGTCTCGAATTGTCTTGGAACGGGGTCTAGAGCGAGACTTGGGACTAGGAATACAAGAGGTAGCACAAATGCCGCAAATCGCAGGGCCACATTGTATACAGAGGCAGCAACTGAATATGATCGCTACTGCAATACCTAGAAATGACAATACTTTCCATCCCCAGGCAGAAATTATACTCCAGAGCCAACCGGACCATGTCCAGGTGCCTGGATTCTGGTGTAACTGATGGGCAATTTTATGAAGTCTGGTTATAGCTGAATAAACAGACGGCGCGTTATTAGGAATAAAAATGCAGCAACTAGATCCGATGACTCTACATGCTCCTCCTCTATCGGCCAGTATGACGTCAAGAACGAGACGATTTTGGAGCACGACAAATCTCATAGCAGATTGCTCCTCGGTTAAGTTACCTAGAGCAGAGGCAGTCTCATTCACTACTGCTTCAAGGGTTCTGGTCAATCTACGTATTAACTTACTATTCTGAATAGGGCCTATAAAGAAGAAGAATCCTTTATTAAAGTCTGTATACTGTTCTAGAGCAGTTTCAGTTTGATCGACAATTGGGGACTCGATCTCCCTTCTATGTCTAATGTGTACTAGATGTGTGTTTCTATGATAATCAGACGGGGCTAGGAAAACTGGTGGCAGTAGGAAGGCAATGTAACAGGTTCCCTCCCAATCGAGGGGCAGACGAACATATGCGGTCTGACCACAAACAAAATAAGAATGACGTGAAGCTTTGAAAATAGATTTCCCACTGTCACTATACTTGACAATAGTAGTACAATCACTGTGTCCTACATGTACGGAACCATTATTTCTGACACATAATTCGCCTTTGACTGGTAGTACTGAAATAGCAGGTAAGTCTGGAGTAGGATCAGACTGAACATTCAGGACCATGAAATTCGAAGAATAATTACCTAAATTATACACTTCATTTTCTAGATCTAACCCTGTTCTGTGGGGAAGACCTTGCTTGTCTGGAAAACATGTACTGTTCAGAAAGGACATATCATTTGAGGATGACGTTAACGTGGACCATGCTCCACATGACCCATTATGTGAAAACGGATAAGGAAACAGTGGCAGAACTCCCTTCGGTGTCTGGAAGGGGGGGAGTCGACCACACACCCAACAATTAGTGGCATTGCTGGTCTGGTGTGAATAGTGTAACATACGGATAAATGAATTGTTGCGCATAGCAAGACGATAGGATAGTTCATGAGGAGGCAAATCACTAAACGTGTGCTCTACTGTAGCATTAGACAACATATTTACATGAGAAATTGGAAAACATAAATGAAATGCAAAACTTGTGCAGGTAATTATCAAGCTTAAAAATAATATAAAGCTTAGAAAAACGATACATCGGATTGAGTTTTGACTAACTCTCTCACTATGGGGGTCTATTTCATTCATGTCAGATACCTGTCTAACCGTTTCACCTAGGGGAGGACTTAGACAATTAAACTGGCTGACTTATTTTACTAGACCGTAGCTTCTGTTTATACTCCTGCTGCGGAGTTTTCTCTAACAGGGAGGGCTTGGTATCAATGTCATTTGCGGGACAGTCCTTAAGAATAGGGCAATGTTCAGACTTAAAAGTGTCTGTAGAAGTGTTATTTAAAGTTTTAGTTCTTAATCCATGAAATCTCTTGACGTGAGACAGATGCACCCAGCCTTTTCTTCCTTCCAACTTCACGGCCGTGCGGGTGGTCAAAAGGACTAACTTCGGCTCCTTCCAGCGAGGCTCCAGCGGACTTGAACGATCGAAATTCCGGATTAGAACCAGGGTGCCGGGAAGGATCTCGTGTGGCTTGACTTCAGTATTGTCGGGAAATGCAGCGGCAACCTGTGAACGACAAGAGTTTAGGGCAGACATCAAGGAAGCTAGGTAATCTGTCAGCATATTACTGGAAACATCTGTAATACTTCGGGGTCTGGGTGTACCCCACATATTCGGGGGGCGGCCGAATACGTCCTCATACGGGGACAGACCTGATCTGGAATGTGCGACCATGCGCATATAAAATAGGGCGACTGGCAGAGCTACTAGCCAGTCCACACCTTTCTCTTTACATATTTTGGCGATGCGGATTTTTAGGGTCTGGTTATGTCTCTCTACGAGACCTGCTGCTTCAGGATGGCGTACACAATGGAACTTCCACTGGTACCCTAACAGAAGGGAAACGTGCTTCATGAGTTCAGATGAGAATGGCTGGCCGTTATCAGAATACACGACCCTAGGGAGTCCATAGCGGGGGAAGTATTCACGAACCAACTGCTTGGCAGTGGTCGCGGCGGTGTAATCTGGAACTGGATATGCTTCTGTCCACCTGGACAAAGCGCATACAACTACAAGGACATACTTGAAACCTCGACATCGCTCCATCTGAATGTAATCCATCTGGAGGACTTCAAAAGGGTGGTCAGGAGGCTGGAATCCCCCTTGTTCCACCGGGACACTTTTACCTGGATTGAACTGACAACATATCATACAGGTACGGACTTTCTGCTTAGCTGCAGCTCGTAAATGCTTGTTGAACCAAATGTTCTGGATACTGTCTAACATAGCTTTTTCTCCTAAATGTGCTGGACTATGTGCGGTATTGATAATGACTTGAACCATAGAGTCGGGGAGAAACCATGTGGCCTTTCCCTTCGTCAACCATCCCTGATCTGTCTGGACCCCTCCTTGTTCGGACCATTTCTTGATTTCATCGGGAGTAGCATGTGACTGGATATCTATGACATCTTGAGTGGGGTCCTTAACTGTCATACATGTAGTCGGATCTGGAGTGTGTGTCTGTGTCTTGTTAACTGGAATGTCTGGTGTCTGAGCTGTGAGCTTGGCTGTTCGATCTGCTAGATCGTTTCCTTGAGAAATAATGTCTGTAACTTTCGTATGTGCTTTGCACTTCATGATAGCGATAGCTGTCGGTAAATGTATTGCATCTAACAGAGCTTGAATAAGGAGACCATGCTGAATCTTGGTTCCATGAGAAGTCATGAAACCTCTCTCCTGCCAGAGCACTCCGAAGTCGTGTACAACTCCGAATGCGTAACGTGAATCCGTGTAAATATTAACTTTCAGGTTCTTGGCGTGTATGCAGGCTTGAGTCAGAGCAACTAGCTCTGCTGCTTGAGCAGACAGGGTGTCAATACGCGGTGTTTCAATAACTTTAGTATCAGTAGTCACTGCATACGCGGCTACTAGATCTCCTGTACTTGTTCTCATACATGAACCATCCACATAAAGTGTCAGGTCGGGATCTGGTAATGGAATATCTGTCAGGTCTTGTCTTGGCTTTGTCATAGTGTTAACTACTTCCACACAGTCATGTGTGGCCGGATTTGAAGTAACTGACGGTAACAGTGTAGCGGGATTTAGAACGTTGCAGCGTCTGATTTCTATGTGTGGCTGGAACAGTGTCAATTCATAACCTGTTAAACGTGCAATTGTCAAGTGCTGAGTCTGTGTTCGGTTTAAAAGAACTTCCACGGAGTGTGGAACTTGTACTGTCAGGGAGTGTCCTAATACTATGGAATCACTTTGTCTGATAGCTAATGCTGTGGCTGCAACTGACTTGAGGCACGCAGGCAGAGCCTGGGCTACTGGATCTAATGTGCTCGAAAAATAAGCACAGGGCTTGTATTGTCCTGCTTGATCTTGTGTAAGAACAGATAATGCTGTACCTTCACGTTCTGTGACAAAAAGTGTAAAAGGCTTGCTATAGTTTGGTGTAGCTAGAACAGGAGCTTGGCATAAAGCTTTCTTTAACTCATTGAAACTAAGTGTATGTTCAGATGTCCAAGGGAGAACAGTCGATACGGCTGCCTCCTGTGTCGTTAACTGTATCAGTGGCTTGGCTAGAAATGCATACTGAGGAATCCATTGTCGGCAATAAGAAGTGAGGCCGATAAAAGCACGTACCTCCTTCTGGGTCTTGGGTTGCGGAAGACTCGCTATTAACTGGATACGGTCAGGTGTCAACTGCCTACCCCTCTTGGACAGTAAGTGGCCTAAGTAGATCACTTGCTGGACACAGAATTGAAGCTTCGAAGGGGACACCTTGTGCCCCATCTCGGCTAGGAAATACAAGACTGTAAGTGATGCTCGCTCGCAAGCACGTTCAGAACGGGCTGTGATCAGTAGATCATCGACATACTGGAGCAGGGCAGTGTCAGTTGGCATGTGAATATTGTCTAGTTGTCTCTTAAGTGCTTGACTGTAAATACTAGGACTTTCTGTGAAACCTTGAGGAGCTCGTGTGAATTTATAGCTCCTTCCATTTAAACAGAATCCGAAAAGGAACTGGCTGTCTGGATGAATGGGGACACTGAAAAATGCATTCTTGAGGTCGATTACGGTAAAGAATATTGCTTCAGAATCAATGGCTTTCAATAGAGATGAGATATCTGGAACAACTGGGTACTGGGGAATAATACATTTATTAAGTTCTCGAAGATCGATCACTAATCGATATACTGGGGGTGCATTTGGATCAGTACGTTTCATGACTGGAATGATAGGAGAATTACATACATTGGAGTCAGTTTCTACAATCACTCCTTGAGCAATGAGCTCGTCAATAATTTTAGATAAGGCTGCTACAGCCTCAGGTGGCAATCTGTACTGTCTGATTCGTGGCAGGACTATACCTTGCTTGAGAGTCACACGATGGGGTGTGATTTGCATGAAACCAACATCAGTTGGACCTTGTGCCCATAGATGCTGCGGAACATTGGACAATCTCGGATCAAAATCTCGTAAAACATAGTGACCCTTGAAGTCACGTAAAAACAAACGTATTCCCTCTGGGGAACAACAAATAACTGCACCTAATTCTTTCAGTGTCTTAATGCCTAACAAATTTTCGGGACATGATTTCGTAAGTAATAGGTCAGTAGTTCGGGACAATGGACCAACTTCTAGAGTAACTGGCTTTGATATCTCGTTTACAATAGGCTTTCCTGAAAATCCAAGGGAAACATTTCTAGAGCCTGAGAGCGGAGCCCCTGGAACTTCGTCATGACTTATAGTCGTCCTACTTGCCCCTGTATCAATCAGAAACTTTCTGTCTTTCCCTAATACTTGACTATGAACATAGGGACCCTCTTGATCTACAGGTATCTCGATGAGAGGCAAGCCTACCTCCCTCTCTAGGCTGTTTCATGAATACGCTTGATACTCTGGATACTCGGACTGTGCATACTGGTACATCTGCTGTGTAACATGCTGAGTTGCAGCAATAGGCTGCGGTGCTGGAACTGTCTGTTGTGCATTCTGTGGTGGCTGAGAAGTCTGTGAAACTTGTTCTTGTCTAGGCGGACGTGGTCTTTCTTTAGTTTTACCGGTGGCTATATTGTGTTTCAGAACTGCACATTCGTTTATATAATGACCTGGCTGTTTACAATAATTGCATGTCCCTTTAACGGGAACTGCAGGATGACTGGCTTGGTTCGTACCCCTCTTCTGGCTGTCTTGTGGAACAGATTGTGCAACTAATACTTTCATTTTCGTGTCTTTCATACGTCTTCTCTCGTGGTCTTGCTCTTCCCTGATTCTATTCTGGTGATATTGGAGCATCTGTAACATCTGTGACGGGGTACTAGCTTGCCATGTACTTTCGACTTTCAAAACTCGATTCTTAACTTGTGGGCTTGAATTCTCGACTAATTTAGTAACAAAAAGATGAGGATATGACTCACTACTCGTCTTGAGACCACTGTTTATTATAAAACATTTCTCGAATCTAGAATAAAAATCACTAGTATCTTCATCTGGTTTCTGTTTACAGGCTGAGATTGCATCCCAGTCTTCCTTTTTAGTAGCTAATAATCTAGGTAAAACTTGTATTAATAATTCTGGTAATTCTTTACATTTGTCTCCAAGACCGGTACCTGGTACTCGTATCTTATCTTCAGCTTCTAGAGCTGTCCAATCGATCTTTTTCTCTCCCACCTCCCAATCTTTTTCCTTGAGTTTTTCATATACGCCCGCAGGCAACAGGACTTTTAACATTTTAATTATATCTGGATACGTGTATTCTCCCATACGGAGCATGTCTTTTAATTCTCGGTGGAACCCTGCTGGATCTTTGTCGTGACAGGGAATTAACTTCTTCATTTCTAAGAGTTCCATCTTTGTGACAGGGGTGTAAACAAATACTCGTTGCATTTCACCACCCGCTGTCCTAACTGGGTGTACTTCTCGTAACGGATTCTGTCTGTCTATGTAAAACGGTTTGCTTTCCGGGGGTGAGACATGAACAAAATGCGGGTTCAAAAACGTTCTATATTTATGGCGCTGTTCTAGAATGACACTAATTAAATCGGTACCTAAACCTTTCCATCTATACTGGAGTAACTCGTTCAGGATATCATGTAACGGACCTGGATCAGAATGTTGACCCTCATACAATGTAATGAGGTGCTGGATCGTATACATACCCACCAGTCGTTGCTCGGCTGGGGGCAGTTTCAGAAACATTTGTGCCACTATTTCGTCTGGAAAAGTGGTAGAATCAGTAATCCATCGGACTGCTGATCGGGCTTGTTCTTGTTCATGCATAGTACTTAACTCACTATAACCGATTCGTGATTTCAGAATTTGATCGGTAGCTTGAAATACTTGTTCCAGAGAGCCTTGTTCTGGTGCTGGGAGATGAAAAACTTTCTTGTGTTCTAGGCGTAAATGTCGGTCTGGAAATCTAGATTTACCTACATACGCTATTCTGGCGGTATTCTCGTCGTCTACCTCTTCAGTAGGAGAGTCATTTTCTTTCTCGCTTCCTAGAGCTTCTTTGCGTTGTTCGTGTAACCTTATTATTTCTTTACGTATTCTCTTGTACATACTCTCTATACTATTGAGTGTCTTGTGCTTACCCTCGGCTACATTATCACTCCACTTTGTCAGAATTTTCATTTCGGTCGGATCTTTAGTCGGGGAATCTTGTTCCCGTATTAAACAATTGATCAGAAACTTTAATAGCATGAACTGGATCTCAGATTTTCTGTGAGACATGACTTCACCGATACTTTCTGGATCTTGTCCTGTACGAATAAAACGATACATTCTGTCTAGATCTTCTTTCATGTTCGGTAGGGTGACCAAATACTCGGACACCTGCCTTATACGTACGGAATATATAACCATACTATCCTCGCCTGGGACTGGATCATAACAGCATTCAGTAAGAGCTCGCCTGATTTCTGCAATGGACTGATATTTAGGCGTGCGCTGTAATGCACGTTCATGTAACTCGACTACCCCTAGACGTCTATTTGGCGGCGGTGTACCAGGAGGACCTCCTCCCGCGGCCCCTATACTGGAATCGTCGACTGATACTCTTCGTGCTGGCAGAGTGGCTGATGTGGCGGGAATTTGTACTACGGGCTGAACCGGGGGTACCGTAACAGGTGCTGTAACAGGTGCCCCGGTGGCTGGAAGACCATGAATTACATTATTTACAGGAGCTGGTGGAACAGGATTTGCATATTCTGGGACTGTGTCGTCCAAATAGGACGAGAGAAAAATATCAGCTGCGGTCGGTTTGTGACGTAGCTTGGTCGGAACTAAAGGTGGCGGAAAATTACTGGATGCCTCCGGGGTTGCTTTTGGCAAGCCCTCGGCAAGAAGAGGGTACATACCCTTAATAAGGGCATTTCTCTGTCTGTCTGACTGTTCGGTTTTAACTCGTTCACCTATCTCGATTAGTTCCCTTTCTTGGGCTCTTTCTGTGGATTCTCTACCTAATTCTGACTTTCTGATTTCTTTTTCGGTTCTTTTATGAGATTCTTTGCGCCATAACTCGATGGCATCTTTCTGTGACTGTCTAGCTTTCTTTTTCCATAATGCTTCTTCTACTCGCATGATGCACTCGGCATCCCACGTACCTGATACGGGCCATCTATACTTTTCTTCTAATTCCTTGGTGTACTCCACCCATAAATCTAGATATAATATGGCACTTATGCCATGCTTTTGATACATAAAATGACCTGGACTGTCCCTAGGCGGGACAGGAACTGCTTCTTCTAACAGACCTTTTCTAGTTTTTAACTGACGTAACTTGGAAAACAATGGCATGACTGGGCTGGAGTCACAATACAATACACAATGAACACGATAATTACTAAAGAACACCACTTTCATACCACGACATTGAAATACATGAATGACATTTAAAATAACAGTTCGGACAGAATACTACCTGGAATACTGAAAACAGAATACATGAATTTCTCGAGAACAGAACGGACTAGAACAGAAACTAGATGCACTGCTAAAACAGTACGAAACTTACCGGTCTCATAAAGAGACACGTCAGGACCCGCATCCACCTAAGTGGACACTTCGTGTTGGATCTGCGTACCCAAACCCACGGACCAGAGACAATGCAATTGACCCTGTCTAGATACTACCCCAGCAACGGTACTCACCGGGCAGCAAGAACGGAAGGCCTCGGACTGGACTGGACTGCTACGACGACGGACGGACGAACTTCGGACTTCAGTTACGGGTGGGCCTCCGGATACCTCGGACCTTGGACTCTCGGCTTGGGCTCTGGTCGGGACTCGCCGCGTTCCTCCACCGCCTCGTCTGGATGCTGGACCGCAACCTCCGTCTCCTCCGTGGGCCTGAGGGATACTTGAAGCAGAAATATCTGCCACTGCGCAGGATGGTTCCGTCACGACTGCAGAGGATCAGGGGGCTTGCGTGGCTTCTCCGGCGCGTGGGGAAAGGGCAAGTCCCTATTCGGGCGCCATTATGTGGTAAATAAATAAATAATACCTCTATTTTTGACTAGATATATAATAACAGATAGCTCAATAAATAAGAGTCAAGATTCGAGGTAGCTGGAGTTTGCAGGTTTAATACAGCATAAAGGACAGGAACAGGACAACCTGCACGGGCAAGATCTGGGATGGCTAGCTCAACTTTTAATAACAGTGCACAAGCATATATAGTTAAACAAAATACATTGCAGTACATACAGTAGGCGTAGCAGTGGGCAGGGCCTGTAGCAGTCGCGAAAGATAAGGAAGAAAGTAGGTGTAACAAGAGGCGTGAACAGGGCGTATACATAGACATGTGATGTAAACGTAACAGAATATGTCATAAATGGGGCGGAAACATGGAGGGGGCTACCTAAGGAGCCGGGACCTCTGACCTAGTGGTGCGCGCAAGCTAGCAATGACGTGTTACTAGGGAGAAGCTGGGGGCTATGACTTCTGCGCTAGAAGGAGAGACTGAAGTCTGGAGAGTCAGAGCGACATGTACCTAAACACTAT
This sequence comes from Lissotriton helveticus, assembly GCF_964261635.1. Taxonomy (NCBI): domain Eukaryota; kingdom Metazoa; phylum Chordata; class Amphibia; order Caudata; family Salamandridae; genus Lissotriton; species Lissotriton helveticus. Next base: position 1,931,415,907 of record NC_136068.1, on the reverse strand, counting down.
CTAGTATCTGATGTTTAGAGAACATGTTGATAGAATCCAAAAGTTATCAGGGCAAAGGCTAACAGACTCTAAGACGGGTGCATGCATTATTCTACATGTAGTGCGTGTTGAGGAATATTAAAGGACCATTAATACAGTATTTCTCTTACATGGAGACGTAAAGGCTAGACGATGACTGAAACTATTGATGCGATTCAGTAGCTTAGGAATGCAGAGAAGGAGAGCTGGACTGATAACTAGAATCATAACATACTCTTGGCAGACTGGCAGGCAGAGCCAGGCCGAGCCGGGCACTGTGAGGCAGGAAGTAAGTGAAGGGTCAGGGATACAGGTGGGGGCTGTATCGCTCCTCAGCGAGGGTTCAGAAGACAGGAGCTGAATCTGAGTCCGGGCCCTTTTGAGGCCTAGAAACGGGGACTTTACAATGAAATAACGTGCACACTGTGAAACGTGGCAACGTAGCTTTACATAGGCCTGATATTCGTTGTATTCACGAAAACTGGGAACTGGCATACTAGAGATGGACACAACTGTAATTGCGTCTTTAATCGATCATGGGAATACATATGCATATTAATCATGCACACATAACATAAGATGGGGAACACGTAGGGACACAGAACATGGCAAAATTTACTTTTCCACACATGTCCTGCTCATGGTGTGAAGGCCAGTACCCGGGTCTAAATGAGATAAAGACTACCTTCTGCCCAGGCTTGTGCCCCTGAAAGCAGCTACACCCACCTACAGCATTCCAAGAGAACCCTCACTATTATTTGTCGGTTTTATGACATCCCAATACCCTTTAATTTTCATCAAGAATCGAATGTCCTCTTCACTCACCGGCGACTCTTTTCACTCCTCTGTAATCCTCTTCGCTCCCTGGCCGTCTTACTCCTTAGTCATCCTCCGACCTCACTGTGCATTCCACTCACACATCAGTTCTCCCTTTCCGACCACCCTCTTCACTTTCTACCAGGTTTTAATACTATGCCCTTCACTTTTCCATTGCGCCCCACATTAGAACGTCAACTGCTTGATAAGGGCTACAGATGACAGAATAAGGTGATGAAACACCCCTTTACTTTACTTTCACTATCAGGCTTAGGCGAGGGCAGCCTGAGCTACGGCCACACAATCCCTGCCAATACCGTAATAGCCTGTCTCAGCTTCTCCATCAGTCCTGCAGCATTAGCTGGTATCGTCTTCCTTTTTTGCTTTCTCTTCACCTTTTACAGTGTTGCTGTCATCACATGCTTGTCTCAAACAGGATTTTATATGCCTTAAACTTTCCCTTTTGCGTTTTCACTTCTCCAGTGGCATAAAAAGATAGAAAAAGAGGACTTTGATCACGGCCAGATGTTTCTTCAGTTAATATATAGATGCATACAGATATCAGTTACCTGAGCTGGGTTGTCCCCTTTTCACACTTCCTCTGTGGAACATGCGTGGAAATAACAAACCTTCACAAGTAGTGGCCAACACTCACTCACCAGAATTACAACTTATATCTTTACGTAGCGCTGATTCCTGATGCTCCGCGGAGTGACGCTTTTTCTCCTCCGTTGCTCGTAAAGGGAAGACCGATGCAATCATCGGAAAGCCTGTTTGTAAAAGTAAATAAATATAAATTCATAGCTCCCTATGGAGCGCAAGAACCAGCCCTGAAGACACAGTAGCGCTGTAGCGATAGGAGAATAGACATAAAAAGAGATGTTTAAACAATGTAAAATGAGAATTAAAATGTAGAGTGCTACACGGTGGAGACATATTTCAGAGCATCACAAGCAGGGCTATCTTAGAAAATTTCAAACTGAAGAACAAAGGGGCAGCGAGAGAGAAAAATAGACAGGTGGTTGCAGAACAGACAGAATGATTTGGAATACACACGGAGAGGAGATTTCATAATGACTAATTTAATATAGATAAGGAGTCTAGGAAGCGTAGGGAAAAGATGGGGTAAAAAACATATATGCAGTTATGGGCGGGAGGTGATGTGCCCTATGCAACAATGACTTTTGTTGAGCTAAGATTCTGTAGTAACAAGGTCAGTCAAAGTCAAGAGTGATTTAACATTTGCTAGTTCAATTTAGTGCGACAAATGCAAAAATAACCTATGATGGGGACAGGGTCAAGACTGATTTACAAATGGCTAAGTGCACACTGGGGTGGAATGGTGAGCAAACAAACTATGGATTTTCACTAGATATCATGGAGAGCCAAATGGGAAACTGTCTGGGCTTCAGGTAAACCCAGCTTCAAGTCTATTTCAAGACTGAATGTAGTTGGTGTGGTAGGGGTGCGGAATTCCTACTGTCCACCACCCAGGACGTACTGTTTGTTGTTCACTGTACAAGTTGCCGAACCCCTGCAGCCCAACCTGTTTGATTGCCAGTTTAGAGTACCACTGTATGAATATATGAACGAGGAAGGTCTGTCACGAAGGCAAGTTTTCTATCCATATGTAGAGTTTACATATAGACTAGCCAGAGAACTGTCGCTCAAATCTTTACCAAGTACAATAGTTAAGCAGATGTAAAACTGCATCAATTGTATAATTGATAGCAGGTGCTTGGCTAAGGAAGAGCAGCCGCTCTCATGCTCTTCAAATTTGAAATTTATTACATTACGTGATTCAATTTCCTGCTTGCACACAACTCTTCAAATAAAAAATATTAATAGTCAGTCAAGCAATCTTCCTTTATTCTGTGCTTTTTAACCACCAGCAAGCCAATTCTGATCTTCTGTACTACAAAACATCCAAGCAGGTCAATATGTGTTTCGTCCAGCGGGTGTAACCCAAGGACTTCCTCAGGGCTTACGCAGAATACTGACTGCTTCATAGGTGTGCTACAATTCGATCCAGATCATCCATGTTTTTGGGAAATGATTGGTTGTGTCCCTTAAAGTTGTGTTTGCTTAGAAGTCAAAGATTTGTCTGGCAAAATGTTATGTAAGCTAAAGGATTGATGTCCTTAGCATGTACAAAGTGCTGTGTGCCTCATGCTTTGAGCGTTATTCAACTAGTGCGCAACTGCACAACTCCAGTGTATTCTACTCAATGCTCGTTCACTCAGCAAACACACCACGGAGATCTGGGATATGATCTCATACTTCACCCCGGATGTCATCTTTACCACAGAGACCTCGTAGGCTACAATATAGCAAACTGGGATTGAAGCAACAAACACAGGTGGAATTGCATCATCTACAAGAAAACCATCCACTGTACAACCTCCCCAGACGAGTCGACCTTGATAATGGAGCACCTTAACTTCCAACTCCACACAGATTGAAAAAGAACCATCAGAGGCACCCACACCTTCAGACCACCAGGAACAAGCCCCAGCTTATGTAATGCCATCACTGACCTCTTCGCCCCAATCGTGAAATACTCCGAACACTACATCTTCCGAGGGGATCTCAACTTCCGCCTCAATGAGCTCAGAGAAACCGACATAACCAACATCCTGGAAAGAATGAACAACTTGGGCCTCAAACAACTTTTCACCGATCCTATCCAGATCACAGGACACATGCTCGACCTCATTTTCATGTCCAGTGACAGATTCAAGTACAACTAAGTCACACGGCTCTACTGGAACAACCACTACAGCGTCCACTTTCCATTGCCAGACCACCCAACACTGGCCCTAACCCCCAAATCCAAGTGCAGAGACTGGAAAAATGTTTCAGAAGACCAGCGGAACAACACTCTCAATTCCCACCTCCCAGGCACAACATCCAACCCAGAGCAGTCTGTGTAGAATTTCTCCCAGTGGATCACAGCATGCACCGAAACAATTGCCCCGCTAAGCCAGCCAAGTACAAAGGACCAACTAGAAGAGTGAGAACAGCGGAACATAAATACACCCAACTGCACCTGCTGGCAACTAGAAAGAAAATGGAGAAAGTAGAGGCATCACAGCCTTCAGGACAGCACGCAACCAGTGTCACTGCCAACTGAAAGAAACAAATTAGAACACACTAGCAAACCGCATAGAAGGCAGAAAAACTGCAGCAAGGTGCTCTTTGCCATCGTGAAGGAGTTCTCAAACCCCACAGCCGCCGAGAACGACATCAACCCCTCCCAAGGACTATGTGACAACCTGGCGGACCTCGTCCATGACAAGATCTTAGTCATTTACAAGAACGTAAAACCCCAACATTCCACGGTCCACAACTTCAGCCTGCTCCCACCTATGAACACAGAACCCGAACACCTACTCAGCCACTGGGACCCTCTCAGAACCCTACCCACAATCGCCATCTTGAACACCGTGCACATGGTGCTCAGGCCAAGATGCTCCCCCGCCGCCCCAGCGCTCCCTGCTGGTGCGGTGTCCTCCGGCTGCTGCCCTTCATGATGACTGGGAGTTCGAGGCCCTCTTCCACCCACAGGCTCCCGCCTGCGCCTCATCCCTGGTGGCCCAGTGGTGGGCGGTAATTATTCGGTCTGTCCCTTCTCCTGTGTTCTCGATCATAATCTCCTGTAGTACTTGTTGCCTGTGTACTGTTTATTGTCCCCTGTTTCTGTATTTGCTGCCTGCATTTTGTGTTTTTTTCCTCTGTTTCCTCTGTTTCATGTTGCCTGGATCCCCCTCTTCCCGCTTTTGCCGCCTTCTCTGCCCGTTTCCCGCCGCTGCGTCTCCGCCCCCTCCCTCCCATTCGCTCCCCGCCACCCGCCTCCCAGCTGCTCCTCCCTCCCTCCACCCCCTTCTTAATGCAGGTCGCTGCGCGGCCGAGCAGAGGCAAGCCCGTCTGCGCCCGTCCGCGCCTGGACCGCGCCCAGCGCCAGACCCCCTGGCCCCGCACACCCCACCGCTCCAAACCCAGCCTCAGCTACGACGCCGGCTCCCTCCGCGCTCTCAACACCGGCCGAGACCAACACTGCAATCAAGCCGCCCCGAAACTCACCCACGGACCCTTCTCCTGCCGCAACTGCCGCTTCACCTGCAACAGAACCATCAAAGCGGCAAAGACCAGACCCAACCACCTCCGCTGCATACTCCTCAACGCCCGCTCTGCACGCAAACACGCCGTCGAGCTCTGGGACCTGCTCGACACCACCGCTCCAGACGTAGCCTTCCTCACCGAGACGTGGTGGAACGACTCCTCTGCGCAGGACATCACCATTGCCATCCCAGACGGCTACAAGATCTCCCGCAAGGACCGCACAAACGGCATCGGAGGAGGAATTGCCATCGTCCACAAGTCCACCCTCAAGGTCACCACCCACGCAGACGACACCCTCAACACCGCCGAACACCTGCACTTCCGGATCCACCCCGACCCCAACACCACCCTCAGAGGAACACTCGTCTACAGACCCCCCGGTCCACAGGCCCAGTTCAGCGACGCCATCGCCGACCTCGCCAGCACCCACGCACACGCTTCCACGGACTACATACTCCTCGGAGACCTGAACTTTCACCTCGAGAACAGCAACGAAGCCAAGTCCACCACGCTGATCGACAACCTCGCAAACCTCGGCCTCAGACAAATCGTCACCACACCGACCCACGCCGCCGGTTATACGCTGGACGCCATCTTCTCCACAAGCAACCAGGTCACCTTCAACCACACCACCGAACCCTACTGCACTGACCACCGCTGCATTCACTTCACCTACAAAAAACCAACTATGCACCACCGCACCCTCCAGCTGACCCGCCACGGATGGAGCAAAGTCACCGAAGGCCAGCTACTCACCACCCTCTCCCAGAACCCTCTCATCGAACCCACCGACCCGGACTCCGCAGCCCGCAACCTCAGACAGTGGATCAATGACTGCGCCAACACCCTCGCCCCACTTAAGAAACCCCTCAGCAACCACACCAGCAAGAAAGCCACCTGGTTCACCGACGAGCTCCTGGCCTCCAAACGCGCATGCCGGAAGCTGGTAAAGGAATGGCTCCACGAACGCACACCAGACAATCACGCAGCCCTCAAGGACGCCACCCGCAGACACCACCACCTCATCAGATCAGGCAAGGGGTCCTCCTTCAAAGACCGCCTGGATAACAACGCACACGACAGCAAAGAGCTCTTCCGCATCGTGAAAGAGTTAGCGAACCCCAGCGCCAACATCAACGACATCCCGCCCTCACAGGATCTATGCAACTCACTGGCAATCTTCTTCCACCGCAAGATCGCGGACATCCACGACAGCTTCAACACCATGACCACGCCAGTCCCCACCACCCCCCCGAACACAAGCAACATCAACCACCTTACCTCCTGGTCCAACGTCAGCGACGACGAGACGCGCAAGGTCATGAACTCCATCCACTCAGGATCCCCAACAGACCCCTGCCCCCACCACATATTCAACAAGGCAGACACAGTCATAACCCCCAAACTACGTAAGATCATCAACGTCTCCTTCGAAACAGCGACATTCCCGGAAAGCTGGAAGCACGCCGAAATCAATGCCCTCCTCAAGAAGCCCAAGGCAGACCCCAAGGACCTCAAAAACTTCCGACTGATCTCCCTACTCCCGTTCCCGGTGAAGGTCGCCGAGAAAATCGTCAACATACAACTAACCCGCCACCTTGAAGACAACAACATCCTGGACCCGTGCCAATCTGGATTCAGACGGAACCACAGCACCGAAACCGCCCTCATCGCACCCACAGACGACATCAGGCGCCAACTAGACAATGGCGAAACTTCTGCCCTCATCCTCCTGGACCTCTCAGAACCCAGAGCGCCCGCCTACCACCCTTCCGCTCAGAAGCCACCGACATCTGCGGCGTTCCCCAGGGCTCTTCCCTCAGCCCGACGCTGTTCAACGTCTACATGGCCCCCCTCGCACAAGTGGCCCGCCACCACGACCTCAACATCATCTCCTACGCCGACGACACCCAGCTCATCCTCTCCCTCACCAAGGACCCCCACACCACCAAAACCAACCTCCACAAGGGAATGAAGGCCGTCGCAGACTAGATGAGGAGCAGCTGTCTGAAACTGAACTCTGACAAGACGGAGGTTCTCATCCTCGGACCCTCCCCCTCAGCCTGGGATGACTCCTGGTGGCCTACCACACTGGGAACAGCACCAACCCCCACCGACCATACACGCACCTGGGATTCATCCTCGACTCTCCCCTCTCCATGTCCAAGCAAGTCAATGCCATCTCCTCCTCCTGCTACAACACCCTCCGCATTCTCCGCACTCTCCGCAGGATCTACAAGTGGATCCCGACCGAAACCAGAAGAACAGTGACACAGGCCCTTGTCAGCAGCAGACTGGACTACGGGAACACACGCTACGCAGGAATCCCAGCCAAGCACCTACGACGACTACAACGCATCCAAAACGCCTCCGCCCGACTGATCGTCAACGCCCCCGCCGCAGCCACATCACCCACCATTTGAGAGACCTACACTGGCTCCCCGTCGACAAGAGGATCACCTTCAAGCTCCTCACCCACGCACACAAAGTACTCCACAACGTCGGACCAGCCTACCTTAACAGCAGACTCAGCTTCTACAACCCCACCCGCCAGCTCCGCTCCGCCAGCCTCGCTCTTGCCACTGTCCCCCGCATCCAACGAACCACCTCCGGCGACAGATCCTTCTCCTACCTCGCCGCCAAAACCTGGAACACCCTACCCACCCACCTGCGACAAACCCAAGACCTACTCGCCTTCAGAAGACTCCTCAAGACCTGGCTCTTCGAGCAGTAGCAGCCCCCCCATAGCGCCTTGAGACCCTTGCGGGTAAGTAGCACGCTTTACAAATCCTATGATTGATTGATTGGGAGCACCAACGGAATCCAGTCCACACCACTTCCTCAGCCTTGAGAGCTGGAAGATTGCCTACGAGCTCAAGTAAGTCCCGAACACCCATCACCTCAGTTTGCTTCCCCGAGGACTGGAAACATGCTGAAGTGAGGCGCCTCCTGAAGAAACCCTCCACCAACCCAGCAGGACCGAAGAACTACTGACCCATCTCCTTCCTCCCCTTCCAGTGAAGGTTCTCGAGAAGGCAATCAACCAGCAACTCACCGAACACCTGGAGCAGAACAACTTCCTGGACCCTTCTCAGACCAGATTCAGAGTCATCCAAAGCAGTAAGACAGCCCTGATCGCAACTATCGACGACATCAGGGCCTCCCTGCACCACAGCGAAACACCAGTCCTCATCCTCCTGGAACTATCAGCTGCCTTCGACACCGTCTCCCGTCTCCCATCACATCCTAATCAACAAACTCCACCACATTGGAATCCAGGGATATGCCCTCAAATGGACACATGGTGACCTACGGAACTCGGCCAACGCTCCGACCAGACAGGCTATGCCTGCAACCACAGCATTATCTAGCACAGCAAGCTATCCATGAAGCAACAGGTAAACGCTGTCTCATCCGCTTGCTTCCACACCCAATGCATTCTCTGCAAGATCTTCAAGTGGCTCCCAGTCGACACCAGAGAGAGACTATCAGGCAGGCTTTCATTAAAAGCAGGCTGGACTACGGGAACACACTCTACGGAGGAAGCACCGCACGCCTCCTAAAGAGACTACAGACAATACAAAACTCAGCGTTTAGACTCATCTTGACCTCCCCAGACGTACCCACATCACACCGTACTTTAGGAAGCTACACCGGCTCCCGATGCAGAAGAGATGGCAGTTCAAGATGCTGACCCACACACACAACACAAAGCCCTGGACAATCAAGGACCAACATACATCAACAAGTGCATGACCTCCCACCAGCTGACCAGGCACCAACGATCCACCTCCCTCTTCTTCGCAGATACCCCACAGATCTGTCAAGCCAACAGCGGAGGACGTTCCTTCTCACATCTGGCAACCAAAGCTTGGAACATACTTGCCCTGCACCCGAGGAACGCCTCAGCACATCACTTTGCAGCAGCTAGCAACTCCAGCGCCTCAAGACCCTCACGGATGATTTACCACGCTTTATAAATTATTGACTGAGTGTACGAATAATAAACTTAATGAAAGGTGCACAAGTTATTCAAAGTTGTGTACATGACTTGATGCAAAGCTTTTACTATTAAGACAAGTGCTCTTAAGCAATGCAGTGCATTCACAACCTGCACCTGCCTCATCAACTAGACTACCCTCTTTAATGGGCAGAAGGACTGGTACGCTACCTAGGTATATATCTGAGCCCTAATGTACAAGACCTCTGGGATGAAAACTATGGGAAAGAAGTGACTTGTATGGAGAGTAGAATAAAGATCTGGCCCTGGCTGCAGCTCTCCCCAGCGTGACGCATAGCCATTGCTAGCCTTATTGTCCTCCCAAAATGTTTCTATTTGTTTATCAACTTCCCCCTCATGCAGGCTTTATCAAGACAATGCGATCCCTGATGATATCCTTGGCATGGGCCGGTTAACAAGCCAGAGTGTCGTGGGAGCTCCTGACCCTTCCCCTGGCTCAAGGTGGACTGGGTGCGCTAGATATCCAGCTTTATGCATACTGTGCACAGGCACAGTTTCTACATCACTGGGTCCATCCCACACCCTTTAGGCCGCATGTGGCGGTCGAGATTGACAGAGCAGTTCCGACCCATCTCTCGGTCGCGATATTTCAACGATGTACAAGACCGCGGGATGAAATAGACCCGGTTGAGGCACTGAGAAGGAGCTGGAATGGCCTGCGTCGGAGAGCCGGTCTGGATGTTCTATATGCCCCCTCGGTCCCACTGGCACATAACTCCCAGCTGCCGATATTGGAGGACAAAGGAAATGTCACTCTGTAACAGGCTGGGCATGAACACATATGCAGACCTACATCCGGCCGACACCTACCGCCCGCCCCGGTGGGAAAACAAGGTGTAGCACCCTCCTCTGAAATATTTTTGTATCACCGTATAAAAGCAACCTCCCGTCAATTTCACACTACCATCCCCAACCCGCCTCCCACACTGCAGGCTCTGGAGCAAATACTAATCAATCAGTCGCCACATAAACTTATCACTGACCTATACAGCTCCATGCAGACTACATGTCCAATATTGGAGCCCAAACCTTTACAGATGTGGACTACTGAGTTACAACCACCACTTCTAGAGGAGCAGTGGAAATTTTGTTGTGGCCAATTAAGGATGCTATTCCCAAATTACAAATTGCGGTTGATTCATTTGAAATATTTGCATACATTCTACAGAACCCCTGCCCTGCTCCACCGCATAGGATTGCGACCAACTGCCGACTGCTGGAGATGTAGTGATGTCAGCAATGTTTTTGCACGTAGCTTGGGAATACCCTCCCATAGCTAAATACTGGACAGACAAATTTAATATTATTGGTAAAATTCTTAATGTACCAACAACACCTTCCCCGTTGTTAGGCAGGAAACACCTTCACACTCTCGGAAATTGCACCCATGCTATTATTATTGGCCAAACGCGGGGTAGCTATACACTAGAGGAAATTAAGTGCCCCATCCACTACAGCATGGTTACGGGACGTCACATATTGTCAAACTCAGCTCTCGCTATTTTGGGAACTTATGCCTACAGCGTCTTGACCTAAAGATATCTGGAGCCCTATATCAGAATGGCTGCATACACAACAGTCTGACCACACAGATGCAGTTTCAGCTGATATAGTTACTATTGGTATTAACTCCTCTACTGTAGAAATAGTTGGCTGAGATTTGATGCTGTAATAAGCAATCATTAAATAGTGGTAAATTATTTGTTGGATGCTGAAGTCACGTAGTGCATGCATTATAGGATTTTGGAAAGAGTATTGATGTTCCTATCAAATATTTGCCCGACTGTCCTAAAGGGTTTGTAATTCTTATGTTTAAAGTATGCAACTGAAGGTTATGGAGATTACGCATAAATATGTCATCCTATAACTGTAATACTTTGGAGAATGCAAATAAAGGAAAGGTTTAGAATTTTTTTATTTTTTACAAAAATGCAGTGAAGAATGAGCTCCAGTTGCATTACTGACAATTGTTTTAATATGAAAGTGTGTAATCATGTTTGCCATATTTAACAATCTGAGGCTATTTAATTTGCTCCCTGATTATATGCAAATACATGCGTAAGCATGAGAACAAGATTGGCGATTGCTTGCGTTCAAAATAAAATGTACACAAAATATTGAACCTTGGAACAAGCGTTTTGCTAAACTATTGGTGCAACTTTAAACACCATTTCTCTGAGGTATCATTTAGTAAAATATGCCTGATTTATGCCAATATATAAGAAATACATTAGTAAGGGAAAAGTAATGCAAAACTATTTTTGGCAACATGAAAATCATTTCTTAAAGAAAGTCATAAAGGTGCCCCTGCAGGTATATGTGACTGCATTGGTCACATGTGTCTCTTTCAGGAATGTTACAGAAGTAGGCCTGGAATCTGTACCCCAGCAAACTTCTGTGACATCTATTTTTCCATGAGAAAATCTACATATGTATATTTGTCCCTTCCAAGTGCAGAGGACATTAGAGAGCATATGATACGTTTGTATAAATGTCCATAAGAAGAGAGTTCTTCATAGCATCTAATTTTTGAAAGTTTTAGGTTTTGGATTTGTAACCTCAGGACCAGATCAAGACTGTGGGTGGGATTTTTGTGGCTGGGAACAGTGAGAGGTGTTGGATCTTTTCATGACACTATTACCCTCTTACCTGTGCCTGAGCTTTCTGAGTCACTGGAACAAGGATCGTCTTCATGGCAGTCAGGAGAGCCTGTTAGAAAGAATAGATGTTGTCACTAAAGATGCCTGCGACTTTACTCCTTGTAGTGTAAACCTAGAGCTGAGTGGCAGGGTCGGAATGAAGACCACCTCCAGCCCACACTTGTGACCATGATGGCCTCAGCGTCCTTCTTTAAGGACAACATTCCACACCCTCCTCACGGACTGGACGTTGTACGTTTTTTGATGTTATTATCCTGGTTGATGCGCCTCAATCTTCAATTGCTTCTCTCAAGCACCAGAGGTCTTTTTCACTACCCAGATGCATCTCTCACTCATGTCACACTCCTCAGTCATCGTCCTCAGTCATCTCACTCCTCAATCAACCTCCTCACTCCACATTCATGTTCCTCACTCTTTACTTTTCATCTTCCGTTTTCATCCTCACTCCGTAGTCGTCCTCTTCACTCATCTTCCTCACTCATTTGTTGTCCTTCTAATCTTCATGCATTCTCTTCTGTCATCAGTCATCCTCAGTTATCCTCCTCACACAGTCATCCTCCTCACTCAGTCATCCTCAATTATCCTCCTCGCTCAGTCATCCTCCTCACTAAGTCGTCCTCAGTGATCCTCCTCACTAAGTCGTCCTCAGTGATCCTCCTCACTCAATCGTCCTCAGTGATCCTCCTCACTCAGTCATCTTCCGTGATCCTCCTCACTCAGTCATCTTCCGTGATCCTCCTCGCTCAGTCATTCTCAGTTATCCTCCTCGCTCAGTCATTCTCAGTTATCCTCCTCGCTCAGTCATTCTCAGTTATCCTCCTCGCTCAGTCATTCTCAGTTATCCTCCTCGCTCAGTCATTCTCAGTCATCCTCCTCGCTCAGTCACCCTCAGTGATCCTCCTCCCCCAGTCGTCTTCAGTTATTCTCCTCGCTCAGTCATCCTTAATGATCCTCCTAGCTCAGTCATCCTCAGTGATCCTCCTCGCTCAGTCACCCTCAATGATCCTCCTCGCTCAGTGATCCTCAATGATCCTCCTCGCTCAGTTATCCTCAGTGATCCTCCTCGCTCAGTGATCCTCAATGATCCTCCTCGCTCAGTCATCCTCAATGATCCTCCTCGCTCAGTCATCCTCAATGATCCTCCTCGCTCAGTCATCCTCAATGATCGTCCTAGCTCAGTTATCCTCAATGATCCTCCTCGCTCAGTGATCCTCAGTGATCCTCCTCGCTCAGTGATCCTCCTCACTCATTACTCACGTATAAGGGGAGAGGGTCAAGCGAAAAAAAGACTCCACCACCCCGAACCCCCTAATGCAATATGTAAACACAAGAAGGGGTGGGAAGAACAGAAAAATATGCACCAATAGCACACCACAATCAGAGAGACAAAAACCAATCTGTTTGAAAACTGCCCTCACTCGCACACAAGCGTGTGTGACATGCTTCATCATCGGGTCTGCTTACAAAACGCTCAGGCGTAGCCACACTCAGGGCGGAGCATAGGGAGGGGGAGAACAAAAAACAAACAACAAGAATGCAAGGACAAATCTAACACGACATAGATGTGACAAACACAGTGATAAAGTAGTGAATATCACCCTGTGACTGGTTATAGTGATAGAACAAAGTGCAGCATGAAAGTGTGCTTAAAACTGGCTTGTGGATACCAACAACTCCTTTATTTCTAGGTTGCACATCCAGGATTAAAAACGTGAAGGATGGGCTGTGTTACCAGAGAATATAAAGATCTCACAACACCCCTCCTAGTACTGCTTGTGTCAACATTTTACAACCGAATTACTGTGCCATAAGGTCACCCGATCGTCTTCAGGACGTCTATCTCTCCCAGTCCCGATATAGACCTCACCTAAGTCCGGCTAAAAAAGTGGTCAAAAGTGGTTTGTCTGGATCCTCATTCGATCACAATGTGTGGGGGAAAGTCCCTCCATCACGGGAAAACAAATACTGCAAGAAAAATAAATCGAATGCTTGCATGTATTATACATATTATTCGACATCATAGGACGTCTTGTGTCTGTTTATTAGCCCCCTTTAGAAAGGAAGGTAGCGGGGCCACTTAATTATGTGAACCCGTAAGGTGGTTCATAGCATCGGCCACCCTTCCCAAAAATCTGGGCAAAGCATCAAATAAATGAATAAAATATATTGCTGCCTAAATCATTGCCACACCCCCCAAAAAAAGAAGGTATATACAGCCTCTTTCATTAAATCGTACAATATCAGTAGACATCTTGATAGGTAAAAGATTTCAGCATTCAACATATAACCTGCTTGGCGTACTCACCGAGTTTATTCGTGTATAAAGCTTGCAAGCTCGGTTGGATGGAGAATTGTTATAGGCTAACAAATGCTGTTGGGGATAACAGAATATCGGGACAATCAAGGCTCACTGAGGGGCAAGATACAGTGGGGAGGACTTTGGAGTGAGTGTGGCTGGAATTCATTTGGTGAACAAAGCAACAGGAAGCTCTGAGAGTTTAAATGTTCCACATCTTCGTGGTTTCAGGAACTGCTTCGAGTTCGGACCAAGTGGCAGATGATTTTCATTTTTTTTGTTGTAAAGTAATTTTTATTGAAATTCTCCGTTCGCCATGCAAGCATTATAAAAACACCTGTCAGACCATTACGCAGATGGTCCATTAGCCAACTTACAGTACATGAGAAACCAGTTCTCAACATTCTTCCTCCAACTTTCCCGCCCACCTCCCTCACTACAGCCTCCCCCCCAGTCAGTGTGCCCTCGAACACCCCTCTTCGTCTAGTTGCGTAAACCCCTCGTGGTGAAGGATCTAACACAAACCATTGGAGAATAACATCATCTTCAATCCTTGGAAACAGAAGGTTCCGTACAGTCACTCATGTGTGCTCTGAGCCCTTGTTTCGACCCTCCAAGACTCCTTAGCCTAGAGTGTGTGAGCGATCTCCTCTCCTTACATACCTAATTGTCCCCATCCCCATTGTGTCCCCCAGTGCTCCCCGCCCTTGCCTCTATTCTTTGATCAGGTCCAGCGTTACCTACATCCCCCTCATCTATTTCTATCGGTGGTTGAAGTTCTGCCACTAATGCCCCCATGCTCTTGCCGCTTCTAGCGCCTTGTCATTGGATGTACGCCTGGCTAGTTGCAGACGAAGCGTCCCTTCACTACCCGCCCAATTCAAGAAACTCGCCTTCCATCTCTGTAAGTTAGGTCCCGCTCTCGCTTTCCAATGCATGGTGAGCTCCCTCTTTGCCATTATCAACCCTAAATCATAAAACTTGCTAGTAATTTTAGTATTGGGAGTATGAGGAAACCAAAGCAAAAGGCAAGTTCCCATCTCTACCTCCAGCTCACGCCCCGTTACCCGATTCAAACACGTCACTACTTCCGCCCAATAAGATCCCAGACCCACACAGGACCAAAACATGTGGCCATAATCAGACCCTTCTGCGTTGCACCTACGGCACAATGATTGAGTTCCCCCAAAATACTGTTGAATCTTAACCGGGGTTAAATAGGCCCTGTGGAGAGTAAAAAATTGAACCAGTTGAAACCTGGCATTGCGTGTGCCCTTCCAGGTCCTCCTCAACAGTTGGGGCCATGTTGTCTCAGGAATGGGCCTGCCAAGGTCCTCCTCCCATTTGCTCTTTAGCCTATCTAGGGGTAAAAGCCTCTCCATGGACAGCCGCCTATACAGACAAGTAATCGCTTTGCATGTTCCTGCCGTCATTGTAATGTATTGACAGCCCAACGAAGTTGGGGGCTCCGACAGCCCCATCCTCCACTGCTTCTGAATTCCCGTCACGAGAGCGGCATGAAATAAATAATCCCCCCTTGGTAAATCGTAGGCACTCTGCAATTCTTGGAAAGATAATAGGACACCGTCCCTATACAGGTCCCCAATCATGTGGACCCCGCGCTCCTCCCAGCCAGCCAACGCCGACCAATCTCCTCCATGTGGGAGGGCAGTGCACATGCCCAAGGGAATTTCCGGAGCATACGGGGCAGCAAAACCCGCCCATTTCTGACTTCGAGTCCAGCACAGGCGGAGGGTGCGCTCTTCAAGCGTGAGCTGATCTATCCTAATTTTCTGCCGAAGCACTATGAATGACAGCACGTGACGGGGAATAACTCTCCCTTGCGGTCCGTCCGGGCCTATAAACTCACGCGCTATCCACTGCAGCTGTGCCGCTAAGTAGTACCACTCGAAATCTGGGACCACCAATCCCCCTTCGTCCCTCGGCCGCATCAAAGTATTCAACGCAACACGCCGTCTGCCTGATCCCCAGATAAACCCCGTCACCAGCGCCCGTAGCGTCTTAAAAAAAGATACAGGGATCCATACCGGCAAAGTACAAAAGAAGTAGCGCTACCCTCCCAGCCACCGAAAGGGGAAGGGTTCGCCAAAAGCCCATGCTACCTCCGAGCTCCCTCATCACGCTGCCCACGTTCACTTCCAAAAGGTCGGAGTGAGCGTGGAATATGCGGACGCCCAAATACGGCAAGCACTTAGGCTCCCACCGCAAATCCTCAAGTGCCAGAGGTTCCCGACTATCTGAGGTCAAAGGAAACAGACAGGTCTTATTCCCGTTCACCCGCAGGCCCGACAAATGACCAAACTCCCGAAGAAAGGCTCTGGCGCTTCGCAAGGAATCACCTGCATCTGCCAGATACAACAAAAGGTCATCCGTGTATAGGGAGATATAATGAACCTCTCCGCGTAGCAAGACCCCCTCATACAACTGTCCCTGTCGAACATGTGCTGCCAGAGGTTCGATTGCGAGCGCAAAAAGCAGCGGAGATAAAGAACATCCCTGTCGGGTACTTCTCTCCACCTGGCATGCCGCTGATATAGTGCGCCCCGTACGAACCCTAGCCATGGCAAAGCTGTATAGCAGTCTGGTCCAACGTAGGAAGTTATCTCCCAAACCAAATTCCTTCAGCACACGGAATAAGTATGGCCACTCCACGCTATCGAATGCTTTCTCGATATCCACCAATAGAACCACAGCTCCAGACGAACCTTTGCTTCTTCCCCCATAATCCGTAACAGCCTCCGTATGCACATCGCAGTATTCCTGGTGGAGATGAAGCCCGATTGGTCTGGGTGCACCAGGGTGCTCATGTGATCCAATAGTCGCGCGGCTAAAATCTTACTCAGAACCTTGTAGTCTACCGTGAGCATCGATAGCGGTCGGTACGCTGATCTGGAAGTGGGGACCCGCCCTTCTTCAACAATGTCACTATGATCGCCTCTCTTGTGGTTGGCGGCAATCTGCCTAGTTCCCACGCCTCTCCGTATACTGAGTGCAATTGCGGCGCCAGAAGGTCTATATACGTTGCATAAAACTCCACCGGGAAGCCATCAGCCCCCGGCGTCTTTCTCCTGGCCATACCTTTAACCGCTGCTCCGATCTCACCCAATGAAATAGCGCCACCCAGCTTGGTGGCCTGGCACGGCTCCAGGCGTGGCAACCGTGCTGTCTCCAAGAAATCATCCAGCCCCTCAGGCGGTTCTCTCACCCTACACTGATAAAGGAGCGAGTAGTATTCCAGAAATTGGTCATTGACCTCCTTCTGCAAGTAGACTAGGCCCCCATCCGCCGTAGACAGTGACACTATGGGGGATCCCCTGAGAGCCGGGTTGGCCAGCCAGGCCAGTAACTACCCCACTTTGTCCCTTTCGGCGTGTGCGCGCACCATGTATTCTTTATAATCATAGCAGCGAAACCGCTCAACCTGAGAGGCCACCTTCTCCCGCGCAGCCATCACCCCCTCTTGACCGCCCCATCCGCGTGATTGTCTCTTTCTGCTTGCCGCAGATGAGCCTCCTCCCGATCTATGTCGTGCAATAGCGTCTTACGCGTTCCCATGACGGATGAAATGCATATCCCCCTCACCACCACTTTGAAGGCGTCCCACTCATGCGCTCTACTCGTCGCCGTCCCCGAGTTTTCCAAAAAATAATGTTCAATGCCTTCCCTGACCACTGCATTAAACACTGGGTCTTCTAAAGTCATTGGGTTCAAACGCCATGTCGGAATCACTTGCCGCTGTCGCGAACAAAGCACTGTTATCAAACAAGGGTTGTGGTCCGAGAGTGTCCTCGCCAGATACTCACTATGATGCGTGAGTTCCTGGGCCCCCGGGGTGCACAAGAAGCAATCAAGTCGTACATGTAAGTCATGCGGAACAGAGTAGAACGAGTAGTCCCTGTCTGTGGGGTGATGCACACGCCAAGCATCTACAAGGCTCCATGCTTCCTGCCATTCCCTCCTCGCCTTAGCCATTCTATGTACCGCTGATTGGGCCAACGGTGGATGAGAACGGTCCAACTCCACATCGGCGACGGAATTAAAATCTCCTCCCACATACACGAGCCCGCTAAGTACCATGCCAGCCTCCCCGAAAGCCGCGAAAAGAATGCGGCTTGTTCCGAGTTTGGGGCGTATACACTGCAAAATGTTACATCTCTGCCGTCCAGGGGGCCTAGGACCGCCACAAACCTCCCTTCTGAGTCTACTATCGTGTTCATGGGTTGGAAGGGAACCCCTGATCGCACCCAAATTAAGGTCCCCCTGGCAAACGCAGAATAGGTGGTATAAAATAATTGTCCCCTCCATCTTCTCTGCAGCGCCCGCCCCTCCGCCTGATCAATATGCGTTTCCTGTAAAAAGGCCACCTGGAACCCCCTGCGGACTAAATATGCATGCACTTTATAACGTTTCCTCATATAGTTCAATCCCCTCACATTCCAGGTGATACATCTTAGCTCAAGTCGGGTCGCCATAAGGAAGCATACAACAGAGCACAATCCAAAACAGCCTAGTGGGCACACTGACACACCCCCAACTTGTAGAACATCCCCAACAAACCCCCACCCACCCTTCCCCAGAACAGGCGCTAAACCATAGTTACCCATCCAAACGTAATCCCTTCAAAGGAAAATACCCTGGTAGCTACCAGAGTTTCACAGTAAGTGTGAGGCAGAGGGGGTGACTCTACACCACACCGAGCCGGACAGCGTTCTCACCAGCTCTGTGTGTTGGTCGAGCCTCTTATACAGATTTCCCCTCCTCCTAGCGGTGTCCCGCCCCCGGCGAGCCCCCCCCTCCCTAGGATCTCCTCCTCCCCCCCCCCCGTGCGCCATCCTCCCACCTCAGCCAAGAGTCAAGCCTCCCGCCACCTCCCGTAGGACCATACCCACTCCCCTCATCAGTTGAGGAAAACACTAGGCGCACACCCCCTTACTGTATACAGGCTGAAGTAAATCATAGTCACTCGTCCAACAGGCCATCGACAGTTCCCGGGGTAACCTGAGGTAAATTTCCAGAGTCCTCCTCAGAACCCTCCGACACCACCTCTTCTGAGCCATGCTGAGACCCTGAGCCCACCAGTGAAGCCGTAGCTGCAGCTCCCGATATGACAGATACCGCCTGCAAGGCCGCCTGCCTCTCCAGTTCCATCTGAGAAGTCGATGGCAACTGTTCTTTCCTCACACGTTTCCTGATGCGACGGCCCCTACGAGGTCTCGATGGGGTCTCGGCCGTCTTCTCCCATCGTCCAGCGCCATCAGTCCCCGTTCGATACTTTTCAAGTCAGTGTCACACTTCCTCTGGCGTATCGAAGAAGGTCGTAGTCCCATCCACCATCACCTTCAATCGTGCCGGAAACAACAGGGCATATTGTATAACCTCCTCCCGAAGAGCCCTCTTAACCGCCAAAAACGAGAAACGGCTCCGTTGTACTTCCTGGGAATAATCAGGGTAGAGGGAGACCGAGGCGTTGTCTACCCGGTATGGGCCAGATGCTCGGGCATTCTGCAATATAATGTCTCGGTCTTTAAAGTGCAACAGGCGTGCCACCACTGGCCGGGGAGGGCGGCCCAGAACCGGTGGGCGAACAGGCACGCGATGGGCCCTTTCCAGCGTGTAGAACTGCGATAATCCCTTGGGGGCGACCACATCTCGCAGCCATGTTTCCAGATATGCAACCATATTGTCTCCTTCAACTTTTTCGGGCAGGTCCACTATCCGTATGTTATTGTGCCTGTTGCGCCCTTCTGCATCTTCGGCCCTCTTCTCCAGCTGCTGTACTCTGCGCAATAAGTCACTCACAAACGCATCCGTCGCCTTTTGTGCCGGTTCCAGCGTTTCCAATACAAGTTCTGTGCTTTTAACGCGGTCAGCCAGCTTCCCATGGTCCGCCCGCAATAATCAGAGGCTCGTGGACACCTGCGCTATATCCTGGCGTAGCGCCTCTTTCGTGTCCGGTATAGCTTTGAGGATCTGTTCCATCTGATGTTGCTGTAGCCCTGCAGCATGGCTTCCAGTCGAGCCCAACTCCTGGGTCGCAAGTGAGTCCTCAACGTGGTCAGATTGTACCGCTCCAGTCGTCCGTCGCTGTTTCCCCATGGTCCAGTCCCGAAGGCTGGTTTCCAACCCAGGACACGAGGGCTGTGTGCCTTCAGTCGCATTCCTCGGGGAGTAGGTTATGTCCACCCGGTATTCTACTCCGCTCCAGTGCTCCCAACCGAACTTCAGCTCTGCAGGACTACTCCTCCGACCCTCGTGTGCAGACTGCGAGCCGAGAGCATCAGCTATCGCTATCTGGGGAGTCGATTTCAGTCACCGTCCCTAGATCCACCAGGCGTTGACGTTCCTCAGACGCGCTGGATCCCTGGACACCGCTACCGCTCTCCACCTATCCAGAGCGGTCCACTCTCAAGCGCCACTGCATCCGCTCGGTCCGTTATGTCAGTCTTGCCAGGGCATTCTCCAGCAGGGCCTCTCGTCTACCACCAAGCGGACCCAGCTGTCCCGAGGCGTCTAGATTAGGTCAGGCCCTGATAAGAAGGCCCAAAGGGGGAAGGCGGGGAACAGCCACCGCCACGCCACCTTCAAGGCAGATGCGCGCTCTCCTCATGCGCTCCGGTAAGTCCTCCCGTCACCGACCTCCCTAGGTGCCGGTCCGCATCAGGATTCAAGCAAGCCGGGCCGAAGACGGCTGTATTGCCAGAAAACGGTCCCCGGAAGCTTGTTTCCTTTCCAGTAAAGAATTGGCTTGGTAGTTTGGTCTGCCCTGTTCCCATGATGCACTGGGCCAGGGACAGACTAATTTGCATGTACCCAGGTTCTGAACTGGGATGGTGCAGTGAGCTAAAAAACGGCGATGGATCAAGCCCTGATCTGTTGACTGGGTAGGAGTGTTCTGATTAACTAAGATACTCTGTCCATCACCACCCCCTTTTTGAATCATTCACTTCTCCAGTGGCATAAAAAGATAGAAAAAGAGGACTTTGATCACGGCCAGATGTTTTTTCGGTTAATATATAAATGCATACAGATATCAGTTACCTGAGCTGGGTTGTCCCCTTTTCACACTTCCTCTGTGGAACATGCGTGGAAATAACGAACCTTCACAAGTAGTGGCCAACACTCACTCACCAGAATTACAACTTATATCTTTACGTGGCGCTGATTCCTGATGCTTTGCGGAGTGAAGCTTTTTCTCCTCTGTTCCTCGTAAAGAGTTGACCGATGCAATCATCGGAAAGCCTGTTTGTAGAAGTAAATAAATATAAATTCATAGCTCCCTATGGAGAGCAAGAACCAGCCCTGAAGACACTGTAGCGCTGTAGCGATAGGAGAATAGACATAAAAAGAGATGTTTAAACAACGTAAAATGAGAATTAAAATGTAAAGTGCTACACGGTGGAGACATAATTTCAGAGCATCACAAGCAGGGCTATCTTAGAAAATTTCAAACTGAAGAACAAAGGGGCAGCGAGAGAGAAAAATTAGACAGGTGGTTGCAGAACAGACAGAATGATTTGGAATACACACGGAGAGGAGATTTCATAATGACTAATTTGAAATAGATAAGGAGTCTAGGAAGCGTAGGGAAAAGATGGGGTAAAAAACAGATATGCAGTTATGGGCGGGAGGTGATGTGCCCTATGCAACGATGACTTTTGTTGAGCTAAGATTCTGTAGGAACAAGGTCAGTCAAAGTCAAGAGTGATTTAACATCTGCTAGTTCAATTTAGTGCGACAAATGCAAAAAGAACCTATGATGGGGACAGGTTCAAGACTGATTTACAAATGGCTAAGTCCAAACCGTGGTGGCGTAAAAACGATGGATTTTCACTAGATATCATGGAGAGCCAAATGGGAAACTGTCTGGGCTTCAGGTAAACCCAGCTTCAAGTCTATTTCAAGACTGAATGTAGTTGGTGCAGTAGGGGTGCGGAATTCCTACTGTCCACCACCCAGGACGTACTGTTTGTTGTTCACTGTACAAGTTGCCGAACCCCTGCAGCCCAACCTGTTTGATTGCCAGTTTAGAGTACCACTGTATGAATATATGAACGAGGAAGGTCTGTCACTAAGGCAAGTTTTGTATCCATATGTAGAGTTTACATATAGACTAGCCAGAGAACTGTCGCTCAAATCTTTACCAAGTACAATAGTTAAGCAGATGTAAAACTGCATCAATTGTATAATTGATCGCAGGTGCTTGGCTAAGGAAGAGCAGCCGCTCTCATGCTCTCCAAATTTGAAATATATCACATTACTTGATTCAATTTCCTGCTTGCACACAACTCTTTAAATAAAAAATATTAATAGACAGTCAAGCAAGTCTTCCTTTATTCTGTGCTTTTTAACATTCCAGCCAGCCAATTCTGATCTTCTGTACTACAAAACATCCAAGCAGGTCAATATGTGTTTCGTCCAGTGGGTGTAACCCAATGACTTCCTCAGGGCTTACGCAGAATACTGACTGCTTCATAGGTGTGCTACAATTCGATCCAGATCATCCATGTATTTGGGAAATGATTGGTTGTGTCCCTTAAAAAGTTGTGTTTGCTTAGAAGCGAAAGATTTGTCTGGCAAAATGTTATGTAAGCTAAAGGAATGATATCCTTAGCATGAACAAAGTGCTGTGTGTCTCATGCTTGCAGCGTTATTCAACTAGTGCGCAACTGCACAACTCCAGTGTATTCTACTCAATGCTCGTTCACTCAGCAAACACACCACGGAGATCTGGGATATGATCTAATACTTCACCCCGGACGTCATCTTTACCACAGAGACCTGCCTGACCCCCGCCGCCCCTCCCCCCCCCACCTCCGCCTCAGTGCCAGGCATCGCCAACCTCGAAGGCTACAATATAGCAAACTGGGATTGAAACAACAAACACAGGTGGAATTGCATCATCTACAAGAAAACCATCCACTGTACAACCTCCCGAGACGAGTCGACCTTGATAATGGAGCACCTTAACTTCCAACTCCACACAGATTGAAAAAGAACCATCAGAGGCACCCACACCTTCAGACCACCAGGAACAAGCCCCAGCTTATGTAATGCCATCACTGACCTCTTCGTCCCAATCGTAATCGAACTCCGAACACTGCATCTTCTGAGAGGAACTCAACTTCCGCCTCAATTACCCCAGAGAAACCGCCATAACCAACCTCCTGGAAAGAATGAACAACTTGGGCCTCAAACAACTTTTCACCGATCCTATCCAGATCACAGGACACATGCTCGACCTCATTTTCATGTCCAGTGACAGATTCAAGTACAACTAAGTCACGCGGCTCAACTGGAACAACCACTACAGCGTCCACTTTCCATTACCAGACCACCCAACACTGGCCCTAACCCCCAAATCCAAGTGCAAAGACTGGAAAAATGTTTCAGAAGACCAGAGGAACAACGCTCTCAACTCCCACCTCCCAGGCACAACATCCAACCCAGAGCAGGCTGTGTAGAATTTCTCCCAGTGGATCACAGCATGCACCGAAACAATCGCCCCGCCAAGCCAGCCAAGTCCCAAGGACCAACTAGAAGAGTAAGAACAGCGGAACATAAATTCACCCTACTGCAACTGCTGGCAACTAGAAAGAAAATGGAGAAAGTAGAGACATCACAGCCTTCAGGACAGCACTCAACTGCCAACTGAGAGAAACAAAATAGAACACAGTAGCAAACCGCATAGAAGCCAGAAAAACTGCAGCAGGAAGCTCTTTGCCATATTGAAGGAGTTCTCCAACCTCACAGCCGCCGAGAACGACATCAACCCCTCCCAAGGACCATGTGACAACCTGGCGGACCTCTTCCATGACAAGATCTTAGTCATTTACAAGAACGTAAAACCCCAACCT
Source organism: Lissotriton helveticus (assembly GCF_964261635.1). Taxonomy (NCBI): domain Eukaryota; kingdom Metazoa; phylum Chordata; class Amphibia; order Caudata; family Salamandridae; genus Lissotriton; species Lissotriton helveticus. The sequence continues at coordinate 1,931,392,099 of NC_136068.1, read as the reverse complement.
TCCACTGTCCACAACTTCAGCCTGCTCCCACCTATGAACACAGAACCCGAACACCTACTCAGCAACTGGGACCCTCTCAGAACCCTACCCACAATCGCCATCTTGAACACCGTGCACATGGGAGCACCAACGGAATCCAGTCCACAACACGTCTTCAACCTTGAGAGCAGGAAGATTGGCTACGAGCTCAAGTGAGTCCCGAACACCTCCATAACCTCAGTTTCCCTCCCCGAGGACTGGAAACATGCTGAAGTGAGGCGCCTCCTGAAGAAACTTTCCACCAACCCAGCAGGACCGAAGAACTACTAACCCATCTCCTTCCTCCCCTTCCAGTGAAGGTTCTCGAGAAGGCAATCAACCAGCAACTCACCGAACACCTGGAGCAGAACAACTTCCTGGACCCTTCTCAAACCAGATTCAGAGTCATCCAAAGCAGTAAGACAGCCCTGATCGCAACGATCGACGACATCAGGGCCTCCCTGCACCACAGCGAAACACCAGTCCTCATCCTCCTGGACCTATCAGCTGCCTTCGACACCGTCTCCCATCACATCCTAATCAACAAACTCCACCACATTGAAATCCAGGGATAGGCCCTCAAATGGACACATGGTGACCTGCGGAACTCGGCCCACCCTCCGACCAGACAGGCTATGCCTGCAACCACAGCATTATCTAGCACAGCAAGCTATCCATGAAGCAACAGGTAAACGCTGTCTCGTCCGCTTGCTTCCACACCCAATGCATTCTCTGCAAGATCTTCAAGTGGCTCTCAGTCGACACCAGAGAGAGACTATCAGGCAGGCTTTCATTAAAAGCAGGCTGGACTACGGGAAGACACTCTATGGAGGAAGCACCGCACGCCTCCTAAAGAGACTACAGACAATACAAAACTCAGCGTTTAGACTCATCCTTGACCTCCCCAGACGTACTCGCACCACACTGCACTTTAGGAAGCTACACCGGCTCCCGGTGCAGAAGAGATGGCAGTTCAAGATGCTGACCCACACTCACAAAGCCCTGGACAATCAAGGACCAACATGCATCAACAAGTGCATGACCTCTGTAGGAGAGTAGGGTCTGCTTCCTATGGTCACCCCCACTTTTTGCTTTTGTTTTACTGGTTTTCGACTTAGATGTGGCTGTGGGCCTGCTAATCAGACCCACATCCCAGATGCACTCCCTCTAAATTCACACCATGTACCCTAGGTACATCCACAATTGGGAATAGACTCACCTCATCAGCCCCTGTAGAAGAGTACCCTAGGTACTAAGGGCATAGGTGTAACCAAGGCCTACCAAGGGCTACAGCATGTATTATGCCACCACTGGCTGGCCACTCAAACTGACACAACTGGCTGATCACTCAGCTGGGGAAAGGTCGTGTAATCACCCCTTGCTTAGGTATAGTATTGCTATATCTACCCTTAAATATAGACACACAGTAACCTATAAGTCACTCCTATGGCAGGCCTTAACAATCCTGGAGGCAGAGTGCTTGGTTATGTGTGAGATGGTGCTCTAGCTTGAGCTGAGCCTGTCTGCAGCTTTCGGAACCATGTCCTTATAGCTGTTACTCTTAAGTGCATTATAATCCTCGCGGTTGAATGCTAACTTTGGTTTGGCTTTATCTAAACATGTCGTGTAAGGTGTCATACTACCCCTCGCCAATTCTGGCGACGGGGGTAGAATTCCACCCTTCTAGAGGGAGAAGACCTGTTGTTGCTGACTATCCCGGTTAAAGTTAACCAGAGCCCCAGCGTCACAAAATGGACGCTGCTGCCACAGACACAAGTCTGACCTCCTGCTGCTGGGAGTCCTTCCAGCGAGGGAGGCCTGGACAATAGGTTTCCTGCCTGGAGAGGTGCGAGCACCACCCCAGACAGGATTTTGTGTATTGGGACAGGGAGGGCAGAATAGAATGAGACATGCCTGGGTCACACTAGGTGCTCCATGCATACCCCAGTTCAAACCAGTTGCTGGGGCACTCCAGCCCCAGCTCTGGCGCAAAACTGCACAAAGGAAAGGGGGTGTAACCACCCCCCCTTCCTGGTCCCACCCATAGGAGGGACCTAGTGAGTAAACCAGCCCCCTTTAGTTGTATAAAGGTAGGAGCTGACCCAGGAGACTTTAGATTAATCCTTGAATCGAACTGAAGACGAAACTCTGGACCCTTCGACATTCAACTGAAGCTGAAGACTGAAGAATCTCCCTTGTGGCCAAGGAGTGACCACCCTGGGCAACCAGGTACCATCCAGCAACTCGACGGCTTGCTTTGTCCCCGTTCCCGCCGGAACCCGAGCACAGAGCCTGACAAGACCTCGACCCCCGGACTCCTCTGACCCCACTGCATGACTCAGCTGAGCTCCGTGGAAGGCGTCGGAATCCGTGGAAGCAGGCAACTTGGAAAGTCTTCAACTTGCTAACAGCGCAGCTCCTGAGGCATCCTCGAAGCTGTGCACTGGGGACTGAGACACCCCGACACCGAGCTCCACCTGCACCGAAGACCAGCCCTCCACGCTCCACGAGATCTGTGTGGGGCCCTTCTGCTTGTGTTCTGCTCAACGCATTGTCCGGTTGCAGGCCCGTTGGCTAGTAGCCCTCTGACAACGACTCCTTTGAAAATCCATCGCTGGTCTGGTTGCTCCAGACTGGCCCTCGCTTCCCTGAAAAGGTGAAGTACCTCAGACCCTCCTGGTCTGCACCAGAAGCCTTTTGTGTATCCTGCATGGGTTGCCTTTGCTTAGGCTTGTTGACTCCAATCCTGAAGTCGGCCCCTCCATCTGCGAGAACCTTCATGGGACAGCTCCTCTCCAGCACCTGGTCATCCTCGATGCCTCCTGGTCCGCGTGGCTGCAACGACAAGCTTCACAACAGCACCTGATTGCTCCTCGACGACATCTGGTTCCTTACTGGTTCCACCCGGTCACTGGCTAGTGACCTAGACTCTGTGCCCTCTGCTTTCAGGTCTTCATCCTCGATCCACCCTTGGATCCACCCGGACATCTTCCTCCTGGTCACCTGCAGCATCTTCTTCCAAGGCTCCATAAGAAACAACTAGAAAACCCGATACACTTTGACACCTATGCACCCGCAGCCCGTGGGTGAGGTAACACGAGTACTTCGGTGCTCCTGTAGGGATGGACTATCCTAGTGTCCAGTTTTGTTAGTTGTGTAATCCTAGTTAGACCAGAAGTGTCCTAACGGTTCATTACTTACCTTGTTACGTTCCTATTCACTTTCTATTGACTCTCGCGTGAGTACTGACTCTGCACGCGCCGCCTGTGGTCGTCCCACTCCTACCGTAAGGGTCAGATAGTGTAGCCCCAGCGATTCTCTAGGCCCTAGGCCTTTCCCTTTCCCAAGTTGTGGTCCTTATACCACTTACTTAGTATATGGTTTTATGCGCCCCTAGGGCCTAACTGTAAATTGTGCTATTTAAAGTATTTCTAAGTGTAACTTGTTATGTGCTTTTGCCTCTGTTCTCATAAAGAGTTCAGAGGAGTGTGTTAGTGAATAAATACATATATATTTTATATATATCCTGTGTGGTGTCCTTTCATTTGATGTTCAAGGGGTTACATATGGTAAAACAGCTGGCTTTACACGCCCTCAAGAGTCTTTTAGCCTAAGACTGTTCTGTCCACACTACCACAAGGATAGCTGGTCTATAAGGTTGACTTACAACCATCACCATAAGGGTTGTTTGGACTGGTGCAAGGTGTTCACTAGAATAGTGAACATCATATACCAGGCCAACTTCTCACAACCTCCCACCAGCTGACCAGGCACCAACGATCCACCTCCCTCTTCTTCGCAGATACCCCACAGATCTGTCAAGCCAACAGCGGAGGACGTTCCTTCTCACATCTGGCAACCAGAGCTTGGAACATGCTTGCCCTGCACCTCAGGACCGCCTCAGCACATCACTTCGCAGCAGCTAGCAACTCCAGCGCCTCAAGACCCTCAGGGATGATGATTTACCACGCTTTATAAATGATTGACTGAGTGCACGAATAATAAACTTAATGAAAGGTGCACAAGTTATTCAAAGTTGTGTACATGACTTGATGCAAAGCTTTTAATATTAAGACAAGTGCTCTTAAGAAATGCAGCCCATTCACAACCTGCACCTGCCTCATCAACTAGACTACCCTCTTTAATGGGCAGAAGGACTGGTACGCTACCTAGGTATATATCTCAGCCCTAATGTACAAGAACTCTGGGATGAAAACCATGGGAAAGAAGTGACTTGTCTGGAGGGTAAAATAAAGATCTGGCCCTGGCTGCAGCTCTCCCCAGCGTGACGCATAGCCATTGCTAGCATTATTGTCCTCTCGAAATGTTTCTATTTGTTTATCAACTTCCCCCTCACGCAGGCTTTATCAAGACAATGCGATCCCTGATGATATCCTTGGCATGGGCCGGTTAACAAGCCAGAGTGTCGTGGGAGCTCCTGACCCTTCCCCTGGCTCAAGGGGGACTGGGTGCGCTAGATATCCAGCGTTATGCATACTGTGCACAGGCACAGTTTCTACATCACCGGATCAATCCCACACCCTTTAGGCTGCATGTGGCGGTCGAGATTGACAGAGCAGCTCCGACCCATCTCTCGTTCGCGATATTTCAACGATACACAAGACCGCGGGATGAAATAGACCCGGTTGAGGCACTGAGAAGGAGCTGGAATGGCCTGCGTAGGAGAGCTGGTCTGGATATGCCCCCTCGGTCCCACTGGCACATAACTCCCAGCTGCCGATATTGGAGGACAAAGGAAATGTCACTCTGGCTAACAGGCTGGGCATGAACACATATGCAGACCTACATCCGGCCGACACCTACCGCCCACCCTGGTGTAGCACCCTCCTCCGAAATATTTTTGTATCACCGTATAAAAGCAACCTCCCGTCAATTTCACACTACCTTCCCCAACCTGCCTCCCACACTGCAGGCTCTGGAGCAAATACTAATCAATCAGTCACCACGTAAACTTATCACTGACCTATACAGCTCCATGCAGACTACATGTCCAATATTGGAGCCCAAACCTTTACAGATGTGGACTACTGAGTTACAACCACCACTTCTAGAGGAGCAGTGGAAATGTTGCTGTGGCCAATTAAGGATGCTATCCCCAAATTACAAATTGCGGTGGATTCATTTGAAATATTTGCATACATTCTACAGAACGCCTGCCCTGCTCCACCGCATAGGATTGCGACCAACTGCCGACTGCTGGAGATGTAGTGATGTCAGCAATGTTTTTGCACGTAGCTTGGGAATACCCTCCTATAGCTAAATACTGGACAGACAAATTTAATATTATTGGTAAAATTCTTAATCTACCAACAACACCTTCCCCGTTGTTAGGACTATTGGGGTATGTGCAGGAAACACCTTCACACTCTCGGAAATTGCACCCCATGCTATTATTATTGGCCAAACGCGGGGTAGCTATACACTAGAGGAAATTAAGTGCCCCATCCAGTACAGCATGGTTACGGGACGTCACATATTGTCAAACTCAGCTCTCGCTATTTTGGGAACTTATGCCTACAGCGTCTTGACCTAAAGATATCTGGAGCCCTATATCAGAATGGCTGCATACACAACAGTCTGACCATACAGATGCAGTTTCAGCTGATATAGTTACTATTGGTATTAAGTCCTCTAATGTAGAAATAGTTGGCTGAGATGTGATGATGTAATAAGCAATCATTAAATAGTGGTAAATTATTTGTTGGATGCTGAAGTCACGTAGTGCATGCATTATAGGATTTTGGAAAGAGTGATGATGTTCCTATCAAATATTTGCCCGACTGTCCTAAAGGGTTTGTAATTCTTATGTTTAAAGTATGCAACTGAAGGTTATGGAGATTACGCATAAATATGTCATCCTAGGAGGAGCCAAGCTCGCGACCGAGATGGCCGCTCTGTAACTCGGCTCCGCCAGCCTTCCTGCCCAACACACAAATCCTGTTGAATATCCTGCCTCGAGACGACACACCCTGGAAGGAAAAGGAAGGGGAAACAACGCTGGTACTCACCGTCTGGCCCGGGGGCCCGTACGTGCGGTGGATCCGCTGCTGGGCTCTTGCTTGCTCCGGGGCCTTCGCGGTGTAGAGACCGGAGACTTGCCTGTGTGGGTCAGCCGGTGCTGTGGTGTCGGCGGCGGGCCCCGGTGCGGGGGCGGAGCCGGCTGTGAGGGCCATTGTGCGAATAGACCGGTGGATCCTGGCCGGGCCGGTCCTGCGGCCAGTGGACCCCTTGTTGGAGCACGGAGCACCGTGGAGGTGGGAGGTCTGTGCAGGATGACCCCCCTTTGATGCCTTGTCCGGCCATCTTGAAGCCCTGCGCCCGGAGTCGGCGGGAGACGCCCTCGGGTGCTCGAACAGCGGGCCCCCGAATTTGATGGCGCTTTTTCTGCACCAAGATTGCCATTAGCGTGTCCCGGTGACCCCCGGCGGTGTCCCTGCGTGAGACCCCGTCCCTGACGCCCAGGAACACGGATTTCATCGGGGCTGCGGATCTGTGTCGCTGACTTGTGCGGGGGCCTGGTCATATGAACGTGAGCCCACGATCGGCGATGTCTTGGCTGCCCTGCAGTCTTTGCGTGCGGCCTTGGCCCCCGGTGCCCCTGTGGGGGTTGGGCGGTCCGCCGTCATCTTTGAAGGACCGTTCCCCATGGTCACCTCTCGACTTTGTGATGGCGTTGCTTTGTCCCCCTTGGTCACTACGAGGAGTGCTTCCGCTGTGCGTGGACAGGATTGCCGCCGTGCGGCCCCGACTCTCCTGGCAGCTGTGAAGGTGGAGTGCGAGGGCATGGGCTCCATGTCAGGTTAGTATGCTGCTCGAGGGTTCAAGGAACGTCATGGAGTGCTGATCCGATCTGCTATGGGGAGGCCCTGCTGTTGTGCTGCAGGGGGGACTCCACTTTCCTGTGCTGCGATGCGAGACTCCTACATCTTGCTGCTCATCGTGTTACTATCGAGGGTTCTGGACTCCCGTGACTGGTCCTTGTTTTATTGCTGGCTGCCGGAACCCTTTGATCTGCGCCCTAGTCCTGGTCTGTTTCGACCGTGGAGCAGCTTCACTTTAAACTGCTTGCCTTTCCTTGCTATATCGCATATGGTGGTGAAGACGAAGACAGGCCAGGGATGAGCCGATGCTGCACCCGGAGGACTACCGGTTAATAGCTTGCTATGCTGATGGCCCCCGCTTATGATAATATGGACGGTTTCCTTTACAAGTTTATAATACCTAAGGTTGTGTCGATCTCGTCTGGACGTTGCATATTTGTGTGGGTGGGCGGGAGGCTGGGGCCCACCGACTTGCCTTATGTTCTCCTCCCCCCCCCCTTTTGGGTTCTTTCCCCCCCTCTTTTTTGCCTTCTTATTCCTTCTCTCTTCTTGACTTCTCTATATTTCGGGTTCTGATTTAGGGCGACAGGCACGCAGCTGGGGGGGTAGGCCGTAGCCTTCTGCAGGGGTGCAGGGTGGGGTGGGAATTTTTTCTCTTTCCTTTTTCTTTAGTTCTATGGCTCTTTTGTATCCCTTTATCGGAGCGCCGCGTCTGTGCTGGTCTCCCATGGTATGATTGCGGGTGGTAACTGGGGGTGTGTTGTTCTCCCTTCTACTGCATTGCCACATTGCTATTGCGACTCGCGTGTCCACCTCGCTGGCTGTACCCTCACTCTTTTTGCGTGCTCCGTTGCTGTGGGGCGCGTGCCGCAGCGCGGCGTTCTCCCCCTTTCTGATTTATTTTATTTTTTCCCCTTTTCCCCCTTTATTCTCTTCTTTTCTTATTATTTGGGTTAGTATGGCGGACGGTTGTATTTCTTGCTGCTGTTCTGGTTCCTCCGTTCACTCTCAGTATGTGCCTGGTTGGTGGGGTGACTAAAGGCGGGCCAAGGTGACCATTGCTTTGTTATATGGCGTATATATCCTAATTGATGTACACTGTTGCTGATGATAGTTTTCTTTGCTGCCTTTCTGTTTTGCTGTCTGATTTGTGGCACGCTATGGGAATTCGGAGGACCATACACTGCAATTAATCCTGCTATACTTCCTAATATAAAATTAACCTTCTTTGCTCCTGCTTTCGGTTGTCGTATATATGGCCGTTCTCATATTGACTGCTTACCTACATAATGTAATGTACATCCCGGCACACTTCCCTTCGGATACATTGGCTTATTATATTGTGTCGTGGCCTACCTGAGCGGTTGTTGGCCCGTATTTGTATATCCTTAACTGTACAATAAAGGTTTAAAAAAAAAAATATATATATATATATATGTCATCCTATACCTGTAATTCTTTGGAGAATGCAAATAAAGAAAAGGTTTAGAATCATTTTTTTTTTATTTTACAAAAATGCAGTGAACAGTGAGCTCCAGTTGCATTACTGACAATTGTTTTAATATGAAAGTGTGTAATCATGTTTGCCATATTTAACAATCTGAGGCTATTTAATTTGCTCCCTGATTATATGCAAATACATGCGTAAGCATGAGAACAAGATTGGCGATTGCTTGCGTTCAAAATAAAACGTAGACCAAATATTGAACCTTGTAACAAGCGTTTTGCTAAACTATTGGTGCAACTTTAAACACCATTTCTCTGAGGTATCATTTAGTAAAATATGCCTGATTTATGCCAATATATAAGAAATACATTAGTAAAGGAAAAGTAATGCAAAACTATTTTTGGCAACATGAAAATCATTTATTAAAGAAAGTCATAAAGGTGCACCTGCAGGTATATGTGATTGCATTGGTCACATGTGTCTTTCAGGAATGTTACAGAAGTAGGCCTGGAATCTGTACCCCAGCAAACTTCTGTGACATTTATTTTTCCATGAGAAAATCTACATATGTATATTTGTTATGTTATGTTAATTTCGATTTATATAGCGCCAAATCACCGACAGGTCTCTTAGCGCTTGCTTTGGGAACCCGTCCTGGCTTTCCCTGCGAGATTACCCCTACTGGGCATCCCCAAGGTGAAGACCAGGCATCCCGCCGCGGGGGGGCCATAGTGGAGATTAAGCAAGCTATTGCCCAGAGCTGCAGAGTGTGAACCCATGATTTGAGTGGGCACCGAGGCGAGAATTATCGAGTCAGTGGACATTTGGGCTCAAGACCCTCCCGCGTCGGGAATTGAACCCTGGTCCCAGGTCTGACCTCTGCATCAGGGTCTGCCTCCTCTAACCAGTGAGCCACACTTCTCCTTGTCCCTTACAAGTGCAGAGGACATTAGAGCATATGATACGTTTGTATAAATGTCCATAAGAAGAGAGTTCTTCATAGCATTTAATTTTTGAAAGTTTTAGGTTTTGGATTTGTAACCTCAGGACCAGATCAAGACTGTGGGTGGGACTTTTGTGGCTGGGAACAGTGAGGGGTGTTGGATCTTTTCATGACACTATTCCCCTCTTACCTGTGCCTGAGCTTTCTGAGTCACTGGAACAAGGATCGTCTTCATGGCAGTCAGCAGAGCCTGTTAGGAAGAATAGATGTCGTCACTAAAGATGCCTGCGACTTTACTCCTTGTGGTGTAAACCTAGAGCTGAGTGGCAGGGTCTGAACGTAGACCACCTCCAGCCCACACTTGTGACCATGATGGCCTCAGCGTCCTTCTTTAAGGACAACATTCCACACCCACCTCACGGACTGGACGTTGTACGTTTTTTGATGTTATTATCCTGGTTGATGCGCCTCAATCTTCAAATGCTTCTCTCAAGCACCAGAGGTCTTTTTCACTACCCAGATGCATCTCTCACTCATGTCACACTCCTCAGTCATCGTCCTCAGTCGTCTCACTCCTCAATCAACCTCCTCACTCCACATTCATGTTCCTCACTCTTTACTTTTCATCTTCCTTTATCATCCTCACTCCGTAGTCGTCCTCCTCACTCATCTTCCTCACTAATTTGTTGTCCTTCTAATCTTCATGCATTCTCTTCTCTCATCAGTCATCTTCCGTGATCCTCCTCACTTATAGTCATCCTCAATTATCCTCCTCGCTCAGTCATCCTCACTCCGTAGTCGTCCTCCTCACTCATCTTCCTCACTAATTTGTTGATCTAATCTTCATGCATTCTCTTCTCTCATAAGTCATCTTCCGTGATCCTCCTCACTCATCAGTGATCCTCAGTCATCCTCCTCACTCAGTCATCCTCCTCGCTGAGTCATCCTCCTCGCTCAGCCATCCTCCTCACTCAGTCATCCTCAATTATCCTCCTCACTCAGTCACCCTCAGTGATCCTCCTCGCTCAGTCATCCTCCTCGCTCAGTCATCCTCCTCGCTCAGGCATCCGCCTCGCTCAGTCATCCTCCTCATTCATCAGTGATCCTCCTCACCCAGTCGTCTTCAGTTATTCTCCTCGCTCATCAGTGATCCTCCTCACTCATTACTCATGTATAAGAGGAGAGGGGCAAGTGAAAAAAAGACTCCACCACCCCGATCCCCCTAATGCAATATGTAAACACAAGAAGGGGTGGGAATAACGGGCTCCCTAGACGTGCAAGTGCCTCTGTTCTGTTGCAAGAGCTGCATTGGCTCCCTATAGCCAAGAGAGTTCAGTTTAAGAGCCTGACGCTGACTTTCAAAGCTCTTCATGCCATTGGCCCCAAATATATGAGGAAACGTTTGGCTTTCTATAAACCAAACAGAGCCTTACGGTCTGCCTCCCTGTCTAAGATGGTAGTCCCGGCCATCAAACGAGCTAGACAGGGCGGTCGCTCTTTTCACCATTTGGCTCCCCGTGCGTGGAATGAGCTCCCGCTTTTTCTAAGACAGACTCCCTGTCTTTTGTCCTTTAGAAGGGCTTTAAAAACTTGGCTTTTTACTAGATAGGCTTGCCATTTTCCTTTGTTGTCGTGTTGTGTTGCCATATTGAAGGTTTCCTTCGCCAAAGCGCCGGGACACTCCTTCGGGAGTAGCTGTTGCGCTATAGAAGAGCCGAAATAACATAACATAACATAACATAACATAACAGAAAAAATATGCACGAATAGCACACCACAATCAGACAGACAGATTTTTGGGAAGGGTGGCTGATGCTATTAACCACCTTCCGGGTTCACATAATTAAGTAGCCCGCTACCTTCATTTCTAGAGGGGGCTATTAAACGAACACAAGACGTCTTATGATGTCGAATAATATGTGTTATACATGGAAGCATTCGATTTATTTTTCTTGCAGTATTTGTTTTCCCGTGATGGTGGGACTTTCCTCCACACGTTGTGATCGAATGAGGATCCAGAAAAAACACTTTTGACCACCTTTTAGCCGGACTTAGGTGAGGTGTATATGAGGACTGGGAGAGATAGACGTCCTGATGAAGATCGGGGTGACCTTTATGGTACAGTAATTCGGTCGAAACATGTTGAAACTAGCAGTACTAGGAGGGGTGTTGTGAGATCTTAATATTCTCTGGTAACACAGCCCATCCTTCAGGTTTTTAATCCTGGATGTGGAACCTAGCAATAAAGGAGTTGTTGGTATCCACAAGCCAGTTTTTAAGCACAGTTTCATGCTGCACTTTGTTCTATCACTATACCCAGTCACAGGGTGATATTCACTACTTTATCACTGTGTTTGTCACATCTAAGTCATGTTAGATTTGTCCTTGCGTTCTTGTTGTTTGTTTTTTTTCTCCCCCTCCCTATGCTCCGCCCTGAGCGTGGCTACGCCTGGGCGTTTTGTAAGCAGACCCGATGATGAAGCATGTCACACAATCTTGTGTGTGAGTGAGGGCAGTTTTCAAACAGATTGTTTTTGTCTGTCTGATTGTGGAGTGCTATTCGTGCATATTTTTTCTGTTCTTCCCACCCCTTCTTGTTTACATCCTCCTCACTCAGTCATCCTAAGTGATCCTCCTCGCTCAGTCATGCTCAGTGATCCTCCTCACCAAGTCATTCTCAGTCATCCTCAGTGATCCTCCTCGCTCAGTCGTCCTCCGTCATCCTCCTCGCTCAGTCGTCCTCCGTCATCCTCCTCACTCAGTCGTCCTCCGTGATCCTCCTCACTCAGTCATCCTCCTCACTCAGTCGTCCTCCGTGATCCTCCTCACTCAGTCATCCTCCTCACTCAGTCATCCTCCTCACTCAGTCATCCTCCTCACTCAGTCATCCTCCTCACTCAGTCATCCTCAGTGATCCTCCTCGCTCAGTCGTCCTCAGTGATCCTCCTCGCTCAGTCGTCCTCAGTGATCCTCCTCGCTCAGTCGTCCTCAGTGATCCTCCTCACTCAGTCGTCCTCAATGCTCCTCCTTGCTCAGTCTTCCTCAATGCTCCTCCTCGCTCAGTCGTCCTCAGTGATCCTCCTCGTTCAGTCACCCTTAGTGATCCTCCTCGCTTAGTCGTCCTCAGTGATCCTCCTCGCTCAGTCGTCCTCAGTGATCCTCCTTGCTCAGTCGTCCTCAGTGATCCTCCTCGCTCAGTCGTCCTCAGTGATCCTCCTCGCTCAGTCATTCTCAGTGATCCTCCTCGCTCAGTCATCCTCAGAGATCCTCCTCACTCAGTGATCCTCTTCGCTCAGTCATCCTCAGTGAACCTCCTCGCTCAGTCCTCCTCGCTCAGTCGTCCTCAATGCTCCTCTTCACTCAGTCGTCCTCAATGCTCCTCCTCACTCAGTCGTCCTCAATGCTCTTCCTCACTCAGTCGTCCTCAATGCTCCTCTTCGCTCAGTCGTCCTCAGTGATCCTCCTCGTTCAGTCACCCTCAGTGATCCTCCTCGCTCAGTCACCCTCAGTGATCCTCCTCGCTCAGTCACCCTCAGTGATCCTCTTCGCTCAGTGATCCTCCTCGTTCAGTCACCCTCAGTGATCCTCCTCGCTCAGTCATTCTCAGTGATCCTCCTCGCTCAGTCACCCTCAGTGATCCTCCTCGCTCAGTCACCCTCAGTGATCCTCCTCGCTCAGTCACCCTCAGTGATCCTCTTCGCTCAGTCATCCTCAGTGATCCTCCTCGCTCAGTCATTCTCAGGGATCCTCCTCGCTCAGTCACCCTCAGTGATCCTCTTCGCTCAGTCACCCTCAGTGATCCTCCTCGCTCAGTCACCCTCAGTGATCCTCCTCGCTCAGTCACCCTCAGTGATCCTCCTCGCTCAGTCACCCTCAGTGATCCTCCTCGCTCAGTCACCCTCAGTGATCCTCCTCGCTCAGTCACCCTCCGTGATCCTCCTCGCTCAGTCGTCCTCAGTGATCCTCCTCGCTCAGTCGTCCTCAGTGATCCTCTTCGCTCAGTCATCCTCAGTGATCCTCTTCGCTCAGTCATACTCAGTGAACCTCCTCGCCAAGTCATTCTCAGTGATCCTCCTCGCTCAGTCACCCTCAGTGATCCTCCTCGCTCAGTCACCCTCAGTGATCCTCCTCGCTCAGTCACCCTCAGTGATCCTCCTCGCTCAGTCACCCTCAGTGATCCTCCTCGCTCAGTCACCCTCAGTGATCCTCCTCGCTCAGTCACCCTCAGTGATCCTCCTCGCTCAGTCACCCTCAGTGATACTCCTCGCTCAGTCGTCCTCAGTGATCCTCCTCGCTCAGTCATTCTCAGGGATCCTCCTCGCTCAGTCATTCTCAGGGATCCTCCTCGCTCAGTCACCCTCAGTGATCCTCCTCGCTCAGTCACCCTCAGTGATCCTCCTCGCTCAGTCACCCTCAGTGATCCTCCTCGCTCAGTCATCCTCCGTGATCCTCCTCACTCAGTCGTCCTCTGTGATCCTCCTCGCTCAGTCATCCTCCTCGCTCAGTCCTCCTCCTCGCTCAGTCATCCTCAGTCATCCTACTCGCACAGTCATCCTCAGTCATCCTACTCGCACAGTCACCCTCAGTCATCCTCCTCGCTCAGTCGTCCTCAGTGATTCTCATCACCTAGTCGTCCTCAGTGATTCTCCTCACCTAGTCGTCCTCAGTCATCCTCCTCAGTCATCCTCCTCGCTCAGTCATCCTCAGTCATCCTACTCGCACAGTCATCCTTAGTCATCCTACTCGCACAGTCACCCTCAGTGATCCTTCTCGCTCAGTCATCCTCAGTCATCCTCCTCGCTCAGTCATCCTCAGTCATCCTCCTTGCTCAGTCCTCCTCAGTCATCCTCCTCGCTTAGTCACCCTCAGTGATCCTCCTCACTCAGTCGTCCTTAGTGATTCTCCTCACCTAGTCGTCCTCAGTCATCCTCCTCACTCAGTCATCCTCCTCACTCAGTCATCCTCCTCACTCAGTCATCCTCCTCACTCAGTCATCCTCCTCACTCAGTCATCCTCCTCACTCAGTCATCCTCCTCACTCAGTCATCCTCCTCATCCTCCCCACTCAGTCATCCTCCCCACTCAGTCATCCTCCCCACTCAGTCATCCTCAGTCATCCTCCTCGCTCAGTCGTCCTCAGTGATCCTCCTCGCTCAGTCACCCACAGTGATCCTCTTCGCTCAGTCATTCTCAGTGATCCTCCTTGCTCAGTCACCCTCAGTGATCCTCCTCGCTCAGTGATCCTCCTTGCTCAGTCACCCTCAGTGATCCTCCTCGCTCAGTGATCCTCCTCGCTCAGTCATCCTTAGTGATCGTCCTCGCTCAGTCATCCTCCTCATTCATCAGTCGTCCTCTGTGATCCTCCTCGCTCAGTCACCCTCCTCGCTCAGTCACCCTCCTCGCTCAGTCACCCTCCTCGCTCAGTCACCCTCCTCACTCAGTCGTCCTCAGTGATCCTCCTCGCTCAGTCATCCTCAGTGATCCTCCTCACCAAGTCATTCTCAGTTATCCTCCTCACTCAGTCGTCCTCCTCACTCAGTCGTCTTCCTCACTCAGTCGTCTTCCTCACTCAGTCGTCCTCCTCACTCAGTCGTCCTCCTCACTCAGTCGTCCTCCTCACTCAGTCGTCCTCCTCACTCAGTCGTCCTCCTCACTCAGTCGTCCTCCTCACTCAGTCGTCCTCCTCACTCAGTCGTCCTCCTCACTCAGTCGTCCTCAGTGATCCTCCTCACTCAGTCGTCCTCTGTGATCCTCCTCGCTCAGTCATCCTCATTGATCCTCCTCACCAAGTCACCCTCAGTTATCCTCTTCACTCATCAACTCATCCTCAGTAATCCTCCTCACTAAGTCATTCTCAGTTATCCTCAGTTATCCTCCTCGCTCAGTCGTCCTCAGTGATCCTCCTCACTCAGTCGTCCTCAGTGATCCTCCTCACTCAGTCGTCCTCAGTGATCCTCCTCACTCAGTCGTCCTCAGTGATCCTCCTCGCTCAGTCGTCCTCGGTGATCCTCCTCGCTCAGTCGTCCTCAATGCTCCTCCTCGCTCAGTCGTCCACAGTGATCCTCCTCGCTCAGTCATCCTCAGTGATCCTCTTCGCTCAGTCATTCTCAGTGATCCTCCTCGCTCAGTGATCCACAGTGATCCTCTTCGCTCAGTCGTCCACAGTGATCCTCCTCGCTCAGTCATCCTCAGTCATCCTCTTCGCTCAGTCGTCCTCAGTAATCCTCCTCACTCAGTCGTCCTCAGTGATCCTCCTCACTCAGTCGTCCTCAGTGCTCCTCCTCACTCAGTCGTCCTCCGTGATCCTCCTCGCTCAGTCATCCTCAGTGATCCTCCTCACCAAGTCACCCTCAGTGATCCTCCTCGCTCAGTGATCCACAGTGATCCTCTTCGCTCAGTCGTCCACAGTGATCCTCCTCGCTCAGTCATCCTCAGTCATCCTCTTCGCTCAGTCGTCCTCAGTAATCCTCCTCACTCAGTCGTCCTCCGTGATCCTCCTCGCTCAGTCATCCTCAGTAATCCTCCTCACTAAGTCGTTCTCAGTTATCCTCAGTTATCCTCCTCGCTCAGTCATCCTCAGTGATCCTCCTCAGTCGTCCTCAATGCTCCTCCTCACTCAGTCGTCCTCAATGCTCCTCCTCACTCAGTCGTCCTCAGTGATCCTCCTCACTCAGTCGTCCTCAGTGATCCTCCTCGCTCAGTCGTCCTCAATGCTCCTCCTCGCTCAGTCGTCCTCAGTGATCCTCCTCGCTCAGTCATCCTCAGTGATCCTCTTCGCTCAGTCATTCTCAGTGATCCTCCTCGCTCAGTCACCCTCAGTGATCCTCCTCGCTCAGTGATCCACAATGATCCTCTTCGCTCAGTCGTCCACAGTGATCCTCCTCGCTCAGTCATCCTCAGTCATCCTCTTCGCTCAGTCGTCCTCAGTAATCCTCCTCACTCAGTCGTCCTCAGTGATCCTCCTCACTCAGTCGTCCTCAGTGCTCCTCCTCACTCAGTCGTCCTCCGTGATCCTCCTCGCTCAGTCATCCTCAGTGATCCTCCTCACCAAGTCACCCTCAGTTATCCTCTTCACTCATCAACTCATCCTCAGTAATCCTCCTCACTAAGTCGTTCTCAGTTATCCTCAGTTATCCTCCTCGCTCAGTCATCCTCAGTGATCCTCCTCAATGCTCCTCCTCACTCAGTCGTCCTCAATGCTCCTCCTCACTCAGTCGTCCTCAATGCTCCTCCTCACTCAGTCGTCCTCAATGCTCCTCCTCACTCAGTCGTCCTCAATGCTCCTCCTCACTCAGTCACCCTCAGTGATCCTCCTCACTCAGTCACCCTCAGTGATCCTCCTCACTCAGTCACCCTCAGTGATCCTCCTCACTCAATTGTCCTCAATGCTCCTCCTCACTCAGTTGTCCTCAATGCTCCTCCTCGCTCAGTCACCCTCAGTGATCCTCCTCACTCAGTCACCCTCAGTGATCCTCCTCACTCAGTCATCCTCAGTGATCCTCCTCACCAAGTCACCCTCAGTTATCCTCTTCACTCATCAACTCATCCTCAGTAATCCTCCTCACTAAGTCGTTCTCAGTTATCCTCCTCGCTCAGTCATCCTCAGTGATCCTCCTCACTCAGTCGTCCTCGCTCAGTCCTCGCTCAGTCGTCCTCAATGCTCCTCCTCAGTCGTCCTCAATGCTCCTCCTCACTCAGTCGTCCTCAATGCTCCTCCTCACTCAGTCGTTCTCAATGCTCCTCCTCGCTCAGTCACCCTCAGTGATCCTCCTCACTCAGTCACCCTCAGTGATCCTCCTCACTCAGTCACCCTCAGTGATCCTCCTCACTCATCAGTCGTCCTCAGTGATCCTCCTCGCTCAGTCATTCTCAGGGATCCTCCTCGCCTAGTCACCCAGTGATCCTCCTCGCTTAGTCACCCTCAGTGATCCTCCTCGCTCAGTCATCCTCCGTGATCCTCCTCACTCAGTCATCCTCCGTGATCCTCCTCACTCAGTCATCCTTAGTGATCGTCCTCGCTCAGTCATCCTCCTCATTCATCAGTCGTCCTCTGTGATCCTCCTCGCTCAGTCATCCTCCTCGCTCAGTCACCCTCCTCGCTCAGTCATCCTCAGTCATCCTCCTCGCTCAGTCATCCTAAGTCATCCTACTCGCACAGTCATCCTCAGTCATCCTCCTCGCTCAGTCATCCTCAGTCATCCTCCTCGCTCAGTCACCCTCAGTGATCCTCCTCGCTCAGTCATCCTCCTCATCCTCTTCACTCAGTCATCCTCCTCACTCAGTCATCCTCCTCACTCAGTCATCCTCCTCACTCAGTCATCCTCCTCAGTCATCCTCCTCACTCAGTCATCCTCCTCACTCAGTCATCCTCCTCACTCAGTCATCCTCCTCACTCAGTCATCCTCCTCACTCAGTCATCCTCCTCACTCAGTCATCCTCCTCACTCAGTCATCCTCCTCACTCAGTCATCCTCCTCACTCAGTCATCCTCCTCACTCAGTCATCCTCCTCACTCAGTCATCCTCCTCACACAGTCATCCTCCTCACACAGTCATCCTCCTCACTCAGTCATCCTCCTCACACAGTCATCCTCCTCACACAGTCATCCTCCTCACACAGTCATCCTCCTCACACAGTCATCCTCCTCACACAGTCATCCTCCTCACACAGTCATCCTCCTCACACAGTCCTCCTCCTCCTCACACAGTCCTCCTCCTCCTCACACAGTCATCCTCCTCCTCACACAGTCATCCTCCTCCTCACACAGTCATCCTCCTCACTTAGTCATTCATTTATTTATTTATTTTGAGTTTTATAGAGCGCGAACAAGAACCTTGCGGATATCAGAGCGCTTTACAACACAGTGAGGTTACTTATACAAAAGTAGAGAGTTATACACTACATACGACAAATCAATCAGGTGTACAAAACAGCTTGTGCAAGGAGAGCAAGGTAGATGCTAGCGAGTAAGGTCCTGTTGAGTCAGAGCCAAGGCAACCATAATGACTAGGTAGCCGAGTGGACACTTGTCATAGGAGGAATACAGGTGAAGGTACGAAAGATCCTCAGAGTTTCTTAGTCTATGTTCATTTGAATTTAGCCATGAGGATCTATTTTACTTCCTTTTTGAAAGAAACAGTGGAGGGATTGCGTCTGGTTTCCGGAGGCAGAGCATTCCAAATCCTGGGTGCCATCCCTGAGAAGGATCATGTAGATGTTTTTTTCTTGTTGAATCTTTGTGGCTTCAGGAGTAGACTTTCTGCACTTCTTGTGGATCTTATACCACCAGAGATTGTGAGTTTCTGTGAGAGGTATTTTGGTGCATTGTGATGTAAGGCCTTATGCGTCATGTACGCAATTTTCAGGTGTATTCTGGCTTCAAATGGTAGCCAGTTCAGGGATTTTAGGTCTGGGGAGATGTGAGTCCTTCTTTTTGAGCCCGTGAGGAGCCTCGCTGCTGCATTGATGGAGGCTCTTAGGGGTGCAGTTGTTGCTTTAGGCAAGCCACAGAGAGAGACATTTCCATAAGCCACCCGCAGGATAACTAATGCTTGAACTGCCAACTTGAAGTCATTGTGGGGCAGGAAGGGTTTCAACTTCCTTAGAGTTTTTATCTGGAAGTTTGCTCCCTTAGTTGCAGTGCTAATTTGTTTCTGCATATTGAGGTTGCAGTCTAGGGTTATACCTAATGATTTCGCTGAGTCAACCGAGGTAGGCTGAGCGTTGGATGCCGTAAGATGCTTGAGCCAGTCCTGAAAGAAGGGGATTTTGGCGGGTGGGGCTATTCGGAGGAATTCAGTTTTTAGAGCAATCAATTTGAGGTGGTTCTCTGCCAACCAAGTCTGTGTGTTCCCAAGCGTTGTATTAAGCAGTTTAATGTATTCCGGGGTGTGTATCTTAAGGTATAGTTGGGTGTCCTCTGCGTACATGTGGTATTGCACATCAGATGCTTTCAACAATTCGGTGAGTGGTTCCATGAATGGATTAAACAGTGTCGGTGATAGCGAGGACCCTTGCGGGACTCCCAACGTCACTGGAACAGGTTTGGATAGGGTGTTATTGACCTTAAAATTTTGGGTCCTGTTTTGAAGAAAGGAGGTGAACCAGTTGAGCACTGAACCTGATAAGGCCATTCTGTGATTCAGCAGATCTATCAAGTTTTCGTGTTTGACCGTATCAAAGGCTGAGGATAGGTCCAGCAGGATGAGCAGGCAAGTACCGTTCTGATCAAGTATTTGTAGCGCATCATCAATTATGTGTGTCATAGCTGATTCCGTACTATGGCCTGCTCGGAAGCCCGATTAGTGTTTGTTAAGCAGGTCGAAGCGATCAATGTGATTTGTCAATTGGAGGTGGACACATTTTTCCAATAGTTTGGCCAAAGTAGGAATGTTCGAAATAGGGCAATAGTTGTTTAGGTCTGTCGGGTCCGCTGTGGGTTTCTTTAGGATGGGTGAGACCTGTCCCACTTTGAGGGTGTCTGGGATGCAACCTTGTTGCAGGGAACTGTTAATGATTTTGGTCCAGAGAGGCAGGAGCAGTGGGGTTCCGTCTTTAACAGCTTTTCCTGGGAGAGGATCGGTGAGGTGATTGGCAGGCTTCAGGGTGCTAAGCACCTTGCCTATCGCATCTGCTGTGTGGGTGTCAAAAGAGGACCAGGCTGCGTTGTGTTTTAGGTTAGTCTTTGCAGGGGTCTGCTGTGGTGAACTAGGATATGTAGGGGGTGTTTTGATGAGGGAGCTCGAGTGTAAGCTTAAGTCATTGAGGAGGTCTTGCTTGATGTTGTAAGTCTTTAGATTAAAGAAGGTAGAGAATTCTTCGCATGTGGGCCGGAGATGGGCTATGTCTTGTGGTTGTTGAGGTGCATCCTTAGATTGGGTTTTGATTAATTCAAACAATGTTTTGGGACGGTTTCTTGCTTGGTCTAATTGGTGGCTGAAGAATGCGTTTCTCTTCATTCTTAGAATTTTGAGGTGTTTAGCAGAAGGTACTGATCTCCAGTTGAGTTCCGAAGTTCTAAGGGAACGTCTATCTTCATTAAGTAGGCCATTGTACCAGGGTTTAGAGTCTTTCGTGGAGACTCTCTTTAGTTGTAGAGGAGCAGCCTCATTGATTATCGAAGTCATAGTGTTGAGGTAGTGGTTGGTGAGATCATGTACGTTGGATGAGTCGGCAGGGGGCAGAAGACGCTTGTAACAGGTAGAAGGTAGAGTGAGAGGGTTGGGTTTTTTCACGTCTCTTTTCCAGACCTTGGGTTTTGTGGATTGAGCCAAGTTAAATTTCAATGATTCATTGATATAGAAGGTGATGATATGGTGATCAGACCAGTCACAGGGTTGGATCGATTCCAGCTGAATGGAGTCATTTTTGGAGATTATTAAATCCAAGGTTGAGCCTTTATCGTGTGTAGGGCTGTTGCAAATTTGGGAGAGGTCTAAAGCGTGAGGAAGTTTTTGAGACTATTGACCACTGAGTTGTTGTGGTCGTTCCATTGGAGATTTAGGTTGAGAAGGAATATTTGGGTATTTTGTCATCCGGTGTTCGTTGTGATCATGTCCATGAGTTGTTCAGTGAAGAGCAGGTTGTCACTAGGTGGGTGGTAGATAGTGTGTAAGGGGCAAATTGGTTTGCCGTTGCTGTTGATGTCAAGGCATATGTATTCACACGAGGGCAATAGAGGGGATATGGCTCTGTTTACGGTGATGTTGCTCCGGTGTATACATGCGATAACTCCCCCTGTCTTACTGGACCTGTCCAATCTAATGATATTGTAATTTGGGGGGACAAGAATGTCGAGGAGTGGCGAGGAGGATTCTGTGAGTCAGGTTTCCGTTAGTATTATCAGGCCTAAGTCATGTGTGATATTGATGTCAGCTATGTCTGCTGTGTGTCTAGCAGCCAATCTACAGTTCAGGAGTGTGTATTTAAGACGAGGCGTGATGAGGGAAGCTATGGGATCCTGCATGTGTGTGATTTTTCTAAGACTAATGTCAGTGATTCTTCTGTTGTTGTATGTGGAGGGCCTGTGAGGGTTGGGGGGGAAAGTGGGGATGGGCAGGAATGCGGGAGATGTGGTTGTTGTGGGAGGGGGTTCGTAGGAGAATAGGAGAGACCGTAAGTCATTCTCCGATAACGGGTTGATGCTTGGCATAGGGCAGGTAGCGAGGTTAAGGGAGGAAATAGATTTCCAGCAGGGCCAAGTGAGAGTGGGGGTGGATGGTGGGTGAGTAGTGAGCTTACTAGATGAAGGAGTACTTGAGGATCTAGTTCGCCATGGTGGTCTCAAAACCATTTCTTTAAAAGCATGGAGTTCCTCTTTGATATGGTGAAGAGCAGACATAATCTCGTCTAGTCTGGTATCTGTCACGGATATGGCTGTGGTTGGCGTCTGAGATAGGGGTGTGGATGTCTGAGCATTGGCCTGGTAAGGTGCTTGAACTGGCGCAGCAGCGTGGGGTAGTATTGGAGGCGGAGTTGCAATCAGGTGGTGTGATGTCCTGTTAGGAGCCAACAAATGGCCTGTGGGGTGTTGGTTGGCTTGGTGGGAGTCTGTGTTAGGGATGCTGTTGTGGGGTAGGGATGAGGTAGGGGGAGAAATTAATAAGGAGGGGGGGGGTGTTAAAGGGCGGAGGAGCGATGGTTGTATCCAGAGGGAGTTCCACTGTTGTAGGAGAATAAATCGTATCCATATTGAGATGGTGGGAGTGCGTTTTAGGGGTGTCGGTGTAATGCAGAGATGGTGAAGGGGGAGAGATGATTAGGAGTGGGGTGCAGTTAGAGGGTTGGGGAGCCCATATAGTATCCGGACGGGGTTCAGTGTCAATCCTCAGTGATCCTCCTCGCTCAGTCATCCTCAGTGATCCTCCTCACTCAGTCATCCTCAGTGACCCTCCTCACTCAGTCATCCTCAGTGACCCTCCTCACTCAGTCATCCTCAGTGATCCTCCTCATTCAGTCATCCTCAGTGATCCTCCTCGCTCAGTCACCCTCAGTGATCCTCCTCGCTCAGTTATCCTCAATGATCCTCCTCGCTCAGTGATCCTCAATGATCCTCCTCGCTCAGTGATCCTCAATGATCCTCCTCGCTCAGTGATCCTCCTCACTCATTCATCCTCAGTGATCCTCCTCATTCATCCTCAGTGATCCTCCTCATTCATCAGTCGTCCTCAGTTATCCTCCGCACTCATTCATCCTCAGTGATCCTCCTCATTCATCCTCAGTGATCCTCCTCATTCATCAGTCGTCCTCAGTTATCCTCCGCACTCAGTCATCCTCAGTAATCCTCCTCGCTCAGTTATCCTCAATGATCCTCCTCGCTCAGTGATCCTCAATGATCCTCCTCGCTCAGTGATCCTCAATGATCCTCCTCGCTCAGTCATCCTCAGTGATCCTCCTCATTCATCAGTCATCCTCAGTTATCCTACTCGCTCAGTCATCCTACTCGCTCAGTCATTCTCAGGGATCCTCCTCACTCAGTCATCCTCAGTGATCATCCTTATTCATCAGTCGTCCTCAGTGATCCTCCGCACTCAGTCATCCTCAGTGATCCTCCTCAGAGTAGTCCTCATTATCCTCCTCGCTCAGTCATCCTCAGTGACCCTCCTCACTCAGTCATCCTCAGTGATCCTCCTCGCTCAGTCACCCTCAGTGATCCTCCTCGCTCAGTGATCCTCAGTGATCCTCCTCATTCATCAGTCGTCCTCAGTGACCCTCCTCACTCAGTCATCCTCAGTGATCCTCCTCAGAGTAGTCCTCATTATCCTCCTCGCTCAGTCATCCTCAGTGATCCTCCTCACTCAGTCACCCTCAGTGATCCTCCTCGCTCAGTGATCCTCAGTGATCCTCCTCATTCATCAGTCGTCCTCAGTGACCCTCCTCACTCAGTAATCCTCAGTGACCCTCCTCACTTAGTCATGATATTTAGTAAAATATGCTTGATTTATGCCAATATATAAGAAAAACATTAGTAATGGAAAAGTAATGCAAAACTATTTTTGGCAACATGAAAATCATTTCTTAAAGAAAGTCATAAAGGTGCCCCTGCAGGTATATGTGACTGCATTGGTCACATGTGTCTCTTTCAGGAATGTTACAGAAGTAGGCCTGGAATCTGTACCCCAGCAAACTTCTGTGACGTCTATTTTTCCATAAGAAAATCTACATATGTATATTTGTCCCTTCCAAGTGCAGAGGACATTAGAGAGCATATGATACGTTTGTATAAATGTCCATAAGAACAGAGAGTTCTTCATAGCATCTCATTTTTTAAAGTTTTAGGTTTTAGATTTGTAACCTTAGGACCAGATCAAGACTGTGGGTGGGATTTGTGAGGCTGGGAACAGTGAGAGGTGTTGAATCTTTTCATGACACTATTACCCTCTTACCTGTGCTGGGGCTTTCGGAGTTTTCAGTCGTGCATGAGCTTTCTGTGTCACTGGAACAAGGATCGTCTTCATGGCAGTCAGGAGAGCCTGTTAGGAAGAATAGATGTCGTCACTAAAGATGCCTGCGACTTTACTCCTTGTGGTGTAAACCTAGAGCTGAGTGGCAGGGTCTGAACGTAGACCACCTCCAGCCCACACTTGTGACCATGATGGCCTCAGCGTCCTTCTTTAAGGACAACATTCCACATCCACCTCACGGACTGGACGTTGTACGTTTTTTGATGTTATTATCCTGGTTGATGCGCCTCAATCATCAAATGCTTTTCTCAGGCACCAGAGGTCTTCTTCACTAACCAGATGCATCTCTCACTCATGTCACACTCCTCAGTCATCGTCCTCAGTCATCTCACTCCTCAATCAACCTTCCCACTCTGCATGTATCTTCCTCACTCTTCGGTAAAGCGCCTCACTCCTCCTTCATATTCCTCACTCATTTGTTCTCCTTCTAATCTTCATGCATTCTCTTCTCTCATCAGTCATCCTCAGTGATCCTCCTCACACAGTCGTCCTCAGTGACCCTCCTCACGCAGTCGTCCTCAGTGACCCTCCTCACGCAGTCGTCCTCAGTGAGCCTCCTCACTGAGTGATCCTCCGTTATCCTCCTCACACAGTCATCCTCCTCACTCAGTCATCCTCAGTGATCCTCCTCACTTAGTCACCCTCAGTGATCCTCCTCACTCACCCTCAGTGATCCTCCTCACTCACCCTCAGTGATCCTCCTCACTCACCCTCAGTGATCCTCCTCACTCACCCTCAGGGATCCTCCTCACTCAGCCTCAGGGATCCTCCTCACTCACCCTCAGGGATCCTCCTCACTCACCTTCAGTGACCCTCCTCACTCACCCTCAGGGATCCTCCTCACTCACCCTCAGTGATCCTCCTCACTCACCCTCAGTTATCCTTCTCATTCACCCTCAGTGATCCTCCTCACTCACCCTCAGTGATCCTCCTCACTCACCCTCAGTGACCCTCCTCACTCACCCTCAGTGACCCTCCTCACTCACCCTCAGTGATCCTCCTCAGTTATCCTCCTCACTCATCCTCAGTTATCCTCCTCACTCACCCTCAGTTATCCTCCTCACTCAGTAATCATTGTTATCATACAGCCCCCTCGCTCATCAGTCGTCCTCTTTAGTTATCGTCCTTTATCTTGGTTGCCTTTCCTCACTCCTCAGTCACTCTCCTCCCTTCTGAGTCATCTTGCTCACTCTTCAGTCATCAATCTAATTTCTTGGTCACTTTCCTCACTCCTCATTTATCTTCCTCACTCATCAGTCATCTTTATTACGTGTCATTCACTCATTCACTCTTCAGTCTTCCCCTTCTGTTGTAATTCCCATTCCTTGGTCATCTTCCTCTCTCCTCATTCATTCTCTTCACTCCTCAGTAGTCACCCTCCTCAGTTGTCATTCATCTTCCTCACTATTCGGTTGTCCTTCTTACTTCTCATTCATTCGATCACTCTTCAGTATTCTTCATCACTTTCTCTCCTCACTTTGTATTCTCCATTCCTTCAATAAATTAAACAATGGTAGCTGGAATAAGCGAGATAGTTTCATAAACAGTACACCCTCTACCCACTTTTTATTAAACATTTAACAACACCAGTCAGTTTATTAAAACGGGAGAAGAAACGAGCGGCAGAGGAGCTACAATGGTTAACCCTCCTCTGCCTTTTCTTCAATAGCCCGTAGAGCCTCTAATAGGGTGGTAGTAATGGCTCCATGCATGGGATGGATACCTCAATGCTTCTAACAATTATAAATTCAACGGAGACGGGTAATGGTGCTTCCTGAACACTCACTCGAGACTTTTGAGCCAATGCCATATATTGACAAACAAGAAGATAAAAATAAAGAGGCAGCGACTTGTTGGGACATAAGTTACATTGCAAATTATATCTCTGCAAACTCGTCACTGTGTGATCTGTACATCCCTGATTTGAGAAATGGGATAGTATGTCGAACCCATAGTTCAGTTCAAGCGGCTTTTATGCACAGTAAGTAATTTAGCTTTATAGGTACTGCCAATCAGTGACGTGGAAATGCAACAACACATTGAAAATGCATGTTGATCTTTTTAAAAGTAGGCACTTTGTTCAGAACACACAGACAGTAACAACTGCCTGCTCTTCCATATCTACTGAAGTGCTCTTGTGTGAGTGGTCGAAAGAAAGTACTTACAGTAGAACTGATTGCCTAAGATGTCATGAAAAAAGATACCATCTGCTACTTTCCTAGCCTGTCTGGTCTACAGAAGAACCACCAGCAAAACATAACAGATTTTGTGATCTTTAGAGTACAAAACGACACCTCTTAGATGCTAGATTGCTTCCTTTCTATTGTCTGCACTTTATAGGAGGGTTCTTTCGGACACATTTAAGGCTAGACTCCCTAATAGGGTTGGATTTATGCAATTCCTAAAGGTACATTCACCTGTGCACTCATACCAGCAGATGCATGACAATGGAGAGAATGCTCTTTACTTCAAATCCTGCAATCAACGCTGAGCCAGCCAGTCCAAGGAGCAAACAAGTGGCAAGAAATGTCTCCAGTCTTTGTGAGCTGCGCGGGTTTCCTCTTCCTGATAGTATCATGCTTAAGGCTTATCACCAATGTAGGAAGGTGGCTACCTGACTATGGTTACCCCAGATTTTTTGCCTGTGTTTAGCTGGTTTTTTGACTTAGTTGACCTGGTTCCCTGCTAATCAGGGCCCCAGGCCATCTGCTCTCTCTGTAAAATGGATTCCATGTACCCTAGGTACATACCAATTGGAAATGGACTCCTTGTCAGCCCCTGTAGAATGCACTATAGGTGCACAGGGCACAGGAGCCACTAAGGCCTGCCAGGGGCTGCAGCATATCTTTTGCCACCCCTGGCTGGTTCTTAAATTGACACAACTGGCTGATCACTCAGCTGGGGTAAGGTGGTGTACACACCCCTTGCTTAGATATAGTATACCTATGTCTAAACCTATATCTGGACACATGTAAACCTGTGAGCCACTCCTATAGACAGGCCTCACCAATCCTGGAGGCTGGGTGCATGGTTTTTATGTGAGATGGAGCTCTAGCATGAGCTGAGCCTGTCTGCAGCCGTCGGGAACAAATCCCTAAGCTGTTTCAGGATAATGCCATACCATATACTATTAAGTGCCTTATAATCCTCGCGGTTATTTAGCAACTCTGGTTTGGCTTTATCAAAACATGTCGTGTAAGGTGTCATACGCTTTGGAATACCATCCCCTCGCCAGTTCTGGCGACGGGGATGGCATTCCACCCCTCTAGAGGGGTAAGACATGTTACTTCACTTTAATGCGGTTGATTTCTCCAAAGGCCTTAAGATCCACAAAATGGATGCCTCTGCCACAGACAAATGTCTGGACCCCTGGAGCTGACCGAAACCCAGTCAAGGGGGTCCTGGACAAAGGGTTTCCTGTCACAGGAGGGTGTCACCGCCCTCCAGACAGGAGATAGTGTATTGTAGCAGGGAGGTTTGAAAGAAACCAGACACTGCCTGGGGCGCACAAGGCTGCCCCTTGCATAATCCGGCCAAACCGGTTCTGGGGCACTCCAGCCCTCGTGCCAGGGCGGCCTGGATCAAAGGAAGGGGGTGTATCCACCCACTTCCTGGGTCCCACCCATAGGAGGGGACCTAGCAGGTAATCACGCCCACCAGATTCGAATAAGAGTGGGAGCAGTGCCAATGCACATCAGATTTTCCTGGAAGAAACATTTGAAACGATATTCTGGACCCTTCGCCCTCCATCTCAACGTGGAAGCCCGAAGAATCTCCCTTGTGGTCAAGGAGTGACCACCCTGCAGCAGCAGGCACCATCCAGCCCTCGACGTCTACTTAGTTGCAGTTCCCGCCGGAACTCGAGCGACTGAGATCGACGAGATCAAGCCTGCCCAGCTTCTAACAGCCCGATCCACAGTCCCTGCAAAGCTGAGACCCGTGGAGGCGACCGGAAGCGTGGGGCACGCCATCTTGAAGTGACCACGAGACGCTGACCGTGCAGCCCACGAGTGACCCTCGAAGCTGTACACCGGGGTTTGAGAAGCCCCCACCCTGAGCTACTCCTGAGCCGAAGTTCAGCCCTCCACACTCGACGAGTGCTGCGTGGGGCCCTTTGGCACGATTTGGCTCAACACGTTGGCCCGGTCACTTGCCAGCTGGCTTGTGGTCCCTGTGCCGACGAACTACCGAAGAAGACTCGTGAATCTGGTTGCTCCAGATCCACACCAGCTCCCCTGAAAAGGAGCCCCGACTCTGACCTTCCTGGTCCGAGTGAGAAGCAATCTTCCGATCCTGCGTGGATTGCTCTTACCAAGGCTTGTTTGCTCCAAACCTGAAGCCGACTGCACCGACGGTGAGAGCCTGCCTGGGACAGATCGTGACCTGCTCCTGGACGTCGCAGATGCCCCAGAGCCCACGTGACAGCGGAGAGAAGCTCCTCGACGACCACCTGATTGCGCCCGACATTGCCTGGTTCCGTCCTGGTTCCACCCTGGTCACTGCTGAGTGACCCAGACTCTGTCCCCTCTGCTTTCAGGTACTCTACAACTTGAGTCCACCCTTGGACTCCACCGGACACTTCGTCTTCACCCTGCCTGCAGCCCTTTCAGCTTCAAGCACCAAGAGCCTGCGTGTCAAAACCCGACGCCACTTCGACCCTGTGCACCCACTTCCTGTGGGTGAGGTAACTTTGCTCCGCCGGTGTTCCCACACTGGTGCACACCTCTAGGGTCTGTGTGTTAAGTTTTGTTCCTCTAGGTTCAGCGGAAGTGTCCTTAAACTTTAACTATTTGACTTTTACGCACCATTGGTTAACATTGGTGCATGCGTGCGCTTTCCGCACATCTCCCGAATCCCGAGGGCCATTCCCGACTTCAGCATTGCTTGTCCTGACTGCTCCCAGCGATTCCCTAGGCCCTAGGCCTAACCACTGCTCGAGTGGCATCTCTTATACCACTTGTTTAGTATATGGTTTGAGTGGCCACCCGCCCTCATCCATAATTGTGCAACTTGTATGTTTAAACAGTGCCTTTTGATTTAACGCTTGTGCCCCTTTATTCATAAAGAATACTGGGGATTGTTTTTAGTAATAAACACATATATTTTTATAATATATACTTGTGTGGTGTCCTTTCATTTGGTATTACAGGATTGTATGTGGTAAAACAGCTCGCTTAACACGACCTCTTAAGTTAAGCCTTTAGGCTGCTTAGTCCATGCTACCCCTAGGATAGCTTGTCTAATAAGGTTGACTTACAACCAGACACCATAAGGGATTGTTTGGTCAGGTAGTAGGTGGTTCCAGAATTGGAAACATCCCCTACCAGGCCAACTTCTCACAACCAACACAATTAGTTCTAGCTGCAGGGAGTTTTTCCTTATCCACCAAAAAGGCTGTATGTAGCAAGTATGGGCCAGGTCCAGCAGCTTCCACAGTCCGTGCAGATCTGCTGAGGATTGTGGGCCCGGTGTCTCTGGGCCTTAAGGCATTGAGTCCAGAGTTTGTGGACATCAAAACTCTGGGCTCAGACACAATGGGAAGCGCGTGGTTGCCTGGAGCTATAGCTCCCCCAAGGATAGTGTCCCGGCAACTAGTAATGAGGGCCTAGGTTTTCACACGCATATTTACGTGGGGTCAAGTTTGAGCGATATGAAACTCCTTTACTATTAATGA
Source organism: Lissotriton helveticus (assembly GCF_964261635.1). Classification (NCBI taxonomy): domain Eukaryota; kingdom Metazoa; phylum Chordata; class Amphibia; order Caudata; family Salamandridae; genus Lissotriton; species Lissotriton helveticus. The sequence goes on along the minus strand of NC_136068.1, from coordinate 1,931,362,715 downwards.
GTGGTTGGGAGAAATGGCAGCAATGAAAGGAAGAAGGTAGATGTGCTTGCTGGACAACATGAAAATGGTACAAAAGGGGGGTGGTGATGGACGGACAACATGGAAAGGTCAGGCTTGAGTAGGGTGAACAGAAGAATGTGGAGAGTGAGATAATGAGTGTGGAAGCTGGCTCGTTATATGGACCAAAGAGAGGTACACTGTGTAATTCCTTTGGGTTTGCATGGACTCTTTACAGAGGCACAAATGACTCCCCAAATGCTCTCTTCTGTGGTAGTCTGGGCGAGCAGTTAGGCGTATCAGAGGGCAGTGCTAAGCACTGTTGACTCACACAGATGCATTAAATGAGACTCACACTCGCGAATAAATTCGAGACCAATTTAAAAAATAAGTCCTCTTTTTATGTAAATTTTGATACCAAGAACATTGTTATCAAGTAAGTACTTTTCTAAATATCTATTTTAGGAGGTAAGTAAAATGTTCATGTAAATGCATCTTTATGCTCCATGCTTTCCTACGGAAGAAAAGGCATATATTTAGCATTCGTCTATTTGCGATCGGTTTCCACGGTCCTAGGGAGACAAGGTCCAAAGTACCACTAGAAGTTACTCATTGCACTCGTTGCCTGCCCAAGGGCGTCAGTGTGCAAAGGTGTTGGTCAGGTTGGTAACTGTGCATTATATGCCAGTAGAAAGAACGAGGGCACCTAGAAACAGGCTGCAGAGGAGTGCTTGGGGACAAATCAGAAGCTCCTAACGTGGCCGCGTGTTACATGGGTCCTGGGGAGTAAAGAGCACAGTGGGTTTGTCGGTACCTGGCCTGGGGCACTCCGTTGCAGAGTAGAAAGGTCTGCTGGGCTCTGTGCGTCCTACATCCTTGCAGTCTTCAGTCTCCCCGGTTGAGGGTGAAAAATATCAGGACAGCTGGGCCACTCTGGAAATGGGTGTCTGCAGTGCGGACGTCCCTCGACAGCTGCTTTGCTTCGTAGACGATGCGGTCCGACTGGACTCTTACGATCTTTGCTTGCTATAAGGGGTATTAATCCTGTGCAGCTCCGGTTGGTTCTGGTGTCACATTGGCCGGGGGGACAAATCTGACCTTCAGGAGCACAGGATCCTCATCCTGGGGGGAGGGGGGCTGCTTCATTGGGATGACTGGGGAGCTGCAACTCAGATTTGCGTTTCGGTGCCTGCAGACTGCAAGGGAGGAGCGCCTCTACCCCAAGGGAGATTGCTGGGCAATTTGCAAAGAGCTGGCAAACCACTGGGGTTCTTGTCAGGAGTTCAGCTGCAGAACGCGTTACTGGGTCACGTTTGTTGAGAATTAGTTCGACAGGCAGGGTTTGATGTCAAAAGTCTATAGCAGTCTTCAGTTCTAATTTTTTGTTGTGTCTTTCGGTGGCCTTTTCTTCTTGATCGGTCAAATCTGAATTCCTGGCATCAGGGGTGCCTCCTAAATACTCAAATTAGTGGTGTTACAGGGAGTGGCAGGTAGTAGGCAATGGGCTACTTACCTTTAGGTTGTTTACACCCTTTGTATGACCACTTCCTGTGGAAAGTGGGAATAATACTGAACCAGAGAGCCTAATTCCACCACAGCCAAGATGGTGGAATTCTAAATTTTGTGTTCACGCCAGGTAGCTCACCTTAGGAGTGGGACTAGTCTGATGGGGGAACATGCATCCTGAAAAGCAAATGTTCCTGCCTGTCCTTGTGCCAAATGGACCAGGGCCAGGGAGTAGCATTTCTCCTGTATGGGGAAGGCTTGAGTGGCATGTCAAAGGCAGCCGAGGCCCTTGAAGTCCCCTGCCTTGATATGCTGATCACGTGCCCATGCTGCTTGGTGGAGGTAACCCCACCTCTGGCTGGAGCAGGCATTGTTTCTGCCCTGCAGCGGGTCAGAAACCGGTCTGTGATGTCCGGCTGTTCTGCTGCAGTCTGCCAGAGCCCTAGAAGTGGTTAGGTTTTCAGGGGGCCCCTCTAAGGTGCCCTCTGGGTGCATGTAACCGTTAACCCATCACTGGAATCAGTGGGGGTTTATTAATACTAGATGTCCGATACCAAACATCCCTAGTTTCAGAGACGCCTTCATGTAGCTGGGGAACTCTTCATCATGAGTGTCCAGCACATGTACTCAAAATGCCTTCCCTGTCCACTCGTAATATCTGTGAATAGACTTCGACATCACAGGTGCCTATCTGCTCATGCGGATATGTCCATGCATGTAGTATAGTGCACCCTGTTTCAGGGCTGTAAGACTTGTTGTAGGGGTGACTTACCTATACTGCATGCAGGGTCTTCAGGCATGCCACACAGGCAGTGTGCCATGTCTTGTCTTCTCCTTCCTCTGCACATTGGCCATGGAGGAGTATGATGATGAGTACCAGGAGGAGCAAGACCCCTTGGCGGACATGCCCTGGGGGGATGCTTTTTATGAGGCGGTCGACACTCCATTTATAAAGCTGTAGATTTGGCTATTTCGCCCCTAGCAATGACGGTTTGTATGTTGGTGCCGATGGGTCTCCTAGGGTAGCACAATGCATGCTACAGCCCTCAGGGACCCTCTTTAGTACCCATGCCCAGGGAACTCGGGGTTCCTATTTACTAAGGACTGACAGGGGGTGCAAAAAGTATTGCTAATTGGGTAAACAATTGCACAGTTTAGGGAAAGATATCTGGCACTGGGGACCTCGATAGCAGGAACCCAGTGCACTTTCTGTCAAAATTGCATCAAATACCAGACAGAAAGTGGGAGTGACCATGTCAAGAAAGGGGCACTATGCTACAGACCTTTGGACCAAGCTAAATGTCTCTGAAATTGGAAATCCTATGAAGATAATTCTCAGGATTCTGGGATCAAGCTGACCTCCTGAAGCCATCAGAACGGGACCCCATGTTGTTGGTTTGAAGACCGACTGCCGTCTGGTCCCCCTTGTGTTAAAGAAAGGGGCATATACAGACCATACTGGCATTGGATGTCAGCAACAGTGCGGCTCACACTTCACAGTATGAATAGGAACAGGCTTCTCATTGACCCTGGCAATGTTCTTACCTCTTTTTTGACAGGTGGGCAGTGGCGACCTTCCAGCTTCTGGGCGGCATTTGTCCCTTGGCTAGTCCTTGGAGTAAGCCAGGAATTTAGATTTTTGGGATCCAGAATAAGAGGGCAAAGAAGAGCCGTGAGAACTGAAGACTGCTGTGAACGTTTGGCACCAAAGCCTACCTGCAACAAGTCTCGACAATCGTGACCCAGTGACTCGTCCTGCAGCAGAGCCTCTACCAAGAGTCCCGGCAGGCTGCCAGCCCTTAGAAAATTGCCAGCAATCTCCTATGTAGTAGAGGAGCTACTCCACTGCCACTGTCTGCAGGCACCAAAGAGCAGAGTCCGGTTTACCAGTTTGCCATTCCCAGGTTATCCCGACGCACTGGCCCCCCAGGAAGAGGCACCTATTCCACAAGGTCAGATCTGTCCTTCCCCCCCACTGAGCGAGGACATCAGGACCACTGAGAGCCGCACAGATCAATACCTGGGGTACCGGTCCCCTGGAAAACTAAAACCGTGAGAGTCCAATCCAGACTCCAATGACACTGAGACTGAGCAGCCTTTTAGGGACATCAGCACTGCAGAGGCCCCCTTCCAAGGTGGCCCAGCTGCACCCTCAACCAGATAGACCTAGAACCGCGAAGACCATGAACATACAGAGCCCAGCCGACCTTTCCACTCTGCACCTGAACGCCCAAGCATGGGTACAGACGAACCGACTGTTCTGCCTTTTGAACCCAAGCCCCACCGTTGGGAGCTTCCAGACTTGTCCCTAAGTCTCCCTCTGCAGCCCGTTTCTAGGTGCCCCCCCTTCTTCCCACCAGCGTAGCAGGCAAAGCTACCTACCCGACTAGCACCTCTGCACCCGGATGTCACAGGGCAGGTAATGAGTAACGGCTGGTGGTACTTCGGACCCTGGCTCCCTATGACCTTGAGTCCTGAAGGAGACCCCCAGAAACTGACCGTAAATAAGCGTATGCAACATATGCCTTTCAACCCATTGGAAAGCACTGCTGCGTAAAGACGCATAAGTGGACTTTTTACTTACCTCTAAAAACTGATATTTTAATAAAGTACTTACTTAATGAAACAGTTCTTGGTATCAAAATTATTATATAAATACGATGGATTTCTTCTTGAGCGTGTCTTTTATTTATTGCCATTGTGAGTAAATACATGCTTAGCACTGCCCTCTGATAAGTCTAACTGCTCGCCCACACTACCACAAAAAAGAGCATTCTGTGTAATCAATTTTGTCTCTGTAAACCAAGAAGGGTTGCTTGGACTCTTTATACAGTGTACCTCGTTTCTGTCCACTGTATAAAGAGCCAGCTTCCTACAAGGTTTCAGGAGCCTAGACAAGTATTTGCACTGGAAGTCTTCAGGACTTTTGGTCCAGCACTAACCTCAAACACAGACTACTGGAAGAAAGCCTGCTATAGATACAGATCCGAGCTCTGAGGGGGGAAGTCCTAGCTCCATAGCCTTCCGTGTGCAGCCGGCCCATTTCCTGAACACACAAAATATTGGCGGCCTCATCTAAGGGTCACGCCCCACTGGCCTGTCCAAACAAAGTCCTCTGAAAGGTTCCACAGCGTCAGTGGGGCATCCTGAAACTCTTACAAGATCCCTCGATTTTCCCAAGGCCTATCAGCACACATGCTTCTTGTGAAGCAGGGCAACCTGGAACTTACCTGCCACATCCTTGTATTGATCTTTAACAGCAGCTGTTTGGTGCTCTGGGAGGACAGAGTCCAGATTCTTCCCCCTGACAACATTCCTACTCAGCGGAGCACTGCCTACATGATAAGAAAAGAAGGTAAAAGTAATGAACTCGGTTAGTTATGGGTTAAAGACTCATTGCAGACTGTGAGCAACTGAGTACATCTGAAAATTACGCATCGGAAAAGAGAGTACCAGCAAGGCACTACTGGCTGGGAGTAAAATAACTTTTGATAATCGGTCTTAAGCAAACCCACAACTTGTTAGAGCAGAGGGCTTACGTCCGAAACACTAGTGTAAAAAGAATACTAAGAGACCCTGAATGCAGCAGACACAAGTTAGAGAAAGGTAATGCCCTGTCAATGTTGTATTATGCAGTAATGTTGTAACATGAAGATGTCAGTTCATTGTTTTTTATTCATACAACAAACCTGAGCCCAGATAAACTAGTGTGGAGACTGTCAAACCCCCTGGGATTATCAGAGAAAGTACTGTTTAAGGGAGACTAGCTAGGGAGTGGATGTAGGCTGGAGGCAGGCTGCTGACTGAAGGGATCTCAACAGGCTGGGCAACATATGCTTACATTTCTCTTGTTGTTGTTTTTTCTCTCCTATGCAAATTTATAATAGCCCAGGTGATCATCACTAATGACTTGAGTGCATGGGAAGACCTGTCGGTAGCAGCATGATTCCTTTTAGGGCTGTTATCGTATCCTCTTCACAATGAGGATGAAATAAACAAAGGCCAATCTCATGACTGTAGACTGCGTTGCAGCGGTGCTGGGAATCCAAAAAGCCCAAACAACAGTGTAGTGTACACCACTCTTGACAATATTGCTAGGTGAAACTGTGGTCAAGCCTAACCTTAAAACTGACCAGTTACCACTGGGAACTGGTGACAGTAGTGATTCCAAGGGATCCCTTGGGTGCCCTGCCAGAGGGAAAATCTTGCCCCGATATATAGATCCTGCGATATCGACCCGGAAAATGAAAGGTATGTTTGGGAATCTAGAATGGGAGCTGATGAACTCATTTTGTCTCTGTCTGGTCAAGAAGCATATGGACCAGTTATGTCCTTCACTGGTCCCTTGATTCAACCTGACCCAACAAAGAATGGAGATGGTTGAAAAGTGATTATCCAATCTTGTGAAGCTGACGGAGCAGGAGATACAAACTGCACTTCCCATCGGCAGCCCCAGAACAGGAGGGAGGCAGCACACTTTCCAGTGTCAGTTTTCCCAAAGACATTATGCTTCCAAGCACCTTAGGTGCAGATGTGATGCATGGCTGCAAATGTTGAGCTTGCTCTACTGAGTCGTGGGAACAAAGCTATTTTCATTTGAGTGAAAGTCAGCACATGCAGTATGAAAGCATGAATACATTCTTTTAGCATGCTTTTTGGGCTAATCTAAGCATAATATTGCAAAAAAAAACTTCAAGAGGCAAAAGAAGAAAGATATGGCCACCTTAGAAGAAAAAGAGTATGGCTGATGCAAGAAGGTCAAGGATTTGGAAGCCCTTAATCCATTCTTTCTTTTCTGAACAACAGCATGGGCAGACAAATGGCACTGGCAATCCCCAGAGCTCCAAGTCAAGACAGAAGCCCAAAGAGCCTGGGGCCTTTGGAGAGCCACCAGGGAAATGAGAGTGACACGACGCCCCCTCCTTCCACGTACAGTGGTTGTTACAGGTGTTACAAGCCCGGCCATGTAACGACTGCCCAGCAAATGAAGCAGAGATGATCCTATAAATTAAGTTTTGACCATTGAGCACTCGGTCAGTAGCGATGGCTCTGGTGTCACTGGAAGTCTTGGAGGCAGACCCTAAAATAGTGAGCAGTGCTAAATCCCAAAACCTATGGTTTTGTCAGTCTGACAATTTCAGTGAGCATAGGAGAACTACTCACTGGGAAAAAGGAGCAAGAAGGTCATTGACCCTAAGGATCTCTTTCCTGAGAGCAGGAAGGGGGCTTCCTTCTCATCTTCTTTTCTTTGCCTTAGAAGATGAAGTTCTGCACATAAAGGATACGATTGAGCTAGTCCTGCAAGTTGTCGAGATGTGATATTTGTAGGGAAATTACCTGGTCTCTCGAAAGATCATAGAGAAATCCTGGACTCATTCTCAGGCTGCCCACCTGTCCTCCCCCCTTCGGCAAATGTGGCTCCAGAGGGGAGCTGTCGCAAAATGGCCGGACAAGACAACAGGACCGAGGCAGCCCAGGAATGCACCAGTTCAGTGCCAGTTGCTCTTGCCTTAGTTGGAAGGAGCTGCAAAGATTGTTGGCTGCTCACCAGGTGTTTTGCACACCCCTCTGGAACACTTGAAGAATCAGACTGAAGCTTGGGTCAATGGGAAAGTGAGGCATGTTCCTCTGAGGCACCGTCTCGCAAGTTATTACTATTTCCCCAAGTGCACAAGAACCTCCTGGGCAGCTGGCACATGACGTGCCTTTTATGGGACATGACGTGCCTTTAATGGGACATGACATGCCTTTAATGGCACATGCATCCCAAGAGTCAAGGACATTGGAACATATTTTATGGGTTGTCGTTTTAAATGTAAGTCACTGTGCACTTTACTTTGCAGGGTTTTACTCTGGATTTTATTGTGCGTGCCTTTATTTTTTAACACTCATCAAGTATGGGCGTATTTTATCTGTTTTTATGATTTATATGCTTTCATGGTTGTTTTATCAACCAAATAAAGTTACTTTTATCTTGATTGTGAGTCAAGGAGGGTTACAAAACCATCCACAAGAACAGCACCAACCAGATGGGCGGGGAGATCGCGTTCATACACAAAAACACCCTCCGCCTCACAGCTAACTCAGATGGCCACTCACCAGACATGGAGCACCTCCACTTCCGGGTCCAGCCTCCATGGCACCCTTGTCTACAAACCTCCCAGACTCCGTCCCCCCTCAGCGAATCCATAGCAGACTTCATTGCAAACCACGCTCTCGCTTCAATGGATTACATCCTCCACGGTGACCTCAATTTCCATCTGGAATACCTCAACGACTGCAACACCTCATCTCTACTGGAGAACCTCGGCACCATCAGACTCAAACAACTGGTCACCTCCCCAACCCACTCAGCAGGAAGCACGCTCAACCCCATCTTCTCAGCAAGCAACAACATCTCTGTCAGCCACACCTCCAAGCCACACTGAATCAACCACCACTTGTCCACTCCTCCCTCACCATAACCATCGAACACCACCACGCCCACCGCTCCCCACGCAGAGGGTGGAACAAGGTCTCCTAATACCAACTCACCACCTCCCTCAGCAAAACCTTCACGGACGCCATGCCTCAGCACGCAACCGCCACCTACGGACCTCCGACTGTGCTAACACACTGGCTTCCCATAGGAAACCCTCCAGCAAGTAACCCCCTGAGAAAGCCAGCTGGTTCTCCCCCGATTTAAAGTCCAGGCGCACCTGCAGATGGCTAGGAAGAAGATAGAGGAGCAGCAAGCCCTTGGACGACCGCACAGCCTTCAAAACCACCATCACCACACATCGCCCCCTCATCCGAACCACAAAGAAAACTGCCATACAGTAACATATCAACATCAATGCATACAGCAGCAAAGAACTCTTCACCTTGATCAAAGAATTTGCCAAACCCAGCACGGATGCCACAGACATCACCCCCTCCCAAGACCTGTGACAGCTTTGCTACTTTCTTCCACCGCAAGATGTTAGATATCCTTGACAGCTTCACAACCCAAGACCCGCCCATCCCACCCGCAACCACTGCACACAATCAATCAATCAATTTTATTTATTATGTTTTGGCTCTCAGCAGAGGGCCACATAAAATATACAGAAATAAAATACGAAACAATACAAATGCAAAAAGTGTCCGCCAACAAGTACATAAATTACATATAGACCTAATTCACACACTGGAGCAGTAGAAAATTTGGCAAATCAGGAAGGCGTCTCCATTGATTATTAATAAATAGCTAAAAAACCTTTAAAAAAATTAAAAATGTAGAAGCAGAACATTTCGTTAGGGGGACAATAAAGTGCATGAAGAAAATCATTCAGAGTTAGAATGCCAAGACGGAGACAAATAACTTTTATCCATCTAGAGCGCAATTTACATAACGCCGGGCAAATCAATAGAACATGCGTACAGTCCTGAATATTTAAATGACATAGATTACACAGAGAGGTGGAGCCGTACCATTTGGATAACAAGAGATTTAAAGGAATTAAATCGTATCGCAACAGGAACCAAAATCTACGTATACCATGTGGTAGGGACCATCGCACATAGGATTGTGGCTGCTTCATCAGATAAGTATCGAGAAGGATATGAACATTCCTTTTCCCATGGATTAATTTTTTATCCGATTGGAAGCAGAGGTCCCAGGAGGCTGCTTTTAGCACAAGTTTTAACTGATTAGGGGAGTACAAAAAAAGAGACTTTTCGTCTAATTTTAAAAGAGTTACGGCTTTTCTGAAATTACAGACAAGTTGGGAAAACTCATTGAAATTACCTAGTAGTTCACTTTTAATGAGTGCTCTCAGTGTCCCAGCTTCCGCTCTTGCAAGACAGGCCACCCATCTTACTAGGGCACAGAGACCCTGTACCCAACTGCTCCTTAGACCGAATTCGAGCCTGCAGGCGGCCAGAGAGCAGGCAGAATTTAATGAGGAGAGAGACCTTAAGAGTTTCCCCTCAATCCTATGGCAAAAGTCCCACTTTTTCAACTCTATTAGCTCTATACCATACAGAATTGTCGCGGGGATTTTAGATCTATACACCTCCAATAAAATCTGAAAGTGCCGTTTCCCCGTTGCATGGTATAGTGAGTTTAAACCTTTGCCATGGGCAAGAGCTTTGCGAGAACAATGCTCTATATGAAGCTTCTCACTCAGATTAGCAGTAACAATTTTCCCCAGAAAAATATATGACTTTACAACCTCCAATTTTTGCCCCCCCGATACACCAACCAAAATCTGCAGCTCGACACCTCTTTTTTCCTACTATACACATGACTTTACTCTTGGTTATATTAATCTTCATACAATGAGCCACCGCATAACTATGGAGGGCATGCAGCCGATTTGAAAGTCCTTTGGGCGTTAAGTCAAGAATGAGGACATCATCGGCATACATCAGGCAAGATACAGGGCTCCCCCCCAACAAGGGGGCGATACCCTCAGTGGCTGACAGAGTGGCGGGCAAATCAGCCGTATATAGAGAAAATAGGAGGGGAGCCAGTAAACAGCCTTGTTTAAGGCCATTGCTCGATGGGATTGGGTCAGAAAGCCCTCCTTCACCCCCCAACAGGACCCTACACCAGGTCTCTGTGTGGAGAGCCCGCACCAGCTCCAACAGGTGAGACGGGAGACCGAGCGCAGCCAATTTTCTCCAAAGCGTTCCGCGATCCACTTTATCGAACGCAGTGGAGAAATCAATAAAAGCTGCATACACCGTCCCCCGTCTCACCTGTACGTATTTGTCCGTTACCACATGTAGGGCAGTAAGATTATCCAGGGTTCCGTGATTCCTACGGAACCCAGTCTGTGCAAACGGCAGGATATTGTTCTCCTCAACCCAAGCGGAGAGAAATCCTAGAAGGCATTTCGCAAAGACCTTCCCGATTGAGTCGAGGAGCGCAATCAGACGATAGTTACTTGGGCAGTCCCTAGTTCCCTTCTTGAAAATTGGGACCAGAATACTCCCCCTCCACGAGGCAGGTACCTTTTTAGACAAAAAACATACTTTAAACAGGGGGTACAGTATTTTACTCCACCCGAGCGGGTCCTGTTTAAGGATCATCATGGGGAGTTCATCAGGTCCCATTGCCCCAGATGCACGCATGTTTTTTATGGCCGTCTCGATTTCCTTTGCTAGAGGATAATTCGAAAGGCCATCCGCATCCTGCGCAATAGTATTAACACTACCTAGGATATCATCAGAAGCGATAATATCAGAAATACCATTCCCTGCGTAAAGGTCCCGAATGTAGATGGACCATACCTCTTCCGCTATGGGAATAGGGGAGGGGCTTAATCTGGACCCACACCCCTTACCTATTATTGCCCAGAAATCTCTAATCCTACCATGGACGACCGATTCCCGCAGGTCGATCCAGATAATGTCCTCCTTAGCCTTTTTTATTTTTAGTTTAAGTCTACTTCTCTTCCTTTTTAGCCTTGAAATCTCTCTTCCACGTTCTATACCTCTATCCAAGTATTGTTCCCGGACAAGGTTGTTAATTTCCTTATTTAAGGTACACAGTGCCCTGGGAACTTCAACCCCTCTTATTGATCGGGAAGATTTTTTTGCACAAGAAGTAATCTTCCGCAAAAATTCTTCGAAGTATACTATTTCATTACCACGCCACTCATTAAGAACTAAAACGGTATCAGATAAAAGTTCCTGCACTCCTTTAACGGCTGCGGCATTCCAATAGCACCTTCCCGAAGAAGCATGGAAGGCAGCATCGCTGCCGCTAAGAGACCAAGGTGCAGTAGGCAGGGTTTTTAAGGAAATAGTTACCAATAATAAACTGTGATCACTCAGGGGGGTGGGTACAATCTTAAAGTCAAGAATAGAAGGAAACAGGCCATAGTCAGCGATGACATAATCCAAGATGGAAGACCCAAAAGGAGACTTATGGGTAAATTTTGCAGGGACGTCCGACGGGAATCTACCATTTACTATAAGCCCGTCGACGGCCACTAATTCATTTAGCAGGATCTTCCCTCTTTTATTTGTCACTGACTTTTCGGGGAAGAGAGCTTGGGGAATAAAGTGTGCCTCTTCTTTAGACTTATTCCTAAAAAGCTCCAGACTGACATTAGAGATCTTACAATTCAAATCGCCCATAATCAGAACCTCTGGAGGAGATGGAACATTTTTAATCTGATCCACATAACGAAATACCCGCTTCATTAACACATTAAAACGTTCTTCTGGAGGAATATAAACATTTAAAATCACGATAGGGGACTTAGTGCCATCATTAAACAAATTTTCTATAGTTATAGCATGGAAGAGTTTACTGGGGTCAATATAATGGGAGAATCTCCATTGCGATTTATTAGACAATAAGCAGGCGATTCCCCCCCTGGCGTGTCCTTTCTTGGAGGGGGCAGCAGGCACTTCCAAGACATAAAAATCTTTAGACACTTTCAACATGTTGACACACCAAGTTTCCTGTAAACAAATCACATTGGCTCCTACAGAAAAGAGAAAATCTAATTTCTCTGGGCTGCTATGGATCCCTGACGCATTCCAAGAAATAATCTTCAGCGAAGTGCTAAAGATGCTGGAATAGTCTGGGGTTGTCTTTAATTTTTGAGGTCAGGGCTCCATGCAGCCAATTCCACCGATCATTATCCTCTATACAGGAGGAAATCTGTGTCAACGGGGGTGGTTTTGCTTGCAAAACCACACGTTTTCCCTTAGAGACCTGAATCTTCAGATCCCCAAGGGGAGCGGTAACCCCCCTAATCCTATCTCCTCCTAATGCCTCCCCAGGGGCATACTTAATGTTGCCCAAGTTAAAAATCGGGAGAATATCAATACCCGTGCGTTGGAAAATCTCGGCTTGCTGCAATATCAGGTTTACAATGATTGGTGAGTAAAATGTAACCCTTATACTAGAAACCTTAACTTCACCAAACAGGGTAACCAGTTCAATATCCCTGGATTGGATATGGTGGAGACTTTCATTCTCACTGAATCGCTTAAGTAACCAGGCTCTATTTAGGGGAAGGTCCACATCAAATAAAGGTAGAAAGTCCAAGACAAGGGTGTCCACTGGAGCTTTGGATATAAATTGGAGATCCTCCACTATAGGGACAACCTCAGTCTCTAAAGCCATGGCAAATGAAGGCGCCATAGGATTAAGAGGCCCGGATCGAAAATTACTTGGGTCTCCACTCACAGGTGGTTGAGACTGGGTTGGCAAGGGACCCCCCAGTCGAAGCAAAACCTCCTGAGATGTCAAGGGACCCAGTTCGCGTCTACCCTTAGGAGGTGAAGAGAGGAAGGAGTTCAATTCAGCATCCGCCTTAGTTGATAATGAGCGGGGCTCTGAACCAACCTCTTCATTCTCCCCTTCGGCCGAGCAATCTTGGAATATTATTCGACGCTGCCTTTTCTTCCTGTACTTGCGAATTGGCTTCTTTTTGTTCCCTTTATTTTTACCATTTTTGCCGATTTTTTTCCTTACCACAGGTTCAGAATCATAGACGCCTTTTCTGTTCTCAGACGTAAAGATGGGAAATAGGTCTTGAGCCCCGGTAAGACCAGCAATAGATTTATTTTCTTCCTTAATCTCTATAACAGAATTCTTAATGCAATTCGACACTGCAGTTAAAGGACTAGCTGCAGTATGTAATTGGGAAGTCACCACATCCTTCGTATAGACAACTTGTGCACGGGTATTTATTTCGCCCCCTTGCGAGCTATGTGCCGTCGTGGGTAGGGCAGCACCTCTCAAATCACTTGATTTTTGTAACAAGGCCTTCAAGATTTGGGTAACTGAATCCAAGATGCAATCTGAGCTGCCAACAAATTTCCCCAATAGAGCTAATATCGAGGACAGTAATTGTTCCAGAGCAATCATGGATTCAGAAATGGGTTTTTCGCATGCCTCCTGAGGGTGGCATATACCCGATAAATTAAGACCCAGAGACCCAGAAGCGTCTAACAAATTGGGCATGTCCTGATCATATAAGGAAGGGGTGCTACTATGGAGCAAAAGCCTGGAAGGGGTCGCACCACCCGGAGATCTACTGGGGGCCTCAGACTCCACTTTGGCTATATTTACACATTGACCACAGAATTCACGGTCGGTAGATGATGGCAACAAACCACCACCCGACCTGTCAATCTGTGGAGTGTAAGACAGCAGTGGGTAAATCGTAAGATCTCCTTCAGGTCCCACTAGATCAACCATGCTTTCTCCCTTCCCTTCAAGAATAGCAATAGGGGAGGGCACCGCCAATACTGAATGTGGTGCAGAAAGCAACACGGAAGTGGGCGGGGGAGAGATAAGGGCAGTGGTATGAACCACCTGGCCCGTAACACCGAAGGCTTTATTTGATACATTAGCGTTATTAAGGGTCGGCAGATCCCAGAGATCAGATAGTTGGCATTGACCCTTCAGTGGGGGGTTGTTCACAGATTTATTTCTTATGCGAACAGACTCTTTTTGTGAGGCCAATATGCCTCCAACTTCCCTCCCTGAACGCAACGTTTTAGACATTTTAAATATAACTCACAAAATAACAATACAAGAATACCGACTTCCAGAAGAATTAATATAAAATCTTACAGATATTTTCCGAAGCTAAAACATATAGTCCTGAAAATCCAATGAAGACCGCCAAAAATGAACGATTCCAGCGAATATATAAACAATATCAGTAGAGAAATCTTCCTGGAATCGACCAACACTATCAATACAGCTCGGGGAGAGCACAATACAAATAACTTAGTCCATGTAAGTAACCAGGCCCAGCCCGGCCTACCTCGGCCACAGAGGGCCCGCCCTTTGCCCGGGCTTAGCGCCGCGCTTTGCTCCGCGCGCGTCCCGCTAGCGCGTCAGTGGCGGCTACTAAATACCGGGAGGGGCGGGAAGAGGACCAGCTGCGGCGAGTTGAGCAGCGCTGCGCCTGCTGGTCCTCGCAGTCCCGACAATTGATGGGCAGTGGCAGGACCCCCTGCAGAAGAAAATCCGGCGTAGGAGTTAGTGCGTTGACCACGAGCGGCGCCCGCGGAGCGGGGGCCGCGAGGCGTGGGTCTTGAAGTCAGCCAAATGTCAGCGGCAAACCAGCAAAGAACAAACGCCGGCAGCGTTTCAACCAGCAGTCAGGTAGGCAAATAATAACACCACGCAGAGTTTCCCCAGCCCGCAGTTATCAGGTTCAAGCGGGAGGGGCGGGAAGAGGACCAGCTGCGGCGAGTTGAGCAGCGCTGCGCCTGCTGGTCCTCGCAGTCCCGACAATTGATGGGCAGTGGCAGGACCCCCTGCAGAAGAAAATCCGGCGTAGGAGTTAGTGCGTTGACCACGAGCGGCGCCCGCGGAGCGGGGGCCGCGAGGCGTGGGTCTTGAAGTCAGCCAAATGTCAGCGGCAAACCGGCAAAGAACAAACGCCGGCAGCGTTTCAACCAGCAGTCAGGTAGGCAAATAATAACACCACGCACACCACTGCACACAAATGTCCTCGTTCCCAGCCTACCCAACTCAACTGGACCCCCCTCACCACTGAACTGACGACACCCTAAGGGTCATAAAAAGCATCCTCTCTGGAGCCCCCTCGAACGCCTGCCCCCACCGCATTTTCAACCAAACCTTAGCCCTCATCCTCTTGGATCTCTGTCGCATCAACACTGTGTCCCACTGCACCCTCTGCACAAGACTCCACAACGCTTAGAGTGGATCCTCTCCTTCCTCACCAGCCGAACCCAGAGAGTTAAGCTCTCACCATTGCCCTCAGTACCTATAGAGATCACCTGTGGAGGTCCTCAGGGCTCCTCTTTGAATCCCCAGCTAACATCTACATGGCCGAGCTTGCAGCAATCATCAGAAACCACGGACTTAACCTCGTCTCCAATGCCGGCGACACCCTGCTGATTCTTTCCCTCACTGACGAACCTACAGCCGCAAAGAACATCTGTCACAACGGAATGAAGGCAGTTACTGTCCAGATAAAGGACAACTGCCTCAAACTCGACTCTGACAAAACCAAAGTCCTCATCCTGGGCACCACTCCCTCTGCCTGGGCAACTCCTGGTGGCCTGTAGCGCTCAGAACGCCCCCCACATATACACCCACCGACCACGCATGCCACCTTGGCATCATCCTCGACTCCTCACTCGGAATGAACCGCCAAATCAACACTGTCTCATCCTCCTGCTTCCAAACATTCCGCCCGACTTGATATATTTACAAGTGGATCCCCACGGAGTCCAGGAGAACGGTCACCCAGGCGCTCGTCGGCACCAAGCTCTATGACGACAGTGCCCCCAAAAACTCCAAAAGAATTTGCAGAGCAGAACGCATCTGCCAGACTTATCCTGGACATCCCCTGCCACAGCCACATCTCTGGTCACCTGAGCGACTTTCACTGGCTCCAATCAACAAAAGAATCACCATCAAGCTCCCTGCACACACCTACAAAGCACTCCACAATACTGGACCTGAATACCTCAACCACAGACTCTCCTTCTACACACCCACCAGACAACTCTGCTCCGCCCAAGGGGCTCTGGCCATTTCCCAAGGATCCAAAAGACCTAAGCCGGAGGAAGATACTTCTCCTACCTCAATGCGAAGATCTGGAACTATCTACCTCTACATCTCAGGCAATCACCTTCCCTGCCTCAATCCAGGAAGGACCTCAAGACCTGGCTCTTTGACAGAACTGCAAAACCCTCCCCGCACCTTGAGATCCTAACGGGTGATTAGCTGTGCTCTATAAGAACCCTGATTGATTTAAGGAAAAGCTAACCCTGCACTTCCCGGTCACGATGAGAGCTGGCGAGGCTATGTTCATTGGGGCACTACTTGCACTCTTCTCCCATGTTATTTTTCCCGTCAGTGATTTCCAGCTGAGGCAGTCATTTTATGTCTTCCCATGGGGTGTGAACTTCGACTTTTCAACATCTTATCACCAACAGACCAAAAATGATAGCCTGATTAAGGAAAAAGTCATAGGATACCTCCATGGCAGTATGAACTGTGAATAATTGGCCGACCAGAACGCTAGCCAAACTGTTTACTAGAAGGGTCAGGAAGTTTGCAAGATGATTTGCCTTTGAACTTTGGAAGGCAACCTGTGTGTCCTATACAAAGTACTGAAAACAGTAAAAGTTGTCAGTTGTGCTGTTATTGGTGGCATCACTCAGCTCCGCAGGGTATTACCTCTGGTTGAAGGAGCTGGCAGCATCTCTTGGGCCACTGACCACGTGAAGTACATTGTGAGCCTATTCCTGAACTGCGACAAGACAGAAAAATGTATGGCTCTGTCAAGAGTGCGTATCTTGCCTCTGAACCACATGTGAACAATCTGCCTTATAGGTATTTAATAACTTAAGTACTGAAGTTGTCAACTCAGTCTTTTTCAGATTATGGTGGCTTGTCCTTCTGTCACAGTAATACCTCTTATTAAATGAGCAGAAAAGCCTCGCTGAGCTTGTCAACCAATACCTCACATCATTTAAGTCACTTAACTTGTGCTTGGAGTATTAAGTTAAAGGTGTAAGATCTGACCAAAGAAGAGGTAGTGCCCAAGACGACAACTGCACAAAATTATAGAACATAGAAGTGACTAAGATATCAAAGAAGCTCAATTCTAATTTATTGTGTGCCATAGATAATTCGAATCTGGTATTCTGGGGTCTTATCCGATAGGAAACCAATTCAGGACCTTATCAAGTTTAAAATGACAAATCTTCCTTTCAAATGCCTATTCCACCCCACTCTACCTTGGCTGTAAAATTAGCCTCCATTGTCACATGCAGTTGATAAGAAGCTGTAAAGGTCATTTCATCTGTACCTCGAGCTTTCATCTTGCATAAATGGGCAAATGTTGACCCGCTCTGCAAGCAGCCCTGATCTGGAAGACCCCCTGACCCACATGCACCTGTACCTACTCAGGCACACGCACACTACCCTGCAGTGATAAAAAGAGCCTAGTGACCCTGCATGGGAGCTGTGCACTATATAGGCATACTGACTTGATCAGTTAATCCTTCTCCAACCCCTAAACAACTTTAAATCGAAATAATTTGCCAAGACAAAAACCACATCATGCTCCCTGTCAGTCCGACTGAATATTTTTTTCGTGCAACTGCATCTGCACCAGCTCCCAGCTGCATAACAGATCTCTGCCAAAAAAGCAGCACATATAAGTGATCCTATGTTGCTATGCGCTCGATCCTAAGGTACCGACTCACAAACTTCTCACGATCTAAGGTCAGCCTACGCGCTTCTTTCCTTTTTCAGAAGAACTTCTTCTGGCTCCAGACCTAGGTCCTACTCCTAGACCTAGCTCAACCGTAAAAAGCCTTGGCATAAAAATTGATGATGAACTTTCAATGGCCAACAAAATTTCATCGGTGGCTGGCACCTGCACGGGACTAATAAGACAACTTCGTAAACTGGTCCCCCTTCTCTCCACCTCCACGCTTCATACGATTGTTTCAGCCATCATAATCTCGAGGCTAGAGTACAGTAATGCCCTTTACCTAGGTCTTCCTCAGTATCTGGCTAATAGACTACAAGTAGTTTTAAATGATGCAGCTAGATTAATCTTTAGATTACCTAGAAAAGCACATGCCACCTCGCTGCTACGCAAGTTGCACTGACTCCCTATAAAACAAAGAGTGAAATTCAAGAGCCTCTGCATAGCTCATAAAGCTATATATGGCTTAGCCCCTGTCTACATAAAAGAACGCCTGGAGGTTTAAACTCCGGGACGCTCATTGCGATCTTCAGAGGCACAAATCCGGTCATGTCCTCGGTACAAACTCTCCTCAAAAGGAGGGAGATACTTTTCAGTACTGGTTCCTCAGCTTTGGAACAAGTTACCTGACTAGCCCCGCAAAGAACCCAATTTGCTTCACTTTCGGAAATTACTCAAAACTGTCCTCTTTAGAGAAGCATTAAATACAGATTAATTTCCCTTTAGAGCCTTTCCTCTACCACCCATGCAGTAAGTAGTTTTCCCCATCCTGTCCCGAGCGCTAAGAGACCTGTCCGTGATTTAGCGCTATACAAATCTCAATTAACAATAACAACAACAATAACTTCACACAGGGCTATACATAATCCATACAAAACAAATTTATAAAAAAACAAATATATAATGTGATAACTCTATATACCTTATAAAAACAATCTTCTGAATGAATACCATCGCTGGAAAGCCAACATGGTGAATAAATACAGTGAAAAAGCCACCACTTATTGTGAAATACATTAATTTCTGTTCTGAGCCTTTATCTCGTAACTCTGGAATGTAACCGATATGCTTCCAATAGCTTCACTTATAACTGCTAATGAAAGCAGTGTTGGATAAGAAACAATATCCTTAAGTTACATTTGTTCGCTTATCAGGAACTATTTTAGTCCACAATGAAGTATGTGCACCGTGATGGCTACTAGGAGCGCGTCCTTGTGATTGTGAAATGGAATACTGGGTTCAGCTACAGGTCAGTCTGCAGCAGGATGGACCCGCACATGGGAAACATCCTTAACAACGACTCCGGAACGAGTTCATACAAAGTTAATTCAAACAAACCCGCACATACCGGGCTTCATCATGATGATCTTCGCTACACCGTTGCAATGGACCTCTCCGGAGAAGACGTGACGGGGGTGCCTGAGGCTGACGCGTTCGGCCCCAACTCCCGGTGCATCCTTCTCCTTGGCAGCAAGTTCAGCCAACACTGCCGTGGAAAGTAAAAGTCATTATTTATTCAGTATTCAATAATGTGTAGACAAACTCAACCTCATAAGATGTTTGTTTTAATTGATCAGTTTATTTAACATCAAAAAACTTATTTAGATATAATGAATCCAAAACATGTTAACCAAAAGTAGTTACTGGTACTTGAGGACAAATGTAAATGAAATCAAAGATATAAGGCCAGATTCAGATCTTGGCGGACGGGTCACTCCATCACAACGCTGGCAAATCTCCTGTCTGCCAAAATATAATTCCTTTAGGGAATAATGGGATTTATATTTCAGCAGACAGGATATCAGTCACCGTTGTGATCGAGTAACTACTGCCGAGATCTAAATCAGCCGTTAGTCATAATATGCCTGGTTTATAGAGGAAATTAGGCCACTTTGTTAGTATCGAGGAAAGCTGGTCGTCAGAGCCCACACTGTAAACAAGATATAACATCCAAGAAAATAGGTAAATCGGTTATATAAAACTAAACAGACTAGATCTATAATTAAAAAAATATAACAAAAAGACTGATACAAAATAGCAATTCTCAGGGGACTAAACACTGAATCAGTTTGCATGAGTTTGCCTTGTCAGCCAGATGCATTTTGTGAAAGATTCCAGCCTAAGAGGGAGACACATGTCATCTCACGTCAAATAGATCATCCACGCCTCAGAGTGTCACAGCTGTTTTAATATTGGGCAGGCGAAGGGAGAATGGGCAGGCGAAGGGAGAATGGGCAGGCGAAGGGAGGATGGGCAGGACAAGGGAGGATGGGCAGGACAAGGGAGGATGGGCAGGACAAGGGAGGATGGGCAGGACAAGGGAGGATGGGCAGGACAAGGGAGGATGGGCAGGACAAGGGAGGATGGGCAGGACAAGGGAGGATGGGCAGGACAAGGGAGGATGGGCAGGACAAGGGAGGATGGGCAGGACAAGGGAGGATGGGCAGGACAAGGGAGGATAGGCAGGACAAGGGAGGATGGGCAGGACAAGGGAGGATGGGCAGGACAAGGGAGGATGGGCAGGACAAGGGAGGATGGGCAGGACAAGGGAGACTGGGCAGGAGAAGGGAGACTGGGCAGGAGAAGGGAGACCGGGAGGAGACTGGGCAGGCGAAGGTAGATCGTGCAGGCAAAGGGTGATTGGGCAAGCAAAGAAAGATTGGGCAAGCAAAGGGAGATTGGGCAAGCAAAGGGAGATTGGGCAAGCAAAGGGAGATTGGGCAAGCAAAGGGAGATTGGGCAAGCAAAGGGAGATTGGGCAAGCAAAGGGAGATTGGGCAAGCAAAGGGAGATTGGGCAAGCAAAGGGAGATTGGGCAAGCAAAGGGAGATTGGGCAAGCAAAGGGAGATTGGGCAAGCAAAGGGAGATTGGGCAAGCAAAGGGAGATTGGGCAAGCAAAGGGAGATTGGGCAAGCAAATGGAGACTGGGCAAGCAAATGGAGACTGGGCAAGCAAATGGAGACTGGGCAAGCAAATGGAGACTGGGCAAGCAAAGAGAGACTGGGCAAGCAAAGAGAGACTGGGCAAGCAAAGAGAGACTGGGCAGCATAGGGAGGATGGGTGCTTAGCAGAAAACACGCTACTCCAGAGCTCAGAGCGTAGTCCAGAGATTAAAGAGGCTATCTGGTAAATCATGTCACAGCATGTCTCAAAACTCAGAAAGACAAAGTCTAAGGAACATTCTCGAATGCCTATAATTGGTAGCTGTTAGCAATGCAGGGCGTGGGAAAGAAAACTTATTTCCCACAACACTGGATGGCCCCTGTAATGGGTCGAATGCAGGACCTCAATGTGTCCTTGACTGCACTGGACTTCTCCATCCCTTGATGCGGCTTCTCCGGCAGCCCTACCATTGGTCACACAAGTCATGTTAGGTTAATTTTAAGGACATCGGTGCATCACTGAAGTGGACACACAAGCAAGTGGCCAGCATGCTCTTTAAAGATTTTCTGTTGGTGCAGATGACTGTGTGCAGCCTCCTGACTGGCTCCATCCATCCTTAGAGGCTTTAGCTCCAGCTGCTTCCCATGCTCGCGCACATGACCCGCATCAATATTTGGGAATTGCCCAGTAGAAAAGCTGTGACTGGTGTATTGCCTCCTGTTAATATGCAATGCTGCAATGTAAAAGCAAGAGCACAATCAAAGCCCAGGGTGAAAACAGAGCTGGAGCCTGGAATAATGGCCCAACCTTCAAAGAGAAAAGGCAGGAAGACTGGGAAACCAGCTTCTGAAAAGACACAGCGATGTTCCCGTCTCGTCAAGGAGAAGACCTGTCATCCCCAGAGGGACTGAACACCAATACCTTGGGCTTCACATAGCAGAGCAATTGGGCCCAGGAGGACAGTCTAGGGAAGATATGTGCCAGGAACAGAGGACCAGTCTCACGCTTGAACGCCTGCAACAACAAGCTGCTGATCAGGAAAAGGGAGAGGTCAGTGACTCCCACAGAACCTACTGTGACGAGGGACCACTTTATACTGAGGCCAGAGACCCCAATTCTGGTGCCACTAGGAGTGGTAGTGCCTCAGCAGCATTGTGAGTTCCTACTCACATTGGCTCATGAATTCCCCTTAGCTGGGCATCTTGGCCAGGCCAAAACATGGAAGTAGGCAAGTCGCCAAATTTTACTGCCCAGGTATGTCCCAGAAGGTGAAGGAGTTGTGCAACTCCTGTGCTACCTCTCTAGTCAGTGGCAAGGCAGGTGGCCACCCAAAAGCCCTTTTAAGTCCACTTCCAGTGGTTGGGGGTCCCTTTGAATGGGGAGGGATTGACATTGTCGGTGCCCTTGACCCTCCAACTGCAACAGGGAACAGATGCATACTATTAGTAGTAGTGGATCATTATGCCAGGTACCCTGATGCAGATCCACAAAGGACTACTAATGCTCCTGCAGTAGCTAGGGCCCCCATTGGTATCTTTACCAGGGTAGGTTCTCTGAAGGGGGTGGTGTCAGACAGCAGTACAAACTTCATGTCTGTTACCTAAAGCACAAGTGGGCAGAATGTGGAGTGAGTTACAAGTTCACTACCCCAACCCCCCACAAACAAATGGTCTTGTTTAGAGATTCAAAAAGACCATGAAAGGTATGATTGCAGGACTCCCTGAAAAGTTCAGAAGGAGATGGGATGTTGTAGGAAGCTGGTTCTGTATATAGTTAACCAAAGTAATGTATAGTGTGCACAGAGTCCAGTGGATCCCCAGGTGTTTAAGTAGATAATACTAAGATATCTATTTGTGGTAGTATGGTCGAGCAGTTCGGCTTCTCTTAGGGCTATATTAAGCATTTGTTGAACACACTCAGGTAAGAAATGATTAAACACACTCAAAGACTGAATCCAAGACCAACTGTTTTGTATGAAAGTTATTTGTTATTTTATTTTAGAACCAAGAGGAAATCAGTTCTAGGTAAGTAACAGTTTCAAGAACAGCAATAATACTTTTCAAGATGCAGTTGGAATTATTTTGTTAAGGCAGTAAAATATGCGTTGCAGCTCTAGAAATACTTTTGTGGTGTCAATCAGAATCAGTAGAACTTAACAACAGCAACAGAGAGACATTTGAATGTAATGGGAGCAATGCAATGCAATCCTATTGGAGGAAAACAGGTATATGCATTAACAGTACATAACTTACTCTTCTAGTCTTCAAGAGTTTAGACCAACACAGGGCAAGGTCAGTTTAATGTAGGTACTGCACCACCAGCCGCACTGGGGAGGCAGGGTGCAGAGGTAACTGAGCACAATGTTAGTCAACGGAGACTGGGGGCACCTACAAGAGGTGCAGTTTGCAGGTAGGTACACGCGGTTTCAGGGCAAAGGCCCTGGGGGTAAAGGCAAGCCCAGAGGGGGCACAAGGCAGCACCAAAGCTACACCACCAGTAGTAGCCAGGTGCAAAACAGATTTGGGCACCCAATGAGTCCCACAAAGAGGCTACAGGCTCAGTCCAGGGAGCCGGATGAAGCTGACCACCAGCTGGGCAGGTAAGCTGGAATTAAGGGGCAGGTCTGGGCTCCCCAAGGTCAGGGCTGAGGATGCAGGGGTGTCCTTTAGAGTCGGATTTTCTTTACAGGTGCCGGTTGTCAGGTGACCCTTCATTTAGAGGGTGAAGGCAACATCGTGGAGTCCAGGAGAGGTCAGCCACTGATGGAGTCTATGTCAAGATTGCTGAGGAGACTTCCCTGTGCAGGTGGGCCACTCAAACCCAGGCCGTGGGCGTCGGATGCAGAGTGGGTAGAGGTCGTGGATCCGCCTGGATCCGAAGTCCTTGAAGTTGGAGTTTTCTGGACAGGGCCGCTGACCTCTGGAGATCTGGTCTTTGTTGAAGAGAGGCAGTCTTCCTGAGGTTCTTGGAAGTCGCTGGCCACAGGAAAGGCATCGTCTTCTTCACATACTCCTCAAGCTGAAGACAGGCCAGTAGGGCTGGGGACAAGTCAGTCGTTGTCTTCAAGCTTTGCTGCATGGTGTCTTCTTCGACCTTTTTTTTTTGTGGGTTGCAGGAATCTGAGGATCAAGGTTTGGGAGTGCCCCATAATACTGAATTTAGGAGCATTACAGGTGTTAGAAGATGGTAGCCAATGGGTTACTTGCCTTTTAGGGTGACTACTCCCTTTGTATGTCCCCTCGCTTTGGGAAGGGGGCATCCCCTAACCTGATTGGGAAGAATCCTTCCATTCAAGATGGAGGATTTCCTAAGGAGTGGGTCACCTCAGTCCAGGGCACCTTAGGGTTGGTCATGGCAGAGTAGGGGGCACACCTCTCCTGACTACTATATTTCCCGCCAACCTTGACGCCAAAAGTCGGGCTTGGACGGGGGAGGAGGGCATCTCCACTAGCTAGAGGGGCCCTGGCTAGCATTACAAATGGAAGGAAGCCTTTCAGGCTCACTACCCTGAATGCTATTCCTGCTAGGGGGTAGGTGTGAAGCACCTCCACCTAAGCAGGCTTTTTTCCGGACCCATGAGAGCACAAAGGCTCCCACCTCAGGGTGTCAGAAACATGTCTAGAAGTGGCAGCTTGACACGAGGGAGTTGGTAGTTTTTCACAGGGCATCACAAAGATACCCACTGAGTGCATTTTACAATAAATCTAACACTGGCATCAGTGTGGTTTCATTGTGCTGAGAAGTTTGATACCAAACTTCTCAGAATTCAGTAAAGCCATCATGGGGCTGTGGAGTTCGTAATGACAAACTCCAAGCCCATGTACGCGATGTGGCTCCACTGCACTTACAATGACTGAGTGGGCACACCCACTGTAGGGGCACATTGCTCATGCAGCTGTGTCCTCACCCGTGGTATAGCATTCCCTGCCTTAGGGCTGTGAGGCCTGCTAGTAGGGTGACTTACCTATTCCACAAGCAGTGGTTTGTGGGCATGGCACACAGGGATGTGTATCCGTGGAAGTACATAGTTACCTTAATAACAGGCATTGGTTTGTGGGCATGGCAGGTAAAAAAGGCGATGTGGTCGCCGTCACAAAATGAGTGGAATAGGCAGCTCAGGAACCCACGGGGTTTATACATGCCTAGCGTTTTGATCTGGCAGCACGTAGAACGCCGCCATTCTTTGCCGGCTCACTAGATGGGTAATTGCCAACCTGCGTTATTATGAGCATATACTGTTAGTATTCCGAAGAACGCGGATTATTACTACGGAACACGCCACCACTTATTGCCGGTTTGCGATGACGTAATCGTTTGCCTTACAGTCACGAGAGCATATTTCCATTCACATGTAATGCACGTTGATTATTTTTACCGCCCGCGCGATGACCGGCTTGTTCACCCATGTATTCATGATTGTTCACTTTTTTCACCGGAGCTGCTTATTTCACTTGTTTTGCGACGACGACCACATCGCTTTTTACACCTGTTTAATAACTTTATTGAATCTTAGTCTTGACAGGATCCGTTGTAGATACGTGTCACACGAGTATATAATTGATGAGTATTTTTACAATTCGTCACTCACCACCACTTTTCCTGTTTTTGTTGCATGTCCACAAGCCACTACTTTTATTCAAGGTCTGACACTTTTTAACTATATTCTAGTTTGTGGTAGACTAGACCAACCTGGGTACAATAAGATGTTCCTTTATTTTCAGATTGCTTACGTTTCCCCTGATGAAGGGCTCAGTTCCGAAATGCATAGGGATATGAAGTTTGGAATATGAACATTATCCATGTATGGAATTTAATTCGGACAATGAATGAAATATATCAACAAGCTGCAAACATTGTGAAGAACAATGAAATTGGTATATTAAACAACGAACATTTGAATTGGAAAACAGCCTCTTACTACTTTCATTTTTCCATGTGGATTTAAATTGTTTAAACAAGGCGAGAACACGTCTCCAATGAGTGCAAGTTGGGAACAGTGTTATTAAGGTAACAGTGTACTTCCACGGATTTTCAAGCTCAACTCCCCAAGGTCAGAA
This sequence comes from Lissotriton helveticus, assembly GCF_964261635.1. Classification (NCBI taxonomy): domain Eukaryota; kingdom Metazoa; phylum Chordata; class Amphibia; order Caudata; family Salamandridae; genus Lissotriton; species Lissotriton helveticus. Next base: position 1,931,337,069 of record NC_136068.1, on the reverse strand, counting down.
GGAGCTACCCACTAGCACCTAAGAAACTCCATTTAAAATTGAAACACCATCAACAACCCACAGAGAAATTCAGTGTGCCACACATCACGAACCATGTTTTCAAAACACAAGGAAGTGTGCCATGTCGACTATTAAGTTTTGTCTGCACCAAAACACACAGTCTGCAATGACAGTGTGTATGTGTTTGGTGAGGGGTCTTTGGGGGTGGCAAAATACATGCTGTAGCCATTAGGGCCCTCTTTGGTCGTGAGGCCCTTGGTACTAGTGGTACCCTTTACAAGGGACATAAGGTGGAAATAAAGGTACAGTTTAGGAAAGGAACACAGGTACTGAGACCTGGTGAGCAGGGACCCAGTACACTCTCCGTCAATGTGCATCAGAAATCTGGCACAAAGTGGGGGGTTACTGCAATAGAAACCCACTTACCTACAGAGGTCTTATTACCATGCCTGCATTTTACCTACAGAGAAAAGCCACAGAAGGGAGCGGGGTTGCCCTCTTTGACCTTTCTGTTTGGACATCCTGTGTCTAGTGAAGACCGGGAGAGACGATTCAGAGAGCCCAAACGAGACATTGTCGAGTATGTGCTTGGCATACCTTCAAGGATGACGGAGTACATGGAAAACACTTCTAAAAACCTTATGGTCCCCCAGGTGCTCCAGAAGCAATGGTTTGACCAAAAGGCTGCACTAGTAGAGTTCCAACCAGGGTAGAAGGTGTGGGTTTTGGAGCTGTGGCTCCTAGGGCACTCCAGGACTAATGGAGTGGATCCTACCCTATCCTAGAAAGAAAAGTGGAGGTCACCTATATGGTGGACCTTGGCACTTTCAGAAACCCCAAAAGGGCCATCCATGTAAATCACCTTATACCCTATCACGACAGGGCTGAAGTGGCATGCTGATGTTCACTGATGAGGATCAGAAAGAAGATAGCGAGCCTCTCCCTGACCTCCTCTCCAAAGATGGGTCAGTGGATGTTGTCATCTTGTCAGACACTCTCTCTGCCCAACAACAAGCTGACTGCAGGAAAGTCCTGGGGCAGTGTGCTGTGCTCTTTTCCCTCACCCCTGGCCAGACTAACTGGTGTGTCCATGAAGTGGACACTGGTGAGAGCCTGCTGTCTAAAATAAACTGTATGGACAGTCTGACCAAGTGAAGGAAAGCATCAGAGCTGAAGTCAGCAAGAGGCTGGAGTTAGGGGTAATTGAGCCCTTTGAGAGACCCCTGGCTCAGCTGTGGTCTTAGTCCCCAAAGCTCAACCCCATGGTGGAATGACAGAATTGAGGTTTTGCGTGGACCATAGGGGTCCCAACACTGTCACCAAGACAGATTCACACCCTATCCCAAGGGCAGATAAATTAACGGACAGGCAAGGGGCAGTCACATTTCTCAGTACTTTTGATCTGACATCAGGGTACTGACAGATTGGTCAGCAAAAAAATAATCTGCATTATCAGCCCTGGATTGGTATTTTCAGTTCACCGATAGGCCCTTTGGTCTAAAGAATGCCCTTGCCACCTTCCAAAGGTTGGTGAACAAAGTTCTTGCTGGATTGGAATCTTTTAGTGCAGCTTATCTTGAGGATATTCCTGTCTATAGTTCCACCCGGCAGGATCACCTGATCCACCTTGGAAAGGCCCTTGAAGCTCTGCAGAGAGCAGGCCTCACTATCAAGGCAAGTAAGTACCAGATAGGGCAGGGCCCGGTCATATACTTGGGACAATTGTATGTGGAGGCCAAGTTCAACCCTTGCAACCCACGACCCAGACAACTGTAGCTAAGACCCAAGTCACAAGTCAGGGTATTCCTTGCCATGACTGGGCTCTTCGACAGGAGGTTAGTAAAGGTGGTATGGGCCCATTGTGGCACCCCTTACAGTACTGACCTCCAAAAAGATGCCAAAGAAAGTAAACTGGATAGTGAGCGGTCAAAAGGTTTTTTGACACTCTGAAGGAAGCAATGTGCTCAGCACCCATTCTAAAGACTCCAGATTATTCCGAGTACTTCATAGTGCAGACAGATGCCTCTGAACATGGGACTGGTGCCGTCCTATCCCATGACCAACATGTTGCTTTCATTAGCATTTGGTCACTCTCCAGAGAGCAGCATTGGAGTACCTTTGAGAGGGATGCCTTTGCTGTGGTTTGGTCCCTGGAGAAGATGAGGCCATGCTTCTTTGCCTCTCACTTCCTTGTTCAAACTGACCACAGGCCTCTCAGATGGCTAATGCAAATTATAGGAGAAAACCCCAAACGGTTGATGTGGTCCGGTTCCCTACAGGGCAGGAACTTTACAGTGGATCACAGACCTGGTACTGCCCATGACAATGCAGATGCCCTTTCCAGATTCTTCCACGTAGAAAATGAAGACTCTCTTGGGAAAGGTTAGTTTCGCTCTCCTTCGTTTGGGTGGGGGGTTATGTAGGAAAGTGCCCCTTTTTTACATGGTCACTCCCACTTTTTGCATAGTGTGGATGTGATTTCGTCTGGAAGTCCACTGGGTTCCTGCTAACCAGGTCCCCTGTGCCAAATCTCTTTCCCAAAAGCTGCAGGCCCTCTCAACTGAGAGTGTTGCCAGATGAAGAAACCAGTCACCCCACAGACCCTCTGCACCCAGACACCCCATCCCGAGGAGAAGAGGACCAAATGTGTCTTCACGTCCCCCAACATCGCACGACCCGAAGCCACTCTTTGGTTTCTCTGGGCTGACCCCTCAGTCTCCCTTGCAGCCTATTTGTGACGGGACTGTTCCTCACTGAACTGCATTGGGCACCTGACACTGTTTGCACGACTGCACCCGCCCGCTCTGGTGCAGCTGGAGGTGACCTGCTGGTGTTGCCTTGGACCTTGCCCGTTACTCACCTTCAATCCAGGAGCCTGGCCCGATATGTCGCTGCAGAGAACGGATAGGCCATATTTGGTTTTCCTCCAATAGAATAACATTGCAGCCTCAAAAAATTGCACTAAGTGTCGACTTTTTAAGTATAAAATAATTTATATCACAAAACGTACTCACCTGATCATCTTGATTCTGGTGCATACTATAAAGATACCTGTTATTTTTATACATTTGTGTGGATCTCCTTATGGAGTCGTGCGTGTCATTTTTTGACTATTGTGTGCATTAGTAGATGTCTTGCACTCCTCTCTGATAAGCCTAAAGCTGCTCGACCACACTACCCCCTAGAAGAACACCTTTGGATTAACTGAGCAAGTCACTGTACACTCCTAAGGGAACCCCGGGACACTTTGCACAATATATCTAATTTTGATATATCATATAAAGAGCTTCCTGCAATGTTATTATTATTATTATTATTATGCGTTCTTATATAGCGCTCGATTACCCGTAGGCATCTCGGCGCTTGCCTTGGGAACCCGTCCTGGCTTCCCCCAAGGTGAAAGCCAGGCATCCCGCCGCGGGGGGGCCGTAGTGGAGATTAAGCAGGCTAATGCCCAGAGCTGCAGAGTGTGAACCCATGATTTGAGTAGGCACCAAAACGAGAATTATCGAATCCGTGGATATTTGGGCTCAAGACCCTGCCGCGTCGGGAATTGAACCCTGGTCCCGGGTCTGACCTCTGCTTCAGGGTCTGCCTCCTCTAACCAGTGAGCCACACTTCTCCACAAGATTTAATGTCTAAAGTACTTACCCGATTGCGAAGCTCTTGATGTCTAAAATTAAATTAAAATATATATTATTTTTCTAAATAGGTCTCGAGTTTCTTCTTAAGTGTGTGTCCGACTTATGGACTGTGTATACAACAAATTCTTTACAATACCCTCTGATAAGCCAAAACTGCGAGACTACACTAACACAAAGAAAGCATTTGGGATTATTAATTTAAGCCCTGTAAACCAATAAGGGTTACCTGGACTTTCTACATAGTGAACCTCCCTTTGGTACACTACATAAAGTAGCCCAGCTACCTACAGTCCGTTTAAACCTCATTAGGGATGTCCATCGAGATTCGTCCACAAGTTCCTAGTGGTCAGGGTGTCCCCGCCCGGATTCTTTATACCCATTTCTAAACTTTTTGAAGACTCAGAAGTAGATTCCCTGACTACTGTAACGGTGACTGGGACATTTTCTTCAGAGTTGCGGTCAGCTAAACAGATCACTTGGTACTGCTGTACCAAAATGACGAGAGAAAAAGCTCCTTCTGCCATTCAGAAGGACCTCGTTTTTAATTTTCCACACCCCAGGACTCCAGCGGAACCAATCTTGCAGAGATACCTACCTTTTAAACCCCTTGAAGCCCAACGCAAGAACCTATTTTAATACCAAATTCTCCAAAATGGCTAAACAGATTAACACCAAATCACAAAAAGCAAACTGAGTAAACCTCTAACTCTCTGCCAAATTGGGTGTAATTCCATTCAGCTGTTTTATTTATATCAGAGAGCAAAGTTTCCTATGGGAATTAACATGGGGGAATCAAACTTTTAGGACACCCCTTTTTTAGGTCTCGCACCTGGCGACGCAACGCAAATCGCTGTTGCCAGCGAGACCTATTGTCGCTGACTTGGCTTTCAAGGGCTCTCAAGGGAGACAGGAGATGGGCACGCGCTGGCCGGACTGGAAATGTGAACACGCGCGTGAAGAGGCACGTTCAGGCACGCCGTGTGCACATCTCCTGTCCCCCTTGGGAGGCAAGCCAGCATGCAGTTTCACTTTCATTGTTAAAGCTTGCGCTTGCTATCTACTAGATTTACTGTACTTTCTTTTGCAACAACTCACGGAATTGTGCCGCTGTTAGCACTAACTAAGCGCCTATGGAGCTCCCCCCCAGCCATTCTGACCTTACCGGGCTGCTCTCCGGGGACTCCCTTTGTGGCGGCAGCACTTCCCCTGCGGGGCTTCCCTGAACTCCTGGAAGCCCCGCATTGCCGCTGGCGGCCTCGGCCGCCTTCCTTGATTCACCCGGGCCCCGTCCTGGGACCCGGGGCTCTCCTCCATCCGGCGGCTGCCACCGCGGGGCTCTCCCTCGAGCACGGGAGCCCAGCGTCACAGCTCACGCCAGCCTCTTCCGGCTGGGTTCAAGGCCCCGCCCAGGTCCCGGGCAGGCCTGCCTGACTTCCAACTGGGCTCAAGAGGAGCTCAGATTACAGGCGACATGGAATAGCAAACGTGCGGAAGCGGCCCTCGAGAGGATCAGGAGTGAAACCTTCAGCTGACCCTCACAGCACGGTAATTCTTCCTGGTTTTATAAAGAAAGGAAGTTTTGTTTGTGCAGGCATCCGTGTCTATTCATTGTTAACTGTTTGTACCTCAATGCTTTGGCCGCATGCCAGGAAAGTGCAGCTTAAAACACTATTAAAAGAAGCTTATTGCTAGGTGGAGAAAGGTGAAACGGGCAGGTGGAGATGGGAGACAAAACCAGAACGAGGGCAGCTTGGAGATGAAACAGGGCTGAGGGGGAATTTGGGGGTACGAGAAGTAACAGATGGGTCTGAAAACACAAGCACTCCTATGGAGTGCTTGAAAACAGATTAAAACAAGCATTTGCAATGCAATAGGTCTTGCATTTACGTAATTTAAGCTATTGGCATTGCAAATGACAATGCCTTTTATCTTTGTTTGTTTTTAAAACATAAATAAAAGGCATTGTCATTTACAAAAAAAATAAAAGGCATTGTCATTTGCAATGTCAATGGCTCAAACTTGCGTAAATGCGAGACCTATTGCATTGCAAATGCTTGTCTTGGTTTCCGGCTGAAGAATAACCGCAAAACTTTCCATTCCATGAAAGAGCTGAGGTGGATGAACTTCTTTTGGGGAAGTTTTGCGCAGATTCATCAAACTGGGGCAAAGTTATTAGTGAAACACATACCAATTCCTTGAGTATGCAAATTTGGTTCTCTACCTTGCTACTCAGACTGGGTACCCAACGCAGACCTGACAAATTTTGACAGACCGCCCCCATACAGTGCATAGCATGCGAGCGAAGCAAGAGGGACCACCGCAAGGGGGTTTGATGGGGGTTCTGCCCCCGCCAATAATATTTGTGGGAAAAAAATGACAAAGTGTACATTCTGCAACACATTTTCCATTAAATATTGGAGAGCGGGGGCGTGGCCAGCAGCCGATGATGGCGGCAGCTTAGGAAGAGAGCTCCGCGGCTGAAGCGGCCTCCTACAATATCCGATCACTGATCCGATCCATCTATGACCCAGGCGGGAAGGTACTGATGCCCAGGACCGGGCGGCGTAGGTTCGGACAAGCGGGGAGAAAATCCGACGTCGGGGAGTCCAGTTGTGGCGGACACCGAGAAGGCCCCTGCGGAGATACTGAGCCGGGGACCTGCTTGGGCGGGTAGGCTGACAGGAAGTGAGCCATCCTGGGCGAGAAGCGGCCGGAAGCGCCCGCCCGCGATGACCACGGAGAGAGTGGCCCCCCCCCCGCCTCCCGCAGCTGCCATCAGACCTGGTGAGCCCCGCGCGGTACCCCGGGCACCCTCTCGCTGAGTGGAGGGGTCCGGCCCGGACGAACTGAGGGGCTAAGTGACGGCGCTTGGAGCTGCTGACTCCGGAGCGGGGCCGCCATCTTGAGGACCCGGCAGGGGTCCCGTACTAGCAGAGGCGGGTCGGGCACCGCCGGCAGGACTGTCGACAGTCGAACACCGCCAGGTACGGCGAGGCACCGCTCCCGGCCCCCCCCCGCTGGGTGGGGGCGCACTGTACATAAAGAAGGCGCGAGTGTGCGCAGGGACTTCTTGTGCGGCACGAACCCGCACAGGCGGTTCCATCCTCCAGGACACAGGCCGACGTGCCAAATAACATCATTGCCCTGCAGCAGATACAAGGGGGAAGGGCGGAAGACACCGGCAACGCGACACGGTCCGGCCCGAACAACACGGGAGGGGCACAACGAGACCATCCCCATTGCCTGAGACTCGTCGACACCCCGTGGCTGGGGCTAGCCGTCCGTGGAAGCGGTCGCCCCCCCCTGGCCCCACGTGTGGCTGCGGGAGCGCCGCCACCTTAATTAACCGGAAGCGAGTCGGAGGGTCCACGCCAGACCACTGAGGGCCACGGCTGCGGGTGGATTGTGCCCCAAATACATCGGAGAGCCTTGAGAGGCGGGAGACTGCCCCGAAGGAGTGCAGGAGTCCGGGTGGAACCGGAGGGGGGTCTGAGTGCTCGACTCCCCGTTCAAGATGGCCGGCAAGGGGCCGAAAAACACCGCGGCACAATCCCGCCTTGACAGATTCGCATATGAAAAACCCGCTACTCCCCCGCCAGACGCAAGATCAGTGGAGGCGGCAGGGGGCAAGAAGGCAACCCTGGACGATGTCATGCAGGCCCTCACACAGGTGCAGGCCACTGTGGGGTCGATCTCAGCAGAAATTACTCTGATTCGGGCGGACTTCCACAAGATGACGGAGAAGGTGAAGACGATGGAACTGGTGACCAAGGCCCTGGTGGAAGATGTGTCGGAACTGTAGATTAGTATGGAACGTATCACGAAAGAAAATAAGGAACTGCGTGACAAGCTCGATGACCAAGAAGGACGCTCGAGACGGAATAACATCCGTATAATAGGTGTGCCGGAATCGGAAGACACAAGGACGATGGACTTGTATGTGGAGAATCTAATCAAACAGCACCTGCAGCCTAAGGGACTTTCAAATTTTTTCACTGTGGAGAGGGCACACAGAGTCCCGGGAGGGCGCCGACAAACGGGGGCGAACCCCAGACCGATCATAGCACGGCTATTTAATTTCAGGGATCGAGATGTCATTCTACAAGCGGCGAGGACCTCACCCCCTGTTAGGATACAAAATTCCAAGCTAGCCTTTTTTCCGGACTACACGGCGGAGGTCGCGCGGAGAAGGAGAACTTTCTTCGAGGTCAAGAAAGAACTGAGAGCCAGGGAGATCCCCTATTCAATGCTTTTTCCGGCCAAACTCCGGATTGTGGCCGACAATAAGACTTGGTTTTTCGACAACCCGGAGGCAGCACAGGACTGGCTGGAGGGTTGGCGGGCGACAGGCCGCCCTCGTCGCTCCAACAGACAGACCAAAAACCGCAATGTCGATTCTCAGCAGGAGCTACAATCAACCGGCGAGGAAGCGGAGCCACTCTCGTCTCTGCCCACTATTCGAGAAGGGGACGATGATGGAGAACAGTGATCCCCAGATAATGGCACATTGAACTGACTGCAACGCTGTTGGACACTGGGCTGAGGGCCTCCGCGGCCAAAGGAGGGGGCCGCCGACTCCGGAGAGTCCTTCACCCCAGCGTGCAAGTACTATGTTTTGGGTTGGGTTCAGGCACTCTGCTGAGTTGGGGGGGCGGGCAGTTCTAAGTCCGTTGAGCAGGGGGGCAGGGAGGGGGGGGGAGGTGGGGGTACTGTAGTTTTTGGGTTTTTAGTTGGTTATCAGGGTCTGGATAGGAACCTTAGGATACACACGCGTAGAGTAGCGGAACCATGGCATGGCATCTATTCTCACTACTTAGGAGGCTTGATGCCTCACGATCCTGGCCACACAATCCACTCTTTCAAGAATGGTGGGAGGGGACGATAGTGTAGGGCCGGCGACCCCGTAACACCTCATGTCCTGGAATGTGAGGGGCCTGGGTGACAAAATAAAAAGGGGGCTAGTGCTGCAAGGCATAAAGAGACTGAACCCCGCTCTTGTCCTACTGCAAGAAACGCATCTAACGGGCGCAGCGACACGGGCCCTAGATCGGAAAGGGTATAGTATAATTGTTCACTCTGAATTTACGAAGGGGTCCCGGGGCACGGGGATACTAATGCACCGATCATCTAGGTTCATAACCCAATCCACTAGGATCGACACACTGGGGCGCTTCGCGGCGACACATGGGCAGTGGGAGGGAAAGCCACTTAACATAGTCTCGGTGTATATACCACCGGCACTGCACGCCACCGCCCTCCCAGAGCTGGGAAAATTCTTATTGGACCTACCGGAAGGGGATCTCATTATAGGGGGCGACTTCAATGCGGTGGCACATAACTCTATGGATCGCGTCCCTGTGCGCACACTAACACCGGGGCCCTCCCGACTGCACGACTTCATGGAAGCACAGGGGTTGGTAGACATATGGAGGCGGTCCCACCCAGATGACCGACAATACACATACTACTCGGCGGTCCATGACAGCCTCTCGAGAATTGACTACCTCCTGACACTGGGGGGGGGGGCCTCCTCACTGTTGCCGAAGCCCAAATCCGTCCACGAGGGGTTTCAGATCATTCCCCGCTGACGCTGACTCTTTCCAATCATACACAGACACGCAAACGTATCTACCCGATCTACCCAGGATACCTTAGGGAACTGACAGTAGCCAAGGCATTAAAGAGGGGCACGAGGTCTTATTTCACCGAAAACATAGGGTCAGTGGATTCCCCTACCACCGTGTGGGAAGCCTACAAGACGGTTCTGCGCGGGCAAGCCATCTCAGCTATAGCCCACCATAAACACACGCAGCGTCAGGAGCTGTTGGATTTAGAGGGACTACTCGAAAGGGCCACACGAGACCACGAGAGGGACCCGACCGAGGAAACACAACACGCGCTCCGGCTGTGCCAGCAACGTCACACAGCACATGTGCGCCGCAGGGTGATGGATAATATGGCAACGACTTGATGGCAACTTCAGCGCAACTTCAGCGCCTTGAGACCCTACGGGTGAGTAGCGCGCTCTATAAATGACCTGATTGATTGATTGAACGACAACACACAGGGTGTACGACGTCGGTGAAAAGGCGGGTAAACTGTTGGCCTGGTTAGAAAAGAAACGAGGAGGGCAGAGGGCCATAGTACAATTGAAAGACCCAGAGGGCGTGGTGCAGACAGGGCCGTCTCAAATAGTGGACATACTGGCGGACCATTTCCATTTAGTATATTCCCCTGATTTCGAGGTCTCCCGGGAGACGGCAGAAGGGTCTCTCGCTGGAGTGCCTACTCGTACTCTACCGCAGAATAGCCGGGACGAGTTGGACGCAGACCTGACGGCTGAGGAGATACAGGCAGCTATCGCGGCGTTACACCCAGGGAAGGCGCTTGGCCCTAACGGTGTACCGATAGAATGGTACAAGGCCATGGCGGAAACGCTGTCGACGCCTTTACTCCAAATGTACGAGGATTGTCTGGAAAGGGGGCAGCTGGCGCCCGACCAGCGTACGGCTACTATAATTGCAATACCAAAGCCCGGAAAACCCCCTGATGAATGCGGATCGTACCGCCCAATCTCCCTCCTTAACGCCGAAAGTAAAATTTTGGCGAAACTGTTGGCCACTAGGCTGCTGCCTCATCTGGCGCACCTAATTCATCCGGACCAGTCGGGCTTTATGCCACACCGGAGCACGGCGCTGAACCTTCGACGGCTGCATGGCGTGCTGGCACGCGCTCCACTGTTGAGGGAACAAGCGGCGGTGCTGTCGTTGGATGCCAAAATGGCATTCGACATGGTAGAATGGCGATATCTCTTCGCGGTTCTGGAGCATTTGGGTATAGGGGCGAAATTCATATCATGGGTTAGGCTACTGTACACAGACCCCGTAGCACGGGTGACGGCCAATGGTCACATCTCGAGGGAGTTCCCACTGGCGAGAGGCACGAGGCAAGGATGCCCGCTCTCGCCGCTGCTGTTCGCCTTAGTGTTGGAACCCTTGGCGACGGTTATCAGGACCACTCGGCTGTTGAAAGGCATACACTGGGGAGGTGACTGGGAGGATAGAGTCTCCCTGTACGCCGACGACATGTTAATCTACCTCACGGACCTTGCAAATGGTATCCCGGTCCTGCTGGCCCTATGTGAGAGACATGGCACGGCGTCGGGTTATAAAATTAACTGGGCAAAATCGGTACTTTACTTGATCAGTGGCACTCCACCGCCCCTGACCCCGGACTGCCCGTTGCAGGTAGAACCTTTCTCCTTTAAATATCTGGGGATTCGAATCACGCGAGAACAGACGACCTTTCGTGACCTTAACCTTCAGCCACTGCTAGATAGGTTGAAGGCAGATGTGCGCCATTGGAAGACCCTCCCCTTAACTCTGTTAGGTAGGGCGGCACTCTTCAAAATGATGGCACTGCCGCGCTTCCTGTATGTCCTGGAAAACACGCCGGCGTTGGTTCCACCGTCATTTTTCCGCCAGGTGTCTGCACAGTAGTCAGGCCTGCTGTGGGGAGATAAGCCGGCCAGGGTCGCTCAATCGAAACTGGTTAGAGACTGGTATAGCGGGGGGATAGCGCTCCCAAACCTTGAATTGTACTACTGGGCATCGCACCTTAAGGTGATCAACCAATGGATCCATGTAGCACAGGATGACCCAGCATTCCTGGCCGATAGGAGTCAATTAGGCTTGAACACCCTTCTGGCCCCGCTTTATAATAAGGGACTGTTGACAAAGTTGAGAGGCCCAACCAAACACACGGTGTCTATATGGCATAAAGCTCAAAGACGACTAGCATGGGAGGGGGTAATTACCAAACTCACACCGCTGTGGGACGCTAAGGCCCTAGGTACTCTGCGACGCAGTAAAGGGTTTGACCAGTGGGACAACATTGGGATCTCCACCGTAGGAGATATGTGGACAAGAGAGGGAGTGATCTCATTCGCGGCCCTGAGGGAACAGTACGACATGGGAGTAAACGAAACGTACCGATATGTTCAAATTAGGCATGCCCTTCTGGCGGTACTGGAGCCAGGTACGACGGTCCCGGACTCGGCCCCGTTATCGGACAGATTGCTTACGGACTACATGGAGGCCAGTGCTACCTCACTCACATACCGTAAACTGCTGAACAACCTACCGGATCCGCTGGTGAAACTGAAGGAACACTGGGAGGATGAGATTGGGGAACTGGACGAGACACACTGGAACGCAGCATTGGCATCGCCCAAGGAGGCGGGTATATCCTCACGTTTTAGATTGGTACAATTTAAAATACTACACAGGGTCTACTACACCCGCACGACACTGCACAAAATCTATAGGGCAGATCACCCGTATTGTCTGAGAAACTGTGAGGAAGAGGGTACATTGTTCCATACATTGTGGGCCTGCCCCAGTATACAACACTATTGGGGGCGTGTGGCGCGCACGGTAGGCCAGACTTTGCACACGTCGTTTACACCTAACCCCAGGGTCTGCCTGCTGAATGTATGGGACCAGACCGACCTGACACAGCATGGAAAGAGATGGGTAATCATTGGGATGATGTTGGCAAAGCGGGACATTGCAATGAACTGGGGGGCGCACAACACTCCGACCCTGGCCCAATGGTGCAGAAATATGGATATGTTAATGATGACGGAAAGAGCAGTATACCAACAGAGGCGCAACCCACGTAAGTGGAATAAGACATGGTCACCATGGAATGTATACAGGGGGGAGATCTGTGACCCACTGCCTGAGGATGATGATATTGATAGCGCTGAGGAAGATGAGGAGATGGAATGAGCAGGGAGGGTGGCGGGAGGGGGAGTGTAGTTAAGTGTGCCGGAATGTACAAGCCTCGTGAAATGTAGTGATGTTAAGTTTGTGATTGATATAAACCATGCCTATAGCATTATGCTGCTATCTCTCACGCAATTGGTGTAATTTGATTCTGCCAACGGAAACACATCTTGACCCTTTGTTTGCAATGTTCAAATTAGTTAAATGAAAAAATGGAAATGTTGCATAAATGGTTGGACGCAGCTGAATGTTGAGGCTGCGCTGCCAAATGTTTTTCGATATGTGAATACTTTATGTCAGCAACAATAAAAATAATTTAAAAAAAATAAAAAATATTGGAGAGCACCAGTATACAGCAATTTTATTGGGGTTCTTCAATTATTTCCTCGCTATCACCCTCCAACAGTGCCTCTCATCTGTGCATAGCCCCTCTCACAGAACTGCAAAGTAACAGTGGGTTACTGCTTTTGTCACAGAGATCCTTTTGAGCTACACACATAAAATACTGCTCTGTGATCTGCATAGTACATGCTCTTTGCAGCAGGCCCTACCTTTCCCTCTCCAGCAGGTACATTAATTACCAGAGTTATCTTGGCACTTTTATTGTTGCCTGAAAACTGTTGGATATACAAGGAACTCCACAGTGCTTTTAAAACTGTGGCACTGCTACAAAACTAGACCCCAGTAACAAAAGCACCTCCCGACCCTTCCAGCCTCCCGGGGGAAACGCCTGATGCCCGGTCCGGCTAGTCTGGCTTTGGAGTTAGGTCATGGAAAGGGGTGCTTGGTAATTAGTTTCAGGTCCAACAGTAGAGCCCTGAACACCAGCAGTAAATGAGTGAAATTAGCAGAGCTTAAGGCCAATACCCCTTGATTGCCCTAGGATCCCCTGAAACAGGTCTTCAATATTGAATGAATGAATGAATGGCTTTATTTCGATATAAAAAAATATAATAAAAGCAGATACATCAATTTTAAAATCATGTAAAAACAGATGCATTCTATTTACACCGATAAAATCATATTAACCAAAACAGATAAAACAAGCATTAAATAGTCACAGAAAGCCTATTCAGACGAATTAGCAATGCCCATTTTAGAAACTTGGGCACACAGCATGCAAACAGGGTACAAGTGTCAGATTTTAAAATACGCAGCGCCTCTCTGCACTGCCGGGTGCCTAACTGCCTGCACAGGGGTTTAAGCCACCTCCGCCTTGGCCGTGCATATGCGGGACATTCAAAGAAAATGTGAGCGACCGACTCTACACGTGATGGGCAGGTCGCACAGGAGGAGCGGGGATAGGCAAGATTCCAACGGGAGATAAAATCACCTACACGTAGCGTCCCTACTCTAAATTTAAAATACAAAGCTCTGTCAATAGGATTGGAAATAGTGTCAAGGTAGGGTTCGTAGGCCACCACTTCCTTCACCTTCAGAAATTCCTCCGTGGATTTACAATGTTTTACATCAAGGAAATTCTTACAGAGTACCCAGCTCCAGTAAAGGTTCTTTAGGACTGCCTTGGGGGAGGCAGTCCTTGCTTCCCAAGCATCCCCAAACCCCAAAGCTCCTAGCAGGTGTTTCATGTCCCTCAGCCACTTAATCTTGGACCAGCCCTCCAGAGCCATGACCTCTGCTAAGGCCTCCGCGTATGGGGCTAGCTCGGGCCCTCGCCACAGTCGTGCCCAGAGCAGCAGGGGGCGAATTTGGGCTTGATCCTTGATCGATCTACAACCCATATCCATTAGTACAGGTACTGAAGGGGTGCTCTGGGGGAGAGCCATCAGGTCTTTCAAGAATTTGGTCTCTGATCTAGCTAAAACTTAAATATTGGAATTTTATATTACATTTCCTGCTGGAAAAAGTTACATAAATTCCAGAAACAACTTGAGTAATGAGACTATTGATTTTTAAAATATTCGAATATGGAACTCTGTCACCTTCAAACAATGTGACCATGAACCTTGAGTAATTTAAATTCCTAGGTGTTCTAATACATGTGTTTGTGTGTGTGCATTTAGGCACACTGCTATTGTGTTTACTGTAGATGTTTAGTTGAGGTGAGGTGCTGCCTTTGCAATACCTTGCACAATATGTCTGTGTGTGAAGATATTGCAAGGTTTGTTGGGCAAATATTGGGGATGTGTGCCGCCTTTCGTGTGTTCAGCTCAGATGGAAGATGTTTTAATGTGGACGTCAGATGTTCGATTGTCTTACTCTGAATCCTTCTTGCTGCCTGGCCTTTGGTCTACAGCTCTCACAGGAGTGGACACAACTTGTTGCCACCCCATCCCCAGTGCAGAAGCACTTAAAAAATATTTCTACAGTTTTAAAGCTGTTTCTATACCAATCTATTGCACATAAGTGGGAGCATTTGATCAATTCATTTTGCACGAGCAAATCAGCTTTGCTAGACGCTTGAAGTGTTACTAACTCTGCCACGTGTAAAGCACTGAAAAGCCACATATAACCTCACATTAAAAACATGCAAAATTCACAGGTAAGCAAACTGAAAACTTGGCATCTATAGCCTCACATCATGATTTATTTATTTATTTCAAAGGTTTTATATAGCGCTACTGGACCCAAGAGTATCAGAGCGCTTTACAAGGCATGAGAACACAAAAACAATTAAGTAGATTAAAGAGATTTAAGCGAGAACGAGTTACAAAATGTTACTGATTGCCAGCGTGTCTAAAAGGGGCAGGGAGAATAGAGATAGAGGTTGGGATGGTAATGGAAAAAGAAAGTTAGTAGGGAGAGGGGAGAGAGGTGAGGGAGAGTAGGAGTACGAGGGTAAAGAGAGGGAGAGTTAGGAGGGGTGCATAGAGAGGAGAGGGGAGTGAGCAGGTAGGGAGTTAATTTACATAAGATATCCTAATACTTGGTTCATATAAAGTGTCAGAAACATTAGATACCCCAATATTTGTTAAGAAGAAGTATTTTTAGTTCTTTCTTGAAGAGAGGGTAGGAGGGGTTGCAACGGATTTCTTTTGGGATAGAGTTCCAGATAGTGGGAGCGTTGCCGGAGAAAGCACGGGATTGTGTTTTTTTACATTTCAGTCTAGGAGGGATGAGGACAAGGGAGTTTGTGCTCCTCAGGGATCTAGAGCAGCCTGCTTTGTGTAGTTTTGTTGCAAGGTAAGAAGGGGTGTTTTGGTGGAGAGTTTTGTGAGTGATGCAGGCGATCTTGAATGTTGATCTACCTTCTATTGGGAGCCACTTGAGATTTTTGAGGACGGGGGAGATGTGATCAAATTTTCTACAATCAGAGATGAGTCTAGCTGCAAGGTTGAGGACAGATTTAATTGGAGCAAGATGGATTTTAGGGGTGCCCGCCAAAGTGCCGTTGCCATAGTCAATCCTGGAGAGGACCAGCGATTGGACAACAAGTTTGAAATCTTCTGCAGGAATAAAAGGTTTAAGTTTCTTAAGATGGAGAAGGGTGAAAAGAGCTCTTTTGGAAGCATTTTTAATGTGGGGGATGAGATTCAGATTCTGGTCAATACTAATGCCTAGGGATTTGACCGAATTGGAGGTGGAGAGAGAGCAGTTTAGAGCTTTGATGTCATTTAACCAAAGTTGAATGGGAAGAAAGCTATTTTTGGGGGAGAAAATTATGATTTCCGTTTTTTTGGGGTTCAGTTTGAGATGGTTCAAATGGAACCAGCTTTGAATTTTTATCAGGGTCTCATTGAGGTGAAGGATGTCTTTGTGAGATTTGATCTTGTAGTATAATTGGGTGTCGTCAGCATAGAGGTGGTAGTTGATATTGGAGTGTTTGAGGATGAGGGTGAGTGGTTCCATGAACAAATTGAATAGGGTTGGGGAGAGGATGGATCCTTGAGGGACGCCAAGTGAGACAGGTTTAGGTTTAGAGAGGAAATGGCTGAGCTTAATTTGTTGAGATCTATTTTGTAGGAATGAGGAGAACCATTTGTGAACGGTGCCATCTAAACCAAACCGGTCTTTGAGAGTGCTGAGAAGGGTGGGGTGGTGGACGGTATCGAATGCAGCTGAGAGGTCTAGAAGGATAAGTGTTGAGGATTCTCCTTTGTCGAGGGAAAGATGAATGTCATCAATGATATTAAGCATAGCAGTTTCTGTACTGCATCCCTTTCTAAAGCCAGACTGGAAGATATCAAGGAGGTTGAAGGAGGCGATGTGATTCTCAAGTTGTAGTAGGACACATTTTTCAAGTGCTTTGGATAGGAATGGAAGGTTAGAGATTGGACGAAGGTTGTTAGGGTCATTTGGGTCAACTGCTGAGTTTTTTGGAATAGGCAAGATTTGGCCGAGTTGAAGGGAGGCGGGGACACATCCAGTGGAAAGAGAGGAGTTGATGATTTTGGTCCATATGGGGGCAATGATGGATTTGAGTTCTTAGACCAGAGTGGGGGGGAGAGGATCTTTGGAGTGGGCAGAAGGTTTAAGTTTGGCAATGATATTAGTGATCATAGAATCTGTTACTGGACTGAAGACTCTCCAGGAGGCATTGTTTTTAGCAGTGGGGTTTGTTATTGGAGGGATATCCTGTTGGGGTATAGCAGGGAGGGGAGCGGAGGTATCGAGCGGTGCAGAGGAGGTGGTCGAAGGAGAGTTATCAGAGTTTGGGATGGTGTGTAGGATGGTGGAAAGTTGAGGTGACGGTGGGAGGGAAGAGAACGAGAGTTCGATCATGTTGATTTTGTTAGTAAAGAAGCTGGCAATTTCTTCGCATTTGTTAATGGATGCTAGAATTTTAGGAGGACCAGTGGAGGTTTGTTTTTTTACAATTTTAAAAAGTTCTCGAGGGCGATTTTTGGCCTGCTCTAGTTGAGAACGTAGGAAGGAGGCTTTTACGTTAAAAATGTGTTTTTTGTACTGGGATCTTGTGGTTCTAAGGATAGCAAGATTGTCTACATTTGGATGAGCTCTCCAAGTCCGTTCAGAATGTCTAAGGGATCGTCTTTCATTGTTAAGTTCGGAATTGAACCAAGACTTAGGAGGAATGTTTTTTTGTAGTTTAAGTTTGATTGGGGCAATTTGGTCAAGGGATTCAAGAATAGAATTGTTATAGTGGTTGGTAAGGTCATTGGTGCTGTCAGAGAGAGGGGGGAGAGCTAGGTGAGCCTTAATTGCGGTTTCCAATGTGTCCGTAGGAATAAGGTGGAGGTTGCGGGTGGATTTCTTGGATAATGTGCTGTTGAGGGAGGGGAGAGTGATGGATTTAGTCATTGTGAAGAGGATAAGGTAGTGGTCAGACCAATCAACGGGGTGAATATTGGAGAGGGAGGCTAGATCTGTGTTCGTTATAATAGCATCAAGAATGGCACCTTTGTTATGTGTCGGAGTATGGCAGAGTTGGGACATGTTGGTGATGTCAACGGTGTCGTTAAGTAGGATGACAGAGGGATCAAGACTGTTGTTCCAATGGATGTTGTAGTCACCGAGGAAGAGATTTTTAGAATGTGAGAGTGACGATTGTATGATAAGATCAGTCAATTCTTCCGTAAAGGGGATGTTGTTTCCAGGGGGGTGGTAGATAGCGTGTAACCGGGTAGTGGTGGAGTCTGATGTGATGAGATCGGCGCAAAGGTATTCAAAGGATAAAGGGACTTGTAGATTGACTAGAGAGATGTTAAGTTCAGCTTTAAAAATTATGGCGAGACCACCGCCTGTTTGGTCAATTCTGTCTTTTCTAATGCTAGAATAGCCAGGGGGGATAAGCAAGTCGAGGATAGGAGTGGAGTGGGGGGTGAGCCATGTTTCGGTTAGGAAGGCAATGTCAATGTTTTCGCTAAGAATGGTTTCAGCGATTTCAGTGGCGTGACAGGAGGCAGATCTGCAGTTAATCAACATGCAGCAAAGGGAGGTGGGGACTGGTGTAAGGGAGGGGGGACAAGTAGGGATCGGTGTGAGTATTTGGGGTGGTCTGGGGGAGGAGGGAGAAAGGGGGAGTTTGCTTGTTCCTAAAAAAAACTGGAATAGTAGACAGGTGCGTGGGGCATGAGGTGGATCGGCAGCTAGTCGACGTGCAAAAAAAAGGGAGTGGGGTCAGGCGATTGGGCGGGGGGACAAGGGGGGATAGATCTAAGAAGTTGTGGAGGTCTAGGTGAGGAGGGCGGAAGGGGGAGTCTTCTAGTTCCTAAGATAACTGGGATGGAATGTTTATGACTAGGGGGTAGATTGGGCAACGGTGTAGGTGGAGAGATAGTTAAGTTAGAGGAGTTGTTTGCTTTTGAGGGTAGAGATGGAGAGATAGTTATGTTAGAGGAGCTGTTAACTTCAGTGGGTGTTGGTTGAGTGCCACGTTGTGGTTCATTGGACATGTTGGTATTGTATGGGGTCGTGGCTTGTGAGGGTTGATTGGGTAATGAGTCAGTTGTGTGGTTGTTAGAAGGAGGAGTAATTTTGCAGGTGATGGGGTTAAGGTGGGAGTCTGTGGATGTGCTGAGGAGGGTGTACGTGTGTGAGGAGATAGTTTTTGAAAGGAGTGAGATATCATTTCTAAGAGAGGAGAGCTCTAAGATGAGGGACAGAAGGATAAGTTCAGTGGTAGGGGAAGCCAGGAAAAGAGTAGATGGGTCTGTGTTTATTGGGCTGTTCGTCAAATTAGGGTTATGTGTTGGGTGAATGAAGAGTGGAGGAAGAGGTGGAAAGCCAGGAGGGGGTTAGAGCAAGTTTTGAGTGTTTTTGGAAAGGGGGGAGATCAGGGGGTTAGAGGGGAATGTAGGAGGTATTGTTGTTAGGATGTGGAGGTGATTGGAAGTGGGAGAGGAAGGGGAGGAATCAGAATGAGAGGGGAGGGGGGAGAGAGGAATGAGGGGGGAAGCAGGCATTAGAAGTTGGGATTGGGACGGGGTTGTGATGGGGGGTGATGTAACTCGGGGTAGAGGACTGCTAATTTGTTGTTTATTGGGTACCGGAGAAGGAAGTGGTAAGTCAAGAGGGAGCGAATGGGGGGGGGGGGGGAGAAACGAGGGGGGATGAATGCAGAAGAAGTTGGGGACGGTCAGAGGAACAGGCTAAGAGGGAGGGGGATGGAATGAGGGTTTGGGGTGTAGTGTCAAGGTGATTTTCATTGGGAGTAGGAGGGGAGGTAGAATTGTGAGGGAGGGATGGGGGGAGAGAGGAATGAAGGCAGACGAGGGCGTTGGTTGGGGTGGGTCCGATAGGTGAGGTAAAATGGAAGAGGATGAAATGGGGGGTGGTGAATCAAGGGTTTTCTGAGGTGAGGGGGTAGTGTTAGGTGATTGAATGGTGGTAAGGGATGAGGAGCTGATATGTAGAACATTGGAAGTGGGAGAGGAAGGGGGGGAATCAGAATGAGATGAGAGGGGGGAGAGGGGATTGAGAGGAGAAACAGACATTAGAAGTTGGGATTGGTCGGAGAGACAGGATATTGGAGATGGGGAAGAGAGGGGGAGAGGTGCATCAAGGGGAGGAGGGTTATAGTGGGTCGGATTAGGGGGTACTCTGAGGGTTTGTGATACGGTGTTAAAGTGTTGTTCAAAGATATCGAGGTGTTTTTCAGATGCTTGGATAAGGATGGTACCCGATTTGAATATGAAGATGTCTATTTCGCCAGGAAAGGAGGAGGATGTTGTGGAGGAGAGTTTAAAACCATAGGGGATGTTGCGTGAATTAGAGATCAAGAAGTGACCCAGGAATATGCTTTTCCATTTAGAAGGGCGTTTAGTGAAAAAGATGAAATTGGTGACAAGTGAAGAGTTAAGGCTGTTATGGTGATCAGCGAATAAGGTTTCGGGGTGGAGACAGATAAGTTTGTGTTTGAGTTTTTTTTTTACCATGTTTAGAGAGATGGGGTGGGTAGATAATAGACCAAGAGTTAGGGCCAAATTTGGAGATGTGAGGTGTTGAAAATGAAGGTGTAGGAGTAAGTGGAGGCATGGTTTAGAGATAGGAAGGAAAAAAAGAAAAAAAAAAGGGGGGGGAAGAGAAAGGACACTAGAGTAAGTACAACTGGTTTACTAGGGGGAGTGGGGGGTGGTGCAAGGGGAAGAGGAGGGTAAAATAAGTGAGATCAAAGCTGGTTCATCCAGAGAGTTGGGTGTGTGGAGTTTGATTAATCACAGAAGGTGAGGGAGTAATGTAGTCGTAGAAGATAACATTTCAGCAAGTGAGGATGTAAGAATAAGGTCAGTGCGTGGGGTGTTGATGTGAGTAAATAAATAATACTTTAAAGGTGAAGGAGGGGCAGCCCAGAGAAATTAGTATATATGGTTGTATAGAAGGAGGAGGAAATGGACAGTATCCTGAATCAAATAGACAGTTAGGGTATAAGTGTGATGTAACCTTAGTAATTTAAATAAACAACGTAGAGAAAAGAAGGTAAAGTGATACAAAGGATTAAGGATTAAACATTGAGAGCGTTCAGTAGAGTATCGTGAGACATATTACAATGATCGGCAGTGGGGTGGACTAAGCAGAGGAGAATAAAATACAATATAACAGAGTGTATAACAAAAAGAGGATATAGCATAACGAACATTCCTGAATAAAATGAAATAAGATAGAAAGCGTCACAGTAAAAAACATAATCATAACGATATAAAAGAAGTGCAAATATAAAACATTGTAAACTGAGTGAGAACAAAAAGCTGTTAGCCCGGAGGGGGCTGGAGAATAGAGGGAAATAGAAAATAAAGGTTACTGCTTTGCTGTCATTTGACGGCCCTCAGTTTTTCCTGTTGGCCAAGATAGCTTATATTTTAAAATGGAAATGCTTGACATATTAGCTGACCTACCATCTCGCAAGTCTTTTCTTGTGAGTCTCCCTTCAAGGGATGGTCGCTCCGGTCGCGTTTCATTCTTTACGTCGAGAGGTCTAGGATTCGGCCACTGCCCTGTGGTCAGAAATGAGAACAAAACAGTGAAGCACGGAATGGTTTAAAAACACATTTGTCTTCAAAATTAATACAAATGGGTTTCACAGCCTACACTTTTGGCCCTATGCCTTTACTTTATTTGCATATTCTTGGCAATCTTTTTATAGATCAGAATTTCACTTTATGGGAATAATTAAAATAAAAAATAGAAAACATAAGACTGGCCCTTGATCATTTTCATCCCACATATGTTCATTCTATTAAGTTTCTTACTTTTTGGTGCGCTCTGATCCTTTCAGTGCTTCTCTCGTCTCTTTCCCTGAATTTTACTGTTATTTGGTTGCTCCCTCTGTTCCCCGTCATCTTTGCAGTTTTTATGTTTAGATTTACATGGTCTCTTCAGCCTACTGCTTTCACACTCTTGCTCCATTGTTCCCTCCTTTTTCAAATGCTCTTGATCTACTGTTCCCTCCTTTTTCAAACGCTCTTAATCTATTGTTCTCTCCTTTTTCAAACGCTCTTGATCTATTGTTCTCTCCTTTTTCAAACGCTCTTAATCTATTGTTCCCTCCTTTTTCAAACGCTCTTGATCTATTGTTCTCTCCTTTTTCAAACGCTCTTGCTCCATTGTTCCCTCCTTTTTCAAACGCTCTTGATCTATTGTTCCCTCCTTTTTCAAACGCTCTTGGTCTATTGTTCCCTCCTTTTTCAAAACACTCTTGGTCTATTGTTCCCTCCTTTTTCAAACGCTCTTGATCTATTGTTCCCTCCATTTTCAAACGCTCTTGATCTATTGTTCCCTCCTTTTTCAAAACACTCTTGGTCTATTGTTCCCTCCTTTTTCAAACCCTCTTGATCTATTCCATCCCTTTTCAGCTCCACCTACCCTTAATACTCTTCCTCTTACCTTTTTTTTAATACACCTACATTTTAGTGCCTCTCTATTCCCATCCCCCCACCTTTTCTCTAGATTTGTCCCTCCTTCCTTCAATGAACTCGCACTTCCTCTAAGTACTTCCTTTGATTCGTCTCACCTCAGTATCCCCTCCTTTTATTTCTCTCTCTCTCTGATCTTCCTGTTGCCTTACTGTTTAGTCTGCTTCATCCCCCTTCAGTTGTACTCAGTTCCCCTCACTCCACTGTTCTCAGTTGGTCTTAGGCTGACTGTCATTCAGACCTCATTCTGCTTGCAGCAACTGCAGTAGTCTGGACCTTGCTACAGCTGTGGCTGCAAAAAGTGTAAAACAAAAAGTGTAAATGGGTTCATATAAAAACCTCCATGTCTTGGAAAGGTTCCATGCCAAAGCATCACTGGAGCCCTGCAAGTAAAACCCGCTAGGGGAAGCAAAGTGCACCAGACCTCTCTCTTTTAATAGTTAATCGGCAATTTTTGCCACTGCCTCCAATATGGGCATTGCAGACATTCACTTATGAAAGTCTGTTTGACAATAAGGCATACACCTCCATTTGTTGGCTGAGGGAATGTCTGGCCTTCTTGTGAACAGGATACAATACTCCACTCCTCCAGCAGGCTGCTCTTGGAAAGCACACGTGTACCCAAAAGGGTTTCTTGGCGCTGGTTTCTTATCAAAATACATTTGAATAAGTGAGTCAAGATAATCTAGCACTTCGTAAGGAGGCATGATTACAGTTTTCTTAAACTAAAAAAAAATTAACGGTCTTGCCTCATCTACTTTCCCGTTTAAAGAGTGCACCTAAAGGTGAATATGATCCGCTCACTTTGACTCGATAACCAATATGTTGTAAACTCCCTCAACAATGCTGGCTGTTGTCGTGAATGAGACGACAGGCTTAGTCCATGGAGAATTTTGCTGAAATAGGGAACAGAGCGGCCATACAAAATCTGTGAGCTTCAGTCAACAGCTATGCAACAGAGTTCTGAAGCATTTGGAGGTGAGACAGAGCATTTCCATGGATCATCCTTAATTCAACTAGGGCTGAGTGCGCCTTGACACAGACAGTCAAGAAAGGAAAGGGTAATATTTTTCGGAACGATTTAAAGCAAAAGAAAAATACCAGAGGAAAATCCCAGATTTGGGAATTAGGGGGGGGGCGCAATGAGGGGGCGGAGGTGAGAGGGGTGTCAATGAAACTGGAGGCTCAACTTTCACAGGTTGAGGAAAGGCTCAGATCAGGGGGCCATTAGGCCTTACCTCCAAGGCTTCCTCACCCCCACCATCACGCTGTATTATCTGACCGATATTTAAATTATTGGCTACCCATCCAGAGCACAGCAATGCCTTTCTTAGGAACCGGTGGAAATACTTGGGCTGTGAGAAAGACCCATCATCGTGGAAGGCTCTGAGCAGCGTTGACATCCAGCTAGTTTTAAACCGGCATGACTGGTATTTTAGTGTCTTTGCTGCTACAGAATTTGTTGTTTAAATCACTAACGCTGATATTTTTTCAGCTTATCAGTACTTACTTCAAATGGTAAACGTGAGAAGAAAACACTTTAAAATATGTTCTTGTGCTCCCTTAATGACCCCTGACTGATAATTAAAGAAAAAAAGAAAGACTGTATTACAAATGATTATAGACAACTTTAAATAAAGGTCTACTCAAGTAACATGTCCGAGCCTTTGCAGAGCCGTAAACCATGAACATCCACTTAGCATTTAAAGTATGGCTGCCAAATTATTTTCATTTATGCCATCAATTCCTTTTGCAATCAATTTGTAAAAGGGTCTGTCCTCCTTATCAATGACCTCTTGTATAATTTCATTTGTTCTCAGACAAGATACCTTTCTAATACCTTGTGTAATTGTTTTAATCCTGTTGTAATTTTTGCTCATTTGCTGATCAGCGATACACTCATTTCTTACGCACATCACTTTGTTTCATCCCAGTTTCAATATCAAGCTAAGCTGGTGAGGTGCTGCTTTTGCTACAAGCCTCCTGTTCAGATCTCCAAGCATTGTAATTAAGAGGTAGTGCAGCTCTGTGAAACTTTGAGTGAGGTCATATCTGCCATGTGCAGAAAAGCATTCTCCCCAGCTTTCTGTAGATCATTTCCAACTTCAATTAGCTGCAGAACCGTAAAATCTTTTTATGATTCCACTAGACTTGCGTTGTTCCGTCTATAGCCAACTCATGTTGCTGTTTATCACCTTTGCTCTTAAAAGACTAGTAAAATGTAAACGCACATGAACATGTGATCGCTCCAGGAAGAACAACGCACAAACCTAGAAATATCCCCGTTTATAACAAGTACAGTCAGGCAGAGAAGATTATCTGGTCATACACCAGGAGGGCTAGCCTGCCCAGTCCCTCATGCACTTGTACTATTCCTAAAAACATAATTTGAATAACGTCTCCTAAGGCCATACTCTTCTCACTAAGTTCTAGATCAGGAAAACCCAAAGCAATTTCAAATTCAGAGCAGAATGCGAAATGGAAGTTCCCTCTCACGTTTAGCATTGAAATCTTAACTAGAAGATTGTGAAACAGTTCGCTGATCGAAGAACAAATTTACTTCCAAGTAAATTCGCCACAGGGTTTTTATCATTATATTGCAGAAGTCCACAATTGCATGTGAGGTCCTCACCTCCTCACCTCCTCACAGTCAGCCTCTGATACCGGGAGGTGCACTTTAAAACTACCTCTTAGAGATATAACGGCTGGTCAAGTTAAGCACATATATCCAAATTTACATGGATCTTCTAATGTCTTCACCACTTGTAGTATAAAAATAAGAATTTTACACAGATTTTCCAGGATGTTTAACCCCTTTGGTGCGGCGGCTATCCAGTGGAATTCTCAACAATTAAACTGTTTTTAAAAGAACGGCAATGCAAAATCCCAGGAACATCATGGATGCTACTTGTGTTACTGAGCAGACTTCACTGAACAAATCTAAAGTAAATTGAGGTCGAAGACACTGCACACTAAACTGATACGCGAGATCATGGTACAAGTACATTTGAACAGTGCAGTTCAAAAAAAAGCATAGCATCACTGAAGTAGGATGTGGCAGAACGAGGCTGAAATGGCTTGATGTACGGGAAACACAGACAATGAGCCATGCTGCAATGTAACCCACCCATAACTTGACTCAGGCCAAAGTTAAGAGGGAAGGGGCCGACACTTGTAAGTGCACTATGCAAAGTGTGCCGATCTCAAGCCGTATGGATGGCTGCGATTGGTGATATGTGAGACAGGAATCTAGGAGCCTCAACCTTGGACGGCAAAGCTCAGGGAGGGTTGGATTCAGTGTCCAAATAAACTGCTCTGACAACATAATGCAGCAGACGTTCTAATGAAAAAGCAAGGAAAAGGGAACTGGCAAAATGCTCATTCTGACCCCTTGCGATCCATTGGAGAAGTGTGCAGGTGGACCTGTGTGAAGACCTGGAGCATCCTAAAGTAGAGAGAGTGTGAGTAATAACCACCTACATTTTTATTTATGTTTTTGTTTTTAAAACATAAATAAATGGAATTGTCATTTACAATGCCAATGGCTTACTCTCTCGCAAATGCGAGAACTATTGCATTTGCACACAGAGCCACACACACAAAGCCACCCACACATACATACAGAGCCACCCACACATAGAGCCACCTACAAAAAAAGCTACCCACCGAGCCCCACACAGAGCCACACACAGAGCCACACACACACACACAGCCACACACACACACAGAGCCACACACACACAGAGCCACACACACACACAGAGCCACACACACACACAGAGCCACACACAGAGCCACACACACACACACAGAGCCACACACACACACACAGAGCCACACACACACACAGAGCCACACACACACACAGAGCCACACACACACACAGAGACACACACACACACACACAGCTGCACACACACACACAGCTGCACACACACAGCTGCACACACACACACACAGTGAGCCACACACACAGTGAGCCACACACACATACACAGTGAGCCACACACACACAGTGAGCCACACACAGAGCCACACACAGAGCCACACACACACAGAGCCACACACACACACACAGAGCCACACACACACACACAGAGCCACACACACACACACAGAGCCACACACACACACAGAGCCACACACACACAGAGCCACACACACACAGAGCCACACACACAGATGGAGCGCGTCTACATACAAAGTAGTTCCCATAAGTGCATGAGGCTACTGTAGCAATGTATGATTTTTTTACAACCAAAAATATATTAACTTTTGGCCAATTAGATTGGTGTGGGCCTGGCAACTCCCACAACAATTAGATTTTGCAAAAGCCACGAGAAAACAGAACAAACATTGACAAAGCAAAAGGTCTGTTTGGCAACACCTGATGTAGGAAGGTGGCTACCTGACTATGGTTACCCCAGATTTTTTGCCTGTGTTTAGCTGGTTTTTTGACTTAGTTGACCTGGTTCCCTGCTAATCAGGGCCCCAGGCCATCTGCTCTCTCTGTAAAATGGATTCCATGTACCCTAGGTACATACCACAATTGGAAATGGACTCCTTGTCAGCCCCTGTATAATGCACTATAGGTGCCCAGGGCATAGGGGCCACCAAGGCCTACCAGGGGCTGCAGCATATCTTTTGCCACCCCTGGATGGTTCTTAAATTGACACAACTGGCTGATCACTCAGCTGGGGTAAGGTGGTGTAATCACCCCTTGCTTAGATATAGTATACCTATATCTAAACCTATATCTGGACACATATTAACCTGTGAGCCACTCCTATGGAAGGCCTCATCAATCCTGGAGGCAGAGTGCGTGGTTTCATGTGAGATGGAGCTCTAGCATGAGCTGAGCCTGTCCGCAGCTGTCGGGAACAACTCCCTAAGCTGTTTCAGGATAACGCCATACCATATACTCTTAAGTGCCTTATAATCCTCGCGGTTATATAGCAACTCTGGTTTGGCTTTATCAAAACATGTCGTGTAAGGTGTCATACGATTTGGAATACTATCCCCTCGCCAGTTCTGGCGACGGGGATAGCATTCCACCCCTCTAGAGGGGTAAGACATGTTACTTTGCTTAAATACGGTTGATTTCTCCAAAGATCTTAGATCCACAAAATGGATGCCTCTACCACAGACAAATGTCTGGACCCCTGTAGCTGACCGAAACTCAGCCAAAGGGGTCCTGGACAAAGGGTTTCCTGTCACAGGAGGGTGTCACCGCCCTCCAGACAGGAGATAGTGGATTGTAGCAGGGAGGTTTGAAAGAAACCAGACACTGCCTGGGGCGCACAAGGCTGCCCCTTGCATAATCCGGCCAAACCGGTTCTGGGGCACTCCAGCCCTCGTGCCAGGGCGGCCTGGATCAAAGGAAGGGGGTGTATCCACCCACTTCCTGGGTCCCACCCATAGGGGAGGACCTAGCAGGTAATCACGCCCCCCAGATTCGAATAAGAGTGGGAGCAGTGCCAATGCACATCAGATTTCCTGGAAGAAACATTTGAAACGAAATTCTGGACCCTTCGCCCTCCATCTCAACGTGGAAGCCCGAAGAATCTCCCTTGTGGTCAAGGAGTGACCACCCTGCAGCAGCAGGCACCATCCAGCCCTCGACGTCTACTTAGTTGCAGTTCCCGCCGGAACTCGAGCAACTGAGATCGACGAGATCAAGCCTGCCTGCCTTCTAACAGCCCGATCCACAGTCCCTGCAAAGCTGAGACCCGTGGAGGCGACCGGAAGCGTGGGGCACGCCATCTTGAATTGACCACGAGACGCTGACCGTGCAGCCCACGAGTGATCCTCGAAGCTGTGCACCGGGGTTTGAGAAGCCCCCACCCTGAGCTACTCCTGAGCCGAAGTTCAGCCCTCCACACTCGACGAGTGCTACGTGGGGCCCTTCTGCTCTATTTGGCTCAACGCGTTGGCCCGGTCACTTGCCAGCTGGCTAGTGGTCCCTGTGCCGACGAACTAACTAAGAAGACTCGTGAATCTGGTTGCTCCAGATCCACACCAGCTCCCCTGAAAAGGAGCCCCGACTCTGACCTTCCTGGTCCGAGTGAGAAGCAATCTTCCGATCCCGCGTGGATTGCTCTTGCCAAGGCTTGTTTGCTCCAAACTTGAAGCCGACTGCACCGACGGTGAGAGCCTGCGTGGGACAGATCGTGACCTGCTCCTGGATGTCGCAGATGCCCCAGAGCCCACGTGACAGCGGAGAGAAGCTCCTCGACGACCACCTGATTGCGCCCGACATTGCCTGGTTCCGTCCTGGTTCCACCCTGGTCACTGCTGAGTGACCCAGACTCTGTCCCCTCTGCTTTCAGGTACTCTACAACTTGAGTCCACCCTTGGACTCCACCGGACACTTCATCTATAACCCGCCTGCAGCCCTTTCAGCTTCAAGCACCAAGAGCCTGCGAGTCAAAACCCGACGCCACTTCGACCCTGTGCACCCACTTCCTGTGGGTGAGGTAACTTTGCTCCGCCGGTGTTCCCACACTGGTGCACACCTCTAGGGTCTGTGTGTTAAGTTTTGTTCCTCTAGGTTCAGCGGAAGTGTCCTTTAACTTTAACTTTACAACTTTTACGCACCATTGGTTAACATTGGTGCGTGCGTGCGCTTTCCGCACATCTCCCGAATCCCGAGGGCCATTCCCGACTTCAGCATTGCTTGTCCTGACTGCTCCCAGCGATTCCCTAGGCCCTAGGCCTAACCACTGCTCGAGTGGCATCTCTTATACCACTTGTTTAGTATATGGTTTGAGTGGCCCCCTGCCCTCATCCATAATTGTGCAACTTTGTATGTTTAAACAGTGCTTTTGATTTAACGCTTGTGCCCCTTTATTCATAAAGAATACTGGGGATTGTTTTTAGTAATAAATACATATATTTTTATAATATATACTTGTGTGGTGTCCTTTCATTTGATATTACAGGATTGTATGTGGTAAAACAGCTCGCTTAACACGACCTCTTAAGTTAAGCCTTTAGGCTGCTTAGTCCATGCTACCCCTAGGATAGCTTGTCTAATAAGGTTGACTTACAACCAGACACCATAAGGGATTGTTTGGTCTGATAACAGGTGGTTCCAGAATTGGAAACATCACCTATCAGGCCAACTTCTCACACCTGACCTATTGGCTTTGCCAAAGCTTGTTATAGTTCTTTCCTTGTTCTCTGTCCTTCGCGTCTTCCCGGCACCCGTCACGCTTCATTCTTCTGCTCTTCCTTAGTTAGTTTTCAAGTTCTCTCCCCTGGCTCTCCAGTCTTTCTCCACTTCCCCTCTTTATTATCTTCGTGCCCTCGCTGTCCGTGCCCTCGCTGTCCTTTTCCTCTATGGTGCCCTCTCTCTCTACACACTCCCCCTTCCGCCTCACCCTCTCTTCGACTCTCATCCTTTCACCTGGTCCCATCTCTTTTCTGTCCCGTCTCCCACCTATTCCCCCTCAGCCCCCCCACAGCATCTCGTGACCCCAGCTGTGCAGCAGATGTTTTCACCGCTCTTCCTTCGGCGATGACACATCTCTACCAGCCTGTGATCTCAGCCGTGCCCTTTGGGGGTCTCTCCCGGGCAGGCACCACCACAGGGTGCCCCCCTCCCCCGCAGCTATTCACAGCCCCCAAGTGATGCGAGATGGAAAACGACGAAAACGCACAAGAGGGAAATGAAAGTTTAATCATCAACAGTGTGGAGCACGGAGACTGACACACGACTCCACCAGTGCACCGCCATCTTGATCTCTAGCCTTGGCTCTGCTAGTTCACCTCCATTTTGATCTCCAGCCCTGGTACCCACACATGACTGTGCCAGTGCACCTCCTTCTTGAGCTCCAGTCTTGGTACCCATCCACGGCTCTGCACTCAATGCACCTCAATCTGTGAGCAGGAGCACCAGCACACAGGTGGTGAGACTCTCGTAGACCTCTACCAATCCTCTTACATATTAGACTGCACCCTCCACCCCCTTAGTGCTCTAATGCAGAGCCCGATTTAGCTCGCTGAGTGCACCTCAATCCAGACCTGGGGCACTCCCTGCTTTGATTCCCAAAGACCACAAACATCTCTTCCCATGCAGCTATACCACCCTGTGATCTCAGCCGTGCCCTTTGGGGGTCTCTCCCGGGCAGGCACCACCACAGGGCGCCCCCATCCCCCACAGCTATTCACAGCCCACAAGTGACGCGAGATGGAAAACGACGAAAACGCACGAGAGGGAAATGAAAGTTTAATCATCAACAGTGTGGAGCACTGAGACTGACACACAGCTCCACCAGTGCACCGCCATCTTGTTCTCTAGCCTTGGCTCTGCTAGTTCACCTCCATTTTGATCTCCAGCCCTGGTACCCACACGCGACTGTCAGTGCACCTCCTTCTTGAGCTTCAGTCTTGGTACAGGCACTTTGATGCTACACCAAAAGTGACGATGAACAGGGGGGTGGGGGGGCCGAAAAGCGAGCAGAACGAGGAACAGGGGGGTGGCAGAAAAGCAAGCACTCACCGGCTGGGTCAGAGGACTTGGCGACTTCTTCCGGCGGCGGTCGGGCCGAAATGGCATAAGAAAAGCGCCACCATTTTTGCATTCGGGGGTATGGTTTTTGCAGGTTGAGTGATGGATGACATCACAGAGTTAAAAACTGCAAAAAACAGTCCGAAAAAGACGGGGCATGAACTGAGTGACGCCCCTCTCCTCTAATGGCTGGCCAGCATTCACGAGGCCAGCCAATGGAGAAGAGGGGTGGGTTCAAGCCCCCTACTAAGAAAAACATTAAATCTCGGAGCTCCGCCCACACTGCTACGCAGTGCGACGCAGTCCTCGATCTAAAGAGGTCTGCTTGCGGTCCTTAATCAGTACTGGTGCTAAAGGACCTTAAATAACTCGTCTGTACTTGAAGATGTGCAATCCGAAGCACATGTGGTCTGTAGGAGAAAACCTGCAGTGGTGCCTCATCTAGTCTCTGTGCTAAGCCTCGCTGGTCAAGGTATGCAAATTAGTAATTATGTTTGAACTGTTGCTATCACTCGCTACCACTGAAATCTGCTTAGCTCCTGATCTGGATAAAGCCCTGAACAGCAATTCTTGCTCCATCCTCATAGCCCAAGCACCAAATCCATACATTGCACGGCCATCGGCATATTCCATTATTCTTTAGGTCCTTTGTTTGTACACGGATCAATTTCTGACGTACACCAAACCCCGCCATGGCTCCTCATATATAGGAAGGGAAAATTAAGTGGGAAGACGCTAGAATCCCTTTAGTTTTAAAAGAATCTAAAATCCCAGGAGCTTTTGGGCGATCTTCAGTTTGTGAAACCTGCTTAACTCCTCCAAGGTTTGTACTTGCGTTTTGGTATGGGCAGCTTGGGGCAGTTAGCCTTGTACCAACCTTTAAGTCCTGCAGGGTGCAAGCTCCTAAAAGGTGCTCTGGCATTTATTTTTTCATTCATAACGCCCTGTGCTGTAGGCTAGCCACAGCAGAGCTGTGATTTATGGTTTTTTTTGTTGTTTTTTTTAAACAAAATATCTACAGCTCTGCCGATCTACTATGGCAGGACCGGAGGCTTCAAATTATGCTTCTCTTTCTTTATCTACTGAACACAGCAGCAAAGCAACATACAGAAAAAATATACATTTCCCATGAGCCCAACAGCCCATATTCCACCAATTAGTACCCACACAGCCCTATATAGTGTTCTGGAACCATAGTCCTTCCTCTCTCTTTGCTGCTGACACAGCTCAGATAAGTGCTCTCACGTTACTCTGACACTGTAACCATACTACAGCATTATTGTGCTTTATTGGCTTCTATATCACTATGTGAGTGTATAGTTGACAGGGGTTATATTCCCCACCTTTGCTTTTCTCCGGTGTGAAGCCGGTGCAGGGAATTTAGAGCTATGTGTCAAGCGGAACACAGGCTTCGGTCCAATTTCCATGTCTGCCTTTGTGCATGTGTCTTTGCAACACGCTTGAGTTAAACCATTATGCAACTGTCTCCCAGGAGTTGTAGTGGTAAAGACACGTCTGTGAATCTCTACTTTTCCCCTTACGCCTAATAGAGAGCTAATCCGCAGCAGGGCTCTGCCACAGGGGCCAGGAGTCTCCCGCCACTTCTTTTTTGCCGGTTAGGGAGTTTATACACCCTTTGCACCTTCTGGGGCTAACCCCCTTCCTCCTTATACCTCCTCTTTCTGCTCCCATGAGCTTTTCAGGTGCCCTTCACCAATATGGTACATTATTATCAAGAGGATGACTCCTAACCCCGCTGACCCTGGGGCGATTCATTTGGGTTTCAAAATACTCCGCGCATCATTGACCACACTCTGGATGCTTGGTGCTAGACCTTGAGGAAGCCTTTGATTCACTGGAATGGGATTTCTTATTTGACACACTACCCCACTATGGACTGGGAGGCTGCTTCCTCAGACTGAGTAAATTGCCCTACACTACACCGTTGGCCACAGTCATAACAGCATCCTATATCTCTTATGCTATCTCGATGGGCAGAGGTCCCCGGAAGGGATGCCAGCTATCCCCACTACTTTTTAGGTCTCGACTCTTCTATCCCGCAGGGATAGATAGGCGAGAATTACAGTAAGCAGTTCAAAAACTACCAAACTGCAGATCACGTACAGTTCATGTGATCTATGCGTGTGCACGCCATCGCCAGCCACATAACACACCACCATTTGTCTGTGCCTCGCCATCAGACTTCAAAGGCTGCCGCTCCCCCGCAATGTGCACCCCCAAATGGTGGTGCACATCGCGCACCACCATTTGTCTGTGCCTCGGCATCAGACTTCAAAGGCTGCAGCTCCCCCGCCCCCCAAACCCCAGTCACAGCAATGCTGAGAGCTTGTTATCCCATTCCCTCCCGCACGTACTCTCTGCTGTCTATCTTCTCATCAGTATGGTATGCGTGTTTTCCCTATCCACTGTTTCGGGTTCTGATTATTTCTCTTTTGCCTTCCTCTTAATGTCGCTCCTCATTTTCCCTCCTGTTTTCCATCTGTCCATTATTGTCTCATTTCACTTTTTTTCCTTGTCACATTTCTCTTTTGCTTTGTTTGCTTTTTAGGTCTCACCTGAGCCAATGCCTTGCGCATTGCTCGGCAAGATTATAGTAAGCAGAAAAGAAAAGTCTACCAAAACAGTTGCGGATCGCATACAGTTCATGTGATATATGCGCGTGCACACCATCGTCAGCCACGTCACACACCACCATTTGTCTGTGCCTCGCAACAGACTTCAAAGGAATGCGTTCCCGCTCCCCCGCATCAGACTTCAAAGAAATGTGCTCCCGCTCCCCCGCCATAGCAATGCAGAGAGCTTGTTCTTTTAATGCTCCATGTAAATGCATTGTTTTTCGGCTCTCTCCCTCTTTATCCTGTGTTCTGCTTCTTCCTTTGCACCCCTGTGCTCTCCCACACGGCAGCCTGTATATTGCTTTTGTTATCTCTACCCGTTCTGCTCAGATTTTTAAAACTAAAACTTCCCGAAATGTGTTGCCCCATCCCTCCTTGCTGCCGCCTCTAGTCAGTGCTAGATTGGTCCCTTCACTCCACCACTACTCCAGTGCTGCCATTTCCATTTTTAAAGCATTTTTTCAGTTTTTTGCAGTGCCCCACCACTGCAGTTGGCTTCTGGGCCACTCCATTGTGTAAATGCACTTTGCTGCACATTTTCTTTCTTTTCATTTAACACTCACAATTACCGTTCAGCCAACTTGGAACAGTAAAAAAAAGAAAATACAGAATGGCTGCCGCATCTTGAAGAATGTCACGTGTGGTGAAGCATTTGCAGGTACACATCTTCACGCTCGAACACCTGAGCTTCATAATACATGATGTAGATACCATCACCCTTGAGCGTTTATTTGAAGAATACTGAACAGCATCAGTACTATGCATTTCTTTTGACAATGTTAAACAGCATCAATGAAAGTCTAGTTCCCCATTCCTTTCTTTTATGTTTGCCGATCTTGCTTTTATCTTCGCTGCCAACATTTTTTTTACAAATTCATTTTTTTGCGAGAGTTTTTGCAGTGTCTTGTAGCCATGGAAACAACTGCAGATGTCTGCTTCTACAGTCCTCGCCGTG
This sequence comes from Lissotriton helveticus, assembly GCF_964261635.1. NCBI lineage: Eukaryota > Metazoa > Chordata > Amphibia > Caudata > Salamandridae > Lissotriton > Lissotriton helveticus. The sequence continues at coordinate 1,931,302,763 of NC_136068.1, read as the reverse complement.
AACACTGCTTCTTCCTGCCAAGAAATGACAGTAAATGATTCCTTTTGAAGATGGGAGCACCTACGGGTGCCCCTTTTCAGTCACGATTAAAAATGTATAACTATAATGATACAATTTACAACCATAGGGGAGTTCGAATAGCCAGACCAGACTGCTTGTATAAAAACTGAATTTACAAAGAAACTAGGCTGCTATGAAGAGATTTGTTTTATGCTCATGGACAAGCCACCTTTTTTTTTTAGATGTCCGCTACGGATGGCCGTGAACTTTCAATGCACTCCCCCCCCACCCCCCTTCAATCGGCCGCCACGGGCGGCAAACAAAACAGAGATCTCGCCAGCACCTCCCATAGCACTGCCTTTATTCATGGTGTAAACAAAGCTGCCATCATTTCAGATCAATCAAAACCAGCCGGCCGGGCTGCCTCTGAATCTCACTGAGTGAACCACCGTCCACGTTGTTTGCCTCTGTGCCTTCACTGTTTTACATTAAAAAAAAGCACATACCTGGGGTGCTAGTGGAGACACGCCAGGCTAACAGATTGCATACAGCCAGGTTCTGAAACTGGGATGGTGCAATGAGCTAAAAAACGGTGTTGGATCTAGCCCTGATCTCTTGACTGGGTTAGAGTACTCTGCTTAATTCAGAGACTCTGTCCATCACCACCCCTTGTTGTAGATAATTTTGTCCACCCTAAGCGTGGAAGGGTATACTCAGATGTGAGTCCCTTGCTCATTGCACCATCAGGATTCAAGCAAGCCGGGCCGAAGACGCCTGAAATGGCAGAAACCGGTCCCCGGAAGCTTGTTTCCTTCCCAGTGTAAGAATTGGCTTTTGTAGTCTGGTCTGCCCTGTTCCCATGATGCACTGGGCCAGGGACAGACTAATTTGCATACAGCCAGGTTCTGAAACTGGGATGGTGCAATGAGCTAAAAAACGGTGTTGGATCTAGCCCTGATCTCTTGACTGGGTTAGAGTACTCTGCTTAATTCAGAGACTCTGTCCATCACCACCCCTTGTTGTAGATAATTTTGTCCACCCTAAGCGTGGAAGGGTATACTCAGATGTGAGTCCCTTGCTCATTGCACCATCAGGATTCAAGCAAGCCGGGCCGAAGACGCCTGAAATGGCAGAAACCGGTCCCCGGAAGCTTGTTTCCTTCCCAGTGTAAGAATTGGCTTTTGTAGTCTGGTCTGCCCTGTTCCCATGATGCACTGGGCCAGGGACAGACTAATTTGCATACAGCCAGGTTCTGAAACTGGGATGGTGCAATGAGCTAAAAAACGGTGTTGGATCTAGCCCTGATCTCTTGACTGGGTTAGAGTACTCTGCTTAATTCAGAGACTCTGTCCATCACCACCCCTTGTTGTAGATAATTTTGTCCACCCTAAGCGTGGAAGGGTATACTCAGATGTGAGTCCCTTGCTCATTGCACCATCAGGATTCAAGCAAGCCGGGCCGAAGACGCCTGAAATGGCAGAAACCGGTCCCCGGAAGCTTGTTTCCTTCCCAGTGTAAGAATTGGCTTTTGTAGTCTGGTCTGCCCTGTTCCCATGATGCACTGGGCCAGGGACAGACTAATTTGCATACAGCCAGGTTCTGAAACTGGGATGGTGCAATGAGCTAAAAAACGGTGTTGGATCTAGCCCTGATCTCTTGACTGGGTTAGAGTACTCTGCTTAATTCAGAGACTCTGTCCATCACCACCCCTTGTTGTAGATAATTTTGTCCACCCTAAGCGTGGAAGGGTATACTCAGATGTGAGTCCCTTGCTCATTGCACCATCAGGATTCAAGCAAGCCGGGCCGAAGACGCCTGAAATGGCAGAAACCGGTCCCCGGAAGCTTGTTTCCTTCCCAGTGTAAGAATTGGCTTTTGTAGTCTGGTCTGCCCTGTTCCCATGATGCACTGGGCCAGGGACAGACTAATTTGCATACAGCCAGGTTCTGAAACTGGGATGGTGCAATGAGCTAAAAAACGGTGTTGGATCTAGCCCTGATCTCTTGACTGGGTTAGAGTACTCTGCTTAATTCAGAGACTCTGTCCATCACCACCCCTTGTTGTAGATAATTTTGTCCACCCTAAGCGTGGAAGGGTATACTCAGATGTGAGTCCCTTGCTCATTGCACCATCAGGATTCAAGCAAGCCGGGCCGAAGACGCCTGAAATGGCAGAAACCGGTCCCCGGAAGCTTGTTTCCTTCCCAGTGTAAGAATTGGCTTTTGTAGTCTGGTCTGCCCTGTTCCCATGATGCACTGGGCCAGGGACAGACTAATTTGCATACAGCCAGGTTCTGAAACTGGGATGGTGCAATGAGCTAAAAAACGGTGTTGGATCTAGCCCTGATCTCTTGACTGGGTTAGAGTACTCTGCTTAATTCAGAGACTCTGTCCATCACCACCCCTTGTTGTAGATAATTTTGTCCACCCTAAGCGTGGAAGGGTATACTCAGATGTGAGTCCCTTGCTCATTGCACCATCAGGATTCAAGCAAGCCGGGCCGAAGACGCCTGAAATGGCAGAAACCGGTCCCCGGAAGCTTGTTTCCTTCCCAGTGTAAGAATTGGCTTTTGTAGTCTGGTCTGCCCTGTTCCCATGATGCACTGGGCCAGGGACAGACTAATTTGCATACAGCCAGGTTCTGAAACTGGGATGGTGCAATGAGCTAAAAAACGGTGTTGGATCTAGCCCTGATCTCTTGACTGGGTTAGAGTACTCTGCTTAATTCAGAGACTCTGTCCATCACCACCCCTTGTTGTAGATAATTTTGTCCACCCTAAGCGTGGAAGGGTATACTCAGATGTGAGTCCCTTGCTCATTGCACCATCAGGATTCAAGCAAGCCGGGCCGAAGACGCCTGAAATGGCAGAAACCGGTCCCCGGAAGCTTGTTTCCTTCCCAGTGTAAGAATTGGCTTTTGTAGTCTGGTCTGCCCTGTTCCCATGATGCACTGGGCCAGGGACAGACTAATTTGCATACAGCCAGGTTCTGAAACTGGGATGGTGCAATGAGCTAAAAAACGGTGTTGGATCTAGCCCTGATCTCTTGACTGGGTTAGAGTACTCTGCTTAATTCAGAGACTCTGTCCATCACCACCCCTTGTTGTAGATAATTTTGTCCACCCTAAGCGTGGAAGGGTATACTCAGATGTGAGTCCCTTGCTCATTGCACCATCAGGATTCAAGCAAGCCGGGCCGAAGACGCCTGAAATGGCAGAAACCGGTCCCCGGAAGCTTGTTTCCTTCCCAGTGTAAGAATTGGCTTTTGTAGTCTGGTCTGCCCTGTTCCCATGATGCACTGGGCCAGGGACAGACTAATTTGCATACAGCCAGGTTCTGAAACTGGGATGGTGCAATGAGCTAAAAAACGGTGTTGGATCTAGCCCTGATCTCTTGACTGGGTTAGAGTACTCTGCTTAATTCAGAGACTCTGTCCATCACCACCCCTTGTTGTAGATAATTTTGTCCACCCTAAGCGTGGAAGGGTATACTCAGATGTGAGTCCCTTGCTCATTGCACCATCAGGATTCAAGCAAGCCGGGCCGAAGACGCCTGAAATGGCAGAAACCGGTCCCCGGAAGCTTGTTTCCTTCCCAGTGTAAGAATTGGCTTTTGTAGTCTGGTCTGCCCTGTTCCCATGATGCACTGGGCCAGGGACAGACTAATTTGCATACAGCCAGGTTCTGAAACTGGGATGGTGCAATGAGCTAAAAAACGGTGTTGGATCTAGCCCTGATCTCTTGACTGGGTTAGAGTACTCTGCTTAATTCAGAGACTCTGTCCATCACCACCCCTTGTTGTAGATAATTTTGTCCACCCTAAGCGTGGAAGGGTATACTCAGATGTGAGTCCCTTGCTCATTGCACCATCAGGATTCAAGCAAGCCGGGCCGAAGACGCCTGAAATGGCAGAAACCGGTCCCCGGAAGCTTGTTTCCTTCCCAGTGTAAGAATTGGCTTTTGTAGTCTGGTCTGCCCTGTTCCCATGATGCACTGGGCCAGGGACAGACTAATTTGCATACAGCCAGGTTCTGAAACTGGGATGGTGCAATGAGCTAAAAAACGGTGTTGGATCTAGCCCTGATCTCTTGACTGGGTTAGAGTACTCTGCTTAATTCAGAGACTCTGTCCATCACCACCCCTTGTTGTAGATAACAGATTGACCCAGGCAGACACTGGTAGGGCGCACAGCGCCTTTGTTTTAACATTGCCTCCCCTCGCCAACAGCAGACAAGTGTAGTGCCTTCGTCCACGACCCCTCGCAGTGCTCTCTGTACTGTGGGAGGGTCATCAAGCAGCACGTTGTGTTCCGGTAGCACCCTGCTGCATCTAGAAACCTGTGGACGGGATACAATCAAAAGTCCCCTGCTCCAGTGAGCTCCGGTAAAGAGGTGAGCTGTGCTCTTGCAGGGGCTTGAGAAATCGTTCTTCAGAATAAGACAGTTCAATTTGTTTACAAAGGTAAACGAGCTGTCACTAGTTTCCTGTAGAAAACACAAATATGCTACACCCTCTTAATGTGCTAGTGTAGTAACGAGCAATTGAAGATATATTGCATAGAATATTAAACTGATTTAAGTCTAGTTCAGTCAGTTCTCCGGCGGGGACAAGGCAGACAGAGCATTCTTATGGGAGTACCCCCTCCCTTCCCCCTTAGCAGCGTGTGCATCCGCCTTCTCCAGCTCTTTCCTCTCTGCTTGAAACAGACAACAGGCGCCAGTGGGCAACAACATAGACTGAGACATCCTGCTTGACGATGCGTTGTCAATTACGTGTTAACACTAAACCGACCCGAGGTGCCAGGAGAGCACAAGCTAGACAGAGACATCCGCCTTTATTGATGTCCTTAATTCACGTTTTACTCGGGACATTTTGAACCAGCAAAAACATGTACTTTTTATTAAAGGATGCTGTCTTATACAGTATTGTTAGTGTGGTCACATTGTATTATAAACATGGTGAAATACTTTCATCCTTTCACTATATTGAAATTAAAGTCGGTATGAAAGCACATTTAACAGTATATTTCGTTTTTAAATATGGCATTTCAATTTATCAACTTTAAACTGTTCATGATTAAAAACATCACACATTGCAATAGCTTATAATCTCTCTGCTTCTCTATCTCTTCCTTCTCTAATTCTCGTTATACTGAAATAACTACTATTTTGGAGGCTCTCTCTCTCACCCCTTTATCTGCGTTGCTTTGAAAAACAAAAACGTACTTCCATTCCACTTCTTGCTGTCTCTGTATCACGCGCCACATTTTGAGATATGGTGACATTTAAATTCTACTTTTCCACTATCCTCTTTCAGTACATTATTTTTCACTCTGTACACTCTTCCTCACACGACACTAACGCTTAATACACACTTCTGTGACTGAGACACAGGTATTTTGCACAGAGACAAACAATATAAGGTATGCCCACTGGGTGAACATGCATGCACCTCAAACTAACTGCAGGATCCATGTAAACAAACAATGACAATAACACAGCATAAAACATGAAGACTCCAGTCCTGTGATACAGTTGTTATACTACAGATAGGCGTTCTGCCTTGGAGCTGCTCACTTCTGAAAGCTAAAGTGTCTTTATGAAAGTTCCATCCACCTAGGCTATCTTACATCACACAGATGACACCTTTCTATAAAGGCAGGATGCTCATGTGCTCTTTAATATCAGACAGACAACTATTAGAGATAGAAATGTGCCTCTCTGATTCTATTCACCATCTGAAAGTTACTGTACATTATGGGATGGAGCCCAAATTCTGTTGACAGCCAGAAGTTTAATATATCTATAGGCACACATGCTGCTCCTAAGCTGTTCAGTATGGAACAAAACACTGGTTTTCAAATGCTCCTATATTTTATATTTAGAAGTGTAACAGATGCACATAAAAACATTGTGCACTAGTATTTTATTTTATTAGGTGTGGGTTTTTACAGTTCAGTATCAATCAGACCTGTTGCTTACACTATACATAGAGTGGCTGTGGTTCTGCGCTTTTTAACCATTGACTGTATTCAACCAATCTCTTTCAGCTGTTGCCTTGAAACCTTATCAATCAAAGTCTGGCTTAAGCCAGTGGAATATTCAGGGTCAGTCTTTGCTCAGACAGTGCCCTGGGTAAAGCTAAAGTGAACACCTTTTCTAATACCCTTACCCCCTCAAAGCTCCCCGCCTTTACCCTTTTGCCTTTTCTAAGCACTGTATATAATAGCTGTTACTATGACACCATTTAACATTGTTGTTTCTGTGCTATTCTTTTGGTGAGAATGCAAAAAGCCTGCATTGCAGTCTGACACTGTTGTTTATTGTCCTTATCACCAAGAGAGAACAAGCATTAACACAGCCAATAGGTCTCGCTTTTGGGACCTTGTAAGTATTTAGTTATGGTGCACAATATCCACACACCAGCACACACGCACACAACCCCACAAACACACACAATCCAACAAACAACACACACACACACACACACACTCACAAAACCACAACGACAGGCACACACACAAACACACAACCACACACACACACTACCACACACACAACTCCAAACACACACATAACCACAAACACACACACAACCACACACACAAAACCAAACAACCACAACCACAAACACACACACAACCACACACACAAAACCAAACAACCACAACCACAAACACACACACAACCACACACACAAAACCAAACAACCACAACCACACACACACAAAACCACACAACCACACAAACAAAACCACACCCACACACCCACACAACCACACAAACACACACCCAACCACACACACAACCACAGACACCCAACCAACCACACACACAACCACAGACACCCAACCAACCACACACACAACCACAGACACCCAACCAACCACACACACCACAGACACCCAACCAACCACACACACAACCACAGACACCCAACCAACCACACACACCCACACACACCCAACCACACACACCCAACCACACACCCAACCACACACACCCAACCACACACACCCAACCACACACACACACACACCCAACCACACACACACCCAACCAACCACACACACACCCAACCAACCACACACCCAACCAACCACACACACACACCCCCAACCACACACACACACACCCACCCAACCACACACACACACACACCCAACCACACACACACACACACACCCAACCACACACACACACACACACCCACACACACACACCCACCCAACCACACACACACACACACACACACACACCCAACCACACACACACACACCCCCAACCACACACACACCCAACCACACACACACCCAACCACACACACACCCAACCACACACACACACACACCCACCCAACCACACACACACCCAACCACACACACACCCAACCACACACACACACACACACCCAACCACACACACACACACCCACACACACCCAACCACACACACACACCCAACCACACACACACACACCCAACCACACACACACACACCCAACCACACACACACACACACCCAACCACACACACACACCCAACCACACACACACACACACCCACCCACACACACACCCACCCACACACACACCCAACCACACACACACCCAACCACACACACACCCACCCACACAACCACAACCACTCCCACACACCCACAACCACACCCACACACCCACAACCACACACCCACACCCACACACCCACCACCACACACACACAACCACAGACACCCAACCAACCACACACACACCCAACCACACCCTGCTGGGTGTCTGGACACCTTCATCCCGGCCCCTCTGACCCCCAGGCGCGAGGGTCCGGACTTCAAAGACCTCCAGACCTATATCTGGGCCAGCCCTGGATTAGGACTTCAGTTGTATCCTTGACTGGAAGCCCTGCTGACGCTGTCACGGCCGACACCAGACGAACTCATCCTCCCCGTAACCCGACGACCTTCTGAAAGCCTGCTGGCGCTGCCGCGGCCTACCTTGCTGAACTTTCTGAGAGCCTGCTGGCGCTGCCGCGGCCTACCTTGCTGAACTTTCCGAGAGCCTGCTGGCGCTGCCGCGGCCTACCTTGCTGAACCATCTGAGAGCCTGCTGGCGCTGCCGCGGCCTACCTTGCTGAACTTTCCGAGAGCCTGCTGGCGCTGCCGCGGCCTACCTTGCTGAACTTTCCGAGAGCCTGCTGGCGCTGCCGCGGCCTACCTTGCTGAACTTTCCGAGAGCCTGCTGGCGCTGCCGCGGCCTACCTTGCTGAACCATCTGAGAGCCTGCTGGCGCTGCCGCGGCCTACCTTGCTGAACTATCTGAGAGCCTGCTGGCGCTGCCGCGGCCCAACTTGCTGAGACATCTACGAGCCGGCTGGCGCTGCCGCGGCCTACCTCACTGAACCATCCTGCAAGCCTGCTGGCGCTGCCGCGGCGCGACCTCTCGGAACCCCCCAGCTCGAGGATTGAGAGCTGTGCGTAGGGTATCCCTTCCTCCACCCGAGTAAGACTGTCCCGCTACCTTACCCCCTTTTACGAGACTTTATAGATCCCTTGATCTGTTTGTACATACTGCCAAGAACCCGCAACCTTTTATTATCTATAAAAGCTTAAGAACTTGACCTCTTGTGTGGTGTCCATCTGTAGTGTTGTGATTACTCTGCTGTACGATTCTAGGAGAGGACCCTCATTCAGGAGGCCTCTCGGTAAACGCTCGGCTACTTCTCGACGGAGAGGTGGACCTAGGGGCGGTCAGTCAGACATCTTCTGCCTCCCCTGGGGTTGCCTTTCTAACAACACCCAACCACAGACACCCAACCACACACACACGTGTTGGACCCGGCCTCCCAACCACACACCCAACCACACACACACACCCAACCACACACACCCAACCACACACACCCAACCACACACACACACACACATCCAACCACACACACACACACACCCAACCACACCCACACCCAACCACACACACACACCCAACCACACCCACACCCAACCACACACACACACACACACCCAACCACACACACACACACACCCAACCACACACACCCAACCACACACACCCAACCACACACACCCAACCACACACACCCACACCCACACCCAACCACACACACCCAACCACACACACACACACACCCAACCACACCCACACCCAACCACACACACACACCCAACCACACCCACACCCAACCACACACACACACACACCCAACCACACACACCCAACCACGCACACCCAACCACACACACCCAACCACACACACCCAACCACACACACCCAACCACACACACCCAACCACACACACACCCAACCACACACACACCCAACCACACACACCCAACCACACACACAAGCACAACCACACGCACAAGCACAACCACACGCACAAGCACAACCACACGCACAAGCACACACACAACCACACACACACACACACAACCACACACACAACCACACACACAACCACACACACAAACACACACACAAACACAACCACACACACAAACACAACCACACACACAAACACAACCACAACCACACACACAACCACAAACACAACCACACACACAAACACAACCACACACACAAACACAACCACACACACAAACACACACACAAACACAACCACACACACACAAACACAACCACACACACACAAACACAACCACACACACACAAACACAACCACACACACAAGCACAACCTCACATACAACCACACCGTCAGTGCACACTTTCACCAGGCACAGACACTATCATTCATCAGTGCACGCTTTCACCGGGCACAAACACCACCAGCTGTCAGTGCACGCTTCCACCAGGCACACACCACCAGACGTCAGTGCACGCTTTCAACAGGCACACACACACCACTAGCCGTCAGTGCGCGCTTTCACCAGCCACACACATACCACCAGCCGTCAGTGCATGCTTTCACCAGGCACACACCACCGGCCATCAGTGCACGCTTTCACCAGACACACACACACACCACCAGCCGTCAGTGCACGCTTTCACCAGACACACACACCACCAGCCGGCAGTGCACACTTCCACCAGGCACACACACCAACAGCCGGCAGTGAACAATTTCTACAGGCACACACACCACCAGACATCAGTGCACCCATCAATTGTTAATGCATCCACAATTAACTATTGTAGTAATCACTGTATGGCACACTTTACTTTTAGATACAAAGAAGGGTTTGTCGACTGTGCACAGGCTCTCTGAAAACAGGTGAGTAGTTTTGTAGCGTGCCACGGAGGTATCACCTAGTCGTCCTGTAGGTGTTTCAATTAAAACACAAAAAATGCGTCCCTTAAAGTTTAAGGGGCGACCCTCTGGGCGCAGCTTATACAAGATCGCATCTGCGATTTGGACAATTGTAAAGAGAGTTTATTCACCAAAGGAAAATGTTCTAAAGTAAATCGAAAAGTATCCGTTGTAATTGAATCAACCAGTTTATTTCACTTGCATGTGAAAAGTTCAATCAATGTTGTAGATCACATTTCGTGCCAGAGTGCCACTTTATCAGGGGAATCTACAAACACAAAAGTGTAATGAGGACCCACATTAATCCTAACATCATAGCTAAATTTACAACAATAATAACCTTAATTTCAAAAACATCAAAGTGAAGCGTGATGATCAGTAATCTAAACCTATGTGGTGGTCACAGTGAAAGGAAACGTAGCTCCTGAATCGTGAATGGTGAGATTATTCAAAAAGTGCATGTTCAAGATACAACATGTGATTATGGAGTTGCAATCGAGTGTTCGGATAGAACATGAATAATGTGCTCACTTATAAAAAAATCAGGCGTGAAAAGTGAAACTGTTTGGAAATTATAAAAGATAAACGGAGAGTTGCCGAGCATAAAAAAGTGTAAACTGCCCGTAGCCGTGAAGGTGGTATGTCATACAGGTTTTAAAATAGTATATACAATGTTATGGAGATGCGGAACGGTGAATTAGTATACCAGAGCAAAGGTCCTGCTCGAGAATAGATAACAGAACGGTGAATTAGTATATCAGAGCAAAGGTCATGCTCGAGAGTAGATAACCCGTAGGAGATATTCAAGTGGTGTAAAAGTTCTTACCGGTGTGGCCCGTAGGTCAAAGTTTCCGTACAAGATAGAACGCCATCTGAATCGAGGTCGTCAGTTACAAGGATCGCGTTAGTCTGTGAATTAAGCATGCTGGGGGTTAGAAATTGAGGAAGTCCACCTCTAACGTGATCCTAGATCAGAGGTCTTCAAACTTAGGTTGAGCCCCCCCAGCTGAATTTTTTTAGATGGTGGGCCCCCCCAACACCTGACAGAAATTTTGGGAATCTGGTACACTACATGATCAACTGCCACGCGCATATTACGGGCCAAATCCGGCAAATAATGTTCAACACAATAAGAGTGTTTAGTAAACTGCAGGTTTGTGAGTGGGTGTGGTGAAATGACAGAGGAGTATTACACAGCTCAAAACATAATTTTCCAAGATAAAATGTGCGCAAATTATTTTTACTAGGATGCTTTGTTTTACACAGGACATAGATTAATAATAACACCACCAACATGAATGTGACGGGTGTGCCGGTGTTTAGCCACATTTAGACTCTCAATCTGTGGGTGGATTTTTGCTACTGCCATCCTCAGGTTGTGCTCCACATCCAGTCTTGAACGGTACTTAGTCTTTAATACTGCAAGTGCTGAGAACCCAATCTCACAAACTCCTTAATAAATAAATAAATACATTGTAAGATGTAAAGCACCATGCATAAGTGAACTAAAGGGAGGATTGCTGTGATGAACCCACTATAGGGAACACATTATGGGTGTTTCATTAAGTGGAACTTAAAATATGGAACCTGACTTTGCTTATGGGGGCTTTGCATTCAAGTAGCAGTTGGATGTCACGCAAAATGTAATATGCATGATGTATAGATCCCACACATGAGCACACATAGAATACAGAATAGTAACACATAGGCAAGGGAGTAGCCAAACAATGTGGAGAAGTGTGGCTCAATGGTTAGAGCGGCAGACCCTGATGCAGAGGTCTGGCCCGGGACCAGGGTTCGATTCCCGCCTCGGCGGGTCTTGGGCTCAATTTCCCCGGACCTGATAATTCTCGCCTCGGTGCCTAGTCTAATCATGGGTCCCACTCTGTGACTCTGGGCAATAGCTTGCTTAATCTCCACAACGACCCCAGCAGCGCTGTGGATGCCTGGCTTCACCTTGGGGGTGCCCAGGAGTGGACATTTCACAGGAAAGCCAGGATGGGTTCCGCAGCGGTATGAATACAGCGCTACGAGGCCTCCGGGTAGAAGTGCGCTATATAAAATACAAACATTTACATTTACATTTACAATTTAAATACCTCCCACTCTGAACTACAGCTCTTATGGCACCAAGAAAGCAAAGTAAGTCATCACACCCCTCCCCATTTATCATGTACATTTTGTCATCTATTAACTCTTTCACCATTCATTCTGTCCTTCCATCTGTGTCCCATCCATATCCAAACCTTTTCAACCGTTTGCAAACCTGTCCATCATCTATCCTTCCATCCATCATTTCACTCCTCCATCCCTCCATCCACCCTTTCACTCATCCATCCATCCTTTCACCCAATCCATCCTTTCACTAATCCATCCACTCTTCCACCCATCCACCCATTCACTCATCCATCCAACCATTTACCCTTTCACCCAAGCTATCCTTTCACTCATCCATCCACTCTTCCACTCATCCATCCACTCTTCCACCCATCCATCCATTCTCCCACCCATCCATCCATTCACTCATCAATCCAACCATTTACCCTTTCACCCATCCAGCCATCCTTTCACTTACTCATCCCCCCCAGTCACTCACCCGTACATCCATTCAACCTTTCACTCATCCTTCCACCCATCCATCCATCCTTCCTGCTCTCCACCCTCCCTTTCACTCATGTATGCATTCTTTGACTCATCCATCTTTATGTTCTTCTTTTCACTCATCCATACACACATTTGCCCATCCATTCTGCCAGTCATTCATCCATGTTTTCACTCATCCATCTATCCATTCTCCCTTTCTCTCTCCATTCCCCTTTCACTTAGCCACCCATCCTTCTATCCACCCTTCACCCATCCACCCACTCATCCATTTACTCATCCACTCATGAATCCATCCATTGACCACTCATCCACCCTTTCACTCTTCTATCCATCCCTTGGTCCATCTACCCTCCTCAATCACTCATCCATCCTTACATCCACCCTTTCACGCATCCATCCATCTATCTATTCATTCATTCACCCTTTCACTTATCAATACATCAATCCATCCATCATTTCTCTCATCCATCCACCCATTGACTCGTCCATCATCCACCCTTTCATTGATCCATCCACCATTTCACTGACCCATCCATCCTTTTACCCATCCATCTACCCTTCCAACCATACATGCATCTATTTACTCTCATCCATCCTTCCACTCATGCATCCATCCATCCTTTCTCTCATTATCCATTCACCCTGTCACTCATTATCCATCCACCCTTTCACTCATCTATCCATCCTTTCACTCATCCATGCACCCATTTACCCATACATCCACCATTTCACCCATACATCCACCATTCCACCCATCATTTCACCCATACATCCACCATTCCACCCATCATTCCACCCATACATCCACCATTCCACCCATACATCTATTTATCTATATGGTAATATAACGGAAAACGTCTGGTGGTTGGCTTTATTCGACATCTTTCACACATTTGATGATTTAAATTTGAATTTGCAGACTAATATTTTTTAACATTGACACTTCCGTGCTTACACAAAGATCTTCATGAGTTGAGGACTGCAGATTAGAGTTCACCAACCTGATTCATGGCCCAAACCTGGATTGTAACCTCTCCTTCCCGTCCTAAAATATTTGAAGTATTACCGCCCCCCCCCCCCCCTTCACTCCCACCCCCTTTGAAAGGCTGGGGCCCTGGGCCAGAGCCCACTTTGCCCGTGCCTTAAAACTTCTCCGGAAACTTTCTCTCCTTTCTGGGAAGAGCTAACTCTCCCAGGAGGGGGTTAATTCACGGAGTTGACAGCTTCAGCTGCAGTGGGAGGCAAGGGGTCTCCTCTGCTAAAACAAAGCGTATCAGTTTGTTTGCTTTCGTTTTTAGCAGAGGAGACTCCTTGCCTCGCACTGCAGCTGAAGCTGTCAACTCCATGAATTAACCCCCTCCTGGGAGAATTACCCAGACAAAGGAACGGGCACGTAGTGCCCTATGGAATTCCCCTCGCACCCCCCTCCAGCCATCACAGAGTTCTCCAAACAAAGAGAAGATTGGAGTGGAGTGCACGCCCCCCCGGGATGGTGTTGCGCCCCCCCAGGGGGGCGCGCCCCACAGATTGAAGAACCCTGTCCTAGATGATCTAAGGTGTCGGCCATATTGGAACGGGCAAAAAAAGTATATGTGAATGATAATGTGTAAATTAATACTAAACGAAAGAGTCATTCAATCACTGAGGATAAAAATGCATGACAATAAGTGATAAAAACTCAAATGTGTTAGATTAAAAAGAGGAATAGAAAAAGAATATACCATAATTAAAGAAGATGATCAAAATGCTACATCTCTAGATTAAATGTTCACAGGTAACAAGAAAATTCCAGACAATCATTAAGCCCATAAGGCTTCATGGAATCAAGTTTGAAAATCCATTTGTTTTCCTTCTGCAATAGTCTTTTATTTACGTCTTGGTTTTCAATATTCGTAATGGTCTCGAGTACCATGAATTGCAATTGTGAAATGTTATGTCTACGTTCGTTAAAGTGCACTGCTACAGTTGATTTCTCGTCATTTCTTCTGATGCTGCTCTTGTGTTCTGAAAGTCTCGTTTTCTGATTGTTTTCCCTACATAAACAAAGCCACATGGGCATTTGAGTAGATAGACCAAATTCATTGAGTCGCAAGTTGCTGTTGTTTTTAGACGAATGGATGTGCCACTGCGTGGATGATTTATAGTAGTTCCTTTAAAGATAGCATGACAATTGTTGCAGTTGTGGCAAGGCAAAGTACCTTTGGGGTGACTGGTAATTGAAATAGAGCTGGTGGGTTTTAATATGTAAAGAATATTTTTACTTCTTGAAAAAGCGAATTTAGGTTTGTCTTGAAAGATTCCTTTGAAATCAGGTTCGTTGGATAAGATCTGCCAGTGTTTCAAAATGGTTTGTTTGTAAATGTGGCTTTTTGTAGAGAATCTTGAAACCACTACCATTCGTCTAAAAATTTTGAAACCACTACCATTTGTCTATCATCAGATCTTGTTGTGGTCTGTAGTAATTCAGTTCGTGTTTTAGCTGAGCATTTCTCTTCTGCTCTTTTCAAAATGTCAGGAGGATATCCGCGTTCCTGGAAACGTCGAATCATGTTTTGTACTTGCAGGGTGGATTCACTGGGGTCCGAAGCTATTCTCTTAGCTCTGTACAATTGTGAAATGGGTAAATTATTTTTGAGTGAAGACTGGTGGAAGCTTCTGTAATGCAGAAGGTTGTTCCGATCTGCGGGCTTTTTAAATAGAGTCGTGGTGATCTTATTGTGTTCAATTAGAAATAAGACATCAAGATAAGCTATGGATTTGTCGTGAATTTGGTGAGTGAATTGATTGCGATCATTGATATTATTCAAATTCTCCAGTTCGTTCTTGTGTCAAGATTGAATGGGGGCCTTGCCATAACACAAAGATGTCATCAATATACCGGAAAAAGATCCGTGCATATTTTTTCCAATTTTCACCATTTTGGATATTGTTAGTCTCGAAATTGGTCATGAAGATGTTAGCATAATTAGGAGCTGTGCAGTTGCCTATAGAAGTACCAGTGAGCTGTAAATAGTAGTCATCTTGCCATTTGAAATAACTCTGGTATAACGTGAAATTAAGCAATTTCATAAGAAAGGTTTGAAAATCATGACTCAATTGCGATTGTAGTAGCATAGTTTTGACTGCTTCTGTACCAAGGTTGTGCGGTATAGAGGTGTAAAGAGCATTAACGTCGATCGTGCATAGCCATACTTCTTGATCTTCCGGTAGAGAGATTTGGGCAATTTTAATCAAAAAGTCGGTGGTGTCTTTTATGTAAGTAACAGCTTGTGTCACAAAATCCTTGAGATGTAAATCCAGAAATTGACCTATAGGTCATGAATGCTTCCTCTCGTGTTTACTATAGGACGGAAAGGAGGATGTTGTGCGTCCTTGTGTATTTTTGGAAGCATGTATGTTGATGGTGTCGTGGGATGTGCTTTGGTGAGGAATTTCTTTGTTTTCTCTGTGATTATGCCATCTTCACAGGCTTTATCCAAAATTTGTGATAAGAAGTCCTGAAAATTTTTGGTTGGATTAAACCCCAATGGAGCATATACTTCTAGATCATTCGCATGGGCATTAACTTGTGCAGTATAGAAATCGGTGTCCATTAGAACAAGTGCACCTCCCTTGTCCGCTTTCTGTACGGTGATGTTCACATTATTAGATATGTTCCTCAAGATATTCAGTTCTTTTTTAGATAAGCTTTGAAATTTGGTGTGATGTCTGAAGTCAAATCAGTTGATTTCATTACTAACTAATGATTCAAAAGTATCAATGGATTTGTGACTCACCGGTGCCTGGTAGGTACTCTTAGGTCTGAGATGTTTAAGTTGGGTGTCTGGTTCTTTTTCTTTTCCAGGTTGTAAAACATTTTCAAAAAAGTGACGAAATTGCGTGTAAGTTTAAAAAGACTGATGTTAAGTTCCAATTTATTGGAATTGTGAGTTGAAACAAAGGATGTCCGTTTTTGCAAAGTTTGTATCTCGGTCTTGCTGAGATTGTAGGAGGAAATGTTAATCACCAATTGATTGTCTGTTCCTATTTCTTTCTTCTGTTGGTCTTGGTGACCGTTGTCTTTAATGTTGATGTTGAAGGTTCTTTTTCTTTTGCGCCTGCGGGGTCTTCTGTGTCTTTTTGGCCTACCTCTAAAAAAGGCCCACTTGTTGGAGTTTGAGATGAAGTGTCACTATCGCCCTCACTCTATCTGTCCATCTATTGCCCTCACTCCATCTATTGCCCTCACTCCATCTATTGCCCTCACTCCATCTATCGCACTCACTCCATCTATCGCACTCACTCCATCTATCGCACTCACTCCATCTATCGCACTCACTCCATCTATCGCACTCACTCCATCTATCGCACTCACTCCATCTATCGCACTCACTCCATCTATCGCACTCACTCCATCTATCGCACTCACTCCATCTATCGCACTCACTCCATCTATCGCATCACCACAGCATCACTCAGCACCACCACAGCATCACTCAGCACCACCACAGCATCACTCAGCACCACCACAGCATCACTTAGGGGCACCACAGCATCACTTGGGGGCACCACAGCATTACTCAGGGGCACCACAACATCACTGAACGCCACAGCATCACTCGTCGCCACCACATCACTCAGCGCCACCACAGCATCCATCTGTGCAACCATTCAACAACAGCTGGTTCAAATATGTTATCTCAATGTTTCAAGCTTTATTACAAATGTCACAAAAAGATATTAATATTTCACTTCTGTTCTTGGATTTTCGCCACAATAAAATACACTAAACATAATCTTCACAAAAGTTATTTACCGAGCCACCCCAGGACGCACCCACGGACCCTTCACCTGCCAATCCTGCAAGTTCTCCTGCATCCGGACCTGCAGCGCACCCGCCAAGCCGAGCACCAGCAGCAACCACCTGAAGTGCATCCTGCTAAACACCCGCTCTATCCACAGACCTCGCACCCAACCACAGAACCAACGCCCCCGACCACCACCCTCCGCGCCTCGACCCCGGTCCGCACCGAAGACACCATCCACACGATGAACTCCATCCACTCCGAATGCCCCCACCACGTCTTCAACAAGGCCGACTCAGTCATCGCACCCCAACTCCGGGACATCATCAACTGCTCCTTCAACACCGCCACTTTCTCGGAGATCTGGAAGCATGCCGAACTCAGCGCCCTCCTGAAGAAACCATCAGCAGACCCCACCGACCTCAAGAACTACCGACCCATCTCGCTCCTCCCGTTTCCTGCCAAAGTCATCGAGAAGACCGTCAACAGACAGCTTGCCGCCTTCCTCGAGACAAACTGTTCCCTCGACCACTCGCAGTCCGGCTTCCGAGCCAACCACAGCACCGAGACCGCCCTCATCGCAGCCACTGACGACATCCGAGCCCTGCTCGACAATGGGGAAACAGCGGCCCTCATCCTCCTGGACCTCTCCGCAGCGTTCGACACTGTCTGCCACCGCACCCTAGTGCAACGCCTCAGCAACATCGGAATCAAAGAGAAGGCACTGTAGTGGATCATCTGGTTCCTCGCCGGAAGAACCCAGAGAGTCCGCCTCCCCCGTTCATATCCGAGGCCACCGAAGTCATCTGCGACGTACCACAAGGATCATCACTCAGCCCCACCCTCTTCAACGTCTACATGAGCCCCCACGCAGCCATCGCACGCCAACACAACCTCAACATCATCTCCTACGCCGACGACACCCAGCTGATCCTCTCCCTCACCAACGACCCAGCCACCGCCAGATCCAACCTACACGAAGGGATGAAAGACGTAGCCGAGTGGATGATGAACAGCCGCCTGAAACTGAACTCAGACAAGACGGATATCCTCATCCCTGGATCATCACCCTCTGCCTGGGACAACTCCTGGTGGCCCCCTGCCCTGGGCAGCGCACACAAACCAACGGACCACGCACGCAACCTGGGCTTCATCCTGGACTCCTCCCTCTCGATTACCAGACAAGTCAACGCCGTCTCATCATCATGTTTCAACATCCTACGCATGCTCCGAAAGATTTTCCGATGGATCCCCACCGAAACCAGGAAGACGGTCACCCAGGCACTCGTCACCAGCCGACTGGACTATGGAAACACCCTCTACACCGGAACCACAGCCAAACTACAGAAAAGACTCCAACGCATCCAGAACGCCTCCGCATGACTCATCCTGGACATCCCCCAACACAGCCACAACTCCAGACACCTGAGAGACCTGCACTGGCTCCCCGTCAGCAAGAGAATCACGTTCCGACTCCTCACCCACGCACACAAGGCCTTCCACGACCTGGGCCCCAGGTACCTCAACAACCGCCTGACCTTCTACACCCCCACCAGCGAGCTACGATCGACCAGCCACGCCCTCGCCGCCGTTCCACACATTCGAAGAGCCACCATGGGAAGAAGATCCTTCTCCTACCTGGCAGCCAAGACTTGGAACTCCCTCCCCATCCACCTCCGTCTGACCCAAGACCACCTCTCCTTCAGGAAGCAACTCAAGACCTGGCTGTTCGAGCAGTAGCGGACCCCTCTCCCCCAAGCGCCTTGAGACCCTCCGGGTGAGTAGCGCGCTATACAAATTTCTTGATTGATTGAAAGTTTAAGCTATTGCCATTATAAATTACAATAACTTTGATTTAAGTATTAATTATAAAAAAAAAAGCCTTTGTTATTTGTAATATCAATACATCTAAGTCACGTAAATACAACACATTTTGCATTACAAATGCTACAGATGTCACATTTGCGAAAGTTACAACTATTGGCATTGTAAATGACAAAGCTATTAATTTCGCTATTATCAAACCCAACACATAAATAAAAAATTTGTCATTTACAATACCAATAGCTCAAACTTTCCTAATGCAAGACCTGTTGCACGGCAAATGCTTTTTTCTCTGGCCTACAGCCACTAGCTATGGATATCAGGGCCCAGGGCAAAATATGGGCATTCCATTGGGAGGCGAGATTCGCACAATCTCTGTGTGCACTGATCATCTCCTCCTCTATAGTAAAGACATGCAATCAGAACCCGCTGCTCTAGCCCAGATGCTCACTGAATGTGCTGTCATTTCTGGCTTGTGGGTTAACTGGGCTAAATCCTGCTTGTTCCCTTTTACCCCTTTGTACCCCAATCCCACATTTGCCCTTAGCTGCATCCCAGTATTGTGGCAATCCAGAATGTTTCACTACCTGGTGGTTAGGATATACGAGCACTGCCCTCAAAACCCAAATGTAGCTCTGGTGTACACTTCCATTATCTGCACGGGTGGGTAGCTCTGCTCAAAAGGGTGGTCTTGCCTCGGCTACTCTATTTGTTCACTAATCTGCTAGTATATATCTTGCTCCTCCCTACTTAAGATCCTTTGAAGGAATCATGTGAGAGTTTATTTTGAACAAGTCTCGGTGCAGAGTGGCACTGGCCAAAATGTATCTGCCCATGGACCAGGCAGGGCTCGCAGTACCCAATATGGAACAGCACTAAATTGCCTATACCATACTCAATACTCTACCCTGTACGAGCCAGCATTGCCCTTGGTGGACACGCCTAGAGGCAACACCTCGTCAAAGGAGATCACTGCTTGGCCGTCCACTGGTATATACATACTGGGGACTTCTATTGAGACAGTGAACTAGTGCTGTATGATACACTGGCAGAGGAAGAGTGTGAGAAGTTGGCCTGATAGGTGATGTTTCCAATTCTGGAACCACCTGTTATCAGACCAAACAATCCCTTATGGTGTCTGGTTGTAAGTCAACCTTATTAGACAAGCTATCCTAGGGGTAGCATGGACTAAGCAGCCTAAAGGCTTAACTTAAGAGGTCGTGTTAAGCGAGCTGTTTTACCACATACAATCCTGTAATATCAAATGAAAGGACACCACACAAGTATATATTATAAAAATATATGTATTTATTACTAAAAACAATCCCCAGTATTCTTTATGAATAAAGGGGCACAAGCGTTAAATCAAAAGCACTGTTTAAAC
The DNA here is from genome assembly GCF_964261635.1 of Lissotriton helveticus. Lineage (NCBI taxonomy): Eukaryota > Metazoa > Chordata > Amphibia > Caudata > Salamandridae > Lissotriton > Lissotriton helveticus. The sequence goes on along the minus strand of NC_136068.1, from coordinate 1,931,281,886 downwards.
ATACAAAGTTGCACAATTATGGATGAGGGCAGGGGGCCACTCAAACCATATACTAAACAAGTGGTATAAGAGATGCCACTCGAGCAGTGGTTAGGCCTAGGGCCTAGGGAATCGCTGGGAGCAGTCAGGACAAGCAATGCTGAAGTCGGGAATGGCCCTCGGGATTCGGGAGATGTGCGGAGAGCGCACGCATGCACCAATGTTAACCAATGGTGCGTAAAAGTTGTAAAGTTAAAGTTAAAGGACACTTCCGCTGAACCTAGAGGAACAAAACTTAACACACAGACCCTAGAGGTGTGCACCAGTGTGGGAACACCGGCGGAGCAAAGTTAACTCACCCACAGGAAGTGGGTGCAAAGGGTCGAAGATGCGTCGGGTTTTGACACGCAGGCTCTTGGTGCTTGAAGCTGAAAGGGCTGCAGGCGGGTTAAAGATGAAGTGTCCGGTGGAGTCCAAGGGTGGACTCAAGTCGAAGGGTACCTGAAAGCAGAGGGGACAGAGTCTGGGTCACTCAGCAGTGACCAGGGTGGAACCAGGACGGAACCAGGCAATGTCGGGCGCAATCAGGTGGTCGTCGAGGAGCTTCTCTCCGCTGTCACGTGGGCTCTGGGGCATCTGCGACGTCCAGGAGCAGGTCACGATCTGTCCCACGCAGGCTCTCACCGTCGGTGCAGTCGGCTTCAAGTTTGGAGCAAACAACACTTGGCAAGAGCAATCCACGCGGGATCGGAAGATTGCTTCTCACTCTGACCAGGAAGGTCAGAGTCGGGGCTCCTTTTCAGGGGAGCAGGTGTGGATCTGGAGCAACCAGATTCACGAGTCTTCTTCGTAGTTTCGTCGGCAGAGGGACCACTAGCCAGCTGGCAAGTGGCCGGGCCAACGCGTTGAGCCAAATGGAGCAGAAGGGCCCCACGCAGCACTCGTCGAGTGTGGAGGGCTGAACTTCGGCTCAGGAGTAGCTCAGGGTGGGGGCTTCTCAAACCCCGGTGCACAGCTTCGAGGGTCACTCGTGGGCTGCACGGTCAGCGTCTCGTGGTCAATTCAAGATGGCGTGCCCCACGCTTCCGGTCGCCTCCACGGGTCTCAGCTTTGCAGGGACTGTGGATCGGGCTGTTGGAAGGCAGGCAGGCTTGATCTCGTCGATCTCAGTCGCTCGAGTTCCGGCGGGAACTGCAACTAAGTAGACGTCGAGGGCTGGATGGTGCCTGCTGCTGCAGGGTGGTCACTCCTTGACCACAAGGGAGATTCTTCGGGCTTCCACGTTGAGATGGAGGGCGAAGGGTCCAGAATTTCGTTTCAAATGTTTCTTCCAGGAAATCTGATGTGCATTGGCACTGCTCCCACTCTTATTCGAATCTGGGGGGCGTGATTACCTGCTAGGTCCCCCCCTATGGGTGGGACCCAGGAAGTGGGTGGATACACCCCCTTCCTTTGATCCAGGCCGCCCTGGCACGAGGGCTGGAGTGCCCCAGAACCGGTTTGGCCGGATTATGCAAGGGGCAGCCTTGTGTCGAGTTTCGGTCAACTGCAGGGGTCCAGACATTTGTCTGTGGCAGAGGCATCCATTTTGTGGATCTTAAGGTCTTTGGAGAAATTAACCGCATTTAGGTAAAGCAACATGTCTTACCCCTCTAGAGGTTTACATGTGTCCAGATATAGGTTTAGATATAGGTATACTATATCTAAGCAAGGGGTGTTTACACCACCTTACCCCAGCTGAGTGATCAGCCAGTTGTGTCAATTTAAGAACCAGCCAGGGGTGGCAAAAGATATGCTGCAGCCCCTGGTAGGCCTTGGTGGCCCCTATGCCCTGGGCACCTATAGTGCATTATACAGGGGCTGACAAGGAGTCCATTTCCAATTGGTATGTGCCTATAGCACATGTGTCAGTAATTTAGTGAGAGAACAGCAGGCTGGGGGTCTGATCAGCAGGCCCACAGCCTCAGTAGTCGAAAACCAGTGAAGCAAAAAGCAAAAATTTGGGGTGACCATAGGATAGCAGACCCTACTCTCCTACACAACCCCCCCCCCCAAACGCAGGGACATTAAACTAACCTTGACCAGATAAGTCTTCATGTTCTAAGTGGAAGTACCGGGAGAGACCATCTGCATTACCATGGTCAGTCCCTGGGCGGTGCTCCACTGTAAAGTCCATCCCCTGTAGGGAAATGGACCACCTGAGCAGTTTGGGATTTTCACCCTTCATCTGATTAAGCCATAAGAGGGGCTTATGGTCTGTCTGCACCAGGAAGTGAGTTCCAAACAAGTAGGACCTCAACTTCTTTAATGCCCAAACCACAGCAAAGGCCTCCCTCTCAATGGCTGACCAACGTTTCTCTCTGGGAGTCAGCCTCCTGCTAATGAAAGCAATAGGCTGGTCTTGACCATCTTGATTAAGTTGTGAGAGCACAGCTCCCACCCCCAACTCAGAAGCATCTGTCTGTACAATGAACTGTTTGGAGTAGTCAGGACTCTTCAGGATAGGTGCAGAGCACATGGCCTTCTTCAGGTCATCAAATGCCTTCTGACAGCTAACTGTCCACTGAACCTTTTTTGGCATCTTCTTGGATGTCAAGTCATTTAATGGTGTCACTATAGACCCATAGTTCTTCACAAACTTCCTGTAATACCCAGTCAGGCCCAAGAAGGCTCTGACTTGTGTCTGGGTAACTGGAGGAGCCCAGTCCTGTATGGCCTGGATTTTGCTCTCCAGTGGCTGAACCTGGCCTCCACCTACTAGGTGGCCCAGGTATACAACCTTACTCTGCCCTATCTGGCACTTAGTGGCCTTGATAGTTAGGCCTGCTTTCTGCAGGGCCTCCAAAACTCTCTTCAGGTGGATCAGGTGATCCTCCCAGGTGGAGCTAAAGACAGCAATATCATCTAGATATGCTGCGCAAAAGTCATCCAACCCAGTAAGGACTTGGTTCACCAACCTTTGGAAAGTGGCAGGTGCATTCTTCAAACCAAAGGGCATTACCACAAACTGATAATGTCCACTAGGGGTAGAGAATGCTGTCTTGGCTTTTGACTCCTCAGCTAGTCTGATTTGCCAGTAGCCAGCTGTCAGATCGAATGTGCTCAGAAACTTGGCAGAAGCCAATCTGTCAATGAGCTCATCTGCTCTTGGAATGGGGTGAGCATCTGTCCTAGTGACAGCATTGAGACCCCTGTAGTCCACGCAAAACCTCATTTCTCTCTTTCCATCTTGGGTATGAGGTTTTGGCACCAGGACTACTGGGCTGGCCCATGGGCTCTCTGATGGCTCAATCACTCCAAGCTCCAACATCTTTTGCACCTCAGCCTTGATGCAATCCCTGACATGGTCAGGTTGCCTGTAGATCTTATTCTTCACAGGCAGACTGTCACCAGTGTCCACTACATGGGTACACCAGTCAGTCTGGCTGGGTGCGAGTGAAAACAAATGCCTGTGGGCCTGCAAAACTTGTCTGCAGTCCATCTGTTGCTGGTCAGTGAGGCTGCCTGCCAAGGCTACTCCATCAACTGAACCATCATCAGGGTTCTGAGAAAGCAGGTCTGGGAGAGGGTCACTCTCTTCCTCCTGATCCCCATCTGTGGCCATGAGCAAGCTCATGTCCTCCCTGTCCACAAATGCTTTCAAGCGATTCACATGGATTACCCTGTGAGGGCTCCTGGGTGTTCCAAAGTCCACCAAGTAGGTGACTTCTCCCTTCTTCTCAATAATAGGATAGGGTCCACTCCATTTGTCTTGGAGTGCTGCTTGAGCCACTGGCTCCAGTACCCATACCTTCTGTCCTGGTTGGAACTCTACCAGTACAGCCTTTTGGTCATGCCAAGCTTTCTGTAATTCTTGGCTGGCCTCCAGGTTTTTGGATGCTCTTTCCATGTACTCAGCCATCCTGGAGCGGAGACCAAGTACATAGTCCACTATGTCTAGTTTGGGTTGTTTGAGAGGTAACTCCCATCCTTCTTTCACCAAACACAATGGACCTCTCACAGGGTGGCCAAACAAAAGTTCAAAAGGGCTGTAGCCAACCCCCTTCTGTGGGACCTCTCTGTAAGCAAAGAGCAGGCAGGGTAAAAGAATGTCCCATTTCCGCCTGAGCTTCTCTGGTAATCCTTTTATCATGCCTTTAAGGGTCTTGTTAAATCTCTCCACAAGCCCATTGCACTGTGGATGATATGGGGTGGTAAACTTATAGTTTACTCCACATTCCTTCCACATTGCTTTCAGATAGCTAGACATAAAATTCGTGCCTCTATCTGATAGTACCTCCTTAGGTAAGCCCACTCTTGAGAAAACTGCAATGAGGGCCTTTGCCACCACAGGTGCTGTGGTGGTCCTTAGGGGAATAGCCTCTGGATACCTGGTGGCATGATCCACTACCACCAGTATAAATCTGTTCCCAGATGCTGTTTGGGGGTCCATTGGACCCACAATATCAATTCCAACTCTCTCAAAGGGGACCCCCACCACAGGTAGTGGTATTAGGGGGGCCTTTGTTGTGCCACCTGACTTACCACTGGCTTGGCAAGTGACACAGGAGCGACAAAACTCCTTGACATTTTCTGACATGTGAGGCCAGTGAAAGTGTGAAACAAGCCTGTCCCACGTCTTGTTCTGGCCTAAGTGTCCTGCAAGGGGAATATCATGGGCCAAGGTAAGAAGGAACCCCCTAAACTGCAGAGGTATAACCAACCTCCTGGTCATGCCAGGCTTGGGGTCTCTAGCCTCTGAGTAAAGGAGTCCATCATCCCAATACACAGTATGGGTACCTTGGGCATCCCCAGCAGCCTCAGCAGCAGCCTGCTGTCTGAGGGGTTCAAGGGAAGGGCAATCTAATTGAGCCTGCCTCAGGTCTGCCCTTGAGGGTCCCCCTGTCCCCAGAAACTCAACCTGGTCAGGTTTAAGCTCCTCAGAGACAGTCTCCTCTTGGACTGCAGAATCAGTTTCCTCTGAAACTTGATCCTCAACCTGGGGCAAGGTGGAAGGCTCAGCCTTTCCTCTCTTGCTCCTTCTCTTGGGTTGTGGTTGGTCTATTGTTCCAAGATCCACCACTGGTTCAGGAAGGCACTTCTTAGCCTGAGCCCTTGTCATGGCAAGGACATGCTCTGAAATCCCTAGCATTTCTGCATGAGTCCTGTACTCCACTTCTGACCATGCTGAGCTTTCAAGGTCATTGCCTAACAGACAGTCTACTGGTAGGTCTGCACTCACCACAACTTTCTTTAGGCCATCAACCCCTCCCCAGGAGAAGTTCACAACTGCCACACTATGGGAAGTAGTGGAGTTGCTTGCATTGGTCACTAGGTAGCTCTCACCTAGTACAATCTGTCCAGGGTCCACAAAGTCAGGTGTCACCATTGTGACACTGGCACATGTGTCCCTGTAGGCTTGAGCCAGTTTCTCATTAATTAAGGGAGTCTGCCTGTATTTGCCCAGGTTACTGGGGCTTACTGCAGTGGGCAACTCAATGTCCACATCATACAGGAGAACTGCCTGTGTAGGGATTCTGACTAGGCAAGATCCTACTTCAATACCCAGGGTCAACCCAGCTACACCCTTGGACTGTGTTCCACCACTGCTTACTGTACTTGGGGTTGCAGTTGCTTTAGGAGCTGTAGTGGTGGGAACTGGATTTGCCTTGGTGCACTCACTGCCCCAGTGTGAAACTGATTTGCAGGTATTACACCAAGGTGTCTTTGGACCTTTGTTCTTCTTCTTCTTGTTTCCATTTTGGGAACCACCCTCCTTACTATTAGTTTGGGGGCCTGAAGACTTCTGGTCTTTTTCTTTATCTTTCTGATTCTGATTACCACCCTTCTGGTCTGTTTTCTTCTGGTCACCACCTTGGTTCTGGGGTTTCTGCTTAATCCTTGTTCTGACCCATTTGTCTGCCTTCTTTCCCAATTCTTGGGGAGAGGTCAGATCAGAGTCAATAAGGTATTGATGCAACAGCTGGTTTGTGCAGTTATTAAGGATCTGTTCTCTCATCATAAGATTGTACAATCCTGTATAGTCTGAAACTTTACTTCCCTGCAACCAACCCTCCAAAGCCTTAGTGGCACACTCAACGAAATCAGTCCAGTCTTGAGTCTGTGCTTTTTGGGTGTCTCTGAACAACAACCTGTATTGCTCAGTGGTTAGGCCAAACCCTTCAATAAGAGCACTCTTCAAAACAGAGTAGTTTTTGGCATCCTCAGGTCTAACTGTGAGGAGCCTGTCCCTCCCTTTCTCAGAAAAGGAGTACCACAAAATTGCAGCCCACTGATCCTCAGGAACCTGCTGTACCATGCAGGCTCTCTCAAGAGCAGTCATCCATTTGTGGATGTTATCCCCTTCTTTAAAGGGGGCCACAATTTTTGTCAGGTTTCTATTGTCATAGGCCCTGTCTTTTTCTCTTGGAAATTTGCTGCCACCAGTGGCATCTAAGCCACTTAATTTCTGCTCTCTTGCCAAGGCAAGTTTAGCTTGAGCTAAGGTAAGTCTAGCTTGACTCAGGGCTACCTCCTCTCTCTCTATTTGGAGTTTGACAGCCCTCATTCTAGCCCTATGCTCAGCTTTCTGAGAAGCAGTCATGCCTCTCTCTGATTCTCTGGAGGCACTAGAAATATGAGAGTCCCCTGAGGGAGATCTCACTCTTCTGTTGCCTGGGAGAATACCATGGTGGGTTCTGGGGAGGTGCTGGCCCTCTCCATTCCCCAGTAGGTCCAAGTTGGCCTGGCTAAGCCTGGCAACTGGAACCTGGCTACCCCTCTGATCCTGATCTTCTAAGTCCTCAACTTCTGAGTCCTCCTCCTCCTCTTCTTCTTCCTCATCTTCCTCCTGAGGGGGGTCAGTTACAGGGGGGTTCCCTCCATTTCCTGTTTCTAGGGAAGCTTCCTTTGCCCTTTCTAAGTCATCCTGCTCTAGGATTTCTACCAGGATTTGGCAGGTGGGGCTTCTGCCCCTTTATAACCCTCTTGCTTTGCACAAGGCAATCAAGTCTCTTCGGGTTAGTTTGTCATATCCAAAAGTTGCCTGGGTAAGGTCAACTGTCACAGGAGTAGACCCTGAGGCTTTTCCTGTGTCAGACATGACTACTAGTGAGGTGTAAGTGGTGCACTTACCTACACTAAGTGTTTTCCTACTGTACCTTGCTAGTGAGTTGTAGTCAGGGTGTGCTAATCCCTTTAATCTACAACTACTAAGTTCAGTAGAACTTAATATGCTAAGCTTTTGATTTATATGTACCTAGAGGTACTTGATGTGATCTTTCAATTTGATACAAAGATTGCAATGGTAAAACAACAGCAAGCTCAAATCCGCACCGCTGCTCACCAATGTGAGAAGTTGGCCTGATAGGTGATGTTTCCAATTCTGGAACCACCTGTTATCAGACCAAACAATCCCTTATGGTGTCTGGTTGTAAGTCAACCTTATTAGACAAGCTATCCTAGCATGGACTAAGCAGCCTAAAGGCTTAACTTAAGAGGTCGTGTTAAGCGAGCTGTTTTACCACATACAATCCTGTAATATCAAATGAAAGGACACCACACAAGTATATATTATAAAAATATATGTATTTATTACTAAAAACAATCCCCAGTATTCTTTATGAATAAAGGGGCACAAGCGTTAAATCAAAAGCACTGTTTAAACATACAAAGTTGCACAATTATGGATGAGGGCAGGGGGCCACTCAAACCATATACTAAACAAGTGGTATAAGAGATGCCACTCGAGCAGTGGTTAGGCCTAGGGCATCGCTGGGAGCAGTCAGGACAAGCAATGCTGAAGTCGGGAATGGCCCTCGGGATTCGGGAGATGTGCGGAGAGCGCACGCATGCACCAATGTTAACCAATGGTGCGTAAAAGTTGTAAAGTTAAAGTTAAAGGACACTTCCGCTGAACCTAGAGGAACAAAACTTAACACACAGACCCTAGAGGTGTGCACCAGTGTGGGAACACCGGCGGAGCAAAGTTACCTCACCCACAGGAAGTGGGTGCACAGGGTCGAAGATGCGTCGGGTTTTGACACGCAGGCTCTTGGTGCTTGAAGCTGAAAGGGCTGCAGGCGGGTTAAAGATGAAGTGTCCGGTGGAGTCCAAGGGTGGACTCAAGTCGAAGGGTACCTGAAAGCAGAGGGGACAGAGTCTGGGTCACTCAGCAGTGACCAGGGTGGAACCAGGACGGAACCAGGCAATGTCGGGCGCAATCAGGTGGTCGTCGAGGAGCTTCTCTCCGCTGTCACGTGGGCTCTGGGGCATCTGCGACGTCCAGGAGCAGGTCACGATCTGTCCCACGCAGGCTCTCACCGTCGGTGCAGTCGGCTTCAAGTTTGGAGCAAACAACACTTGGCAAGAGCAATCCACGCGGGATCGGAAGATTGCTTCTCACTCGGACCAGGAAGGTCAGAGTCGGGGCTCCTTTTCAGGGGAGCTGGTGTGGATCTGGAGCAACCAGATTCACGAGTCTTCTTCGTAGTTTCGTCGGCACAGGGACCACTAGCCAGCTGGCAAGTGGCCGGGCCAACGCGTTGAGCCAAATGGAGCAGAAGGGCCCCACGCAGCACTCGTCGAGTGTGGAGGGCTGAACTTCGGCTCAGGAGTAGCTCAGGGTGGGGGCTTCTCAAACCCCGGTGCACAGCTTCGAGGGTCACTCGTGGGCTGCACGGTCAGCGTCTCGTGGTCAATTCAAGATGGCGTGCCCCACGCTTCCGGTCGCCTCCACGGGTCTCAGCTTTGCAGGGACTGTGGATCGGGCTGTTGGAAGGCAGGCAGGCTTGATCTCGTCGATCTCAGTCGCTCGAGTTCCGGCGGGAACTGCAACTAAGTAGACGTCGAGGGCTGGATGGTGCCTGCTGCTGCAGGGTGGTCACTCCTTGACCACAAGGGAGATTCTTCGGGCTTCCACGTTGAGATGGAGGGCGAAGGGTCCAGAATTTCGTTTCAAATGTTTCTTCCAGGAAATCTGATGTGCATTGGCACTGCTCCCACTCTTATTCGAATCTGGGGGGCGTGATTACCTGCTAGGTCCCCCCCTATGGGTGGGACCCAGGAAGTGGGTGGATACACCCCCTTCCTTTGATCCAGGCCGCCCTGGCACGAGGGCTGGAGTGCCCCAGAACCGGTTTGGCCGGATTATGCAAGGGGCAGCCTTGTGCGCCCCAAGCAGTGTCTGGTTTCTTTCAAACCTCCCTGCTACAATCCACTATCTCCTGTCTGGAGGGCGGTGACACCCTCCTGTGACAGGAAACCCTTTGTCCAGGACCCATTTGGTCGAGTTTCGGTCAACTGCAGGGGTCCAGACATTTGTCTGTGGCAGAGGCATCCATTTTGTGGATCTTAAGGTCTTTGGAGAAATTAACCGCATTTAGGTAAAGCAACATGTCTTACCCCTCTAGAGGGGTGGAATGCTATCCCCGTCGCCAGAACTGGCGAGGGGATAGTATTCCAAATCGTATGACACCTTACACGACATGTTTTGATAAAGCCAAACCAAAGTTGCTATTTAACCGCGAGGATTATAAGGCACTTAAGAGTATATGGTATGGCATTATCCTGAAACGGCTTAGGGAGTTGTTCCCGACAGCTGCAGACAGGCTCAGCTCATGCTAGAGCTCCATCTCACATAAAACCACGCACTCAGCCTCCAGGATTGATGAGGCCTTCCATAGGAGTGGCTCACATGTTTACATGTGTCCAGATATAGGTTTAGATATAGGTATACTATATCTAAGCAAGGGGTGTTTACACCACCTTACCCCCAGCTGAGTGATCAGCCAGTTGTGTCAATTTAAGAACCAGCCAGGGGTGGCAAAAGATATGCTGCAGCCCCTGGTAGGCCTTGGTGGCCCCTATGCCCTGGGCACCTATAGTGCATTATACAGGGGCTGACAAGGAGTCCATTTCCAATTGGTATGTGCCTATAGCACATGTGTCAGTAATTTAGTGAGAGAACAGCAGGCTGGGGGTCTGATCAGCAGGCCCACAGCCTCAGTAGTCGAAAACCAGTGAAGCAAAAAGCAAAAATTTGGGGTGACCATAGGATAGCAGACCCTACTCTCCTACAAAGAGGGGCTACCGCCGGGTCTTTTTCTACTACATGCCTCGTTATTTGCATCGCAGGGTGGCAGGTGGGGGAGATGACAAGGGAGCCTTCAACACACCTCACGATACAGTATCTCCATGTTATGGGAACAGGTTGGCACTTCATAAGACAGTTTGCAGCCTCCCTCCGCCAACATACAGAAGTGCCTCCCACATCCCTGAGGCAATGCTGGGGGAGGTAACTGGAATGTCCATGTAAGGATAAGGAATGGGCTTCCTTGCTGGAGATTCCGATTCACGTCCCTCAGAATGCCTGCTTCTGCCTCCTCCAATACTACATAACCCAACAAGCCTATCTCATACAGGCGAAAATGAGCAGATACTATAAACAAATAGACGCACACTGCCCTAGATGTAATTTACTAGAGGCCAACCAAGTTCATATGCTATGGGCACATCCTAATATATCACTGAATCAAAGGAGAGAGGGAGGACTAGATAAGCTAGTCCGAATCCCCGTTTTTATATATCAAAAATCAAGAAGGACTAGCTAGGTTTTTACAGGGAAGACTCAATGGAGTACGTATGTCAAGGAAAACCAGTAGGTTTTTGGAAAGCCCTCACCCACCAACCTAGTTGGTGGCATGCTTCATCATCGGGCCCACCACAGTGGCACCTAGCGTGCCCCGGGTGTGCTTCGACGCCAGATTACTGCGGAGCTGGTATACTTACTGAGTGTGCAGTGTGGTGAGTGTGAAGGTGAAGATTAAAAAGCCATACAAAAAATCCCAGCACCCGAGGGTAAAAACACTATTTTAATAAACTGGGTCTCTGTTGGCATATTAAAAGGCAGACGGACACGGTGGAGTATGGATTATGACCTCCAGTGTCCTGTGTGGTCTACATGTTTCAGCCTGGCCTTTCTTAATTTAAAACAGGCTTTCCTCAGGACCAAGTGAGTATGTGTGGAGTTGAAAAGGTTAATTTACAGTGAGTGTTTTTTGTTTTTATGTGTAGCACTCCCTAAGGTGCTATATGGGTGAGAAGGGGGTTCCCTCTCGCTTTGACAGTATTTTTGCTGTTCAAAGCCTCCTTGGGTCGCCTGTGTCGTCCTTCTGCGGTCTTTTTCTCTGCCAGGCGACCCAAGGAGGCTTTGAACAGCAAAAATACTGTCAAAGCGAGAGGGAACCCCCTTCTCACCCATATAGCACCTTAGGGAGTGCTACACATAAAAACAAAAAACACTCACTGTAAATTAACCTTTTCAACTCCACACATACTCACTTGGTCCTGAGGAAAGCCTGTTTTAAATTAAGAAAGGCCAGGCTGAAACATGTAGACCACACAGGACACTGGAGGTCATAATCCATACTCCACCGTGTCCGTCTGCCTTTTAATATGCCAACAGAGACCCAGTTTATTAAAATAGTGTTTTTACCCTCGGGTGCTGGGATTTTTTGTATGGCTTTTTAATCTTCACCTTCACACTCACCACACTGCACACTCAGTAAGTATACCAGCTCCGCAGTAATCTGGCGTCGAAGCACACCCGGGGCACGCTAGGTGCCACTGTGGTGGGCCCGATGATGAAGCATGCCACCAACTAGGTTGGTGGGTGAGGGCTTTCCAAAAACCTACTGGTTTTCCTTGACATACGTACTCCATTGAGTCTTCCCTGTAAAAACCTAGCTAGTCCTTCTTGATTTTTGACACATCCTAATATACACACTTACTGGCGACACGTAACTACCCAACTACCTGCCTGCAAGGGTCGCACGAAACTACACACGTGGGAGGCATGCATCTTAGGACTCATCTGCAGGAGCAAGACACACAAGGGAACATCATGATATTTTGACCATGGAAATTGCCTGAACCACACCATTTGCCGGCATGGTGGCAATCGCTGCTGGTGTGGGCTTAAGCCAAGAGTATTGCAATAAACAAAGAAGACACTTTAGGGCTCCGTAAGATACCTACAGCCACTAACTGGGACACCCGTGGCTGTTTCTGGGAGAAGGCGTCGGGGTTCCACCCCCTTTATTTTCACCCCCCAGGGAAGGCCATTCCCAAAGTTAAAACAAACTCTTTAAATCCGTTTTTTTTTTTTTTTATTTTGTACCCACACATCTTTGTTAGGGCCAGGATATTGTTGGGACTAGTCTCATGATGACACTGCCATGGAGTTAGCAACACTGATGCATTCCTTAACTCTGGTGCCTGTGAGCGGGCCTAGAGTCTACTGTATTTGTTGAGCTTAAAAAAGCTCACAGCCCTGAGGCCTCTGAGGTCATCAGCTTGGCAAAGACATAGCCTCGAGGACCAGTCTCCACCCCCTGATGACGTGGAAGTAAACTTTGCCCGGGAGCTTCAGGCTGAAGCCCTGTAGCACCAGGGGCTTCACTTCAGTCAGGGATTGGAGAGGGTGGTCATCCCGACCCTTTCCCAAATCATCACAGTGGGGTGGGTCCTGCCTTGTGACGAGTTGGGCTTTCCCAAATCATCACAGTGGGGTGGGTCCCGCCGTGTGACGAGTTGGGAAAGGGCAGAGTAAAGGCTGCAGGCAGGTGGGAAGCGGAGAAATCAAATCTGCATAGTGTGTCATCAGCCCATTTGAAGACACGCTGCGCAGACTCGAGGTGTCTGCTTTCCGCGCTGCTGTTAACTCCAGGAGAGTGTGGACGCCATCATTTTGGTGTCATCTAGAAGGTTCCCTACAACCAGTGACAGTCCCAATGGTTCCAAGGCAACAAGCGAAGTAAACTAAGCAGAAAAAAAAGCTTAGTAAGTATTGGTCCATGCAATGGTACGCTGAATTAACTGATTCACTGTAATTCCGTAACGCAATACAGTAAATATAACAGGAACAAAGCATGTTGCTTGGACTGTTAAACAAGAGTCCATACTGAGCGAGTGGTTTGATACACGATAACACAAAGTACTATTTGTTTGTTTTCAGCTCTGTGAAAAGAAATGAGCTGAGCTCAGGGGCTACCAAGTGCAAACATTTCTGCCCTCTCATTAATAGAGGTGGCAATAGAGCATGGAAGGTGGGGGTCCAAGGTGAAGCCTGTATCGAGATAACAGTGACCTAATTCAGATCAAAGAGCTCAAGGTTTTTGGATGCTTTTTCCATGTAGTCAGTCATCCTTGAACATAGGCCAAGCACATAGTCCATTATGTCTTGCTTAGGCTCTCTGTGAGGTCTGTCCCAGCCTGCCTTCACTAGACACAATGACCCCATTATAGGATGACCAAACAGAACTTCAATGGGAGAAGATTCCACTTTCTTCTGTGGTACTGCTCTGTAGGTGAAAAGCAGGCAAGGCAATAGGAGATCCCATCTCCTTCTGGGTTTTTCAGGGAGTCCACCAATCATAACTTTCATTGTGTTGTTGAATCTCTCAACTAACCTATTTGTCTGTGGATGATAGGGGGTGGTAAACTTGTAAGTCACCCACACTCAGCCCACATGGCTTTCAGGTAGCCAGACTTGAAGTTACTACCACTGTCTGACACCACCTACTTAGGAAAGCCCACTCTTGTAAAAATACTAATGAGGGCTCTGATAACTGCTGGAGCAGTAAGTCTTTATGGGAATGGCTTCATTGTACCTGGTAGCATGGTGCACCACCACCAGTATGAATCTGTTCCCAGAGGCTGTGGAAGAGTCAAGGGGCTAACAACGTCAGCCTCTACCCTCTCAAAGAGAACCTCAACCACTGAAGTACAATTAAGGGGGTCTTTGGGTGGCAACCTGCTTCGCCACTGGCTTGGCAAGTAGCATAGGAATTACAAAATTACTTCACCTTTTTATTTATTTTATTTATTTAAAGAGTTTTATATAGCGCTGGCTAGACCCAAAGGTATCAGAGCACTTAACATGAGAATCAACAATTTAACAGAAAAAGATCAGCAATTACACAATACATCAAAAAATAGGCAATACAATTAGGAGAGGTGGGAAAGGAGAGATATAAGTGGTGGAGGGGGCAGGGGAGGTGAGAGAGGGAAGCTAAGGGAAGACACAACAAGGAGCAACAAAAGGAAGTCTGTCTAAAGCCCGACTGGGTAGGTGACGACCAAAGGAGGGAATCCATGGCCCAGCTCCAATATAGCTTAACCAGGTAGCTCCATCGGGCATCAGACAGAATAGTTCAGTCTCGATACATTGAAAGAAAAGAGAAGGAGAGAGATAAATAGAGGGAGGTGAGAGGGAGGATAAGGGAAGAGACAACAAGGAGAGACGAAAGGAAGTCTGTCTAAAGCCCGACTGGGTAGGTGACGACCAAAGGATGGAATATACGGCCCATCTCACCTATAGCTAAACCAGGTAGCTCCATCGGGCATCAGACAGAATAGTTCAGTCTCGATACATTGAGAGAAAAGAGAAGGAGAGACATAAATAGAGAGAGGATGCAGGAGGAGACAACAGAAGAGACGAAAGGAAGTGCAACAATGTGGTTCAACAATAGAACAGAAAAAGATCAACAATTATACATTATATCAAACAATCAGCAAAACAATAGGAGAGGAGAGAAAGGAGAGAGAGAAGTAGTGGGGGGTAGGGGAGGTGAGAAAGTGAGGATAAGGGAAGAGACAACAGTAGAGACAAAAGGAAGTCTGTCTAAAGACAGACTGGGTAGGCGATAACCAAAGGAGGGAATCCACGGCCCATCTCCCCTATAGCTAAACCAGGTAGCTCAATCGGGCATCAGACAGAATAGGGTCAGTCTCAATACATTGAGAGAGGAGAGAAGGAGAGAAATAAAAAGAGGGAGGAGACGACAGAGATGAAAGGAAGTCTGTCTAAAGACAGACTGGGTAGGTGACATCCAAGGAGGGAATCTACAGCCTGTCTCCCCTATAGCTAAACCAAGTAGCTCCATCGGGCGTCGCACAAAAAAGCTAGATCTCAAATGACGAGGGAAAAATTCACAGATAAAACAGGTGGGGACTAAAGGGCCAGGACAGGTGAGGGCAAAGGTCAGAAGCAGGAAAGTGGAGAAGAGTAGAGCGGGGAGGGGTAGGGGGTAGAGGGAGATAAGGTCAGAAGAGACGCAGGAGGGTTTGTTGAGGCCGTCATTTTAGGCAGGTACAAGCAGTATTTACATGAGGATCAGAGTTACAGGTTACAATTTACATTTGTTCCAAGAGCGAAATAAACATAGGAATTAGGAGTGTGACAGGGGGAGGGAGGGAAAGGAAGGCGGGAAAGACAAAGAAGTCTGCCCAAAGACCGACTGGGTAGGTGACGTCCGAGGAGGGGGTCCCCAGCCCATCACCCCTATAGCTAAACAAAGTAGCTCCATCAGTCATCAGTCAAATAGCTAGGTCTCAGCTGATGAGGGAGAGTTCACATAAGGAAGTCCAGTGGATACACATGGTGGTAACTATAAGCAGGGACAGGTGATGGCAGGGGCTATTAGCTGGAAGGAAGAGAAGAGTAGAGCGGTAGGGGGTAAGGTGAGGGGTGGGGAGGGAGAAAAAGTTTAGGAAAGACGCAGGAGAATTTGCCCAAGGACAGGCTGGGTAGGTGATGGCCAAGGAGGGAGTCCATAGCCCATCTCCTCTAGGACTCAGTGGGCACAAAAGAGGAACGAAGCAATGTAGGAAGAGCTCCCAATCACATGGGAGGTGGGTGGCACAGCGGATTGAGAGTGAAGCGCACATAACACTCTGCAGATAGTTAAAACGCCGGCGTGAATATGCGCAAATGTCTCTAAAACGTGTGTGTCTATTATGGCCGCCATCTTAGGGTCAGGCTAAATCAGAAAGAAATTTCGGAGCTCGTTCCGCGATGCTCAGTGGACTCTGGAGACCGCCATGTCCCCTGCTCAGCCTCCTCTGGGGATGTCACACCAGGCTGAGTGGGAGGGGGGCCGTCTTGATTCCCGGTGTCGCGCTGTGTCGCTCCTCGCGCAAGTGTAGTCAGTCCATCGCAGGAGGTCCTCCACGTCTTGACTAGTGAGAGGAAGCAGGACGGGCGGGGGACGGGCAGTGCAACGGCCGGGCTCAGGCAGGACTCTGGCACAAGCAACCCCCCCACGGGTGAATGCGATGCCGCTCCAGAGATTACCGGGGGAAACTTGTCATGCAGCCAGGAGGCTGAACGGGCCTCCCGCCCGCATTATGCTTCTGGGATATACTTGGCCAGTAGAAGGGGTGACTAACCTACTCAAGGTTTTGGCCTGGCCAAGATGCCCAGCTAATGGGATATCGTGAGCAGGAACTCTCTATACTTCTGAGGCACTGCCACTCTCCAAGTGGGACCAGGTTTGGGTCTATGGCCTCAGTGTAAAGGAGTCCCCCCACCCAGTAGGTTCTGTGGGAGCCACTAACATCTCCCCCTTTGCCTGATCAGCAGCTTGCGATCTTAGGCTTTCAAGAGTGAGACAGGTTCTCTGTCCCTGGCACAGATCTACTCTAGGGAGTCCCCCTGGGCCCAGGAGCTCTGCTGTGTAAGGTCCAAGCTCCTGGGGCTCAGTTCCCTCTGGGGGCTGACAGGGCTTCTCCCTGATGAGAGGGGAGCTGAGCTTGTGTCTGATCAGAAGCTGGTTTCCCAGTCTTCGTACCATTTCTATTGGAGGGTTGGGCCCTTATTCCAGGCTCCAACTCCTCTTTTTCACCCTGGGCTTTGCACTGTGCTCTTGTTTTTACACACACAGATTCAGGTATACCCAACATAGCTGCATAGGTCTTTCTTTCGACCTCAGCCCATGCCGAGGACTCCAGATGATTTCCTAGCAGACATTCTACAGGAAGTGCAGCGGATACCACCACCTTCTTTTGGACACTAACCCCTCCCCATTCTAAGGACGCCATGGGATGTATCTTTGTCTAGTAGTCAACATTGAGGACAGTGAAAGTCTCACCATTCAGATTCTGTCCTAGAGATATCAGTTTTTCAGTCACCATAGTGACACTTGCTCCTGTATCCCTCAGTGTTCCAACCCTGTTCCCATTTATATGAGACTGTTGTCTGTATACGGCAGCTCCATCCACCCCACTCACAGACTAAGATTGCATCTGCGAGCTCCCTACAATTGTCAAGGCTCACCTGGGATCCAACTGGAGACTTACCCCTGCATTTACAGTCGGTTTGATGGGACAGCTAGGAACTCCAGTTCGATGCCCATTTACCTTATAATCAAAGCACCAGCCTTCTTTGGATTTCAGTTCTTACCCTAGTACCCACCCTCAGACTGTATTGGCTCAGGCCCGCCCTCCCGATTAGGTTTTATGGGGCCTTTAGAAGACTCTTTGTTTTTATCTTTAGAATAGTCGCCATCTTTCCATGGGGCGGGGGAGAGGGGGTCTAAGCAACCCCTTTCTTTTGGTAACCCCCGCCACGAGTTGTCTTGGTTACCCTTACCTTGACCCAGTGGTCTGACTTCTTCTCCAACTCTTGAGGAGAAAGTGGATCTAGGGCTACCAGGGACTAATGTGATTTCTCAGGAACACATTTACTCAACAGATGCCCTTTCATAATAAGATTATAAAGCCCATCATAGTCTTGAACATTGTTACCTTTTAACCAGCCACCTAATGTTTTCACTGAAAAGTGTACAAAATCTACTCAGGCTGACTCTAGGTCTTCTGATTCTCCCGTAACCTGATGCTGTATTCCTCAGGGGTGAGTCCTAAGCCCTCAATCAGGGTGCCCTTGATGAGGTCATAGGACTCAGAATCTGTGACAATCAGTGTCAGGAACCTACACTTTCCTGAGAACAGCTCCCACAGAAGTGAGCCCCAATACTTTTGGCTACATTTCCTAAACCTACAAGTTCTCTCAAAGGCTGTGAACTATTTAGTGATATCATCACCACCTGTATATCGGGGGGAAATCCCTTTGGGGATCTTAGGTTCAAAATATTTATCTTTATCTCCATTTAGTATTTTGCTGCAACCAGAGATGGGCTCTAGGCCCATCTCAGCACTTTCTCTTTCTGTGGCCTAGAGTTTAGGCTCTAGTGCTATCCCCCTGACCAGTTTCTGAAGTCTGGTTCAAAAGGTTTGTCTGGGCAAGATTCGTTTAATCTGTTTTCTTCGGGGGGAAAATGACAATCACACACTGGTTTTTAGGTCTCGACTAGAAAACGCGCGAAGCAACAGAGAACTATAGCGTTCGTTTCAGCCTTCAAAATCTGACAAAACGAGACAAGAGCTGTGCACGCGCACAGCATTGTGAATGGGAGAGGGAGCGACAAGAGCTGGCCACGCGCAGATTTGGTCGCGCGCACGCTCACGGCGCCAGCGTCTCCGCCACGCGCCGATAACTGCTCTCTTCCTGGCCGGCTTTTGTGGTTTTGGTGGAAGCAAGACTGGGAGATTGATCTGATCGCTTTGTTGGGGTAGTCCTGAGGTGTTTTTGGAGGGCCGCACCAGTTACCTTAGCATGGGCTGACACGAGAGCACGTGTAGTGTCCCAGAAGCAGGAGCCTTCTCTCCAGTGAGACATCTTCGAAAGACGTCCCGTTCAGCTGACTGGAAGCACCCTGCACGCGAAGCACGGGAGGCATGGGGGCCACCAGGCAGACCACATGCCCCCCTGCCTGCTCTACCTCGGCAAAGTGTTTCTCCTTGCCATCGTGGTACCCACCGCCTCCGCCACACCAGACAGTAAGTGTCAAGCAATGTGCGTGTCTTTTTGGCAAGGACAAAAACTATTTTCCAGATTACTGTGGTGGCTAAATTTCTTTTAGTGCGATGAATGCCACATCATTGTGGAACATTCATCCAGTCCGGACTTTTTATCCTGCTGTACTTTGCATTCTGGGACTTGTATTTTCATTACATTCCAATATAGATAGGGGAGTTATTGCTTCGCCCAGCAAAGCCTGGATGTGATTAATGGCATGGGTATCCTTGCGTTTACGTAATTGTTTCAATCTGTAGGTGAACAGATAACTGTACTTCTACAATAAGTGTTAAACTCCGTTACGACAAATACAATGAAGTTACGAGATGACTCCATGTATGCACGTTTAATAGGAAAAATCCAGATCTCTCGTATGCAATAAACAGAAGATCTCCCGAGGTCTGACGCAGCCCGTGTCAGGAGTGGGCTGCTCGGAAGGCACAGTACAACTTGCCATTTACCATCTAAAGTGAACGGTGCATTGGCTGTCAGAGAGATGTCGTATTTCCCGGCCGTTACCCATTATAAAGTGGCACCTTAAAACTGATTGGATTGCAGTGAACCATTTCTATCTGCCACGGTGCAAGATGTATGTAAATGAGTGCACAAGCCTTAAAACTGAGTACCGTGAGACTGCATCGTCCAGAATGATGTCATGAGAAACGTAGATAGACTCGACTTTCCATTGAAATGCACAGAAACCCGAAAGCTTCATCTTATAATAGAAAAGTAATAGCTCAACCTCATTACTGTTCTTTAAAAAAAAGAAAGCTGGATATTTATAAAATAGGGCGATTGTGTGCCTCCGTGCTGCTGTCAACAGGGTAATGCCAGTTTTGAACATTGCCAGTTGTAAGTGTTGCTTTAGTGCCCATGCTCCAATTAAAGTTACCAGTCTGCAGCTTCCCAAATGTTGTAGTTTGTAAACATACGCATTGAACCAAAGCCTGGTGTTAGAGTGGTTTGGAGATCTCTGCAGATTTCCAATCAGAGCCTGTGATCCATTAAAGATCAAGTAGGCAGCGGCCTTAACAGCACTGTCGCAAAAGGGAGCCAGATTGCAAAAAACTGAATAAAAATGTTTTTTTTACTGGTGGAGGGTGAGCGTTCCAAGGTTGAAAATGTGCCCAATGAATAATTTTAGGTTGGCCGTTAGCCGAGACCTTTTTCTAAAATTATATGTAGAATATTCTTACGAATAAGGGTTTTAAGCCACCGCTCTTCATCCGCTGATCATTCATTGTGTAATTTACATTTTTCTTCTGCCCACTACAGCATACAGCATGTGACAGTGGTTCAACTTCAGCCATGTCCAGGGAGGACCTGGTTTGGCAGATTGGGCTGGACTCTTTGCCATGAGGGACAGGGTTAAGACTGATTTGCATATGGCCAGGTCTGAACTGGGGTGGCGTGGTGAGCAAAAGACCGACATATTAAACCCAGATTCTTGTGATTGGGGGTGAATGTTTGCATTGGTCAGCATTTCATCCATCATTTTTGCCACAGCACGTTTTATCCTAAGTGCACCGGGTATGCCCAGACACGGGTCCCGTGCTCACTGTGCCACTTGATTAAAGCTAGCCTGGCTGATATGGGGTGGTGCCCCAAAACCGGTCCATGATGCTTGTTTCAGGTCCAGGGAGGAAATGGCTTGGCAGTTCGTGCTGGACTGTTCCCATGAGGCATAGGGACATGACTGATTTGCATATGTCTGGGTCCAAACTGGGGTGGCGTGGTGAGCAAAAGAATGGTGGATTAAACAAATATCTTTCTGACTAGGGGTGAATGTTTGTATTGTTCAGCATTCGGTCCATCAATTGTTCCTTTTGCTTTCACAAAGAGCACATCCACAAAAAAAGTAGTTCTCTTTAGGTTTAAAAGCATTTTATTGAGTCATTTACAAAAACAAGAAACCATAGTCGCAAAAAGGTTTGTGTTACGTTATCGCCATGCTGGAGTGCAATTGGTGCATAAAGTCTCTGCAAACGAAGTAACCAGCCGGCTCCGTCATTGATACTCATACAGCGACAACAATACACTATAAACAATCCCCATTCCTCCTCCCCCTCCTATTCCCTCCCTTCCCTCCCACGTCCAGTGCCTAGTGTGCCTCCCTGTGCACTCCTCCCTCCGCCGCCCTCTCCTTCAACCATCACAAAGTACACTCCATCAGTCAGTGGCATCTGCAGGTGACGTTAGTCTCAAAAGTCTAAGATATCGTGGACATGTGAGTTCCTTAAATTCCGTGACCAACAGTGAGTGAAACGGTCGCCACAGTTCTCGGAATTGCTCCACTTCACCCGCCACTGTGAGCGACAACTTCTCCATGCCCAAGACATGCCATAACCTATGTAGCCGGCCCGTGATAGAGGGGAGTGTGGTGGTGCACTAGTGTATAAGAATGTTTTGAATGGCCGACCCCAGCGCAATTGCAATCTGTCTGCCTCGTCGGGACTTAAGGGGGTACATCAACCGGTTAGGGAAACCTAGCAGCACATACGCAGGGAAGCGTGGCAATTCAATATCAAAGTGCTTGTCTATCTCGTCCAAAGATCTCCTTCCAGTAGGGGTGTAGCAAAGGGCAATCCCATAACACATGCGTAAGTGTGCCTACCTGCCCACAAGCCCGCCAGCATTTGTCCTCAACACTGTGATACATTTCTTGCAATCTCTCTGGGGTGTAGTACCAGTAGGTGGTCACCTTTGTGAATGTTTCGGTAAGTCCGGTGTGGTAAGTGGAGTGTCGTGCCCGGTATGAAATCTGGTCCCACTCTGCATGACTCAATGTCCTCCCCAGTTCCCGTTCCCAACGCTCCCTACCCGGATTGTAAAAATGAGAGGAAGGGGGCTGCAAAAGATGGTAAAGATCAACTTCGCATCTCAAGTGCGTGTCACAAGCCACTTCTCGTAAGGTGAAAGCCTTCTGTCCGCTGAGTCACGTACCTGCGGTTGCAACGCCCAGTGTCGCACCTGCAAATATCGCAGTCTCTCCATTTCTGGTAGGTGATATTCGCGTTTGAAGTCCTGAAATGAGATAATGCCCTCTGGGGCATACATATGGAACAGCGCTCTGCACCCCACCGTCCTCCAACTCTGAAAGGCACCCTGTTCCATCCTGGGGGTGAAATCCGGGTTCTCGACCGATGGTGTAAACGGGGAGGGGAACGTGGTGAGGTCATGAACAAGATTGGTGGCGTCCCATACCTGAGAAGGGTCACGCGTGATGAAAGACGCGTATATATTGGGGGGGGGCGGTGTGTTCTGCGCAAGAAGGGCACCTCTTGGAGAGGCCTGCCCGCTACAGCTTGGTCCTGGAAGAGCCAGTGTTTATCTGACTCCCATCTGCTCCACTCAATGAGATAGCGCAGTTGTGCCGCTTAAAAGTACTTGCGCAAGTCCGGTATACCCAGACCCCCTGCCTCCGGGGCCAGCGTGGCGAGGGCCCTCTTCAGCCTGGGTTTGCGGCCCTGCCAGATGAAGCGCGCAAGGTCCGACTGCGTCTGTTGGATCCACCCCTTGGGGGGCATGAGCGGCAGGGCCCGGAACAAATAGAGAACCTGTGGCAAGATCGTCATTTTAACTGCCGCTACCCTGCCCAGCCAGGACAGAGTGCCCTTGTCCCAGCGCCCCAGTTCCTCCTTGATTTTCTTTCCCAAGGCCGCATAATTGGCGGTCACCATAGCGGGAAAGGTGGGCGCCAGGAGGATGCCCAAATAGGGTACAAGATCCGAAGACCAATGCATGGGGAAGAGGTTCTGAAGTTCAGTTCTCGTGGCCGCGGTCAAGGAGACGTCAAGGGCTGCGGATTTTCCCATATTCATTTTGAAGCCCGCAACCGCCGAGAAAGCCTCCAGCTCAGCAATACACGCTGGAAGCGCTCCCCTCGGGTTAGCTAGCGTCAGTATGACGTCATCAGCATAGAGGCTAATTGTGTGGGTATATCCCCCCATTCTCACCCCCGTCGCAGCCGGGTTCTGACTTAGCCTTTGAGCCAGAGGCTCCATATATAAAGCAAAGAGCAGCGGTGATAATGGGCACCCCTGCCTGGTGCCCCTCTCTATGGTAAACCTTCGGGAGCTACAGCCATTCACCAGCACTACTGCCGATGGGAGTCTGTAGCAGTTGAACACTAGGGCGCGGAACTTCTCCCCAATCCCCACCTTTGCCAGGACCCGCTCCAAATAAGGCCAGTGGACCCGGTCGAATGCCTTCTCCGCGTCCACGGCTAACAACATTCTTTCCCCAGGGATCCGGGAGGCTTTCTCCAGGAGGTGAACCACCCTCTTTGTGTTGTCCACCGTCTGACGTCCCGGGATGAATCCCGCCTGGTCCGGTTCAATCAGTCCAGGCAGGTGAAGTGCCAGCCGAGCTGCAAGGATCCCGGTGTATAGCTTGAGATTGACGTTCAGGAGGGAAATCGGTCTGTATGAGCCGCAGTGAGTTCGGTCTTTCCCTGGTTTGGGGATAACCGACACAGTCGCCTGGAGTAAATCAGGTGGAATAGCTCCAGGCGCGGAGAATGAGTTGAAAAGCCTGGTGAGGACAGGGGCCAGCACAGAGCAAAAAGTTTTGTAAAAAAGCGAGGTATATCCGTCCGGACCCGGGGCCTTCCCATGCTTGAGATTAGAGATGGCCGTGATCACCTCTTCATTCCGAATGTCCCTTTCAAGGTACTCCGCTTGCTCCGGAGCTAAGGAAGGGAGGTCGACCGAGTCCAGATAGTTCGCCTCCGCACATGGCGTTGGGGGCTCACCGGTGTATAGGTCTGCATAGTAACGACGGAAAGTTTCCGCTATCTGGTCGTCTTCCGTGACCGTCTCGTCGTTCGAGACCCGGAGCTCCTTCACCAAGTGCCGCTGTTGCACCACACGGAGCTTGTTCGCCAGCAGCCGGCCACATCTGTCCCCCCCGGTGTAGTACGCATGCTTCAAACGCAGGGCCGCATACTCCGCTCTGTCCATGTCTAAAGCCGACAGGAGTTTCCTCGCTGCCTTAAGTTGCTTCCAAACCCTATGGGTCCCCGTGCGCTGATGTACATGTTCCAGCTCGCGGACCTTGTTTGTGAGTTTGTCTCGTTTGAGCTGTCGTTCTCTATTCTCCGCAGATGATATTGCTATAAATTCGCCTCTGAGCACCGCCTTCAGGGCCGCCCATTGTGTTGCTAATGAGGTGTCGGTATTATCATTGTGGGTCTGATAATCACGGATCGAATCCGTGATATGCCTCACTACTGTCGTTTTATGCAGCAGTGTGTCTCTGAGGCGCCAAACCCCACGTGATGACACCTGTGGTAAGCGAAAGGTGCCCGTGACGGGTGCATGATCTGATAAGGAGAGAACCCTATTTCAGATGCTGTAGCTAGGTCACGTACTGGCCATGTGACCATGAGGTGGTCCAGTCTCGCATACGTCTTATGCGCATGTGAGTAATAGGAGTAGTCCCTGTCGGTGGGGTGGAGGCAGCGCCAGAGGCCGTGAAGATCTAGGTCCTCTAGTTGGGACTTGCCGTTTCGTAAAATCTCTCCCGTTTGTGGGTACCTCTGAGCCGACCTATCTAGAGATGAGTCGAATGCCATGTTTAGGTCCCTTCCTATGATGATGTGTCTATCTGCGGTGGCTGTGACATCCACTAAGGCTGAGTGAAAAAAACGTTCTTGATGCTCGTTGGGGCTATATATCGACCCTATGGTGAACACTAGACCTCCTGACTTAACCCTGTACACCAGAAGCCTCCCCTTCTGCTCTGCAAACTTACGTAAAACCTCCCCCCTGAACATTCGGGAAATTAAGATTGCCACCCCCGCTGTCTTGGTGGTGTTGGACGGAAAAAAATGTGTAGGAAATTTGTGGGATCGCATCCTATGGCAATCACGGGCCAGCAAATGGGTCTCTTGTAAGAGACAAATATCTGCCTGGGTGTTCTCAAGCAAGGACAAGACTGCTTTCCTCTTTACGGGATAATTCAACCGTTTCACATTAAGGGTCATCACCTTAAGGGTCGCCATTATCGTAGGGACAACTGTAGTGCAAGCAGTGAATCGGGACCCAGGAAGGGCGGCTCTGTGCTAAGTAGTGTATGGAAGCTCTTCCCGGCCAAAGTAGGTGCCTTAAAAGCACTAGACGATCCCAACCCCTCTCCCCCCCTACTCCCCCTGAACTCCTCTGGCCTTGTCCCCACCCGACCTCCCCTCTCTCTCTCCTCCATTCTTTCGGTAACAACCCCTAAGCGCCAGAGCAACAAAAACCACCCCAACATTCCCCACCACCCTCCACCCCTTCCCCGCAACAAGTCCCAAGTTCTCATAGTCCCAGTCCGGCCCCTCAAGGACAAGACCGTGGTTGGTTACCATAGTGGACGTCCGGCCACTGCACCCCTGTCGGCCCCCCCGTACCCCCAAACCTGCATCATAGAAAGGCTGCATCGCTCGCCCCCCGGAGGCTTCTTAAGCTGTAAGCGCTACGACATTGGTGGCTGTGCCCCTGGCAGCCTCCTGCACCGCTCTGTCCATACCGGACCGGATAGTGGGTGAATCCAGGCGGGTGGATGAAGCAGAGGACCGGCGGTCTGGGATCCGTTGCCAGCCGTCCCTATTGGTGCATCTGTGGCGCGGTGTGGGTGGGTCTTCGTCCGATGCGGTGATGCCCAGCACCTCGCATGTGTCCTGGAAGGAGCGTAGTTGGTGCAAGGTGCCGTTCCATCGGAAGATAAGCCTTAAAGGGTATCCCCAAGAGTACTGCGTCTAATGGCTTCTCAGAAAGTCAGTCGCAATCTTAAATGTCCTGCGTTTTTGAAGCGTAATTGCCGACAAGTCCTGGAAAAGCGCGATCGAGTGCCCCCGGAAGCTGAACGGCTGTTGCTTCCTAGCTTCACGGAGGATGCGCTCCTTAAGCGGGTAGTCTGGCAGGAAGGCCAGGATGTCTGGTGGTGGCTGTTGGACCCGGCCTCGTGGCGTGGTCCTACCCCTCCCGCATGGCGGGCCCGGGACGACAACGACCCGCTCCATCGACCCTCCATCGACCCGCTGTCGCCCCCTGGGCGCTACCCTACCCGAACTCTCGACAAGAGCAGCCACCCTGGCAACCCCCGGCTCTCCCCCCTGGTACACGGCGAACCCTACGCGCCCCAACTCTGCAGGTCCGGCTACCACGCCGGCCCACCATTTCAGGCCCGACTCCATCTTGGGCCCATCACGTCCCGAGCACGTGGCCTCGGCCACGACCCCAGCGAAGCCCCGACATCGAGGCACCAAGATCCACCCAGTTGGTAGAGTGGCCACTCGACGGATCCAAGAGGAGGGGGAGTTTCGATGACCCTCCAGCCGTCCCCGGACGCCTGGTATCGATCGCCCTCCGGCCTCCCTGGGCGCTGGCTCCACCCCCCTGCTGGGTGTCTGGACACCAACATCCCGGCCCCTCTAACCCCCAGGCGCGAGGGACCGGACATCAAAGGACTCCAGTCCTATATCTGGGCTAGCCCTGGACTAGGACGGCAGTTGTATCCTGGAGTCGAGAGCCCTGCTGACACTGTCGCGGCTGACCCCGAGAAGAACTCGCTACCCTGAACCTTGAACCCCTTGTTGGAGTCCTGCTGGCGCTGCCGCGGCCCATCTTCGCCGAAACCATCTTGGGATCTTGCTGGCGCTGCCGCGGCCCATCTTCGCTGAAACCAATTCGGGAGCCTGCTGGCGCTGCCGTGGCCCATCCTCGCTGAACCCATCTTTGGAGCCTGCTGGCGCTGCCGCGGCCCATCCTCGCCGAAACTACCTCGAAGCCTGCTGGCGCTGCTGCGGCCCAACTTCGTCAAAACCATCTCTCGAGTCCTGCTGGCGCTGCCGCGGCTCGTCCTTTCGGAACCCCCCAGCTCGAGGATTGGGAGCTGTGCGCAGGGTATCCCTACGCCCAACCAGTACTGAGACTGACCCGCTACCCTGTTCCCTGTTACGAGACTTTACGGATCCCTCGATCCGCTTGTATATATTGCCGAAGATAATCAACCTTTATTACTGATAAAGCCTAAGAACTTATCCTCTTGTGTGGTGTCCATTTGTAGTGGTGTGATTGCTCTGCTGTACGATTATAGGAGAGGAGCCTCACCCAGGAGGCCTCTCAACTACGCTCGGCCGCTTCCAGAAGGAGGGGTGGACCTAGGGGTGGTCAGTCAGACATCTTCTGCCTCCCCCGGGATCGCCTTTCTAACATTGGTGGCAGGCGGTGGGATCCGAGCCAACGCAAATCGTACAGAGAGTAACTCAACCACTACCGACAGAAACACACCGCGACCATGACTACCAAAGAAATCAGACCGACCGCAGAATTCCAGAAAGAAAAAATGGAAGAGTACAGTCATAAGGAATTGAAGCAATTCTGCAAGCACCTGGGCATCGCTACCACTGGCTTAAGCACCAAAGAAGATTTCAAGTCGGCCCTGCAAACATGGGTGGAGGTAGGAGCGACGCCACCCCGGAACGAAGATAACCCGGGCCCGAACGGACCCCCGGAGACCGACGCAACCCCAGCGGGGGGAAAGACCCGCAAACATAGACACGGGCCTCCCCCACGAAGACGCCCGAGAACGAGAGAGGAACCGGCTCCACGAATTGGAGCTCGCCCGACTCCGGCTGGACGGAGAACCGCAGCTAGCAGAAAGAAAAATAGCCCTGGAGCAACTACGGCTGGAAGGAGACCTGGAGGAGAAACTGAGGCAGAGAGACCTCGAAGAGAAGAAACTCACGAACGTGGCCTTAAAGAACTTGAAATCAAGGCCAAAACGAGTGAGGCCAGCGCCTCCGGGGGGAAGGAACTCGCCTCCACCTGTGGACACGAAAGTTCACATCCCCAAGGATGTCGTCAAAGAGTACTATAAAAACGACGACATCCAACAGTGGTTCAAAGCGTATGAAGTAGCAATGACCGCCTATCGAGTACCCCTCAAGGACTGGGGCGCCGGCTTGTAGGGGAAGTTCGTCAACGAAGGGAGGGACGCCCTGCTAGAGCTCCCCGACGCCAAAATGACCTCGTACGAACACATGAAAACCGCCCTTCTCACTCGCTACGGTCTCACCCCCGAAATGTACCGGCAGCGATTCCGAGACTGTAAAAAACTCCCCGGTACCACATGGGTGGAGTACGTAAACTGTTATAGTAGAGCCCTAGAGGGGTGGATCAAAGGCAGCCAGGTCACCACCTACGAGCAGTTGTTCAACCTTATTGTATGGGAGCACCTCTCCAACAACTGCTTTATCGACTCCGGCAGCATCTCCTCGACAGCAAACTGACAGAGCCACGGAAACTCGCTGTCGAGGCTGATCGATGGGTGAGCACCCGAGTCCCCCGGAGCCCGATGGGAGACTACGGCCGGGGGTCCCCGAGGAACCACCGGCCACGAGGCGGCGGAGGAGGCCAGAACCGGGGCCGAGACGCCCCCACGGGACCACCCCAAACCTCCACTTCGCCGTCTCTGGCCCGAAGGGGGGCCCCCCCAGCACGACCGGGGCCCTGCCCTAACGTTACCTGCCACAGATGCCAGCGGCCTGGTCCCTATGCTAATGACCCCCTCTGCCCGATGAACCAACGACCCGGCACCACCGGTCCTCCAAACCGCCAGATCGCGGCCGCCGCCCTGGGAGAAGAAAGAGGCGAGGAAGAGGACGACGACCCCGAGCAGGCCGAGTGGGAGCCCGCCGCTATGTCCTTGGTGTGCCTGGGTGAAAGAGACATGGTCCCCCGAGCCCCGATCCCAGGCAACACACAGAAGTACCGCCAACGGGTCACCATTAATGGACGCCGGGCCGAAGCCCTCCGTGACACTGGGGCCAGCGTGACGGCGGTCCACTGCCATTTGGTGGCCCCCGAACAGATCTTGCCCAACGTCCTATGCCCAGTACGGTCGGCGGACAACTCCGAGAGCTTGTTCCAGATGGCCCGTATTCCTTTCGAGTGGGGAGGGGTGTCGGGCATGCTGAAAGTGACTGTCCGAGACGATGCCCCCATGGACTGCCTTCTCAGGAACGACCTGGAAAGTTTCCCCTGGGCCCACGTCAAGCGGAGAGAGCATCTGGAGATGCTAGGCCTTCCCGAGTGGGTCTGTGCGACCACCCGATCCATGGCCGCCCGGGCCACCGCCACGAACGAAGATACCCCGCCTGAGGAACCGGAGTGGCCCGAACCTCCGCCGCCCGCCGTCCCCGAGGACGCCGCCCCAGAGCCCGGCCCCCAGGGGCCCAGCCATGAAGACATCACCGAGCTCGGCCACCTTCCCGAACTAGCCCAATGGCGCCAAGAAGGTGGCCCCACACGAGAACAGTTCCGGCAAGAACAGAAAACGTGTCCCTCCCTCGAGGGAATCCGACAACAAGCCGCCGCTCAAGCCGCGGGAGACCCATCGGGGTCCCACTGGGTCTATTGGGACCACGATCTCCTATACAGCGAGCAGAAAATTGCCGAACTAGGGGCCAGCCGAGTGCTGGTGGTCCCCCTACGATTCAGAGACTTCCTCTTAAACCTGGCACACGACGTGCCCCTCGCCGGGCACCTGGGGCAGGACAAAACCTACAGCCGCCTGCCGACCCATTTTTACTGGCCAAAAATGCGCAACGATGTGAACAATCACTGCAGAACCTGTCCGACCTGTCAAGCCAGCGGGAAGAGCGGGGGGAAAGTCAAGGCCCCGCTCCAACCCTTTCCCGTGGTAACAACCCCCTTCGAGCGAGTAGAGATCGGCATAGTGGGGCCCCTAGACCCCCGCACCTCTCAGGGACACCGCTTCATCCTCGTCCTGGTGGACCATGCCACCCGCTACCCAGAAGCCATCCCCCTCCGGACCATAACGGCCCCCGTGGTGGGCCGAGCGCTAATGGGGATCTTCTCCAGAGTCGGCTTCCCCCGAGAGGTCGTGAGTGATCGGGGCACAAACTTTATATCCAAATATATGTGGTCCCTGTGGCAACAGTGCAGGGTCACATATAAGTTCACCACCCCATATCACCCCCAAGGGAATGGACTTGTAGAGCGGTTTAACCGAACACTCAAGGGGATGATCAAGGGCCTAGAAGAACCACTACGACGCAAATGGGACGTCCTACTGCCCTGTCTCCTGTTTGCCTATCGGGAGGTGCCCCAGAAGTCCCTGGGGTTCAGCCCCTTTGAACTATTGCACGGACAACCCGTCCGAGGTCCCCTCAGCCTAGTCAAAGAAGGCTGGGAGACGGCTGTCCAAGATGCTCCACCGGATGTCTACCGGTACCTCCTGACCCTCCGCAACCAAACTCGGAAGTTCCGGGAACTTGCCGAAGCTAACCTTGAGGCCAGCCAGGAGGAAATGAAACGCTGGTATGACCAGAACGCCTCGTCCCTCGAGTTCGAGCCGGGCCAGCAGGTCTGGGTCATGTCCCCGGTCGAGCCTTGTGCCCTCCAGGACAAATGGACGGGGCCCTTCAAAGTGGTGGAGCGCAAGAGCCCCGTCACCTACCTGGTGGACAAGGAGTCCCCCGGGATCCCCTCCGGGTCCTACACGCCAACCGGCTCAAGCCTCACTTTGCCCGCACGAAGCTGAGCCTGCTGTTGGCTACAGATGACGGGGCTGAAGACTACTCCGAGCCCCTACCGGACCTCCTGAGCACCGCCCAGAAGGATGGCTCCGTCAAGGGAGTCACCCTCTCCTCCGCCCTGACCCCAGAACAGCACCAGGACTGCCGAAAGCTGCCAGGTATCTCAGCACCTTCGACCTCACGGCCGGGTATTGGCAGATCGGCCTCACCCCTGGTGCCCAAGAGCGGTCTGCCTTCTCGACCCCCGATGGCCACTACCACTTCAAAGTGATGCCCTTCGGCATGAAAAACGCCCGGCCACCTTCCAGAGACTAGTGAATAGAGTGCTGGCGGGGCTAGAAAAGTTCAGTGCCGCATATCTGGACGATATTGCGGTGTACAGCCTCCACTGGGACGAGCACCTGACGCACCTCCGGGAGGTCCTGACGGCCCTCCGACGGGCCAGACTGACAATTAAGGCCAGCAAGTGCCAGATAGGCCAAGGGTCCGTGACCTATCTGGGACACCAAGTAGGGAGCGGCCAGGTGGCTCCCCTCCAACCAAAGATTGACGCCATTGTGGCCTGGGAGCCCCCGATCACCCAGACAGCCGTCCGAGCCTTCTTAGGGCTCACGGTATATTACCGGCGCTTCATCAAAGACTATGGGAGCATTGTGGGGCCCCTCACTGAAATGACCTCCAAAAAACTACCACAGAAGGTGCACTGGACCCCTGAGTGCCAAAAAGCGTTTGAGACTCTGAAAGCTGCCGTGTGCACCGCACCTGTGCTCCAGGCTCCGGACTACAACCGAGAGTTTGTGGTCCAAACCGACGCCTCGGAGCACGGCATCGGGGCGGTCCTATCACAAGTTAACCCTGAGGGAGTCGACCTTCCTGTGGCCTTCATCAGTAGGCGCCTGCTGGCTAGAGAACAAAGATGGAGCACCATCGAGAGAGAAGCCTTCGCCGTCGTATGGGCCCTAAAGAAAATCCGGCCCTACCTCTTCGGCACCCACTTCCGGGTACAGACCGACCACCGGCCCCTGCGGTGGCTGATGCAGATGCGGGGCGAGAACCCGAAGCTGTTGCGATGGTCCATCTCCCTCCAAGGGATGGACTTCACTGTGGAGCATCGCCCTGGCAACGACCACGCCAATGCGGATGGCCTGTCCCGTTTCTTCCGCCTCGGCGAGGAGAACCCCCAAGAAGATGGGTGACTCTCCCCTGCCTTCAGCTGGAGGGGACGTGTGTTGGACCCGGCCTCGTGGCGTGGTCCTACCCCTCCCGCATGGCGGGCCCGGGACGACATCGGCCCTCCATCGACCAGCTGTCGCCCCCTGGGCGCTACCCTACCCGAACTCTCGACAAGAGCAGCCACCCTGGCAACCCCCGGCTCTCCCCCCTGGTACACGGCGAACCCTACGTGCCCCAACTCTGCAGGTCCGGCTACCACGCCGGCCCACCATTTCAGGCCCGACTCCATCTTGGGCCCATTACGTCCCCAGCACGTGGCCTCGGCCACGACCCCAGCGAAGCCCCGACATCGAGGCACCAAGATCCACCCAGGTGGTAGAGTGGCCACTCGACGGATCCAAGAGGAGGGGGAGTTTCGATGGCCCTCCAGCCATCCCCGGACGCCTGGTATCGATCGCCCTCCGGCCTCCCTGGGCGCTGGCTCCACCCCCCTGCTGGGTATCTGGACACCAACATCCCGGCCCCTCTGACCCCCAGGCGCGAGGGTCCGGACATCAAAGGACTCCAGTCCTATATCTGGGCTAGCCCTGGACTAGGACGGCAGTTGTATCCTGGAGTCGAGAGCCCTGCTGACGCTGTCGCGGCTGACCCCGAGAAGAACTCGCTACCCTGAACCTTGAACCCCTTGTTGGAGTCCTGCTGGCGCTGCCGCGGCCCATCTTCGCTGAAACCATCTTGGGATCCTGCTGGCGCTGCCGCGGCCCATCTTCGCTGAAACCATCTTGGGATCTTGCTAGCGCTGCCGCGGCCCATCTTCGCTGAAACCATCTTGGGATCCTGCTGGCGCTGCCGCGGCCCATCTTCGCTGAAACCAACTTGGGAGCCTGCAGGCGCTGCCGCGGCCCATCCTCGCTGAACCCATCTTTGGAGCCTGCTGGCGCTGCCGCGGCCCATCCTCGCCGAAACTACCTCGAAGCCTGCTGCCGCGGCCCAACTTCGTCAAAACCATCTCTCGAGTCCTGCTGGCGCTGCCGCGGCTCGTCCTTTCGGAACCCCCCAGCTCGAGGATTGGGAGCTGTGCGCAGGTTATCCCTACGCCCAACCAGTACTGAGACTGACCCGCTACCCTGTTCCCGGTTACGAGACTTTACGGATCCCTCGATCCGCATGTATATATTGCCGAAGATAATCAACCTTTATTACTGATAAAGCCTAAGAACTTATCCTCTTGTGTGGTGTCCATTTGTAGTGGTGTGATTGCTCTGCTGTACGATTATAGGAGAAGAGCCTCACCCAGGAGGCCTCTCAACTATGCTTGGCCGCTTCCAGAAGGAGGGGTGGACCTAGGGGTGGTCAGTCAGACATCTTCTGCCACCCCCAGGATCGCCTTTCTAACAGTGGCGCAGAGGTCCGCCTCGCTAGGCCCACTCTGTGCTCTCTGTCTATTCTGATAGGAAAGTCCTCCGCTTCTCCCAGTACTTCCCTGAACATGCACTGTAGATAGGTGGCAACGTCCTCTCCTTCTTCCTTGGATGGCACTCCCCGGACACGGATGTTGTTTCGACTGGACCGGTTCTCAAGATCTTCATTGTGTGCTTGGAGGTCCAGTTGTTGGTCCCGAAGACAGAGCACTTCCTGCTGCAAGTGTTCGATCTCCTCGTCGATGGAGTGACCAACTCCCTCCAAGGTAGCCACCCTCTCGCCCAGGCCATCCACCTCTCTCCGCACTTCTCTGACTTCTCCGGCTACCTCCTGTTTCAGCGTCTGAAAGTCGTCCCGCAGTGAGCTGAATAGAGATTCCAGGAAGGACCTGGTGACCGGCGGCTCTCTTTCTTCCGTTTCTAGCGGGCTTCTCGAGGGGCCTGGCGAGTGTTGGCCTTTGTCAGTTTTCGAAGTTCCCCTGTTCAACATCTCGAGCAGAGTCCGGTCCCCCTTCTTCGGCCCCCTGTTGCCCGCCATCACGGGGGGTGTTGGTGCCCGGGCAGGGCCAGCCGGGTAGCAAGGCCTGGACGAGGGGCGGCCGCGTGTCGGTTAGAGTCCAGCCGGGGAGGGCGGCGTCCTCAATCCCCGTGTAGCAGCCTGTCTCCCCCGTTCGAGGTTGTAGGCCGACTACTCTCTCTGCGGGGTCACCAATCCCCTTCGGTTGCAGTCCGCCGTTTGGGGACCCTCGAGCCCTCCTTCTCTGCAGATCGAGGCCTCCGATCGATGCCTCGCGGCCTCCCAACGCCTCAGCAGCACCCTCTCAACAATGTGCAGTTAGTCCCCTCTCAGGTTCGAGGCCGTCAGTCTCCGCCCGTTGAGCCCCTTCAAAGGCCCGCGCCGGGGTCAGCCTTGGGGCTTGGCAGGTCCCCCGGGGTACCATTGACGTCTCTCCGGGCGCTCGATGTGTCTCTTCCCCCACTGATACGCAGGTCGGTCTCGCTTCTAGCCGCCAGACCCACGCCCACTCCCTCGCCGGTCGTCGCGGGCCTAGACCCCGGGGAGCGCGGTCCCTGTAGCTCTCCTCACCGTTGCGGGACCTCCACTTGTCCTCCTCCGGGATGGGGTCTGCGCAGATCGAGGTGGGGGTCGCCCCGTTCCAGTTGTAGGCCCCGGCCTCGCGTGAAAGCCTCGCACCGGCTGCGCCGCGTTGTGCTCCCGCGGGCCCTCTCCGGTCATACCTCAGGCCTAGGGACCCTCAACTCGCCGGTTCGACACTGTCACCGGGGTCGAGCTGGGACCGCCGCGCCCCGCTGTCCACTGACGCTCAGGTGGATCAAGCGTCCAGTCACTTCCCTGCGGGCCCGCTGAGCTCCACGCGGGACGGGTCCCGGGGCCCTCCTTTCGCCAGACGCCGTCGTCGGGCAACTCACTGTGTCCTCCGCGGGGAACGCTTACTGCGGTGTCCCTCACCCCCGCAGGTGTAGCGCTGTGTGGCAGCTTCGCGATGGCCTGGTCCGTGGCAGGGGGTCGGGATGCTCCAGTAGTAGGCCGCGTCCCCGGCCTCGTGCGTGTATTTCCGGTTAGGCGGGACCCCTCGACATCGCCTCTGTTAACCGCCCCCGGGCGTCACTCCCAGCTCGGATTCCGCCGGCGTCTGTGTCCAGGGGTCGAGCTGCGTGGGACGCCTGTCGCCTCTCGGTGCTGGACTCGGTGTCTTCCGTCACCCAGGCGGCCTCGTGTTCGGAGCCGCGTCAAGGCCACGCTCCAGGAGTCGCCGCTCCGCTGAGACCTCCGGTCGCAAATCGCCTGTAGGACAGCCGTCCAGCGATGGACCGTCGGTGGATGTGTGACTCTGCCACCTCACCGCCATTAACCGGGGGGAGATTAGTGCGATTTCATGGCTTAGGGGCCTGAGGTCGGAGGAGCTCGCGGAGAGTGTGTCCGCTCACCTCGCCATCTTGGCCACGCCCAGTAGTTCTCTTTAGAGGCAGAAACTATATCAGCAAGGTGTGCTTTTTGTTACAAAAAATATTTTGGCTTTTAGACAATGTTTTATTTTAGATTGACGAGGGCCCAGCAGTTTCCCCAAAAGTAAAGTTGTTTAAACAAGCATTTGCAATGCAATAGGTCTCGCAATTGCGAGATTTTGAGCTATTGGCATTGTAAATGAATATGCCTTTTATTTGTGTTTAAAAAACCTGCATTAATAAAAGGCATTGTCATTTACAATACCAATAGGTCAAAGTTTCTAAAATGTGAGACTTATTGCATCGTAAATACTTGTTGTTTACAATTCACTGTGGGCCACGCCCCTTTCTTTAGAAGAGCTGTCTCTAAAGAAAGGTCTGGTGCCGCTAATAAATTGAAAGCGCGGTATGGGGCACTTTTACCAAAAAAAGCATTTGTTGGTCAAGTTGACAAATGCTTTTTTTTGTAAAAGCGTGCATTTCACGCTGAATCTTGCAGGAAAACATGTTGTGTCTGCAGTAGGAGAAACCATTAAAGAAAATAGTGCTTACAGACTAAAGAAGATGTAATGTGTAACAGCCAAAGTAAAAGGTCCAGTCCTCATGGGAGGTTACAAGTGAAGACAAGGCGGTACTAAGGAGAGACTAACAAGCCTATTAACGAATCAGAAGCCAGCATTTACGAAAGACAATGATAAATGCTAATGACAAATATTGGCAGAGAGTGGGCGTGGCTTCAAATCCATACTTCAATACAGCATGGCTCACAGAGCATGTACTGCCCAGGCTCGACCTAAAAAGAAAAGAAGCACTGTGATTCTGCCACTGCTCAATGCACAAGTGCTTTTTTTCTTTTCCCCACTTGCCCTCTGTGTTGCCTACCACCAGCAATAAAAAAAAAAAGCATTGGCATAGCCAATAGGTCTCGCTTTTGGGACCTTATAAGTATTTAGTTATGCAGCAAAATATCCTTGGTGCAACAACATTAACTGTTGCATGGTTAAACACTTATAAGGTCCCCAAAGGCGAGACCTATTGGCTATGCTATGGGAGGTAAGGAAGAATAAAGAGAGGTAAGGGGGAGGGGAAGGAAGGAAGAATAAAGAGAGGTAAGGGGGAGGGGAAGGAAGGAAGAATAAAGGAGAGGTAAGGGGGAGGGGAAGGAAGGAAGAATAAAGAGAGGTAAGGGGGAGGGGAAGGAAGGAAGAATAAAGAGAGGTAAGGGGGAGGGGAAGGAAGGAAGGAAGAATAAAGAGAGGTAAGGGGGAGGGGAAGGAAGGAAGATCAAGGAATTGATATGATAGTATAGAAATGTCAAAACTGAAATAAAACGCGAAGAAAGCATAAGAAGAATGCTATTTCTGCGTGTGTCGAAAGCATGTAAGACAAACGCAAAGGAATAAAGAGAGACGTGCGGTAGATATGGGAGAAATAAGTAAGACAAGAAGAGGCATTAGGGAAGCAAAGATGAACCATGCAGAAAGCAGACAAGAAAGAAAGCGAGGACGCTGAAGCAGTCCTGGTGAGAAAGGAGGTGGGGAGGGTAAGGCAGTGGGGAAAGTGAGACGGGGGAGGTTGTGATGTGTTTAATTCCCATGCGCCGGATGAATAAACGCCATCAGCAGATGCTCGGTGTAATGCGCACAGAGCCCCATCCCCACAGAGGAGGAGGCGGGAAACCTTTGGTACTAGGCCTTCAGCAGTGGTGGAGTGAGGGACAGGTGAGAAAAGGCAGAACAAAGATAAGAACTGTAAAGACACTGGTCTGGAACGGCCCAAAATAGTGCCCTAGTCTGAACCTTCACAACCCAAGCAAGCCCAGCTTTGGCAATGCGCTGTGGTACTCGTGGCTCGCTCTGAACCCCTTTCACCCAAGGCTCCTTCTCTGTTCAGACTCAGTGAGGACTGGTCAGGTAAGGAGCCTCGTCTTAAATGGCCAACTTTAATAGCAAGGCTATAAGACAGCACGGTGTTGCTCGCTATTTCCAGTACTCCTGGAACAGAAATGGATTCAGAAAGAGTAGACGACGGCTGAACTGGGAAAAGCTGGGGATGGTGAATTGGGAAAAGCTGGGGATGGTGAATTGGGAAAAGTGGAGGGGAGGAAGGCTAAAGGGGCGCTAATGTGAGGACATGCACCGAAGGAGCGAGAGAGAATAAAACAAGGAGCGTAAAAATAGAAATAAGTGAGGAGAGTGAAAGGGATAGGCAGAATTATATCCGATATATATAGATATACCTGATATGACAAGGATGGATATGTACACAGAATGAACCAGAGGTGAAGGCAGGAGAGGGCTAACGGAAGGCAGAAACAACGCATGTGTTAAATGTGGAAAGGGGAGAAATCTGAAAAGTATGGGTAAGGGAAAAGAGCAATGAAAAGACAAACAACGAGAGGTCGATGGAAGGGGAAAGAATGAACACAAAAATTTGTCAGAAAAGGAGCGATTGAAAGACAAAGAAGGGAGCGGAAGAGGGGAAGTAAAGAATGAGAAGAGCTAATGAGGGAGCGATGGTGTGAGAAGAGAGAGGGGAAACGGAGAGAGGGGCAGGATGAAAGGCAAAACCAGGGAGTAAAACTAGGAACGACATAGCTAAAGAAGAGGGACGGGAAGAAGCATAGCCAGAAGAGAAAAGAAAAAGACAGGGGCGCCGGGAAACAAATTGGAGGAAGAGAAACAAGGGATTGAGACAGAAGGGAAGCAGCGGACAGGTGGCAAACATGAGCCATCAGGGGCGACACAGATGTTAAAGAGATGGAGGGCAGAGGAGAGTAAAAGAGAGGAAAGAGATAGGAGAAAGCTTGGAAAAAGAATGAAATACAATAAGAGCGTGATTGTGGGCCTGAAATGAAGGGGGAAGTGACAGTAAAGGAGAGCGCACCTTACGTTGCAAGTACTGCTTATAAATGTGCGCGTGAGGCCCTGCACCGCCGATCATTAAAATGTGTGCGTAAGAGGCACTATGAAAAACAGCACGTCAGTACAGTTAGCAAGTTCGCTTACAAAATACTGAGAGAGGGAAAAGGGCACACACTAAAAAGCAGACATATACAGACAGGTACGATTAATAGACAGACGGACGGCGGTGCGGAAATCAACAATGGGATAAAACGGGTAGGAGATGAAAGGCAAGAACAACAAGCTGAGGAAGAAGGGATGCAACCACTGCAAATGTATAAAAAAATAAAGGATACCCAAATACTTCCCACATTAAGTATAATGCAATCTTGGTATTTAGATGAGCAAGTGGGGGCATTCCGGTATTAAATTTTATTAGTAAACACAATGTAGATGAAATATGTTACTTCTATTAGAATCCTTCGGATGGCAAATGGTGATCACTTTCGCAGCCGCTTTGATGTTCTCAGTGGCCGCGCAGCTCACTGAGAACATTAAAGCGGCAGCGAAAGTGATCACGCAGGTTAACAAATGGTGCGTGTGCCCGGCGCACATGCACGGTACCCGATCCGCCTGCAGCCTTTGGGAGCACTTTCAAAAGCCCCTTACTTAATATCTCACAAAGCATCGCTTACGTGATAGCTAAGCGAGACCTAAAAAGCAGGAAGTTAAAAGCAAATAATGTTTTGTGGATGTAAAGTTAGAACCATAGCTACACGTGAGTGTGCAGTTATGTAGGTGTGGTGTGACAGGCAGGGGGTTTTATACCTGCCTCCATCTCTCAGCATATACTCGTCTTTGTTTAATTTAAGTTGTAAACAAAGCAACAGGCGAACACATTCATTGTCTGTCTCCTCCCGTCCGTTTTCTACTGCTGTCCCTTGGCGCTACGAGAGTAGTTGAAATGACGTCACTAGCCCTTTGACCCGCCAGTCCATTAACACCAGAGGACATGAGGCCTTGGCGCGTGACGCACCCAGACCCTCCTGATAACTGGATGAGCTATTATTGAACAGTGATTGGAATCCGATGCGAGCAGCCCCTGCGGAGGGGAGCGGTACTTACCATTCACCATCACTTACTGTGGGTCAAACATAATGGAGGTGCCCACAACACGCTGGTGGTGGCACCTGGGCAACGCAGGCACATACCTCTTGGGCCCTGTGGCCATGACAATGTGCTTTGAAGTGGTATCTGGCACAAGGCAGTGTTGTGCAAAAGGACATACCCTGTGCCACGGAGCTCGCGTCAGGCATGCGTCATGCAGGCACCAGGCGCTGGGGAATGCAATGCAGGCACCTGGCACAGGGGCATGCGCCAAGTGGTCTACCATGTTAACACGTGGCGCCATGACGGGGGCTATCTAGGCACTAGGGGCCGTATTTATGAAGGCCTTGCGCCGCCGGTGCGTCACTTTTAAAATGGGAAAAAGTGACGTACCGGCGGCGCAAGCCCTTCATAAATAAGGCCCCAGGATTCTAAACCTGTGTCGTGCCTCAGGTGAAAATAAAGTTTTGGCCGCTATCAAAATGGCCTCTGATCCTCCCCCGGCCTCAGCTGTTATTTACACTGAGAGCCTCGGATGCGAGGCTTGGAAGGAAGGAAGGAACCCCCGCCCCCGCCCTTCCATATTGACTCCATGCAATCCAATCACTGTATTAATGTACTTGGACAGAATCCGATTTGTAAGTGCTTACAAGCTCCGAGGCTGTTTTATGACAGTTAAACCGAGGTTGCTGGTGAACAGCCCTCAGTGACGGGGCAGGTTCACCACGGCTTCCTGCCCCGCCCCCTAGAAGTCCTAATGGGCCCTTAATCTGGGTAAAAGGTTCAGGGGCAGAGGTCGATTTATTTTTAATCCTTAAAATTCTCTTACGTTCTCCTACAAGACCGAATCACTATTTTGTTTTTAACAAAATTGCGAGCGATCGCGTTACAAGGTCTGCGGGCCTGTGAACGCGCTATCTTTTATTAATTACATTCAACCAATGGTTGTCACTGTTGCTTCGGGGGGAGGGGGAGCAGCGCGTAAGTGTGCACCCTTTGTGGCACTAGGCATGGGCCTTTTATAGGATGGGCAAAGTGGGCTGCTGCCAGGGGCCCCACCTCCCAGGGGTCCCCGTGAAAGTAAACACTAAGTTCTTCCTGTTTCCCTAGCTCAACCTTTAACACATAATTGAAGGTCGATTTAAAATTCTCTTACGTTCTCCTACAAGACCGAATCACTATTTTGTTTTTAACAAAATTGCGAGCGATCGCGTTACAAGGTCTGCGGGCCTGTGAACGCGCTATCTTTTATTAATTACATTCAACCAATGGTTGTCACTGTTGCTTCGGGGGGAGGGGGAGCAGCGCGTAAGTGTGCACCCTTTGTGGCACTAGGCATGGGCCTTTTATAGGATGGGCAAAGTGGGCTGCTGCCAGGGGCCCCAACTCCCAGGGGTCCCCGTGAAAGTAAACACTAAGTTCTTCCTGTTTCCCTAGCTCAACCTTTAACACATAATTTAATATTGTTTGGTATCTTTGGGCTTGATTAAGTACAAAAGTGTGCCATAAAACTGAAAAAGTTGCTCTGAACGGGGGTCCCACGCATTACAGTTTTTATATAGCGCCCGATGCCAATTACTGAGCTTCCTGGCACTTTTGGACTCAGCCTCTTAGGGCTGCGTCTTCCCACAGGGAAGGCGAATCTTCCATGGGGGTTTCTTCGACAAACCCAGGCCCAGAGAAGTGAGCGCTGTTTTGCAAAGTTCACTTTTTTTCGCAAAGTTGTGTGAGGGCCTTGCATCTTCGTCTCGTCACATTTGCAAGAGTATCAGGACTTTCGCAAAAAAAATGTCAGAAATAGGGTGCATTTATCTCACAACCTGTTTAAAGTTATTCCGCCGTGCACCCAAACTTTCTGCTTGTGCAAGGGAGAAATTAAACTGGAGGTTTAGGGATAAGCAAAATGATGAACTTTGCACACGTCCAATGAACGCCCGGTTGTTGGATTTCCCTGTGGGTGAGGACGGGATCTGAAGCTACCCTTCAGGGGGGGTCCAAAAAGCACTTTTTCGGATTGGTGGGTAGATATGTGTTTGATTGCTGCCTGGGAATGTGTGAATGGATGGATGACTATGTGAGGTACATTTATAATCATACACTTGGGTGCCACAGGGAACACATGTTCGCCAAGGTTCACAGGCGCTAGGAATTACCACAGACCAGGTTTTTTAATAAATCTCTTAAATTAAGAGTCTTAATTAATAAATAGAAAAATAAAAGGGTGACTCTGCTAGACCTGTGTATCTAGCTGGGGGGGGGGGGAGCACGGAAAGGAGCCGACGCCGCTGAAAGGCTCTCGGACCGGCCTTTGTGAGCGCCCTGGTGGGAAGTCGTCGGACTTTTAGCAGAAAGGCTTCTGTGAACACTGGTGTTCATGTAAAGCGCTCCGATGTCAAGTTGGTGCTATATAAAACGGAAACAAAAATCTGTCCCACGGCTATCTAAGCTCACTCCTTTGGAGCCACTACTGGCATCCCTGTTATACAGCCCTCACTCACCACCCCAGAGCCTTCACTCACCTTACCTGCACACATCAATCACTCATTTCACTGGCACGCTGTCGCCGACCTCACTCGCCCCACTTTGTATTGCATTCACCACGCACCTCACTTATACACCGCCATGCAGTGAAAACTCACATCATTCCCTAACAGCTACTACTCACCACAACGCAGCTTTCTAATGTTGTTAAAGAGGGACGCTCAGCGCACAAGTCTGTGATTGCTAGATTTTAGAATTTCCTACTGACAACTGCACATTTTAAAATATGAAAAACTGTAATATTAAAAAAATAATAAATGTCCCAATACAACCAATTAAACAGTAAGACACCTCATGAAAATGAATCAAGTTGATTGTAATACTCTACTGTTAAAGGAAACAAACATTCGCTACACGTCTACTAGTTCCACATTTACGGACGTTACAGGGACAGTAAATATACTGGCTTAATTCCTTCTATGAAAGGCATGCTGCGTACAATAATGCTTTATCTTGTTTTTTCGGGAAGGTGCCACACACATTTACTACTAAGCGCAGGTTACGTGTTTCATCGGCTTGCAATGGCAGCGTCG
Source organism: Lissotriton helveticus (assembly GCF_964261635.1). Classification (NCBI taxonomy): domain Eukaryota; kingdom Metazoa; phylum Chordata; class Amphibia; order Caudata; family Salamandridae; genus Lissotriton; species Lissotriton helveticus. The sequence goes on along the minus strand of NC_136068.1, from coordinate 1,931,240,100 downwards.
GGCCCTTTAAAAGACTGAGGCTGTTACCTTTCCCACTGTTAAAAAAAATAAAACAAGTCACGTTTAAAGTACTCGCACGGGTGTCTCTGTACGTAAGCTGCGCATAACCAAAAGCTGCCTACGGAAATAATAAGCAAAAACAAAGGTGATTGGCCCATGCTGCCGTTTTTGCGGAGATGCACAACGCACCGTGCAGTTACAATGATAGCGGACCAGAGAGGGAGCATGTCTTAAAGGAGTTCTGCCTCCTGATTGGCTGTTTAAATAAACACGGAATAGAAACCTGTGGTGCGCGCGCACCAGAGGAGCGGGGGTAAGGGAGCGTGAAGACGCCGAGACGAGGTAGGGGATGTGTGTGTAAGCGCCGGGTGTTCTCTGTGTATGTGTGTGCGTGCATGCTCGGCGGGGAGGGGGCGGGGGTCTGTGTGTGTATGCGCGGCAGGGGGGGAGTGGCTGTATGTGTGTCGTGAAGAGCCTGCCGGAATTGGAGCGCGTGTTGACGCGCGCGACCTGATCCGATTCCGGCAGGCTGCAGCGTGCGCGTCCCAGTCTCTTGTCCTCTCCCATTTAGCCCTTGAAAGCCGGAATGATGACAATAGTCTCGCTTTGCGACTGCAGGCCTTTGGCCTGCAATCGCAGGCGCGAGACCTAAAAAACTATGACAAAACAAGCATGGACAATGTCAAAAGGCTGGCTGCCAACACAGGTCTGAGTTGGCTGCTAGCCTTTTGTCTTTGTCCATGCTTGTTTTGTCACCGATTGGTTTTGCTAATGCCTGTTAGTTCCTGTGTTTAATTATTATTAAATGAGCATCATTCTCATACATCTCAATAAATGGATTACCGTACCTCCTGTAATTTACCTTTTGCTAACCCCCTTGCTATCTTTTGTGGGGGAGCTGGTTCAACCAGAAATGTCCCATGGCAATAGTGAAATCAGATGAGTTCCACATGTCTTGCAATAGCAAAGTTCACATCCAAACGATAGAATCTGGATATTGACTGTCGCCATGAAAATGCAAGCAGCATAATTTCTTATGGCGAGCAGATAATGCAATGGGAATCTAGCAATTGGAAATATTCTAAAGGTCCCAATTTCACATATGGACTCACACAGAATGTGTTAAATCTTTTGTGTTTACGACAATTACACATGCTGCCTAAGAAAGATTGCAGGCCTTCCTCATGCATAGCAACTATTCATTTTGCCTCGAAATCGGAAAGTCCTTGCACCAGAGCTGATCAATAGCTATATATGTGGTGAGTAAGGCCATGGAATTATACGATTCTGCGGCCGCAGTGTTTTCTGCATAATTAAGGATTTGAGGCATTTGCAACATAAATAATCCATTATCTGCTGCATAATCTGCAGACTTTGTAAAAAAAAAAATTCTCGCTCAAACGGATTAAAAGTTACTAAAAATGTTGCAATATTTGTTGCTTTGCATGGGAAAGCCCTTCTCAAACGTTGTCTGGTTATTCGGTCTCGGCTAGAAAACAAGCGAAGCGCGTTCGACAGAACTATAGCGATTGTTTCAGCCTTCAAAATCTGACAAAACGAGACAAGAGCTGTGCACGCGCGCAGCATTGTGAATGGGAGAGGGAGCGACGAGCTGGCCACCCGCAGATTTGGTCGCACGAACGCTCACGGCGCCAGCGTCTCCGCCGCGCGCCGATAACTGCTCTCTTCCTGGCCGGCTTCATGGAAGGCAGCATGGCGTGCGGTGCCACTCTGAAGCGGCCCGTGGAGTTCGAGGCCCTTCTTAGCCCCCACTCCCAGTCCCCTAAGGGCAGGAGGTGCGCCCCGCTGCCTGGGTCCCCTGGGGGACATTCCCCGCAGCGGTGCGGTCTGATGTCTCACGGCGAGGAACAGCCTCATGGAACACCATCGCCTCTGCCTTTCGTTGGGGGCGACGCCTCACCCCAGGTAACTGCAGAGGAGGCTCAGGCCGGGTGGCACAGGGAGAGCGACGACATGGGGGTTATCCGGGGACAGCGATCTGGGTCAACGTGATTGATGGTGGTCTATCAAACTGGGAGTGGAAAACAAGAATTCAATAGTAATTTATAGAAATTACCATCAACGCAGAAGAAGCTCGAAATTCAATGTGTGTCTGTCTTCTAAATGAGCAATGCTGTTTTATGGGGTGTGAGTGCAGGGCTTCACTGTTGGTTAATATTTTGGTGTGGATAGGTGCACAGAGAGTTAAGTTTATGGATGCAAGTATCGGCTGCTGCGAGCTCGGCACGGGGCTGACGCAGTTATTCACACACCTCTAATGATGCACCTCGGGCACGGGGCTGACGCAGTTATTCACACAGCTCTGATGATGCACCTCGGTCACGGGGCTGACGCAGTTATTCTCACAGCTCTGATGATGCACCTCGGGCGCGGGGCTGACGCAGTTATTCACACATCTCTGATGATGCACCTCAGGCACGGGGCTGACGCAGTTATTCACACAGCTCTGATGATGCACCTCGGGTACAGGGCTGACGCAGTTATTCACACAGCTCTGATGATGCACCTCAGGCACGGGGCTGACGCAGTTATTCACACAGCTCTGAAGATGCACCTCGGGCACAGGGCTGACGCAGATATTCACACAGCTCTGATGATGCACCTCGGGCACAGGGCTGACGTAGTTATTCACACAGCTCTGATGATGCACCTCGGGCACGGGGCTGTGGCAGTTATTCACACAGCTCTGATGATCCACCTCGGACGCGGGTCTGACGCAGATATTCACACAGCTCTGATGATGCACCTCGTGCAGGTGCTCACAGCTGTTATTCACACAACTGATGATGCACCTCAGGCACGGGGCTGACGCAGTTATTCACACAGCTCTGATGATGCACCTCGGGCACGGGGCTGACGCAGTTATTCACACAGCTCTGATGATGCACCTAGGGCATGGGGCTGACGCAGTTATTCACACAGCTCTGATGATGCACCTCAGGCACGGGGCTGACGCAGTTATTCACACAGCTCTGATGATGCACCTCAGGCACGGGGCTGACGCAGTTATTCACACAGCTCTGATGATGCACCTCAGGCACTGGGCTGACGCAGTTATTCACACAGCTCTGATGATGCACCTCGGGCACAGGGCGGACGCAGATATTCACACAGCTCTGATGATGCACCTCGGGCACGGGGCGGATGCAGTTATTCACACAGCTCTGATGATGCACCTCGGGCACGGGGCTGACGCAGTTATTCACACAGCTCTGATGATGCACCTCAGGCACGGGGCTGACGCAGTTATTCACACAGCTCTGAAGATGCACCTCGGGCACAGGGCTGACGCAGATATTCACACAGCTCTGATGATGCACCTCGGGCACAGGGCTGACGTAGTTATTCACACAGCTCTGATGATGCACCTCGGGCACGGGGCTGACGCAGTTATTCACACAGCTCTGATGATCCACCTCGGGCGCGGGTCTGACGCAGTTATTCACACAGCTCTGATGATGCACCTCGTGCAGGTGCTCACAGCTGTTATTCACACAACTCTGATGATGCACCTCAGGCACGGGGCTGACGCAGTTATTATTCACACAGCTCAGATGATGCACCTCAGGCACGGGCTCACAGCGGTTATTATTCACACAGCTCTGTTGTGCTCTCTAATACTCTTTACTAATAACTCTCTCCTACTCACTATCGACTTCTCACTCTACTACTTACTGTGTGTGTGGGTGATAATGCAACAGGTCTCGCATATGCACGTGATGAAGCTATTGGCAATGTAAATGACAATGCCATTTATTTAGGATTTTAAAAAAAATAATAATAATGAGCAATGCCAATAGCTCTACCTTTAATGCTGCCAAGACCATTGCATTGTAAATGCTTGTTTATGAGATGCAGAATAGTATTGGCACTCTATCCGTAAGAGTGAGTGAGAGAAAACAGCCAACACGTGTTTCACTCCTTTACATGGCCATCCGACCTGGGGCTTCCTCAGAGCGGGTAGATATTTTGAAATATCAGTCAACGTTGTTATAAAAGTTCAAAGGATTCTTTAAATCATGGGCGTAATGCCGGTCCGAGTTTATGGCAGTCAGCTTTAGTCGGGGACCACCTTCCCTCTCTCTACAAAAGCCCTTTAGGTCTGTTTCTTCTGCCACCTTAGCCCGTTTAGTTAAATGGTTTCTTGGGGAGGCTGGTATTGATACATCTGGTTCTGGAGCTCATACAGTTTGTGGCGCGATGGCTTCTCAAGCGCTTTCATCCGGTTCTAGACTGGAAGACATTATTGTAGCTGCTGAGACAAAGTCCTATGCACACGTAAAGGAGTAGTTAGGCTTTGTGGTCAAAACCAAATATACACAATAATGTTCTTAGAAAAGTAACGGAGCTCGACTTCCAAGATTTCATGTGGCATGGATTGTATTTCAAATTGGATCAATACAAACTAAAACAAACCAGCCGATACATGTTTCGTCAAGTTGCATTTTTTATATTTCACAGGCACAGATTCCAAACCGACGGTGTCTCGGCTTGGTTGGCTGATTCCACTGGTGTTCCTGGTGTTTTGGAGATTTCCGATTTTACTGGATAATAACAGAGGAAGGCCTATTGTTTTATAACATTATATAGGACTGTGTGGGTCCTGATTGGTGGAATGTGGGCTGTGGGGCTCATGGGAAATGTAGTAATTTTCCATATATTACTTTGCTGCTGTGTTCGGTAGATAAGAAAGAGAAGCATAATATTATGCCCAGTAGGCTGTAAGTACTGTACAAAAAACTACAATCTATTGTAGACCTTAGTGTTTATACAAGCTCTACGGTGTGAAAGGTACAATAAAATAACTGCCACCTGGTACTACATAGCCACCAATACTCTTTCCACTATACCTATATGCCCACTATGCTGCAAGTACTGCATAAAACACTATAATCTAGTACTATATAGACAGTACTCTTTACACAATACCCAAATGCCGACTATGCTGCAAGTACTGCATAAAACACTATAATCTAGTACTACATAGCAGACAGTACTCTTTACCTATACCTATATGCCCACCGTGCAAGTACTGCATAAAACACTATAATCTAGTATTACATTGCAGACAGTAATCTTTGCACTATACCCAAATGCCCACTATGCTGCAAGTCATGCATAAAACACTATAATCTAGTACTACATAGCAGACAGTACTCTTTACACTATACCCAAATGCATAAAACAATATAATCTAGTATTACATACCAGTACTCTTTACCTATATGCCCACCATGCTGTAAGTACTGCATAAAACCCTATAATCTAGTATTACATAGCAGACAGTACTCTTTACACTATACCTAAATGCCCACTATGTTGCACGTACTACATAAAACCCTATAATCTAGTACTACATATCAGACAGAACTCTACACTATACCTACATGCCCACTATGTTGCAAGTACTGCATAAAACACTATAATCTAGTACTACATAACAATACTCATTGTGGGCGTGGCTTGGAGCTTGGTGCGATGGCCCCACTCTAGTGCAGCTCTGCCAGCCATCGATGGACAATCCTTCACTATCCTTGCCCTAACCCTGCCAACCTGCGATATCGCCCTATGAACCTGTAAAGCTGCGTGCTGGGCACACCCGGCGCTGCCCGCGGTGGACTGTTTTAGAGCACGAGAGCGAGATCTGAGAGATCGCATGGACGCCCGCAGTATAGGACTAATGGCGGCGCACGGGTAGCAGAGACGACTGACCAGGGCCCTGAGGCGGTGTGGCTGACGGAGTACGCGAAGCAGAGGTCGCCTGTGATCTGCTCAGAGTCGTGTGGGCAAACATTTCAGGTACCGGAGCGGGCGTAGGTGGAGAGTTGCGCGGCTGAGGCGGCAGACGAGGACGGCTGGGAGAAGACCCGGGCTGTGAATTACGCGAGTCCCCGGCGCAGCGAGTGTGTGTGGGCCGCGCCAGTGTAGAGTGCCATGTTAGCGGCCTGAGAGATGGTGCCCGACCCCCCCCTGCCTTCCTCTTTGCGGAAAACGAAGGGCTGAGAGGGGGACAACCATAGTGTGCGAAGACGACCTACCAGGGGCCGATCGGAGTGCCGCCCCTCCTCCCTCCCCTTCCCCCCCTCCCACCCTCCCGAGACACGCACATAGCTGAGAGCCCAGCACCTCTATTGGTGCCTTTAAGGGGGTAACTGCCGGGACAATTTGGAGTAAGAGGCCCTCTATTACACGCTGTTGGAGGCCAAGCAGGAGGATTAAATTGCTGATATATGAGGAGGGGGCTGCTCACGGTCATAGGAAACCCCCCTAATACTGTAGCACACTAGAGTGACATAACTGTGGGTGCGATTCCTGGGACAGCGAAACACACGATTCACAACTGTACCCCCGCCCCCCTGAGAGAACGTGTTCCCCCAGATTGACTCTTTGTGACCAGCTGCTGCCGACCAAGACCGAAGGACTGCGATCATCGTTGCTGATACTTTGGGGAGGCTTTTCTACTGACACTGGGTCGCGGACTGTATGGACTGACACAGTGCCCTGGGGAGGGTGCATGGGCCACGCCATTTCGCCGAATCTGCACCACCAGCGCCATTTCTAAATAACCATGTGGTGCGTGGCCCAGTGGATCTGCGGCCTAATTCGCTGGAGGACCTAAATTCCCACCTGTGCACTCCCTATAAGAATAACTATAGACAACGATGAAACTAGAGAGGACCGCGAGCACACCCAGACCTATAACATGGGGCACCCGGACAAGAACCAGCCTCGTCTCACGTTTGAGCTGCGGAAGGGGGGGGGGGGGACCGGGGCAGGCGCCAACTTCGGATTCCGAGTTGGAAACTGCGACGCAACCCAGCCCGTCACTCGAGAAGTCACTAGCAGCCATTCAAGCAAGCCTACAGGCGATCGACGGCAAGATTGAAGCACTAAATGGCAGGATGGACCAATTCTCAACGAAACTGGACAAACAGGCGGCCCGCCTGGGCGAAGTAGAACAGCGGATCACAGACGCGGAGGATGGGCTATAACAAGTTGCAGAAAAGACGTCTGACATCACCAAGCTGCTGGCGGTAATCCAGGCTAAAAATGAGGACATTGAAGCGCGGTCTCGCCGCAATAACATTCGCGTACTGGGGCTGCCGGAATACACAAACGTGGGTAAGCTGGAAGACTACATGGAGGCCATGCTTCAGGAAATATGTGGCAAAGACGAGCTATCGCCGCTCTTTGCAATTGAGAGAGCACACAGATCACTAGCGGTGCGACCCCCGCCGGGGGCCCCTCCGAGACCCATAATAGCCCGGCTGCTTAACTTCAGGGATCGAGATACAGTGCTACGCGTTACCAGACAGAAGGGCACTATCACAAATCAAGGAAACACGCTGTCCTTCTATCCGGACTTTACGGCCACTGTCCAAGCAGCCGGTAAGAAATTCCAAAATGTCAAGAAAATGCTCCAAAAGGAACAGATCCCATATGCAATGCTGTACCCTGCAAGGCTGCGTGTGGGAACAATGGAGAGTGGCAAGATATTCTAAACATGCTATGGAACACGCTCGACACCTGCGACAGCAACGACAGCGCTCCACCGCATCTCCCACGTCGGACATCGACGAATGAACAGTAAGAGAGATTAAACGGGCTTCTGAAGGCAGAGGTCGTGTAGTATGTGTGGAAGCAATGCGGGGTGGAAACATGCGGTAAGCGGGTTCATACGGGTGATGATACTATTGCCGACTGATATGTAACATGCTGATATTCGAATGCTGGGTCCTGCAGGGTTAGTGGACCTTACGAAGATTCGATGGCTACCCTCCCTACGCTATCTGGGAGGGGGTTAAGCCGCCGCGACCACCGATGGGTGATCCCCAATGGGAACTGTGTTCACTACGGTTGATGTTATTGTGGGAGTTGAATGAGGGGTATGTCTTTGGCAATTGGGGTGTGCTGAAGTGGGAGGAGGGAGGGTGAGGCTGTTTTTTACGTTCTAGGCCAAAGATGCGTGAGTCTTACTGTGATGTAATGTACTGGCGTACTAGATGGGTGCACTTCTACACTATTGGGAAGATAGATGCAATGCCGCACCTCCGGGACACACATGACAGGGGACACATATAATGTTATAACGTGGAATGTACGAGGGCTCAACACGCCGCAGAAAATCAGGCAGGTATTGGCACAGCTTGATCGGCATAATGTTGGAATAGCACTGTTACAGGAAACCCACCTGACTAAAACGACGGAGGATAAAGTAGCAAAAAAATGGTCCTCCTACAGATTAGCATCATCATATTCCTCATACGCGAGGGGGGTCCTCATTTTAATCAAGAGAGGGGTGACCTTTACGGTACTGGACTCTAGTACAGATCAAGAGGGGCGGTGGGCGATGGTACTCAACAAGCTAAGCAACATCCTGGTGACAATAGTAAGTTTCTACGGGCCGGTGGTCGACGACACGGCTGACTACCTGAGTATGTTTAAGACACTGCGCACCTGGCCCGACACAGCGCTCATCTGGGAGGGGGGGAGGGGTTCGGGGGGAGACCTCAACACACATCTAGATCCCACAAAGGATAAATCGAATCCACAGGGGGACAGGATGGTCAGGGTTGCTGACTGTGTAAGGAACGAATGCTTGAATTTGGCCTAGTGGACGCCTGGAGGCATAGGCATGTAGAGGTACTGGCGGGCACACATGTCACAATGGCGACAAATAGCTGGTCAAGGCTAGACTACTGGCTGTTGAGTGAAAGTGCAAATGAATGGGTCACAGATGTCCGCAATCTCCCAAGAACGTTATCGGATCCCAATCCAGTACTTCTCACACTCACTATCCCTCTAAACCCTCAGAAGCCTTTTACGTGGCGGTTCAGAGCAGAAGCACTCCTAGACCAGACATACGCTGAGGCACTTAGAACTGCGATTATACACTACTTCGAGACAAATGTGGGGTCGGTGGACAGTCGGGAGATCTTGAGGGAGGCCTTTAAGGTCACGATAAGGGGCGCCTGTATAAGCACATCAGCGGGGATCTTGAAAGACATACGAGGCAGATTACACTTACTGGAGACAAAGCTAAGTGACCTAGAAGCCCAATATGATAATGCTCCTTCTATGGGTGTACTGGCGAGCATACGAGAACACATTGATGAATATAACGACCTCGCAGAGACAGAGGTAAAATATCTATCAAAAAGGCATGTCGCCAGGCGATACGGCGAAGGAGGTCGCCCGGGCAGATCGCTAGCGGGTAGACTACAGAGCAGAGCCGCTCAACTCCCGGTTGAGCTGATAGTGGATACTGCTGGGCAGACACACTATTCCCCTACTGACATAGTGGAGCAATTTCGACAGTTTTATGCAGGACTTTACACCTCTGGCGGGGGAACTGACGAGCAGGCCTTAAATTCCTACCTAGATGACATTGCCTGTGCGTGGTTATCAGACGCACACAGAAAATACCTTAGCCTCCAACTGGATATTGAGGATGTGGTAGAAGCTATAAAATCACCCCCAAACGGAAAAGCTCCTGGACCAGACGGTCTGACCGCAGAATTCTATAAAGCACACGCTGATCTCCTTGCGCCACACCTGCTGGCTGTATATGCAGAAGCATACGAAACGGGCAGGCTACCCCCCTCTTTGCGGCAGGAAATGATTATAACTCTATTGAAGAAAAATAAGCCCCTCCGATCACTGCGAATCTTACCGCCCCCTGTCTCTTATCAACCTGGATGCTAAGATACTATCGAAAATGTTGGCCATAAAGCTGCAGCCGCTAATGCCGCTGCTTGTACTCCCGGACCAGGCTGGGTTAATTCCTGACAGATCCACATCCCTCAATTTACACACCATTTTTGCCATGTTGCATGTTCTTAATGCAGACTTGCCAGCGGTTGCTGTTTTATTGGACGCCGCAAAGGCATTTGACTCCATAGAATGGAGATACATTTTGCGTGTACTGGGCAAAATGGGATTCCCCCCCCCCATGTTTATGCACTGGATTCAGCTCTTATACACTGACCCATCAGCTAGAGTTCGAGTAGAAGGTGACACTTCTGAGCAGTTTGTCATCGAGCGGGGTACACGACAGGGCTGCCCCCTGTCCCCACTCTTATTCGTCATTGTCATAGAACCCCTGGCATGCAAGATCCGTCAGATACACAGGGCGGCAGCCCTCAATTTCAACAACAGGCCGGTGGGAATCTCAATGTACACGGACGACATGGTCCTATATGTCCGCGAACCGAACCAGTATTTATCACCTGTTCTCCGCGAGTACGTCAAATTTAGCTTATATTCTTCTGGCCTCCACATTAATTGGGACAGGTCCGTAATCATTCCACTAACTACTGCAACCACTCCTCCGGTGGTCGAGTATCCGCTGATCTGGTCTGCTGACCCTGTAAAATACTTAGGGGTGTGGGTACACAGAGACCAGGGAATAGTCGTCTCCGAAAATTATGGCACGGCATACACAGCTATAGTTGCGCATATAGACAGATGGATAAGTTTACCCTTGTCGCTGGTGGACAGGATCTCCATAATAAAGATGGTGATCTTGCCTAAACTGTTGTACCTATTCTGTAACGTCCTGGTCCCACTACAAAAAGATTCTTCCAAACCGTCCAAACGGCTTGTATGGGGCGCCAAGCAACCGAGAATAAGCTGGCGCACTTTAGCGCTGCCTTACGATAGAGGGGGGTTCAAAGCACCGGACATTTATCTATACTATCTTTGCTGTCAAGCCCAATATGCTTACTATTGGTACAGGTCGCATGAATTTACACCGCATGTTGCCGTGGAAGAAGGTGATGCACACCCTACACCATTGAGGGGCCTTATAACACACACGTGCAGGCACACTCCGCGGATAGAGATAAACACAAATGATGTTACCATTTCGGCCTGGCAGGCGATTGGTAGGCGGACGCAAAAACTCCCCCTATACGCCCCTGCCGTTCCCATTGAAGGACATGCTGCACTGTCGGTAGCTTAAGATAGGGGTTCTGTGCAGGCTCTTCGAGAGGCGGGTATCACGAGTCTGAGTGACTTGTTCCCCGAAGGCACATACATTACGGGGGAGGGGTTATCGTATATCTGCAATCCCACACCACTATTCCAGTTCACCTGCTACAGGCTGCGACGAGCAAATAAGGAACACTACACTAGCTTTCCGGCTGAACCGGAGACGTTGTTGGCACTACAGTTGGTAATTACGGCCCCAACGAAGAAGAAACTAGTCACCAAACTATACAAGGCAATCCAGAACGACACACCGCATAGCACGGATATCAGCTTAGCCAGGTGGAATAGTGAGCTAGACACCCCCATCACGGAGGAGTGGACGCACATATGCTCTGTGACAGGGCGATTATCCTCTAATAGTAACCTTAGAATAATACACCTCAAGTTTTTGCATCAAACATACCACACTCCCCATAGGTTGTGGCGGATAGGTCTTAGGCCAACGGGGGGATGGAAGTGCTGTGGGACTGAGCCAGCGGGGTTTATACATTTGGCGTGGCACTGTAGACAGGTTTTCTGCTACTGGGAAAAGGTGTTATCTATTCTCAAGGACATAACCGGTTTGGAACTGCAAAATGCCCCTGAGCTGTGCCTCCTAGGGCACGCTCCTCAACTTAAAGGTGCGATAGGGCGCTTTGTACATCTCGCCTTGCTTATGGCGAAAAGACGCACGCTATTCACTTGGGATAGCTGCAGGTGTCCCAAAACAGACCGCTGGCTGAAAGACATGGTGTACTGCAGAGACCAACTTGAGACATACGCAGAAGTGCTCCCGACTTCTTCTAAGCCCAGGGACATTTGGGCCCCCTTACGGGAATATTTATTAGTGTGCAGTGAGGTGGACACCGGGGATGGACTGTAAACATGAGTGGGTGGATGGGGATGAAGATAATGCCTGATCGCTGTTATTGTAACATGGCCTGTTTGAACTGGATGACATGTTGAAGGCGGGCGGCCCTAAGTACTTTTATACTGACTGTGGTACTCTACTTTATATAGTATGTATTGTACTCTTTGGCCTTGTTTTTTTTTCTTTGTTGAAGTTTGTCGAATGACACTATTCTGATACATGCAGAATTGCTGTGAACATGCTATGTGTACACTGTATGATCAATGAAAAGTTGATAAATAAAAAAATTTAAAAAGCCAATACTCTTTACCTTTACCTATATGCCCATCATGCTGTAAATACTGCGTAAAACACGGTGATCTGGTAATCCACAGCAGTCAGTTATCTTTACACTATACCTTTATGTCCACTAGGCTGTAAGTACTGCATAAAACACTACAATCTAATATTACATAGCAAACAGTACTCTTTGTACTGTGGCTACAACACAGCAAATAATGCAGGTAAGTTCTTCTTTTTTAAAGAGCCTCAAAGCACAGAGGGGCATTCCCTTGTCTGGAGGAGATTATAAACAGCACAGTCTGTGCTCTGCCTTTCCCATATGGCTATAGAAATAAAGAGAACACTGGTATGCTCTCTGGTGACACGCACTTCTTGACAGGGCTTCTCAAAAAGTGTAAAATGTCTGAAATTATCTGGAACAACAATCCAAATAATGGACTAATATCCACGAGTCAAATTACTTTCATTTTTCACTACACTAATTCACCACCAATCCTTTGTGTGTTTCGGAGTAGCATGCTAATTTGCACCCCAAAAAAAATTGCTTCAACACCTCTTCAAGGGTAATGAGCGCTATATAGATGCAAACCTTTTTCCCTCTTCTATCCCTCCGCTGTCCTTCTGAATCCAAATAACTGACTAACCTATCCACCACTCAAATTAGTTACATATTTAACTATACTAATTCAACACTAATCCTTTATGGGTTCCGGAGTAGCGTGCTACTCGCAAAAAATTTGCTTCGCCGCCTTGACAGGGGTGGTAAGCGCTATATAAATACAATTACTATAATACAACAACAAAATCCTGACAAGAAAATGTGGTGCATTCCTGGAGCAAATAATAACCTGGAAAGGTTTGCAAGTAACCCAGATTTCCCCAAGAAAACTCAAAAACACCTGTATGCCAATTTTGGCCGACATTGTCCAAGCCTACTTGCATGCTCATATATAGCTAGGGTATTTATATAGCACTTCTTTGTTTGGAGGACGTGTCAAATATCTTCCAGCTTTCAATGTTATTTCCGTACATCATCTTACCATTAAATTACAACATATAACTGAAAGATTATATAGTGACTTAGAGATTTTACTCCTTACCTGCAGAAGAATGTTCACTCCTCCCTCCTTCACAGTCCTGAGAATCCCTGGAAAAATGGTCCGCCTCAGTTTTGAACATCACCCACTTAATTAAGCCAGGTGACATCTTGTGAAATGATCCATCGCATTCTTCAGTCTTTACATGGACCATATCTCCCAAACTATCCCTAGCCAATGGATCCTCCTCTTCACATTTTATGAGGCGACTCGAATCCTGACATACCTCCGAATAGGTTTCATTTCTGGCTTCCAACTTTACCATGTCAGTGGCATCCTGAGGGAACTCAGAAGATAGCTCATCAGCATCTTCCATCTTTATAAACTTGGCAACCTTTTGGTTATCACCGGCACAATTCTGTACCTCAATCTTCACCCATCTGACGGGACCTTTGTTAACCCTGGCAGACGACTCTCTTTCTCCCGCAGCCTTCTGTTGGCCATCTGCTGTACAATGCTCTTCCTCTACCTCCATTTTAATCGAGTCTGTGGGGTGTTGGTCATCAATGGAAACCGGTTCTGCCTCATCTTTAATTTGTGTCAAGTCTATGGAGTGTTCATCACATCCTATCGAAAGTTTGGTTTCTAAGTCTACCTTCATCAAGTCCGTGGAGTGTTGGCCATCTACTGTACAATGCTCTTCCTCTACCTCCATTTTAATCGAGTCTGTGGGGTGTTGGTCATCAACGGAAACCGGTTCTGCCTCATCTTTAATTTGTGTCAAGTCTATGCAGTGTTCATCACATCCTTTCGAAAGTTTGGTTTCTAAGTCTACCTTCCTCAAGTCCGTGGAGCGTTGGCCATCTACTGTACAATGCTCTTCCTCTACCTCCATTTTAATCGAGTCTGTGGGGTGTTGGTCATCAACGGAAACCGGTTCTGCCTCATCTTTAATTTGTGTCAAGTCTATGCAGTGTTCATCACATCCTTTCGAAAGTTTGGTTTCTAAGTCTACCTTCATCAAGTCCGTGGAGCGTTGGCCATCTACTGTACAATGCTCTTCCTCTACCTCCATTTTAATAGAGTCTGTGGGGTGTTGGTCATCAACGGAAACCGGTTCTGCCTCATCTTTAATTTGTGTCAAGTCTATGCAGTGTTCATCACATCCTTTCGAAAGTTTGGTTGCTAAGTCTACCTTCATCAAGTCCGTGGGGTGTTGGTCGTCCACGGTAGAAGGTCCTTTCTCTACCTCAATCCTCAACAAGCCCATGGACTTCTGGTTACCCTTGTAAGAAGGATGTGCTTCTAGATCAATCTTTGCCATGTCTGCGGAGTGCTGGTTATCTATGCTAGAAGCATCCGTCTCTACCACAGCCTTTGCCCAGTACCTTGACCCCTTACAATTCCTAGATGACGAATCATCCCCTTGGTCTCTGTTCGTCTCTTCCGTTGTCTTCATCCAATCCTTGGATGGTACGGCATCCTCCTGGGTCATCAGGCCATCCATCAAGAGCAGATGTCTTTTGACTGCTGATCTGTCAATTTCTTTGGTCTGCTTTCTTTCTCCAAATATTCTTCCTAACACATGGCATTTAGATTTTCCGTTTCTCAACCTAGAATGAAAGTTATTGTAAAGGTTACAAAGCTGTATCAAGAAAAGACAAAAAGGAGAAACAAGGAGAGGAAAAGTTTATGGACATGCTAAAGTAAGTGAGAAAGAAAACTAAGATATTGGAGAATATATACTAAATAAGTTCTCCAATTAAGATTAATCACGCACTCTATCTGTCGTTTTGGGCCCCAAAGATTGAGCGTTAGCCTAAAGTAGTGGACAACGTTGGTTAGATTATTTACTTAAAGCTGCTACAATGCTTTAGCTTTACCTTTGTCCACTGCCACCATGTCTTACTTCCTAGCACTTACTTTCAATTTTACCATCTGAAAGATGAAAAAGCCACTGCAAGCAACTCTATGATGTGTAGACCTGACAGTGATGACAATCTGTCTCCCCAGATTACTGTTTTTGAAATAAAAAAATAAAGTGCCCTCCCAAACATGCAATGTGTTCCAACCCACACTTTCAAACAGAGATGTCACATCCACAAGGGGCCAAGACATGGCATAGCCTCCTACATTGTGCATGCCAGGAGAAACGTCACACTATAAATAAACAAAACAAATGCCAATGCTGCAAAATTGTTTGTACAAATAATGACAAGCAATGACTGAAACAATTGCCCTCAAGAAACCACTTATTCCATTTCATACAAGAATCCAAAACTTGATTTGTATATGTTTCTATTCTCTTTACTTTGAGGTTATGTATTTTTTATTTGTTTTTTAGTACCCAGGAATGTTTTGCTTTTTATTTCTAGAAAGCCCCTTTATACACTACAAACCCATTCACTCTCTAAAACCTCTGTGATCAAAAAAGCATCATACATACTGTGTCAGAATAGTTCACCTATTCACTCTGTCCTCACACCCATCCATACACCAAATGGCACCACACTCAGACAATGCCCACCCTGGAATCCCTTTTTGAGACCAATTTTTCTTTTTGGTGAGGCATACAAAAATTCAACATAGTATCTAAAATTCTATGTACATGGAACAGAAGAGAGCGAGAGAGAGAGAGAGAGAAACAGAAGAGAGAGCGAGAGAGAGAGAGAAACAGAAGAGAGAGAGAGAAACAGAAGAGAGAGAGAGAAAGTAAAACAGAAGAGAGCGAGAGAAAAAGAGAGCGAGAAACATGAGAGAGATAAACAGAAGAAAGAGAGAGAAGCAGAAGAAAGAGAGAGAAACAGGAGAGAGAGAGAGAGAAACAGGAGAGAGAGAGAGAGAAACAGGAGAGAGAGAGAGAAACAGGAGAGAGAGAGAGAAACAGGAGAGAGAGAAACATGAGAGAGAGAGAGAGAGAAACATGAGAGAGAGAGAGAGAAACAGGAGAGAGAGAGAGAGAGAGAGAGAGAGAGGGAGAAAGAAACAGGAGAGAGAGAGAGGGAGAAAGAAACAGGAGAGAGAGGGAGAAAGAAACAGGAGAGAGAGAGAGAGAGAAACATGAGAGAGAGAGAAACAGAGAGAGAGAGAGAGAGAAACAGGAGAGAGAGAGAGAAACAGGAGAGAGAGAGAGAGAGAAACAGGAGAGAGAGAGAGAGAGAGAAAAACAGAAGAGGGAGAAAGAAACAGGAGAGAGAGAGAGAGAGAGAGAGAGAGAAACAGAGAGAGAGAGAAACAGAAGAGAGAGAGAAACAGAAGAGAGAGAGAAACAGAAGAGAGAGAGAAAGAAACAGAAGAGAGAGAGAGAGAAACAGAAGAGAGAGAGAGAAACAGAAGAGAGAGAGAGAGAGAGAGGGAGAGAGATAGTTGGGTGGAGAATGGGAGAACTGGAACCGAAATGACAGAAGAAGAGAGCAAAGGAGAGACGGGTGATATGAAGGCGGTGAGAGGAGTGAGAGTGTGTTCAGGAAATGAATAGAAGTGAGACAGGAGGATATTATGGGGTCAAAGACCCAGGTGACATTGCGAAGTGGGTCATTCTACCCCCAGCTTGCACAATGTGCCTGACAGTGTCCTTCTGAAGCAGAGGACTTAAATCTGGACTGGCGGGAGGTGCACCAGATGCTTACTGATATTACTTCCCCTAACAGTTTCCTAGTTCTGGACTCTAGTAGACTGAAGACTACACCCAGGGATACCTCTGTGCTCGGTGGAAATGACTGAAACAATTCTTTTAAACCACAGCTAGAATCCTTAACAAGCATTTACAATGCAATGGTCGGCATTGTCAAAGTTAGAGCTATTGGCATTGCTCATGACATTTGTATTTATTTTTTTGTTTTTAAACATAAATAAATGGCATTGTAATTTACAATGCCAATAGCTTAATCGCTCGCAAATGCGAGACCTATTGCATTTGCACTCACACAGAGCCACACACACAAAGCTACCCACCCACACATAGAGCCACCCACACAGAGTCATTCACATAGAGCCACCCACACACAGAGCCACCCACCCATACACAGAGCCACCCCCACACATACACAGAGCCACCCCCACACACACAGAGCCACCTACAAAAAAAGCTACCCACAGAGCCACCCACACACAGAGCCACACACAGACAGAGCCACCCACACACACAGACAGAGCCACCCACACACACACGGAGCCACCCACACACACAGAGCCACCCACACACACAGAGCCACCCACACACACAGAGCCACCCACACACACAGAGCCACCCACACACACAGAGCCACCCACACACACAGAGCCACCCACACACACAGAGCCATCTACAAAAAGAGCCACCCACAGAGCCACCCACACACACACACAGACAGAGCCACCCACACACACACATACAGAGCCACCCACACACACACATACAGAGCCACCCACACACACACATACAGAGCCACCCACACACATACAGAGCCACCCACACACATACAGAGCCACCCACACACACACAGAGCCACCCACACACACACAGTCTAGCTTCATTGCTCTTTGTGAGTTGTTAATAGCACATCCAGAAGCGTCAGTAGAGAGTGTGATGAGTCTTGTAAAATTGCTAATCATCCTGCACGAGTGAGCTGTCGTGCACAGCGCATTCAGTCATTTTAGCGTTTTAATGAGCGGGCTGTGTTTTGTAAAGCGCACTGAGAAATAATTGGTACGCTTCCGGCGTACACTCCGTACCGCTTTGGGGCAAATTGCAAGGGCAGCTTGTGGCGGCTGTCGGCGGTGCGGCTCAGGTCGTAGAGGGACAAACCGAGGCAGGTGCGGGGGGCCCTAGGGTGACACGGTGCGGCGGCTGCTGCAATCAGCGGGGCACACGGTGTCGGGGCTGAAGGACAGAAGGGCCGACTCACAGATTAAAGCAATCTCATGCCACGCCACGTATATCACTGAATGCTCCTTAACGAGTGAACACCACGCGAGGGACACGGTCTGCTCACGCTGCCTGCACGCGCCAGTCGGCCATCTGATTGGTTAATAAGAGGATGGAGGGTGACACAAAGACAGGGATGGAAGAGAGGGAGGGTGAAACAAAGACAGGCATGGAAGCATGGGAGAGTGAAACAAAGACAGGGATGGAAGGGAGGGAGGGAGGGTGAAACAAAGACAGGGATGGGAGGGAGGGAGGGTGAAACAAAGACAGGGATGCAAGAGAGGGAGGGTGAAACAGACAGGGATGGAAGCATGGGTGGGTGAAACAAAGACAGGGATGGAAGCATGGGTGGGTGAAACAAAGACAGGCATGGAAGAGAGGGAAGGTGAAACAAACACAGGGATGGAAGGGAGTGAGTGAGGATGAAACAAAGACTGGGATGTAGAGAGGGAGGGTGAAACAACGACAGGGATGGAAGAGAGGGAGGGTGAAAAAGACAGGGATGGAAGAGAGGGAGGGTGAAACAAAGACAGGGATGGAAGAGAGGGAGGGTGAAACAAAGACAGGGACGGAAGAAAGGGAGGGTGAAACAAAGACAGGGATGGAAGGGTGTGGGGGTTAGACAGGGATGGCAGGGTGTGAGGGTAAAACAGATAAGGATGGAAGGGTTTGAGGGTAAAACAAAGACAGCGATGGAAGGGAGTGAGGGTAAAACAAAGACAGGGATGAAAGGGTTTGAGGGTGAAACAAAGACTGGGATGGAAGGGTGTGAGGGTGAAACAAAGGCAGGGATGGAAGGGAGGCAGGGTGAAACAAAGGCAGGGATGGAAGGGAGGCAGGGTGAAACAAAGGCAGGGATGGAAGGGAGTGAGGGAGGGCGCTGGAAGAGTGAGTCAGGAGATAGAGGAGGAGTACAAAAGGAGAGGCTGAGGACGGAGATGGCTCCCTGTCCCTGAAGAAGGCTGAGTTTGCTCTCGGATGTACCCCCCCCAATATGCTGGTGGTCGAGTGTTGTGGCAGAGACCCATACGCGCCCCTCAGCTAGGGTGGGTGACCAACCGTCCGTAAATTTCACGGACCGTCCGTAATTTGGACCTCACGTTTGTCGTCCGCGAGGAACCCTTTTACGGACGCCTTTTGACCGTAATTTTGGCCATCACTGGGACCAACACTGCTCCCCTCTGAGAGGTCTCACCCCTCTGATGGGGCCGCCTAGCACTCCTCCTGGAGCACAAGAGCAGCCCCACCCCGCCCATTGTCATTCTGTATGCCGGGTAATTGCCACATACAGAATGTCAATGGGGCAGTCTGGGTGTTAAAGCATGTGGTGGCCTCCTCCTGTCTCAGTGTACAGCAGGGCATTCTGTTACATAAAAGGTAAAATGCCCATGCTGCAACGTTAGAGAACAGTTTATTTAAAGAAACCTGTAAAACAAGTTGAAAAGAACGCGTTATCGTTCTTTCACTGTGTCGTCATTTTAGAACTGACGTATTTTCAATATTATATTCAACAAAGCCATGATTGCTGCTTTTTTATTTAAAGGAACTAACAACCATTGACAAAGCTAATAGTCCTGACTTGTTGTTGGTGTAATGATACTTGGTGTATTATATATCTGGATGCAATGACAGAAATAACATAATACCAGTCAGGCGGAACACTATGCTAAGCGCAGACTTTTAGCCTAGGTGTTTTAAACCACCGCCCTTAATTACATCAAACACCCCCTTTGAAGAGAATCCCCCAAGTTTTTTTACACCACTTAAAGCCCTGGAAACAACACCATGTCACAGTCACCTTGCATCCTGGCACTGTGCATCATGCATGACTCATGACTTCTACATTTTCAGACTGCCTATGTGCAGGGGCATAGTGATCTCTCCCCCATCGTACCCCACCCCTTGCTTTAGGAACTACAGCAAGGTGAGGTTCTTGATGGGCTTCTTCTGTCTGCAACCTTGCAGACAAAGGCTCAGCTCATAATGTGAAAAGGTGCAGGAGTAAATAAGTGAAGGAATATGTGAATGGCTGGATGGATTACTGAATGGATGAATGAAAGGGGGGAATGGCTAGACAATGAAAGAAAGGATGGATGGGTGAACGAGTGGAAGTATGGATGAAAGAAAAGGTAAATAGATGGATGTATGGGTGGATGGGTAGATGGATGGGTAAAAGGGTGGATGGATGAGTGAAAGGGTAGATGATGGGCGAGTGGATGGATGAGTAAGTGGATGGATAAGTGAGTGGATGGATGAGTGGATGGATGGATTGATGAATTGATAAGTGAAAGGGTGAATGGATGGATAGAGGAGTAAAAGGGTGGATGTAACGACTGATGAGTGAGTGAAAGGGGGATAGATGGACAAAAGGATGGATAGATGAGTGAAGTGATAGGGTGGATGGATGAGAATGGATGGATGAGTGTAAGGATGGATGAGTAATAGGATCGATGGATTCATGAATGGGTGGGTGGATGATGGATGGATAAGTGAAAAGGGGATGGAGAGAGAAAGGGAGGATGAATGACTGAATGGGTGGATGGATGAGTGACTGGGTGGATGAGTTAGTGAATGGATGGGTAAAAGGGTAAATGGCTGGATGGGTGAGTGAATAGATGGCTGGGTGGAAGAGTCGATGGATGGGGGAAAGGGTGGGTGGATGAATAATTGATGGATGAGTAAAAGGATGGATGGCGGGATTGATGGAGGGATGGATGGATATATGGTAAATAGGTTTTCAAATGGTTGAATATGTTTGGATATAGATGGGCACACAGATGGAAGGACAGAATGAATGGTCAAAGACTGAATAATGGATGAAAGATTTATTATACCTTGTAGCACCCATTATCTTAAGTAACATTTCCCATACATTGATTTCCACGTTCATATGAGTCATTGGCTCTATATGATGTGTGTGATGTATCGCACTCCGACACCCTGCCCTACATACTTGGGATGAGTAACACAATAAAAGAAATTAAATACACATGAGAGACGGTCTAAGTGAAGATGAGGGGCGCTATTGGAGGGTGGTAGCATGGCCGGACTGGCCGGACCGGGCATCGGGTGTTTCCCTGGGAGGCTGGAAAGGGGGGAGGAGTGGTTTTGTCACTGGGGGCTGGCACTGCAAAGTTCCTTGTACATCCAGTAGTTTTCAAATCACCAACAAAAAGCGGCCTGACATATCCAGGTGTGGTTCACCATCCCCTGGTGACTAACGCACCTGCTGGAGCGAGATGCCAGTGTTGAGTCGTCTAAGGTGGCGCAGCGGCCATACGGACAAACCGTGAAGTGCACGATTGTCTCAACCGGATATGAACTTATTTAGACTTGTACTTCGGTGGTTGTTTGTTTACTTATTTACTCTTGCACGACCACCTCTGACGTGTCTGGAAAACGTACCTTTTGTCCCGAAGTTTTGTCCTGAACTTTATAAATACATTTGTAAATAAATACATTTGCACCCATGCCAGGTGCCCCCCCTGCCCTCAGCGCCGGGAGGAGTGACCCCCGCCCGGCAGGGGCTGTCCCCCGCCCTGTGACCCCCCTCCCCTCCCAGGGCCTACAGACGCCGCCCCTGGCCGCGTGCGGGGTCACCGGTGCTCGTGCCCCCTCGGCCCCGCTCCCGGCGGGCCTTACCTCCAGGCGTCCAGGCGCCTCTCCCCGGGGACTGGGGCCCTCTCGCCGGCCCTGGCCCTTCGAAGGATGAAGGTCTGCGCGGCCGCGGGCGGAACCCCTCACTGCCCCACCACCGTCCGCGCGCACTGCGCATGCGCGGAGCAGAGATACCATCCCGGGGCGCTGGCGGGAGAAAACAGCTTCAGGAATGGCCGTGCGCGCCGACTGCGCATGCGCGGAGCAGAGACACCCCAGTGCGCTGGCGGGAGAAAACACGTCTTTAGGACTGGCGCTGCGCGACGACTGCGCGTGCGGAGAGCACATACTACGCATGCGTAGAGCACATGCTACGCACGCGTGGGGCGCGGAGTCGGTGTTGAAAACGGACTAGATATGTAGTACACGTCTACCGCGCATGCGCTGAGCACAGAACACGTCCAGTGACAGGGGGGTCGAATATTGAAAGGACACGTGCCTAATGCGCGTGCGCACAGGACCTTTATTTATTTATTTATTTATTTATGCATTTTTATATAGCGCGGACTTTACCCGAATGCGTCAGAGCGCTTCACAATAGGAACAGAAATGAAACATAATGAGAAACATTACAAAAGAACAGATTGCAAAAACATATGTTACTTACAAAAGGTAATAGTGACAATTATGAGCAAACAAAATACATGAGGTAGTAAAGGTAATAGTGACAATTATGAGCAAACAAAATACATGAGGTAGTAAAGGTAATAGTGATAATTGTGAGCAACCAAAAATACATGAGGTAGTAAAGGTAATAGTGATAATTGTGAGCAACCAAAAATACATGAGGTAGTAAAGGTAATAGTGATAATTGTGAGCAACCAAAAATACATGAGGTAGTCAAAAGTGCACAAGAGGAAAAGTGACAAGTGTGCAGTTATAAGAGAAAACAGAGTATAATTTGAGGTATAGTCCTGCAATAGGTGCTAGACACTCAGGCTCAGGAACAAGCGTTACATAGGCAAGGTGGCACTTGTGCAAGTATCAAAGGTAAAGACATGTGAGAGGTAGCAGCCGTGTGTTGCAAGGGCAGAGTGGTGTGTGCATGTTACAAAAGGGCACCGAACACAAGTACATGGAAAGTACTGCAAAAGGCAGACACTCCTACCACAGGAATACACTGGGAAGGCACTTCCATGGTCATGGAAAGTAGAAATTATCAGTAGTGGGAAGTCTTCCTCACAAATAGCAAGAGGACGTGAGTTACTTTTGGAGGTGTCTCTGGAGGAGGAGAACTTTGAGGTCCCTTTTGAAGGCCTGGGAGGAGGCAGTGGTCCGGAGCTGAGGCGGAAGGGAGTTCCAGATTCTCACTGCGTTGCCTGAAAAGGATTGGGCCATTGTTCTTTCTTTCTTGAAAGTGGAAGGTTCAAGCAGTAGATTCTCCGCATTGCGTGAAGGTCTGGAGCCTCCAGAGAGTTTCAGTTTATTCGCCAGGTAGCGGGGAGAGGAGGAGTGCAAGGCTTTGTGGGTGATACAAGCGGTCTTGTAGATAGCTTTAGCCTCGAAGGGAAGCCAGCGGAGGGTGGATAACATCGGTGTGATGTGATCGCTTCTTTTGGCCCCATAAATGAAACGAGCTGCTGAATGGAAGACAGACTTAAGTGGGGACAGGTGAGATTTGGGGAGGCCAGTAAGAAGAGAATTGCAGTAGTCCAGTCTGGAGAGGACCAGCGATTGCACCAGGGTTATAAGGTCCTGCTCCGGGAAAAAGCGACGGATTCCCCAAAGAAGGCGCAGTTGGTAGCGAGCAGATTTCGCAGTAGAATTGATGTGGGGAGTTAGATTGAGTTTTTTGTCTAGAATGACACCAAGGGATTTTGCGCTGTCAACAATGATGGGTTTATTGTTTAGTAGATTAATCTGATCCATCCATGATTGAACCGGGGGAGGAGAGAGTGAGGAGGAGAAGAGGAGGAATTCAGTTTTGGAGGGATTCAGAATCAATTGATGAGTTGACATCCAGTTTTGAATGGAGTCAACAGTAGATCTTAGGATGGAGAGATCATGAGTGGAGGCAACCTTGAGGTAGAGTTGAGTGTCGTCTGCATAGAGATGATAGTGAATCCCGGATTTGCTTAGGAGGTTTCCCAGTGGTTCTAAGTAGAGATTGAACAATGTGGGTGCAAGTATAGAGCCTTGGGGAACACCTTGACCCACCGCCACAGGAGAAGAAAGACTGTTCGCTATTTTGATCATTTGAGATCTGTCAGAGAGGAAGGATGCAAACCACTTAAGCACAGTGCCCTCCATGCCCATTCTCTGTTGAAGAATATTGAGGAGGGTTTTGTGATTAACAGTGTCGAAGGCTGCGGAAAGGTCAAGGAGAATTAGCAAACAGGACCCCCCAGAGTCGAGTATCCTCAGCGCATCATCAACCACTTGCAGTAGGGCTGTTTCAGTGCTGCAGTTTTGGATGAAGCCGGACTGACAATTGTCAAGAAGATCATTGTCCTTGATATGACGAGAGAGTTGTTTTGCTGCACATCTTTCTGTGATCTTCGCAAGAAAGGGAAGGTTAGTGATGGGGCGGAAGTTGTTGAGGTCCTTCGCATCAGCAGTGGGTTTTTTAAGCAGAGGGGTGACCTGCCCAGTTTTGAAGGAGACAGGAAGGGAGCCTTGCCAGAGGGAGAGGTTGATCAGAGTGGTCCAATAGGAAAGGGAATGGATATAGAAGTCAAAGGCAATGGCACTGGGGATAGGGTCAAGAGAATGGTTGGAGGGCTTTGTTTCGCGTATACACTTGAGAAGGGCATCTTCAGATATGGGGTCAAAGCTCTGCCAAATGGCTAAGGATTTGCGCTCCTCTGGAGGTGTAGGATGAGCAACCTGATCCACAAGTGATTTCACTTTTCCATCGAAGAAAATAGCGAAATCCAGGCCAGGACCTGTCCCGGTTGAGCGTAGGGAAGGGAGCTGTTTATTTTTTAATTTTTTTATTTTATGCATTCTTATTAAGCGCGGACTTTACCCGAAGGTGTCAGAGAACTGTACAATAGAACCAGTTACGTTACATGAGAGAACTGTTGCAGGAATAGAACAAACAAAAATAGCCTGAACAGAGTGTACAAGCAAAGGTAAGAATAAATATGACACATTTTACAATGACTAAAGAACTTCCTGGCGAACAATAGCAGGCCATAGAATCAAAACAACGCAGGCAAAAGGAACACAATATTAAACACAGGATGTACATCAAAAATATAAATATATGTGACAAATTTACAATGACTAAAGAACTTCCTGGCAGGGTCTGAGAAGGAGGGAATTAGTTCTGAAAGTGTCTTTGGAATAGAAGAGATTTGAGGTCCGCTTTGAAGATCTGGATGGAGGTGATGGCACGGAGCAAAGGAGGAAGCGAGTTCCAGGTTCTCACCGCATTACCTGAGAACGATTGTGCCAACAGTTTTTCCCTTTTGAAGGAGGAGGGCTCAAGCAGGAACTTTTCCGCACTCTGAGAAGGTCTGGAACCTCCAGACAATTTCAGTTTATTCGCCAGATAGCGAGGGGAGGAAGAGTGCAAAGCTTTGTGGGTGATGCAAGCCGTTTTGTAAATAGCTCTAGCCTCGATGGGAAGCCATCGGAGAGATGACAGGATAGGAGTGATGTGGTCACTTCGTTTAGACCCTGAAATGAAGCGAGCTGCTGAATGGAGGACGGATTTGAGGGGGGAGAGGTGAGATTTGGGAAGGCCAGTCAGAAGAGAATTACAATAGTCAAGTCTATTGCGCATGCGTAAGGGACGCACACTGCCCCAGGGTAACGGCCTAAAGCAGAAGCAATTTGTGTACATGTCACACTTTCATCTTTTTTTTTTTTCAGAACAAAATTTTATTTTCAAGTACTGACATTACACAGAGCATAAGGACATCGTCCCGCATCACAACGCAGGACCAACGAGCATAAACATATAGAAAAAAGGATATGCATTCAGTACAAGCATTATTGCATGAAACACCCAACCCCCCAACTCCCTAACTCCCCTGACCCAACCCCGCCCCCCACCCAGTGTCTGCTAATCTCAAGGCCTAGAATATAATAATAGCCAGTGTGCGTACTCCCTGTCGCCCAGGGTACAGTAGTTAAAGGTCTTCCCCAGTGTCCTGGGCCATCGGTGGTTCCAGCCACAGTCCCCTGTAGTCCGCCCATCTTTTCCATATCTTAAAATGTTTCCGGGGGCAACCCCTGGCCTCAAAGATCGGGCGCTCAAGTCCCATGCAAAAGTCCAATCCTCGTCTCCAAACCTCCAACAAAGGGGCCCTGGGGTCCTTCCAGGCCCTGGCTATGTCCCGCTTGGCTACAGTAAGGCCCAGGACCAGTAAGTGACGCTTGTAAATGTTGCCCCCCACCTGTTCCATAACATGAAGCAAGCCAAGTTGCGGTGATCGGGGAAGGTCCCAGCCCAGAACCTCAGCCAAACAGTCCCAGACCCCCACCCAGTACCTGGCCAAGTTCGCACACGACCACACAGTATGGACAAACGTTCCAACCGCCCGGCCACATCTCAAGCATTCGGGGGAGGCAATCAAACCTGCTTTCCACAACCGCTCTCTGGTAAAGTAGGCCCTATGTAAGTATTTAAACTGAATAAAGCGGAGGCGCATCGCAATGGCCGCCCCCTTAGGGGCCTCCAGGGCTTCTCTCCAGTCCTCTTCTTCGAACGCACCAAGATCTCTCTCCCATGCAGAACGTAATCCATCAAGAGAGGAGGAACAGTGCGTGACCAGAGTTTGGTATATATTGGAGATCTTTTTCTCCTCTAGTTCCCCCATGAACACCTTGGCCTCCAGGGGGCTAAACTCGGGCAGAGATTCCAAGCCCACCAGGGAGGGAGATAGTGCATGACGTAGTTGCAAATATTTAAAGAATTGAGTTTTGGGCATGTCATATTCCTCCCTCAACATCTGGAAAGACTTAAGGGTGGTGCCCCTCATGACGCTGCCGAGCGTGGAGATACCGATATCATCCCAGCTCCTGAATCCCTGTAGGGACGCCAGCTCCGGGAGACGGCCGTTCTGCCACAGCGGGGTCTCCCTCGTCAATCTGTTCCACCATCCCATACGGCGCAAGGCAGCGCGCCACACCCGGAAGACCACCTGAGTGACCATGGGGAGTCGTTTCCTGATAGCTGCCGAATAAAGAATGGTGTGGACCGTGTCTGGGTCCATCAGGTACCGCTCCAGGGCATAGGTCGGGTCACCCCGATCCCCATACCACCAGTCGTTAAGCACCAGCAGGTGCGCCGCCTGATAGTATGATAAGATGTCCGAGGTGGCCAGGCCCCCGCAGTACGTAGAAAGGAAGCAGGTGCGGAGAGCCACTCTCGCCACTCCCCCAGCCCAAAGGAACTGACTGAGAGCGGCGTTCACTTGGCGAAACCACTGCGGTGCAATGGGGTATGGGTGGTTCTGCAATTGGTATAGAAGGCGCGGCAGGGCCACCATTTTAAAGATCGCCGACCGGCCATATATGTTCAGTGGCATTCTGGACCAGGTTTTTATGTCCGAACGCACCCTGTCCCACACAGGCACCACATTGCGCTCCCATGCCAAGTCCGGAACATCTGTAAGAAAGATACCCAGGTATTTGAGGCCCCCCACCGCGCTCTGCAGTGTCAAGGCCCAATCACCCGGCCTGTCTCCGCCGCCCAGAGCCCACAGCTTGGACTTCTGCACATTCAGATGCAATCCTGAAATCTCCCCGAAAACTTTCATTATGTCCAGGACCCTGGGTCCGGACCGATTGAGGTCCGTGAGGAAGAACAGGACATCGTCGGCGTAGAGCGCAATACGGTCGGAGGGGCCCATGTCCCATTCCAGTCCCCGGAGTTGCGCATCCATCCTCACCCACGCCGCCAGAGGCTCCATGGCCAGGGCGAATAGGTAGGGGGAGAGAGGGCATCCCTGCCTGGTGCCCCGTCCGATGGGGAAGGACTCGGACGCCGCTCCCGCCACCCGCACCGACGCGGTCAGGTCCGTATAGAGCAAGCTCAAGTATGAGAGGAAAACCGGCCCGAGATTAAGGCGGGACAGCAGTGCCCTAAGGTACACCCAGCTGAGAGAGTCAAAGGCTCGGTCGATATCTGCCAGGAGGAGCGCCGTTGGGATCCCGGCGGCCCGGGCCGTCTCCACCACCACCTGCGCCCGGCGAATGTTGAGCCGAGTTGCTCTATGGGGCATGAACCCCGCCTGGTCAGGGTGTACTAAGTCAGTGATGTACGGGAGAAGGCGGTTGGCCAAGGCCTTGGCCAATATTTTCGCCTCGAAATTTAAGAGGGAAATCGGTCTGTACGAAGAGTGCTGTTCCGGGGGCCTCCCTGGCTTACAGAAAACAACAATTTCTGCGTGTCGCCAATCCGCTGGTAGGTGTCCACTCTCCCTGGCCGCCTCCAGTGCCAACTGGTAGCGCCCCTCCAGCTGGATATGAAAGGTCTTCATAAACTTGCACGGGAATCCGTTCGGTCCCGGGGCTTTGCCGGTGTTCAATTCCCCAAGTGCCGTGCCCAGTTCCTCCAAAGAAAGGGGAAGGTCTAGCCGATCCCTGGCCTCCTCTGGGAGGGCGCGCGGCGGGATATCTGCCAAAAATTTGTCTATATCGTCCGCTGTGAGGACCTCACGGGGGGCATAAAGATCGGCATAATACCTCGCGAAGCTGGCAGCTATGGCCTCAGGGGCCGCCAACTGGACACCTTGGTCATCCCAAATGCCCGGTAGAGCCTGGGGCCGGAAGGTGTGTTGGCAAAGTCTATATAGCATGGTACTGGATTTATCCCCCCATTGATAGATCCTGCTCTGGGTGGCTAGCCAAAGCTGGCGCGCCTCATTGTGTAGCAGGGAGGAGTACAACTGCTGTGCCTGCAGGAGCGGCCCCACCGCCTCGTCCGTGTCACTCGCGGTACAGTCCCTCTCCAGGTCCCGAACCCGCCCCGCCGCCTCCTCCACCTCGCGCAGATGGGTCCTGCGGGCCTCCACACACCAGGCAATGTCCACTCCCCTGAGCACCGACTTCATCGCCTCCCACTGGGTGACGGCGTCGACCTCTGGCCCGCCATTCTCTGTCCAATAATCGGAGATAGACTCGCGCAAACGTGTGCGGTATCCATCCTGCTGTAGGTGCCACGCTGATTGGCGCCAGCGGAAGGGCTGTCGCCTCCTGTCCAGCAGCAGGTCAAGGGACACGGGGGAGTGGTCCGAGACGCCACGGGGGAGAACGGCCGTGGTAGCGACCCTCGACAGCCAAGGAGTCGGTACGAACAGGTAGTCTAGCCTAGAGAAGGACTTGTGCACAGCCGACACATAGGAGTATTCTCGGCTCAAGGCATGCTGGTAGCGCCATGTATCGGTCCATCCCATGCCCTGTGCCAGGCCATGAAGCCTCGTCGGCGCCGCTGTCTGGGGTTCCCTACCGGGCCTGTAGCGATCCATCCGCCCATCCATCACATCATTCCAGTCTCCTCCCACAATCGCCAAAACATCCGGGATACCGATCCACACCTCGAACAACTTCTCAATAAGGGCATCCTGCAGCGGGGGCGGGGCATACACGCTACCAAAGACCATCGGCTCATTCCCAATCATTCCTTTAACAAACACGTATCTGCCATGTGCATCTACCCAATGAGTTTCGTGTACATATGAGAGCCTTCGGTGTATCAGGACCGCCACCCCCCGGGACCCCCTTGCAAACCCGGCATGGAACACCTGTTGATAGCCAAACCTCTGTAAACTAAGGGTCTTGGTGCCTTGAAGGTGCGTCTCCTGGAGGAGGAGGACATCCGCCCCTCCCTCTTCCCTAGCTGCAGCACCGCCCCTCGCTTAATTTTATCCAGCATCCCCCGGACATTCCAGCTCACCACTCGCAATTTTGCCCTCGGTAGGCCTGACCGTTGGTGATCAACCATAGTCAATGGGGAGGAGATGTAAGGACCCGGGCTCTCGGAGCCACACACACACACAAGAAAGTAGCCTAAGTAATGCAGACACTGTGCCACCCTCCCCCACCCCCCCAACTACCCCAACCCCAACCTGTCCCCCAACCAAGCTCCCCAACTGCCCCCCTCCCCCCCCTATACCTCACCAAACATTGAAGTACCTGTCGCGATATGGGCGGCTTCGGGCCCAAAACAGAGCGCCCAAAGCCTACCATACCAATGGATCCCGAACACCCACTGACTCTAAAGCTTCCCCCCTCCCCCTAACTACTCCCAACTATGCAGGAGGCTAGCAGCCCCTGTATCGGAGCACCCCAAACCCGTCCCAGAGTCTGAACCTGTTGTGGGACAGTTAGAAAACGTAACAGTTAGCACATGATGCAGTCGTCAGGTATGCAAGGCACCAGTGGAACCACTATTTGGAAACTTGACCATGCACACCGGGTTTTGTGTACATTAACACTAAAGTAAGTTAGACATTGCAATTTGATAAATTAACTTGCACAGAAATGGCGTAATTTGAAAAAAGTTTTTTTTATTTATTTATTTATTTATTTATATTTATTGTTTTTCTTCCTCTAGTTTTTTTCTCCTCTGTGCAAAGAGTGCGTTGATATATTTTCATTTCATCTCTGTATAACAACCACACACATGTATCTTAAAAATTACAATTCAATTTTGTTAAAAAACAGTTCAAAGGAGACAACAATTGATATATGGATATACATCACTTAGCAATTTCTGATTTTAAGTTTATAAATACAGCATATATTCCCTTCCAACGCGTTTCGGCTTGTAGCCTTCCTCAGGAAATCTGTATTTTTGAATACTGCATGAACTTCATTCTACAATTATGAAAAATATTAGTTTAGTGAATCAAATATAAACTTACAAAACACAAACAACGTCTAACATATACTTTTTTTCATTTTTATCTCTATGTCACTTATGACGTCTAATGGTCTCCTACTGATCAGGGGTCTTTACTTACTGGGCTGGATTAAACTTCATACATTAGTGTGTAACCACCTCTAAAACTATACATACAAAAATAAAGCTTTTACTATTTTCTCATCTGTGAATCCTTAAAACCACAATTTCATATATGTACAATATTTACAACAGTTATTTACATACCATGATTTTACATGTTTTTAATGCTTGCAGATGGGAGCTGAGATTATAGATCGTATACGGGCTGAATAACCAAGAATTAATGTTGGATATGTGAAACAGATTGAAGGGCAATTTATATGAAAATCACGCAGTTGAATAGAGCAGGTGAGGTAATAATGGTCTAATGCTGTGAGTTAGCAAGGTAAGGAGAGCAGGCATGGGAAGTCTAAATCTTATGGTTCCGAACTAATAATTACCGAGACACAGAGGCTTACTTCATTGGTAACGTTAAGGATGAATATGCTATACCTGTATTATAGAGATGGGTTCTCAGGCTCTCATTACGATCAAATTGGAGCGAGATTCAACTTGCACGCTATTCGGTTTTGACTTAGCCTAGTGGAAAAAGTTATATTTATTACCCTCTAGATGCCTAGTGTGTAAGGTGCTTAAGCCACATAATATTGTGCTACAACGTACTACCTGGATTAAGGACTTAGGCGCTGTGACATTCCGTTCCTAATTCAATAGGTTTTTGACTTCTCTTATTTGTCAGGTTATTGAAAGGTTGTCTAGGGAAAGATGATATAAATGTCGGTGTTAGTGGTCTATATTTAAAAGATGTAATCATTATAGACACAACACTGGATAGCGATATACCTTGGTACTAGATATCTTTCATTCTCCAATGTTGTCTTGTGGGGCTTCACCGGTAGACTACCGTCACTAGTAGGTTGCCTCTCTCGAGTTCAACGATGCTAAGTATACAGGGGAGGATAAAGGCACTTATGTAATTAAACTGACGCTGTAAAGCAACTCCTCTTGTTCTTAAATACTTTCTAATTCTGAGTTATTAACTGAGAGCCTCTCCATACCTTAGGGGATGCAATGGCAGCACTCCATGTGGGGTCCTTACTTCTATGTATTGTCTTGACACATATGCCAAGGCTGGCTTCTGGTAGATTCCTCGTAAAGTTTTATGATGTCTGCTGTGGGCATAAAGATTAATTCCTCCCATTAATTATGCTATGATAGAATACGCATCTATTATTACGCTTTTAACTTGCTACGTAAGGGCTCCCCTTACGTCTTACCTTGTGTAATGGCAGACCACGTTGTGGTACTAGGTCCTGCAGTCAGGCTAGATGGCTCCGCTACGGGTGCTTACACCGATCTCAATTTTAAGCTTTTACTTTTTGGCATCTGTATTGATCCCGGCTCCCAGAGAAATTCTTCTGTGCCTTTTGCAATATTTTCTAAGGGCATAAAACATTATGTCCTCCCATTAGTTCCACTTTAAATACGCTTTAACCTTTCTTAGCGTTATGGACTCGTTCTAATAGGGGTCCCCTATGGTCTTACCTTGTCTACTTGAAAGATGACGTGAAGTCGGGTCCTGCCATCATGCCTGGTGATTCCGCTATGCTCGCTTACACCGGCATCCTTTTTAAGTTTAGGTTTTGGCGCCACAAACGGCCACCACCTGATTGTCTGGCGTAATCTCGCGAGCTCGCTGTGTCTCTCCGCTTATACTCACCATGATGCATTAATTTGTGCGCGGAGCCTCCATCTTTGAGCTGTAAACTTTACCTCTGAATGGTGCGAAAACGTTTTGTTTCTAGAAATTTAAGCAGATAACTTCATCAGTAGGTATGCGGGAGAGATAACACATGCAAAATATATACACATAAGCTCCAAATATCGGCTCAAATTCCCACAAATAAAACGTTTTTTTACCTCTCAATAGCCACCTTGCAAAGTAAATGACATACTCTAAGATGGCGCCCACGAGACACACTCTTTTTAATCACCCTGGCTATGGCCCCTTGCGAATAACGAACTAAATAGCACGAGTCTAGTTATGAAGAATTTTCCTTCGTGAGGCATAAATAGTAGTCAATAAAAAGGTCCCAAAAGAATAATTGGTATAATTTCATAAAAATCGAAATCGGAATATTTACAAATAAACAATTAGACAGATCGAAAATACCAGCAGTTATGCGGGAGAGATAATATATGTATAACATATACAAGCTCCAAATATCTGCTTAAATTTCTAGAAACAAAACCTCCATCTTCAAATGCCTGTAGAGGACGAAGCCGTTGAACCCTTTCAGATTGAGAACTAAGCGATAGCCGCCGCCTCTTTTCTGGACCAAGAAGACGTTGCTGCAGAAACCACCTGGTTTGCCTTCGCAGTAGGCTACAGCGTGCTTTTGCAGCAATTGTTCTATCTCTTGATCTATAAAAGTCATGTCTAGTTGGGAAAAATACAGGGGAGGGGGAGGAGTGTCCTGCACTGGGTTTTGATAAAACTCTATGTGGAAACCCACCCCTGTCTGCATAACCCAAGAATCCTGTGTAATTTGAGACCAATTGTGTAGAAAGTGCCAGATGCGACCGCCCAGAGGATAAGAGAACAAAGGTGTTGGACTCACCTGTAGTAAGCTGTGGCTGGAAGGTACCCCATTTGGCCGCCACGACGAAATCTGCCTTTGAATTGGCGCCTGGAGGGGTAGAAGGTTCCGCCTCTGGTGGTGTCCTGAAAGTCCCCTCTGCCTCTGCCATATCCACCTCTCGGTGGGCCCTGGGGATAAGGACGGCCTGGCGAGCGGCCCCTGCTTCGCCCGGCCCTTCCAAAAAGGCCAGACTGGTAAACCTTCCGAAGATTGGTTTGGGCCTTATCAAGTGAAGTAAAGGTCCTCATCAAGTGAAGTAAAGGTCCTCACGTACTTGGAGACGTCCTTCACGAACTTGTCCCCGAACAGCAAACCCTCAGCCAAAGGGCTCGGCTCGGCAGATGCCAGCTCCGTAAAGTTGCTGTCCATCCTCATGAGTAAGGACTTCCTACGCTACGATGAAATAGCACTGTTGGCATTCCCTACGAAACAATTGGCGCGTTGAGCCCATCCCTCCAGGATGTCGGGGTCTATGAGCGCACCCGTTTCCTTGGCAACCAAAGCCAATTCCAGGATCTTTGCCAGCGGACCAACGGTGTCCAAGACCTTATATTAGCACCCGCGGCAAGCTCTGTCGATCCCCTTCTTCGGGTCTTTGGCAAATTTCTTAAGTAACAACAGCATGTTCGGATCTATCTCCGTCGTCTCCGCCACCCTGTTTGGGACATCCGGGCGAGAAGACTCTGAGCGTAGCCTGCTCCTGACTTCCCTGTCAAAGCTACGCCTGAGGTTCTGCTGGAGGTAGCCGGCAACCTCAGGGGGAGGGGCCCAATCGGAGGAACGTGGGTGGACATTGTCCACCGGGTTGAAATCAAAAGATGATGTATATTGGTACGCTGGCGCTACCTGGGAACACCCGGAGCGCTTCTTGGCTTTCTTCTTCTTGGGTGAAGCAGTCTTACTCGTGGAGTCTGTGTCAGTGTCCGTGTCTGTGGTGGTATACACCATGGTGGAAGACGATTGACTAGGGCCCGCCTCCGCGTATTGGTGGTCACTAGCGGGCGGAGGGGGCAACTTAGTCAAAGTCGGAGCGTGAGGCCAATACTAAGAAGAGGTGTTAGCAGAGGTTGCAGCAGAGGTAGCATCAGAAGAGGCTGGGGAAGTCTCAGGTAGCATGCCATGCCTCTTCGCAAATTGCTCCAGTTGCGCTGTAATCGGTCTTAGAGTGACAGCCAGCGCCTTGTTCACCATTTTGGGGACCGCCACCTCAACTGCCCTACTTACAGACTGCTGTACAGATGCGTCCAACACATCCACTAGGTTGTCCTCCAGAGGCGTAACTTGCGCCTCCTCGTAGTACCCGTATTGATCTTCCTAGCAGTAGGCCCAGTCTTCCATCGTGCGATTGAAAAGGCAGTGCCAGACATATAGAAAGCTTGAACCAATCCAAGCAATCCCAAAGGGATTAATCAAGGGGGAGCCACCCTATGTGCAGGAATATGGGAAAATCAGAAAAGTGCTCCTCAGCAAAGCTGTGGACAGTCACCAGCCAAATATAATTTTAAAAGCTTGCACACAGCTTTGGCCTGACTCCAATATTATAACCAGCCCTTGGAAGGCGTCAGCAATGGGACCGTAGGACAACCTTTCACCTAAGCTACTTGTCACCCTGAAGCTTGTTTGAAAAACGAGCGCGAGGAAAAAAAATCAGGGCTTGGGCTGCACGCAGCCCAAAAGGAGCCCAAATGGGCTGCGTGCACCCAGCAATGCGGGCCTGAATGAGGGGAGGCACGGCAAGTACAGAAGGGACCGGGACCGGAGAAATGGGGAAAACCACCGTCGGGCAGAGGCGCGCGGGGACAGAGATTCTCGTGCTGACCTCGCCGCGCCACCGCTCGAGGGCAGGACAGCACGGGGAAGTTAAACACCCTGAAGCGTTCCTCACACGAGGTCAGTTCACCAGCTGCAAGGCAGCGCGAAACAGCAGCGCAGTAGCGTGGACCTTCACCAGAGTTCAAATTAACATTAAAATACACCAAGCATAAGTAGCAACCTATGATCAGACAGAACAAAGAAGCACTTCTCTTTGGCTGCGAGCAGCAAAGAAAGAGGAAGTGCTCGCTGGGCAAGAGACTTATATAGGGCAAGTCTCTATGGTTGTTATGGAAGGCATGCTAAGCATTCTGGGAATGTTACTGTTGTTGTAAAAAAAAAATGTATTGGCTGCTGTTTTGTGCAGTAAAGAGAGAGTAAGCATAATCCGAAGCCTCCGGTCCTGTAAAAGAATCTGGAACTCGCTTCCGCCATTGCTCCGTGGCACCACCTCCATCCGGATCTTCAAAGCTGATCTCAAATCTCTTCTCTTCCGAAGACACTTTCAGAACTAATACCTTCATTTTCAGACCCCTCTAAAATGTTCGTTCATCATTATCAATTTGTAATATTTTCTTGAACATTCCTCTCCCTTGCTTGCTGTGTTTGATATTGTGTTGTTGCCTTATCTTATCTGATTTCATCCTACCTCTTCTAGTCTCCTGTCTATTTTTGTAATGTTCTATTTTGTAACATTTCTCTCGTGTAACATAACTGGTTCTATTGTAAAGCGCTCTGACACCTTCGGGTAAAGTCAGCGCTATATAAAAAGGCATTAAATAAATAAACAGACAGTAGAACATGTGTGTAGTGTTCCTTCCGTCCGAGCGTTTGTTCCAGTTTGCGACGCCTCAGTGCAGCAGTGCGCTTTACAAGACACATACACATTTGTAAAGGCAGTTGCCCTTCCTGTCTGAATATGCTGGGACCCGCAATTACCATTAAACCGCTTCCTGTTCACCTCACCTGCATGGTTGGATCATTTCATTTTGGCAGCGATCCTCTGGAGGTCCTGGCTGTGGCAGATCGTCTCTGCCATCACCACACAGGAAGACTTCATGCATCAACACAAAAAGTGGTGGGCACTTCTTCCCCCCCATTGCAGTGTCGCAAGGAAAGATATGCGGCAGCACGCGGCCCACGCAGGGGGGGCCTTGAAAGGGTGGCACTAACCCACCCCCTCTAATGCCGGGACCCAGGGAGTAGTCCCCCTTGCCTCAGGCGCGCCGAGGAGGTGGGGAGGGTATTTATTCCTCCCCGGCCACCCTGGCATCCTCTGTTGTGCCGGGCACGCCATCTTGACTCGTCGTCTCTTGTTGTGCGTGTTTTCACTGAGGAGGTTGCCGGTGAGTGTGGTAAGTAAATCTCCAGACCAGTTGTTGTAGTATAAGAGATTTAATGAAGAGCACAGCAGGATGTGGACTCTACGCCTGCTGACCAGTCTGCCAACTGTCACAGCAGAACCCAAGTCATCCAAGCCAAGATAACAATTCTAGAATACAAGTAGAGCATAGAGAGGAGAAAGGATCAAAGAGGAAACATCAGGAAAGTAACACAATAAGTTTACAACACATCTCCCTTCTTTACAAAAACAGGATATTAAACATTAGTTGCAAATATAATCATTTAAATAAACAGGTGTTTTACGATACCTTGGAATTTTAGGACTGGGAAGAGAGGAGGATACTTGAGAAGAAGAAGAATCAATGATGGCGCTTCGTAGAGGAAACATCCGGAAAGTAACACAATAAGTTTACAACAGTGAGTCAACCATGCCAACTCCCCCTCTTCCCCCCCCCCCCCACCGGTGGCCGCAAGTGGCACTGGTGCCTATGGCTGCCCTGGGGAGTGCCACTTGTGACCACCGGGGCTCGGTCAAGGACCATGAAATAGGGGACATGCACCACCTTTCATCATTCCCTCGACTTCCCAGGCTGCAAAGCAGATACGTTCCCTTGATCTCCCGTACCAATTTTCTCCCCCGCAGGCCTTCTGTTTCTCTGACTCTTGTTTTGAAACAAGGTTACTGATTGTATGAAATCAGAATGTAGGCATCGCAGGGGAGAGGCTATGGCTTCACAGTTGAGGTGACGACTTTGGAGGAGGGGAACCAGGTTTGAGTCTTGGGTGGGCCGAGTAACCTGTGATTCTGGGCAAACCACTTAATTTCTAACTTCGTTATGTGCAGCTAGTTCTTTGGAAAGGCAACTTTCGTACTATCATTTCATGGAAAGGAGTTCCATCAGGTAACTTTTGAAGCAAGCATTATATGTGGTTTCGGGGCGTGCCAAAATGCATTTCCCGTATTCCCCCTGCCCTGCCCATTGTTGCGTGCACGAGGGAATGCTGACGCGCTAGCGAGCTGCGGCATGGCTGGGGGTGTGGGCTTTTGTTATTTAGAGCCCCCAGAACACCCCCAAAGTCCCCTCATGGGTCATGCTGGGCGCCACGGTGTGGGGCCTGGGCGGATGTACGTTGTTACAACGCATGCTGTTACAACGCAAGTTTTACAACGCAAGCCATTACAACGCATTGCTTTGGGGGGTGCTGGATAGTGAGTAGTTTAATTTACTATTCCAACTCCAGTCCCCGTGGATAGTAGGGAAGGTGTTGGATAGTAAAATTAAACTATTACTTATCCTAGAGCGCCCCCAGTGCAATGCGTTGTAATGGTTTTCGTTGTAAAACTTGCGTTGTAAAAGCACTGCGTGGTAAAAGTTGCGTGGTAAAGGATGTTTCCCGCCTGGGCAGGACCATCGTGCATGGACATCTGCGCGCAGTCACTGGACAGCCATTTGCGGATGAACTGGCATAACTCCCAGGAACTGTTTTTGGCCGGGGCGAGTTGCGCCGCCAATGGGGAGGGGGCGGTTTAGTCAGGCTATTCTACCGTTGATCAGTTCGTAGATTGGAGGACAGCAGTCCAATAACAGGTGTCCTTGGGGCGCAGGTTCGAGTCCATCTCTGTGTGTGTTTGCCTCAAGGGGCATGAGCAGGGAGGATTGGCAGGGAGGGGTCGGCCGCTCAGCGCTCTGACCCTGGGAGGGACACCTACCTCCCCATGCCCTGCGCTTTTCTTGTGTGGGGTTGGATGTCTCCGGTGGACTCAGTTGGAAGACAGACATTGTGGTTCCTGTCCGTCCCTCTCTCCTCTTCCCCATTGTGCCATGCAGCATTGTGCGGACTGCTGTGCGGTGCTCTCAGCTGCACGGGCACACAGTTTGGTGGGTGGCCCCGGTTTGGCCCCCTGTGTTTCCGGACACGTATTCTGGATAAGCGAGTCTCAGAGGGGGTGTGCGTGCGCTCCTCCTGCCTTCCTTGCTCGGTGGGCAGAGCGCCGTGCCACTGGCCCAGGTATCTCCGGGCTCGGGGTTGCGGAAGGCAGCGATGGCTTCGGGTGCTGTCCAAGGGGTAGTTTTGTTGGCGCTGCTGCCTCCGCCTGGCCAGGGCTCACCGGCCTGGTGCAACAGGGCTCTTGCAGGGAGGTGCTGCACTTCATCGCCCCCGCGTCTTTCTGGTCTGGTGCCAATTCAGGGCTCGAGTCGGCGTACCACGCGGGTGAACGGCGTCCCCCCACTTATTTTACCAGGAGCTCGATTACTGGAGCAAATAGAGCCACACATTCACTCTTTGGCCTCTCTGCGGCAAGATCGGAGCTTATTCAGAACTCTGCTCACACGCTGGCTTCTCTGAGGCAATCCCATCTAAGGGGTGAGCGAGGGGGGGCAATGGGTCAGATGGTGCACGCCACCTATCATGGACGTCAGCGTCCCCCCACTTCTTTTTTTAGGACTTGTGCCCTGGGCGCCATGTTGAGTGTCGTGCGGTGCCGGGGGAGGGGCTCTGGGGTCGGGCGAGGCAGTTGACCCTTGAGGACTTGGAATACTATTGCACAGTTCGCTTCCACTCAGGAAGGGACTTTACTGGTGTTCACCAAGTGTGAGGCTCCCGCTTTGTGCCTTGAGTGTGTGCTGAACCAGGCGCATTGAGTGGATTGTATTTTCATGATGAGGAGCAAACCTGCCGACAGTATTGACCTTGGGGCACGCTGTGGAATACAGGGGGACTGTGTGGTCTTGCTTCAACGTGTTGACTATTGACCTTTGCCCTAGTCCAGTGCCAAGCACTTAGGCGCGGGAGCACGGTGCTGCTCTTTGTGGCCATCGGATAGAGGGGGTCTGCGTTTGCCACGCCGGTATTTTTGCACCGCTTGGTTTAAGCCGGTGGTTTCTGGTGCTTGACCTTGGACGCTGGCGCTTGTGGCCGCTGGAAAACAACAGTTGATGGACAGAATGCAGAACAATGTCTTACATTCACCCCAGTACAAAGATCTGGGCCTAAATCTATTGTTTTTTTGCACTCCACACCACCCCAGTTCAGACATGGCCATATGTAAATCAGCCTTGACCCTGTGCCTCATGGGAACAGTCCAGCCCGAACTGCCATGCCATGTCTTTCCCAGACCGGAATCAAGCATCCAAGGACCGGTTTCTGGCTATCAGCCGACTTCAGCCAGGATAGCTTCACTCCAGTGGTGTGGAGAGCACGGGACTCACGTCTGAGCATACCCATCCCACTCCAGGTGACAAATGCAAAAATAACAATTGATGGACAGAATGTAGTACAATGTCATACATTCACCCCAGTACAGAGATCTGGGCCAAAATCCATAGTTTTTATGCACTCCACACCACCCCAGTTCAGACATGGCAATATGCAAATCAGCCTTGACCCTGTGCCTCATGGGAACAGTCCAGCCCGAACTGCCATGCCATGTCTTTCCCAGACCGGAATCAAGCATCCAAGGACCGGTTTCTGGCTATCAGCCTTCATCAGCCTGGATAGCTTGACTCCAGTGGTGTGGAGAGCCTGGGACTCACGTCTGAGCATCCCCAGCACACTCGGGGTGAAAATTGCAAAAAACACAGTTGATGGACAGAATGTAGAACAATGTCATACATTCACCCCAGTACAAAGATCTGGGCCTAAATCCATCGTTTTTTTGCACTCCACACCACCCTGGGTTAGACACTGGCTATATGCAAATCAGCTCTGACCCTGTGCCTCATGGGAACAGTCCAGTCCGAACTACCAAGCCATGTCTTTCCCAGACCGGAATCAAGCATCCAAGGACCGGTTTCTGGCTATCAGCCTTCATCAGCCTGGATAGCTTGACTCCAGTGGTGTGGAGAGCCTGGGACTCACGTCTGAGCATCCCCAGCACACTCGGGGTGAAAATTGCAAAAAACACAGTTGATGGACAGAATGTAGAACAATGTCATACATTCATCCCAGTACAAGGATCTGGGCCTAAATCCATCGGTTTTTTGCACTCCACGCCACCCTGGGTTAGACACTGGCCATATGCAAATCAGCTCTGACCCTGTGCCTCATGGGAACAGTCCAGCCCGAACTGCCATGCCATGTCTTTCCTGGACCGGAATCAAGCATCCAAGGACCGGTTTCTGGCTATCAGCCTTCATCAGCCTGGATAGCTTGACTCCAGTGGTGTGGAAAGCCTGGGACTCACGTCTGAGCATACCCAGCCCACTCGGGGTGAAAATTGCAAAAAACACAGTTGATGGACAGAATGTAGTACAATGTCATACATTCACCCCAGTACAGAGATCTGGGCCTAAATCCATCGTTTTTTTGCACTCCACACCACCCCAGTTCAGACATGGCCATATGCAATACAGCCTTGACCCTGTGCCTCATGGGAACAGTCCAGCCCGAACTGCCAAGCCATGTCTTTCCCAGACCGGAATCAAGCATCCAAGGACCGGTTTCTGGCTATCAGCCGACTTCAGCCAGGATAGCTTCACTCCAGTGGTGTGGAGAGCACGGGACTCACGTCTGAGCATACCCATCCCACTCCAGGTGACAAATGCAAAAATAACAATTGATGGACAGAATGTAGTACAATGTCATACATTCACCCCAGTACAGAGATCTGGGCCTAAATCCATCGGGTTTTTTTTGCACTCCACACCACCCCAGTTCAGACATGGCCATATGCAAATCAGCCTTGACCCTGTGCCTCATGGGAACAGCCCAGCCCGAACTGCCATGCCATGTCTTTCCTGGACCGGAATCAAGCATCCAAGGACCGGTTTCTGGCTATCAGCCGACTTCAGCCAGGATAGCTTCACTCCAGTGGTTTGGAGAGCACGGGACTCACGTCTGAGCATACCCATCCCACTCGGGGTGACAAATGCAAAAACAACAGTTGATGGACAGAATGCAGAACAATGTCATACATTCACCCCAGTACAGAGATCTGGGCCTAAATCCATCGTTTTTTTGCTCACCATGCCACCCCAGGTCAGACATGGCCATATGCAAATCAGCCTTGACACTGTGCCTCATGGGAACAGTCCAGCCCGAACTACCACTGTTGTTTTGCGCTTGTGGCCGCTGCCACATGGTGGCGCTGTTTGTGTGGTTTAAAATGAGCACAACAGTTGTTAGTTGTTCAATGTGCATTGGAGACAAGTAGTGCCTGCTCCAAAATCATCCTTCGAGTCTGGCAGAAGGCCCAAGCATCCTGTGAAGCG
The DNA here is from genome assembly GCF_964261635.1 of Lissotriton helveticus. Lineage (NCBI taxonomy): Eukaryota > Metazoa > Chordata > Amphibia > Caudata > Salamandridae > Lissotriton > Lissotriton helveticus. The sequence goes on along the minus strand of NC_136068.1, from coordinate 1,931,198,484 downwards.
GGGGCAAATGACTCAACTTCCCTCGAGCAGTCTGAGTTGTCGCACTCATAGGAGTGCCTAAGTTTGTAGTTGTGCAGGCACTGTTAGATCGCGTCACGCCACTGACGCAGGCTTGGTAGGCATGACTTTGCCTGATTTGACCTGTTTCCCCATTTACCTTGATAAGAATATAAAATCAATGATGGTTTACTTTCTGAATCCTATGACAGTTGGTTTGTTGCTAAAACCTTGCCCAATTAAAGTACCCAAAGTCTATTAGATCAGTGGGTGCAACAGCACTTATCAGCCACAGTCCTCTTATGTCAGCCCCGTCAGAGGGGCTATATTGCACTTTCCTCTCAAAAGGATTGTGAAGTAGGATGGGTTGACCAAATTTAGCATTAAAATCTCCCTCAAGCACCTGGTCAAAAGTCAGCAACAAAAGGGGAGCCCTGGTTTCAAGGGTATGCAGTACCTTAAATAGTGCAGATATTTGACATCCTATGTTAACCAGGTTTGGTGTGAGCATGTCTCTAGTAAAAGAGAGAGGGACCCCAGAACCAAAGGCATAGGGTTCCACAATTGACACAAGTCAAAATATAATTCCCTTTGGGCGAATTACCGAAGAAAAACAGATTCTTACAGACATACACATATACACTCACCAATATCAAATCATAACAAGGAAGCAATATAAAGAATATTAATTTTTTTTTGTGAAAACACTATCATAAAAGTAGATCTGCACAGTTTATTAACATACACTATATTTTGTTAAAAATGGGAAACATATACAAGACGGAACACTATAAAAGAAATAAATCCAACATTCCTATAAAAAAGGAGGTACAGGTAAAGGGCTAAATTCCAACAAGAATTCAGAATTTTCCTTAATTTGTTTTTCCAGTATTACTCCTTGTGCATCGACGCGTTTCGGCGGTGTGTTTAATGTTTGACCACCTTCATCAGGACAATTATAATAAATGTTTCCCAATGGTTCTGAAATTCAAACAAACCCAATCTTAGTTACATATAATATTATCTTTACTTTTTTTTATAAAAAACATAATGTATACAGATTCCTACATCCCTAAAACATAAAATAACATTGCTTCCATGTTACACTAGACAAACAATACATTCTATTACAGCATAACGATAATTGCTATCTCCTATATACATATACAAAAACCAAATCATAGACAATACATTCACTGATTTTTTAACAAAATATAGTGTATGTTAATAAACTGTGCAGATCTACTTTTATGATAGTGTTTTCACTAAAAAAATTTAATATTCTTTATATTGCTTCCTTGTTATGATTTGATATTGGTTGGTGTGAGCATGGCCACTTCCGGTGTAGATGTCAGCATTGCCTATCACCTACCCAGCCGGACTTCGGGCTAAAGCTCCTGCGTCTCTCCTGACCTTATCTTCCCCCTCTCCCTTCCCTTCCCCCAACCATCCCCCTCTCCGCTCCTACTCTTTCCAGCTTCTGTCCTCTGCCCTCACATGCCCTTGCCCTTTGTCCCCACCCTGTTTTTCTGTGAACCTCTTCCCCTGCTACTTGAGACCAAACTATTTTGTCTGATGCCCGATGGAGCTACTTGGTTTAGCTATAGGGGAGATGAGCCGTGGATTCCCTCCTTGGTCGTCACCTACCTAGTCGGTCTTTAGACAGACTTCCTTTCGTCTCTACAGTTGTCTCTTCCCTTATCCTCACTTTCTCTCCTACCCTACCCCCCACTACTTTCTCTCTCCTTTCTCTCTTCTCCTTATGTATTGCTGATTGTTTGATATAATGTTTACTTGTTGATCTTTTTCTGGTATATTCTTGAACCACATTGTCGCACTTTCTTTCGTCTCCCCTGTCGTCTCCTCCCGCATCCTCCCTCCCTTCCGCATGTCTCTCCTTCCCTCCTCTCTCAATGTATTGAGACTGAACTATTTTGTCTGATGCCCGATGGAGCTACTTAGTTTAGCTATAGAGGAGATGAGCCGTGGATTCCATCCTTGGTCGTCACCTACCCAGTCGGTCTTTAGACAGACTTCTTTTCGTCTCTCCTTATTGTCTCTTCCCTTATCCTCCCTCTCACCTCCCATACCCCCTTCGCTACTTTTCTCTCTCCTGTCTCTCCTCCCCTAATTGTATTTCCTATTTTTTTGATGTATTGTGTAATAGTTGAACTTTCTCTGTTACATTGTTGATTCTCATGTAAAGCGCTCTAATACCTTCGGGTCTAGCCAGCGCTATATAAAACTCTTTAAATAAAATAAATAAATAAATAAAATTGCCAGCAGTGTGGTGCTGGTAGAATAGTCTGCAGTGAACAGAGTATGCTCTGCGATGGTGCTGGAAGGTGCTAAGGCCCCTCGGTGGCACTGTGGCTACTATAACTATTTTCAGACCTCAGCGTGCGGCGGGGACATGAGAAAGCAGATCCTCCAAAAAACTTTTAGCAGTGCTGCAGGGGGCATTGGGCCTCACGCAGTTACAGTGAATTGGACAATTAAACTGCCCCTAGGAGAATGTTGTTCCTGTCCCGTAGAGGGGACAATATTTACGATGAAACGTGGACACGTTTTCAAAGCTGGGGCCAGGACACTAGGTTTATGAGGGCCAACTTGTGCTGTTGGGTGACTTTTGCAGACATAGGCCAAGGCATACATCCTTGGTGCTGTTTGACTAAAGTGACAATGCAGGTGGAGTAGGGCTTGTATTTGTATTTATTGCATTGAGCAAACACTTCGCTGGGTGGCCAACAAGGTCCCTGTGCCACCAGGGGTTAGGCAGGTTGCCCTCCCAATGTCCCACGCTACGACCATTCTGCTCGGACTCCAACTCTTGGTCCAGCTGATGCAATAAAGCCTTTGACTTGTGTAATCTCATTGTGGACACGTTATTGTCACGTTACTGGACAGCTAGTGTTTGTGTTCTAGCATGAGGGCCAGAGTGGTCGACGAAGTAAGTAAAATTGAGTTGGGTAACAATAACCGTGGAATTTAGTGCCAAGATACCATGGGGTGAACGTATTCACAATTAGTCAGAAATTGACATTTTAAAGGAAATTTGTGAAATACTGTGGGCTCACTCAGCAGTGTAGTAAGCAAGAGTTTTTCACGGATAGGTCCTACGGGGCTTTCAGCCAAATGACCCCTTGCGCAAGAAGGTCAAATGGTGTTTTTGAAAAGGGGCATAGGATTGGTGTTGGAAAAGCAAACCGTATGCAGTTTTAAGTTGTAAAACTTATATAGCCTGGATGAGTGTGCACGGACAGCACAGTGGTTGACAGAAAATGGGAAATGCTTTCCCAAATCTGGCACCAGAAAACAAGGTTAGTCAGGGCCAACTTGTCTGTTGGGTGACTTGTGCAGGCGAAGACTCATTACAGTTCTTGCACAGTCCCATCACTTCGGAATGGAAGCGTTGCCTTAGGTATCCCTGGGGCATAAAGGAAGTCCGGACAAGCATCCAGGGATCACAGAGCAGGTGCAATCTGCTCTTAAGCGTAGTATATGCAGGCTGCCTCACCTATACCAAGGCTTCTAAAACCTGTGCATAGTTTCAGGCCAAGGAATGGCAGCATGGCCCCTAGGGGGCTGGGTGTAGTGTAGTTCCTATATTCCCAATAGGCAGCGACGGCCCGTTTAGGGCGTTACACCGGGCAGTGATGTGGGGCGGGGGGCTGTAAAATACAGGAAACGGACAATTACCAGTAAGTAACGTAAAAAAGAAATAGAACAAAATTCGTTGCGCGCGCTGCAACCCCCAATTGCGATGCGGCGCCCACAACCTAATTTGTTTTGTTTATTTTTTACGTTACTTACTGATAATTGTCCGTTTCCCGCATTTTACACCCCCCCATCCTGCCCCTCCCCCGCCCACGTCACCGCCCGGTGTAACGCCCTACACGGTCCGTCGCTGCCAATAGGCTCTGCGCATTGGAATAATATATCCTGTAGAAGTGACATAGGACTTAAGTCGACTAGGTCTCTATCGAATATATTAGACTTAATTGTGAGTGCCAGCTAGCTCAGAGGTCACTAGAAACTTTCTCGAATACACAAGAAGGGATTCGTTTCTTACAACCGCATAAACATGACAACTTTGTTTCCCCAAGATAAAACGTATCTTCAGAGTCATGGAAACAATAGATAGATATTTCACTCAGACAATCGTGCATGCTTCGTTTCATCAGAGGTGCAGAGAAATAGATAGACGGGCGTTTTCAATAAAAGTATTTATTGAACAGTCTTCTTTCTCATGCAGAAGAAATGAACTGCTACAATCGTAATACTGGCTGTAAAGTATAATGCGTACAGCAAGAAGAGTATTATAAAATAATACTGTAAAAGCATGCTATGGTTTCTAAGCCATAAAATACATACATAAATAACAAAGACTAAAAGTACTTAACTGGTGCTTCTTAAATACGCCAGCCCCATATGTACCTAACCTAAGTCTAGTACGAGGGAAGAAGTAAGCGTGGTGTAGCATAGGTTTAGTTTCTTTGCCAAGAATCTATCCAAGATTTATCTTAGGGTCTAATCAGCTCCGTACCTTGGTTTAGAATGAAGGAGGTCTGGTATCTCTGTCTCGGGACTCGATTTCCCAACACCCCGCAAGGGGATCTTGGAAACACTAGAGCTGGATTCTCAGCTAGAGAAAGGCAGCCTCTCTGTCAGTGCGTCAGCTGAAGGGTCGGCTTCCTTCGGCACTTGCTGTAGCGAGCTGCGTTGGGCAAGTAGATAGTCGAACTGCTCCAAACCACCGTGTCCTTGCTAGGGCAAGTGTGGGCATATTTATACGTTGAAGGTGCCTGGTTTGACCTAAAGTCAGACATTATAACATCACCAAAGAACCCCAAGGGAATGGCAGTTCTTTGAAAACGCCATGATTTCTAGGACAAATCAATATTCAAGAAAGGGGATGTCCCTGACTGCTGAAGCTGAGTTTTCCAAGAAATCGTTGTGGCTTTTTGGAATTAGTGGAAGTAGCCATGCCGTATTTGGACTGGATGGGTTATGTCTAAATATGGGTATGATTTCTATGCCTATATAAGGGTAACGTGAATTATAGCTATATAAGGGCATGAATCGAGAAAATTACACTAGGGTCCTAAAACGCTGTACAACACCCACTCCACTTTATTATGTTCAATATTACTAAATACTAAGCAAAAACGTATCTAAAGCATGTGGTTACAATCCCACCCAAAATACATAAAATGCATTCGAAATGGTTGTACACAAAAATGAGCATTTGTGCTGTATGCATTTAAAAAAAACAATATTTTTATTCAAAGCATGTAGTGTGAAATTGGAAAAAAGCTTATCACAATTAATCATGAAATTACATAGAGAAAAAAAGGTCGAGACCATTCCATGGCAGAATATAAAAATTGTTATGGTTGTGAGCAAGGTCAAATAATGTTTCTTGGAAGTGTTCAAAGATTTCTTGTTCTCTAAGAATAGTTCTACTATAAGCAGATTACTTTGTGCCAAAAAAAGTACAATTTGAAAAAGTTACATCGAAGAAAAATAGAGTTCTAAAGTTAGAATTTTTTTTTGAAAAGTTAAGGTCGAATTCAGAGCACATCAGAACGCTGTGTGCCAAGTCAAAAATCACTATCATTGTTTGGAGAAAACATCAAATCTTCTAAGTTTGAAAAGAATTTGTCTACTACTGTAGGTGAAAGTTGGACTACCTCGTTAAGCAGATCAATTGTACACAGATGAGAAGCATCGCCGTCAGCGTCAGTCGCATTAGCAATGTTCGCAGTAGATTGTACCTGTGGACCTGTTGGTCCGAGTATCTCACAGTCAGCTGGTTGTGCCGGTGAGACCTCCATGAATGCCGTCATCAGGATTGGTAGCCGTTGGGGACAACACAATGCATGAGCCGTTACCGAACCAAGCAAAGCATCAACATCCGTTGGCAGTGCTGATGGAAGTGTTAGACAGATGTCCAGCATGCATTCTTCTTCACATAGCAGGCATCATAGAACAGGTAAGATGCATCTAACCAGATTGGTTTGAATGATAGAAACCATGTGGTATTCAGATCTCTTAAACGAGCCAAGCCCAAAATTTGGATTATGCGCTCATGACACTTCATTGCCAGGAGAGTGTTCTCGATGGTAATCTGGGCGTCGTTGGTGGATTGTCTTGCCATATCAAAGCAGAAGTAGTAAAAATAATATTCCTGCTGCAAATCCCAAAACGAGAGGCAGTCCGCCAAACACAGAGTGCACGAAGTTTGGAAATATGCCGAGGACTGCTTCAAAAGGTGCTTACAGTCCAGAGAAAATTGTCTTAAATACAAGTAGAATACCACTGGTATCAGACATGCTTAAGATACGACCTAACATTTCTACGAAATGTATTGGATAGTTTGTGGATAAAAGGGCATGATCTCTGCAGAGGACCTTGCAACTTGCAGATCATACGTCTCTTTGGACGAGGTCTGTGGCACAGTTTTTTTCAAAAGTATGGCTTTTAATCTGATTAAAGTACCAATTTGAATAGAAGAGATGTTCTGTGAAGGCTATAGCGGCGACTCCCCATCTGTCTTTGCTTTAGGAAACAATACTTGCATACAACAAGTGACCCTGGCTGACACACTAACGAGATAGGCAATTCCTGACATCATTCCACAACAGCTGTGATCATTCAACATTATGTAGCTCCCATTGGAAAGCTGCCTAAAAATTGGATCTATCACTGCTGCCGGAAAACCTTGCAGGTGGCAGGATAAGTTGGTTGAAGAACCATCACAGGCTCCGCGTAAATTAATACCCTGACATAAAAGTGTACGTACAGCTTAGTGTGCTGTTACATTGTGTACCACTAAGAAATACTTATTTTCCCCCACTCCAACATTTGTTTGTGTATGGTAAATTCCAGGTTGACTTAATGTATTCTTTACCCAACCTTTTATACAGGCCTGCTGGTATGTGTTTCAAGCAATACTAAAACTGGAAAATCGTCAATCGCAATGTAATGGTGCCATGTATTATCCATTCTATGGCTGGTTTCTCAGAAACAGTCAATGGTAATCTTTCCAGTTTTTCTATGCGCAGCACCGCATAGTCTGCTCCCCTTTGTGCCAAAGAGATTTGTTAAATCCAACCTCCATTTAATAAGGTTAAATAAAGTAAACAATGACGTGGTTTTGATTAGACGCCAAGGCACATAGCCTGAACAAAGATTTTGTAACGTCCAGCCTAGCAGCATTAGAGAACGCAATTGAGACTATCTATGTTGTAACACGAGCAAGTCCTGTTCCATTATGTCTATGGCAGAGGATACTATGCTGTCCAAAGAATAAATTCTGGATGACAGAGTCGTTAACCCATTATCAACTACAGAGAGAGCTTTCTCTAAATTAATACGATCATCACTTTCTCGTATTCGTTCTGCAGTTTCCATTTGCGTGACTTTCCATGCTTCATTATAAGCAGCATAAATACCGGCATATATGAAACGTTTATGACATGGTTTATGAGGCCCTAGTAAGAAGTCTCTCAAATCAATGCCATCTTTAAGTAAAGTTAAGCACTGTTTAACCTCTGTAAGTGTAGGTTTTTGTAGCCATTTGAGGCACAGTTTTCCTACACTGTATGTTGTTACTATCCCTGGATGTTGTCTCTGGACATATCTTGGGTGTGGCCTAGTTACTGTAAACCCTTGTGTCTTGTTCTGGAATCTATCTTGAATGCATGGATATACTGAACATGACCCCGTATGTCTATCTCCCTACCCATGATAAGGGGCACACGTTAGATCAGATGTTCTCTTCCAAAGGAATTGAAATAGACGCTCCTCTTCCTTTAGTCTGGTCGGACCATTGCCTGTTAGGTTTTAGAGTGTCCAGGGAGCCAGTTATTGACAGTTATAGACCTTTCCACTTGATCTTCCCTGAGGCTATGCAGAAAGCACTAAGTCATCATCCAATCCCTTTGAGAGGGAACCTAGAGGGCAATCTGATCGCCTTCGAGTATTGCCTCCAACTGCGCGCCTTGGAAATTGCTCCCCCAACTATGAGGCCAGTCAAAACTTACTGAGTCTCCGCCCCCTGGTTCACGGTGGCCCTAAAGACAAGTAAAAGTGCGTCTAAATGCCTTGAAAGGAAATGGGGGGCGCACTATAATTCCATAGATAAAGGCATTTACAAGTAGGCTTTGAGAGAGCATTATAGGAATGTTCGCGAGGGAAAGAAGCATTTCTTCTCCACTAAAATTGATGAGGCTAGTAATAAAAGCAGAGAACTTTTTAACATAGTAAAGAACTTTGTAGCCCCTAAGTCCACTGGTAGCCTGTTCTCGCCTACTAGCGAATAGACTAATTTGCTGGCATGTTTCTTCCATGCTAAAATTAAAATGATCCAAGACACTTTTGAAACACAGCCACCAGCACCGGTTGCTGTCACTGCCTTATCCCCCATGGTTAGGCATTGTACTGATCATCAAACAATAATGACCTGGGTAACTGGCAGATACTCGCCAGATAAGCCCATATTTCTCATCTCGCAACCTAGGTGCTGTTTCGAAAAGTCTGGCCCTGAAGAATCTGCCCTAAAAAACAAAGGGCAGTGAAACATGTTGGCATATAGTATTGGTATGCATGAATAGCATACTACTTTGTTTTTACCTTTGACTAGGTTCACTTGGTAAAGAATAAAATTGTTGCGTGTTTGAGTGAATCTATGTCATTTTTAATCACTGATTGTCACAACGTGGAGTGTGATTTGTTGCCACTTCACTGTATGCACCTGTATACACTTTTTCTTTCTTTCTTTTTGGACACATTTTCTTTGGACAAAATGACTGCCACTGATGAAAAATATGGGCTTATCTGGTGAGTACCTGCCAGTTACCCAGTTGGTGGTGCGCCCGTGAGGGGTCATTTTGTCCTTTTCACATAGTAGTAAGTAAGCTTTATTCGATTTTTTAGATAAAATCATAAAAGCAGTTCAAGAACATTTATATATACACAACAATTAAAAAGTATCATATACATGATTGATACAACATAGGTGCTTACTTTATCATTTAGAAAAAGTTCATTGAGAGAGACAAAGAAATAAAAACACCCAATTTTTTTACGGGCAATACAATAACCACAGAAAGCGATGTGCCAACAAATAAATACATTTTTAACACAGAGTTTTTCTATACCTTATTACCGTTTTTAAGAAACATGAAACGGCGTAAATGACATGCTCATCCTCTAGCTGTAACATTTTTACGTAAGCTGGTCTACAATTTCGTAGCCCCCATCGTTTAAGAAGAGGCTTCAAAAATTGTTGTCTGGGATAAGAGTATAGTTTACAGAAAAACATAATATGTATATTCGATTGCACCGAGATATTATCACATGGGCAAATTATTTTACTATTGGACCAATCATTGGTTTTAGGTAGAGTAACCATACGAAAGAAAATTCCCAGGCGGAGACGGGACAGCAGCATTCGAAGATATGGACTATGTACCACAGCCAGGTAAGTTTGTAAACCCTCGTTAGGTGTAATTTCCTGGTAATTTAAAACCGTGTGTCTTGATTTTACATAAATCCATCTAGCAGTCTCTAGATGGGTGATGATCATTTTTTTAAAGCTGATCTTGGGATGCCCTCCAGGATTCTGGGGTTATCAAAATACTCTGGGTGACCCAAATCAATAAACATAGATCTCACATATGATAACCATCTAAAATTAACCGCCCCGTCTAGCGCCAGACAATCCTCGATAAGGTCTCTATTGAACTTAGCTTCATGTGTGACCCACACTTTATGCCAGAGCAGGATAGGGGACATCTTAATGAAATCATCGAGATGTTTAACTCCTACCTCAATATGTGACATAAACGTGGAGGTACTTTTGGCCACTCCCAATAGGTAACAAATAAATTGATTTTCACAACCCTGTAGGGAGTGGTCTTTTTCGATGCCCCATATGCCCGCACCATAGGTGGCTGTTGAAACGCATTTAGCCCGATAGATCCGGATCAGCTCCTTGATTGGCTTGCCGACAGTTCTATCAGAAAAAATGCGCAAGGCTCCTATTGTGCGGCTATAAGCCAGCTTTCTAGCAGCTATCGCAGCCTGCCAGCGGCACCGTCTTTCAAACAATACTCCTAAATAACAGAATTTGTCTGTGGTTGCGATTTTCTGTTTGTCCAAAAAGACGGTGCAAGGGGCTCTATTGAGCTTTCGGGTACATGGCATTGTAAATGTTTTAGAGATGTTAACTCTGAGACCCCTGTCTCTCATATAGTGTGCAAAATTGGTTACCGCCCTTTGTAAACCAACTTGGGTCTGGGACATGATGGCCGCATCGTCGGCATATAATAAAATAGGCACTGGTAGGCCTTTGACAGTTGGATAGTCATTTGGTAGGATCGAAAGATGCTGTCCAATTGAGTTGATATAATATGTAAAAAACCGCGGAGCCAAAATGCAGCCTTGTCTCACCCCTCTAGTAATTGGGAATTTCTCTGTGCATTCCCCCTGTTTACCAAACCTTACTCTTGCCCCTGCATCTTTATAGAGCTCCTTGATAAAAATGATGATGCGGTTATCAATGCCCAGTTCACCCAGTGTTACCCACAACAGTGGATGGTCAACACAGTCAAAAGCGGAGCTTAAATCGATAAAAGTTATAAAAAGTGCTCCGCTCTTGACATGGGTATACTTAGAAATAAGGAGGGACAGGTTCAGGCACTGTTCGATTGTCCCTATTCCCTTTCTAAACCCATACTGTAAATGGGAAACAACGTTGTGATCTTCCTCCCATAGTTGTATTCTCTTTAAAATAATTCTTCCTGCCACTTTCATTAAGCCATCCAATAGGGATATCGGCCTGTAGCAGGAGGGGTCATCCCTGTTACCCTTTTTAAATATAGGGACCACGATGGCATCCGTCCAGGTTTCAATAAATCCACATTTGTTTCCCTTATTTAAAACATTTGTAAGCAGGGGAGCCCAGAAATCCGGCTCTGCTTTGTAAACATCCACCGGCATACAATCTGGTCCTGCAGCTTTGCCTGGAGCACTTTCCCTTATTGCATCATGAACTTCCTCCACAGTAAAGACTAGATCTATAGGAAATGAATGAGTTGAGGAAGGACATACTCCTATTGGTGTTTTTTCGTCCCTGTTCATTGCATGATTATACAATTGTTTAAAATGGGTTAACCATCTTTCGCCAGTTATAGCTAAATCAATGATGTTATCACTGTCCCTTGGCTGGTATAAAGATTTTACCGCCCTCCAGAAGAGAGAACTATTCTTCTGCCTGGAGGCCACCATCAGTGAATCCCATGTTTCCTTTTTCAAGATCAGCTTTCTTTCTTTAATAGCTGATTTATATCGTCTCCTGGTCTCACATATTAAGGGTGAATTTTTCGGTTTTAAGGACAAGGCTCTTTTTAGGTCTTTCAAAGCCTTACTACACTTTCCGTTGAACCACCCTTCGGGCTTTGTGAAATTTCTTTTAGGCACTCGAACCAGCATGTTTTTAATGTGACGCTGGATGTTTGAAAAGGCGGACATAACGTTCTTAGGAGCGCCATGTTCCTCCAAACAAACAGCCGCATCAACAGCACATTGGGTAAGCAGATTCTGTAGGAACACCTCGGGCACAATTTTATCCCATTTAACAACGTATCCGTTGGTTCTAGTTAAATTGATCTTATATGGGTAAGTACGTACAGTCCCCTTTTTACCATGGCGCCCTATGACTTTTACTCCGATTATCAGTGGGTAGTGGTCGCTAGATAGATCCTTTCCAACTTCCCATGAGGCAATAAACCCTGGGTTGGCAGGGGTGATTAAAGCAAAGTCAATTGTTGAATTACAACCTCTGCCATTAAAGGTTGGCTCAAAGGGGACTGATGGTGAACAAATCTGATTAACAAATGAAAAGTCAAAATTAAAAACGATACTGTTAAGAAGGGACCCCATCTTGATATGAGAAAAATGGGTTGGACCCTCCTCCCCATGGTCTGACAAACCACACAGATCTGTTTCGGTTAGCGAGCAAATAGTACAATTGAAATCCCCCACCCATACAATCCTTTTTACCCCTACAAGGTCATCAGCAAAACGAGTAATACAACTCATCATTTTTGCCATAGTGGGCTCAATTTCACTATTAGTCATATTATTATAAAAATTCACTAATACAATATTCACATTGAGTCCCCATGTAAATGATAATAGCTGGAAGTGCTGACTGGAAAAAAATGTATGTACCTTGACATCAGCAGTTGTTGAAACATAAATACAAAGACCACCCTTGTTATGTCCCTGTGCTGATAATAAAGCCGGGGAGTGGAAGGTCTGATAACCTAACAGATGTGCTTCTTCTAGAAGCCATGTTTCTTGGAAGCAGAGTATAGCGTGTTTTCGAATAAGATCTATCCAAGACTTATGGGCAGTTTTGCTTCCGAGGCCCGCCACATTCCAGGAAAGCAGAGAATGACATTTATTGCTAGAATTTCCTCGGTTACGAGCCGCTTTCTCATAAGGGCATGAAACGTGTGGGAGAAGTGTATGTGGTATAGCCACTACTGTCATGGGAGAGTCAGGGCTACAGTCAATTGAGGGTAACTGAGGGTGGTATGAAGCTGACTTACGATCTATGGTAGATCTTGGTGGATCATCCCCAACTATATTACGAACACGTTGGTCCTTGGGCGGACTGGATGAATCGGTTTGGTCTATAATACAACCACTCATCGGGTACCTATCGTGGGACTCTTTCATTGTGCATGTCACATTAAGTCATTCATTCTCATCCAATCGGGAGAAAGGATGGAATAAATTAGACAGAGGTATATGCCAAGTATCCTTGGGATTATAAATCTGAGAATGATCCCTCGGATTGTCAGCATAGAAGTTGTTATTATAAGCCAGTGGATGGTTTGGATATAGCGATGGAAGACAAAGATCAGAATTCCTATTATAAAGATCATGGGCCGCCGGGTTCATAAAGGTGGTGCGTGGGGTCTATTACTCTTAAAAGGATAGGGAATGGGCATGGGTTGGAAAAAGGGAGGGTCGTTTCCATTATGATACCTTTGAGCTCGGTTCAAGGTTAAGGTAGATCTATGTGAACCTTCTGGTCTCCAGTTGTTTCGGATACTATAATTTCTATTCCTCCTTGGTGGATTATGATTGGGTGGGGGCTTCATAAGAGCTTCCGGATAAAAATAGCTCAGGTTATGCGTGGCAATTCCCCCCTCACCATCCCCAGGGTACCAGTCACTGATATATGTGACTAGTCTGTGGTCTTTAAAATTAACAATAATGACGTCCCCTTCGATGTCCTTTGGTCTAGATCCCACCCACTTACATCGCCTGACCGAAACTATGTCACCATTTAGGTGTGTTGGTAGTGGTCTATTTTTCCGCAGCCAGTAGATGACCTTATTTTTCAAACTTGAATAATGTTCATGGCTACCGTTTGGCATAGGCGGAACTCCTGTGAGGACGATGACAAAATTTAGAGATTCCGGGGGCAGATCAGCTACGTTTCTTGTTCTCATTGTAGTTGCAAGGGTCTGGCCATTTAAAGATTCTTTTATAATGTGGCTTCTTTTTTGTGTCCCTGTATTAGGGTGAGAAGTTTCCTTATTTATATTGTCGGAAGCTGTGGAAAATTTGTTAGATGGTTTAATACCCACCGTTGAAGTGGATCTCCCCCCAGCAGGCTTTTTAATTAATGTAGGAGGACCAGTTTGTTGCTTGGATAATTCAGTGGAAGGTTGTTTAGCTGGTTGGTTCCTATTTCTTTGTTCATCAGGATTGTGACAAGGAACTACCTTTTGCCCATTAAGGATCTGATCCATTTTTTCCCCTAGCGTTTTGACCCTTTCGGTGAGTGGAAGTATCAGAGCCTTGATAAGGCTATCAATATCATTTAGTAGGCCTTCATAGCTTGGAACAGGTATCGATTTAACAGACGAGTGCCCTCTTTGGTCCCTTTTTCCTACTACTTTCGGGATCGTGTGCAGAGGGAACATGAAGGGGCTATTCCCCTTTTTAAGTGCTCCCTTCCTTCTTCTCTTTCTCGGTGGTGAGCCAGAGACTCGGTTGAAACCCTTATTGATTTTATTAGTAGGAGATTTTTTTGATTTTTCAAGTATACTGGGCGGATGATGATGCTCGTCTGGTCCCACGGGTGTAAATAAAGGGGAAGGTACATTTATATCGTGGAGAAGAGCTAGACCATTAGATAGGGGAGTACTTAGGTCAATTATCTGGTTATCGATAGACTCTGAAGTGGTAGGGTCAGGAATGACTATAATGTCATTTTGGGCAGGGTAGTTAGTCTGAAATATAAGTGGAATACCCTCTGAGCTAGAAGACTCACTGTCAGAGTCTTTGGATTTAGTTAAATCTGCAGGGCTACCTGTATAAACATTCTCGGCAAGGAGTGGTCTTAATTTTAACAGCTCAATGGATAAACGTCACCCCGCTCGCTTCTCAGCGAGCGTGAGCTCTCTGTCGGTCTCGCTCTTTATTTTGGCAAAGAATTTATCTAATGGACCCAAAATGAGAGATCCAGCCGGACCCGACCGTGGGATAACTTCGAGTGAGGACATTTTAAGCTTGCATCAAATTCTAAATGACAATGTGAACAAAGCCTAAGGGTAAAATCAGTAGCAAAATCTGCTCAGACAAGAAGTAATACGGGGCGATAACAGTTATTTAAAAACATATGTGGCACTAAACATAAAGATCTGTGATCAGAGTCAATAGTCAACGGATAATGTCAATACCATAAGACTGCTTTCACAATATAAGGGGGGTGGCCCAGCCCGGCCTCCTGCGGCCCCGGACGGCCACAGACGGTCCCGCCCTTGTCCCGGGCTTCTCCCGGGACGCTCCCGCGCAGCGGGATCACGTCAACCTTTAAATAACTAGAGGTGTGGCTAGCGGGTGGGCGGGGCCGGCAGGGAGAGCAGCCCAGCTGGTCCAATGGGGCGCGCAGGGACTCCTGGTCCTCGGAGTCCCAGCTGTTGCTCGCAGCCCTGCCGGTCGGTGGAAGACTGCCCCCTTCTCAGTGGTCCTGTCACGGTGTGTAACCGCGCTGCGGGACCCGCGAAGCGGGTCCGGCGTGGCGTGGCTTTCAGGAGTTACAAGGGCACGGAATCAAAAAGGTACGCCTTGACGGCGTGCAGCGTTCAGGTAGAGAATCCGCTCACTCCCCAATGCGGCAGGCTTTTCACTCAATGAGCGGGCGGGCGGGGCCGGCAGGGAGAGCAGCCCAGCTGGTCCAATGGGGCGCGCAGGGACTCCTGGTCCTCGGAGTCCCTGCTGTTGCTCGCAGCCCTGCCGGTCGGTGGAAGACTGCCCCCTTCTCAGTGGTCCTGTCACGGTGTGTAACCGCGCTGCAGGACCCGCGAAGCGGGTCCGGCGAGGCGTGGCTTTCAGGAGTTACAAGGGCAAGGAATCAAAAAGGTACGCCGTGACGGCGTGCAGCGTTCAGGTAGAGAATCCGCTCACTCCCCAATGCGGCAGGCTTTTCACTCAGTGAGCGGGCGGGCGGGGCCGGCAGGGAGAGCAGCCCAGCTGGTCCAATGGGGCGCGCAGGGACTCCTGGTCCTTGGAGTCCCTGCTGTTGCTCGCAGCCCTGCCGGTCGGTGGAAGACTGCCCCCTTCTCAGTGGTCCTGTCACGGTGTGTAACCGTGCTGCGGGACCCGCAAAGCGGGTCCGGCGAGGCGTGGCTTTCAGGAGTTACAAGGGCAAGAAATCAAAAAGGTACGCCTTGACGGCGTGCAGCGTTCAGGTCGAGAATCCCTTTTCACATTTTTTCACAACAGTTGTGTGTATGGGACTGTAAGAAAGAAGATCCTGATGAGCATATGTTATGCGAGTTCCATACTTCTTTAAAACTGTCAACAAAGTGTTAAAAGGGGATCTTATAAATGTGTTACAAACGTATGTTGAGGGAAGGTTATGTAGAAGTCTAAAAGTCTTCACACAGACTACAAATCAAAAGAGATTAGAAGATTGACTCTGTAGTCTTAGGAACCTGGTCATTATTGTTTGATGATTATTGAGTGGAGGGCGACCAGGGTTCCCTTTTCCCTCTATGCTCCTTTTTGAATGCATAGGCATTGTACTGACCCTTCTTGGTCGCAGTTTCCTGTCATTACTTTGGAAAAATCCCTCTCAATCATGAAAGCTCTTAAATCTGGCTCATCTTCTGACCCCTGTCCGGCTAAAATACTATCTTCTACTGCAGAGGTACTCAATCCTGCAGTAAATTTTATTCGTAATACCCCTCTCTGAGAGGGTCTCATGCCTCAGTCCCCGAAACATGTCAAAATCCTCCTGCTGCTGAAAAAACCCTCGGCCGACCCCGGAGCAGCTTGTATTTACAAGCCCATTTCCTTATTGCCTCTTTTCTCCAAGGCTTTGGAGAATATGTCACTATAATCACCACATAGTATGTATAGGCCAACCATCTGCTCCATTCTAGCCAGTCAGGTTTCAGGGCTAACTTCAGCACGGAAAGAGGGGAGTGGTCTGGCGTGCAGCGGGATGGCCACACAGTAGTGTAGCTCTGCTGGCCGCCGCAAACATCCTTCACCTATCCTGCTCTGCTTGGCCCAACCGCGATCACAGGCAGCATCTGGAGTGTGGTGGAGGGTTGGGCTTTGCTCCGGTGCCGCTCTGTCCAGCACAGGAAGCCTGGGGAGCCTGATTCCCTAACGTGGCTCTTAAACGCCGGGAGTCGCAATGGCGGCCGCGCGGCTTTGATCGTGACCGCGGCTGCTCTGTGAGATACTATGGTGCAAGTGGGAGCAAGTTCGAGTCACCCTAGTCTGTATCGGGGATGCATAGTTGGCAGGCGAACGTCGTAGTTGCAGCGTGCTGGTGATACTGCTGTATGTTCACTCAGCGCCCCCCAGAAAACGGAAGCGGAGAGCGCGCCCTGCACGGGGGAAGTGCATCATGTGAGTGCCCGGCTCCACAGGTCAGTCTAGGCCCCAGCGTACAAAATGGCAGGCAATGGCATTTGATGACGCCCAATGAGCTCCTCACCTCAGACTCTGTAATCCTGCTCTGTGCTGCACCTCATCGGTAATTGGTGATCAGGCCATATATTAAGCTGCAGGGGTGCACCCAGTAGACACATCTGGTCCAAGTTAGCCCTACCTCTTGGTCGTCAGATCTGCGCTTCAGGCCCAGTTTCTATCCCACCTCATCACAGATGCGCAGAGGGCCCCAACCACACTCTTCACACTTGCAACATGGGCAAACCTCAAAAGAACCAACCCAGCCTGAGCTTTGATCTGCGTAAAAGCAACGCAAAATGCAGCGTCCGATTCGGAGCTTGATTCTGCCTTGCAGGCCCCGACGGCGCTAGAGAAGATGCTGGCTGCGATCCAAGCCAGCTTACAATCCATATGGCAAGATTGAAGCATTAAATGGCCGCATGGATCACATGGCATCCAAATTAGATAAGCAGGCACTAAGGTTGGGGGAAGCGGAACAAAGAATATCTGACACTGAAGATGGACTACAACAAGTGGCAGCCAAAACCTCAGACATAGAGAAGATTCTTGCGCTCATACGAGACAAAAAGGAGGATATTGAAGCGCACTCTTGGCGCAATAATGTGTGCATTTTGGGTCTGCCTGAATCGACAAACGTGGGGTAGGTGGAAGGTTACGTCGATGCACTATTTAAAGATGTATGCGGCGCTGAGAACCTGTCAAGCATGCTGGTTGTGTAAAGAGCCCACAGATCTCTCGCAGCTCGCCCGCCGCCCGGAGCACCGCCAAGGCCCATCATATGGCGGCTACTAAACATCAGGGACCAAAACGCTGTGCTGCGAATAGCCAGACAGAAAGGCACCATCAAATATCAAGGAAATTAACTGTCATTTTACCCAGACTTCACGGCCTCAGTTCAGGCGGCTCGTAAAGAATTCCAAGGGGTCAAAAAAACTCATGAAAGAGCAGGTGGATTATGCAATGTTATACCCTACTCGCCTCCGCGTAGGAGTGGATGACAAGGCAAAGATTTTTAGTAATCCAAAGCTGGCCATGGAGTATGCTAGAAATTTACGATGCAAGCAGCAGCCTCCGATCGCACGTCGGACATAGACGACTAATCCCACTGATTCTTGTGTAGTTCTACTTACCATTGTTGGTTGCAAACCCGTGCAGCGCTGTCGGCTGCCGGGTCACTTTCAGTCCTCTCTTATTCTAAAAATACTGCTGGAAGGCATTGTAACACCTATAATGCACTATGTCAACGTGTATCATACACATGATTTTCTCCAGCCCTGTGAGTATGTGTTATTTCGCTTTTCTACTTACGGGCGAGTTGCTAGGTTGTAAAAAATAGACATGGCGGTGACTATGAGCTTGGGTTAATTCACCGTTATGGCTGTACAGACGAGGAGCAATCCTATCTATGTAGCTATTTTTACGCGTTGGGAGCGTATGTTCCGCTTTTCTGCTGTCTTTTATAGCACTTCTAAGAAAATATATCCCTGTTTGGTGGCGGGTAGGCCATTAGCAGAGTCTTCTACTATATCAAGGCGGCCCGCTCCCTCCTTCACCCGGGAGTGGTAGGTGCCGCTACGTCCCCCTTATGGAAATACCCAATCTGCACTTGTTGTATTATTTTCTTCTTTGGGGGTTGTTATTGACCCGGGATTATGGCTTTGGCGCATTGGGGTTGCCAAGGTGGGTGGGGGGGGATGTTATTACATAGGATTGTTGCTACTGTGGAGATAACAAGGTCAGACTTGATTACAGGTCCAGCTAGGACTCTTGTGTACTGCGGGCGGCTAAATGTTGAGCCAAGGTACTTTTGCAACGACAGATAGGATGGGAGAACGCTATAACTACCTAACATGGAATGTATGGGGCCTTAACACCCCAAAAAAGATTAGATAGATAATAGCATACCTCGAGAGACACAAAATACAAATCGCCTTGCTGTAGGAAACACACCTGTGTAAGCAGAAAGAAGTCAACATCGCTCGCAAATGGGCAGGATATAGGTTAGCATTATCATTCTCTAGTTATGCTAGGGGAGTCCTTATTCTGATTAAAAGAGCGGTGCCCTTCCTCCCTATACTGTCACACACGGATGACGAGGGTCGTTGGGCTATAGAACACGGAAAACTAGGCAACACTTTATTAACAGTAATTAATGTGTACGGCCCAGTAGTGGATGATCCGCACACTTTCGTGCAGTTACTAGGACTGCTGCAGACATGGCCAGAAGCTGCTGTTATCTGGGGAGGGGACTTCAACACACATCTTACCCCGACTCTAGATTAATCCAACCCACAGGGGGACGCGAACTATCAAAGTAGCACAGTGCATTCCAGACGCCATAGCGGAGGTGGGGCTGGTAGATGTCCGGCGGCTCAGAAACGCTGGGGCAAAGGTGGGCACACATATCACCCCTGCTTACAACAGCTGGTTTAGATTAGATTACTGGTTATTTAATGAGGAGGCAAATGATTGGGTCACGCACATACAAAACCTGGCACGCACCCTTTCGGATCACAATCCGATACAGCTACATATTCAAAATCCTGCAAATGTGCATCGCCTCTTCACATGGCGCTTCCGGGCTGAAGCATTGTTAGACCCTTTATACAAAAACACCATTAGGCAGGCGATATTACAGTATTTTGAGTTAAATGTAGGTCCTGTTGAGAGGGCTGCAACGTTGTGGGAAGCGTTCAAGGTGACAATTCGTGGGGTCTGCATCAGTACCACCTCGGGCATCTTGAAGGACATCAGAGGGCAACTCTCCAAAACTGAGAAGATGCTACACGAGTTGGAAACTCAATACTCCACTAACCCGTCCTCAGTCTCTCTCGACAAAGTACAAGTATTGCTAAAGGAGTATGACTCACTAGCGGAGTCTGAGACATGTTATCTGACACGTCGCCAGGTGGCTAGATCATATGGGGAGGCAGGGTGCCCGGGCAAATGACTGGCTGCCAATTTACGTTTCTGATCTGTCCACCACCAGATCACTAAGATAATTGAATCTCAGGGGGTTGAGCACTATCAACCACAAGGAATAGTAGACCAATTCAGAAGCTTTTTTAGAGAATTATATACTACACGTGGGGTCACTCGATGAGGCCACACTACAAGATTACCTTGATAATATAGCCTGTGTATCGCTGTCAGACGGGCATAGAGAATATCTCAGCCAACCCATTGAATAATCTGACCTTAAAGAGGCAATTATGTCCCTACCTAACAGTAAGGCTCTGGGGCCAGATGGGCTCACCGCCGAAATTTATAAGAACTATGCAGATCTACTGTTACCTCATCTGCTGGAGATTTACGCGGAAGCGCACAACCCTGTTGTTCTGCCTCCATCTCTTAGACAAGCTTTAATTATCACCCTGCTCAAAAAGGACAAAACACCTACACTATGTGAATTGTACCGTCCTCTATCACTTATAAAGCTAGATACCAAAATATTGGCGAAAATCATCGCCACCAGGTTGCAACCTCTTCTTCCCACCATGGTTTTGCCTGATCAGTCCGGATTTGTGCCAGACCGATCTACTGTAATAACTTACGTACAATATTTGCCATGTTTCACATACTAAACCCTGAGCTTCTGGCAGCAGCAGTTATGCTAGATGCTGCAAAAGCATTCGATTCGATCGAATGGGGATACATGTTTCACGTCCTAAGAAGAATAGGGTTCCCGAATGTTTTATTGCGGTGGCTGCAGATACTGTACAAAGACACATCTGCTAGGGTGAGGGTGGGAGGGCTCCCTTCTGAACCGTTTCGAATAGATAGAGGGACTTGCTTTTTGCTATCATGATGGAGCTGCTCGCTTGCATAATACGTCAAAGACACAGACACACTGCGCTCAATTTTAATCATAGGCCTGTTGGTATCTCAATGTATGCGGACTACATGGTTCTCTTCATTCGAGATCCACACCAATGCGGTACTCCGTGAGTACATCAGATGTGGCCTTTTTTCATGGCTCACAATAAATTAGGATAAATCAATAGTGATCCCCCTGACTGTGTGTACACCCCCTCCTTTGATGGAATACCGCTTGGTTTGGACAACAGACCCCTTTAACTACTTAGGGGTATGGGTGCATCGTGACCCAGAGACAGTCATCAGGGAAAATGATGGGAGAGCCTATCACACTTTAGTGGATCAGGTGGAGAGGTGGGTTCATATACCACTACCCTTGCAGACCGTGTGGCTGTTTTTGAGATGGTCACTCTCCCCCATTTCCTGTACCTATTTTGCAACATACCAATTACCCTAACCAAACACTTCTTCTCCATGATAAAAACACAGCTCTTGAAGTTGATCTGGGGAACTAAACAAGACAGAATCAGCTGGACTACTCTTCTACTCCCGTTCGCCCGTGGGGGATTCGGTGCACAGACTTGTACATATATTATCTATGTGGGCAGACACAGTATGCCTATTACTGGTTCAGAACACATGATTACGTTCTGCATTTGGCTGTGGAGGATGGGGATGCACATCCCATATCTTTACCGGGGATAATTGCACACACTGGAGAAGCGTGGCTCAATGGTTAGAGCGGCAGACTCTGATGCAGAGCTCTGGCCCAGGACCAGGGTTCAATTCCCCGCCTCGGCGGGTCTTGGACTCAGTTTCCCTGGACCTGATAATTCTCGCCTCGGTGCCTGGTCTAATCATGGGTCCCACTCTGCAACTCTGGGCAATAGCTGGCTTAATCTCCACTACGGCCCCAGCAGCGCTTGGATGCCTGGCTTCACCTTGGGGGTGCCCAGGAGTGGACATTTCACAGGAAAGCCAGGATGGGTTCCCCAGCGGTATGAATACAGCGCTACGAGACCTCTGGGTAGAAGTGCGCTATATAAAATGCAAACACATATACACACATTTACACTCACAGAGGCACACCCAAGGCTGAGATCAACACCATAGATGCCACCATTGCAGCCTGGCAGGCGATTGGAAAGCTACTTCACAAGCTCCTTACTTATGCCCCTGCCCTGCCGCTGACTGGGCATGCTGCATTTTCTGTGGCACATGAAGCTGGCCCGCTGACAGCCCTAAGGGAGGTAGGAATCACCCACATGCGCGATTTATACCCTGCCGGCGCATATATAGGCCATGCTGATCTAGAATTCATTGACAATCCCACTCTGCTGTTTTCATACACAACATACTGCCTAAAAGGTGCCATGAAAAGTCACTGTAGGAGAGTAGCATCTGCTTCCTATGGTTACCCTAACTTTTTGCTGTGTTTCACTGTTTTCTTTACTTTAGTCTGGCTGTGGGCCTGCTAATCAGGACCACAGTCAGGCTGTTCTCCCTCTAAATTGATACCATGTACTTTAGGTACATACCAGATTGGGTATTGGGTCACCTTTGTGAGCCCCTGTATAGTGTACCATAGGTACCCAGAGCATAGGTGTATCCAAGACCTACCAGGGGCTGCAGCATGTATCATGCCACCCCTGGCTGGCCATCCAACCGACCGGACGTTAGCATACTCTGGAAGATCTCTGGAAGCATAATACTCCAGGCGCACCTTCCAGATTCTCTTTTTAATTAAAGCAGCGGACCGCCAGAATAAATCGTTCCTTGGTACCTCTAGCTTTATTTTAATCACCCTAGAATGTCTACATCCTTTACTGGCCCCACACCCGCACTTCACCTACACGATTGGTTACTGGGTTACCCTTGTGAGCCCCTACATGTAGTACCTTAGGTACTAAGGGCATAGGTACCCCAGAGGCCTACCAGGGGCTGAAGCATGTATTATGCCACCCCTGGGAAGCCTTCCAAAGCGGCACCACAGGTCTGCACTTGCAGCCTGGGTAAGGTGGTGTAAGCACCCCTTACTTAGATATAGTATACCTGTATCTACCTTTACATATAGACACATAGTAACTTATAAGTCACTCCTATGGCAGACCTTATCAATCCTGGAGGCAGAGTGCTTGGTTTTATGTGAGAGGGTGCCCTAGCATGAGCCGAGCCCCTCTGCAGCTTTCGGAAATATCTCCTTATAGCTGTTCTATGATATAGCCATACCATATACTCTTAAGGGCATTATAATCCTCGTGGTCAATGCTAACTTTGGTTTGGCCTTATCAAAACATGTTGTGTAAGGTGTCAAACACTTTGGAATACTAGCCCCCCACCCCCTCCCTCCCCCCGCCAGTTCTGGCGGCGGGGGTAGTATTCCACCCTTCTAGAGGGAGAAGACATGTACACACTGGTATACCCGGTTAAAGTTTAAAAGAGCATCAGCATCACAAAATGGATGCTGCTGCCACAGACACGAGTCTGACCTCCTGCTGCTGGAGGAAACTCCGGCAGGGGAGGCCTGGACAATAGGTTTCCTGTCCAGGGATGTGCTAGCAACCCCCCAAGCAGGCTTTAGTGTATTGGGACAGGGTGGGTTGCATTCAGTGAATGCTTTTCAGACACTGCCTGGGGCACACAAGGTACTCCATGCATTTCCCAGTTCAAACCGTTTGCTGGGGCACTCAGCCCCAGCTCTGGTGCGAAACTGGACAAAGGGGAAGGGGTGCAACCACCCCCTCCCCAGGTCCTCCCATAGGTGGAACCCTAGAGTTAGTCTAACCCCTAAACTTGGGATAAGTATAGGAACCCAGTCCCTAGGACTTTAGATTACCCTGGACGAAACCCTGCAACATATATCTTGGATCTTCGACATTCCATATCGACTGGAAGACGGAAGAGATCTCCCTTGAGGTCAAGGAGTGACCTCCCTGTTCAAACAGGCACCAAGAAGCATCTTTGCCGGTCTACATTTGGTTTGGCCTTATAAAAACATGTTGTGTAAGGTGTCAAACACTTTGGAATACCACGGCCCCCCCGCCAGTTCTGGCGGCGGGGGTAGCATTCTACCCTTCTAGAGTGAGAAGACATGTACACACTGGTATACCCGGTTAAAGTTTAAAAGAGACTCAGCATCACAAAATGGATGCTGCTTCCACAAACACGAGTCTGTAAGCACCCCCTCCCCAGGTCCCAGTCCCTAGGACTTTAGATTACCCTGGACAAAACTCTGCAACATATATCTTGGACCTTCGACATTCCATATCGACTGGAAGACGGAAGAAATCACCCTTGAGGTTAAGGAGTGACCTCCCTGTTCAAACAGGCACCAAGAAGCATCTTTGCCGGTCCCGAAGAATCTGCGACACAGGACACGGACTTCCAGACATCTCCGAGGCTGACACTAGTTCCCAGCAAAGCTGAGACCTGTAGATGACACGAGAAACGTGGGACCGGAACTCCTGGACATCCTGCATTTTTGAAACTGCACCTACTTCCCAAAGTTGCGCATTGGTGTATTTGAAGCCCTTGCCCCGAGCACCTTTTGCACCGAAGCCTACACTCCACGAGTGTTCCGCAGGCCCGCTTCTTGCATTTCCGCTAGAGGCTCCTTCACGATCTCTAGTCTGTTGGCTCCCTACGAAGGACAATCTTTTGTTGCTTGAGGTTACCTGGTTGCTCCAGACGTGCTCTCACTCCTCTCCAAAGGAGTCCCTCAGACCTTGTTAGTCTACACCGAAGCCAATCATGTCCTCTTGCATGGATTGCTGTTGCCAAGGCTTGTTGGGTCCAATCCGGATTCTAATTCTGCAGCACTCGACATCCTTCGAGGGACAGCTCGAATCCAGCTCCTGGTCGTCGTGGCTGAAGAGTCAAGCTTCACCTCTTTCACCTGAAAGCACCCGACATTGGCTGGCACATCGCCTGGCATCTTCCTGTCGTGTTCCTGGTCACTGGCAAGTGACCCAGACTCTGTCCCCTCTGCTTTCAGAAAATTGTAAATTGTCCTGAGCACAACTCCACATGTAATACAAAGAAGTCCAGTCAATCTTCTTTTCTCACGGCGATTTTATTCTTGAAGTTTGATAAAATCTTCCGTCAATCATTTTCATTTCATATATCTTTATTTCGGCAAATTAGCCATAAAAGATGTTTGCAGCCTCATTAAAATACAATAAACATAACTGACACATAAATTCACTTGACAGCAAAAATGGGTTAGCAGCGGTGTTAGAACAAATAAATATCTAAAATGGACCATAAGTATAACAGCATAAAAACATACAATTTGCAGTATGACCCTTGTGTCCTCTGTAACTATTGATATGCTTGTAAAGAATTTTATGCAAGGGCAATTAAAAACCTGCGCTTAAGCCACATAGCTGTCAGAAATTTTGATACAGCAAATACAATGGGTCTGGTTAACTCTGTTTTAAGAATTCTGTAAGCTTGCATACAGCGAGTAAAACCCACATTTGTACACATAGGTATGAGCCAATACCTCCTAGACATTCGATAAGCCGGGCAAAAGAAAAGTATATGTAAATCATTTTCTAATTCACAGTTGCAACCAGGACAGTTTTTTGGGAAAGATGCAGACCATCTGCTGGTAAAGGCTCTAATCGGTAGAGTGCCATATCTCCATTGTAGGTACAATTTTCTAATTACAATAGGAAACATTTATCCACGACAAGCTCGAAATGATATGAATCTTTAACCCTTAAAAAGGATTTAGTTAAGGTGCCATTATGAGGATTGTGGAAAACGGCAGTTAGTTTACGGTCATAAAACAATCTAGCCAGGTGCTTGCGGGAAACTGCATTGCAGCCAGCCTCAGGGTCCGACCACAATGCTGGTACGCCCAACTTCCCACATTCGTTCTTAATGTACGTCAACCATGGGATTTTCCCTGCCTTCGATATGCTTAGAATTTCTTGTAGTTCCTGCCTATAATTTGAAAGCTCTGGTGTAGTCCAGAGCCTTCGCCAGAATCTTAACGGTTTGAGACCTAGCTCCTCGTCTATCGATCTAAGTCCCAGATTGAGCCTCAGGGGTAGAAGAGGAAAACTGGGTGGTAGGGCCAGCAGTTGTCTTAAGAATTTGTTTTCGGTGTTAATAATCCCTGGCCTACATGAATGGCCCCAAAGTTCACCGCCATAAGTGATCGCCGCCCTTGCTTGCATTTTGTAGATCTCCAGGGGAAGAACCAATAGGTTTAAAGGTCGAAGTGTTGGAGAGCTTGAGGATGCCCCCTGCAAGTTGGGCCAGTTTCAGTTGAGATTTAATTTGTTGGGGTAGCCACGTCATGCTCTCATTTATGGTTATCCCCAGATATTCGAAAATCTGGACCCTTTCCAGTCTGGTGGTGCCTATGCTAGGGTTTGGCTGGGTGGTGCAGGGGGATTAAAGATCATAAATTTGGTTTTGAGAGCATTTATCTCCAACCCCCTCTCACCACAGAATGCCACGAATCCATCCAACACCCGTTGTATCCCCATTCGAGATTTGGACAGCAAGTCAAGTCAAAACAAACTTTATTTGGTTTGTTACAACCATAAAAGTACAAGTTACCTCTTATCTTACTAAAACAGGGAAAATAAAAACAACAGTAAATGCATAGCACAACGGTATCAATAAACATATTACATCTTAATATACATATACTTTGACTATCGTTTTTAAAACCGGAATGTTATCACAATTAATTTAAATGAGACGCTCAAATCCTATCTATACATCATCTTCTTAATCATTCAGCACTATTTTAATCACTAATTGTTTCACGTTTATTTGATGTCAAGGGCTTATATTATTAGATCTTACTCTGTGCAGCTGAGGAATACCTTAACTTTTTTCATATATTTCCCCAAGGCACAGGCTATATCTAAGTTCTCCATTTCCATCAGCAATTTAGCAGCTTGCATCCTATTTACAATATTATAATTTTTAAAAATCGGACGTAAAATCTCCTTTCGTAAATCTAAAAACCACATACAATCTAATAAAATGTGTATAATATTACAGGTAGTACCTAAAGTGCAAGTGCAGATCCCATTACAACTTATCATTTGATTTCGAGCTCCATTATTCGCGTAGCATGGGTTTATTCCGATTCTCATTTTTAGGACTTCCCGCCTTGTGGTAAATAAATAAATAATACCCTATTTTTGGATGAATGAATGAATAACAGATAGCTCAATAAATAAGAGTCAAGATTCGAGGTAGTAGGAGTTTCTGCAGGTTTATTACAGCATAAGGACAGGATCAGGACAACCTGCATAGGAACAGGATGACAGGGGAAAAGAGGCCCGGCAGCTGCCGGGGCTTGGTCTGGGATGAGCGCGCTAACATTCAATAACAAGACATTCATTTATATACATAACGCAAACACATAGCATTACATTGCAGTAGGCGTAGCAGTGGGTGGAGCAGAAGGCATGACGTGTAGCAGTCGCGAGAGATAACAGTAAAAAGAGGTGTAACTGGGAGTTTACTTAGACATGTGAAGTAAAACGTAACAGAATATGTCATGAATGGGCGGACACATAGGAGGGGGCTACCTAAGGAGCCGGGACCTCTAACCTAATGGTGCGCGAAAACTGGCAATGACGTGTTACTAGGAGAAGCTGGGGGCTACGAACTCTGTGCTAGGAGCAGAGACTAGAGTCTGGAGGGTCGGAGCGACATGTACCTAAACCCTATCTGGTATCTAATGTTTAGGGAACATGTTGATATAAACTAGAAGTCATGAGGGGAGAGGCTAACTTGATTCTAAGACTGGACCATGCATTATTCTACATGTAGTGCGTGAAGAAGAATATTAAATGACCATTAAATACAGTATTTCTCTAACGTGGAGCCGAGAAGGCTAGACAATGACGGAAACTATTGATGCAGTTCAGTAGCTTAGGAATGCAAAGGAGGAGGACTGAACTGATAGCTGGAACTATAACATACTTTTGGCAGACTTAGAGGCAGAGCACTGCAAGGCGGGAAGTAAGTGAAAGGTCGAGGATACAGGTGGGGGCTGTATCGCTCCTCAGCGAGGCTTTCAGGAGACAGGAGCTGAATCCAGGGTCCGGGCCCTTTTGAGGCCTAGAAACGGGGACTTTATAATGGAATAACGTGCACACTGAGAAACGTGGCAACATTATTTTACATAGGCCTGATATTCGTAGTATTCACGAGGACTGGAAACTAACATATTAGAGGTGGACACAACTATAATTGCGTCATTAATCAGAAATGGGGAATAACATATGCATATTGGTCATGCATACATAACATATGATGGATGGGGCGTAGGGACACAGAACATGGCAAAATTTACTTTTCCACATTCCCTCCTTGTCACTACGTTTCCATCAGGAAACATCAATATTCATGATATCGTCTATCATTTCATACAGTACCATTTGCTCGTCTCGAATTGTCTTGGAACGGGATTTAGAACGGGGCTTGGGACTAGGAATACAAGAGGTAGCACACATGCTGCAAATCGCAGGGCCACATTGTATACAGAGGCAGCAGCTAAATATGATCGCTACTGCAATACCTAGAAAGGACAGGACTTTCCATCCCCATGCGGAAATTACATTCCAGAACCAACCGGACCATGTCCAGGTGCCTGGATCTTGATGTAACAGATGGGCAATTTTATGGAGTCTGGTTATAGCTGAATAAACAGACGGCGCGTTATTTGGAATGAAAATGCAACAACTGGATCCGAGAATTCTACAGGCCCCGCCCCTATCGGCCAGTATGACGTCAAGGACGAGACGATTCTGTAAAACGACAATTCTCATAAAGGATTGCTCTTCAGTTAAATTACCTAGAGCAGAGGCAGTCTCATCTACTACTGCTTCAAGGGTTCTTGTTAACCTACGGATTAGCTTACTATTTACAACTGTACCTAAATAAGGGAAAACACCTTTATCTATATCAATGAATTGCTCTGCGGCGGTTTCAGTATAATCGACAATCGGGAGATTTCTCTTGTGTCTAGTGTGTACTAAGAAAGAATTCCTATGATAATCAGGTGGGGCTAGAAAAACGGGTGGCAGTAGGAAAGCAATGTAACAGGTTCCCTCCCAATCGAGGGGCAGACGGACATATGCAGTTTGACCACAAACAAAATAAGAATGACGTGAAGCTATAAAAATAGATTTCCCACTGTCACTATACTGGATAACAGTAGTACATTCACTATGACCTATATGTACAGAACCATAACTACGGACACATAATTCGCCTTTGACTGGTAGTACTGAAATAGCGGGTGAGTCTGGAGTAGTATCAGACTGAACATTCAGAACCATGAAATTCGACGAATAATTTCCTAAATTATATACTTCATTTTCTAGATCTAAACCTGTTCTATGGGGGAAACCTTGCTTGTCTGGGAAACATGTACTGTTAAGAAAAGACATATCTGTTGAGGATGACGTTAACGTGGACCATGCTCCACACGAACCATTGTGTGAGAATGGATAAGGAAAGAGTGGCAGAACTCCCTTCGATGTCTGGAAAGGGGGGAGTCGACCACACACCCAACAATTAGTGGCATTGCTGGTCTGGTGTGAGTAATGTAACATACGGATGAATGTGTTATTACGCATGGCGAGGCGGTATGAATATTCGTGAGGAGGCAGATCACTAAACGTGTGCTCTACTGTAGCATGAGCAGACATATTTACATGAGGAACTGAAAAACTCAGATAGAAAGCATAACTGGTGCAAGAAATCATTATGCTGATGAATAATATGAAACTCAGAAAAACGATGCATTGCAGTGAACTTCGACTGACTCTCTCACTATGGGGGTCTATTTTATACATGTCAGAAACAATCTAACCGTTTCACCTAGGGGAGGACTTATACAATCAAACTGGCTGACTTATTAGACCTGAGCTTTAACTTATACTCCTGTTGCGGAGTTTTCTCTAACAAGGGAGGGGCTGTAATAAAGTCTGGTGCGGGACAGTCCTTTAAAACAATGTTCTGGCAATCCTTCGAATCCTGGGAAATGTTCTTGGCAATGTCTTTGAAGTCTGGCTTTGGTCCTTTGAAAAGTTTTACATGAGAGAGGTGGACCCACCCCTTCCTGCCTTCCAACTTGACGGCAGTTCGGGTGGTCAAGAGGACCTGACGTGGCTCCTTCCAACGTGGTTCCAGCGGACTTGATCTGTCAAAGTTGCGGACGAGGACCATCGATCCTGGAACGATCTCGTGCGGTGCCACCTCGGTATTGTCTGGAAATGCGGCGGCAACCTGTGAACGACATGAGTTGAGGGCAGACATCAAGGAAGCTAGGTAATCTGTCAGCATATTACATGAAACATCGGTAATACTTCGGGGTCTAGGAGTACCCCACATGTTAGGGGGGCGGCCGAAAACGACCTCATACGGGGACAGACCTGATCTGGAATGTGCGACCATACGCATGTAGAACAGAGCGACTGGCAAAGCTACTAACCAGTCCACACCCTTGTCTTTACAGACTTTTGCTATACGGATTTTCAGAGTCTGATTATGCCTCTCGACTAGTCCAGCTGCTTCTGGATGGCGTACACAATGGAACTTCCACTGGTACCCTAACAACAGGGAAACATGTCTCATAAGTTCGGATGAGAATGGCTGGCCGTTGTCAGAATATACGACTCTAGGGAGTCCATATCTAGGGAAGAATTCACGAACCAACTGTTTGGCAGTGGTCGCGGCTGTGTAATCTGGGACTGGATATGCTTCTGTCCACCTGGACAAAGCGCATACAACTACAAGGACATACTTGAAACCTCGACATCGCTCCATCTGAATATAATCCATCTGGAGGACCTCAAAAGGGTGGTCAGGGGGCTGGAAACCACCTTGTTCCACCGGGACACTTTTACCTGGATTAAACTGACAACATATCATACAGGTACGGACTTTCTGCTTGGCTGCAGCTCGTAAATGCTTGTTGAACCAAATGTTCTGGATACTGTCTAACATAGCTTTTTCTCCTAAATGTGCTGGACTATGTGCGGTATTGATAATAACTTGAACCATAGAATCGGGGAGAAACCATGTGGCTCTACCCTTCGTTAACCATCCTTGATCTGTCTGGACCCCTCCTTGTACAGACCATTTCTTGATCTCATCGGGAGTAGCATGTAACTGGATATCTATGACATCTTGAGTAGGGTCCTTAACTGTCATGCATATAGTCGGATCTGGAATATGTGTCTGTGTCTGATTAACTGGAATGTCTGGAGTCTGTGCTGTAAGCTTGGCTGTGCGGTCTGCTAAATCATTACCTTGGGAAATAATGTCAGTAACTTTCGTATGTGCTTTGCACTTCATGATAGCAATAGATGTCGGTAAATGTATGGCATCTAACAGAGCTTGAATAAGGAGACCATGCTGAATCTTGGTTCCATGAGAAGTCATAAAACCTCTCTCCTGCCAGAGCACTCCGAAGTCGTGTACAACTCCGAATGCGTAACGTGAATCTGTGTAAACATTAACTTTCAGGTTCTTGGCGTGTACACAGGCTTGTGTCAGAGCAACTAGCTCTGCTGCTTGAGCGGACAGGGTATCAATACGGTGTGTTTCAATAACTTCAATGTCAGTAGTCACTGCATACGCGGCGACTAGTTCTCCTGTACTAGTTCTCATACATGAACCGTCCACATAAAGTGTCAGGTCAGGATCTGATAACGGAATATCTGTCAGGTCTTGTCTTGGCTTTGTCGTAACGTTAACTACTTCCACACAGTCATGTGGGTCTGGATTTGAATTAACTGATGGTAACAGTGTAGCAGGATTCAGGACATTGCAGCGTCTAATTTCTATGTGTGGCTGGAACAGTGTCAATTCATAACCTGTTAAACGTGCAATTGTCAAGTGCTGAGTTTGTGTTCGGTTTAAAAGAACTTCTACTGAATGTGGAACTTGTACTGTCAGGGAATGTCCTAAAACTATGGAATCACTTTGTCTGATAGCTAGTGCTGTGGCTGCGACTGACTTGAGGCACGCAGGCAACGCCTGGGCGACTGGATCTAATGTGCTTGAAAAATAAGCACAGGGCTTGTGTTGACCTGCTTGATCTTGTGTGAGAACAGATAATGCTGTACCTTCGCGTTCTGTAACGAAAAGTATAAAAGGCTTACTGTAGTTCGGTGTAGCTAGAACTGGAGCTTGACATAGGGCTTTCTTTAACTTGTTGAAACTAAGTGTATGTTCAGATGTCCAAGGGAGGACAGTCGATACGGCTGCCTCCTGTGTCGTTAACTGTATCAGTGGCTTGGCTAGAAATGCATACTGGGGAATCCATTGTCTACAATAAGAAGTAAGGCCGATAAAAGCACGTACCTCCTTCTGGGTTCTGGGCTGGGGAAGACTCGCTATTAACTGGATACGGTCGGGTGTCAACTGCCTACCCCTCTTGGACAGCAAGTGTCCTAAGTATACCACTTGCTGGACACAGAATTGAAGCTTTGAAGGTGACACCTTGTGCCCCATCTCGGCTAGAAAATACAGAACTGTAAGTGATGCTCGCTCGCAAGCACGTTCAGAACGGGCTGTGATCAGTAGATCATCGACATACTGGAGCAGGGCAGTGTCAGTTGGCATGTGAATATTGTCTAGTTGTCTCTTGAGTGCTTGACTGTAAATACTAGGGCTTTCTGTGAAACCTTGAGGAGCGCGTGTAAACATATAGCTCCTTCCATTTAAACAAAATCCGAAAAGAAACTGGCTGTCTGGATGAATTGGAACACTAAAAAATGCATTCTTGAGGTCAATAACAGTGAAAAACATGGCTTCGGAATCAATGGCAGTTAACAGGGAAGAAATGTCTGGAACAACTGGATACTGAGGAATAATACATTTATTAAGCTCTCGTAAATCAATCACTAATCGATATACTAGGGGTGCATTTGGATCAGTACGTTTCATGACTGGAATGATCGGAGAATTGCATACATTGGAGTCAGTTTCTACAACTACTCCTTGAGCCATGAGCTCGTCAATAATTTTGGATAAGGCTGCTACAGCCTCAGGTGGCAATCTGTACTGTCTGATTCGGGGTAACACTACACCTGGTTTGAGAGTCACACGATAGGGTGTGATTTGCATGTAACCTACATCAGTTGGACCTTGCGCCCATAAATGCTGCGGAACATTAGACAATCTGGAATCAAAATCTCGTAATACATAGTGACCCTTAAAGTCACGTAGGAACAGACGTATTCCCTCTGGGGAACAGCAAATAACTGCACCTAACTCTTTCAGTGTCTTAATACCTAACAGATTTTCTGGACATGCCTTAGTAAGTAACAGATCAGTAGTACGGGACAATGGACCTACTTCTAGAGTAACTGGCTGAGATATTTCATTAACTATGGGTTTTCCTGAAAATCCAAGGGAAACATTTCTTGAGCCTGAGAGCGGAGCCCCTGGAACTTCGGCGTGACTAATTGTAGTCCTACTTGCCCCTGTATCGATCAAAAACTTTCTGTCTTTCCCTAATACTTGACTGTGTACATAGGGACCTTCTTGGTCTACAGGTATCTCGATGAGAGGCAAGCCTACCTCCCTCTCTAGGCTGTTTCATGAATATGACTGGTACTCTGGATACTCAGACTGTGCATACTGGTACATCTGCGATGTAACGTGCTGTGTTGCAGCAATAGGCTGCGGTACTGTAACTGTCTGTTGTGCATTCTGTGACTGAGGAATCTGTGAAACTTGTTCTTGTCTCGGCGGACGTGGTCTTTCTTTAGTCTTACCAGTAGCTATGTTGTGTTTCAGAACTGCACACTCGTTTATAAAATGACCTGGCTGTTTACAATAATTGCAGTTCCCTTTAACGGGAGCTGCAGGATGACTGGCTTGAATCGGACCCCTCTTCTGACTGTCTTGAGGAATAGATTGTGCAACTAGCACTTTCATTTTCGTGTCTTTCATACGTTTTCTTTCGTGTTCTTGCTCTTCTCTGATTCTATTCTGGTGATACTGAAGCATCTGGAGCATCTGGGACGGAGTATTTGCTTGCCAGGTGCTTTCGACTTTCAAAACTCGGTTTTTAATTTGTGGACTTGAATTCTCGACTAATTTGGTAACGAAAAGATGAGGGTATGACTCACTACTTGTCTTGAGACCACTATTAATACTGAAACATTTCTCAAATCTAGAATAAAAATCACTAATGTCTTCATCTTGTTTCTGTTTACAGGCTGAGATGGCATCCCAGTCTTCTTTCCTAGTTGTCAATAATCTGGGTAAAACTTGAATCAATAATTCTGGTAATTCTTTACATTTATCTCCAAGACCGGTACCTGGTACTCGTGCCTTGTCTTCAGCTTCTAGAGCTGTCCAATCGATCTTTTTCTCTCCCACCTCCCATTCTTTTTCCTTTAACTTTTCATACACCCCTGCGGGTAGCAGGACCTTTAACATTTTAATGACATCTGGGTACGTGTATTCTCCCATACGGAGCATGTCTTTTAATTCTCTATGGAACCCTGCTGGATCTTTGTCATGACAGGGAATTAGCTTTTTCATTTCGAGGAGTTCCATCTTTGAAATTGGAGTGTATACAAACACTCGTTGCATTTCGCCACCCGTCCCTTGGACTGGGTGGACTTCTCGTAACGGATTCTGTCTGTCTATGTAGAATGGTTTACTTTCTGGGGGTGAGACGTGAACAAAATGCGGGTTCAGGAACGTTCTATACTTGTGACGCTGTTCTAGAATAACACTAATTAAATCGGTACCTAGACCTCTCCATCTGTACTGGAGTAACTCGTTCAGGATATCGTGTAACGGGCCTGGATCAGAGTGTTGACCCTCATACTGAGTAATGAGGTGCTGGATCATATACATACCCACCAGTCGTTGCTCGGCTGGGGGCAGTTTCAGAAACATTTGTGCCACTATTTCGTCTGGAAAAGTGGTAGAATCAGTAATCCATCGGACTGCTGATCGGGCTAGTTCTTGTTCATGCATGGTGCTTAACTCGTTATAACCGACTCGTGATTTCAGAATGTGATCGGTAGCTTGAAATACTTGTTCTAGAGAACAAGGCTCTCGTTCTGGTGCTGGATGATGAAAAATAGACTTGGGTTCTAGACGTAAATGGCGATCTGGAAATCTGGATTTCCCTACATACGCTATTCTGGCGGGATTCTCGTCTTCCTCTTCAGGATCAGAGATACTTTCTTTCTCACTTACTTGTGCTGCTTTACGCTGTTCGTGTAACCTTACTATTTCTTTACGAATTTTCTTGTACATACTTTCCATGGCACTAATGGTCTTGTGCTTACCCTCGGCTATATTATCACTCCACCTTGTCAGGATTCTCATTTCGGCGGGATCTTTAGACGGGTAGTCTTGTTCTCTTATTAGACAATTGATCAGGAACTTTAATATCATG
This sequence comes from Lissotriton helveticus, assembly GCF_964261635.1. Classification (NCBI taxonomy): domain Eukaryota; kingdom Metazoa; phylum Chordata; class Amphibia; order Caudata; family Salamandridae; genus Lissotriton; species Lissotriton helveticus. The sequence continues at coordinate 1,931,163,233 of NC_136068.1, read as the reverse complement.
AGCTGAATCTCGGCTTTCCTTTGAGACATGATCTCGCCAATACTTTCTGGATCATCCCCTGTACGGATGAAACGATATATTCTGTCTAGATCTTCTTTCATATTTGGTAAGGTGACTAGATACTCGGTCACCCTTCTTACGCGTACGGAATATAAAACCATATTATATTCGCCTGGAACTGGATCATAAACACATTCGGCAAGGGCTTGTCTGATTTCTGTAACAGACTTATTACTTTTAGGAGTACGCTGTGATGCTTGAGCATGTAATTCGAGTGCTGATAAACGTTTGTGTGGCGGCGGGGTTTGAGGAGGACCTCCTCCTGCGGCCCCTAGACTAGAATCGTCGACTGACATTCTTCGTGCTTGCAGGGTCGGTAATTGTAACGTGGGCTGAACTTGTATGGCAGGCTGACCCGGGGGTACCGTAACAGGTACTCCGGTGTCTGGAGGAACGGGAAGTGCCTGATTTACAGGGACTAGCGGAGCGCGAACAGGATTTGCATATTCTGGAACTGTATCGTCCAAATAGGACGAAATAAAAATATCAGCTGCGGTCGGTTTGTGACGTAGCTTGGTCGGAACTAATGGTGGCGGGAAATTACTGGGTGCCTCTGGGGTCGCTTTTGGCGAGCCTTCGGCAAGGAGAGGATACATACCCCTAATAAGGGCATGCCTCTGTCTGTCTGACTGTTCGGTTTTGACTTGTTCACCTATCTCGATTAATTCTCTTTCTTGGGCTCGTTCTTGGGATTCTCTACTTAACTCTGACTTTCTGACTTCCTTTTCCGTTCTTCTATGCGCTTCCTTACGCCATAACTCGATGGCATCTTTCTGTGACTGTCTGGCTTTCTTTTTCCATAATGCTTCTTCTACTCGCATGATACATTCGGCATCCCATGTACCCGATACGGGCCATCTATACTTTTCTTCTAACTGTTTGGTATACTCTACCCATAAATCTAGATACAATATGGCGCTTATGCCATGTTTCTGATACATAAAGTGACCTGGACTGTCCCTAGGCGGAACAGGAACTGCTGCTTCCAGCAGACCCTTTCTAGTTTTTAACTGACGTAACTTGGAAAAGAGCGGCATTCTAAACTTGAATCGGAACACAATACAATACACGAAAAACAATAACAATTGGGGAAACAATTCAGGCATACCACGACATTGGAAATACATTAAACAACATTATAAATAACAGTTCGAACAGAATACTACCTGAAAATACTGAAAACAGAACAGAATTCTCGAGAACGGAACAGACTAGAGTTACTGGATGCACTGCTGAAACAGTACGGAACATACCGGTCCCATAAAGGAACACATCAAGACCCGTATCCACCTAGGTGAACACTTCGTTTGTGAGCTTGGGTACCACCAACCCACGGACCAGAGTCAATTTAGACTGACCCTGTCTAGACACTACCCCAGCAATGGTACTCACCGGGCAGCACGGAACGGAAGGCCTCGGACGGGACTGGACTACGACGACGAACTTCGGACTTCGGACTTCAGTTACGGGTGGACCTCCGGATACCTCGGACCTTGGACTCTCGGCTTGGGCTCTGGTCGGGACTCGCCGCGTTCCTCCACCGTCTCGTTCGGATGCTGGACCGCCTCCTCCGTCTCCTCCGTGGGCCTGAGGGATACTTGAAGCAGAAATATCTGCCAGGTGCACGGTATGGTTCCGTCACGACTGCAGAGGGTCAGGGGGTCGGCGTGGCTTCACCGACGCGTGGGGAAAGGGCAAGTCCCTGTTCGGGCGCCATTATGTGGTAAATAAATAAATAATACCCTATTTTTGGATGAATGAATGAATAACAGATAGCTCAATAAATAAGAGTCAAGATTCGAGGTAGTAGGAGTTTCTGCAGGTTTATTACAGCATAAGGACAGGATCAGGACAACCTGCATAGGAACAGGATGACAGGGGAAAAGAGGCCCGGCAGCTGCCGGGGCTTGGTCTGGGATGAGCGCGCTAACATTCAATAACAAGACATTCATTTATATACATAACGCAAACACATAGCATTACATTGCAGTAGGCGTAGCAGTGGGTGGAGCAGAAGGCATGACGTGTAGCAGTCGCGAGAGATAACAGTAAAAAGAGGTGTAACTGGGAGTTTACTTAGACATGTGAAGTAAAACGTAACAGAATATGTCATGAATGGGCGGACACATAGGAGGGGGCTACCTAAGGAGCCGGGACCTCTAACCTAATGGTGCGCGAAAACTGGCAATGACGTGTTACTAGGAGAAGCTGGGGGCTACGAACTCTGTGCTAGGAGCAGAGACTAGAGTCTGGAGGGTCGGAGCGACATGTACCTAAACCCTATCTGGTATCTAATGTTTAGGGAACATGTTGATATAAACTAGAAGTCATGAGGGGAGAGGCTAACTTGATTCTAAGACTGGACCATGCATTATTCTACATGTAGTGCGTGAAGAAGAATATTAAATGACCATTAAATACAGTATTTCTCTAACGTGGAGCCGAGAAGGCTAGACAATGACGGAAACTATTGATGCAGTTCAGTAGCTTAGGAATGCAAAGGAGGAGGACTGAACTGATAGCTGGAACTATAACATACTTTTGGCAGACTTAGAGGCAGAGCCGGGGTGCACCGGGCACTGCAAGGCGGGAAGTAAGTGAAAGGTCGAGGATACAGGTGGGGGCTGTATCGCTCCTCAGCGAGGCTTTCAGGAGACAGGAGCTGAATCCAGGGTCCGGGCCCTTTTGAGGCCTAGAAACGGGGACTTTATAATGGAATAACGTGCACACTGAGAAACGTGGCAACATTATTTTACATAGGCCTGATATTCGTAGTATTCACGAGGACTGGAAACTAACATATTAGAGGTGGACACAACTATAATTGCGTCATTAATCAGAAATGGGGAATAACATATGCATATTGGTCATGCATACATAACATATGATGGATGGGGCGTAGGGACACAGAACATGGCAAAATTTACTTTTCCACAGCCTTAAGTTATGACTAGGTAACCGGTCCACATACGGAAAATGTTGGTCAAGCTCCCAGGCAGATGTCATGTGGGCTACTGAGCTTTTTTGTGAGAGGTACTCCCGGTCATAAGTGCGGGACATATCCGTGCCTTGGAGCCTTAACTCTCTTTTTCCTGTTATTATATGATCTTGTAGTGGGCAGACCTTCAGATCGAGCACCCTGTATGCATTCCTTATTGATGCTCTAGCCTCCTTTGCCCAGGGTAGGTCGCTCTTTGTAATTTCCTCTTTGGCCCACTGGGAAATTTTGAGGAGCTCATCTGTTCCCAATCGCTGCCAGAATCGTACAAGGGCCATACAGGCGGTTATCGCCCACGAGGTAATTCCCAGCTCAAGTCTAACCGCCTGTACCATAGAAGATTTAGGCAGTACAAATAGGCTTTTTAATATATTACCCTCCTCTCTATCCCAGGGGGTCTTACTGCTTAAATAAATGACTTCAGCTCCGTACAAGAATTGAGGGGGCACCATTGCTTGATAGGCTTTCAGGACCGGTCTGTCCGACATTTCTCCGTATATATTGTTGAATCTTTTTAGACCTTTCACGGAAGCCAATGCCCTCATTTTTAGTGCTTGTAGATGCGTATGCCATTTCAGGGTACCAGAAAACCACATTCCCAGGTATCTATATTCAGATACCCTCTCAAGTAATACTGTGCCCAGGTACCAAGAGAACTTTGTTTTTCTCCTACCAAAACAAACAATTTTTGTTTTCTCCATATTTACTACTAGTTTTTTGGTAGTACAGTATTCTTTGAATCGATTTAATTTTCTTTGGAGCCCAATCTCCGTCTGGTCCATGATTACCAGATCATCAGCATATAGGAGGCATGATATCTGGTTTCCTCCCAGTTTTGGGTTTGCCCCTCTAACCTCTCTCAGCTTTTGAGGCAGGTCTGCTAAGAACAGGGAGAATAGTAGGGGGGCAAGTACACAACCCTGCCTTAAACCGTTCCCAATTGGGATTCTCTTCGTCAATCCTCCCTCCTTATCCAGGATTATCTGTGCCCAGTTTCCTGTATGCAGTTCTTGGATTATGGCTAGCAGATCACCCAGTATTTCATAGCCAACCAGTGATGTCCACAGCTGCACCCGGTCCACCAGATCGAAAGCTGCACGGAAGTCCACGAAACAGGCGAATAATTTCCCCCCCTGATCGATCGACTTCCGTGCAATGGACCAAAGAGCGAAACAGTGGTCAACAGTTGAGTGGCCTTCTTTGAACCCTCCCTGTTCTGGTGGTATTATCTGTTTGTTATCCACCCAGTCCTTTAGTATACCCAAAATTACTTTTGAAAAGACCTTTTCTCCTATATCCAATAGGTTTATTAGGCGATAGTTTTTTGGGGAGTTTACGTCTCCTTTCTTATGTATTGGCCTGACGATTGCCCCTTTCCAATTATCTGGGAACTTGCCTGTATTTAGGATCTCTTGAAACATATTAGAAAAAAACTCCGCCCACCAATCTACATTCGTTTTTATTATAATTGCTGGTACATTATCAGGTCCTGCAGCCCGTGTTAGATTTAGCCTTTTTATTATACTTCTAATGGCATCTGGGGAGAAGTGTGCTTTAATTTCTTCCCCTATTCTAGGCCAATCATTGGCCGTTCTCCCCTCCCTCTCTGGCCATATGCCATAAATTTCTTTCAGGTATGTCATCCACTTGTCCTCTGGGACCGAGCAGTGTAGGGTTCCTGAGGCTTTCCCCGTACATTCCTGAATTAACTTCCAAAAGCCTCTCACATTCTTTTCTTCAATTGTCTCAAGTAAATTCCCCCAACATTTGTCCTTAAATGTCCTTTTTTTTATCTCTAATGGTGGCCTTATATTTTATTTTTAGTTTCTTAAGTTCTATTACCGCTTCATCACTATAATAAGCTCTTAGATATCTCTCCTGTTTTCTAATAGTGGCCTTGACCTTACGACATTCATCATCGAACCAATGGGAGGTACTATCGGGGTATGGTTTCATATTATTTACTACTTTACGGTTACCGTGTTTTAATTTTAACCTGAGGCATTCCACCATATCCCTTATTGTGTTCTCATACCATATTATGCCCTCCACTGGTGCTAGATTATCTAAATTCACCGTTAGCTGGTGTGCACTCAGTTTTTTTATATATTCATCGGTAATTCTCGTAGTAAGTCGTTTGGGGTATTCCACCTCTACTTGAAGCACTTTTTGTCTATGTGGGGAACTGCGTACCTGGAGTTCTACCTGTAGAGGGTAATGATCACTACCCTCAAGCCTAAGAATTTCAAATTGTTTGATTAAATAAAAGTTCCAGGCCTGAATGAATGCATAATCTATTGGGCACATTTGTTGTCCTATCTTAAAAGTACGATTTGCTGGCCGGTCTGCTTCCTTCCTTCCATTTACGCAGACCATACCTATGGCCCCCAGCAGTTGCCCAAGCTCAGCGTCTTGAGTGGAGATCTCACAATGGGGAAAATGCGCGAGCTCTATTTTATATACTCCCAACATATCCCTCAACCAGGAGTCCGTTTTGATGGGATTTAGTCTATGATTAAAATCCCCCAATACTATTAGTACATCTCTTGGATAACAATCACATAGGTACTCCAGGTCTGATTTTAAACAATCTAGATCAGTCTTATATTCGTTTGATTTCCCTTTCTGTATGTACACATTTATAATACATAGGTTTTCACCCCCCAGCATGTTGTTTACGGTACACACTCTACTACCCAACGCCCATTTGCACTTAAGTTCGAGGGGTTCCATATCTTTAACTATCCTTGTTGAGATCAGCGTCATTTGGCCACCTGACGGTCTACCTGATTGGTTCTTTTTTGCTGGTTTTACATGGTGAGTGAAGCCTTCCGTAACTGGGGTTTCGTCGCACAGCCATGTTTCCTGGAGGCATACAATATCATTTTTCTTCAAGATGTTTTTGAAATCTTTCTGTGCTTTTATTCTATTGTATCCATTTACATTCCAGGACAGAATGGCAAGGCTGTGCAACGACCCTTCTTCCTAATCAATGTTACTCATATAGCTGTCTTCCTCACCATTCATATAGGCCAATTCTCTATATCTATTCCCCGCAAGGACATCTTCCACATTCCGCCTCTGATCTTTTGGTTTTATCGTAATTTCAAGGGCATCTTTCTTGCCTCTCCCCAGGCTAATCATCTTTATTTGTCTTTCATCTAGTGCTGCGTGGTTCCTAAGGAAAGAGTTCCCTGTCATATCCAGTAACACCTCTTCCCTTTTTACTATTCGAATTCCTTCCCAACGCATCTCAGACTCTGCCTTTTCTATTGCATCTTTTATTAGGGCTGAGTGGAGTAGAACCTTTGTTATTTCCTTCCCCTTACTATTCACCATGAACCCAACTTCTTTTAAATCTGCGGTGCTGACATATCTTAGGCTGGGACACATTGCAAAAGATGATAGGAGCTGTGAACGATTTAAAGGGTTTAATTTCCTTGTTCTTTTCCCCCCCTTTTCTTGTCCTAATGGCTCTACAAACACCCAGTTATCTGTAGGGAGTTCTGGCTGTCGGTGTTGTAGTAATCCCTCTGACCTCTCTTCCCTGTTATACCTACTTACTTCTTCTCTGTCTCTAGCTCTGTCCCCCATCACCTGATTTAGGTTTGTAGGCCCCCCATCTACAGGTAAGTCCATCCCCCAACCTACTACTGAGCTCTCCTTTACCCCTGGTTGGGTCCTCCTGGTAGCCTTTTCACCATTTCCCAATCTCTTCCTACTTATCCTCCTGCTTGGATCGGCTGAATTATTGCTACTTGCTCCTGTTTCTGCAAAATTTAGTTTCTTAACTCCTTGCCTTAGTTCCTTATCCTTTAACTTATAGACTGGCGTGGCCCCCTTCTCTTGCTCCTGGTGCTTTTCGGGGTTGCTGTTAACTGGGGCCTTTTTCCCCCTCCTTTGCTTTGTTGTTATTTGCTTTCTATAGCTCCTTTCCCCATACCTTTTTATTATCATTGGGCGATAGGATATGTATTCTGTGGGTGCATCCTCTAAATGGCTACTCTCCCTTCTCGCTACATCCCCACTATCCACTATAATCACTTCCTGGTCTTCTACTGGTCTTACTAAGGCGGGCATCAAATTTTTAATCTGTACCAATTCTCCAAGAATATCCTTATATTGGTCACCTTGTCTTTTTATAATGTCGTTATTTAGGACTGAGACTTCTAAAATGCCCTGCAAGGTCTTTTGGAGCATCAACATAACTTCAAGCATGGATAGGCTAGTAGATCCAGTCACCTCTAAATTGCATAGGGGCCCGTCTGTGGCATTTAATCCGCTAACAATTGAGCTCTTTAATCTTTGTTGTCCATTGACACTGATTTCCCACTCGGCAGAATTCTCTTCACCCAAGTGGTTGCTACTGTCTCTTTTATCCTCGTTCACCACCTCTGCTCCTGTGACCTGGGTGAATAATGACTGCCACAACCTTGGTGAGGAAGACAATCGAGGTTCCAATGATATCTCAGCGATATTGAAGACTGACTGGTTCAGGGGTTCCAAGCTAGTTTCTGCCGAGTCTTCGATGTTTTGCGGAGTCTCTGATACACTTGACTCCTTACGTACTGTCTCTTTCCCTTTAAAATGTTTCCCGATAAAATCCTTAATGGTTTTTGATACCGCCGACCCCCCATTTGCGCCAGCTGACTTAGAGGATGCAAGTGCTGGCAAAGGAGTTAAACTCGGGGGTGAGATTTCTCCATTAGTCAATACTCTGCTGCCAGTTGGTGGTGTTTTTGCGTTCTCCAGACTTTTTGATGCATTTGCCACGTCCACCGTTCCGGATTTGTTTCCTGCTTTTTTAGGGTTTTTCAGGGCCTTACGTGGTTTTGTTTTCCCTAAGGCCATTTGTTTCAAATTCTTCTTTGCTACGTAGCCGGGGGTATAAGGGAGCTTGGATGTACTGCAAGGCTTCTGTCTCTTGTGTATGGGCAACTACCCTCTCCCCCAGATTACTTCCCTTAATTTTTTTAATTTTGGGCAGAATGTTCAAGTTTAGGAAGGCTTGCCTCCTTCACTTACCTCTGTTTCTGTGGACCCGCACTCCTTCCTCCCCTCACCACATGAAATCCGGGCACCTCAGCAACTTCAATATCAGTATTCACTCCTGGTAAATTGAGACTTTCCTTCTGCCACCAGATTTGGACAGCAGAAGGGTGTCATCTGCGAACATAATCGCAGGCACCCTGCTGCCCGCTAGCTTGGGGGCATCGGTGTTCGGTACGCCATTCAAGTGGGCGATTACCCCATTGACATAGAGGCAAAACAGGGTAGGTGCCAAAACACACCCCTGCCTTACCCCCCTGTCAACGGGGAATCTAGATGACAACATTCCTTTCTTCCCACACCTAACCCATGCGAAGTTCGCCTCATGGAGCCTCATCAGTATGTTCAAGACTTGGGGTGGGATGCCCAGCTCAGAAAGCACCAACCACAGTTTTCCCCGTGGGACCAAATCGAAGGCAGCACGTAGGTCCACAAAGACCGTATAGAGGCTGCCACCCTCTATCCTGACAGTCTTCCAAAACAATAAGGTCAGGCGAAAAATCTGGTCCGTGGTGGAAGTATTTTTTCTGAACCCTGCCTGGTAGGGACTAAGAATTGAATGGTCGTCTATCCAGTCCTGTAGACGATCTAAAATTAGCCTCGCAAAAATCTTCGGTGGCACGTCAATGAGGCTGATAGGCCTGTAGTTGGCTGGAAGCAGAGTAGAGCCCTTCTTGAATATAGGGACTATCTCTGCGCCCAGCCAAGTACAGGGTACCGCTATTCCTCTCAGAACTGCATTGAAGATAGTATGTAGAAGTGGGCCCCATACCTTAGGTTCATGTTTGAAGAGGTCACCCAGGAGTTTATCCAAGCCCGGGGCTTTTCCCACCGCAAGCTTGGAAATCGCAACACAGACCTCCTCCACAGTAAAGTCAAACCACCTCGGACTGTGGGATAGATGGTGACAGCATCGGTTCTAAGACCCCAGCTGTCCCGCCATCATCCACTGAATACAGGGCACGGAAATGGTCTTCCCACACTTCGGCTGCTATGTTTGATTCAATAGCCGATAGTGACTCTCCGGACCCCGTGTTCACAATTGACCAGAATTTACGAGAGTCTCTAGTGGCAAGGGCAACAGTTAAATTAGCCCACTTATCATGGTCCCATTCTGACTTAGCACAGTTAATCAAACGTTTATATTCTGTTCTCCTGGCTTGTATTTTGAATTTATTGTTATTTTGCTTCAAAGCCTTTACTAGCTCTGCTTTGGCCTTTCTACAGGCGGCATTGTACCATGAGCTTGTATAACCCCTCGTGTTCCGTTTGGTCACGTGGGGATTAAATATCTCTGCTAGGGTGCTTGTTAAATCCACATAAAGGGCCTGAAGCTTATTATAGAAATCTGGGAGGTGGGATTTTGTGAGTAAGGCACCAACCTCTTCAAATGCTGGCACTATCCGTGAATACAGTTTACAAATATCCTCGGGGTGTGCTGCTAGTTTGTCCCACCTGACTCTACGTCTATCATTAGATAGAGTCATCCCAATATCAGAGTAATCAGACTCATTATGGATATTTTTGCCAATTTCAGGCAGGGTCAATTCCAAGATTAGCGGATTGTGATCACTCTCGACTGTTGGAATTACCTTAAAGTCACTAACCCTGGGCCTCCAAGGACCGGAACAGCCACTCGTAACCCCAGGTATAGATCAGAAACCCAGTCCTATAGAGAAAATTGTAAATTGTCCTGAGCACAACTCCACATGTAATACAAAGAAGTCAATCTTTTTTTCTCACAGCGATTTTATTCTTGAAGTTTGATAAAATCTTCCGTCAATCACAAGTGACTCTCTTCAGATCATCTATAGCCAACAAGTGTTTCGTCAGTTGTGATGCCTCCGCATCTCTGACTTCTTCAGGGCTATAAGCAAATTTAACAAATCAAATATTTCTAAATCATACAGAATTATTTACACAAAATCACCTCCACCATAACACCCATGTGCTCAATGGTGATCACAAGGTGATTTACAAGTGAGTAAGTTACCTGCTAGTCAACATCTAGGTTTACTTAATCATCCAAAGTAAATGTTATGCAGAGGGGTAATGATGTAAACATTACATCTACATGTACAGAGACAATTTTTAGACACTGTGTATAAGCCTTGCTTCTAATAAGATTGTGTATGTGCCAAAGGCCCCAGGACCTTAATTAAAAAATCCCCGTGACACGGTTCCTCACACGAGGGTATGATAGGGACGTAGTGGTCAAAGCTGAGATCAGAGCACGAAACTTAAAACGTAGTGATACACTGAAAGAGAAGACTGTGGCGAATAAAAAGGATGATACTGTGCGATTAATTACCAATTATCATCCCCAATCATACAAATTGTACAGTACATTGAATAAACATTGGTCACTGTTGAAGAGTGATAGGGATTAACATCATTTGGTGAAGGAATATCCAAGTGTCACATATAAAAAGGGCACATCTATACGAGGAATTGTTGGTCCCAGCTACCCCCCCAATGGTGAGGACAGGGACGTGGCTCCATAGTTCGAGTAATGGTTCATACAAATGTGGTAGATGTAGCATGTGCAAATTGGCTTTGGATGATATAAAGGAACTGGAGTAGAATCGTTAAAATAAGTTTGAAATCAGGAATCATATAGATTGCATGACTAAATATGTGGTATATGTTTTGATTTGTAATTGCAAAATGATCTATGTAGGAAGTACCATTCGACCTAAGAGAGAGAGAATCGTAGAACACTTCAGAGCTGTGAAACAGAAGGATATGAGATACCCATTAGCGCAACACATGAGTGTATGTAATGCCCAGGGCAAACATCTACAATTCAGGTATCATGGCTTGCAAACAACCCCTATTGGCAGGAGAGGTGGGAATAGGGAGTTGAGATTACGTCAAAATGAGGCACGATGGATCATGACTTTGGACTCATGAAACATGGGCTTAACCTGGACCATGAGATGCAATCTTTTTTAGGGATGTAAGATGTGATTTCCTGAAGACATATAAGTGATAACCAGAAGGTGGAAATATGGGGCTTGGTTTCAATCGTATACCAATTTATGACCATTACATTAACAAGAACTATTCTGTGATACTAGGTCTGGTATACATGCTGTTAATCTTGCATTAGATGTTAATGCTTGTTATATGCAAATTTTGATACAAATGTCTGCTTCTCTGTTCCTAATAAGGTCTGAATTTTGATTAATTCTGTTACCTGTTGTATGTATTCTTGTATTGTACATTATAGGAAAACGTGTATTTTAAAACAGAAAGTTTGGATATGATACTAGGTTATTTCATCTGAGAATGAGTGAAGGCTATTACCTATCTTCTTTATAAATACAGAGGTAATGTGGTCATGACATTATTGACTACAATAGTGGACCATACCTATTGATGTTCCATTTGTGACGAGCTCATTATCTATAATTATTGTAACTTAGTATTTTGGAGTTATCTGGCCTTAACATTTGGTTAACGTACCCAAGCTACATTCTTTTTTTATTATTTTATGGATAACACACGTTATTAATTTACTCACGAGTGCTTTTTTTGATAGTTGAGATTTTAAGGATTAGAGTACAGGGATGTGCGATCGTAAGGATAAGTACCATAATTCAAGGGACTTATGTTTGTGTACATTGTGTCTATACTAACGAAGTGCATAATAATATTGCTTATCAGTACCCGATACATATAAACATGTTGATTGTCAATAAAGTTTCAACATGTAAAGAAGTACCTTCTAGGTCACGGTGCGTCGGGTAACGCTCTAAAAAGAGAGAGTTTTCCCAAATAAACCCAGAAAGGACCGGGAAATATCACAATCAAACAAGGAAATTCCTTTCTGTGTGTTTCAATTTCTGTGTTCGCATAAACTTTTCAAAACATCATTTGTTTAGACCAAATTCATCCTTATTTTATAGCCCCATATAGAATATTATAGTCACAACATAAAATTGTATGTATCTAAGTACTTTTTATTAAAACATGAAGTATCCCAGAAGCCATGTTGTGTAAGGCACAAATACGGGATGTAGTAAAGTCCCGATCTATTCTGGTTTAATACAGGTACACGATTTTAATTTAACAATAAACTGCTTTTCTATTATATGACGGAGCGAAACGCTGATCGTCTTGAAAGGATAGTACGCGTAAAAAGCGGACTGATCTAACCAACTGAAAATATATGACGAGGGAACCCAAAATGGCGCTTGATTACAACGCCGGTTCGCTTGGGTGAAGAGTACTCTCTGCCGCTTGGATGAGTTTTTCGCATATACGGTGTTTTTTTTGCACATTAAGTAATATGGATAAGACAGGTTATGTAGGAAGATTTTAGGGACAAGCCGGATAACGAGTGAACTCACTAACTTTAACGGGCTAAATGAATGGAGCACGGTGTACTTGGGCATCTCACTTTCAACCTTATCTAGGTTGATCAGTTAAAAACCCTGATACGATAACCAGTGCGAACTATGTGGGGCATTTAAACAAGTTGTGCATGCCTGTAGTTCGTCAGAAAAGAAACAGATAGGGAGAAAGGATGGATTAAGTATAGATTTAAGAAACCGACTACGACCATTTTGAGTGGTGTAAATGTGAGACTCTTGAATTTGAAATAAGCTTGAATTTTGTCTTACAGTGCATATATGTATGATTTACGGATAACAGACTACATATTCTGTTAACTTCTTGTCCTGATTGAGGATTACATGAAAAACGAACGGTAAGGGTGTACATCACCTAATCTTAGAGTTTCTCCTTTTGTGCTATATACTAATAGTTTTGGAATAGATTAGTTGATTATATCTAGGGTAGGTGGTGGCAGCTCCTACTCCGACCTGTTTTGCTCTGCAGAGGCATCTTCTGTTTACTTTGCTTCATATCATTTAAACTTTGTATTTTAACCTTCACTGCACTCGCATTTCGCGCTGAGGCGCTCACGCTGAATATTGGATTTTAAAATTGTTTATCCCCTCTTTGTAACATCGCATACCTGATTTGTCATCTCGGGGGTGCTGAGGTGTGCCTTCCCTGCCCCGTTCCATCGCGGCTTGCTGTGCCGATTGAGTGGAGGGCAGGCGGCCATCTTAGGTGTAGTCCCAGACCCCGGCTAGACTAGTGGCAGCGCTCTAGCTGGGGGAGGGAGGTGCACACATAAATTGGTTGCCAGACTGGGACGCTTGACGCTAGGGTAGGTGGTGGCAGCTCCTACTCCGACCCGTTTTACTCTGCAGAGGCATCTACTCTTTACTTTTCTTCATATCATTTAAACTTTGTATTTTAACCTTCACTGCACTCGGATTTCGCGCTGAGGCGCTCACGCTGAATATTGGATTTTAAAATTGTTTATCCCCTCTGTGTAACATCGCATACCTGATTTGTCATCTCGGCGGTGCTGAGGTGTGCCTTCCCTGCCCCGTTCCACCGGGGCTTGCTGTGCCGATTGAGTGGAGGGCAGGCGGCCATTTTAGGTGTAGTCCCAGACCCGGCTAGACTAGTGGCAGCGCTCTAGCTGGGGAGGGAGGTGCACACATAAATTGCGGATGTCCTCCCAGACGCGCAGCGGGCGGGCCGAAGGTAAGCCACAGGTTAGCCCGTCTGCACCCGTCTGCGCACCGGGGCGCGCCCAGCGCCAGCCATGCTGCCCGTTTTCGTCTTCATAATGAGGGAGCTCAACAGAGATACTCCCGAGAGGAGCTTTGGACTTTCAATCCTAATTGTAGAGGTGTTGGGTCATGGGATGCCCCCGACTGTTCTTTCAGGATTTGTCCCCTATTCAATTTCAGTACCCCTAAAACGCCGGCTGTTCCCACCCCTATCTCTAATAACAAACATACCATTTCTGCAGCATTGATAAATGCACGTTTGATGGTTAAACATGCCGCCGACATTTTTGAGCTCCTGTCTGATGGCTGTCTTGACATCCTGTTCATCAATGAGACGTGGATCAATAATTCCTGTGCCCCTGTGGTTGAACTGGCCATCCCGAGGGGTTTCAAAATCATTAGGGCAGATCGTGCAGCGGGGAGAGGAGGAGGGTCCGCTGTTGTATTTAGAGACATCTGGTCTTTTCACAGCGAGCCCTCCAGTGAATTGGGTGTTGGGGAGGTTCTTCACTTCTCGTTTATCCTTTCACCCCATTTCACGCTGGGCGGAACATTGGTCTACCGTCCTCCGGGCCCTTCTGGATCGTTCCTCAGGGATCTGGAGGACGTGATTGTACCTCGAGCCTTGAGGTTCCCTAAATTTCTTCTTTTGGGTGACCATAACATTCATGTGGAAATTGGTGAGTCGTTGGACTCAATCAGTTTGTCGGAATCTTTAAACTTGGCCCAGCTAACACAGTGGGTAAAGCTGCCTATGCATTCGGGGGCCCACCTTTTAAATGTAGTCTGCTCCAACTTTGCCTTAACGACACTAGATCCAGAAGTCCTTACCTGGTCAGATCATATGTTGATCAGGTTCTCCTGGTCTTTAGAGAAGCCATCTGGGGCTATCCCCCAATATATGCCATCCGAAAATTAATCTCCCGGCCTTGAACATTGCCCTCCACCAGGGGAGTCCAGTGTTGGGTTCTGAGCTTCCTGCTGCAGTGCAGCGCTTTAACACCTGGATCAGTACAGGGGTGGGGGCCTCTGTGAAACAGGGCGTTAGCACCAACAAACGCTCTGCGCCCTCTAAACCCTGGTACTCGTATGCTCTGAAAGAACTGAAGCTAGGTTGCAAAAAACTTGAAAGAGGCTGAAGATGCGCCTATTGCCCCACAGCTAAGGGGGCTTTGTGTGCGGCTCAGAAGGAATATTATGCCGCCATCAGGGTGGCTAAGGGTGACTACAATGCAGGCAGGATCTCTAGGGCCAATAATAATAGTAAAGAAATCTTCACTATTGTCAAGAGCTTTCTTTCACCTTGTGCCGAACAACCATCGGTCCCCTCCTCCGCACCCCGTGGCTGAGGTGGTTTGTGCCGAGGTTTCGGAGATTATTAGTCTCTCCTTTCAGACGGCTACAGTTCCCGATTGCTGGAAGCAAGCTAAATTCCTGCCTCTACTTAAAAAATCAGGTTTGGATTCTGCAGTCCCAGACAATTATCGGCCCATTTCCCTGTTGCCAGCGCTAGCAAAAGTATGTGAGAAGATCGCATTTCATCAGCTTGACGCTTTTGTTGAAGCGTCCCATGTTCTCCATCCCGCTCAATCTGGGTTTCGTGCTGCGTACAGCACTGAGTCGGCCCAGGTTGAAATATCTGAGGCCATCGGGAAATGTCTGGACGCTGGCGGCAGAGCGGCTCTGATAATGTTGGACCTCTCTGCCGCTTTTGATACGGTACCCCATCAGCTTCTTCTCACTCGGCTGGCAGCTATTGGCATCACTGGTTCTGCTTTAAAATGGCTGACCTCGTTTTTGAATAATCGGACGCAGCCGGTGTGGCTACCCCCCTATTCTTTCTCGGCTAAACTTCTTTCGACCGGGGTGCCACAGGGGTCTACTCTGAGCCCTCTGCAATTTAATATATACCTGATCTCTTTGGCTGAGGGACTAGGCGCTAAAATAATAGCCTATGCCGACGACACGCAAGGGTCCAGGCCTGTCTTTCCTCAGTCTTCAACTGGCTTGCTCTTGCCCAATTAAAGTGCAATGAAGACAAATCGGAAATCTTATTCTATGGTCAGTCCCCCCCCCAACTTCAGAGAATCCCTGTGGCCATCGGGCTTTCCTCCCCCTAATTCCGACGGCAAACCTGCTAAGAATCTAGGGGTTTGGATCGGGGAAAACCTAAAATTCAATGAGCACATTAAAAAACTTACTGGTGGATGCTTCGGCACTCTCAAAGCTCTCCGGAGATTTTTTCCTCTACTTCCGAGGACGGCCAAAGAAACAGTGGCTAGGGCACTCATTCTTTCCCGACTCGACTACGCGAATGCCCCGTTCATTGGCATTCCGTCCTACTCAACCAATCGTCTTCAGATTATACAGAACGCAGCAGCCAGACTTCTGTTTAACATCTCACGGAAGTCCAGTGTCCGCCAACATCTGCGCGACCTACATTGGCTCCCTGTTGCTCAACGGGTTCTGTTTAAATCCCTTACTTTCGTCCATAGAGCCATCAACGATCAGGGACCTTTGTATTTGAGGAAACGTTTCTCCCGGTACTCACCTAACCGTCCTCTAAGGGCAGCCTCCCAACATCTGTTGGTTGTCCCCCGCTTCAAACGCACACGCCTTGGTGGACACTCTATTGCTGTTAAGGCGGCTGCTGCATGGAATTCCCTCCCTCCGGCACTGCACGCCACGCAGAACTTCAACCTTTTTAAGAAAGCACTTAAAACCCACCTCTTTAAAATGACGGTCTAACTTCTCTTCTCTTCTGATGCCTCTCTGCTTTTTACGCGCCAGGATACTCCAGAGTAATTGAGCATGCTACAAAACCACCAATAACATAACATAACATATCATAATTTTGTTCTTGCTCCAGTTGAATACGATTTACTATGCTGAGAAATCTTCTTCCTGAAGTACGGTGTATATGGTAGATAACTTTGTGGGCGGATATTTGAATAGGTGAGCTCCTCTCTCTTGGAAGATCAGTATGGGGATTTTTTAATTAAGGTCCTGGGGCCTTTGGCAAATACACAATCTTATTAGAAGCAAGGTGTTACAATTAAAGAAAGATCCGTAGTCCATAGGTATAGTTCAGGATTTAAGCTTTATTCTTCAGTTCAAATCCATAGTATAAAGATGTACTGTAGAGACCCCACCAGGAGCAGTTAACCACTGCTCAGGCCTTCATACCAACTGATTCCTTCTTACAATTCCACCCTCTCAACATTCCGATGACATCATGTAGGCCAAGCAGTAGAGCAGGGGCAAGCATAGGGAGGATGCATAACACAAGCTACATTACAACACATCCCCCTTTCATCAAAATCACAAAGGAAACATATGAATGATAATGCATGCATACACTATAATCCACAATAAGTAAATGTGCAGAGATGAAACAGCACAACAAGAATGTCAGAAGCTTCAGAAATAAAATGAAGGTCAAATAACATTATTATTCAACCTCCTAAGTCCTAAAACTTCAAACATTCCAAATCCATTTATAAAAAGGTTTCCCAACACTTGGACACACACAAAGGTCCTAACGTATATCCAGAAAAAAGTCAGGGAATAGATTTATCTCACCCGAGAATGAGAGAACACATACTCTCAATACAACCACAAAAATAAGACATTGCTTACGGGGCGACTAACCCATGTCAACCCACAACCAGGTGAGAGAACGATACTCTCAAGACAACCACAGAGGTAAAAACGTGGCGACAAACCTATGTCAACCCACAACCAAATGAGAGAACACGGCTCTCAAAACAACCCCATAAAAGATAAAGGCAGACATTGCCTACGGGGTGACTATCCTATGTCAACCCACACCCAAATGAGAGAACACAGCTCTCAAAACAACCCCATAAAAGATAAAGGCAGACAATGCCTATCGGGTGACAACTTATGTCGCCCACAACCAAGAAAAACGGCAGGCCTGAGGACACAACATATTCCCCCTACTGCATACAATAACTAGACTAGGAACACCGTGTACTACCCCTTCTGCATACACCACTGCTACTACACAACACACCTACACTTTTCCATTCATAAGCAACACTACAGAAAAAATCTACTCCTAACAGTGTACAATAACAGGACTCAATACAACATCCATTCATCCAGAAGCGTTATCATATCAATCATTTAAAGACAAAAGAGTACAGATTATAGGCAAAGAAAGTAAGTAAGGAAGTAAAAACATTCACTCATCCAGAATGTTATCATAACCAACAGAGTACAGCTTAATAGGCATGAAAACAATACACATTTGCCAAATAATTTTTTTTTTTAAAACACACCACTTTTCAAAATAAAATTGAAACTAACGGCAAATATACCCAATAGGTTGAACTGCGACAACCTTCTCAACGAAAATGCAACGAGGACAAGACTCTGCTAAGCAACATGCAGTGAAATGTTAACTACAAAATAAATAAGTGACATGAGCTCTGGTGAGCGATCTCTCACCCGGGGTCCCCGCAGACAGCTCCAGGTAGTGACAAGCATCGAATGCACAGTGCGATGTAGTGAAGGCTTGAAAAGAGCCGAATACTTGCAGTGTTCAAATGTCGAGTATTGCCATAAGAGTGAAAAGTCACGTAGTCCGTGGGATACAACCTCTGTAAGAGAGCCACAAGACGTGATCCATTCTCTGTTGAAACACATTTCTCGTCTTTCGCTTGCCGCTCAAAGTGTTTACAATCAGAAGAGGCTATGGGACTTGCACTGCAGGGCAAACTGGAGTGGACCAGAAGGCAAACAGTACTGCTTTTGCACAAGACGTAGCACCAGACGCACTCGTACACACTGCCTCTAGACTTGCGCACTGACTCCAATCAAGATGGCGGCACGTCGTCACGGCTGCACCGGATCGTTCGCAGCGAAGACGTGCTGTACCACGTTGCATAGCAGCAGGCTGAGGCAAAGGAGCAGACGTCACAGAGGAAAAGATGCCGGCACCACGAGACCGGTAAGCTTGTGTGTGTGCGCACAAGGGCTCGTGACAAGTTTAAAATGCAGCGGTTCAACTGCTATGAAGGTAATTGCATCGTGAGTGCACAAAAAACAAATAAAAATGTCCCCCAGTCACCAGTAAAATAAATACACAGTCCAGTTTCCACAAAGACGAGCGTCGGCTCACACCCTAGATAATGTCCTCAAGTTCGCCGCAGTCACAAGGAAAGCAGGGGAAACTTCTCCTTCTTGGGAGAACACTCACCGAAAAGGGCACTCCCAGCGCCAGGGCAACTCCGTGAAAGCAGATACAGCAGGCTCTCACAGGAGAAAACGTGCCCACAATGTGGGAGAATACACCTGTTACATAGTGGTTGTAGAGAGGGCGAGCTGTCAAGGAACAGCTTGCAGATCCGATACAGTGAGGCAGGCCAGAAATGAAAACACACGCTCTTTACTATTGAATACTGGGGCTCAAATATCCACGTCACTCCCTTTCCTCTGGAGTACACTCTCAGCATTAAACACAGCAACCTCTCTCCAAACAGCTTGTAGTAAATTCCAGCAGACCAATGTAGTTAAAATAAAGTCAGTGAAGCAAACTGGCACTTACATGAAAGGGCGACCGATGATGTGGTCACTGGTGGGGCCTTTGAAGTGCCAGGTTTCTCCAAATCCATAGGTTGTAGTCCTTTAGTTTCTTCAAATCCAGATTTACTTGAGGTTCCTTTAGTTTTTGAAAGTCTATATCCATAAAAATAATACGCAGGTTCTTTAAATCGTCGCCAGTGTTACAAGTAAAGAAAGATCCGTAGTCCATAGGTATAGTTCAGGATTTAAGCTGTATTCTTCAGTTCAAATCCATAGTATAAAGATGTATTTTAGAGACCCCACCAGGAGCAGTTAACCACTGCTCAGCCCTTCATACCAACTGACTCCTTCTTACAATTCCACCCTCTCAACATTCCGATGACATCATGTAGGCCAAGCAGTAGAGAAGGGGCAAGCATAGGGAGGATGCATAACACATGCTATATTATAACACAAGGCTTATACACAGTGTCTAAAAATTGTCTCTGTACATGTAGAAGTAATGTTTACATCATTACCCCTCTGCATAAGACTTACTTTGACTAGCAGGTGACTTATTAACTTGTAAATCACCTTGTGATCACCGTTATGCAAACTATGGAGCCAAGTCCCTGTCTTCACCATTGAGGGGTAGCTAAGACTAACAATTCCTCGTATAGATGTGCCCTTTTAATATGTGATACTTGGATATTCCTTCACAAAATGATGTAAATCCCGATTAGTCTTCAACAGTGACCAATGTTTTTTCAACGTACTGTACAATTTGTGTGATTGCGGATAATTGGTAATCGCACAGTAACATCCTTTTTATTCGCCACAGTCTTCTCTTTCAGTAAATGTAAATGTAAATGTACATGTATTTATATAGCGCAAATCACCGACACGGTATCTAAGCGCTTGCTTAGGGAACCCGTCCTGGTATTCCCCTGTGAGAAACCCCGGCAGGGTGTCCACAAGGTGAAAGCCAGGCATCCTGCCGCGAGAGGCCGTAGTGGAGATTAAGCAAGCTATTGCCCAGAGTCGCAGAGTGTGACCCCATGAGTCGAGTAGGCACCGGAGCGAGAATTGTCGAGTCCGTGGAATTTTTGAGCCCGAGACCCGCCGAGGCGGGGAATTGAACCCTGGTCCACGGTCGATCTCAGCTTCCGGGTCTGCCGCCTCTAACCACTGAGCCACGCTTCCACGCTTCACGCTTCTCGCTTCACGCTCAGTGTATCAATACGTTTTAAGTTTCGTGCTCGGATCTCAGCTTTGACCACTACGTCCCTATCATACCCTCATGTGAGGAACCGTGTCATGGGGATTTTGTAATTAAGGTTCTGGGGCCTTATTAGAAGCTTATACACAGTGTCTAAAAATTATCTCTATACATGTAGATGTAATGTTTACATCATTACCCCTCTGCATAAGACTTACTTTGGATGATTAAGTAAACCTAGAGGTTGACTAGCAGGTGACTTATTAACTTGTAAATCACCTTGTGATCACCGTTATGCACATGGGTGTTATGGTGGGGGTGATTTTGTGTAAATAATTCTGTATGACATAGAAATATTTGTTTTGTTAAATCTGCTTATAGCCCTGAAGAAGTCAGAGATGCGGAGGCATCACAACGCGACATTACTGAATCTGAAATGTAGGAAGCACTCAAGTGAGTGCTTTTCACCTGTAAGGATTCGTTATTTACCACCAACTACAAGTTGGTGGTAAATAACGAAAACCATTAAAAAAGCAATTTTTTGCTTTTATAACAGTGCCATGTGGCAGACATACATGCCCTTAGGGCATGTATGTGTGCCACATGTGTGCCACATGTGCACCCATGCACTATTTAGGGGTGCAACCGGCTGTCAATGTGACACCCTGCCACCCTTGTAGGTCTTCGGTATTCCCCATTCATTCCTATGGGCCTGGAGACCCATTGGAATGAATGGGGAATACCGATTGGGTAAATACCGAAACTGTATTTACCAAATTTTACAGATTCGGTAAAAATTACCCAATTAATACCTACATACCATTTACCCATAATAAAAGTCGGTATTTTAGAATCGGTAAATGGTATTTACCTACATCAGGCTCTTAGTGCACTGTAAGGAAACCCTGGAATTGTATGCAGAATAATTGCCTGTATCATCACGACCAAAAGACATTTGGGAACCATTGAGGCAATATCTGGTGCACCAAGTGCAAAGGGAGGAAAGGTCACCCTAAGTGTACCTGTGTAGCTGTAATGCTAGACACGTTTACAGACGAATATCCAATTATATGTCCTGACCTGTATTCTTTTTTTTTTTTTTTTTTGGGTAAAAACTTTTATTGAGCAATCAAATAAAGGTTACAAGGATGGGCCTACAACCACACGGGCTGGCCGCTAAAATCAAGGCACAATGTAAAGATCATACGATCACTCCCGTGGTCAGGCACAGACCAGATACCAAATGTTACTCGAAGTATAGAACAGGACACAACAATTTTCTGTTATATACATACAAAAAACAACAAACCACAAAAAGGCGAATGCATACTAATCAAAGTCAGCCCAGAAGGAGGAGGGGAAAGTCACTAATCAGGAAGACGGAATCACAATCGATAGGACTCGGCAAGGCGGGGGGGGGGACAGCGGGGAGGAAAGGCAAATCATAAAACAGCATAAGAAATCTCGGGAACACCAGCCTAGGGAGACAGGGTGACATCGGGTGCGTCAACCAAGGGAGGAGTACAAATATTTCCACGATATTCGTTCCACTGACCCCAAATTTTCGTCCACGCCCTGGGTCTGCCCCTAGCTACATAGACGGTCTTCTCGCGGAACATGGACCAGTCCATGTTGTCCTCCCACACCGAGACGTCGGGAGGTCTAGATGCGCCCCAGAGTTGAGCAATGTCTCGCTTTGCAACCATGTATCCCAAGGTCGCCCATCTGGTCTGGGCCACAGAATAGTCGGTGGGTTCCCACACATTCAACAGGCATCGTCGGGCCTCAGGCCGTAAGGCAATCCCAGTCACAACTGTCATCACCGCAAGTACTTCAGTCCAGTAGGCCGCCACCCCCGGGCACTCCCAAATAATATGTAGAAACGTCGCACTCATTCCACATCCACGTTTGCATAGACCATCCGGGGAAAAACCCATCACAACCAGACGCGGACCAGTAACATACACCCGGTGGAGGATCTTAAGCTGAACCAAACGGAGACGGGCAGGGATGGCGACCTCTTTCGGAGAAGAGAGTGCCGATTGCCAATCTTCGTCATCTAAGTCCAGCCCGTCGCCGACCCAAACCTCCCTAAGTCGGACAAGTAAGTCAGTGCGATTATTGATCAGCTTCTTGTAAATCAGGGAGATAGTGCTATCGGGAAGGTGGCCATCCAGAATGCGATCCTCGAGGGGAGAGGACTCGGGGAGGGCCACATCAGGAGTCAAAACAGAGGCCAGGGCATGTTGGACCTGCAGATAACGAAAAAATTCCCTATCACTCAAGTCATATTCGGCCCGAAGGGCCTCAAAGGACTTCATTCTACCATTCACACAGACATCACCCACTCTACATATCCCAATCATATCCCAGCGGTCAAAGCCCTTAGTAGACCAGAGACATCCCAAACGCTCGGAAGCATAAAGCGGCGTCGCCAGTGTCAGACGATTCTCCCATCCCAGACTCACATTCGCGGCTCGCCACACACTGACTGCAATCTTGGACGGGCCCATAAGATGGCGCCCAGCCGACCTGGAATAAAGCGCTCTATTAAAATCCCCTCCCGGCAGCTGAAGTCTGTCCATCTCAAAGGCCGGATCCCGACCCGGGGAATACATTGCATGGTTAATGGCCGACAGCTGGGTAGCCCAGTAATATCTCTTGATATCAGGGAGCGCCATGCCCCCGTCAAACCAAGGGATGGTAAGTTTCGCAAGGGCGATACGTGGACGCCCGTCCCAAATCAGCTGCCTTTGGAGACTCTCAATCTCTCGGAAATAGGTAGTGGGAACGTCATCATAGGAATTCTGAAGTACGTACAGGAATCGTGGCAAAGACATCATTTTGAAAAGGGCAGCCCTGCCCAGAGGGGACAAGGGCAACTTACGCCAGCGAGCCACATCCAGTCGCAGTCTAAGAAGCGGGGGGAGGAGATTACGTTCAAACCGGAGTGAGGAGTCCAGCGTAATAAAGATACCCAGATATTTGAAGCCAGACTGGACAACCTGGATAGGAAATCTATCCGGCAACGGGGGCAGAACACCCGAAAGAACATACACACAGGACTTAGCCCAATTAATAACCAGACCAGAGTTAGCGCCAAACGAAGTAAGAACGTCAAATAGAACATTTAAAGATTTGCGCGGGGAAGTAAGGTAAAGAAGAATGTCATCCGCGTAAAGCGAGACGCGGTCCTCAAAATCTGGTGACCAACGGATCCCTTTGAGTGAAGGTTCCCATCGAAGCCACGCAGCTAGTGGCTCCAAAGCAAGAGCAAAAAGTAGCGGAGACAAGGGGCACCCCTGTCTGGTCCCCCTACCAAGGCAAAAGGGAACCGAAACTCGACCGTTGACCACAACCTGCGCCAGGGGTTCGGCGTATAGTAACTTCACCCAACCAATAAATCCAGGGCCGAAACCAAATTTCTCAAGAGCTGCCCAAAGATAGGGCCACTCTATCGTATCAAAGGCCATCGAGGCATCAAGCGAAGCCAAAATGGCCGGCTCCGTCAGAAGCCCCGCCCTCGCAATGGCTCCATGGAGACGACGCAGATTAAGAGCCGTGTTACGATGCGGGATAAAACCGGACTGGTCCGGATGAATCAAACCGCTAATAACCGTCAGGAGGCGGGTAGCCAGGAGCTTAGCCAGAACCTTGGGCTCAACATTCAACAGGGAAATGGGCCTATAAGACGAACAAAGGTCCCGGGGTTTACCTTCCTTAGGAATAACAACGATCGTAGCCAGCCGCTGATCATATGGGAGAATACCCCGTTCCCGGGACTCCAAAAACATGGTACGAAGATAGGGCGCCACCCTATCAGGACGTAGCTTGTACAACTCAATTGGCAATCCATTCGGGCCCAAAGCCTTGCCCGAACGGAGTGAGCGAATGGCAGTCGCTATCTCGTCCGTGGAGAAAGGAGACTCCAAAGAGACTCGGTCTAAATCGGAGACACAAGGCAGAGCTATATCACGCAACAAGAGGCGAGAGTCATCCACATCCCGTTCAGACACAGGGGAATAAACCACACGAAAATAGTCTGCAAAACATTCCACTATTTCAACCGGGTCAGTCACTCTCACACCATTCAAAGTCTGAATCACCGGTACCACACGATTCGCCCTCTCCTTCTTGTCCAATCACGCCAGCAATTTACCCGCTTTGTCCCCCACATCATACAAACGACCCTGTTGTTCCCGAAACATCATTTTAGCCGCATCCGTAACCAAAGACCTATAAGCAAATTGTTTCAGACCCAGGGCGTGAAGTTTATCAGGAGTAACAGTCAATTCCAAGTCAGCCTCTGTGATGTATTCCTATAGGTTCTGAATCGATCCCCCTATTCCTGACCCTATTCTGGTTAAACAAACCAACAAGTTAACTAACAGTCAGCCCATGAGGCAGAAAACCCCCATGATGCAGATACCGTTATCTGACGCAGTCACACTACGGCACAGGAACGTGTTATCTGATTAGGTCATAACGCTTGCGATCTAATTAGACAAGTGATATTCCTCCAGCCCCTGATAAGGCATACGGAGTTCTCATAACAAATCAAACCTATGACAACCTGGGCAAAACCCTGCGGCCATTGTTTTGATTTCACCGAGAACTTCAGCAAAAGAATGTGCTAACGAGCAAGTCGTATGACATCCTTATTGACGTATCTATGTCCATCCTTACGTCAATCTCGGCACCTTAAAGGTATAAATATTACCGATATTGCCCTATGCAAACACACGCGGTGGTGACGAGATGGAGCAGCCATACTTGCCGAAGCCCAGAGCAGAGCAGACCCCGCTGGCACAGCTCCGCCTTCCTGACGCGCTGAGAGAAGCTGCTTTCTCCTGCCGAGAAATCCAGCACCGGCGTTTCTGGGTAGCCCTCACAGGCAGCCTGGAATATCGAGACCAGAGACGAGAGATACCATCCCTCATTCAACCTAGATTCCAGGTACAGAACTGAATAACCCCTCACAGAGAATTCTTTAGTTATTCACTTGGCAAAAACAAACTTAACTTAAACTGTAACTTTCTATTCCCGCCCACGTATTAGGCTTAGGTCAGGTACACGGGGTAGGCGTATTTAGAAACACCAGTTGAGTACGTTTAGTCAAATGTATATGTGTATATAATATATTTTATTCATTTTAAAACATCTTATGGCTTAGAAACCATATCAATGTTTTTACAGTATTATTTTATACTTCTGCTTTTAATGTATGCACTTTACTTAGCTATAAGTATTGCAATAATATCGATCCATTTCTCTTGTATGAGAAAAGAGACTGATCAATAAATAACACATTTTTATTGAACACGCCCGTCTCTTCCTTTTCTCTACATTCTGATGAGACTAAGAATGCACGTACTGACTGAGTAAAATAAATTGCCTTTTGTTCACACGACTCTCGAGATACACTCTTGATTAGGGGAGAGCAAAGTTGTCATGTTCTATGGTTGTCAGAAACTAAATCCCTTCTTGTCTAATCAGGGAAGTTAATTCCTTCCTGAACATTCGAGAAAGTTTCTAGTGAACTCTGAGCTAGCTGGCAAACCCAAAACTTTAAGTCTAGTATCGACAGTAGTAGACCTAGTTAACGTCTGGTCTAGGCCTTTACTGCTGTAGGTATTATTCCAATGCGCAGAGCCTATTGGGATGATAGGAACTACACTACACCTCTATCCCAACAATCTCCCTCTCGAGTTCCACCACCTCCCGATTCCTCGCCTTTTTGGATTCAGCAATAAGGGAAAGGGCCTGCCCGCGGCTGACCTGTATTCTAATGTTCACGAATGTAACCCAGTCCACATGCGATAATCACAAGCCTACTGATTATACTGTTTTGTTGGGTAGGCCCTCCGTGGCGTAGAGTTTGTTCTCTTTTTGTCGTACTATGAAAAACCAATACAGAAATTAAAAAAAACAAAAAACTTCAGCACGGAAACCACATTACTGGAAGTTGCTGAAGCTATTAAAACCACATTGGACAAAGTAGGCAACGCTGTATTGATGTTGTTGGACAACTCTGCGGCCTTCGACACCGTACCTCATAACAGACTTCTGCGCAGACTCAAGGAGAGCAGTGTCGGAGGAACCGTATTGAGATGGTTCACCTCCTTCCTGAATAACTGTATTGAGATGGTTCACCTCCTTCCTGAATAACCATAAGCAAACTATTTGGTCTCCCCCTTTCACCGCCGATATATTGCCTCAGGGCTCCATTTTGAGCCCTACTCTGTTTAATATGTTTATTGCCCCTCGCGCACTGATAGCGGAGAAACATAGTGCCAAAATAATATCATATCCGGATGATACCCAACTGTTGTTCACATGCGAGAAGAGGGCAGAGTTCAATGGCAATGCTATTAAAAACTGTTTATCCGACGTTTTCTCCTGGCTGAAATGTAACTCGGACAAGTCCGAGATTATTTTCTTTGGCTCCTGCCCTTGTGATGCATGGCTTAATTGGTGGCCACAAGATATGTCCCATCCTTTAGCACAAGTGACTACGGTAAAAAATGTAGGGGTTAAACGATGCTACCCTCTAATAAAGGCCTGAATACAATCAGTGGCCGGAAACTGCTTTGCGGTTTTAAGAATGTAGCAAAACTTTCTCCCCCTGCTACGCACAGAAAGATGGTCATACAGGCCTTAGTGGTGTCGGGATCCTAGGGAGCGGGGGGACACTGCTGCCCGCGAACGCCGAAACGGAAGATCTACGGGGCAGAGACATAAAGACTTCAAAGACCGGCATTCCTAGCGCGCTGCGCACGCACCCGGAAACGCGTATTTAAAACGCATAGACGAGGCGCCGCTGTCGATAATTTTGACGCTGACCGGCTGTCCGTTGAGTCCCTCTGCACCTTGGACCCCGGGACGACGGAGCCGAGTACAGCAACGGAATCCAGTGACAGCCCCACATCACGGACCTTTGGGAATCAGCTGCAGGTGGCGAGCGGCTGCTCGTTGCATTATCCGGACAAGGAGTCAGGGTAGAGTGTGAGGCTTAACACTCCCGTGACAAACAATCACAGAGACGCACACCAAGGGAGGTGTTTGCCGCGTTTCTGTGGTGTGGTACTCGAGTGTCTCTTCTGACCCCTCGGTAGAGCGCCCGGCCGGGTGTTCCCGAGTGGAGTGTCAGTCCCTGTCGCCATTAGGCGTGTGCGCCCCATCAGTCGTTTTCGAACTGCATTTTCGGCCGTTACGCTGCACAGTGTCCTCTGTTGGCTGGACACCGGGACCGGTGCCCTTGCAGAGGACGGTTGGAGCCGAGCCCTGAGGAGCAATGGGCTACGACTGATGGGTATCGTATGACTTTCTTTCTTAATGCGAGACTGAACATCGCCGGTATTATTGTTTTACCTATACTACCTATACTTGTGTTTATTAAACAAGTATATAACATTGCTTGGTCTGTCGTGGGGGTTTTCTTACCGCTAGAGTCGATCCCGAGAAAACAGGGACATTACATAATTATCGACCTAACTCTAAACAATCTTCTCCCGGTCGAGGCAAGAGTCGTGGGGGTTTTCTTACCGCTAGAGTCGATCCCGAGAAAACAGGGACATTACATAATTATCGACCTAACTCTAAACAATCTTCTCCCGGTCGAGGCAAGAAAACCATGGCCACGCTGGATGATGTGGTGGCAGCGTTGGCAGCTGTCCAAGTAGAGCTGACGGCTTCTAGACAGGAAACGGCGGACCTAAAAGCTAGGTTCGAAGCTACGCAGCGGAATCCCTTTGATGCTGGCAGCCAAGTCACACCTCCTACCCCGGCAGTGGTGGTAGAGATGCCTGTGTCCGTTCCTCTGGCCACTCCGGAACGCTACAGTGGAGACCCCGAATCAGTACAAGTATTCATGACACAGGTGGCGTTACACCTATCCTGCAAACCCAAGGCGTTTCCCATGAGCCAGGCCAGAGTGGCCTTTCTCATCTCATACCTCGCGGGAAACGCGGCTCAATGGGCTGTGCCCCTGGTGAGCAGGGACGACCCCATCCTTTGTGATTGGGGGGCGTTTCGTGAGGAGTTCCTGAAGGTTTTCGACCGACGGGCGGACACATATACCGCGGACTGTGAACTACTGGAACTACGTCAAGGCAACCAAGACGTGGTGCAATATTTGAACTCCTTTCGCCGGTTGGTTGCGGAAACCAAATGGCCAGTTCCGAAACAGATAGCTGTGTTCCACCAGGGCCTGAGTGAAGACCTCAAAGATGTGGTGGCACAGATCGACCCCCAGCCAAAAACATGTGAAGGTCTTATAGCCTTGGTCCTACGCTTGGATCATAGATTGGGGGAACGACGAGGAGACCACAAAAGGAAAGGGAAGACTATGCCGATCCCAGGAACGCCGGGAGCCACGGAGGGCGTCCATTCTGCCAAGGCCGAACCCATGGATATTGGAACCGTTCGGGCGAGCCTTACTACCACGGAAAAGGAAACACGCCGTAAGCAAGGCCTATGCCTGTATTGCGGCAAAAAGGGACACTACGTCCGTGAGTGCCCTGCCAAACCGAAAACCAGTCGCAACAGGACCAGTAAACCCGTCACCGCTGCAGTCGACATCGAGGCGGAAAACTAACGGACTCCTTGAGAAGCGAAGGGTCCTCTCGGAGTCGCTCTGCAATCCCTTCTTTGTCGAGTCGTTCTCGGTCGCAACCACAGCACCTCTACGTCACAGTCCATGTATCCATCGACAACCAGTGGAAGGCTGTAGAAGCCATGGTTGACTCAGGGGCCACGGGCCTGTTTATGGACGAAGAGGAGGCGGGTAGGCTGGGGATCGCCCTTGTGCCCAAGGAGCGCCCAGAGGACGTGTATGCCGTGGACGGAAGACGTCTGATCACCGGCCCCATAGGGCATCACACCGGGGTGCTGCCGGTGAGGTACAGGGAAGCCCATGAAGAGGGCATCGATTTCAACGGCATCCGTGCCCCGAGGTACCGAATCATCCTGGGTCTACCTTGGCTCGAGAAGCATAACCCGACAGTGGATTGGGTTAACCACCGGATCAGGATGACTTCGGCGCATTGCCGCCAACACTGTGGGTTGCAGAAAGAGCTCGCGTTCGAGTCCGGTACAAGGTACACTGTGGCCACAGCAGCCGAGAAGGCAGTGGCGTTACCTGATGTTTACCATACCTTCCAGGACGTTTTCGATGAGGCCCGGGCTGAGGTCCTCCCCCCGCATCGTATCTACGATTGTCAGATCGATCTGATTCCGGGAGCCAGTATCCCCAGCGGTAGGTTGTACGCGTTAACGGAACCGGAAAACATCCATCTGCGCTCCTATCTAGATAAACTCCTGGGGTTGGGATTCATCCGACCCTCCAAGTCTCCAGCCGCGTCTCCCCTATTCTTCATCCCGAAGGCCAACGGGGAGTTGCGGGGCTGTGTGGACTTCCGGGAGTTGAACGCAATCACTGTAAAAAATCGGTATCCGTTGCCGCTCATTAGTGTCTTGTTGGAACAGGTGAAACAGGCCCAGGTGTACACGAAATTGGACCTCAAGGGGGCATACCATCTGGTGCGAATGCGCGACGGCGATGAATGGAAGACGGCATTTAAGACCAGATTCGGCCTCTTCGAGTACCTCGTCATGCCGTTCGGGCTATGCAACGCCCCTGTGGCCTTTCAGTACTTCTTAAACGAGGTATTCAGGGACATCATGGATGAGTACGTGGTGGTGTACATTGATGATATCCTCATATATAGGCAGTCCGGAATTCGGTTAAAACCGATTCTGAACGATAATACACTACAGGATGAAAATCAGCTGACCTGGTTTAAACCGAGTGTCACTGATTTTCAGAGTTGTTGCGCCTTTTGGCCACTTGATGGAGCCAAAGCATTTGAAAGCATTGGCCTGCCTTTGGTGGCCTGGCGCGGAGTTGTCAGGAGAGCCGAGGTGTGAATGGCCCGAGGGCCAGAGCAACACCAGGCCCCCTGCCTGGCTCACATGGGGGGGGGGAGAGGATCTGTTGTTGTATGCCGTCTGTCTTAATGCGGCCGCACCCGAGGAGTACTTCACATATCTTTAACAAGACCATTTACTTAACAAGGCTACCTTTGAAAATCGCTTGGGGAAGCACAGGCTAATTGTTGTAGGCGCTGCGTAGTGATTAGATGGCCAGTCATAGGTTTAGGGTAGCGGAATTGTAATCCTGGCTCCTCGAAAATGTGTGATCCTGGCCTTTGCCTCGTACTTATGCACTGAAACAATAGACGCCTAGGAGCACACATGCACTCGACATCATAACGCAGAGAAGGGCTGTGCAAGTGATGTCCAAAAAAATAATTAATATGGCGTACCTGTCTGCAGAGATGTGGGCTCTCCTTGCTGTCCCAGCAGAGAGGCCTCCTCCTGCCCCATATCGTCCGCCATTGCCCTGCCCATCAGTGTAATCAGTGAGGGGCGGCTTCGGGGAGCTTTGGACCCTCAGTGCAGAAATGCAGCACTGGGCATCTCTCAGTGCTCCCAGCACTGCCTTCTCTACGTGCATCTCAGCTCCCCCCCCCCCCTCTCCTCCTCCCCTCCTCCCACCAGGGACTGCGCTCAAAACACGGCGAGCAGCTGCGCTGGTCTAGGGGTGTCTAATTGTTGATGGATTCACACCAGGAGCGCACGCAGGTGAGAGATGTCAGAGAGCGCACAGAGGCCGGGTCTGGGAGTCAAAGATTCATTCAGCACCACGAGGGTAATGGTGAAATGTGCATTAATGTGCTCTCCTTCCTCCCCACCCCGAAATCAAACTTCTAAAATATGTACGAATTTGAGTGTTAATTAAAATAACATTTTAATGAGTTTTAAGACTGCCAACTCGTCCTTAGATAACTGGTCTCATTAAAAAAGTTCAACGCTTTTTCAATGGCTTTTTTCATACAATTTGGGACGACCAGTTACACCATTGTATTTCAGGAAGTGCTCTTGCCGCTCATTTGGAATGCGGTTTGGTTGACAAGGTTTTGAGCAAGGGCTATTCCTTTCCTAGCAGTTAATAAAAGTCTAAGACAAAACCGTTTTATGGCGCCCCCAGCACTGGGTTGCACCAAATAAACACAATGGGGGGCAGGCAGTCCTTAACAAGGGGCTTATGTCCACTGACTGTTCCAAGAGCTGTGGCGAGACAAGAGGGTCACAAATCGGCGCTTAGCAAGAGGGCAAGGCCGAGTGCGCCCCAACCACGCCACTCTGTCTGACCCACCTCCCCAGTCTTAGTGAGCGTAACAGGAAAATGGCATTCAGTTGAGAGTTGTGGGCACGTAATTAAATCGGAGAACAAAACGACCTTGAGTGTGTAATGTGTCTCCAGATTTCGATTTCCGACAGAGTGATTAGATTGGCCCCTTTCCCGGCCCGAAAATAGCACCTGGGTGTTTATTACGAATGTATTTATGTTTAACAGGGCTTACAACCCTCTCCCCACTTGTGCCAATAAACAGCAGCGTGTCTGCCTTTTGTCCCAGCCACCCGCTATGCATGCACACATGCCATGTGTATGTTCATACTTGTGCCACCTGCTTTCGGCGTTCAGGCGGTAAATGTAGACAGGACACATCTCCTAGGCGTCACATTCAAGACTTTTAAGTTAAAAACGCATTTGAAGTTCGTTATCTCCGTCTTCATTTTTGCAACATATATATATATATATATCCAACCCAAGTTTTCAAAATTGATGGCACTCCACTCAGAGGTTGCTTTTCAAATTATTTATTAACAACAATTGAGATCGCCTACGCGTTTCGAACTGAAGCGTTCTTGATCACGGCATAATTTTAGACAGTCAGTCCTTCTTTGCTTTCCCATTAAATACACATGTAAGTAGCTGTGCATTGTGGGCCTTGTAGTGCAGCTTATTTACATGTGTGCATTTGAACAATTTAATTCATTGGACAAATGAGTGCATTGGCAATTATTTCATTCAATTACACTTGTTTTCTTAAGAACTCGGTTCTTGGGCTTAGTGCCCTTTATATATTTTTCTATTTACAGGTGTATTAGCAGATAAACAGATCTGAGTATTTTTCCCATTGCCTGTGCGGCCTTGCGGCGAAATGCTTCCCATCCGCTCATATCAGTAGTTAGTGCATTATTCTCTGATATGCCCTTATGTGTTTAATCAGGGATTATATTAACTGTGAACAGCTGTATATATGTGCATATACTAATGTGCTTGGGAGCATTAGAGATTCACGGGCTGAGTGCCCTGGTCACCGCAATTGCTGGCCATAGGTGTATGGGAATAGGCTGTAATGTGTTTGTCAAAGGGTGCAACAATTCGCAGTTTTAGCAAACAGTATTTTTCAGCAGTTATATTTTGCAATAATGTCAATAATTACAGATGTACATGTAGTTCAGCGTCTCCATTCAGTCCATGTGGTTGCATCGTCTTGAATCTCATGATGAGTCTCGATTCGAGTCGTCTCAAGTCCAATTTTCTATCCCCGCCACGTTCGTTTTGGGGTATCACCGCCAGGCCAGAGTATGTCATGTACTGCCATGATTTTCCAGGATGGGTGGCCATGTGCTTTGCCATGGCATATGAGAAGTCTTTGTTTTGGATTGCACGAGTATGCTCCAGGATTCGCTTTTTCAATGGACACGTGGTACTCCCTATATATTCTTTCCCGCATTTGCATTGTAATATGTATACCACAAAGGATGTTTCACATGTTATCACATCTCTTACTTCAAAGTTTTTCCCAGATGGATCACAAATATTTTTAAGATTTTTGCCAATCTGACAAGCTTTACATACTAAGCATCTTGTAAATCCTCTTTGTTTGATTTCCAACCAGGATGGTTTTTTGCGGATTTCAAAGTGGCTGTGTACCAGGTGGTCCGATAAGTTTGGTGCTCTTTTGTAGCTCACTATCGGATTCTCTCCTATGTCCCTGCCAATGTCACCATCCTTTTTTAGGACATGCCAGTATTTAGTTAGTATTCTTTGTATTTTGTGACTCTCCTTTGTGTACCTCATTATTAATCTTGGTTGATCTTCTGATGTTGTTTCTTCCATGCGGGATGGTTGTTCATCTGTAATTATTGTTTCAGGTTGATTTCTTTTCCTTTTCTTTGATAATGACCTTTTCATCTTATCGCCAGATATCAGCATCTCGTCTCTGTGCATTTCCCTTGCTGCGTTTTCTCCTCTGACAACGTCCTTCATTTTATATCCCCTCTGCATGAAACGAGTCTTTGTCTCCTTAAACTTCTGTTCCATTTCATTTGCTTCGGAACAATTTCTTTTCATGCGGAGCAGCTCTCCGTATGGTATGCTCCTTTTTAGACTTTCGGGGTGGAAACTCTGTCCGTGGAGAATATTGTTGGTGGCAGTTTTCTTGCGATGTACCGTTGTCTCCAGTTTGTTATTCCTCACATATACTTTTGTGTCCAGGAACTCTATCTCGCTGGAGCTTAGATTAAACGTGAATTTAAGGCCAACTTCGTTGTTATTCAAGGCCTCGAAGAACACAAGAAATTCCTGCTTTGTTCCCCTCCATAGCAGAAACAAATCGTCTATGAAGCGCAGCCACAACGCTACGTTGGCCATGTGTTGGTTGTTTTCTTCTCCCCAAGCCACGCACCTCTCCCACCACCCCATCATGAGATTAGCGTAGCTCGGGGAGAAGGAAACTCCCATGGCCGTCCCGCAGCGCTGCATATACACCTTCTTGTTAAAGAGGAAGACGTTATTGTATAGGCACAGTCTTATCATTTCTAATAGCATTTTTGAATGCTCGTATTGGCCAATTGGAAGTTGTTGAAAGAAATACTTGATTGCTTGGAGGCCAATTTCATGGTCAATTGAGGTGTATAACGAAATTACGTCAATCGTTATGAGTAGATAATTGGGTTGCCAGTCAGTGTTGGAGATAATTCGGAGGAAATCCCCAGTGTCCTTTATGTACGACGTGAGTGTGGGGACAATCGGTGCTATGAAATTGTCCACATAGTTTGAGATGTTTTCATACAAGCTCCCACAACTCGATATTATTGGTCTCCCCGGTGGTTTGTTGAGTGTCTTATGCACTTTCGGGAGAAAGTATATGGTCGGTGTTCTGGGGTTGTCCGTCATTAAGAATTTCCTCTCTTGTTCGGAAATCAGGCCTTCATTTTTCCATTTCTCCAATTTGTTCCTTAAATCCATTGTTAACTCCTTTGTAGGGTTTTTAGCAAGTTCAGTGTATTTCGTGGTGTCCTCCAGTTGTCTCATCGCCTCCCTCACATAGTCTTCTTTTTCTAGGATGACGATGTTGCCTCCTTTATCGGCGGGCTTTATTTCGATGGTTGTGTTTGCCTTCAATGTTTGTATCGCCTCTCTTTCTTCTTTGCTTAGATTTTCACGCTTGTTGTTGGTGACATTGGTCATTCTTTCTAGTTCTCCCGATAAAGGAGGCAACATCGTCATCCTAGAAAAAGAAGACTATGTGAGGGAGGCGATGAGACAACTGGAGGAGTTAAC
Organism: Lissotriton helveticus; assembly: GCF_964261635.1. Lineage (NCBI taxonomy): Eukaryota > Metazoa > Chordata > Amphibia > Caudata > Salamandridae > Lissotriton > Lissotriton helveticus. The sequence continues at coordinate 1,931,128,302 of NC_136068.1, read as the reverse complement.
AATGGATTTAAGGAACAAATTGGAGAAATGGAAAAATGAAGGCCTGATTTCCGAACAAGAGAGGAAATTCTTAATGACGGACAACCCCAGAACACCGACCATATACTTTCTCCCGAAAGTGCATAAGACACTCAACAAACCACCGGGGAGACCAATAATATCGAGTTGTGGGAGCTTGTATGAAAACATCTCAAACTATGTGGACAATTTCATAGCACCGATTGTCCCCACACTCACGTCGTACATAAAGGACACTGGGGATTTCCTCCGAATTATCTCCAACACTGACTGGCAACCCAATTATCTACTCATAACGATTGACGTAATTTCGTTATACACCTCAATTGACCATGAAATTGGCCTCCAAGCAATCAAGTATTTCTTTCAACAACTTCCAATTGGCCAATACGAGCATTCAAAAATGCTATTAGAAATGATAAGACTGTGCCTATACAATAACGTCTTCCTCTTTAACAAGAAGGTGTATATGCAGCGCTGCGGGACGGCCATGGGAGTTTCCTTCTCCCCGAGCTACGCTAATCTCATGATGGGGTGGTGGGAGAGGTGCGTGGCTTGGGGAGAAGAAAACGACCAACACATGGCCAACGTAGCGTTGTGGCTGCGCTTCATAGACGATTTGTTTCTGCTATGGAGGGGAACAAAGCAGGAATTTCTTGTGTTCTTCGAGGCCTTGAATAACAACGAAGTTGGCCTTAAATTCACGTTTAATCTAAGCTCCAGCGAGATAGAGTTCCTGGACACAAAAGTATATGTGAGGAATAACAAACTGGAGACAACGGTACATCGCAAGAAAACTGCCACCAACAATATTCTCCACGGACAGAGTTTCCACCCCGAAAGTCTAAAAAGGAGCATACCATACGGAGAGCTGCTCCGCATGAAAAGAAATTGTTCCGAAGCAAATGAAATGGAACAGAAGTTTAAGGAGACAAAGACTCGTTTCATGCAGAGGGGATATAAAATGAAGGACGTTGTCAGAGGAGAAAACGCAGCAAGGGAAATGCACAGAGACGAGATGCTGATATCTGGCGATAAGATGAAAAGGTCATTATCAAAGAAAAGGAAAAGAAATCAACCTGAAACAATAATTACAGATGAACAACCATCCCGCATGGAAGAAACAACATCAGAAGATCAACCAAGATTAATAATGAGGTACACAAAGGAGAGTCACAAAATACAAAGAATACTAACTAAATACTGGCATGTCCTAAAAAAGGATGGTGACATTGGCAGGGACATAGGAGAGAATCCGATAGTGAGCTACAAAAGAGCACCAAACTTATCGGACCACCTGGTACACAGCCACTTTGAAATCCGCAAAAAACCATCCTGGTTGGAAATCAAACAAAGAGGATTTACAAGATGCTTAGTATGTAAAGCTTGTCAGATTGGCAAAAATCTTAAAAATATTTGTGATCCATCTGGGAAAAACTTTGAAGTAAGAGATGTGATAACATGTGAAACATCCTTTGTGGTATACATATTACAATGCAAATGCGGGAAAGAATATATAGGGAGTACCACGTGTCCATTGAAAAAGCGAATCCTGGAGCATACTCGTGCAATCCAAAACAAAGACTTCTCATATGCCATGGCAAAGCACATGGCCACCCATCCTGGAAAATCATGGCAGTACATGACATACTCTGGCCTGGCGGTGATACCCCAAAACGAACGTGGCGGGGATAGAAAATTGGACTTGAGACGACTCGAATCGAGACTCATCATGAGATTCAAGACGATGCAACCACATGGACTGAATGGAGACGCTGAACTACATGTACATCTGTAATTATTGACATTATTGCAAAATATAACTGCTGAAAAATACTGTTTGCTAAAACTGCGAATTGTTGCACCCTTTGACAAACACATTACAGCCTATTCCCATACACCTATGGCCAGCAATTGCGGTGACCAGGGCACTCAGCCCGTGAATCTCTAATGCTCCCAAGCACATTAGTATATGCACATATATACAGCTGTTCACAGTTAATATAATCCCTGATTAAACACATAAGGGCATATCAGAGAATAATGCACTAACTACTGATATGAGCGGATGGGAAGCATTTCGCCGCAAGGCCGCACAGGCAATGGGAAAAATACTCAGATCTGTTTATCTGCTAATACACCTGTAAATAGAAAAATATATAAAGGGCACTAAGCCCAAGAACCGAGTTCTTAAGAAAACAAGTGTAATTGAATGAAATAATTGCCAATGCACTCATTTGTCCAATGAATTAAATTGTTCAAATGCACACATGTAAATAAGCTGCACTACAAGGCCCACAATGCACAGCTACTTACATGTGTATTTAATGGGAAAGCAAAGAAGGACTGACTGTCTAAAATTATGCCGTGATCAAGAACGCTTCAGTTCGAAACGCGTAGGCGATCTCAATTGTTGTTAATAAATAATTTGAAAAGCAACCTCTGAGTGGAGTGCCATCAATTTTGAAAACTTGGGTTGGATGTAAAGCGGGAGACGACCTCGATCCCGATGATGGCACCAGCGTGAATGTGTTCCCCCTGCGACGAGGTAAAGCGCGAAGGAATATATATATATATATAAATGTATATATATAAATAAAACACATGCTCAGGGCTCGCACTGCAACCAACATGTTTCTCCACAGAGATGCTGCACACAACCTTTTCGCTAGCTCATCCATTATGTAGCTGAAAATCTGCCTTCCTCAAAACTTAGGACCTTTAAGTCCCCAGACTTCATATTTATGCTCTGGCTTCCCACTCTGAACATTAGAACCATCCACCTGGATCCAGTGTTGAAGACTAATTGTACTCTGGCCACCAGCAAACATCAGCTCGGTTGTCTAGAGAAGAACATTTGCTCTTTTTTTATTGGAGTGTCAACTATTAACTTTTATATTACTGAATTTCGTGATCTTCCACTTACCTTTTTTAATATTTTTTAAATACAACAAAATTCATTAAAAAATGTTTTCCTTATACTGGGTGCAAATCCAGTATAACTACTTTGTACGAAAATCAAATTGCAACTTTCAGTCCTAACTTATGAAAAGTCAAGACACTTCTGTTATTTATTTTATTGCAATGGTTTTAAGTAATCATGCAAATAAAATTCTTATCTCATCTTACATACTCAGGGGGGACAATGCAGTGACAAACGTATATACAGAAAATGTGTGTGTGTCTATATATAGGGAAAGGAGTTGGCCTAACGGCTAGAGCTGTTGAATTCGAATCTTGGAAACCGGGTTCGAGTCTCGGCAATGACGCTGAACATCCTGTGATTCTGGGCAAATCACTAATCTCCCTGTGCCTAAAAAAATGTATGTGTCCTCATGTAATGCAACTGGTGCTATGTAAAGCGCTCTGATACCCGATTATGGGTCAAGTTTGCGCTATATAAAACTCCGTTAAAAAAAATATTTAAAAAAACACCCACACCCTGTCCCATCACAAGACAAAGGCCGGCTGTAAAGTGCCCCATTACAAACAAAGCCATTTTGATATTTTATTTGCAGGTGGCGCCAGGGTCTGGGGTGGTGAAGCAAAGCAGAAACCCCAACACAAGCCACTCACACCTTGACCCGTCTGCGGGATCCTTATCTCAGGCCTCAACTGCTTCTGAGCTCAGGAAACGGAGGCTGATGGAGGGGACAGCAGGCTGAGGATGTCTCTTTAAAAATAAAAATATAAAAATGGACAAAGAACCTGCACGAAATTAACCGGCGCATCCTCAGATTGCAGACCGATAGCTTGTTGGCCCGGATATGCAGGGGAACTGTTGCCGTAGAAATGACAGCGGCATTCATACCAACCAACACTAGCACCAATCTACCACCCCACCACCCCACCTACTCTCATACCCGCAGCATTCCCGCACTCCAAGACAGACCACCACATCCACCTCTTCACAAGCACCTTTCTGGCAGTCATTTATTTATACGTGTCTGTGGGAGGAATGTGCTGCAGCACAGTAGGCATCAGACCAATGCTTTTACCCTTAGAATTGGTAGTTAAGCACCTTCTGTAGGGCCTCAGTTGAGGGATTCCTTGACTAGGTGTAGCATAGATGGTTGCACTAAATGTGTTCGAGAAACAAGCAATAATAAAAGCAAAGAATTCCATAAACACCAGTAAAACACCGTTTCAGTTGTTTTTTACGGCGCAAAAACGACTAACCACTGAAAAGCACTGCTTTTTTGAGGTATTGAAATCACTGGAAAACACTGAAAAAACACCACCAGAATTTACCAAAAATAGAAACTGAAAACAGGAAAGCCTACTCATATATTACAACACTGAGGAAGAACATGTACACCACGTGGCCACGGTACTCCAGAGACTCCGAGATCACTTGCTGTTCTGCAAACTCAGCAAATGCGACTTCCACGTCACATCAGTGGAGTTCCTGGGAGTGATGCTGAGTCCGGAGGGACAGGAAATGGCAGAGCGCAAGGTCAAAGCCGTGGAAGAGTGGCCAACGCCTCAGGGGGTGAAGGACGTACAGTGCTTCATAGGGTTTGCCAACTTCTATCGCTGCTTCATCGACGGATTCTCAGGGTTGGTGGCCCCAATTACACAACTGCTGCGTAAAGCACAGCCCTTCCGATGGAGTGCGGACGCTCAGGAAGCCTTTGTAGCGCTCAAGAAGGCCTTCATCTCTGCCCCTATTCTGGCACATCCGAACCCTGACTTGCCTTTCGTAGTGGAGGTGGATGCATCCGAGGTCGCCATAGGAGCCATCCTGTCACAACGCCACCAGCCCGCCGGAATCCTACATCCCGTGGCGTTCATGTCCAGAAAACTGAACCCCGCGGAAAGAAACTACCCTACAGCGGAGAAGGAACTTCTGGCCATAAGGGACGCTTTTGCGGAGTGGAGGCACTGGCTGATGGGGGCCAGGCATGAGGTAGCGGTGTACACAGATCACCGCAATCTGCAATTCATGACGGCGGCGAAACACCTGTCACCTCGGCAGATGCGGTGGATGCTGTTCTTTTCTGGTTTTCATTTCCATATCACATACAGACCGGGCTCGGAAAACAGGAAGGCGGACGCGCTGTCACGTCAGTCGTCAGCTCTGGACCCTCCTCCTACGCTGGTGCACTCCATCATACCACCGGGCGCGGTGATTGGGGCAGTACAGCCGGACCAGTTCCTCAAGGGCATCCAAGAGGGGATTCAAACATTCGCCTGGAAACGGTGGCTCTCGTGTCATAAGGAATGGAGAGTGGTAGGCGGTATGCCGGTGCACGGCAGCCGCTTGTTGGTGCCCACTCCCCGCTTACAGAAGCAGGCCATTGAATGGTGCCACACGTCGCCCTGCGCGGGTCATCTGGGATTTGCAAAGACCGTGTCCAGTCTGGGAAGACACTTCTGGTGGCCGTCGCTGCGTTCAGACGTCCGTAGATGGGGGATGGAGTGCTCAGTCTGCGCCACCGCGAAAACAGACCACCGCAAGCCACAAGGCTTGCTGCAGCCTCTTCCGTCGCCCAGTAAGCCCTGGGAGAGCATATCAGTGGATTTTATCGTGGGGTTGCCGAAGGATCAGGGTTGTACAGCCGTACTGGTGGTGGTAGACTATCTCACGAAGATGGGGCACTTCGTGGCCTGCAGGCAGGTACCCACGGCGGGCCAGCTGGCCTTGCTCCTCCTGAAGAACGTGGTGCGGTTGCACGGGTTGCCCTCCATTATCGTGTCGGACAGGGGCGCACAGTTCACGGCCCAATTCTGGAGGAAGTGGTGTTCGGCGTAACACGTCACATCAGCCCTGTCGACGAGCTACCACCCGCAGACGGACGGACAGACGGAACGGCTTAATCAGTCCCTCAAACAATACCTGAGTTGCTTTGTCGAGCAGGGGAAGGAGGAGTGGGTAGATCACCTATGGCTAGCGGAGGTCGCTTACAACAACGCCACCCACAGCTCAACCAAGTCGTCTCCGTTTTACACCAACTACGGCCATCACCCCCGGTTTCTGCCTTTCGTTCACCCTGTGAAGAACCTACGGGTGCCAGAAGCCGCTAAGAGGGTGGCGCACATCAAGGAGACTCTGGTTCGATCTCGTGCCTGCCTGGAGGCGGCCAAATCTGCGTACAAAGCCTCGGCCGACAAGAAGCGACGGCCCAGTCCTCTGTATAAGGCGGGGGATTACGTTTGGGTTTCCTCCAGAAATCTGCGGTTCCGGAAGCGCAGCGTCTTTCAACCTAAGTTCATCGGCCCGTATCGTATCACGAAGCACCTAGGACCCGTGAACGTGCGCCTGAGTTTGCCGGCCCACCTGAGGATCCACCCGGTGTTCCACGTTTCCCTCCTGAAGCCGGCAGCTCGGAGCAGTCGGGTGCCTTTGAGGCCAGTGTCGATGGACGCCGACGCAGAGTACGAGGTGGCAGGGATTCTGGACTCCAAATGGAGAGGCAGCAAGCTCTGGTATCTGGTGGACTGGAAGGGATACGGCCCGGAGGAACAGTCATGGGAGCCCGAGGCGGGCATCCACGCTCCACGGTTGGTTGCTGCTTTTCACAGGAGTCACCCAGCATCCGCGGGTCCTGTTCGGGGGGGGGGGGGCGGATGAGGGGAGGATGTACTGTCGGGATCCTAGGGAGCGGGGGGACACTGCTGCCCGTGAACGCCGAAACGGAAGATCTACGGGGCAGAGACATAAAGACTTCAAAGACCGGCATTCCTAGCGCGCTGCGCACGCACCCGGAAACGCGTATTTAATACGCATAGACGAGGCGCCGCTGTCGATAATTTTGACGCTGACCGGCTGTCCGTTGAGTCCCTCTACACCTTGGACCCCGGGACGACGGAGCCGAGTACAGCAACGGAATCCAGTGACAGCCCCACATCACGGACCTTTGGGAATCAGCTGCAGGTGGCGAGCGGCTGCTCGTTGCATTATCCGGACAAGGAGTCAGGGTAGAGTGTGAGGCTTAACACTCCAGTGACAAACAATCACAGAGACGCACACCAAGGGCGGTGTTTGCCGCGTTTCTGTGGTGTGGTACTCGAGTGTCTCTTCTGACCCCTCGGTAGAGCGCCCGGCCGGGTGTTCCCGAGTGGAGTGTCAGTCCCTGTCGCCATTAGGCGTGTGCGCCCCATCAGTCGTTTTCGAACGGCATTTTCGGCCGTTACGCTGCACAGTGTCCTCTGTTGGCTGGACACCGGGACCGGTGCCCTTGCAGAGGACGGTTGGAACCGAGCCCGGAGGTGCAATGGGCTACGACTGATGGGTATCGTATGACTTTCTTTCTTAATGCGAGACTGAACATCGCCGGTATTATTGTTTTACCTATACTATCTATACTTGTGTTTATTAAACAAGTATATAACATTGCTTGGTCTGTCGTGGGGGTTTTCTTACCGCTAGAGTCGATCCCGAGAAAACAGGGACATTACAAGTGGTCTCAAGGCTGGATTACGTCAATTCTCTTTCCCTAGGCCTCCCCGTGTATCTAGTTGGCCGTCTTCAGATGATTCAGAACGCAGCGGCCAGAGACATTTTTCTAGCAGGCCCCAGGACACACACGACCCCTTTGCTGGTTTCCCTACATTGGCTTCCAGTTCAGAAACGTATCCATTTTAAAGCACTGGTTCTGGTCTTTAAAGCCTTTCATAGGATCGGGGCCCCCTACCTCAATGAAAGATTTCAACATTACATTCCCCAGCGCACTTTGAGGTCCTCCACTCAGCTTCTCACCTCCATGCCTAAGGTCCGGCTGTCTCAGATAGGGGGCAGATCCTTTCAAGTGGCTGCCTCTCGTCTATGGAACACTCTGCCTCTCGGTCTCAGACAGGTGCAAGACCGTTCACGTTTAGGCGGAAATTAAAGACCTGGCTCTTTCAACTGTAAGTCTTCGGGCAGCTATTCGCATGTAGGGGTTCTCTTTCTGTTAGCTGTTATGTGGTCTTTTGCTTCAGCACCGGGCCACTCCTGGGACTAGCTGCGCGCTTTATAAGTGCCATTTAACATAACATAACACTTCAGTCAGGTTCACGTTAGGGACATCGCCTATTTCCTTCTATTCCAAGACCTGGTTCCTAGTCTTTCTTCTGCCTGCGCCCCTTCTCTTTCCCCTCCTTGTCTTTCTCCGTGTGCAGGCGTCTGTTCTGATCTCTGCTGCCCTTCTTTATTCGCTATACCTCCTGTAAAAAAAACGGTTTTTACTGGTCTGGGCAATCAATGAACCATCCCCTCTATCTGATTCCCTACCACTGGTCAAGGCGGTAGTGAATCAGATAGTGAAGTGTAGCTAGAGCTAACAGAGTGTCATCTTTCAGTATCAGGTGGTCATACTGTAGTGTAGTTCCTATATTCCCAATAGGCTCTGCGCATTGGAATAATATACCCTGCAGCTTAGAGGTAGGACTTACGTCGACTAGGTCTCTGCCGAATATATTAGACTTAATTGTGAGTGCCAGCTAGCTCAGAGGTCACTAGAAACTTTCTCGAATAAACAAGAAGGGATTAGTTTCTGACAACCATATAACATGACAACATTGTTTCCCCAGAATGAAATGTATCTCTAGAGTCGCGGAAACGCTAGACAGCTATTTCACTAAGTCAGATGTGCATGCTTCGTTTCACCAGAGTTGCTTAGAAATAGAGACAGGCGTTTTTCAATAAAAGGATTTATTGAACAGTCTTATTTCTCAAGCATAAGAAATGCACTGCTACAATTGAAATGCCGGTTAGGAATTACAATGCATATAATACAAATAGTATTATAAAATAGTACTGTAAGAGCATGATATGGTTTCTAAGCCATAAACATAGAATACATAAAATGCATAAAATACATACAGTGATAAAAGAGTGGCTAAAAGTACTCAACTGGTGCTTCTAACATATGCCTACCCCGGTGTACCTAACTTAAGTCTAGTACAAGGGAAGAAGTAAGTGAGTAGTAGTTTAAGTTTAGTATTTCTCTGCCAAGAATCTGTTCAAGAATTTTCTATGGGTCTAATCAGCTCCGTACCTTGGTTTTAGGATGATAGTGGTCTTGTATCTCTCTCTCGGGACTCGATCTCCCAGCAACCCACAAGGGTAGCTTGGAAACACCGGAGCTGGATTTCTCGACAGGAGAAAAGACAGCGTCTTCTCAGTGCGTCAGTTGGAGGGTCGGATCCTTCGGTACTTGCAGCAGCATGGCGTCGGGCAAGTCGTTAGTCGATCTGCTCCTGAACCACCGTGTGTTTGACTGGGCAAATGTAGGTATATTTATACCTCTGAAGGTGCCGAGTTTGACGTAAGATAAGATATAATATCGTCACTTGTGCCTTAGTTCCTTGAAAACTCCAGGATTTCTTGGATAAATTAGTATTCAAGCAGGGGGAAGTTCCTGACTGCTGAAGGCTGGTTTTACCAAGAAATCATTGTGGATTCTTGGAGTTTAGTGGAAGTAGCCATGCCGTATTTGGGCTGCACAGGCTAAGACTAAATAAGGCAATGATTCTTTATGCCTATATAAGGACTGTGTGAATTATACCTATATATGGGCATGAATCGGGAAAAATTACACTAGGGTCATAGATTCCCACATAACACCCACTCCACGATTATTAAGTTAAATAACACCTAAGCACTGAACATCTCTAAAGCAAAGTGTTCACAATCCCACCCCAAAATACAAAAATGCATTTTTGAATAGGTTCAAATGAGTATACTGTATGCAAAAGTCATAGGCATCACCTGAAATTAAGCATACATTATGAGCATATATTCTCCCATTATAAAAAACGAAAGTACAGTCATCAATCGGTACATGAGATCAGTCACATAGCATAAGTTTTTAACTGTGTTTGGTTTTATTCTTTTCGAGGTTGAATCCAAATATTGTCATTCTAAGGAAGTTCAAAAACATGAAACCTTGTTCTCTAAGAATAGTTCTACTTTAAGCAGATTACTCCGTGCCAAAAGTTCAAATTAGTCGTTTTATTTTTAAACAATGAAGGCCAAATTACAGAGTTCAGGGAACGCTGTGTGAAATAATCAAAAGTTATTCTCAGGAATGTCAGAAGAGTCGGGAGAAAACATCAGATCATCTAGGCTAGAAAAGAAATCGTCTACCGTGGTAGATGAAAGTTGAACCACTTCATTTAGTAGATCAAAAGTGCAGAAGTGGGGAGCATCGCCGTCAGCGTTTGATGCATTAGCAATGTCCGTAGTAGATGTTATCTGTATGCCTGTAGTTCCTCGTATCTCACCCTCAGCCAAACTCGCCGGTGAGATCTCAATGAATGCCGTCATCAGAATTGGCAGCCGTTAGGGACAACACGATGCATGAGCCGTTACAGGACCTAGCAAAGCGTCAACATCGGCAGGCAGGACCGATGGAAGTGTAAGACAGATGTCCAACATGCATTCTTCTCCGCAAAGCAGGCATCGAAGAACAGGTAAGATGCAATCTTGCCAGATTGGTCTGAACGATAGAAACCAGGTGGTGTTCAGATCTCTTAAACGAGCCAAGCCAAGAATCTGGGAAATTCTCTCACGATATCTTATGGCAAGGAGGCATTGTTCCATGGTAGTCTGATTGTCGCTGGTGGCTGGACTTGCCATCAATCAATCAACCTGTGAGGGTCTCAAGGCGCTGAAGGGAGGGGGGGTGCCGCTATTGCTCAAATAACCAGGTCTTGAGGTGTTGCCTGAAGGTGAGATGGTCCTGGGTCAGTCGTAGGTGTGTGGGGAGGGAGTTCCATGTCTTGGCTGCCAGGTAGGAAAACGATCTTCCTCCAGTGGTGGTTCTGCAAATCCGTGGGACGGTGGTGAGGGCAAGGCTGGTGGAGCGGAGCTGGCGGGTGGGGTGTAGAACGAGAGGCGGTTGTTGAGGTACTCGGGGCCCATGTTGAGGAGCGCTTTGTGTGCGTGGGTGAGCAGCCTGAACGTGATCCTTTTGCTGACGGGGAGCCAGTGCAGGTTTCTCAGGCGGGCGGATATGTGGCTGTGGCGAGGGATGTCGAGGATGAGTCGTTCGGAGGCGTTCTGTATGCGTTGAAGGCATTTCTGAAGTTTGGCTGTGGTTCCTGCGTTTAAGGCGTTCCCGTAGTCCAGCCGGCTTGTGACGAGGGCCTGGGTGACCGTCTTTCTGGTTTTGGTGGGGATCCACCGGAAGATCTTTTGGAGCATGCGCAGGGTGTTGAAACATGAGGACGAGACTGCGTTGACTTGCTTGGTCATCGTGAGGGAGGAGTCCAGGATGAATCCCAGGTTGCGTGCGTGGTCCGTGGGTGTCAGTGCGGTGCCCAGCGTCGTGGGCCACCAGGAGTCATCCCAGGCGGATGGGGATTGTCCGAGGATGAGGACCTCCGTCTTGTCCGAGTTGAGCTTCAGACGGCTATTCTGCGACATCTTTCATTCCATCCTGGAAGTTGGCTTTGGCGGTGAGAGGGTGTTTGGTGAGGGAGAGTATCAGTTGGGTGTCGTCGGCGTAGGAGATGATGTTGATGCTGTGTTTGCGTGCGATGGTGGCGAGGGGGCTCATGTAGATATTGAAGAGGGTTGGGCTGAGTGAGGAGCCCTGGGGTACTCCGCAGATGATCTTGGTGGCCTCGGAGCGGAAGGGAGGGAGGCGGACTCTCTGGGTTCTGTCGGAGAGGAACGATGTGATCCAGTCCAGGGCCTTTCCTTGGATCCCAGTGTTGAAAGATATCGGTATCTCAGAGGTGGCTCTAGCCTGGATAATGTCCTTTCTAACGGACAGATCGCAAATGACCGCCCTAGGTCCTTTCCTCTCCAAAGAGAAGAGGGTCTCATCTGGAGTCCCCCAGGGCTCCATCCTGAGCCCTCTCCTCTTTAACATTTATCTAATCCCACTCATTTCTCTGATTGAGTCATTCGGCATACTCGTAACTTCGTATGCCGATGACACTCAACTCATTGTGCCACTAGAGGAACATTCGACTGAGGCGGAGCAAAACCTCAAAAGCTGTCTGAAAGCTGTTTTTCATTGGATGGATCTAAATCATCTAAAATGCAATTCCAGCAAGACGGAGATCCTCCCAATAGGTAAAAATGTCAATTTCTGTCCTAGCCTATGGTGGCCTGAAGATTCAGCGGCTCCCCCCCAGACCGTAACCACTGCAAGGAACCTTGGAGTCCTGTTCGATACCGATCTGTCTTTCGACCAACACGTGATGAATGTGGCTGGCCGATGTTTCGGAATCATCAAATCTCAAAAAAAGTTTTTTAACTTTCTGCCAATAGACTCGAGAAAAACCGTAGCAGTGGCCCTAGTTCTTGCTCGCTTGGACTACTGCAACGGTCTTCTGGCTGGCGCCAAGAAAGCCACACTTAAAAAACTCCAAAGTGTACTTCACTCTGCAGCCAGACTAGTTCTTAAGTTACCCAGAAAGTCTTCAATATCTTCTGCTTTAAAATCTTTACATTGGCTCCCTCTACACAAAAGAATATTCTTTAAGATTCTTATTGTAGCATTTCGGGCATTTAATCATTCCGGCCCAAAATATCTCATCAAGCGTTTCTCTCACTACAACCCTAGCAGATCCCTGCGCTCCTCCAAGGACAATTTAATCCTTCCTACTAGGTTCTCTCTGAAAACCAAAGGTGGCAAAACCTTAAATCATCTCGCCACTAAAGCCTGGAACAGCATGCCCAAATACCTGAGATCCCTAAACCAAGAAAAACACTTCAGAAAATCTCTGAAAACCTGGATCTTTAATCTCCCCGATGACTACACCATGGCAGCCATCTAATTCTTAACCTTTGGAAGTAATTCGATAATCTACCTGGAAATCAGCGCCAAGATGCTCCTTTCGGAGCGACCGTTGCGCTCTATAAATACCCCTACAAATTACAAATTACAAAATTGTAGAGGCGGGTTATTAGGGTGCGGTGGCAGATGGTATCAAAGGCTGCCGAGAGGTCCAGGAGGATGAGAGCGGCTGTCTCTCCGTTGTCCATCAGGGTCCTGATGTTATCGGTGGCTGCGATGAGGGCGGTCTCGGTGCTGTGGTTGGCTCGAAATCCGGACTGGGATGGGTCGAGCGAGTTGTTTTCTTCGAGGAATGCAGTCAGCTGTTTATTGACAGCTTTCTCGAGGACTTTAGCCGGAAAGGGGAGAAAAGAGATGGGGCGGAAGTTCTTGAGGTCTTTGGGGTCCGCTGTTGGTTTCTTCAGAAGGGCGTTGATTTCTGCGTGTTTCCAGCTTCCATGGAAGGTGGCTGACGTGAAGGAGCTGTTAATGACGTTCCGGAGGTGGGGTGCGATGATGGTGTCGGCTTTGTAGAAGATATGATGAGGGCATGGGTTGGAGGGGGAGCCGGAGTGGATGGTGTTCATGTCGCGGGTGGTGTCTTCAGTGCTGACAGGGGTCCATGCGCTGAGGATGGTGGTGGGGGGTCGTTGGTTTGTTGGTTGGAGGCGGAGTCTGGGGTCCGAAGCTGTTGTGTATATCTGCGATCTTGCGGTGGAAGAATGTGGCGAGGGAGTTGCAGAGGTCTTGCGACGGTGTGATGTCGTTGTTGCAGGCGCTGGGGTTGGATAGCTCTTTGACGATGCTGAAGAGTTCCTTGCTGTTGTGGACGTTGTTGTCCAGCCGCTCTTTGAACGATGTCCTTTTGGTGGTGCGGATCATCTGGTGGTATTCGCGGGTGGCGCTCTTGAGGGCTTTCATGTTTTCTGATGTCTGGTTGTGGCGCCAAGCTTTTTCGAGGGTTCGGCATGATTTCTTTGTGATTTTGAGGGCATCTGTGAATCATGAGGTTTTTCTGTTGCTCGTCTTGCCAGGGGGTTTCTTCAGAGGAGCGAGGTCGTCAGCGCAGTTGGTGATCCACTGTGCGAGATTGTGTGCTGCGTCGTTGATGTCGTGGGTGTCAACACTTGGGTTCTGGCTCAGCGATGTGGTCAGCTGGTCTGTGGTGACTTTGCTCCAGCATCTGCGGGGGATCTGTAGCATCTGGTGGTGGGAGGTGGTCTTCTTGAAGGTGAAGTGGATGCAGCTGTGGTCGGTCCAGTGTGGTCTGGTGGAGTGGCTGAAGGAGACGTGGTTGCTGGCGGAGAAGATGGGGCCGACCGTGTGGCCGGTGAGGTGGGTGGGCGGGTCCACCAGTTGCTTGAGTCCGAGGTTGTCGAGCAGGGTGGTGGTGTTGTTGTCGTTGTTTTTCTCCAGGTGGAAGTTCAGGTTCAGGTCCCCTAGGAGGATGTACTCTGGTGAGGCTAGGGCATGCGGGCTGATGAAGTCGGCGATGGTTTCGCTGAATTGTGTCCGTGGGCCCGGGGGTCTGTAGATGAGTGTTCCTCTGAGGGTGGTCTTGGGGTCGGTGTGAATCTGGAAGTGTAGGTGTTCGGCGGTGGAGAGTGTGTCTTCAGCGTTGGTCGTGACGCTGATGGTGTTCCTGTAGATGATGGCGATTCCTCCTCCAGTTTTGTTGACGCGGTCCTTCCGGGTGATTTTGTAGCCGTCTGGGATGGCTATGGCGATGTCGGGGGCCGAGGAGGCGTTTATCCAGGTTTCCGTGAGGAAGGTGATGTCTGGTGCTGTAGTATCCAGGACTTCCCAGAGTTCGACGGCGTGTTTGTGGACGGAGCGGGTGTTGAGGAGGATGCACTTGAGGTGGTTGTTGTTGTCGTTGCTGTGTTTGGTGGCAGGGTGCATGTTCAAAGGCAGGTGAATTTGCATGCTTGGCAGTTGAAGGGTCCGTGGGTGCGCCTCGGGGTGGCTCAGTGGCAGGCGGCAGGTCGTCCGGTGTTGAGTGCGATGAGGGTGGCGGTGTCGTATCTCAGTCGGGTGCCATGGCATCGGCTGGGGCCAGGGGGTCTGGTGCTGGGCGCGGTCCAGGTACGGACGGGCGCAGACGGGTTTGCCTTTGGCGCGCCTTTGGCCGCTGCGAGACCTCCATAACAGGTGAAGTGGGAGGGAGGGGCAGCTGGGAGGCGGGAGCGGGGTGGCCAATGGGCGGGCGTGCAGGGGAACAGAAGAAAAAGTGGGTGGGCCGCGGGGGAGCAGCGGCGGGGAGCGGGGGGGCACTGAGGGCAGGGGCGCACAAGGAGCGCCTAACAATCCACAAGAGACACAGTGAAATAAAGTTAAAAATACAGGCGAACAATAGTAAAATACAGTGAGGAAGCAAAGCAAACCCGGGGCACACCAGCGGCGAACCCTCGGAGGCACTAGGGTCGTAGAGGAGAGGAGTCGAGCGGCGTGGGGAGTGACCTGGGGTCATCATCATTGTCTAATTCTATCGGCCCACGGGATTCTGCTGCTCCCTGCAGTGTCCGCCATCCCCCTCCTCATAAGATGATTTTGCATGGTTTCCGACTCCGGACTGTGACAAGCATTCATCCAGCTGCTCAGGGCGCTGGCATGCCCTCGCCCTGAGTGTCTGACTGCCAGCTTTGTCTTTCTCCCGCAGGTGGGGCTTCCTCTGCCAGTGCCAGAGAACGGATGTCCTGGGGTCAGTCTGTTTACACGCCTCCTCGACCAACACCAGCCACGCGGACAACAGCGGCTTAAGAGCAGAAGGAATAAAAATAGAATTCCTGCTACTAGTCCCAAGATGAGAGGCAGGCCGCCGCACACAGAGTGCATGAAATTTGGAAAAATGCAGAGGACTGCTTCAAATGGTGTTAACAGTCCCCAAAAAAATCGTCTTAAATACATGTGCGATGCCGCTGGTATCAGACATGTTCAAGATTTGACTTAACATTTCTGCGAAATGTACTGGGCAGTTTGTTGATAATAATGCATGTATCTCTGCAGAAGACCTTGCTACTTGCAGATCATACGTTTCCCTAGACGAGGTCAGTGGCACATTTTTCTGTAAAAGAATGGCTTTCATTCTGCTTAAAGTATCAATTCGTATAGAAGAGATATTCAGTGAAGGCCATAGAGCCGTCTCCCTTCCTGTCTCACTTTTTGGATACAATACTTGCAAACAAGTGACCGTGGACGACACAGTTACGAGATAACTTTTTCCTGGCAACATACCACAACATCTGTGATCATTCAGCATAACGTAACTGCCATTGGATAGCTGCCTGAAAATCGTTATTTACGTAGTGGAGGGCGAAGCGTGCAGGTGGCATGAAAGGTTATTTGCAGAACCGTCGCAGGCCCTGTGTAAATAAATTTCATTCCACAAAAGTGTACCACTTAGTGAGTTTTTACAATTCTTACCACTAAGGAATACTTCATGTCCCCCATTCCAACATCTGTGTGTGTATGGTAAAACCCAGGTCGACTTAATGTATTCTTTATCCAACCTTTCATACAGGCCTGCTGGTATATGCTCCAGACAATACTGAAACCGGAAAGACGTTACTGGTATCGTAATGGAGCCATGAATTATCAATTCAATGACAGGTTTCTCAGAAACTGTTAATTGTAATCTTTCGAGTTTTTCAATGCTCCGCACGGTATAGTCTGCTCCGCTTTGTGCCAGAGAGATTTGTTTATCTGTAAGGTTAAATACAGCAAACAATGACGTTGTATTGATTAGATGCCATGGCACATAGCCCGAACGCAGATTTTGCAACGTCCAGCCTAACAGCATGATAGAACGCAATTGAGACTGGCCATGTTGTAACATTAGCAAGTCTTGTTCTATGATGTCAATAGCAGATGACACGATGCTGTCCAAAGAATATATTCTGGAGGACAGAGTCGTTAACCCATTGTCCACTACAGAGAGAGATTTCTCCAAATGAATACGATCAATTTCCCGTATTGTTTCAGCAGTTTCTATTTGCGTCACTTTCCAAGCTTCGTTGTATGCCGCATACATACTGGCGTATATGAACCGTTTTTGCCGTGATTTGCGAGGCCCCATTAAGAAATCTCGCAAATCATTGCTCTCTTTAAGTAAAGATAAATGTTGTTTAATTTCTGGAAGTCTAGATTTTTGAAGCCACTCAAGGCATAGCTTCCCTACACTGTAAGTGGTTACTATCCCTGGATGTTGTCTCTGGGAATATCTTGGATCTGGCCTATTCCATTTGAACCCTTGTGATCTGTTCAGGAATCTTTAATTACAGTTATTAATGTCTGTTTGCCAGATTAACCATTTTTTCCAATCAGGATAAGTTCTGTTCTGTTTTAATATATAGGTTACGTCTACCCACCTCCGCCTTACACAAAACCACCTCGCCTTCAGAAAGCAACTAAAAACTTGGATATTTGATAAGTAAAGCACACCCCTCCCTCAAGCGCCTTGAGACCCTCTGGGTGAGTAGTGCGCTATACAAATCTCTGAACTTGAACTTGAACCTACTCATCCGAAGTGTTATTACTGTCCGGTGCAGGCTTTGGTATGGACGGTTTATTTAAATCTTTTATCTTGCTAAGCCTAGACAAGAAGTCTGTTGAGCAGTGTCATTTAAAAACAAAAATTGTTCTGGTATAATGCAGGCTGTGAACAGTGCTTCTAAACCTTGCACCTGCCAGTCTTTTGTCTCGATGTTGTCTTTCCAGAAGTCAAAACCTAATGTAGACAGCTGTGCATAAAAGTTTTCAGAATAAATTTGTTTAGTATTGGTCAGCATTGATTTCATTCCTGTCTTATTTTCATTTTTAAAATAAAACATTTCTGGATTTGTAACATTAAAACCTGTAAAGTATGGAAACTTTTCATAGAATTCTTGAGCTCCCTTTTGGCGGCGTTGGACAATGTTCCCATTGATTGTAATGAAACACATTTCTAGGGCTTGCAGATTTATGCAAAAAATTGTGACCATAGTGATTAAAACAATACATTTGTTCATAATCTGATGACCCTTCTAAGTAGTCATGTTATGTAAATTTAGCAGATATTTCTAAATCTTTCATCATGTTGTTAATAGTCTCAAAGTCTCAATCATCAGAAAATTTACTGGGTGCGACAAAGTCACTCAAAGAAACCTTAAACTGATGTGAAAGCTTCAGAAGCTCTACCGGACTGAGGAAATGTATTTTTGAACGACAATCAATTTTATAGGACTTCATTGATTTTTACATTGCCATCTCGTGGCAAATACTTTCCACACGACCCATCTGGTCGTTTTTCATGATGTACGAGGAAAATCTGTCGACACGACAAAAAACCATTTTTGCAGGCCCGCATTTCTGATCAGGAACCGACACCCGCCCAAGCCCTCTGTTCTCTACAGAGTCATCAGAAAGCTACATGACCCTCAACCCGAGTAAATGAATCATTCTTCCTATCCTGCTCCCAGCCTGATAACACATCCTTGTCATCTTGATCAGGTTATTTGGTCAATGATCTGACTGCTGAACTTTCATCCAGACAATCGAAGAATGGCTCGTAAAGCCGGGGCCTTTGATCAAGGCAGCTGGGCAAAGAAACCTGAGGAAACCTAGCCCCGATCAAAGCAAAACTAACATTTGTCTGTGTACCTTCCCTTGACCAGGGCACCAACTGCAAACACCACCTGGATCCGGCTAATTAACAACAAACACTGCTCTGATTGGACAATGATCTTGCAGCCAATAGGCTAGAGTATGAAACATATAAAAAGACTTGTTAGCTACGGATTTAAGTAGCAGCCTCTTCTGTATTGTCTTTGACTGGCTTTGGACTCTGTCCCCTAGCCTGGGCTATTGTAATAAATCTGGGTTCCTCCTGCAGACGAAGGCTCCTGTGTCTCCTTTTACTACAAATGAAGGGTATGGGAGATTTGAGCGGTTCCCCCCCTGCCGAGACCCTGTAAATGGGTTATTCCGGTTCTTCAAATGACGCCCGAACAGGAACTCCACGAGTACGGATGTCAGGCCCGGTGGACGTGAGGAGGTGCACGGAGAGACTCTGACGGAGGCGCCCTACCCAAGGATTCTTGTATTCCGGTAGACCGAACAACTCACCCGGTGTTCCTCCCCACCCGGTCTGGGCCACTTGACCGCCTTCTCGCTGTAGTCCCCTAGCAAATAATTTCTGGAGCAGGACACAGCCCTACGTCTGCAGAAGAGAACTACCCCTGTAAGGTAAGGGTGGACTGATCATCCACCAAGTCTGTATGATTCTGTTATTGACTTTCGCAAAAGCCAAATTATTATTGACTTTTGCTAAAGCCAAGCAAGCGAGGTAAATTTTTAAAACCCGCTGGTGTCTGTTCTGTAGGAAATCCGTATGAATTATTGACTTTGCCAAAGCCAAGCAAGCGAGGTGAATTTTTTACCCGCTGGTGTCTGTTCTGTATGATTCCGTTATCATTGTCCTTTGCAAAAGACAAGCAAGCGAGGTGAGTTTTAGGAATCCGCTGGTGACTGTTATTTGTTTAAAAGCATGCCGGTCAGTAGTAAATTCAAGAGGTTATGTTGTTGTATGTGTACGCAGGACTCCCAGCTGGAGGAGACCTGCTCGCTTCCTCTAGAAGGAACTCCTGGCCATACTATGTATATTAAATATGGCCCTGCTGCCATAATGTTTTCCTCGTTTTGGGTGATATACACCAAGTAACGCAGAGTTACAGTGGCCATTTTTTGGCTCCTTTGATTCCCAAGTCCTCGCAAACTTAGAAGAACAATTAATTTTAAAAAAACGCGCCTGTCCATGTTTGAGTCTGTCCGATTTTGGAGGAAAGAGGTAGAACAGAGAGCTAGGAAACAGAAGGCGCAAGAAAGAAAACAAGAACGAATGTCTATGGCCGACCACGCCAGAGAAAATTTGCAAAATAGAATGACCAAATTGGTAGAAATAGCCGATAGGGAGCATGGGGCCCGGGTACAGAAATGTTAACCAGTCCGTGAGGAAAATGTAAGGGTCCATATAGAGGGGGGAGAAGAAAGTGATTCCTTGCTTGATACCATGCTAAAAAGCCCTCCTGCATATGCCCCAATGTACCCTGCCCTGACGCCTCACACCCCGCATGTCTCCCCACCACTACCCGCTCCAGCCCCTACTGCCCCTCCTACTGTTCCCCCCGTCACACCAGCCCTCCCGACTTTTCCCATGACTTCGACCACACCCGTTAACTCTCTCCTCGCCGAGGGAATGACAACAAGTCTCCATCAGTCCAACCCCAGCGGCTTTACCCCTACCCGTCCTTCTCCTGCTTCCCCGTGGTCTACAGTCAAACAAGACTTATGTAAATTATTTAATTCCCCCCGATTAGCCTCCTTACGCTCAGCAGTCAGCTTTTCGTCCCTTCAAGAGAAAGACCTACAGAGGCAACAGTGTGATTGTTGGATAAATAGCAAAAATATTTTTTCTTTTAAAGAAATATGGTCCACCTTTTCACAATGGACAATTATGGAACAAACCACCTGGGCTAAATACATGTGTGCTTTGGTCATGCAGAAATTTGAAAATGTGTCTGTTCAGATACCTACCAGATTGATGGACCTTAGGTCACAAATAAAAAGGGGTGATGTTCAGGGAGAGGGGATGTTTGGAGCTATATCCGTTTTAGTAGCTTACCGTGACATGACTGCAGCTATGCCAATGAGAGAGGCGGCCCCTGTCTTTGTTAGTGCACTTACCGACGCCCAAAATAATGGCCGAGGGGCTGTCGAAGCACACTGGCGCAGGCTTTGGGTTCATGTCCCTTGGAAAAGGTCAGAAGTAATGCAATTAAAAGGTCAGTTACCAGATCCCCGGAAGAATCCGGCTGCCTTTTACCGAGAATTAGGCCAGATAATATACGTAGGTACTCTCGTTCTGGAGGATATAGATTTACTTTTTGGTACAGTTGGACCCACTGAAATTTGGGACAAGATTCGGCATACCGATCATGAAGTGGCATTGGGAGGTAAATTGGCTGACCTAGAGGCTATGGAAGAAGCAAGGGTAGGAGGGACTAAACCAGAAACTGTCATCCTGACTTTGCCCGGTAATATAATGACATTTATGAAGACACTTTTACCGGAAACTGTCATCAATTGGGATAAAATAAACGCCTGTAGACAGCGAAAAGATGAAAATGTGGCTGATTTCTTCGCCCCGTTTTGAGACTGAATACAAGGGGTATAGCGGTTTGGATCACCGGATCCCAGGTTCTGGCCCAGTGTTTGTCGACAAAGTTGTCGGCAACTTACTTCCCGAGATCTCTCCCAGGCTTAGGAAGGTTGAGAGTACATGGTCTGCCCAAACTATGACCGGTATCTTGGCTATGGCTCAATATCACGAGAATAGGGAGAACGAAGATAAAGATAAGGAAAGTAAGAAAGTTAGGGATCTTAAAACTAAGGCACTTTTGCAGCAAGCTTATCCTCCCGAGGTCCCGATGTCCGCGGAAATTTTAGACCGCAACCCCAACCCCCTCCAAGGGCTCGCCAGTCCACCCCCTCCAGTCCTCAAGGTACAGGAGCCCTCCAAACAGATCAGTGTGCTTATTGTAAGGGGTACAGCCATTGGATAGATGAGTGTCCTGTATTAGCAGAAAACTTAAGAACAGGGAGGACTCGGCCTCGCGCTCCCAGGGAAGCGAGGCCGACTCGGGATCATGGCCCGCCCCATCCACAGGATAAAGAGCATAGGCCCAGCGATGATGCCCCCATCCGGCAGCGCCCGACCAACAGGTTCGATGGAAACGAAGCAACACGCACTTATTATAATGACGATTATGATGAAGTTGATGAGACAGGATCCTACCAATTATAGGACAGCCAGGAAAGGGGCATTACCAGAGTGCAAATTCCAGTAGATCAAAAGGGCCCGTATGTCAAAATGTCAGTTGTGGGGAATGATAAGAATTTTCTTTTGGATACTGGGGCCACCAGGTCTTCTATTGCACGTCTGTCAGTCCTGGAGGCACCCCTTTCTGGCAATATGAATGTCTCCGTGGGTTTTGCAGGGATGCTCGTGACCAGTCCTGTCTCTGAACCCATCCCTCTCAACATTGGCCCTGCACATGTTGACGCTCCCTTGGTCCTTACTACAGGTTGCAGTGAGAACTTGCTAGGTTTAGATTTACTAAAAGCCCTGTATGCGACCATATCATGTAGTCCCCAAAGTGTATCCCTAACAATCTCCCCGACTGCAGCTTCCTACATGTATCTGTCCGGTCCTCTCCCAGCAGAGTTGCAGTCTTTACCTTCCTCCCTCTGGGCAGCATCAGACACTGATGTAGGGTGTCTCAACATACTCCCTCATGTGGTACGCATCCAGCCAGGTGCACTTCTCCCCCGCCTTTGGCAGTATCGACTGCCCGCGGAAGGAGAAATGGCTCTGTTAACAATAATATCCGAATTGATTGACAAGAGCGTAGTAGAATAGACACGTGGCAATATCTGTAACAGTCCCATTATTCCCGTTCCTAAAAAGACTAATGGAGATGCTCTCTTCCCTAAAATATACAGATTTGTGATTGCCTTGACAGCCATTAACAAAATAACAATATCCTGTTGTCCCCGACATCACTGCCCTCTTGACGATGGTTCCCTCTGACGCCACACACTTCTCTGTCATCGACCTGAAGAATGCCTTCTTCAGCATACCCATACATCCTGACAGCAGACAATTTTTGGGTTTCTCCCTTGGTGGGCGGAGCTTCAGATTCTGCCGCGCCCCTCAAGGATTTACCGAGAGCCCCAGTATCTACAGCCAAGCCCTAAAAAGACAACTAGATTCCTTGGAACTTCCTGACAATTCAACACTATTGCAGTATGTAGACGACCTCCTCATTGCTGCAAATTCTGCCCCAACATGTAAAGAAGCTACTCTCTGTCTGTTACGCCACCTTGCCCTCCACAACCATAAAGTGTTTTTGAAAAAGCTTCAGTTTTGTCAAGAGAAAGTGACCTATTTAGGTCATCTCCTCTCGAAGGAGGAAAGACAACTCACCGCTGATCGTGTAGCCATTATCAATGCAATGACAGCCCCACAAACACAAAAGCAGGTACGAGCTTTCATAGGTCTAACCTCATACTGTAGACAGTGGATTTCCAATTTTTCGGCCATGGTCAAACCCCTTCTTGCCCCACCACCAAGGATGTATCAGACAGTTCCTTTCCATGGACTACAGAGCATGCGCAGGCCTTCGAAGAGTTTAAGAAGGCCCTGTGCACTGCTCCAGTCCTCGGTACCCCTGACTATAGCAAACAACTTTTTCTTTTTGTACGCGACAGATGGCTGTGCATGCGCAGTCCTGACCCAGACGTTTGGAGGTCACCAACGAGCATGTGCCTATTTTTCAGCCACCTTAGATCCTGTTGCGAGGGCTCTCCCAGGATGCCTACAGGCGACAGCTGCGGCCGCCCTCATGGTCCGCCAGAGTGCGGGAATCGTTATGAACTCCCCTCTGACCCTGATGGTCCCCCATTCTGTAGACACCCTCCTTAACAACACCAAGACACAGTACCTCACTTGCGCACGGTTTACAGGGTATGAACTAACACTCTTTGCCAGCCACATTAACATCAAAAGATGCACTGCACTAAACCCCGCCACATTACTCCCACTGTACACTCCAGATGCCCGCTTAGACCCACATGACTGCATATTGAGGACAGAGTACGAGACAAAGGGACGGGTTGACTTACAGAATACACCGATAGAGGACCCAGAAGGTACACTATATGTGGACGGATCATGTCTCAGAAGGCCAGATGGTAACACCTCAGCTGCCTACGCACTCACAACATTAGAAAAGGTAGTCGAAACAGCTCAGATTCCGCAGTGCCCTGCCCAGGCAGCAGAACTAGTAGCCCTCACTAGAGCCTGTGCGTTAGGCAAGGGTATAATGTAAATATCTACACCGACAGCCAGTATGCCTTCGGGGAGGCCCACAACTTCGGGAGGTTATGGAAAGAAAGGAATTTCATTACTTCCCATGGGAGCAAGATCCAACATGGCCTCCTAATACACAGACTGTTAGACTCTCTGTCACTCCCCAAAAAGGTGGCCATTATGAAATGTCAAGCCCGTAAGAAGGTGACAGACGATGTCGGGAAAGGCAATGCCCTGGCTGATCAGACAGCCAGACAAACAGCGCTGAAGAAGAGGGAAGGAATGTATGTAGGAGGTCCCGATAGGTGGGTGACAGAAGGGGGCATGGTTGAAAACACAGTACAGAGTGTGCTGGACATTCAGTCCCTTCCTACTCCTGAAGAACTAAGAGTGTGGGAAGATCACTTAGCAAAGGAGGGAATTGATGGTTGTTGGGTCCGTACAACCACGGAGAGACAATGGATGTTGCCTGACAGTCACGTGCTGGCAGTAGTTACAATGGCCAATGGTCCTGCCCACATTAGCGCGAAAGGAATTTGCAAACCGTTGGCTCCTACATGGTACAATTCCAAAATACCAGCATATGCTGGAAAGCTGGTTAAAACATGTATGGTTTGCCTAATGTACAACCCCGGAAAAGGCACCGTTACTCCTAAGGGAGGATTCTCTCCTCCTACCTTCCCGTTTGAAGTCCTCCAAATGGACTGTATCCAGATGGGCAGGTGCATTAACTTAAAATATGTCCTGGTGGTGGTCTGTGCATTCAGTCGATGGGTGGAAGCCTACCCCGTCAAAGACTTCACTGCTATCACTACCGCCCAAGTACTACTCAAGGAGTACTTCCCACGCTTTGGTTTGCCCCGCTTGGTCTGGAGCGACAACGGGACACACTTTACAGCTTAAATCATGGACCATGTCTGTACAGCACTAGGCATAAAGCAAAATTTTCACGACGCTAACCACCCCAAGTCAGCAGGTTTAGTGGAGGTATACAATGGCATCCTAAAAACTAAAATGGCCAAAATAATAGCAGAGACAGGTGTCACTTGGGTTGATGCTCTGCCCTTAGCCCTACTGTCCACAAGAACAACGGCCCACACCAGGATAGGGTTATCTCCCCACGAAATTGTATTCGGGAGGCCTGCCAATGTCTAGGGTGTCCCTCAACCTAAGAAACTGTCAGATGTTGAATACCTTGTATTGAATGATTACCTGTACAATCTAACCCACAACTTTCGTACTCTTTATCACCAGGTGCACAAGGCCATATCGGACAAAGCCGAGGGCCCAGGACACGTCATCCAACCTGGCGACTGGGTCCTGGTGAGGAATTTCCAGTGGACCAAGAGCCTCGAGCCCCGCTGGACACAACCACGCCAAGTCCTATTGGCCACCCGCACCGCTGTGAAAGTGGATGGTCGAAAAAACTGGGTCCACTCTACCCACTGCCGGCGTGTCCCTCTGCCTCTCCCCTATGGTCAGTGGGTGAGGGAAGGACTGGGAGACACAGAGACAGAAACAGTTCCAATCTTTGTCCCATTCAGCGACGCCAGGCTGCATTCCATGTCCACTGAAGCGGAGAGTGACAACATCCTAAGAGGAAGGGTGGAACCCTCCCTTAACACTGCTCAGCATCAAGAACAACTGTTTCCTGATCATACTGTCCCTGCTTCCGACAGGTATAATCTACGTTCCAGAGGGAAGGCTTGCCCTTGACTTCGCCAGGTGCCAAAGGCTGTAGGGGAGTGATCCTCCCAGGCTGAGAGTAGTGCTGTTTGTAAGACTGAGGTGAACCATAAGGGCCTCGGCATCTGGTAAAGCAACCACCAATCATAGACAGCCACTAGGGTCCCTGGCTTGCCACAATGGCCGCCTTCCCAAACACCCGCATCCAGAAACGAGATGCCAGTCTCCGATATAGCAGATGCTTCCTGGTCACCGTGGTGACACTGTCTCCCTCCTCCTATCTATCCTTGGTTGGCTCTTACTGATCTTCCATCCTGTTACATCACCGACTCCTATCCCGACTCCTGCAGAACATCAGTACTATTCCTTACCAGCCCACAAATTACCCAGCCGTGCAGAATATTTCAATAACACCTTCATCCAAATGTTGCATCACCACCAACTGATCATGAACACTTCCAACTGCTGGGTGTGCGGACTGATGCCACATTCCATGCTACATCCTGTCCCTTTCTTTCCTTATCCATTTTCCATCTCTGGGTCTTGTCTTACATGGTGGATGTTGATGCAGGAGACCTTCACTGTCAATGGCACTGCCCATCCTGTCCTTGGAACATTCCGTGATGACTTCTGGCGGAACAGATCTGGTATTACCAGAGCTCCTTTTTGCCCGACCAGCTCTTCCACATTGCTACTACCACCTGATGAACTCGGCGAGATGGTAGTATTCAATTCCACCACTCGACAAACATTTTCCAGGTTCCGCACAAGAAAGATACTGCCTAATGAAAGAGACACTTTGAACGTCATAAATGTACAAGGCCGTGTCTGCATCCATGGCCTTGGCACCAGTATATATGACATTACTAAAACACTAAACTCCACATCTCCTCTGAAGTTGGTGGCATCCCCAAACACCTACTTTATCTGTGGAACTGCTGCCTAACTTGGCTCCCCCGTAACTGGTCTGGTACCTGCTATCTGGCCTTCCTCCTCCCACCAACATATTCCACCCATGGAGGTTACCATCTGACAATGAAAGGCGCCCTGCGCCGCACACGTAGGGGTGTCATATCAGCAGAAGATACAGCAGGCCAGGAAGCTGGGGACTTCTTTAAAGGTATGCTTCCATTCTGGGGCCCCATGGCAAACAGTCGAGCTATATGAGGACTGACAAGGGTCCTTGAGAACACCATCACAGTAACAGCTGGTGCCCTCTCCAACATCACTGCAGAGCTGCAGACGGACCGCCTCATAACGCTCCAAAATTGCATGGTCCTGGACGTCATCCTGGCCGATCGTGGTGGCGTATGTAAATTGATCGGCTCCAGCTGCTGTGTGTATATCCCGGACAACGCACCTACAGTGTACGATGCCATCCAACGTCTGCATCGTCTCTCTTCCGAAGTGCATCTGGATGAAGGCAACTGGTCCCTCACAGGCTGGATCGGGGGCCTTCTTTCCCAGTGGGGTTGGAGGGTCCTCATCTTCCTTGCCGTAGGAGTAGCTGTCCTGGTCTCCTGCTGTCTGTGTTTTCAGTGCCTGCCAGTGCTCTGTACCATGTGTATCCAGACCATCAAGCCTCCGCCATCAAGCATTCACAACACTAATATGATGGTAATGGTCCAGCAAGAAACAGATGGGCTTATGAACATTGACATTTCATGAAGTATTTGCCACTCTATGGCAAAAGGAGGGACTGAGGAAATGTATTTTTGAACGACAATCATTTTTATAGGACTCCATTGATTTTTACATTGCCATCTCGTGGCAAACACTTTCCACACGACTCACCTGGTCGTTTTTCATGATGTACGAGGAAAATCTGTTGACACGACAAAAAAACATTTTTGCAGGCCCGCATTTCTGATCAGGAACCGACACCCGCCCAAGCCCTCTGTTCTCTACAGAGTCATCAGAAAGCCACATGACCCTCACCCCGAGTAAATGAATCATTCTTCCTCTCCTGCTCCCAGCCTGATAACACATCCTTGTCATCTTGATCAGGTTATCTGGACAATGGTCTGACTGATGAACTTTCATCCAGACAATCGAAGAATGGCTCGTAAAGCTGGGGCTTTTGATCAAGGCAGCTGGGCAAAGAAACCTGAGGAAACCAAGCCCCGATCAAAGCAAAACTAACATTTGTCTGTGTACCTTCTCTTGACCAGGTCACCAACTGCAAACACCACCTGGATCCGGCTAATCAACAACAAACACTGCTCTGATTGGACAATGGTCTTGCAGTCAAAAGGCTGGAGTATGACACATATAAAAAGACTTGTTAGGATTTAAGTAGCAGCCTTCTCTGTCTTGTCTTTGACTGGCTTTGGACTCTGTTCCAAAGCCCGGGCTATTGTAATAAATCTGGGTTCCTCATGCAGACGAAGGCTCCTGTGTCTCCTTTTACTACGTATGAAGGGTATGGGAGATTTGAGCGGTTCCCCCGCTGCTGAGACCCTGTAAGTGGGTTATTCTTGTTCTTCAGGACCATAGATGTCATAATCAGTTCTGTCCCATGCTATACCACCAGGTATAGGAATGGCTGTGATGTTCACTGCTGACAGGCCTCTTCTTTCACAATGAGATGATTTGTAAGGTTTCAGGACCAAGTTGATTTTCTTACTTGCTGTGTCCATAGTACTATATTTTCCATCAATCATCCTTCCCAGGCTCAACACTAGTACGAGCCAGAGCAGGAGGAAAATTACACCCTATCCAATCCAAAATTCCACCCATGGTGAAACCAGATATGTTTTTTCCAATAGATGAAGGAGTTCTGTTACTTTTACTTTGAAAGTTTTGTTAGCTGGCTCATCTTCAGGTTCACTGGGATCCTCAGAAAAGTTATCAAAGTTGATAAAGTAGCCAGAAGCAGTTCTGTCAATTGTTAGTATTGCATCAGGATTACTTGAAATCACTGGAGCTGTTTCTTCCTTTGTCATATTTGTATACTCAGAGGGTAAATCATTGTAGACAGGGGTTTCTTGTCGAACTGTTATTTGGGTCTCAAGAGGCACGAGTTCCATTGTTTTGTTACATAGTCCTTCTTTTCTCACTGCAGGTTTATCAAAGGTGATAAGTCTTTCAGTTTGAACCTCTTGAATAGTAGCGAGATTTGTTTCTGCTACTTCTTGGGAGTCCACTGGGCCTACTACTTATCATTGGCCACATGGTTGTGGTTTGACCAGGTCGATTGATACAACTCTGTTCTCCCTTTTACCAGCAAGGGGCGGTAGTACTACTGATCTTGTTCCTTGGATGGCCAAGACAGGCACTGCTTTTCTGTAAGAAGGCCCAAATTCCTTCTTTACCGTGATTTTCTCCCTGACCAGATCCCAAATCTTTGGAATCCAGAAAGGCCTAGCTGGGACAGGTGGTTTTACTTCAGTGGTTGTTTGCTTCTATATGGTATTACTCAGACTTCTTTTTTTCATTTAAGTCCTGTAAGACAGTCAAACAATCTTTGACATCAAAAGGTTTTTGTTCCACCACTGAAGTCTGACTATCGAGAGCTTCGATTATCATTCTAGTACCAAACATTAATTCATACGGAGTGACTCCAACCAGAGAATTTCTTGGCAGATTGTTAAGACTACGTTGGACACTTGTTAGATGTTTAACCCACCCATCACCCGAACCTAATACCTTAGTGGTTATAGACTGCTTTATGTCAGGGTTTTTCTCTCCACTACCGCATTACCCTCAGGATGGAAGGGACTAGAGTACCGCAATGTAATGCCCAAGCTGGCCATGGCCTCCTTGTAAGCTCGAGAGCTAAACGCAGGACCCTGGTCAGAATGTAGCGTGCCAATTGCGTATGTGCCGATAAAGACTCGCAAATCCTTTATAACAGGTCTGGCATCATCCGAGCGCTGGGGCCACATCCAAATAAATCTTGTGCAGGAATCCACTGCGACCATGATATATTTATAGTTGCAATCCCTTGTTAAGGGACTACAGTGGTCCAGGTAAACACATGCTAGTGGTTTATCTGAAATAAGAAGGGGCGTCTGTGCAGGTCGTTTTACTGTTGAAACTTTATTTTTTGGCAGATTTCACATTCTAGAATGTAGTTTCTAGTTTGTTTCCTCATGCGCGGCCACCAATATCTCTGTTTTAATAATGATACTATGGCGGAAACACCTGCGTGTGCAGACGCTAGTCCTTCATGTGCTGCTAAAATTAGTCCTAACCTATGAGTTTTAGTGACCATAGGTCTGAATTTACCTTCGCGCCAACAACCTTTAACGATCGCACATGCAGCACTATAAGCTTGTTTACCCCCAATTGCGGGTTGCGCTGATCCGTCTGTATAGATTATACATCCGTAATGTTCTAGAGGCAGAATTTCGGTCGGCATTGGACATTCGTACTCGTATTGCAGGAATTCTTGTGTTTTTAAGTAAGGGTCAAAGACGTATTCAACGTCTGTTGCAGCAAGAGAATTAACCCATTGTATCCATCTTGGATGTAAAGCCTTAGCATTGGGAATGCTTGCCTTTGTCACTGCCTCTAAGGCAGGTACAGGTGTAACGATCATTATGCGTTTACCCTGCGTGAGAGTTCTCTCTTTTGCTACTGAAGTTTGAACCGCTGTCAGAATTTTTTCTGTTGAAGTGAATTTCATTTCTGCTTGTATGTACAAGCGTGATTTGAATGCAATTGGTACCTTTTCTCCTTCATTAAAGGTCAGGTATGTGAATCCTCATTTCCCTGGGATGACACGGATCACGAGATTGCGCGCATTATTGCATGCATCTAATTTTGTTTTAGCTAACATGTCTGTTTGTACTGAACGCAAAATTTCTGTATGTTTGAGTCCAGTTTGTTTGTTTAAAATCAGGTTTGATTAACTCATAGAGAGGTTTAACCCTTTCCGCCTAATTTAGAACATAAGTTCTTCCGAAATTCAGGAAACCTAGAATTGACTGCAAGTTTTTCAGCGTTTTTGGAGGTTGGAGCAGCGCACATTTCTCAAGAAAGTTTGCTGCCAGGCTTTTGCCTTCACTTGATAACTCGTATGCTAAGAATAGGACGTTGAGGTGGGCAATTCGTGATTTCTTAAAATTGAATTTGTACCCTTCAGAAGCGAACCCAAGTGTTATGGTTTTCACTCTTTTCAAGTGTACGTCCAAATCATCATCTGTAAGATAAATGTAATCGACATAAGATAATGCCTCCTCATCTTACATTTGTAGTATTTATGCCACTCTGGCTGAAAATAACCCCGGACTATTCTTAAATCCCTGGGGGAGATGGCAAAATTGCTGCGGTGACCCCAAGATTTAGAAAGCGGTCAAATGCCTGCTTTCTGGTGCAATGTTTTGACAGAAAAAAACATTTGAAATGTCTAATGTGGTTTTATATTTTTTTCGCACGATGTTATTCATTAGTGCCAACCAAATATGGTTGGTTGGTCGAACGATATCCCCACTGTCATTCTCCCCTGCCCTTGGTCGGATCATTCCATCATCTCCTTCTCCATAGACCTCACAGTTGTTAATAGCCCCCCCCTGCCCAAGAACATCTCAGCACGAAACTGGAACCAAGTGGACTTTAACACCCTCCACTCCTCCCTAGAAACTTCTCTTCCCAAGCTATCCGACCTTTCCCTTGACTCACAATTTGATGGGCTTAATTCTTGGCTGTCCTCTTCCTG
The DNA here is from genome assembly GCF_964261635.1 of Lissotriton helveticus. NCBI lineage: Eukaryota > Metazoa > Chordata > Amphibia > Caudata > Salamandridae > Lissotriton > Lissotriton helveticus. The sequence continues at coordinate 1,931,097,314 of NC_136068.1, read as the reverse complement.
TGACCTGGTCGCTCCCCTTAGGGTGGTCAAGGCTTGTCGCCTCCACGAAGCCAATAAATGGTTTTCTAGTGACCTTAAAGCACTCAAACTGGCACTACGTCAGTCAGAGCACCAGTGGAGGCACAATTACTGCCCCCTTCTGAGGGACCGATACAGGTCCCTTCTCAAAAACTATAAGAGAGCTATTCTCTCAGCCAAACTGGAATACTTCTCGGGTAAAATTCTGTCGGCAGCTGACAAATCTAAGGAGATTTTCTCCATCGTCCATAATCTGCCGCATCCGACAGAATAAATCCCAATCCCATCCCTTCCCAATCCCTATGTCTCTCCCTGAACGACTTCTTTCTCGAGAAGATCACTAATATTAAACGGAACATCCCCCCGCCATCTTCTCTTCTTCCCGCTGCCCCCCTTCCTCCCCTGCTCTCCTCCCTTGACCATTTCCCTCTTATTTCGCAGGAATCCTTTCTTGCCCTTCTTGGGAAGGTCAAGTCAGGCTCCCCCGCTGACTGTGGTCCAGCTCGTATCTTACGACAGCTGTTTTCTGGCTGCCCTGACCCCCCTTTATCCCTCCTCAACGCATCTATTTCCCAAGGTAAAGTTCCCTCACTGTTTAAATCAGCTGCAGTGATTCCCATTCTGAAAAAAACAGGTTCTGACCCCACCCTTCCCGCTAACTTCAGACCCATTTCCTTGCTTCCCTACCTAAGCAAGATTCTGGAGAGCCACATCACCTCGTGCCTGTCGACCTACATAGAGGAAAATCATCTCTTAGCCTCTCATCAAGCTGGCTTTCGCCCAGCCCATTCAACCGAATCTGTGGTCATTTCTGTCCTTGATGAGTTGAAGAGCAAGGCGGACTCCAATTCTCCCCACGCACTGGTGCTTCTAGATCTCTCCGCTGCCTTTGACACGGTCGACCATTCTATCCTTCTCGACCATGTCAGGGCAGCGGGCATCCAGGGCACTGCCCTCTCCTGGCTCTCCTCATTTCTCCAGGGCAGAACGCAGGCCGTCCGTCTTTCCGGTTTCTCTGCTCCCTCCCGGTCTGTGTCTTGTGGGGTCCCCCAAGGCTCGTCCCTGTCCCTTCTTCTTTTTAATCTCTATATCTATCCCCTCATTATTTCTCTACTCAACATGGAGTTCTCTGTGTACAATTACGCAGATGACCTCCAGCTTGTTTTCGATCTTGCCCCAGCCCCTGATTCTCTTTTCAAATTCCAATCTGCCCTCATTTTTATTTCTGATTGGATGAATCAAAACTCCCTTAAGCTCAACCCGGACAAAACGGGGCTGGTCCTGACTGGTGGTGCCAACAGCCCATGGACGTCTGCCTTTTGGCCTTCCACCTTCGGCCCCCCTCTAGCTCCTTCAGGGACAGTCAGAACTCTGGGCATCAAAATCAGTCAGGACCTCTCCATGCGTCCCCAGGTTAGCTCTGTTGTTTCATCCTGCTTTCTTTCCCTTAGGATCATTCGCAAGATCTCCCGTTTCTTCTCTACGGACGCTCTTAAAATTATTGTCTCTTATGAAGGACGTGAGATAAAACTGTCTGGTTTGATTGAAGAGATTTTGGAATTAAAGGGAAGGAAGATCTTTGGTAAAATTTATGTGGCGCAAAAAGGCTTAAATATTTTAGGGTGGTTCCACCAAGGTTTGTTTGGAATGATACTCAGGCCTGGTACCAAAAACCAAATTGTTGCAGTTAGAGACTGCCCTGAATTAGAACATTTAATTAATGATTATCCACATGTTTTCTCTGGTGAACTAGGCAAAATTAATAACTTCCAACATAAAATGATCTTAAAAGATGATGCTCTCCCTGTAAAACATAAGCTCAGGAATGTTCCGTTTAGTATTAGACATGACCTGGAAAAAGAACTTGAAGTGTTACGCAGTAAGGGGATCATTGAACCAGTCACACGGTTGGACTATGGGAACTGCCTTTACGTGGGCATCCCTGCCTACGAGCTCCGGCGCCTTCAGACCATCCAGAACCAGGCTGCCCGCCATGAATACATGATCTGATCATCATCAAATCCAACATGTTAGTATAATACATTTGGATGTGTTTTTTTTTCAACAAAAAAAAAGAGTTTCTAATTAATTACTGTTGTGTGTACTGTGGCAGCAACTCACCCACGCAATGGATCATATTTTAGCTCCTCCTCCTTTCTTACAAACTGCTGGCACTCCCCCTATTCCGTGGGAGCAGTGGAAAGACACTTTTGAAGCGTATTTAGAAGCTATCGATGGCGATACCTTCACTGGCAAAAAGAAAAAAGCCCTACTTATTTATAACCTTGGCAATGAAGGCAGGAACATATTAAAAACTTTAACTCTTGAAGTAGTCAGCATTATAGTTAGTGGTGGTGATGCTGGAGAATCACTTCTCATTGACGAGTATGCCACGTTGATCAAAACTCTGGACAAGAGGTTCTCTCCAAAGAGAAACGTTGTACTCGAACGCCATAGATTTCTTCAGCGTGCCCAAACCCCAGGCGAATCAATTGATGATTTTGTAGCAGCACTTCGCATCTTAGCTATCAACTGCAACTACAGAGAATTCAGAGATGAAATCATACGTGATCAACTTATCGAAAGAACTTCCAACAAGAAAATTCAAGAGAAGCTACTTGCTTCTGGCGATCCTGATTTAGAAACTGCTCTTACTTTAGCCAAAAGTATAGAACATTCCCAATTTTGTGTTAAAAAAATGAGTTCTTCCTCCTCATCAGCAACATCTTCTTCTACAGAAGTCAAACTCTTGAATTCCAAGCCTACTTTCAAACCTAAAACCTCTGTTTTGCCTAGTGTTACTCGTGCCGTTCCTTCTAACAATCCTTCCAGAAACAGACCTGCGCAGAATGAATTAATATGTTTTCATTGTGGCAGTAGGTCACACCTAGGTTCCGCCAAATGTTGCTTTGCTCTCAATCAAACATGCTACAAATGTGGAAATAAGGGTCACTATTCCCGGATGTGCAAAACTATTTCCACGAATAAGCCTGTTCCCTCTGTGAAACATATTTCAGAAGAATCTGATGAAGAATGTTATGAACTGTTGATGCTGTCTTCGACATTGCACGAGGCCGGAGTGGTAGAACTGTCCGCTTTGTCTGGCCTTCGGAAAAGAAAGTCTCCCTCTTTTTAATAACTATAGAAGGGGTTGTCTGCAAATTCCTTGCAGATTCTGGTTCTCCGTTTACTTTGTTGAATTTTACTGACTTTAGCAAACTTTAGAATGTACTTTTAGAACCTTCTAGTATCAAGATCTTTGCTTATAATAGCAAGCGGGTTGAGGTTTTGGGGAAATGTTCTGCTAAACTTGAATTTCAAGGCGATCACATTACTTGTGTTATGTTCATAGTTAAGGATGGTACGAATTTGTTGGGGTGGGATGAACAAGGAGATTTAAACATTATTTTAGATCCCAACCATCCAAACATGGTAATATCCCGCAATGAATTGTGCGAATTCTACTCTGCAATGTTGGGATCACCAAACGCTCTTGCAGTATCTCATGTGTCTAACACCAAGTGGGCTCTCATGTTTCCTGAAGTTTTTAATGGAGAATTAGGCAAACTCAAGGGTTTCCAACACAAGATAATTTTGAAAGAGAGCGCCATTCCTGTTGCCCATAAGGTACGGAAGGTACCTTTGAGCTTACATGCAGAGTTGAAGAAAGAATTGGAGCGGTTATGCGCTGCTGGTGTAATTGAACCGATAGAAGGTTCTGAGTGGCTTGCTCCCATAGTTTTGGCGAGGAAATCTGACAAATGCTTGAGGATGTGTGTTGACCTGCGTGATCTCAATGCCAACATTTGGATTGACCGGCAACCACTTCCAAACATCAACGAAATGTTAGCCACCCTTGAAGGTGCAAAATTTTTCACCTCCCTCGATATTTCATCTGCTTATCATCAAATTGAACTATGCCCTGATTCCAAGCACCTCACCTCCTTTGTAACTCCGGAGGGTGCTTATCGTTACATCCGCATGCCGTTTGGTTTGGCTTCAGCCTCGGCTGTTTTTCAGCGGCTGATGAACAACCTGTTTAAGAACATTCCTGGTGTTGTCTTTTTCCAGGACGACATTCTGGTTCATGGCAAAACTGAACTTGAACATGATGCGCGTGTTAAACTTGTTCTCAGCATACTAAGGTCCAGTGGGTTAACTTTGAGGGAAGATAAATGCAAATTTCTTCAAGATGGAGTAGACTATCTTGGTCACCACATTTCCCAGAATGGGGTTGAACCAAAAGTCAAAATTATTGATGCCATTCAGAATGCTCCTGTTCCTACGAACAAGGATCAATTACGTTCATATCTCGGTTTGGTAGAGTATTACTCTAAATTTGTTAGGAATTTCTCTACCAAAACTGCTGCTATGCGTGACCTGCTCAAGAAGAATGTCAAGTTTGTTTGGAATAATGATTGTGAAAGCAACTTCAATGTCATCAAACAAGAGATTATTGAAGCTCGCCCTCTGAAGTTGTTCAACATCAATGACTTATGCATTCTTTCCACCGATGCTAGCAATGTAGGTTTGGGGGCTGTCCTCATGCAGAAAAGGGGTGATGGTCGCGAGGAAACTATTGCTTTTGCCTCCAGAACTTTGAGGGGTGCTGAGGGGACTTATTCTACTATTGAAAAGGAGGCACTAGCGATGTGGTGGGGTGTTTTGCATTTCAAGAATTTCTTGTGGGGGAACAGATTCATCTTGAGGACTGACCATAAGCCCTTGATTGACCTATTCACGACCAAAGGTGGTGGGAGGGCGACTCCAAGAATCTCTAAGTGGCAATTCAGATTGCAAGAATTCCAATATCAGCTAGAATATGTGGCTGGGGCGAAAAATTTGGTTGCTGATTGCTTATCCAGACTACCTCTCTCCGATGGTGACGACAGTGTTGTAAGTGATGATTTAGAGGTGGTTTGTGCTGTTGGTTCCTTATGTGACTCTGTTGGGTGTGCCCTTTCACAATGCGAGTGGTTGGAGGGTGTTGCTTCCGATGATGACATGCAGGTAGTTATTGATCTTCTCTCCAAACCGTGGCCGTGTGAAAAAACTTGTCCTGCCGCTATTATTCCCTATTTACGTGTTAAGGATGAGTTGTCTCTTGTTGATGGAATTTTGAGAAGAGGCGGGCTATTAGTTGTTCCAGTTTCTATTCGTGGGAAGATTCTTGGTTTAGCTCATGAAGGTCATCCAGGCATCCGGTCCATGAAACGCAGAGTGAGGCAGGATTTTTGGTGGCCATCTGTAGACAAAGATGTTGAACATTTTGTTCGTGAATGTTGTGAATGTATTGTCAGTGATAAGTCACAAGTCACTCGTCCTCTTCCTGTTGAACCTATCGTTGCGAAAAGTGTTCCCTGGTCCAAATTGGCTTTGGATATTGCCGGACCTTATGGTCTCGTTGGCTCGACTCCCAAATTTATCTTGGTGTTGATTGACTATATGACTAAGTGGCCTGAAGTAAGGTTTGTCGACTCCATCAATTCTTCTGTAGTAATTTCATTTTTACGTGATGTTTTCTCTAGAGAGGGTTTTCCTGAGGAAATAGTTTCGGATAATGGCACGCAGTTAGTTTCAGCTGAAATGGCTTCCTTTTTCAAGGAAGTTGGTGTTAAGCACGTTTGCACGTCACTTTATCATCCTCGCAGCAACGGTTTGGTTGAACGTTTCAACCGTGTTGTCAAGGAACATCTTCAACTGGCTTTAGTGAACGGGTTGCAGTGGCGTCAAGCTGTTGCCGACATGTTGTGGGCTGTAAGAACTACTCCGCATGCTTCAACTGGGGTTGCTCCTTTTACTTTGCTGCGTGGTAGGATTGCTGGTACCAAGTTAAATAAGGAGTGGATGTCCAGAAAAGTTGTGAGTGCTACTGAGTTAGCTAGAGTGGCTGATGTCAGAGTTTCAGTTCAGAGCAAGTACAGTACTAAATCAAACGTATTGTCTTCTTGCAAGGTGAAGGTGGGAGATTGGGCGAGGATAAATAAACCTGGGTTTCTCCGTAAAGGAGAGTCACGGTTTTATTCTCCCAAGAAGGTGGCTGCTGTAAGAGATTACGTGGTGGTGTTGGAGGATGGAAGGGTTTGGAGTAAAAGTATGGTTTCCATCGTTCTCGAGTCCATGGTTGAGAGAGTTGGGAAGCGGTTGGGGGTCAGTATTTCTCCATCTGATTCCAAGGCGGGCGGTGTAGTGCACTCTGGTGGAAACCTTCCACGTAGAGAAACGTCCTCCAGAGTCAGATCTGTTCCTGCCAAGTTTCAGGATTTTGTGATGAAGTAATTCCTAAACCACTTGGTCGATGCAATATATGTTGTGATGTTTTCACATGAAATTAGTTTTTTTTACAAATGTTGAAATCTATTCACATTGTGCTTTCCTTCTTTAACTTATATTCTTTTCTATTGCATCTTCATTTCTCTCTCAGTCTTTTCTTTTCTTTGTTTTCTCTGTGAAGAAAGGGAGGTGTGTTAGGACTTCTCTCTCCCCACGCATTCTTTACAGAATGTTCCCTGCGTGGAACACATAGTTAATTCTATTCTTGGCAGTTGCTGCCGGGGAGTTGCTGTAGCTGTACGCACAATAAACTGTGGTTCAACTTACCCGTCGTGTGGACCTTACTTCTTTACACCTTTACTAACCCCTAACTTCCTGGCCGCTTCTACCATCAGTCACTCTTATCCCTCCAGCGCCAGGAAACTGCTTGGTCACAGAGCGCTTTACAAATACTTTCAGCTTCAGCTTCTAGTGCTGCACTATGTGAATTTTGTACTGCAAAAGTTTTGCAACAAGAGTTTAGGTGTCTGTAGTAGTTCACTGTTACATTTATCTATGCTTATTGTTTGGTGTCCCTTGGAACTCTGTGCCCTTTGTGTTCTTAGCCATTGACTGTTCTCTACTGATGTTCTATGAAGGACAGTTGACGGGGATCTGACCAACGATGCATCTGGGTCTCTGCTTGGATGTTCAGCTTTTGGTGAAATAAACATATTCAGTACTACAAATGTCTAGTTCTTTACGACATCTTTTCTGGCGACAAGGTTGCTGAACATTCCACAAGAACCCACGAAGGAAACTGTATTTCAAAGCGAATTACTACTTTGTTTGTAAACCGGCAGCTTCTGTGAACCAAGCAAGCGCAAAATGATCGCACGATTTAAAAAAAAAAGAAAAATTGACTTTCTTTGTGACCAACAAGACGATAAAACCATCATCCAAGACTCGATCTCAAGACTCTACATGTTTGCGGTAAGCAGCGCATGCTAATTAAGGTAGATTAATTACCTGTATGTTTCCGGTTGTGAGCGAAGCAGTGAGCGGAGAACAGGGAAATATTTTTGGTAACAAAATGCCGGGGAAGCGCTCCTCACGCTGGAACGCATACTTCTGATTTGCGTTCCAGGAACTGTCAAATGTGCGTGAGCCTGCGTCCTTCAGCTCGTGGTGTCATCGTCTGCGTCTGCGTTACAACATTGAAACGCAAGGAGTGAAGGCACAGTCTTGACGACACAAGGGGGGCCGGTTCTTGTTTGGAATGTGTTGACGTCACAAAGCTTATCCTACAAGGTTTTTCTTCCTCGGAAAGGAAAGAATACGTTATAATAGTGCATTCACAATTCAACAAAGGAACATTCGTTGGAGCTATTTCTTCTTATGAAACACTGCCATCTTGTGGTTTCTAAATAAAAGAACACTTTCTTTCCTGTTATTAGACATTCGGTGGAGCTGAGTATAGGATTACAGTACCTTCCAACTAAAATACACTCGGTGCAGCTGAAAATAGGATTGAAGTACTGCTATCTTGTGGTTATTGTGGACACATATATATGATTTGTTTTACTGGGTACCTGTAAATTGTTTTCTTTCCTCACTCATTTTTTTTTTTTAATTAGTGCATATTATCTAACAATGAGAATGCAAGCTGTTTCTCCTCCTACGCCATTTTTTAAGACATCAGGTGATCCACCTACAAAATGGCGTAAGTGGTTTGATGGTTTTGAAACCTACTTGGGTGCTACTGGTGCAATGAGGTTTCGTGCGGAGCAAAAAAAGTAAATTTTATTTCATTCTCTGGGTTTTGAAGGAAGGGAAATTTTTAAATACCTCCCCAATAGTGTACTTACTCAGGGTGAAGTTCTTGATTAAAACTTTGCCGATCAGCTTGTCAGAGACCAGTTCATTGCTAAATGCACGGATAAATCAATTAAACAAAAACTGTTATCGTTTGGCAATCCCACGTTGGAGGAAACTATTAGAGTAGCGAAAAGCATTGAAACGTCCCAGATATCAGTTAAGGAGTTGGAAGAAAAAAAGAATGAGGCGGTCACAGCAATGAAAATGAAGGAAACTAGAGGAGCATACAACAAGGCATCTGAGGGTCAACAATCCTTTACCAAACCCAATTCTTTTTTTTCTAGGACTAACATTTGTTTTAGATGTGGTTACAAACCACATGGTCCTAATAGCAAATGTCCTGCAAAGTTTATTACCTGTAAGGTTTGCAACAAGGTAGGGCATTTTGCTAAAGTATGCCAAACTGGTAAAAACAGATCATTTCCCAAAACAACAATTGTCAAGTGTGTGGTTGATGAGGGAACTTTTCGGGATGATGAAGAATGTGTCACTAATGATCTAAGCAATATGGTGGTTGTTGTTCAAGATGATGGAGTTATCACAGGTGATCCTGATCTATGTGTTGATCCTTACGCAAATATTCTTGGTGATCGTGTGCTCAACCTTTTGGTTGATTCGGGTGCACGAATTTCTATGGTCACTCTTGAACTCTTATCAGGCAACATGGCCGAATAGAGTCCTTCTTCCTCCAGACCGTAAAGCTGTCTCTTAAGAAAGACGTGAGATAAAACTGTCTGGTTTGATTGAAGAGATTTTGGAATTCAAGGGAAGGAAGATCTTTGGTAAAATTTATGTGGCGCAAAAAGGCTTAAATATTTTAGGGTGGTTCCACCAAGGTTTGTTTGGAATGATACTCAGGCCTGGTACCAAAAACCAAGTTGTTGCAGTTAGAGACTGCCCTGAATTAGAACATTTAATTAATGATTATCCACATGTTTTCTCTGGTGAACTAGGCAAAATTAATAACTTCCAACATAAAATTATCTTAAAAGATGATGCTGTCCCTGTAAAACATAAGCTCAGGAATGTTCCGTTTAGTATTAGACATGACCTGGAAAAAGAACTTGAAGTGTTACGCAGTAAGGGGATCATTGAAACAGTGGAGTCTTCCTTGTGGTTGTCTCCATTGGTTGTTGCTAGGAAACAGAATGGTGAGTTAAGAGTCTGTGTGGACCTTCGCTGTCTCAATAGAGAAATATGGGTCGACTCGCATCCCCTTTCCAACATAAATGAACTATTATCCTCCTTGAAAGATGCAACATTTTTCACAAAGTTAGATTTGACATCTGCATACCACCAAATAGAGCTAGCACCAGAATCCAGATAACTCACCGCTTTTGTGTCCCCTTTTGGTACTTTCCAGTATGTGCGGATGCCATTTGGACTCGCCTCTGCGGCATCCGTGTTCCAACGTATTATGACTAATATATTGAAGGGCATCGAGGGACTTTCTGTCTTTCAGGATGACGTGCTCATTCATGCTCCTGACAGAAGCTCACACGATGCGATACTGAAAGAAGTTTTATCTAGGTTTCAAAATATTGGTGTACTTCTGCGCACAGATAAGTGCGTCTATGCTAGAAATGAGGTTGACTATTTGGGACATTTAGTAAATGAAAAGGGCATTCTCCCTAAAACAAGTCTTGTGGAGTCTGTGGTCAAGGCTAAAGCTCCATCCGACAAAAGTGGTCTTCAGTCCTTTTTGGGATTGTGCGAATTTTACTCGAGGTTTATCAAAGACTTTGCAACTAAACTAAGACCACTTTCTTGTATGTTGATGAAGGGGGTTGTATTTGTCTGGGACAAGGAATGTCAGGAAGTTTTTGATTAGGTCAAGCAGCAGCTTAGTTCTCCTTCTATCTTAAAGCACTTTGACCCATCTCTGATGTGCACCCTAACTGTGGACGCAAGCAATGTTGGTTTGGGTGCAGTCCTCTCTCAAGACAATGGAAGGGAGTTGAACACAATAGGTTTTGCCTCTAGAGTGTGGTCATCTACTGAGATGAAGTATTCGGTAATTGAAAAGGAATTGTTGGCTTGTTGGTGGGCAATAACGAAGTTTAGAAATTTTCTTTGGGGGAGGAAATTCTGTCTCAAGACTGATCACAAGCCTTTGGTTTTTATCCTTAGTGGGAAAAACGTACGGGGTTTCACTTCCAGAATTGCACGCCTATCTTCAAAGTTACTACAATTTGACTTTTCTGCTAAGTACATTCCAGGGAGTAAGAATGGGTGTGCTGATTTCCTTTCTCATTCTTCTGATACAATTGAGAGGGGTGACGACTTGGATGAAGAAGATAAGGATAAATATCTTGTAGCTGCTTTGGATCTTCCCCAGTTGTGTGCTGTGTCTGAAGATGAATGGCGTCAGGCTTTACTCATTGATGGGTCTTTGCAGAAGGTTGTTTCTTTCATCAAAAATGGTTGGCCCAAGGAAAGAAATCTTAATTTTGAATTTAAGACCTTTCTTCAGGTAGCCGATGAACTCACGATTGAGAGTGAATTTGTCTTGCTAGGTGACAAGTTGGTTCCCCCAATGTCTCTGAGAGAGAGATTAATAAAATGTGCACACGAGGGACATTTAGGTGCCACCTTAACAAAAAAAAGTGTGCGACTTTCGTTTTGGTGGCCCAATATGGACAAAGAAGTTGATGATTTCGTCAAGTCTTGTGTCATCTGCTCGAGCTGTGATAAGATTGTAAAAGTGTGTACTCCACCTCTGTCACCCATTGAATTGCCGTCTGCGCTTTGGATCAAGTTAGGCTTAGACATTGTTGGCCCATTTCATGCGCTTGACTCTTCATCTAAGTTTGCTTTGGTCCTTATGGACTATTATTCTAAGGGGCCCAAAGTTAAGTTTGTGAGGGAGGTTAGTTCAAGGTCTGTTGTCGAATTCCTCAGTGATGTGTTTTTGAAGGAAGGTTTCCCTGAATTTCTTGTCACTGATAACGGCACACAATTTGTCTCTGCAGAGGTTGAAGATTACCTAGCTAAATGTGGCATTAAACATTTAAAGAGTTCTTTGTACCATCCACAAACAAATGGCTTGGTAGAACGTATGAACCAAATTTTGGGAGAATGTATTCAATGGGCTCTCAAGAACAAGTGTGTGGTGAGTAGTTCAGTTAGAAGCATGCTCTGGTTCTATCGGACTACCCCTCATTCAACCACTGGGGTTTCACCGTTTTAGCTACTACGTGGTAGAAGAGCCTCCACCTTATCTTGTCCAGGTTGGATGAGTAAATGGATAAAAGGGAAACAGTGGGATGATGTGGTTGTCAGACAACAAGTTGAGTCTGCACAAAGTAAACAAAAGAAATATTTTGATCAAATTAAAAATGTCAAGGTTGTAGATATACGTCCTGGAGATTTTGTCAAGATCAAGAATCCCACTCATGTAAAGAAGGGTTTTTCTAAATTTAGTTCTCCCGTAGAAGTAAGTGACGTCAGAGGGAACTCTGTCAAACTTTCTAATGGACATTGGTGGAACAAGTGTCGACTGGTGAAAAGTTGTCAAAATTCTCAGGCTGTTGATCTTTCTGACAATATTGCTACTGATGTTAATAAAGATTGTACAGGATCTTTTGTCCTAAGGCGAAGTTCGCGTGCAACTCAAATTCCTCATAGATTTAGAGTTTAGTACTTAGAATGTATATTGTTCTTGTGTCTTTCTTTTCCTTCTTAATTTTCTCCTCCCTCTTCCCTCTTCCTTTTCTCTCTCTGTCCTTCCTCCCTTTGGTTCTCTAGTTTAAACTTTTTCTTTTAAAGGGAAAACATATGTAGTAGTTAACGGTTACATTTATCTATGCTTATTGTTTGGTGTCCCTTGGAACTCTGTGCCCTTTGTGTTCTTAGCCATTGACTGTTCTCTACTGATGTTCTATGAAGGACAGTTGACGGGGATCTGACCAACGATGCACCTGTGTCTCTGCTTGGATGTTCAGCTTTTGGTGAAATAAACATATTCACTACTACAGATGTCTAGTTCTTTACGACAGTGTCTGTAATCCAAAACTAGACGATATGTATTGTCTGGCTTGGAGACAGGAAACAAAGGATTGTTCATAGATGAGGTGCATGTTTCAATCACCCCTTGATATTCAAGTTGATCTAAGATCTCTCGGACTTGTTTTTTAGCTTCTGGCTTGACTGGATACTGCCTTTGAGAAGTAGGATGATTTTTTAATTGGATTTTATGGTGAGGAGAGTCCTCATCCCATCCTACATGATTTTTATAGAATGCTGGGGCTTGGGCCACTGCCCATTTCCTGGCATATGTATATTTTATATGAATTGGAATGTGATTTGAGAAGGCTGGCATAATTATCTCTTGCCCGTGTGGGCACACCCTAACAACTGCAGGTGGCCAGTCTTTTTCAGCTAGAAGTATGTCATAACCCTTGGAAAGTTTGTCCCAGAAGAGAGCTTTTATTTTTCTAGTTATGTCCCCCTCCATCCGGAGTGTTACTTCATATAACTTGTGGGGTACACTAACGCTGGTGTCGGCTGTTTCAACCTGAATGTTTTCATTCAAGTCCACTGTCTCCAGATGATCCATCAGGATCTTGCGAACTATGGTTACTTCTGCTGCGCTGTCTAGCATTGTCTGAGCCCATTCCCCGTTCTTGAGTTTGTCCTCAGAATGCTCGGCATGTCTGATTTTTACACTTGCTACCTTCTTCTTGGTGAATTGAGTTTTCTTATTTTTTGGGACGTGCTGTTCGTCTTTGGACTTCACGCGTTCTTCTTTCTGTTCTGACCGTCCTCTTCTTTCTGATTTCTGCAGTGAAGTCTGAAAGGTACGAGAGGAACGTGTATCAATATCTTGATATCTATCAGGTTTTCTTAACGTATCCCTACTTCTAAGGTTATTTCTTTTTTCAGAGGACTCCCGTTGGGGAGACCTACCTCCTCGTTGGGGAGATCTTCCTCTGGACTAAAAGTGTTTCTCTTTAGGAGGTATTTGTTTAGTATTTTCCCACTTCTTTTTAGGAGTAGTGAGATAATTTTTATAAAAGTTTTTTCAGGATTCTCTGTTGTGGTTTTAGTGGTTTCCCACCCAAACTATCTCTGCATAGTTCTTCATAGGATTTTTCAATAATTCTGCCAAGCTCATGTGGTTGCTCAGAAATGTCTGTTTCTTTTAGTTTCTGGTGGATTGCCACTGATGATGCTTCAACCTTTAATGTTGGCTATTAGTATAGCCTGAACCTGTTTAAAATCTTTCAGTAATTTCATATCTAGATTTAAAGCTGGTTCTGGACCGTATTCATTTTGAATCTGTCTTAGAACGTCTGGTATTTCCGCCATGGACGGAACACCATGTGTTTTAGTGTAGATTGAAGCAAAGACTGTGCCCCAAGTGTCACAATCCTCTACGTGTGGTGCAATTCCCATAGGTAAACAGATTGTCAGAATCCTGTGTATCTCATAAGGCGTACTATCAGGGAATACTGCCTCTATTTGAGTAATTTTTTGTGCTAACCAGAACGGAATTTGTTCTCGTTTTGCTGGTAGTCTACCAATGACTGACTGTATAGTCTATGGTGTAATTTTATTGGTGTTCCCCTGGTGAAGGGTTTACTGTGGGATTCTTACAGCTGGTTGGACTGTTAGTGTCCGCATGACATATTGAACCAATTTTCTATGTATTTTGATTAATTGTTTTAGCTGAGCTAACAACTCTACATCTGACATTCTTTCAATGTCTGGATGTGGTGTATAGCTGGCTAATACCGGCCATGTTGCTCCTGGTCTACCTAGTGGACCGAGCCTGGTAATGTGATTTTGATGTTTTAGGGCGCCTTTAAACCAGAGCTCATGCTCTTGGTAAGTTAATGGAATTTCAATGTCCTCAAAAGGAACGTATTCCTCTGGAGATTCCGCTACCTTGTAGTAGTGGAACTCGTGTGTTCTTGCATCTGCTGCAGGGAACTGAATCCATGAATAGAATACCTCTGTCTGCCGATATTCATGTGCCTCTATGACAAAGATTACTTTGCCACCTCTAGATGAAACTGCATTATTTATCAGTTTATAAGTTATACTTTTTCTTACATTGACGGGGATGAGTATAGCATCCGGGTCATTTTGTAGGATATTTCTGTCATCTAAAACTGCTTGAGCTGCTGCTGCAACTCTTTCTCTTTCCTCATCACTATTTGACATTTGTCGACTGGAAGTTTGTTTCGCAGAACAAGTTTCAAGGAAACAAAGATTAGGTGCACAATATTTTGGAACACTGTATCCTTCAACGTTGAATCAAACCAAAAACTAATACATAGGATTTTTTTCCTACTCAGTTTTGGCAGATATTAGCCTTTCACCCACTCCAGACGTCTTTTGGAGTTTTTACTGGAAAAGGGGTCTGTGTGAAAAGCACGACTGAGTTACTCTAGTATCTAGCGTTAAATTATCGCCTTACCAAACGTTGGGCGCCATATAGTGTAGTTCCTATATTCCCAATAGGCTCTGCGCATTGGAATAATATACCCTGCAGCTTAGACGTAGGACTTACGTCGACTAGGTCTCTGCCAAATATATTAGACTTAATTGTGAGTGCCAGCTAGCTCAGAGGTCACTAGAAACGTTCTCGAATAAACAAGAAGGGATTAGTTTCTGACAACCATATAACATGACAACTTTGTTTCCCCAGAATGAAACGTATCTCTAGAGTCGCGGAATCAATAGACAGATATTTCACTCAGTCAGATGTGCATGCTTCGTTTCACCAGAGTTGCTTGGAAATAGAGAGACAGGCGTTTTTCAATAAAAGGATTTATTGAACAGTCTTATTTCTTAAGAATAACAAATGCACGGCTACAATTGAAATGCCGGTTAAGAAGTACAATGCATATAATACGAATAGTATTATAAAATAGTACTGTAAAAGCATGATATGGTTTCTAAGCCATAAACATAGAATACATAAAATGCATAAAATACATACAGTGATAAAAGAGAAGGCTAAAAGTACTCAACTGATGCTTCTAACATACGCCTACCCCGGTGTATCTAACCTAAGCCTAGTACAAGGGAAGAAGTGAGGAGTAGTTAAAGTTTAGCATTTCTCTGCCAAGAATCTGTTCAAGAATTCTCTAGGGGTCTAATCAGCTCCGTACCTTGGTTTTAGGATGGTTTTAGGATGATAGAGGTCTTGTATCTCTCTCTCGGGACTCGATCTCCGAGCAACCTGCAAGGGTAGCTTGGAAACACCGGAGCTGGATTTCTCGGAAGGAGAAAAGACAGCGTCTTCTCAGTGCGTCAGTTGGAGGGTCGGCTTCCTTCGGTACTTGCAGAAGCAGGGCGTCGGGCAAGTAGTTAGTCGATCTGCTCCTGAACCACTGTGTGTTTGACTGGGCAAAAGTAGGCATATTTATACCTATGAAGGTGCAGAGTTTGACGTAAGATTGGACATAATATCGTCACTAGTGCCTTAGTTCCTTGAAAACTCCAGGATTTCTTGGATAAATTAGTATTCAAGCAGGGGGAAGTTGGTGACTGCTGAAGGCTGGTTTTACCAAGAAATCATTGTGGATTCTTGGAGTTTAGTGGAAGTAGCCATGCCGTATTTAGGCTGCACAGGCTAAGACTAAATAAGGCAATGATTCTTTATGCCTATAAGGACTGTGTGAATTATACCTATATATGGGCATGAATCGGGAAAAATACACTAGGGTCCTAGATTTCCACATAACAATACTTTTGGCAAAAGTAAAGATTCTTCTGTTCATATAATCATACTCTTCTCTTTTTAACTTCTTTGCTTTCATGTTTGATGTCTTAACATAATATCATTAAGAATAACATCATTCTTGTCTGTCACCTCCGTCAGGTTTTTATTTCCAATTCCAATTAATCTACTTCTTTTTGTAATCTTGTAACCTTCATATTACAATTCTCAATCTGGATACCCTCCAGTCTCTGAGTTATCAATCAGCTCTTTCTCTCACACGATCAACAGATCTTCATCTAGGCCATCATAGGTAGGTATTATCTGAGATCTTAGACTCCTAGGAATTCTATTTAGTTTAATGTATTGTCTCAAGGTGGCACCATCCCACCATACATTTCTCTCTGAGTTCTTTCTGTCTCTGTGGGTTTCCACCGTGTGTGGCAGATGTAGTCGTATCACTTCCAGTCAAATTGTTAAGCAGGTCCTTAGCCTCCCTATCTCTGTTCATCCTTCGTTATTATCCAATGTCATTGTGTTCCCGGGCTGCCCCCTAAGAATATCCTGTATTAAATCAGAGTGTGTGGTACATGTTGCATTTACCTAACCAGTTTCTTCAACTTATTTAAATTATAATGTAATTCATAGTCTGCATGTGGGGCATGTTTTATGAACTCAAAATATTCTGAAAGGTTTACGTGTTTTTCAAAATGGTGCTTCTGTAGTTTGTTGACCAAGATAGACAAGACAATAAGTGATAAGCAAAACAATTATTTTCATAAACATATTTATCATGCTCGGATTGAGCTATATTAAGACTTTAAAGTCCTAGAGAGGACATTTTTAAAATAGAAACCATTACATAATCATGAGGATACTAAAATAATCAAAAGTTAAAAGAAAATATTCTGAATAAGAATGCATATCGCTTCCACACTTGCATTTAGCGGTCCTGCTTTCGGAATGTTTCTGGTAGCGCTTGACTGCAGTGTATTTAATCTTTCTCATACTAATTGCAGTGTCTTAAAAGATAACTAATACACTAGCACTCCTTTGAAGTAATCTACAATAAATACCATTACTAGGAATATTGTATGAGAAGAATTATTGAATTAAAGGCACGCAGACTTAGTTTACTTTGTTACCAATTGAAATGTTTTCAAAACTATGTTTCTTTTTTTTTTTAAAGTTTATCATCAAGTTATTTGGAGATGGTGGTTTTTGTTGGATACTAGGCACAGCATCTTGAACTACATCTTTTCATTTGGCGCCAGGGACTGCAGACGCACCACATTCCTGCCTTCCGTTAGTTTGTTCATTGCAATGTGTTCTCAGATGTTGTTTTAAACAATGGCTATAGCGAAAGCATAGCTCACATTTAGAGCACTTATATGGGTTTTCTCCTGTATGTATGCGAAGGTGTATTAAAAGATTTGCCTTTTGAAGGAATATTTTCCCACACTCAGAACACTGATAAGGCTTCTCTCCTAAGTGTCCTCTTTGGTGATTGAAAAGCGATGATTTTGTACTCAAATATTTCATACATTTAGTACACTGAAAAGGTGTCTCTTTTAACATTCCTGTGGAACCAACACTGTTTTTATATTCGGTATGTTCTCTCTGATGTTTTTTCAAAGCTTCCCTCCGGCTGAAATTCTGCTTGCACTCATTACACCAATATGGTTTCTCCTTTGTATGTACTTTCTCATGTTTGTGAAGGCTATCCTTTCGACTGAAGCTTTTTCCACATTCAGTACACTGATACGGTCTCTCTCCAGTATGTGCTCTCTGATGAACAAGGAGAACTCCTTTAGTCCTAAATGCTTTGCCACACTCTGTACATTGATGAGGTTTTTCTCCTGTGTGTATTCTTTTGTGGTCTGTTAAAGTTTCTTTGCGACTGAACCTTTTCGGGCACAATGTACATTTGTATGGTTTCACTAATGTATGTGTTCTCTGATGCTTACGAAGTCCATCATTATCAATGAAGCTCTGTTCACATTCCGTGCATGGATATGGTTTCCTTAACAGATGTGCTCGTAGATGTCGGTTCAAAATCCTTTTTTGCTTGAAGCTTTTATTGCACTTGGTGCATGAATACAACTTAGAGTTTTGCGGTGACAATAATTCACCCAACGCATCTGACGTACAGTCATATTTATCATATGTTTTTATTTTAGGGGTCACCTGTTGTAAAGTGGAAAGCGTCGATTTACTGTTAGTATTTCCACAATTAGCACTCTGCTTTATGTTCTTTTGGTGATTTTTAGTCCTTAATTTTATTCTCTTATTGGAACTTAGTAGGGCTTTCAGTTTGCCGATTTCAGGTGAACCTTTGAATAGGGTCTTTCTGTTACTGCCTAGTGTAGCGTATAGACTTCTGTTTTCTCTGCTCTCAGTTACACCACCTATTGGATAAACAAGATGCCAGCGATTAGCTTTCTATAACAAACCAAGTGATGCCTCTGCCATGGATACACATCAACATTATTGTACATGCTGGCTATGGAAACCCTTGCTTTCATTATGTAAACCTTGCTTTCATCAATAACTCAATTTAATTAATTGAACGTCCACACTAATACATTATTCTTTTTTAAACTCAACACTCCTCAACAGGAAGTGAGATTTATTTTTTGTCACTTCATCATATCAAATGTACATTGCGGCGCAACATAAAACAACCATGGTGACAACTCTTTTTACTGTGAATCAATAAAGCAAATAGTTTTCGGCATACAGTAATCAATTACAGATATAAAAGTTAGAAATTAGAATATAAAAATAAATAAAACACATAAATTAAACCACGGAGTGTTCACTATGATCATCTGGAAATAAATGTGGTATGGGTGGACA